>NC_140388.1:4087500-5497500 GCF_054491055.1 Hypomesus nipponensis | reverse complement strand
GAGAGAGACCGAGAGAGAAGAGACAGAGAAATAGAGAAAGAGACAAAGAGAGAGAGAGAGAGAGGGAGGGAACAGAAATAGACTGGAAGAAAGGACCGGGGCTGATGGAGGGGGGGGGGGGTGGGGAAAGGGAGGGGCGAAGAGAGACACGGAGGGATGGAAATCCAAACGAGACGAAGGCTCCATCCCCCAAAGGTGCTGTCAGGTAAATGCCACCTCGGTGTTTTACAGATGAGGCTGTAGGTGTTGGCATTTTCAACGCCCTCCTCCTTCCTCACGCACTCCCTCCTCTGTCTCTCCACTGCTCTCTCGCTCCCTCCCTCCCCTCCACCAAACCCCCCTCCCCGCCCCGCCCATCCCCCTCCCCTTCTATTCATGGTCGGAAACCACCGGTCTCAGCCCCGGCCGTTCTCGTCAGACCGGAGAATCAGGGTCCCCTTCCAGGGAACGCCCCGCGTGACCTTCTCAGCCCAAATAGGATGACACACGGACGGAAAGACCCGTTCATGGGTGTCGTCCCTGTCAGAGAAGTCCATTTGAAGTACGTGAAGTGTGCTCAAAGCCTTTTAAGGTTCCGGGCACATCCGTTTCCAGCAGCGCTGCCGTGGTCTGTGGGTCCCATGGATGACGTTGAGAGAAAGGTCAATGGAGACATCGGCGAATGCTTCCCCCCGGTGATACATTTGCGACTTCTTGGACTACTTCCTGATCTCCACTACCCTGCTCCTCTCCCAATTGGTCTATCTTTGGTTGATCCCTACGACTACCGCTGCGAGGGTAATTGGCACCAGTGGGACTTCAGTCTCTTCTGAAATAAGCTGACACGGAAACGGAATACTTGGTCTACATCAGAACAGAATCAGTCCCATCTCACATTTTCATCAACATGGATGGGCGTCAACAAGGTTGCCGGTTCAATTCCTGGCCGTGCTGAATGACGTTGTGTCCTCGGGAAAGGTACTTCACCCTACTTGCGTTCGGGGGGAATGTCCCTGTACTTACTGTGAGTTGCTCTGGATAAGAGCGTCTGCTAAATGACTAAATGTATATGTATGGCTCAGTGGTGGATTACTGGACTGAAGATCAAAAGGTCCCTGTTTCTAATACCTCCCTGCAAGATGCTTTGGCTAAAAGCGTCGGCGAAATGAATACATTTCCATCCTCATCAGGGTTGAAAAAAACCAAGAAGAAGAAACGTGTGTGTCTTTCGTGCGTCCGAACGACTGCGCACTGCAGTCGGCACGGCCACTTCAAAAAACGGGGGCGGAAAGGAACCCCATTTACGACGCCTCGTCTATGTACGGAACACATGCATGTCCAACGAGAAGAAGAAAAAAAGAAGGAAAAAAACAAACGCCCGTGTCGATCATTTGAGCGATTGCTCTCCGAGCTTTCGGACGACATGTCAGCAGCATCCTGGAGCTTCCAGTCGCCGTGCCCAGCTCGCTCTTAATTCCACAATACCCCCCGCAGCACCCCTCCCCGCGCTGGTGTCCCGGTGTCTATGTAGGTCAGCTGGGAGGGTAAGGGGGAGGGAGGAAAGGGGAGGGGGGGGACCCTCTGCTGTGAGCCAGCTCGCCACCTCGTCTGCAGCTGGGCCTGGCGCTCACTGCTGCCCGGTTGAGACGTCTCCTGCTCGGGCCGTCGGTGGCTGACGCGCGTTAGCTTGGAGACGAGGCGGACCCGAGGAGATCTCAGCATCACCCGGTCTAGTCTGAGCAAATGGGCGAGTGTTACCGGGAATTGTTCCTCGTGTTATCGTTATCAAGACACGGATGAAGTCCTGTTTATGCTACGGTAGCTGACCTCGTCATCCCTCATAAGGAGCGCCTGGTTAAGGTACTTCTGGTCTACTGTGACACGGCGGAAGGTGGACGCTCCTGGTCTACTGTGACACGGCGGAGGGTGGACGCTCCTGGTCTACTGTGACACGGCGGAACGTGGACGCTCCTGTTTCAGCTACGTCCTGCTGAAGTGGACTGGTTTCACCTTGACCCTGAGGTGGAGCTTTGAGGCTCCAACGTGAACTTCATTATCATAATTGGAACCTCTGCCAAAGCCCGTTTGTCACAAGCCGGCCCTTATCAAAACCTGAGAGCTCTGTTCATTATCTGAACCAGTTCAGGGAGACGTACCAAAGTGAATCATTGCCGTGCGGTTGCACTCGCTTGAAAAACGGCAACATCCCCTCCCTGAACCTGTGAAATGAGATCTCATTTCCCTGGGAGGAGCACAGGAGCGGAGAACCAGGACTGGAACCATTGATCCAGACGTTAGGCCAGGGAGCCGGCACAGTTTTATACCTTGCAGGCAAATGTCAGCTACTAATTACTAATGGGCCATCAGCCTTGCTCCCCTGGTCTCAGCTAATTGGCTATTTAGACCCGGGAAAATTGCGATGCCCCCAGGCCAGTCACCCGTGACTACCTGGAAAGCACATCAGTCCTTTCTATCCACCCTGTGTGGTGGTTGAAGGGGGGTTGGTTTGTGGGGATGCAGGTGGGGCTGGGGAACGAGGGGGTTAAGTGATTACCATCGAAGGCTCTGAGACACGGCAGCTCTTAACGATGTGGGGAACACAGGGCATGTTTGGGTCGAGACCCAGGGATCCGAGGCTGATCAGGCCTCTCGCGAAGGATCGTGTTGGCCGGCTCCAGCCTCTTGGAGCGCCGTGTCGGACCGGGGGCCTCCAACTCTGTCCCCGGAGAACTCACTCCTGTACGTTTTCGCCCCAAGCCACATTTGACGTTGTAATCTGCTGATGCGTGGAATGGGGTTCGTGGTGACAGCAGATGGAGCAAAAAATCGACTGGAAGGAAGGTTTTCAGGACAGGGTCGGAGACCTGGGGCGTTGAGTGAGAGGCCGTGTCCGTCCTGAGGTGACTCCGGCCCAAACACACCATCACCGGGGTCTGAAAGCGAGCTGCTCATTTCTCACAAGGAGTTCTTGAGGTCAACTGAATACCGGACGTGGTTGAACACAAACCGATCCTTTCCCACGTGTGTTGTAAAGTGCTGTCATGGCTCCCGCCATGAAGCCAGCTCCGACCCGAGCATCCCACGGAGGTCTCTCTGTTCTCCCAGGTGGCGAACCCCACGAACCCTGCAACGGTCGCCCCTCGTCACTTTATTCATTCCCCACTTCAAAGATGACCCTTGACCTCCAGAGCCGAGGTCCGCACTACATTTGAATACGACTGTTGAACAACCTCATCGAGCAAAATGTGACCGTGCGCGGTTGTGTGTGTGCGCACGCACCCGTGTTGAGCACGATACCTCCGCGTCCGGGGGTCCCCGCCCAAACGATTTGCACTCCGAGCACAGATGACAGATCTCTTGGAAAGGGGTGAGCCGGGCGAGAGGTCGGCATTCTGCCAAAAAGCTATTTCCCACTTGGAAACGCATTCGCCACACAACACAGGCCCTCCACGCTGGATATCCTACTCACAGCATATGGAGCGGAGGCTGACTGCCTAGGGGGACGCGAGGGCTGCCATAACACCTCGGCAGACTCTGCGCCCGAGCAATTAAGAAGCTGTTATAAATACCTCCATCTCCTCACTGCGCGGAGGATGTTGAAATGCACAGTCTCAACTTCAATGGCCAACGTGTGGTGTTCTGGAGCGTCAGTGTTGAGCTGCACGTGTCCGTATGCGTACCACATATCCCTGAACCAAGACATCGATATCAACATGAATATGCGTGAATAAGACAATCAAAGTGTTAATCGTTTTAGTAAAGGTTAGGGTTAGGCCTAGGGTCATGGTAAGATGACAGGAGCATTAGTCAACAGGTAGTCAGGCCCTTATAAGATGCTGATGACGTAGCTGGGGCGGCTGTGGCTCAGGGGGTAAAGAGGGTGGTCTGTTAATCGCAAGGTTGGCGGTTCGATCCCCGACTCTCCCAGGTCATGTGCCGAAGTATCCATGAGCAAAACTCTGAACCCCAAGTTGCTCCCAATGGGCAGGCTGACACTTTGGATGGCAGTTCGCTGCTGTTGGTATGTGTGAATGAGAGGCAAACATTGTAATGTGCTTTGAGTGCCGGTAAGGTAGAAAACCGCTATATGAATGCAGTCCAATTACTGTGTGTTAATGACTTGTTACTAAACCTAGCCTGGCTCTAATCTGAGTGGCGATGGCTGTTTGCCAGGCCGTGTCAGGTGGCTAAGGGCAGACCAGTCAGGCTCTGAGCCACTCAGAACCTGAGCCCAAGGCCAACCAATCAGCAGCGAGGGACAGAGTGACAATGGATCGATGCCCGTGATTAATTAACTTCTAATGAGTTCATCTGAGCATTGAGAGGCCCAAGAAAAGTTGGACTTGTCCCATGTTTTCACTTTGACCTATCTTCTCTCCTCCTCCTCTTTCTCTTCTCCCTCCTTCTCCTTTCTCTGTCACTCTCTCTCTCTCTCTCTTTGCTCACCTGTGGAAATCGATCTTCAGTTTCCACTTTTAGAGAGTTATAAGAGAGGTGTTCATATCTCGATCTGAAATGAGTAACCTACAGTGACCCCTAAATGATTTTTTAAACCAACGTGTGTTGATTTTGTCCTTGGCCTACTGTCCCACTGACTGTTCGGGATGAGGAAGTGAGGGATTGAAGCAGCGAGGGTTGAGAACTGAAGGGTATGGGGATGAGGGGGTGAGGGAGTGAAGGGGGAAGGGGTAACAGAATGAGGGGGTGAGGGGTTGAGGGAGTGAAGGGTGATGGAGTGAGAGAGCGAGGGGTCAGAGAGTGAATGGGTCAGCGAGAGCCCAGCGGAGATGGATGGAGGTGTAAACAGGGAACTCAGTCGAGGAGTTGGACCCGCAGTGCTCCTCTTGAAGGCGTAGCTAGCCGCAGTCATTTGTCTTGGGGTGAAATTAGTCATCTGGCTGCCATCCATCATCGTCTGACCTCCTATTGATTGCCAGTGCACCCTTTTCTTTTCTACTAAATTATGGTGCGAACTAAAGAATAACAAGTGTCTTTACACTCTTCACGTGGGTCAAAGTCTGCTGGAGCACCAGGGAAAACATCAGGTGGAATGGGTAAAATACACAAAATATGGACTGAATTTTCCTCCTGTCTGGTGAGTGAAATCTTAAGTACAGCATAAGAATTCCCTGTGGGACAAGGTGAAACAGATTCAGGCTTCCGTCCACAGCTGTCTGTCTATGGTGCAGGTGTAAAATACTCAGAAAGCCTTGCAAAATAGATTGCACTCAAGACAAAGACCTGAGTTCTGACAGAAGCGCACGGTGACGTTGCACATTTAACATGTTTTGACAACTTGGAGAGAAGAAAAAAAAAACACGTAGCACTGAAAATAACATCCTGTCTGAGATTCGAGATGGAACATGCTGATCTTGCAGAAACACCTTTCCAAGCTACTCATCCCCTGGAACATCCGACTGATGTTATAAATATATCAGTCGAGCGAGCTATTCCAGTGTGCCGTACGTCCCCACAGAACCAGGTCAAGAGCACGGCTTGGATTTTGTTCTTTCCATGACACAGGCGGGTGGAAAGGAGAAGGACATATTGATCTATGGATGCGACATAGGGCTGACCACAAGCTGTACAACAGCTAGCGCACAGGCCGAAAGCAGGGCCAAAACAGGAAGCCTTCGGCATGATCCGATTAGTGGCGCGTGTCCAGCACATGAATCAAAGACTTCCTCAGGGGAGGATATGTAGGTGGGTGTGGATTTATCCACACAACTCTACAAAGCACTCGCCACATAGCATTAGCATGTATTGCCATACGGGACTATGGATGGGTGGACTGAACATGAATCCCATCGCAAACAGCAGTCTCCAAACATAGGGTATCACGCCTGAGGGGAGACACGCACACACGCACGGACACACACACACACACACACCCTCACCACACCTACACGCACACATGACAAACAGCCCGGGGAGTTCAACAAGGGGTTGAATGTCCTCAGGACGCTGTAGGTCAGTGCATGGTAAGCGTGGGAGACAGTGGCACAGAACAGTACAGTAAGACGCTACATTAACAGGAAACAAATCCTTTGACACACAAATATGAGATTAGCACCAAGACAAAGCGCTGTGCACAAAGCTTTCAGCACGGAGCACCTCGGACTAGCTCACATTTACAGATGCCTAATCCCACACGCAATCGGGACACTGGATTTTATTCCTGGCCACACATCCACATGTCACGAAACAGCAATGACAGTCGTTCAACGAAGTGCAAATGACGTTTGATGATGGTCTGTTCGTGTTTAAACTACCGGTCTCGCCCAAACACAGGCACACACGCAGACACACACCAGACAGACACACACACCATATAGACACACCCATAAGAACACACACAGACATATACACAAACACACGCACTAAACACACACAGACACGCACGCAGACACACACACACACGCAGCTACCGACACACTCACAGACAGACACACGCAGACAAGGACACCCACAGGCAAACACACACAGATACAAACCCACGCACACACACTCACACACAGGCGCAAACCGGCACACAGACACACACACCAAGACACACACTAACCCCATTTCCGCCCTGTCACCCCTCCAGTCGCGACACTTCCAATGTGCAGTCTTTCAATCATCCCGATCGGATGTGCTGAGCGTCTGCTGCCTCGTCGTTTGAACTTGTCAACGACGCCGGGGCGCTCGCCCCGCGGGGGGCCGAGGGCCCGTTGTGGTAAGCCATCGTCTGAAGCAGATATCCCTGCAGCCAGGAAGAAACGAGCCCGGCTCCCAGCACTACGCCAGCTCCACTCGGCGCCGACACCCGTCAACGGTATCGATCCCCATCGCCGAGACAGTGAGACCGCTCCGCTCGGGTGGCGTACTCGGAGGAGTCTTTGTGAGACTTCATATCTGTGATTTGTGGTTTATCCCCACACCCCAACCCCCCCCCCCCCGCCCTCTCCCCTATCCGATGCAGCACGCGTCGATGCTGAGAGTGTGAGAGACGGGGCCCGCGATCGGGCGTGTCTGCGCGGGCGACGTCGATGGAATGAATCCCCCCGTTCCCCGTCATCCGAGATTAGCACCGTGGCGGGGACGAGGCAGGTCCGGTCTGGGACGAGACTGACTCTCTAACTAGAGAATCAGGTTGTCAGCAGTCTGGAGACTGACATAGAATGTTCTGATGAGGACTTTGACAGAGTATGAATGATACAATAGCTTGGAACTTGTTTTGGTAATGGAAGAGGCCACGTCCGTAAACACGAGCGACGTTTAAGTCGTTGACTGCGACAGAGAGCCCTTTCGTAAACTCAAAGCATCAGTTCAATGCAAGTAAAAAAAAAAAAAGGAACCAATGCGATAATGCTGCAGTACCAGCCACAACAAAGCAGCCCCTGTTCCTTGGAAATGTCTTTTCTTCCGTAATGGAAATGTAACTTTGAATTGGTCGTAACCCAACCCTCCCCTGGCGATGCCTAATCGAGCACTTGGGTCTCAATCGCATTACAACGCCTTCATTTTGTCTGAAAAGGCTTGTCGTGTGTTGTCTGCCTCTGTCCTAACCTTCCTACGAAAGGACCAAAACGACGGGAGAAAAAAAAAAGAAGTTAAACCTCCATTAGCAGGGGTTGTGATTTATAGTCTTGCACAGCGGTCTAATGTAACAACTGGACAGGCAAGGCTGTATTTAGCCTGGTGGTAATGAATCACTCCCTCGCTGTTCAACCCAACAGATTCAAATATCTCGGCAGAGGGCACGCGGAGGAGAGAAGATCATCGTTGTCCCGAGCGACGCCGGGGAACTGGCCGTGCTCTCCTTTCAAACTCGTCGCGGCCAATAATTGATATAATGCCGCGCGAGTCTAATGACCTCGTGGGTGAAGCTGTTCCAACACAGAGCCTGTCACCCTGCCACTTGGCGGTGTGATCCATCGTGTCTCATTTGAATGAGAACGCAACGTGGATGAAAAAGCTCCGCGGAAGGTTAGGTCGTCCCCTGAACTGCCCCCGTCTGCTGGGTCTGTGGGCCGTGAGGAACATCGGCACATCGAGGAACCGTCATCCCTCCTTGCGGACCAATCACAGGGCGTCCTCCTCCACTCACTGCCAGCCCACTGCCGGGTTGGAACAGACTGATAATCAATAATGTCGATAACATCAAACTCTCAAAGCTGCTCCTGCTAGTCCCCTGCAGGGGAGTATTCCACAAAGCAGGTTATGCAAGATGACCGGGTAAGTGAACCCACCAGCTGATTCACAATGTTGCAGCAACCTATTGGCAATGTTGCGACAACGCTCGGTGTCAGCTGGGGAGTTCACTTACCCGGGTATGTCTCATAACCTGCTTCCTGGAATACCCCCCAGGATACCTGGAAGATGATCCATTCAACACGACATCCAACCCTGGGAGACGGTCCATCCAACTCGACATCCAACCCTGGGAGATATGGCCCATCCAACATAATATCCAACACGAGGAGATTGTTTATTCAACATGTCAAATAGACCAGGGAGATCCATCCGTCTTCCTCATCTATCAAGTGTTGGGAAAAACAAAGCAACGCTCATCAGAAAACAAGCCATGCTCTGCACTACGTCAACACGAGTGCTCGTCTGTGTGCCCGGGCTTCCTTCTTTAATGTTCACCTCGGAACGGTGTCCTCCAAAAAGGAGACGAGAGGAATGACATGCCGATGGAGAGATTTAGGACGGCAGACATTAATTTCCCTGGAGAGGCCAGCGCCGAGTGGTGAAGGGCTGGACTGACCTTTGGTGGGCTCTGAAGTCATGTCAGACAGAGTCTGTAGAAACATGAGCTATTAGACCATGGGAAGTGGATGTGTTTAGGAGTGGAAAAGAAGATGGGGAGGGCCTTTGTCCTGTCTCGTGACGTTGAAAACATCCGTGACAGATCCGACTTCTCTGTGGTCTGCTGGCTTGAGGCTCCTGGGGCTCTTTTACCTCAGTGAACTCAAGCTGTGATGTCATGACGTGGTTGTACTTCCGGGTTTGGTCGGCGGGTAAACATCACAGACTTCCACATTGGACCTGGCTATCAGCAGGGCCTGTGTGGAGGTGGAACGATGGACATGTTGCGTGAGCACGTCACAGACAGAGAAATGATTCCCAAGCTTCTGTATCTCCTGTTGATCTGACGTTTTGACCCAGCTCTTTCAGCGCGTTAACCCACGAAAACGCCCGCTGTTGTTGAGTCTACCTCATCCCTGACACACTGTCCTGCATGATCCGCTGTGGGTGCATCCCTGAAACCAAACAGAGCCACACACACACACACACACACACACACACACACACACACTTGGTGGGGCTCCTGGGGCTCTTTTACCTCAGTGAACTCAAGCTGTGATGTCATGACGTGGTTGTACTTCCGGGTTTGGTCGGCGGGTAAACATCACAGACTTCCACATTGGACCTGGCTATCAGCAGGGCCTGTGTGGAGGTGGAACGATGGACATGTTGAGTCTACCTCATCCCTGACACACTGTCCTGCATGACCCGCTGTGGGTGCATCCCTGAAACCAAACAGAGCCACACACACACACACACACACACACACACACACACACACACACACTTGGTGAACTGTATCAAATGACTCCTGAAAGGCATTGCAATTACACCATTGACCGTGCCCAGAGAGAGGCCTTAATTGGGTCTGGGCGTATTGACCGCTGCGCTCGCTCCTGTGGTCGATGGAGCTGTAGTAGAGGCCGGAGGCGGGCCCCTCTTAGATCCATGTTTCAGGCCCCCGGGTCAGGGTGTATGTGCTCCTTCATGTGGCGGGGAGGAGGAGTGGGAGGGGTGGGAGGAACAGTGGTGAGGGGGGGGGGGGGGGGGGCCTTGACCCTGCCTGGGGCGAGAGATTGGGATCCACACGCAGGTCTTTGAAACCGATACGCCCTCACGCTCATGACTGTCTTCGGCCCTTTCAGTATCTGCTCTTTCAAGCAGATACAGCCGGCCCAGCAGGCTGGAGACAGTACTGTAGCACTTTCCTATGTTTCAACTTGAACCTGTCGTCCCACACTACGGAGCCTTGTTTATTGGGGTTCCATTGAGATCACTTTTGGGTGGCTCACTCAGACCATTCACTATGGGTGGGGGGTGAGGTTAGGGTTAAGTTTTGACCTAGCTAGGTTAGGGTTAATCCTCAAATAACGACAAGGGTTAAACTTTTACTGGAATGTCAGAGCAAGTTATTACTGACACAGCACAAGGACACCTCACAAAACACCTTTCACTGTTTAAGGCTTGTTTCTTTCGGAAAAACCCGGAACATGCTGTCCTTCCATGGTTTTCCACAGGGGTTTGATTTGACATTTAATTTAACAGATTGCAGTGGAACACAAGACATTTCCACGTGTGACTCACATAATTTTATGAATATCCTATACATCATGATAATTATAGAAATAAATACTTTTTTTCACTTTTGAACATCTTTTAGATGATTTACATTGTCTCAGCTCGAGCTCATTAGAGCTGCTTTCAGCCATGTTCTTCACATGGGGCAGTGCCACTGAAAAACAAATACATTTCCATGTCCTCTGCCTGACAGTTAAAATCATGCTTGAAATAACTTCTGGATCATTATCTTAAACGTTAATCGTAAAGAACATGTGCCTTTGTTTTTTTCTGAATGTCGAGTAAATTGTATTCCGATTCTTTTTGAGAGGACATCCGTAGCCCGGAAACATCTAAACACTTAAGACGCCGCAGTCACGGCTCATGAAAATCTTCTTGTCGCAGACCAAGGACATTAAAGATGTGAGGTTTTTATCCACACAATAAGCGTATACAAGAACAGCAGGCAGGCTTGAAATCCAGGGACTAAGGAGTTACTAAAGAGTAAAGAGTTCAAAAACCAAACAACAGAATCCCTAAACAGACAGGCAAACTCAGAATGAGAAAACAGGCAGGGTTCTGAACAGGTACTGGACATAAGTACATTTACATTTAGTCATTTAGCAGACGCTCTTATCCAGAGCAACTTACATCATCTGGCAGGTATCACAGGAACAAACAGGACATACAGTATATGCACACAGTCAACTAGGCAGAGAACAAGTGAAGCTTGTGATGTTAATTGTTCTCAATTGATGGGCATGGTTAAAGTCTGAGGTAAGGTTGAGGTGCAAACATGTCTCACGTAATCGTGCTGTTTGCTCATTGAAGTTGTCACTCAAACATGTAACTGGTTTTGTGTTGGGTGAAGCCACAGGTCGCGTGGCACAAAAACACAGTCTTAGCTCATAATTTGTCAAGCGCGGTATTTTCTAATTGCTGCTGTTAATTTGTTATCCACTTAAAAAGTCAATTATGGCCTTTTGGTTAAACGTTTCCTTTGTTTTTCATCATTTGGCAAATGGACCGTGTGGAGAGAAAAATCTTTCCTTGATGCAAGTGGTTGCTGTGGTCTACATGGGGCTAGAGGAATGTTACGGAAAGTCTTGGTGTTGGGGCTAGACTATCTGCTTGAGTCCGATCCAGGGATTATACCCTGGGTAGAGGCCCTGCTTTGCCCGCAGTAATTAAGATCCACATTTCCATTGATCCTTTGCTCCCCCCTCCATCCTTCCCTCCTTGTTCTTCCTCAGGCTCATCCTAAAATAAATAATGCAGTATTCAGCGTGTGTGTGTGTGTTAATTGGCTTCTCCTCACGTGTCCAGAGAGCTACCGCTGACCTTTCTGGAGATGGCCTGTAGCCCAGGGCCACACCCCTCCTGAGACACAATGAGGACTGCTCACAGTGGGAGACACTGAGAACAGCTAGCTGTACGAGACACAGAGGACTGCTAGCTGTAGGAGACACAGAGGACAGCTAGCTGTGGGAGACACAGAGGACTGCTAGCTATAGGAGTGTTAAGATAATTTCTTCATCAAGTAATGCACAGAGTGGTCGGATTCAAAGAAAGTACAATAGTTTAATGCTTGCCAGCAAGGAGACAAAGTCTGATCGCAATACAAAGTTTGTCTGGTTCACAAATTATCATGTAAGACCATTTAATGGAAAGAAGTCCCCTCCTATGCATACCAGCTGTCAATATGATCAATCCCAGAGACAGTGTGTGTGTGTGTAAACTTACAGGGTTCTCTGACCCTAGGCTTGACTATATAATTCACTCAACACATAAACACATTTCCTAGGTCTGTTTGTTTATGTAAGCCCAGTGTCATCTATAAGTCATGTGAGGAGGGGGTTCTTCGCTGGCAAGGAATGCTAGCACCAGTATTTTCAGAATATAATGTTCCATTCTAAATGTATCCGATAGCTCCCCCCTGAATATCCTGGAACATACAGGTGATAACATCAAATTATGGTTAATAAAAGTGAAACATAAGTAAAAGAAATACAGTCATCCAGTCTAATGGCAAGAATGCATCCAGACATAACCGGAAAACCCTATATCATTCGACGTCTAGGCCAGCTAGCTATAGGAGACACACTGAGGACTGCTAGCTAGGAGGACAACACCAGAACCACACCAACAATGGGTAGGAGACCAGAGATAGACAATGTGAAAATGCATACCAATAAGATAAGTAAATAAGTTTTACAGTGTATGTTATGCTGCCAAAATTGGCAACGGGGAAATGATGTAGTCAATTTGTTTTCAATGCTATGACGTAAAAGTAACGATAAAGTACATTTTTAATTTGGATTTCAGGTATTTGTTGGATACCTGTATGTGATGTACTTACTGGTATGTACATAACATAGGTATATTTGGAGTAATTTGGGGGGTTCATCTGGAAGTTTCACTTGCATGATGACTCTTCCCGGCAAGGGGTTCAACCATGTATGTGTGATTCACAGATGTCCGCTGTGGTGGGGTTTATTAAGGTCATTCCGGAAGGACATGGGAGTCATCCATCATTGTCTGTCAGTTAAGGGATAGCAGAGTTCAGAATGTGGGCAATTAGATTGCATTCCTCACAGCCATCCTGATTCATGACACCCCTTATTGTTTGCACAATGGAAGCCTGTGGAGGATCCATGAGGACGTTCAAACACATGTACACGTTTCCTCAGTTGTATAATGTCATTGATTTTATGGCACATATTGTTAATTAATTCCTGTGAAGTCCTAAGCTCATAAGCTGCTCACGTTCACATGATATTCAGTAATAGCATGTGTTCCAGGAAACCAGGGAGGAAGGCTAATGGTTCTGAGGGGAAAAATCACGTTATATGTTAAAGTCAGGCAGCTTGTCAAATCGAATGTTACTGTACTCAACATAATCAAACAACTGAAAGCAAAAAAATCTATGTTGTTTTAATAAACTGGAGTAAAAGGTAATACAATTTCTCTGGCAACATTTCACAATGAAGTCAACGACAAAAATAACGTTGCCAGAAAGCGGGCATAGAACAGTTGTGGCTGCTCGTGCTAAGCTGAGTTCCTTGTCAAGGTCTTCAAATCTCCAGTCACGTCTTCTACAACTTCTTCACCTGGCCTCCCCTCAGCTCCTGAAAGCCAAGCTGGGATGGGGAGAGGACCCAGCCCAGCCAGATGCCCCAGGCCCAGAAGACTGCCTCAGAACCTGAAGGGTCTCACTCTGACACGGATGGCCCGCCCTGACTTCAAACCCACGGTTCCCTCTCCAGGAGAAGAGGGAAATGTTCTCACTGTAAAGTATGCATTGTAAGTTTGCACTTGACTAGCTGTGCATCAAGAGCAGGAGATCAGAGCTGGGGGGTCAGATGGCTGAGCGGTTAGGGAATTGGGCTATGAGTCAGAAGGTTGTTGGTTCGATTCCAGGCCGTGCCAAAATGAAGTTGTGTCCCTGGGCAAGGCACTTCACCCTACTTGCCTCGGGGGGAATGTCCCTGTACTTACTGTAAGTCACTCTGGATAAGAGCGTCTGCTAAATGACTAAATGTAAGATCAGTTAAGGCCTTAGTGCCATTCCTTGCTTGCTAAGGAGGTTCCGACCCTCTTGCCAGACAAAGACAGTAAAAAGAAATGAATCGTTACGCAAGCACGCATGCCAGATTAGTAAGAGGATCTGAAAATGGAAGCAGTTTCATGGGTCATCTTTTTATATATTTATTTATATAAAGTAGTAACACATTATCTGTCTTTATCATTCTGTGATCCTCTTTTGGAGGCTTACGATATTGAAATATAACTTCTCATTTATTCCAATGGTGATTACGTTTAGTGATTTTGCTGAATGTAAAGTGTTATACTATTTGAAAAGTGTTGTTATTTTGTAAAAAAAATAAAATAAAATGATAGCAGGTATGAGGTCTCCTAACATATATACACATGTGTAGTATCATATGTATTGATGTCACATCTATCTTATCTGTAATATTATAATAAGCAGATCTCATTATGTGATCATTGTCCAGTCACAATACCATTCATCCAGTGGTGTAGGAGATATTGCATTTTGACTCTTTAACCCTTGTGTTCTCCTCGGGTCATTGTGACCCACCTTCGTTTGCGACAACTTCACCGCATACAAAAACAAAGTGAAGCATTTTCTTTTAACCGTTGGGCTGTCTCAGACCCCCCACATTGCGAAGGTGAAAAGAAAATTATTTGTATTTGCTTTTGTATTGGGTAAAATTGGGTAAACACAACGATGGTTCGTTATGAACCTTTTGGTCATGTGACCCGAAGGCAGCGCGAGGGTTGAGAAATAGACAGTACACCAATTGAAAAAAGCCTCTTTGCCATCATTTCAAATACTGTTTCTTAGATTTAAAAAAATCAATTTTGGAAAATACCGCAATGGTAATGGAAATGTGTAAAAAAAAAAAAAGAAAAAAAAAAGATTTACAGATACAACAATGTATGACAGATATATAGCTGTAGAAAGAAAAATGAATATAATCCAATCTGAACATGAATTTTGACAAGATCATCACATGGTTGATACTCTCTTCACTTTTGCAACCGTAAAGTTGAGTATAATTGTAAACAACGTATTCTATGTCATGCCCTAATCCTAATTCCAACCTTGATTATTTGAAAGATTGAAACACTGGGCACTCGGTGGTTTGTCAAACAATTGTTCCTTCATTGAATCAGAGTGTAAAACCAGCTTTGCACATACCACAAATTGTACTAAAATAAATATACCTAGTACTCTTAATATTGATATTCAACAAACCACAATCTGCTCTAAACCATGAGGGTTGTAACAGACACCAGGTGCTGAGGTGAAACCATTATAGTCAGGGTGATGAGTAAGAGATTACACTGAATGAAGTGAAGCAAATTACCTAATTCCATTTGGAGACACGCTGTAATCTGCTTAATCTACCATGGAGGCGGTATTAAACCTTCAAATCATCTGGAAGGAATGGGATTTAAGGAAATGAGGAGCGGAGGGTTAAAGAGAGTGAGCAAGAGAGAGACAGAGACAGATAGAGAGAAAGAGAGAGATGTAGTGAGAAAGATAGAGAGACAGAGAGAAAGAAAGAGATAGAGAGGTCTGCTAGCTCACCTTGTCTTCCCTTCATCCCTCTCTTCCAGGAGACTGGATAGTCCAGCTGTGGGCCTGCGGAGATCATGTTTATCACTCTGCGGAGCACCGCTGTTTCACTTAATCTGGTTTATTTCCATTCTGATCAATCTGCTACATGGGGACTGAAAACAAATAGGATTCGGTTTTTCTCACCTAGAGAACAACACGACCCTCAGGTTGAAGGTTAAACAAGCAGACAGTCCTAGATTATACGAGGAAAGGATAAAATACACGCATCGAAGCCTATAGCTCAGTTAATACTGCAATTACTGTAGTTCTAAATCCTCAACTTGAAAACAGCTGATGATTCATTGATTGTGAGGCAGCCCAGGAAATCCTAGTGGGACATCTGGCGTTGGCGTCCCCAAGTCACCCGGTGGACCAGACCAGCATCCCCCGGAGAGAAGAACGTGGGCTCTGCCGCCATGTGCTCACTCTCGAGGAACGCCAAGGTCAGACGCCACGTTAAAATGCGGGGAATAAATTTCCTCCTGCTTGTCCTTTACTGCCAGTGACAGTCTGGAGGATTGTAGCCTTGTCGCGCTGATAACCAATGACTCACGGAGAGACATGCCGTGTTTGCACGGCCTCTCCATCAGTGAAGCGGCCTCTCCTGCTCTCGCATGCTGCTCAAGAGACGTACGTCCCTCTCCTTCATTTACGAGTCGGAGTCCAAGTCACACAGCGCATGTTTGAGAAGGAGAATCTAATTAAACTGGCAAATGGAAAAGAGAGAGAGAAAGGCAGGGAATCAGCGTAATTACAGCTTAATGCGAACAAGTCTGCATTGTCTTTATTCCAATGAGTTAATGAGGTTCTGGACAGAACTGCAAAACAATTCCATCACCGCCATTGTGTTGTCCGGCCGGTTTGTAAAATGAGCTGTCAGAGGATTTTAATGGTGACAGAAGCTTGGCCAGAGCGCGATGGATATCTGCTCCTGTCATAATGAGCAAGAGCAAGGAACACTGCAAGCGGTCACTACGATTTTGGAGGAGGAAGAACATAAGATTTGTTTGTCCTCAGCGATGGCAGTTTGTAAAATGATGATGATGGAAGAGGTTTGATGTTGACTGAAAAAAACGGATGAATCCTCGACGCGCGTAAAGCCTCGACGTCGCGTATGTTTCCCAGTAGAAGGCCTCTCGGCTAACCCAAGGTCAAAGATAAGCTCAGTTAAGTCAAGCTCTTTCAGATTTTTCTTTGCATAATGTACCAGCGGCTAGTTTATTTACAATAAGGGTAGGCTACATTATGGACATATGGTTTTTAATTAATGCAGGAAAAACACCAGTACAATGCAACATGACACCCTAGGATCCTAATTTGATAGATCCACTACCTCTAGAATTATACTAGACAATGTACAGCTTAGTATGGCCAGACCAGTTAACTATTTTCTCTAGCAGTTGAAAGGATATTTAATTGCGTCACTTCTGGCTTGTTGATGAACCAACTAAATATATGGGCTACATGTTGCTATGTGAAACCACATCGACTCTTGTGGTTTGGTGAAACCCAAATGACTTCTTCGATGGTACCGTATTTAGAGCTCCATATGGTTGTGTTGCTGCTGGAGATTATCTTAGAATATAAAGGTGAAACCATCCCTTATCTCTCTATATGTAGTAGGGGCCTATGTATTTGTGTCCCTCATTTTGGTTGGTATATGTTACTGCTTATTCAACATTTTATGAGATGCATTTATGAGGCATGAGATGTGGTGGTCAATCCCAGCGGTGAATTTATTTGATTGTTTTCATGTAATTCAAGAAGGGTTCGCAGCGTTATAACACGATGAACACATTGTTTTCCCAATTATTTCCCTGAGACAATATCATGTAGGCCGACAAAGTCTACCGGTAGGCGGCGCATGTCACCCAAAAATATTGCAACTAACTCCTGCTCTTATTTCCTATTCCCCAGAGTTTGTACAAATCCACCGTCAAGAGGGCCACGGGGAACTGGTCTTCGGAACTGGTCTTCGGTTTAATAAGCTTCAGCAGCATCGCAGCTCACTGGTGTAGATCTAACCACAACAAAAGCTTTACTTCATCAACTAATCGAGTGAATTGATCTCCATACACTTCACATGATATTGTCGATTGGTTACAAAAAGCTCGAGAATATTGAATAATGCTAAAATGTACTGATAAAACGTGCATTGTATGTCAGACACATCACTAATCCTGCTGTTATCCTATACACGAGATTATAATATTTATCATGGAGCCCAGTGTGGGTTGTTGAGCGGTGTCTCACTGAGATGTCATGGCCCACATCACGCGGACATCTCAATGTTTACACAGTAGACCGCCCATGCTGAGTGGCACAGGTCGCCTTTAACCTTTATCCTTTTAAGTGTGTTCCTGTATGCATTTGCGTGCACTGCCCTGTCGGATCCAAATAGATTCCCCTCACGCCAAACCCCCCGAATATCATAAAACATTCATCAGCGCGCACAGTCCCTTATTCAGACCCATGAAACATTCATCTTTGAATTCTCTCTCTCTCCCCCCTCTCTCCCTTTCTTCTCTCGCTCTCTCTTTCTCTCTTGAGCGCACTTCGGTCTAACTGCCCCGCCTTTCCCTTTTCCGCCTCCCCGTGCGAGCGCAAACCGTACGCGCGCCAGTGCGGCCAACATCTAACCCTCTCACTGAGCCTCGTTTACTCGGGAATGCAGCAAAACAGAAGTCGGACTCGATTTATATCTCTGCATCAGTGGATTCATTTCTGATCTCCGTTTTTGATCGTGTACTCCTGCGGAACTCTGAGCTCTGTTGGAGGGCGTGTGAGCGTCCTTGCCCTCCGGTTCTTCTGCGGCCCCAGGTTGGATAATAGTTTTACTCGCTGTGCCCAAATGACTGAACGTGGTTTCCTCCGGAGACGGGGCTCTCCAGTCGGCCTCTTCAGGACAACCTCTGGCTGAAGTTTGAATGTGAGGGAGCCGAGTGTGACTAACCGTGCCCTGGATTTGCACTTATCTAACGGTAGCAACACAGAGCGGATATACTGGCTCCGCGAACAGGAATCATTCCTCTGGAATTAAACAACAACTGGATTAATTTATAAAACATGAGTATCCCTCTCGTTGATGGTGAGTAGCCGGCAATGCAACCGGACTAACGACCCCCTAACAAAGTTTTTCTATCGATCTGGATGCTGCGTAAATACGCACTTAGAAAATCGACATCGGCCAATGTCATTGCCATGTAGTATACTGCCCCGTAGAGAAAGTAATCTGGATCCAACGGTTGTTACAATTTAACGACGATTATTTAAAAGTGCTCAATGTAATGGCGTCGAGCCACTTTACTACACACAATTCCATTTATGTTGCAACATTTTATGTTGCTGCTTGAACCATAATATTTAATAATGTATTATAGTATTTTTTATATCCTTTAATATGCAGGTTAGCTTCTATATCCAGTAGTTTGTTATATTTATGAACGCTATCAGTGACAGATATTCGGTTGAGACAGCATGCAAATGAGTCAAGTTTTTGTAAATTAAATTAATTCAATTTGAAAATGACCATCTGTATGGTTCAGTATACGGGTAAGGCTATACGTATAGTCCCAGTCTGTCTCCAGCAGTAAGGAGATCTCACATGAAATCTGTAGATGGGTACTTGACGGGACGCGTACAGATGTTGTCTAATTCCTTCACTGATACCAATATTCCAGACCGTGGGTGTTTACATGCAGAAATATTTGTGATTTCTATCGAGAATTTGTCAGCGCTAATGAAATGTTCCTCCCCTTAGCCCCCCTCCCTCCCTCCACACAGACACACAGACACACACACACACATGTATACAAATAGATGCACAACGTGGAATTGCAGAACTGCGTGTTGCATATCTTCACCAGCTACCCAGTTCCTTTTTTACACTTTTATCTTGTTGACACACCACATGTCAAATTCTGTCCCAGTCACTTCTGCAGTGGTGTGAATGCCTCAAAGGCCCTGCCGTTGATGCATACTGATACATCAATTAGCCTGCCACATGCTGTGTTTAAACTGTCACAACCAGGAGGGAGTTTCATTTCGGCTGCATGTGATCATACACCTCCTTCACCAAGCTACTGCTCTGAAGGGTTAGCTTCTCCCTGTGAATTTCCAGGCAAAGCCAACATAGCCCAAATGAACGGGTGACACCATTATAAGGATCACAACGCTTCCTTTTGAGCTTCCAATCACACAATAAGGGTTTAGTCCATTTGTGAAGTCAGTGATCGTTTTGTCAAGGAATGAGAGGGATTTCTGCAGTTTTCGGTCATTCTTACATTCTCAGAGGGCTGGTCGTTTGATTTGATGGCAACGGGTCAGCAATATTGTTTGTGTAGAAATGGGACATGGACGTGTACCACAACCTTGATTTGCATAGCTTCTTGAGGTATGATCAAACGTCATGATATTCATTTCAAATGAGACGTTCTTCTGTATCCTGAAAGGGAATTGGAAATGGATTTTGGCTTGTGTTTGGATGGGTGAGAGAGAGAGACAGAAAGAGAGAGCGTTAGAGAGAGAGAGAGAGAGAGAGAGAGAGAGAGAGAGAGAGAGAGAGACCCAGACACAGAAACAGACACTGACAAAGACAGACAGAATTGTCACCTTGCTCACATTTCTCGCATCTTTCCACTGGAAGACGTCAATAAACGTTGATGTGCAATTTCATGCCCCATAGAAGTGTGAATGTGACTGTGAGATCTGTGCCGGGGCGGGATAAGCGTGGTGATAAAAACATCCCAGGTTGTGAATTCACCAACATTCCCAGTGGGATCAATCCTGCGCTGGTAGGACACTGAGGATTGCAATGAGCATGTTCTAGCCATGCAGCGCTAATTGAGCCTTCTCAGATGAGTCAGCAGGGCTAAAGTGGATTGGTCGTCGCTGTTAGCCAGCCAATAGAAAGCATCTCTCTCCGGTGATTCTCTTTGGACCATGTGCTGTCAACACCATGGTACAGGTGTGCTACTGGTTCAGTCGGTGCACCAGCCAAGACACAGGATCCTGTTCCCGGTAGAAATATTACACCTAGATAACTCTAGGTCTAGATAACTAGATCCAATAAAACGGTTATAGCTGTCTGTAAAATGTATTCTTCAAAGGGCTCCCCTACAGGAGAACAGCAGAAAAACATTTATTCAAAGAGGGAATTAGGACAAAACGGAGGTTACCAGGGTGTATTGTATGTTAGCAAGATTTCCTCACTGATGGAGGCACTGTAGAGGCCTAACTACTAAATCATCGTGATCACCACAATCCTCTAAGGGATATGTAATTAGCTAGCCCTCATGTTGGGCTCTGTTTATGTTTACTAACACCACACACACACTCACACACACACACACACACACAACCATATCCAGCCTCATATATCCTCGGAGCCA
Source organism: Hypomesus nipponensis (assembly GCF_054491055.1). Classification (NCBI taxonomy): domain Eukaryota; kingdom Metazoa; phylum Chordata; class Actinopteri; order Osmeriformes; family Osmeridae; genus Hypomesus; species Hypomesus nipponensis. Next base: position 5,476,629 of record NC_140388.1, on the reverse strand, counting down.
GTCACACAGGTCGCCCCTTCAGTACTCATCACAGTAGACAGAGAAATGAAATGGATCAACGAAAGAAAATTAGATTTGTTTACGCGGATATACACAAAAACTGAGGCGGTGGAAATGGATGTGGAAGACTTTTAGATTACGGGGCCCAATCCTCTCTGGATTATCACCCGCCCAATGTAGGCATGACACGGGAAGCATAGACTCGCCGATGACAAACTGAGGTTTCTCGACGGTAGGAAATAGAAATAAGACTTGACTCTTTCGTCAGGAGGGGTGGTGGGAGGAAGGGAGATGGGGACACACACCACACACACAATATCCCTTCAAGCACCGAGCTGAAATGGTGTTGCGCAATCACGGGGAGGGAGGGGGAAGGAGGGGGGGGGGGGGGGGATTTATTTATGTGCTTAAAAAATCCTCTCCGACGTAAACGGTATCGTAATCTGTCAGAGGAGCCCACGCACAGTGGAGCGGATCACAACCCCGGAACATGCACACAGCTGCGTCACCACGCCATCGCCTTGCCGGAGTGCGGCTCACGGAGGGACGGCCTCCTCGATATGGACGTACTCGGAGCTGTTCACTCTCTCTCTCTCTCTCTCTCTCTCTCTCTCTCTCTCTCTCTCCCTCCCTCCCTCCCTCATCTCCTGGGAGTCCTCTCACGCCCAACCGCAGCTCTCCAGACTTGCCTGTGGTGGGGAGCACGCCATCCATGGCTAGCAGATGGACGCGTCCCTGCGTGGTTAGGTCTGGTTCCCTGTGTGCTGTGGGTGACTGGTCTGTGTATACGACGGGGTGGGCACTGTGCTACGTTTGTGACTCTTATTATACCAATGGAGAGAGTGACCTGGTAAATTGGTCATTAGACACGGCAGAAGTTGCTCTCAATTTAGACGCTTGAATGGAGCTTTAGTCAGGCTCATAACCCCGACCTGCTCTTCCAGACACCGGCTCTGTTAGAGAGACCTGCTTTGTTAGAGACCTGCTCTATCAGAGACCTGCTTTGTTAGAGAGACCTTCTCTGTCAGAGACCTGCTCTGTCAGAGACCTGCTCTGTTAGAGAGACCTGATGTTTTAGAGACCTGCTCTGTTAGAGAGACCTACTCTGTCAGAGACCTGCTTTGTTAGAGAGACCTGCTCTGTCAGAGACCTGCTTTGTTAAAGAGACCTGCTCTGTCAGAGACCTGCTCTGTTAGAGACACCTTCTCTGTCAGAGACCTGCTCTGTCAGAGACCTGCTCTGTTAGAGAGACCTGCTGTTTTAGAGACCTGCTCTGTTAAAGAGACCTACTCTGTCAGAGACCTGCTTTGTTAGAGAGACCTGCTCTTCCAGACACCTGCTCTGCTAGAGAGACCTGCTTTGTTAGAGACCTGCTCTATCAGAGACCTTCTTTGTTAGAGAGACCTTCTCTGTTAGAGACCTGCTCTGTCAGAGACCTGCTCTGTTAGAGAGACCTGATGTTTTAGAGACCTGCTCTGTTAAAGAGACCTACTCTGTCAGAGACCTGCTTTGTTAGAGAGACCTGCTCTGTCAGATATCTGCTCTGATAGAGAGACCTGCTCTGTCAGAGACCTACTCTGTCAGAGACCTGCTCTGTCAGATACCTGCTTTGTTAGAGAGACCTGGTCTGTCAGAGACCTGCTATGTCAGAGACCTGCTCTGTTAGAGAGACCTGCTCTGTCAGGGAACTGCTCTGTCAGAGACCTGCTGTTTTAGAGACATGCTCCGTTAGAGAGACCTGCTCTGTCAGAGACCTGCTCTGTCAGAGAACTGCTCTGTTAGAGAGACCTGCTCTGTTACAGACCTGCTCTGTCAGAGACCTGCTTTGTCAGAGAGACCTGCTCTGTCAGAGACCTGCTCTGTTAGAGAGACCTGCTTTGTCAGAGACCTGCTCTGTCAGACACCTGCTCTGTTAGAGAGACCTGCTCTGTTAGAGAGACCTGCTCTGTCAGAGAACTGCTCTTTCAGAGAACTCCTCTGTTAGAGAGACCTGCTTTGTCAGAGACCTGCTCTGTTAGAGAGACTTGCTCTGTCAGAGACCTGCTCTGTTATAGACCTGCTCTGTCAGAGACCTGCTCTGTTAGAGAGACCTGCTCTGTTATAGACCTGCTCTGTCAGAGACCTGCTCTGTTAGAGACCTGCTCTGTTAGAGAGACCTGCTCTGTCCGAGACCTGCTCTGTCAGAGAACTGCTCTATTAGAGAGACCTGCTGTTTTAGAGACCTGCTCTGCTAGAAAGACCAGCTCTGTTATAGACCTGCTCTGCCAGGGTACAGAAGGAGACACTCGCTCAGTCATTTCACTCTCATTTTCAATCAACAAGCGTTGATTCATGAATCTGAGGATGACGTTGTACAATCCTACCGTGGAGACACATGTTCCAATAAAAGAGCCCTGGCAATCAGACAGGTGCAAACGTCCTAGTTTTGACCCGTGTTTCTGTGTTTGCCGACACATCCGGAGACATCGCTGGGAGACGTGGGTTTACTCTGGCTGGGATGTGATCTGCTGCAAAGTGATGGGCCTGGATCTGACACAAAGGGGATTTAAAGGAAGGATCGAAGCTTTTTGGAGTGATAGATATTCATGGCTATTTTTGGCAATGTTTATCTCATTAGTATTTGTGGCAGAAAGGCTGGACTCGCCGGAGCCCTCAGATCTGTCTCTCTCAGTCTTAATCTGGCTATAATATTTGTTTGTGACACACCAGGCAGATGATAATTACATTTATAAGGAGAATCTCTTCAAGCATTTCCTGGGTCTACGTAGAAGAGGCTTAGCTACTTCGAAAAGTATCAGTTGTTCAAACCTGCTTTTCTATTTATTGCCTTTCAAACCAAACTCCAAAGGATGACAGGAAGAATTTATGGTTTGTTCAAATGGCAGTACCTATAGTACAGATCACCTTTGATAAGATTCCCATTTCGTAAATGTTATTTAACTGATCGATTGATTGATTGACAGGACATTCAGGTGGGATGAGGACCACACTGGACCAGTGCTGTGTTTGTGAGTGACACAGCAAGGTATAGTTCTCTGCTGAAATATGTATAGGGGGTAGGTCTTCGAAGGCAAGTAGCATTTCAGACCTTCAGTCCCCGAGCTCTGGTGAAATTGATCTGCCATAGCAGCGAAAGCCCATTCTGCAAGAGCTAAACAGCAACATATAGAAGAGATATCTTTCAAACACCAATTCCCTTAGCCATCGACTCGAAGTTTGCTGAAATAGCTATGTTTGGCAGGATTCGCTGTGATCCAAGGGGCTCGAAAGTGTAAAGATGAAATCAAACAGAACTCATTGCATATGCGCCACCATGGTATGGGGGATGGCAGATAATAGCAAGGGGGAGGGTGGGGCGGGTTCGCAGGGTGGACTATCACAACATTATACATACCAATGAAATTCTGTGAAAGAATCATGAAGGGTAAAATACAGCTGCGATTCAATTCAATTCACTTTATTAATCTCAAAGGAAATTCAGGTATTCAGGTGGGATATAACCCTAAACAGTCTCCGGGGCTGTGTTCAGACACGCTGTGTTCAGACACGCTGTGTTCAGGGATGCTGTGTTCAGGGGGGCTGCGTTCAGACATGTCCAAGTGAATGAGGTCTTTTCTGTGCTATTGGAGCAGCCTAAAGTAGGTTACTCTTATTAAAATGCAAATCTGACAAGTGCTCTCTGTCGTCAGTCTGCCTTTGTCCCTGCGGTGGATGTACGACCGGTGTGTGCGTGTGTCTCGCTCTTTCACACACACTCACCTCTCTCTCTGCCAGTCCCTGTCTCTCTCTCTCCCAGGCGTAAATGCTGATTATCTTGTATAGATATCAGGACACAGAGAATTAAATGTGACCACAGCTAACCTGCCAGACGTCCATTACAATGATATCTGTAATCTGGGAAGGGGGGGAGGGGAGGGGAATCAGAGGAGAGGAGAAGGAAGAAATGTAGCAACAGACTGATAGAATACTCTTCACTTGTCTGTGAGTGTTTCTGGTCAACCCAATCACCGCAGCAGTTAACATCAGCAGGTAGGACCATCCTGCCAACACTCCAACTCCTCCCTGTAAACAAACCTCACAGAGGGTCCAAATGTCAGGTCAAATGATGTCATTGAAAATGACTGTATTTTCTGGTACATCGGTATTCTATTGGGATGCCCCCTGCAAACCTATGGAGGCATATTTAGATGATCAACCGAACTATGGTGCTGCACTGCTGCATTGTATTTACTAGCATCCCTGGAAGGTGCTGTCCACAGGGCTCTGTCAGCCATCAGGGGACTGTTCCATAAAGCGAGTTTACCGAGTAAGCCAGGCTTATGTCTGAGAAAGAAACCGACATAAGCCTGGCTTATTTGGTAAACTCACTTTATGGAACAGGTCTGGTGTTGCTGCAGGCAGAAACATACCAGGTTGTTAATTACTGACTGAAGAAAACCCGAATGCACGCACCAAGCTAATACACGACTGATACGCACCATTCACAACTGTCAAATTTAATTGCAATTGCAATTTAATTTAAATTAATGTCACGCTCAGTGTTGTGATTTGGAACAAACAAATGTTAATGACGTGACTTTGTAGACATCCAAGCTTTTGTTTGGATCTGTCCGTGTTGACTCTGCTTTGTCTTGTGGAAAATGTGCTGTGTCTCAGTCCTTCAGAGGTGCTGTGTGTAATTGACAGGCTGGGTTTTCTCCCAGGGAGAGTATTAGCATACTGTGTTTGGTTCCTGACTGTGAAGTGATTCTCACCAAGCATCTAAAAGCTTGGCATCGAAGAATCCTCCACTACAGAGACACATGAGCTGGGGGAGCACCTCACACACACACACACACACACGCACGCACGCACGCACGCACACACACTGTGGCACATCCAGGGTAGGAGGCATGTGAGTTGCAATGTCAACAGATATTCCAGGAGGCAGGTTTGCAGACAGAACTAAAAATCATTTTATCATAACACAAAAACTTGGGACGCTACCAGGGAAAAACAAACCCCCAAAATGTGCTTCCCGGTCGGGGGGAGTCTGTGAAGAAGAGGGCTGCTCTAACTCCTTACTGCCGAGACTCCTACAAAACCTCGATCTCCTCCCGTGGCACAATCTGTGGGTTTTGTAGGCCGTCCTATTAGGCCCCCGGTTGACTGCAGATGGGCACCGGCCATGAGGCAAGGGTTAGCAGGTGGAAGTAGTTACCATTGATTACCTTTCCCAGGTTCCTCCCCTTGATCTCTGTGCCTCCTCCATCACTGGGGGTGTCACAAGACACACACACACACACACACATGAACTATCCCACTCTGTGCTGTAGTCTCACTCAGGAGCTATAGGAACATGGAAGAGAGCGTTGGACAATGGATGAGGAGCTATGATAATGGATGAGGAGCTATGATATTGGACGAGGACCTAGGACAGTGAACGAGGACCTAGGAGAGTGGACGAGGACCTAGGAGAGTGGACGAGGACCTAGGAGAGTGGACGAGGACCTAGAATGGAAAATTCACAGTCTTTTCCTGCTGCAATCTACATAACACATCAGCTTCAAAAGCATCCGCTCGTTCGCTAAACTCACAGCTTACTCTAATTCTGCTCCATTAGAACGGTGCAGTTTAGTTTAGGCGTGACTTCAATTGCGTAATGTATAATAAATGGTTATTAAATACTGTACAGCACTTGGAATGGATCTCACTTGGCTGATGGTAAGAATCTGCCTCGGAACTCATAGGGTAACACCTTTTAAGTTTCCATCCATTGATTTCTGTTGATCCTTTCCTGTGCTGTGGAGGACCCAGACCCAGTAATAGCCATGTGCAGCTGTATTAGATGGATATCACTCTCCATCACACAGCGTAAACAGCCATTAGCACCATCCGGCACACTCCGATGATGGAGCATCAGACTGGAACCTTGGCAGCCAGTGAGTGGACAGGCAGTGGTGACTCATCTTATCCAGAGCACCTCTGGAACAACTCTCTGATGAAACTTCCAGTAGAACATCCAGTTAGGAGATGTTTCGGGGAACGCCACAAAGTGAATCGATTCTGTAGGAGACTTGAGGGATTTGTAGGAAGGGGTAGTGTGACACCTGCTTGGTGTCAGAGATAGGATATGTATGTCGTTAAATATAGGAGATTTTTCATTTAAAACTGTGCCCGACTTCTGTTACATCTTGACGACCTCTCTGCTACCTATTTCTACTGACTGTCTCTACCAGCTGTATTCCTCCTGACTGCATTTCTATCGATGTATCTCTTCTGACGCAATCTTGACACTGAAAAATGGTCTTTGTTACGACACCGACATTGAAACTGTCATCCTGAAGCATTCCCCCTTCACTTCAGTAGAGGTGAAGTCCCCGGTATTGGTCCTGTTTATCTGTGACCTCCGCCGGAAACGTGAGTGCTGTAGCAAAGTGGACAGGACCCCCCGAGCCCATTCATCTGCGAATCTCCGTGCACGACGCCGCACCTCCTCTCTCCGTCAGCAGAGGGGGAACAGCGCAACGCAAAGTCGAGGCACATCATCGCATCGACTCATTGGTCACTTAGCTGCGAATGGGCTCCGTTTACGACTAATTAAAGCCTTTGAAGTGGTCCGCGAGCTCATTGGATCCTCGCTGATAACAGAGACGGCGTCTCGTTGTACGGGCGGGTCAAGATGAGAGTAATTAACTCAGTGTTCCGGTCCCAGCGTGTGGTGGTGGTGAGGCGAGGCGACAGCTCTCAGGCGAGATGGAGGAGGCCGGGGCTGGGGGGGCGAGCTGATTGGGGAGAGGCTTCTGGAGAGGGGCTCACTTTAATGCCAAAGCTCCTTCGAGGATGCTCGAAAAATCAAGGAGCGTCTCTGTCTGTCTCCCTCCCCCTCTCCCTCTCTCTCTCTCTTTTTCTTTGTACGCGTGCGTGCGTGCGTGCGTGTGTGGACAATGTTCAATGTTGAGCTAATGAGACATACACTTGAAAGAGCTCTGTTCACGGGAGTGTTTGAAAATGGCCGCGACGTGTTGCCAGCTGAGTGAGGAGGTATTAGCTTGAGAGAGCAGTACCTCAGTAAAGCGGGAGAGACTGCCCCCCCCCCCCACCCCCCACAACCAAAACATTCCAGATGGGCACATATTTCACGTGCACATCTTCCTTATCGGGGATGCACCAGTGTATCTACTGGGACACCAACATACCACTTCAGTGTGGATGGGAAATGTGAAGTACAGAGAAACAGAGAGAGAGAGAGAGAGAGAGAGAGAGAGAGAGAGAGAGAGAGAGAGAGAGAGGAGAGGGAGAGGGAGAGGGAGAGGGAGAGAGAGAGAGAGAGAGAGAGAGAGAGAGAGAGAGAAACGAGATGAGAGGGAAACAATGATGTTTCGGTGTCAGAAGAGCAAATCGAAGAAAAGCTGCTGCCAATATTGTTTACAACATGGATTGCATGTTGTCCGACAGACGTTGTGAACAGGAGAACGCATGATAGCGTGAGAGTTCTTTCTGTGTATGTCTCTGACAAGTGGTCTGGCTGAATCAGAGAGTTCCAGACAAGGTGTGCGTGTTCTGTTAATCTTCTCGGATTGGATGGTGCACAGCCAGTCAGCTAATCCAAGACATGATGCACCATGAGAGTCCAGACACCCGGAGAATGACAACGAGTCCAGCTAGGTCAGACACAATCAAACTGGGCATGGGTTAAACACACAGCTCCAGCCCTACAGTCATACAGTAAACACAGATCAAAAGGCCCTCCCATTGGGAGACAGAGGTTGAGGAAAGGAACGTGGGAGAGCAAGAGAGAGAGTAAGAGAGAGAGAGAGAGAGAGAGAGAGAGAGAGAGAGAGAGAGAGAGAGAGAGAGAGAGAGAGAGAGAGAGAGAGAAAGAGAGAGAGAGAGAGAGAGAGAGAGAGAGAGGGGGTGAGATGCAAGTCTTATTCAACCTCAGACTGGAGGGAGCGCAACATTGCTAAGCTGACTTTGCAGTATCTCTCCGACGCTGCGTTCAATACAGGATCACTAAGTCCCGAAGAATCTGTTGCCAATTGGACTCCATCTTCAAAGAGATATTAACATAGGGCCTTTTCCTTTAATCTCACTTTGCAATTTCGAGAATGCCAGACCAAATTAAAATGCGGTGAGAATAAACCTTGTCTAAAAATATCAGACGTACAAAGGAGAGAAAAAAAGAATGTTTGTGAGAGAGAAAGAGAGAGAGATAAAGAGAGAGAGAGAGAGAGAAAGTGTGAGACTGCGAGAGAGAGGCAAAGAAACAGACTTTGGTGAGACAGTTAGAATAGAATGGATTCATTAGCGAGGTCGCTCGCAATCTCACCGTTTCTACCATCAAGGCTGGTCGTTTCCAGGCTTTCGTGTGACAGGTGACAGGGCTCGGAGGGCTCTGAGGAGATGTGAAAGGGTCCTAAAGTCCTAATATATAACCAACTATATATAACAGTACAATACATATGCCCTGTATATAGTATGAAGAAGTATAATATATGTATATACAGTATATACATTATATACATATATTATACACACACACATATCACATATATATATGTATATATATATATATCTATATGTATATATAGATAGATAGATAGATACATATATATAGAGATAGATAGATACATACATATATATAGAAATAGATAGATACATATATAGAGAGATAGATAGATACATACATATATATAGAGATAGATAGATACATACATATATAGAGATAGATACATATATATATATATATATATATATATATATATATATATATTATAGGATGTTTGAAGAACTTGCTCCCTGCCAGACCTCCAGAAGTCACATCGACCTACACCAGGGCACAGCGACTGCTGCCCAGCTCCCCTGCATACCTGGAAGCCATCCATTCTGCCGGCTCTGTTTGAGCAACACAAGAAACCTGCCTGTGTCTAGCCGGTGTTCAAACAAAACCTCTCTCCCTACCCAGCAGCACCATGTATATTTCATTACTCTCGCCTCTCGGGGGGAGATTTGAGTCCATTTTTCAAAACTCCAGTCAATTTTAACTCTGTCCCCGAGACGGGCATGCGGTTCACCAGCTTCATTGGACTGCAGCTTCATTGCGCGTTTGCTGTAGACGTTCGTCCACACAGTGGACGGAGAATGCTGCTCAGAGAAGGGGGAGGAGGAGATTGTCGTTGATCAAGTGCAGGAAGGCATCAACAAACTCCTGTACAGGGCCGGATGCAAAGACAGGGTTTCCCGCAGAACATTGGTTAGTTAAGGTGGTAGGGTGGGGTCTGCCGTCCGACCGGGGCGGCAGGGGAGGGGGTACCACCCGGTGGAAGGTAGCAGGAGTGAGTCAGCCTGCACCAAACTGCATACATATCTATTTTTGAATATATATATATATATATATTATATATGTATGGGAATATTGCTTGGAGCATTGACTTCAGAGGAATCCCTTCAGCTTCAGTGGAGGAGGTAAGAGCGGCCTGGGAGTTCAGCTGTTTGGCATTCAGACAATAAGATAACCCTCGCTCCCTCCGGACCACGTGAGGAAAAGCAGTCCATCCACAAGTTAGAAGGAACCTTCGGACCTCCTTTCAAGCTGGAGACCCCCTCTGAGGTCCAGCTTACTCCGGAGAGGTCCTCAAGAAGTAGCCTGTCTCCTGTCTGGTCAGTCCGCTCACTGTGTGTTCTGTCAGAGCTGGTAGGTGTTGCCAGGATGGTAGGGTTGAGTGATGTCATCTTATCTCTACAGGCTATCCACCCCTGTGAAGAGGGAGATATCTTATCTATGCAGGCTTGGCCCTTTAGTGTTTTTCAATCCCGGTCCAGGGCTGCCTGGCCGGCCAGATGGTCTCTTTCCTAATTCTTACATGCTCTGTGAAGTGGATACAACTATAGCTGCCAAAACGGCCTTCTTCAAAGTGTTGATTTAAGTGTAAATCATCCGCGGAGGAGTGGATTCTATCTCGGTGTTGTGGAAACTGGGGTGGTAGAGGAGCTGGGTTTTGCAGTGTGGAGGATCTTAGTTGACATTTACACAGATGAAGAGGTGGAATCAGTCATTCACTTAGGCTATACACATTGCTGTTTGTTTTTCATTTTCAGAACACTAGCGAGGTGCCGTCTCTACCGCCCTATATCTGTCTTCCCCGTTCTCTCTGTGTCTCTGTCTGATCGTTCTCTGGCTCTCTCTTCCCCTCCCTCCCTCCCTCCCTCCCTCCCTCCCTCCCTCCCTCCCTCCCTCCCTCCCTCCCTCCCTCCCTCCCTCCCTCCCTCCCTCCCTCCCTCCCTCCCTCCCTCCCTCCCTCCCTCCCTCCCTCCCTCCCTCCCTCCCTCCCTCCCTCTCTCTTCTTTTCTCTATCTCTTTCTATCCATCTTTTCATCCCACTCTCTCTCTTCCTAATGTCTCTCTCTCTCTCTCTCTCTCTTCTCTCTCTCTCTCTCTCTCTCTCTCTCTCTCTCTCTCTCTCTCTCTCTCCCTGTCTCAGTGTGCCTGCCGTCTGTCACATTCTGTCAGTCTGCTGTGTCACTCTTATCCCCTAGGGTCTCTCTATCTTTCTCTCTCTCCCTCCTGTTCTCCCTCTCTCCTTTGCAATAAGGTCTACCTGGCCCATCACAGTGAACATCCATCAGGCACGCCTTTCAAAGGGCTTAATCCCTTGTCAAACACACAGGCAACAACACAGAACGGGGGGAGAAAAACAGGTTTTCACCAGACTTGACAGTATATCCACAAATACAGGAGGATTTCCCGCAAATGTTTATTCATCCCCGCCTCACGTTCGGATATTCAGTCAAAAAAAGCCTGATAATCCCTAAAGTCTCTTATTTTCCCTCCAACAATGCGATAGCTTTGGGTTTTTGCTTGAGTTTCGCTTGTGCCGTGGAGTGGTTTGATAGTGACCGCGTGTAAGCGGCTACTTCAGCTGGTCAGAGCTCCTCAGAGACCTCCTGTGTCCCAGGAGGAGAGAGTTTTGGCCAGGCAGGGAGACCTCCAGTCAGGAGTGGGTCTTCCCTGCCATGGGACTGGATCTAAGTAAAGGGGTGGGTCAGATGGCATGAGCGGTTAGGGGATCGGGCTTTTAATCAGAAGGTTGTTGGTTCGATTCCTGGCTGAGACAAAATGACGTGTCCTTGGGCAAGTCACTTTACCCTACTTGCCTCGGGGGAAATGTCTCTGTACTTACTCTAAGTTGCTCTGGATAAGAGCGTCTGCTAAATGACTAAAAGTAAAATATAAATGTAATGAGATGAGATATAAATATGAGATGCTGTACGCATGCCTCATTGGCATCTGCTGGTAACTGAAACTCAGACAAAAAAAAAAAAAAAATATCATCAAGCCAAATTGATTTGCTGGCTTACCTACTCCATTCCCTATACTCAGCTTGCTTGTGAGTCGTGGTTATGAAAACCTATTTGTTCCACCAGGGGAGGCAGAAACACTTGGATAATGGGTCTGAATATCAGGAGGTTTGTCAGCACAGTTTTGCCGTGATTAATGACATGAGAACGAGGGGGCTAGACAACAGAAGTCTTCATAGTGAGCATGGACAAGATCTCCTGCGTTCCCCATTAGGTCCACTTGTCCGACTTTGCTCTCAGACTTAGAATCAACACATCAGTTCTTTTCTTCTGCCTTCTCTTTTATTGGGTCCTTAGTACAGGACGGGTGACGTGTTTATGAACCCTTACACACCCTGGTCTGTACACTGGCCAACACAATGACTTGCAAATGACCCTGACTTGATATGTACAGCGCAGTTACCAAACATCCGTGTTGGTCTGATGTTTTTCGACCTAAGGCTTTGATTACTGGGCTGTGCCCCAGGATCAAGTGATTGTATTGATCGGGGTTACAGCTATGACAGATTTCACATGCATATTGGTTTCCAGTAACAGTAACACCCTGTGTTAAATACGGCTATCTAACAAGATTGAACCTGTCATTAGGAATGAATGTGTCATTTCCAGACTCGATAAAAGGGTATTTGTCACAGCACATTGACCGGTCCCGAGGTGGATAACCATCCACGCAGAATGAACCCCCTGCCAGTTGCCTCATGACCTGTCACATACCAGCAGCTATTTTGTTGATAGATATTGGCTTCAATGACTTATTATCTTACATTGTCATTACTGTAATAACATCTGAGGGGTACAGGGTTGGTTGGTGTGTTCATATATTGAGCAATAAGCCTATCGGGTTGTTCTGGAGAGAGAGAGAGAGTTTTCTGTTATCCTTCTTGTCTTTCTTCGCAGTTGAATTTACTTCAAAGTGATATTGTGCTGAGCCGTGATATTCTCCTGTGGTTTGTCTTTTTGGCTTGCCTCGTGGCATTGTGTACGTGTGTGTGTGTGTGTGTGTGTGGAGGCGCAGCACGCTATACGCAATCTGCGGCGCCCAAGCGAAATGAAGTACCGTTACAACAGGGCTGAATATCTACTCGATGAATCGGGTTTTTTGTTCTTTTCTTTGTCATTTAAGAAATGTCCTTTCGCTCCCCTTAATCTCCGTACGTATTCGACTTGGATCACGAGCACCTCAGTGTGTCTCAAGTAGTCTCGTTATGCTTCGTAAGATACATTCCATTGTTTTATACTTGAGTGTTGTATCCCGGACTGTTTTCACGTCTGTCTGCATGTGTTATGGCTAGACATCTGGCATTCGAAGGCAGCAAACACAGTCCCATCTCTGAAGTGTTCAGAGATGATCATTTCATGAGCTTTGGATACCCTCGGAGTTAGCCTTCCAGTTTTCTACCACGCACACACAAACACACACACACACTTGCGCACGCACACACAGAATTCATCTCCCTCGGATCCCAGAAGACGAGGCTGTTTTTAGACGAGTTACAGCCCGATTCTCGGACGCAGAGCACACAATCACAGATGTACTGCAGAGAGACTTGGGCGGGAATCTACCACGCTGATCCTGGAGATGCAGAAAAGGGGGCCATCCCCGATTATCAACCGGTTTAAGTTAATTGGTATAAGCCTGCTGGAAGACAACACATGGTTTAGAGGCTCCGTTGTTCGAGGCAGGGTGGGAACACTGGGAGGTATTGAAACAAGTAAAAGGCTCTCACTGAGCTGTGCCAGCCCCCTGTGAAGAAGGAACCATTTTGTGGTTGGTTTGGTACCACCAGGGACCGGGAGAACCACTAGGGGGCAAGCTTGAGCTTTTCCACATGACAACCTCTGGCCATTGTATCTCTTTCATAAAGTATCATAACATACATGATGTGTGTGTGCGTGTGTAGGTGTGTGTGGCAGGGAGAGAGCGAGAGTGGGTGTGTGAGTGGGAGGTTTGTGGTTGTGCTTTTTTGCGACGATAAACATGTCGGCCCTTCAACTCAAGTGTGAGTGGCTGCACACACATTCGTATGTGCGCTGCGTGTGTGTCCTGTATGTGTTCAGCCAGCCTCTACATTCATCTTAATCTATAAATAACAAGCAAGGGCTATTTAGCATTCTGATTGAGGCAATTCCAGTCTACTTAATTCTGGTCTGTAGCTTCGCGGAAGCTTCTCTTTTTCTTGTTCCCTCTCTCTCTCTCTCTCTCTCTCTCTCTCTCTCTCTCTCTCTCTCTCTCTCTCTCTCTCTCTCTCTCTCTCTCTCTTACTCCCTGGCATTCTGCTTTCCTCCAACAACTGCTCTCTTCCGGTCTTACTGTCTGTCTATGAAGCCGTGAAAAAAACATTTCAGCGCCACACGTGAAGATTGTAGCCATGGTTTTCACCTGAGAACAGAGAAGCCATCTATTCGTGAGGAAACAGGCCCACATCCCAACATCCCAACCCCTGGTCCCCCCTGTCTTCCCGGATGTCTCCCAAGTCCTCCTAACCAGTTCACCCTGGTCCCCTCTGGTTCCTCCCGTTCCTCCACTCTCCCACGTGGTCCCCTTCACCGCCCCTGGCTGCGCCAAAGGACGGACATGTTTGCCCTCCTCTGCAGCTCTCTGAGGCTGTGTGAAAGGATCCAGGGTGTGCGTTCAGCCTCCGGCCCGCTGGAGTACCATGTGGTCCGGGGAGAGAAGTCACCCTGGGAGGCTCTCTCTCTCTGGGGAGGGGGTGGAGGGGGACCAGCCAGCTGCATTTTTAACCAGGTGGACGAACTTGTCTCTGTTCGATCGTGTTTGATTTAATTTCCTGCGATGCCTGGCAAGGTGAGCACTAAAGGACACGGGCGCCAAAGCAGAGGAGGTGGCTCATTCTAGACTGGGTTCCTGTGGCAGCCATCTTGTCTTTAGTTAGAAGATCGAGGATGCCTCTTCCCCGGTCAGGGTGTAACTTGGTCTGCAAATGAGTAGTGGAATATGAACCCTGACATTGAAACATACTTTGTATCTTTGTCTGTACTTTCCCTCTTAAACACTGGCACATAGGGCCGAGTGCAGCCAATTCTGACTTTTTATTCAGATATCTGAGTAATTGTATCCCCGCCATGATTAAAATGCTACTAATGCTAATCCTTTCAAACGTCCCTGGAATAAGTCATTGGAGATATGGTCAAGGTTCTTGCCCAAACAAGTAATTAGGCTCTTATCTCTGCCCAGAGGGCTACGCAATCAATCACAACTAGCTTGTTCCATTTAGACGTTGCTAGTGGCTGATTATAATCTCACAAGGACCAAAATGTGTGCCATTTGTTAGACTGAAAAGTGGTTTTGTCAAAAGTCAATCATTGACATCAGTCTTAACGTAACAGTTTATTGTTTTAGGATAGCATCCATTAGATGTATTTGCTACCCTATTAAAAGCATTAGGTTATCCCCAGACCCAAACACGTCACGTACCTCAGAGATAGATAACCAATCAATAAGCCTTCAGTATGTTATGCAAAACGTAATATCCATCCAATTGTCTTTCGGTATGCACAGGAGTGCTGCATAGCCAGCCAATCAGCCGTCCGTTTGCACTGCAGAACTTTCTAACCAGCCAATAAGCCTTCAGTGTACGTAAAGTTTGGCCATTTGGAGCTTGGTATGAAAATCCATACAGTCTCCAAGTGTACTGTTGCATATTTCAAATTGCTAGGCCTCTGGCAGGTTCCACAAGGTTTATAATTCAGTGTCAACTGTGAATCTGCCGGTTTAGCAGCACAGATACTATACTATAGCAGAGTAAACCTCTTCTATTGTTAGACTAGGCCAATGCTCTGCTGTTTACTCACTCACTCACTTACACACACACACACATACTCACACACACACACACACACACACACACACACAGAGAGCAGATGCTATGATAAACATGCAGCTACTTTAGTGCTGCCTCTGAGCTAGTCTGCTACAGCTTAAGAACACCACAGGACAGCTCCCTTGTCCTCCCAGAATGGTCCTCTGGAAACCAGCTTTCAACAAGGAGGAGAGAGGAGTGTATGTGTGTGTGTGTGTGTGTGTGGGGGGGGGGGGGGTGAAAGAGAGAGAAAAACGGTGTTAGATCAGCAGAATGAAGATCCTTCCTGTCACACGATGTCTGCAGAGATGAGGAGGGACAGAGGCTGTGTAAGCACAACACGCAGCCCCCCGGCCCCCCCCGGCCACCTGGCCTCCCACCATCCCACCCTCGTAACCTCTAAGTCGCCCAGCGCCCATCCTTCCCAGCCCCCCCGCCTCTAAGCCTCCCACCCTCTCAGCCTCCCAGTCTCAAGGAGCCTCCCGGGCCCCCAGCCTCTCAGTCGCCCGGCCTCCCGGCCTCCCCTGCCCCCAGCCTCCAAGCTTGTTTTATGAGAGGAGCTCATGTGGGCTTTGATGTTCTCTCTATCATTCGAGAAAACCTTCAGATTTACCGAATCATAGGGTGAGCATGCACACACAGAGAAGGCACACACACATACACGCACAAACACACACAGGATTCCTGGACACACACCCACAAACACACCCACAGGATTCCTGGACGCACACACACACACACAAGCGCGGCAGTCGAACCAAACGCTGCCATCCGAGCTCTGAGCGAGGCTGGGTTCTTCGCGCACGTTGGCCCATTAGCCTGACCAGTGAGAACCACTCTCATTTCACAGCCACTAGGATCTTCCAGGCGGGTCTGGGGGGGGGGGGACGGGGGGACGGGACTGCAGCTGAAGGGTGCAGTTTAAAATAGCAGATTGTTTTCCTCCAGGGGAGAATGACTCATTACCCAGGCAGCAGAGCAGGAAGTGTTGTCAGCTGGGCCGTCTTATACTACAGTAGCTTATAGGAGAACGAGCAGAGCAGTGTGGAACATGAACAAGTGTGGCGCACACCTGCGCAGGCACGAGGGGAGTGTTGGTAGGGGTGAGAGTTCTGTCATGTGTTGTGGTGCGCAGTGACAGAATGGCTTTTTTATGAAGTCTCAGGTGGTTGCCAGGTTCTGTGGCGCGTTTATCCCCCCTTTCCGATCTGGCGGCTGTTTGTTCAGACTCCACTTGCCGGGAGCTGAAGTGTGTCGCCGAGATAGCCCATTGGCCGATCCTCACCCCCATCGCTCGAGATGTCTCCCCCGCTCGGCGCCACCCACTATTGGATCCTCGCGTCTTATCAGATGGCAGCCACACAGAAAATCTTTCACGAGCTCGCCGTCTCTTCAACCCACCGCATCTCCCAGAATGCACCCCTGTCCCAAGCTGGTGGGGCGGGGCGGTGTGGCTCTGGCGCAGGAGATAAAGGGCGAGGGATACGGCAGGCCCAGTGGGGGGAGACCGGGGCCGGGGTCCGACCTTTCGAGAGGAAAAGGTGACTGATCCATGAGGGGGCCTCAGATGTAAAGAAGCTTCTTCTTATCTGTGTGACACGGAGGAGAGAGGCGGAGGGAGGGATGGGGGGGGGGGGGGGGGGGGTGGAGGAGGCCTGGGAGATAGCAGAGAGACTGGCAGGGGAAAAGTCTGGGCTGTCCCTCTAAGCCCCCCCCCCTGCTCTTCCCTCCCTTTTTTTCCTTTCTTTCTCTCCTTTCTTCCTCCCTCCTTCTCTACTTGTCATCGTGGCTCCTCTGAAGAAAATCCATTTTCCTGCAGCAGGAAGCTTTATCTGACTGGGCAGTAGCGATGCACAAGTCGGTGGTAAATAATGCACAAGGCTCTCCCTCCCTCTTTCTCTCCCTCTTTCTCTCCCCCTCTCAATCCCACTTATCTCTCTCCCTTCCCCTCCTTCACTCCCTTTTTCTATTCATCCCAAAGCACAGCGGTGGCTAGCTACAATAACTTCTCTGAAGTGGGCTCATTAAACAAGCAGCCCTTGCATCTTTCTCCCTGACTTTCTCTGTTGAGGGGGAAAAAAGGAACCGTAGCCTTTCCGTGAGCGCATTGTGCCAGGGGCCTCCTCTGCGCACACGTACCCTGCGACCAAAACAGAAAAAAGAACTCAAATCGATGACTCAGAGCGTCCCCCCTTCCTGTGTGCCACTTCAGAGAGAGCCTCAGGTCCTGGCTCCTTTCCCCAGCCTCAGCCTCCTCCCGGGCCCCACCCTGGCCTCAGCCTTGCCCCTCCGCCCTGCCCTGTCTGTATGCCTCACCTGCGGTGCATGCAGAGGCACCGTGAGCCAGCTTGTTGGTGCTTTGCCTTGTCATTGCTGGCTTCCAGGATCAGACAGTGGTCGACATCAGAAAAGGTGAGCAGATGGCCGTGACGTCGGCCTCCCTCTCTGGACGCCACTCACGCGCAGGCTGGCTGAGACTCTGGGACTCAACACCCACTGTGGCCCGAGTTCATCCCGACCAGAGACAGGCATGCAGAGAGGGGTCTCTCTCAATGCATCTCTCCTCCCCCCACCCTCTCTCTCTTTCTCTCTGTCTCTCTCTCTCTTTCTCTCTCTCTCTCTCTCTCTCTCTCTCTTTCTCCCTCCTCTCTCTCTCTCTCTCTCTCTCTCCCTCCTCTCTCTCTCTCTCTCTCTCTCTCTCTTTCTTTCGCTCTTCCTCTCTCTATTGCTCTCTCTCTCTCTCTCTCTCTCTCTCTCTCTCTCTCGCTCTCTCTCTCTCTCTCTCTCTCTCTCTCCCTCCTCTCTCTCTCTCTCTCTCTTTCTTTCGCTCTTCCTCTCTCTATTGCTCTTTATCTCGCTTTCTTTCTCTCTCTCTGTCATCTTCCTTTTTCTCTCCCCCATCCTCGGATGTCTCCCTCTATCACTTGGATTTATGTTACATCCACTCTGCAAGTGTCTCCTGTTTCATCCCTCCGTAGATGTTTGTCGTTCACATTTACATCAGACGTTCTCAAAAACGCTCTGGCGCGCTGGGAGGTCTGTTCCTCCATGCCTCCTCAAAAGTAGAAAGGGTTTCATACGGTAATAAACGTTCGGCAGATTCCGAATCCGGTTGTATTGCCAAATAAGCGTTCCCATACAAGGGATTTGCTTGTGATGATGCTTTGCAGGATTGCATCTGATGACGCATTGAAATAGTGCAAGAACAACAACAGGCGAGTACAAAAGTATAAAATACAGGGACACAAGTGACAATTTAACAATAAAAGATATGAAGATGTGTTATTTGAAGAGAAAGTAACAAGGATAACAGTCCTGCCGTCAAGTTTCAAACTGTGCAAGAGACTGAGACACAAGTATCATACTAATGGCACAATTGGAGGTTCTGTTGCTCGTGTATTTCCAAGCATGCTGTAGTTTGGCAGGGGGATACAGGCGGGTAAGGTTTAGAATACACACACACATGCACACAGACGTATGTACACAATAGATATCACTACCAAATTCCATGCTAACATGCTAGCCTGCAGTGTTGGGCACAATGATGGAACCAGGCCCATGCTAATGTGCTAGCCTGCTGTGTTGGGTTCAGTGTTGGAACCAGGCCCATGCTAACGTGCTAGCCTGCAGTGTTGGGTATAGTGTTAGAACCAGGCCCATGCTAGCGGGCTAGCCTGCAGTGTTGGGCACAACAGTGGAACCAGGCCTATGCTAGCATGCCAGCCTGCATTGGGTGACTCTTGAGATGAAAGGAGAAGGGAGGAGAGAGGTTTGTCTTTTTCAGGTCAATGTGTCTCCAGGGCACCCACACTTTGAAAATAGACCGATCCGTAGAAGAAGCTGCTCCGAATTAGTTAAAATGTGGCCCGTGATGATGGGTCTAATCCAGCTCCAGCTCACTCTCCAGCTTTGCTCCCCGGGGCCTCCCTGTTTCTCTGCGGCGATTGTTCAGGGATTTGTGCAGACGGCTGTGGTTGGCGCCTGAGCTTGTGTTTGCCATTAGCGATGAGTCATGCTATGGAGAGTGTCGAGGTGAGAATGTATATTTACGGCCATCATCAGGCCTGAGGAGAACCTGGAGGCTGGCAGCTGTGGAGCAGAGGGCCTGCTCGAGTTTGGCGGATGTGCGATGAGGGATGATGGCTTAACCAAACGTGTGAGGTTAAGGAACATGAATATCCATGGCGGCGCGAGTCAAAGTGAAAAAGAAAGCTTCTAAAGTTGCACTTTCCCGAACGAGACCAACGGGTTTGCAGCGACGCATGACAGAAGGATTAGCGTCTCTGTGTGACTTGCTGCAGAGCTTGTTAAGGTCAGGAGTTGAGGTTCACCTCATGGGCCTCCGTCAATCACAGGGTCTGCGTCGATGCGGGCTGACGTGCTAGCGCCTGGGCAGCATCGGAGCGCAGGGGAAGGGGAAGGGTTGGGTGACACGTTAAGCCGATGAGAGAGACGCCGATGACGGCTTGTCCTGCTGTGGCAGTCAGAACAAGTTGTTGGCACGCTCGTCAGAAGATGTGGTCCTGAGTCCTGTGTAGCAGATGCTCAGTTGTGGATAGGCTGTGGAGGAAAGTGTGCAAAGTGAAGCGCAGGTTCACGGTTAAAGCTAGACGAGCTCCAGATCGAGACGGAAATTGCAACCGAAAAAAAAAACGAAACGATTTCACTGAAATACGAAATCCTCCGAGTTCTGAAACAAACACCGTTGCAGCACGAATCCCTCGACGGCTTCCTTCTGAATTGAGTCTAGCTGCTGAGAATTTAGCTGTTGGAACTGCTGGTTCGAAGCATTTTTCTCAAATTGAAACTTGCAGGGAAACAAGAGTTTATCTTGACTGGACTCTGGAATGCAAGGAGAATGAGCCAGGCTGCCAGACTGTGAGACACGATGTAGTAATGATCCTGTCAGAGGGCTCTGAGTTGATAATTTTCAGGGTCCCAGAGCAGGTCTTTCAGTCTGAAGAACACAGAGAGGTTCCATCACATCCACGTAAACAAACCTAAAAACCAGAAGGAAGAAACAACATTTGGTGCTGTGCCAGACACATCGGGTGCTAAAATCGCTACTCAGACAGCCAAGTGTGAATGTCCAGGCAACCAGACTGTGTAAGTGTTGGCTGTCAGTGGATGTTGTCTATGGTGCAAGCTGTTCTGTCTCAACGAGGCAATCCTAGCTACACTGGATCTCTGTACAGCGTTGGCATTTCTATGGGGGTTGTGAAGGGTTCGTACAGAACACCAAATGGCATCTCTGTGGTTGTCGCGAAGCTTCGTACAGAACAGCAACGGTCTCTCTGTGGTTATCATGAAGCTACGTACAGAACAGCAATGGTATCTCTGTGGTTGTCACAAAGCTTCGTACAGAACAGCAATGGTATCTCTGTGGTTGTCACGAAGCTCTGTACCAGGACAAAGCTGGTTTCTTTCTGGTTGTTGTGAAGCTTCGGACGGAACAACACTGCTGTCTCTATAGCGGTTCTGAAGCTTCGTCCAGTATGTGTCCTCCATGGTGGTTCGTCATGCCTCATTTCCATTCATACTAGAATAATGCCTTCTCCCAGAGTGTTATCAGCCTCTTCAATTTCAAACGGAGCTTTATTGCTTATAAAAGGGAGGATGTGATTCAGTTTGAGGCCTGCTGAGGAGAAGGGGGGGGGAGGTGTGTGTGTGTGTGAGGCGGTTTTCTCCTGACGCTCTAAACATGATGGCTTCAACAGCCATTACCATGCCGAGGAGCCCCTTTCCGGAGCAGATGCGAACAGCTGTGCCGTGGGCCGCGAAGCTGAAGGAAGCCGCACTTCCGGAAGCTTCCATCCGCCGTTTCTCTGCCGCAGGCTCGGCGTACGCCGACACAACGCAACGGAGCTACGGGCTAACCCGCGCGATACGAGCCCAAAGTAGGGCACTCCTCCACGAGGGCACTCCTCCTCTGGTGGTTTGACGCCCACACGTTGCCCTACTCTCTGCTGAGCCCCACGTTATTGACACCGTTTCCGCTTGAGAGCCGTCGTGGTGAGGTGGTTTGCTGGGAGAAGGGGTGAGGCCCGGGCAGACAACAGACACCTCAGACACCTCCAGAGTCGGGTGAGCTATCTCTTCAAGCGGGCCTGTTTGGCTGGGGATGAATACCATGGGATGTTGATGAGGCTTCGTTTTGTGGCCCTGGTCTCATGGCGTGAAGCTTCTCTCAGTGTTCTGTCCCCCGCTAGGCTTGTCTTCGGCAGCTATGTTGCCTCCTTGTTAAGTCATGTAGTTCTGACAGATGACAGATGCCTTTTGCTGCTGTGCGGATGAAGTTGTTGGGATGGCCACACACACACACACACACACACACTCACTCACGCTTTGTTTCTCTCTCTCCCCCAAAATACAAATAAACACATCTACATTTCTGGACGCGTGTGCACACACCCCCTTCCCTCGCTCTCTTCCTCCTTCTCTCCCCCCTTTCCCTCTCTCTATCCCTTCTTCCTCCTCCCTCGCTCTCCCTCACATCCTTTCACCTTCATCTCTCTCTCTCTCTCTCTCTCTCTCTCTCTCTCTCGCTCTCTCTCTCTCTCTCTCTCTCCCTCTCTCTCTCTCTCTCTCTCTCTCTCTCTCTCTCTCTCTCTCTCTCTCTCTCTCCCCCAGCCTACCCTCTGTTATTCATGAGCCATCTGCAGGGCAGCAGTAGATATGTGTCAGACATGAGCCAGTCTGCCCCCTCTGATTGGCTGGCGCCCATAAAACACACACCCTGGTCTGCCCCTCCGATCGGCTGGACCCCACCAACACCCACCCACAGCTTGACCCCACTTTGATCAAATGCTCCCTTTCTCATTGGCCACCCCAGGCCCTCTGCATCTGCCAGTGTGTGCGCTCCTCTGCCTCTGTTGCTCTCCCTGCCGTGTGTGAATATCTGGCCGGGGCATGTGATGAACGTCCTCATTGAGTCATGTTTGTCGGCTGGCAGCTGGTCGCAGCCGAACGGACGGGCTTCGCGACCACCTCACTGTATTCAGGAGCGCGAGACAGCATCCGCTTTGACAGCGTCTGGAAGCAGGCTGTTTGCGAAAGCCCAATGGACGGCAGGCCATCCATCCTCCACCGCGGCGTCTTGGTATGCGCGAAGGCACTCCACAACTGACTCACACCGCGACGCGCCCCGGACGGGCGCACATACAGAGCAGGCGAGAAGAACGCGGCAGAATGCAGAGTGCTGTTGGAGAACCTCCCGCGAGAAGCATGTGGTTTCTTCTGACAGAGGCTTCCCCTTTTTATCTGAGCTGGAGGATAACCCCTCCTGTCAGCCTCATCCAATCCCGGGCCCTCGCGTGTCAGCCTCATCCAATCCCGGGCCCTCGCGTGTCAGCCTCACCCAATCCCGGGCCTTCGCGTGTCAGCCTCATCCAATCCCGGGCCTTCGCGTGTCAGCCTCACCCAATCCCGGGCCCTCGCATAGCAAAGCTCCGGTGATGAATTACATCACGTCCTGGGCTCCTGTTTCAGCCTGCCCTCGGTTTTTCTGGGGGCGCCAGGTTTGTGCGCCTCTGTCACAGCCGGGTGGATGGAGCCGAATCGATGCCGCCTTCCCTGGCTTGCCCGAGAAACATGCAGATGAGCAGGGAGTCGGCATCTGTCACGCACTGGCGGGCTACACAAACAAACCTCGGCGTTCCCGCGCGCACTCCTGTGTTTTCACAAGCGCTTTGTTCACGCAAATATTTCAATTAGGGAAACGAGAGAGAGAGGTTGTCCTCGGGTCGGCTGTTCATCGACGCACGGCCAAGCGTGCGTGTCCTCTCCATCTCCTATTGTGAGGGTTTGTGTAATGCTTGTCAAACAAGCAGAGGGAGGGCCTCACTCAATGGGCTTTCACAGGGCTGAGAGGAAAAAGGGCTGTGGATTAGCACTGCCAGGACCCACAAACGAGTGCTTGTCAGTTCCAAGAGTGAATATGACCGCTGTCTAATAACAGAGGTGTTTTTCGAAAGAGACGGCATTGTCTGAGACTTGATTCTAGCCGGCATCTAGGACTGGGATGCCACGGAGAAGATGTGGGTGATAAAATGTTTCGAGTTGGCATAATGTTTTACGACATGTCGCTTTTGTGCTGCATTTCGTAGTGTGGGATGTGGACGTTTTGCACCAATAAGCAACACAGTACGTGTACACTATTTAATTAGATGCAAGTACCATCAACAAAACGCTACCTTAGTTTCAGATTTATCAGAAATATACTATGAAGAGCCTTTGACACACCAGGACCATATGATAGTGTTAAGGGTTGAACTAGTAGAACTATCTGTCTTGTAGTTAGTTATAAGACCTGCTCTGACAGGTCAGACGATCTGCTCTGAAGTTGGTCTGGAGTCACTTTGAACAACAGAAGAAAACAGTTGGACTTCAAAGCAAGCACACAGGTTCAACACAACAGGGAGGCTGGCTTCACATAGTTAATACGTAGTGACAGGTTTCATGGCTAGGTAATTGATATGGCACTAAATACAGAACCAGTCAGCGGGCGAAAAATAATTGGTTCAAACCTGATGTCATTTGAGTGGCTTCGACTGTCATTCACCAGACGCTAACGAAGACAAGCAACATAATGCCCAGAGCTCAGAAACAGGCGCTTCAACATACAACGCGTGGGTGGAAATAGTCCCTTAATGAACAGAGAGGGAGGGAGAGAAAAAGGGTAAAGCAGCCGTGGAGAGACACGAAGCGTGTTATGCGGTAAAAAAATTGAGCTATTGTTAGGCAGGGCTGAGGGGAAAAAGTGCTGCGATGCAGAAAAAAAAAAGCAGAAGTCTTGACAGCTTTCCGGCGGCGGAGTCCTGACGGCTGAGGAGTAAGATTGGAGGGAAAGTGAGGCAGAGGGCCGCTGTCAGGCCACGCAAGAGCCCCCGATAATAGGGTCCAGAGATGAGCTTTCACCACAACACGGAGGGGGGAAGAGGGGAATGAGCGACAGAGAGAGGGAGGGAAGGAAGGGAAGAGGGAGATGGGAGGGAGAGGAGAGAGAGGAGGGAGAGAGAGAGGAGGAAGAGGGAAGGGTAAACCTCGTGCATTTCCCAGTACTTTACTACCTGTCACAATGGCTGGTGTGGGACTCCTCGCGTGCCCCTGGCAGCTGGGGTTGGAAACCCCTGTCTCCAGAGAAGGTCGGAGAAGATTGGGTCGACAGTATCTGCTTCTCGAAGGGGAGTGCTGCATTTCTGACTAGACGCTTGACGCTCTCAATCTCTGAGGAATTAGTCCAATGGGCTCGCACGTCTCGCAAATCCCTCCAACACCTTCTGTGCAGTGTGAAGAATATTGATTACCACGTAAAAACGCAGGGCTTGTCACGCCTCAACTGTAGATCACTTAAACAACGACGTTTGCAGCAAGTATCGATGAGGGCACATTAGGCTTTGGAACCGCAGGGATGAACGGTGATGCGTCTTACAGAGAAAGCACTTCCTGTTCCCATCATCTTGACACTGCTCTTGCAAAAGCCTTCCTGTCATGGCCCAAAGTACTCCCACCTCCCCAACCCAGCCCCAGCCAGGAAACCCCGCCTGTCTACCCCCTGCAGGCCAAACATCTCACCTGAAAAAAAGTCTCAATTATCCACTCTATTTGAGACATTCGGCATTAAAGGTGCCCACCCATATTTAATGAAGCGTCTCCCATTGTCCTTGGGATGCGCTGATGCAGGCTCAAGAAGGCTCCCCAAGCACACATTAGCAGCAACGGGTCTCTCTTTAAAGACACACTGCATCACCAGTAAAGAGCTGGTGAACGACGGGCCTCTCAGGACTTGGCACAGGGCTACACCAGACCAGGCATGTGGGTATTGCTGTCTCTTAATGGAGACGAAAGCTAGTCTTACAGTAGGGTTTATTGACAGGAATGCATTTAATCAAAGATGTGTCGTTTCTTAAAAGGGTGGCGGGTTTTCACGAGGGATTAACTGTTTGTTTCCGGGGGCGCCCCTTGTAGCTCACTGAGTAGTGAGTGTTCCATGTGGGCTGAGGCCCTAACGTCGTGGCCTGGGTTTGAATCCCCTCTCTCTCTCCCATTCATTTCCTGTCTCTCTGTAACCATCTCAGTCCAATAAAGCCATCAATTGCCAAAAGAATATCTTGAAAATAAACTCACACCAAACTCACATCTCGTTCCTGAGACAGTGACACTCAGAGTTTGGTCACAGGGATGACACGTTTACAAACCTCTATAAGTTGTGAAGACATTTAGAGATGTTGATGTAGCATGAAAGGTGGTGACACACCTGCTGGAGGGTTATTCCCTTCTCTTCCCACTTCAAAAGACAACATTCCCTTTTCCTTCTCCACCTCTGGGACTGAACCTCCGATTCCCCTCGCGCTCATGAGTCATCTCGAGAACAAATCTTTGATCGGGAGTCATTTCGAGTTTGCCTTTGCAATTTCTCACTGAAAGATTTAGATTTCACTTATTGATGACCCAGTTCTGTTCTATTGTTAGAATTGTGATTAAGCTCAAAACTGATCCAACTCCCCTGTTTCCTCCCTACTTCCTCTCTCTCTCTCTCTCTCTCTCTCTCTCTCTCTCTCTCTCTCTCTCTCTCTCTCTCTCTCTCTCCCTCCATCTCTCTCATTATCTCTCGCTCTCCAGGGAGTCGACTCCTGTTCCTGGTGGTGTGGTTAAACCTGGTGCCTCAGGCACACGGCTGCCCTGCCAGATGTGTTTGCTACAGCGAGCCGAGGCCCACGGTGGCTTGCCAGCAGCAAGGCCTGTCATCCATCCCCACCGAGATTCCCGTGCGGAGCCAGCGGATATTCCTGCAGAGCAACAAACTGACGGTGGTCAGGTCCACCAGCTTCAGCTCCTGCCACAACCTCACCGTTCTCTGGCTGTACTCCAACAACATCAGCCACATCGAGGCCGGGGCTTTCTACGGGATGGAGAGACTCGAGGAACTGGATATCGGGGACAATAACAACCTGCGTATCATTAGTCCCATGGCTTTCCGGGGCTTGAACAAGCTGCACACGCTGCACCTGCATCGGTGCGGCCTTTCGGAGCTGTCTGTCGGCGTGTTCCGGGGGCTTTTCTCCCTCCAGTACCTTTACCTGCAGGACAACAACCTGCTGGCGCTGCACAACGACACTTTCATGGACCTGGCCAACCTCACGTATCTCTTCCTGCACAACAACAAGATCAAGACGGTGTCGGAGCACATGCTGAGAGGCCTGGTCAGCCTGGACCGGCTGTTGCTCCACCAGAACCGGGTGGTCCACGTTCAGCCGAGGGCTTTCAGCGACCTGGGCAAGCTCACCACTCTGTTTCTGTTCTACAACAACCTGACAGTGCTGACGGGGGAGACCATGGACCCGCTGGTGTCGCTGCAGTACCTGCGCCTCAACGGGAACCAGTGGGTCTGCGACTGCCGCGCCAAGACCCTGTGGGACTGGTTCAAGCGCTTCAAGGGTTCGAGCTCCGAGCTGGAGTGCGACGTTCCCGCCGTCCTGGCGGGGAAGGACCTGAAACGCCTGAAGAGCAGCGATCTGGAGGGCTGCGTGGAAACACCTCGGGTCCACACCCACCTGTTCAGCTCCAAGACGGACGACCCCGTGGGAGAGTCCCTTCCCAGGTGTTGTCTTCCCGACAACGATAAGTCCTCCATCCTCTCCGGCAAAGCTATTCCCGACCCGTCGTCCTACAACAGCCGCCAGATCACAAATAACCCCCTGAAGGAGAAGGAGAACATATCCAAGACCAAATTCCGGGAGGCCGAGAGGACGAAAAACGAGACCCGGAACAAGCAGAGTCTGAACGACGGGCCGCTGGGGACTTTGTCCAACGACCTGGATCAGCTGAACCCGGACCTGCTGAACAACCTGGAACCTTCTACAGCCCCATCCAGGAAGAAGAAGAAGTGCGTCAAAAAGCCCAAATCGGACGCTCACTGTCTGAGAGGGGGTGGGTCGACGTTGCAGGTGCTAGGCTGGTTCGTCCTGCCCTTGCTCTGGATGTGGCTGCCGATGTCTTAGGACCGGAGGTCCTTCTCTCACAAGTCGGACTCACAGATTGTTAATGCCCATGATAGCGACCCCAGGATTCGCAGTGACCTCCACAACAGTCAAGGGACTGAGAAAGAGGAAGTCGCGTTGACCCGTCAGGGGTAGACTAACAATAATAGGAGAAGTTAGAGTACATTTAACAAAATGGATGCCTTTACAGAACACTTCAGCTCTAATGTATATAACGAATTGGTGCCCAAATTTCTGTGTTCCGTATGTACTGAACTGTATTGTGTCTAAGCTACACTTTGGAGTGTGTCATCTTTGTTTTCCCTCTCAAAAAGCTTTTACTGCAAAGACGGTGACTGCACGGCCAGACACTGGAAAAAATACAGGAAATGAGAGCGTCGAACGCACACGAGGAATGTTTTGTGGGCTGTTTGTTGAGAAAGATCTTCATTCCCCATCATTTATTCAAAAAGTGATGCATATGTTGGGTACTGTTATGTTTTTTAGTTTTTTTTTGAAGTTTATAAGTACTTAAGTAAAGACAAACGTTTGATCTCCCTCAATATGAGTTTGTTTTTCCTCACAGTATGGCCACGGGCGGCGGGGAGAAAGCTGTCCATTTGTTCACTCGGACTGAAAATGAAATCATAGATATGCATTTTATTTTACTTGTGTACAAGTATGAATATATTATGAATAAAAACTCTTCTTTCATAGAGATGGCTGCGGTTTGTGGATGTTTCAATCTCTGCGTGAGTACGCTCGTCCATTTATGGACTACAATTCAGCTCGAAGTTGACCAAAAGAATCCTGTTGATACATGCTAGGTATAGGTAATATGTTGACGAGCCTCTTTGACTCCCTCCCTAACTACAGTGTGAACACAGTTGTTACGTCATATGGGTTACGCAAGCTGACTTGTATCCCAGTCCGAACAGAACAGATCAGCGTGGACCAGTGTGTCTCTCATCTCAGTCAGGCGTCAGGCCAGAACTCCACCCTCTCCTCCCGCAGATCCTCACTGACAGTGGGCTGGCCTACAGCGACATGCTCCCTATCTGGAGGAGGACGTCCGGAGTACTTTGTCACGTCTGGCCCCAGCTCAAGTCCGGGCGTTGAGCTCCACGTTGAGCTCCCTCGGAGAGAGGACACAGGACAATGTCGGAGGACATCCTCCCACGAGTGTCTCAGCCCCAGCCCGCCCCCCTCCACCCAAGGATCCAGAAGCCATCTTCTAGAATGATCCAGAATTTATCTGCATCGAGACGACAGCACAGCAAGCTACCAACCGCATGTTCTCAGCGCTTTCACGGCTATCTTAGTTGACCTTCTCACAGTGCTTTTTGACGACAGCTTACTCTTCCGGGTCAGGACCAGCCTGTGTTGATAGGTGCGTGTCAAACCCGTTCGTGAATGTAAACATGTGCGTATGGTGTCTCTGGGGGGAAGGATCAAAGACAGCTAGCGATGAATAACACTAGCTTGCCCCCAACATCACACCGCATTACGGCTGATGTGAAAGATGCGGCGTTTCTAAGAGCAGTTTTTTTTTGCAGTTGGCGCACGTGCTCGAGACCCACTTGCCCCAGGCAACTGCCAGATTCCGAAGTGAGGTAAAATTAAGTTTATGTGTATTGAAAGCCATGAATTCTGTGTCGCTCATCATTTTGATACATTATTGAAGGCACATGGAGATAAACCGGTGAATATTCAATGGAACGACACCACACATAACTGCTTGACCTGAGGCTGTCACGAAAACGACATCAACGTGTTTCATGTGTGCCTGCTGCTCAGGCTGCTTCACGAAGGTCTGACGTGAACTCGGCTTGGCTTCTCACCGCTGTATTTGGAAAAGGCAGAATGGTCTGCTGCAAAAACACGCCGTCAAATCCAGCATTACGCTGGACGGATAATCGGCCTCAAATTAAGTCAAGATCTTGTCTCCAATCCAGGCTATATCTCGCAGAAAGCGAGAGGATTAGAAAAATGCTGGGGCTTTTTTTTTTACAAATCCCTTGTGTGCGGCGTCCATTAACCCTGGCGAGGGGCGGAAACACGTAGGGACCTGAGGATAGCAATTGGAGGAGGGACTCAACAAAATCAAGCCTGCTGTCTCGTGGCTGAGAGGAGAGAGAGCAGAGGGCACTGGGACGTGTGCTGATGCTACGACTTATCGGTACTGACTCCACAGAGCCCTCCCCTGTCCATCTACTCAGAGGGAGAATGAACAGCCATTCCACCCCTCAAACGCCTCGCAGATAAGCACAATCGCCAAGGTCGCTTTCGGAGATACGCTCCTAAGTGTCTGGCTGCGACGTTGATGTGCCGAACCTTTCACTCTGTCTGTTTCACAATCACACACACACACCATCGCACACACATACACATACATAACAGACACACCGATACACACGCACACACTCGTTCTACTGGAATGACTACCTATGTTAAGTGTCTAACCCACTCTCTCAACACTGTCTCAACCCCTGGGCTCCCTCTGTGTCCTGGGGGAGGAAGGCTTCCATAAGGTCATGTAGCTGGGCCTTGAAGCCCTCTGGAACACGGGGAAGGGGGTGGACGAGAGCAAGAGCAGGAGGGAGGCTGAGCCAAACACCAAAACAGTGAGTGACACATCTGTCAACCACTTGTACACTTTTGCTCGCATCGTGGAGCAGATGGTCCTGACTTCCATGTCCCTATCTAGACATGGCGATGTCACTGCAGCCCTGTGATGCAGGACCGGGGAGGCGGGGCTCTTACGGTGACGGACGGCTGGTGACGGTGCAGCTCCATCAGGCCGAGCAGAACCAGCTCAAACACCACGTCTGGGACGCTCAGGGGATGCTGATCTGAAAACAGCTGAACAGGAGTCAGGGTTAGGGTCAGCTCTCAGACCCTCACATCTCTGATTCTGATCAAGTCAGGTGAGATGAGAGCAGTCAGGAGGTGTCCAGGTCATTAGACTGTGCTTATGGCCTGGGCTTCGAGGCCAATTTGTCCTTGGATAACAATGTCAGTCAGACAGGTTGGTTTCCACAGAGACAGTGTCTCACACCTCCTAGAATGTGTAAGGTCACAGCCCCCATGCTGAAGCTGCACGGTGGGACCGACTTGCTCAATGAAGAGCTTGGTACATTTTTGTGAGCATGAACAGACCCATACCAGGAGGCTGAGGTTTAGCGGGGGAGAAATACTGCCTCGCCCTCCTTTCCTGCCCTCCTCTCCCTCACCATCCATCCTCTCCTTGATCTCCCCTCATGTCCCCCTCTCCTCACCTCCTCCAGTAGCAACTCCTGCATGATGGCGTCGAGGTGGGCGTGGTCTGAGGCGTAGTCCAGCAGCCTGCCATAACTCTGAAACAGCCGCTCCTCATCCCGGAGAACAACATCGCAGTCGCAACACACAGACCCCGTGTTTGCTAAGGTGTGTTCGATTGGTCTCCGAGTTAGCATGTGTGTAGACTGTTCAATGGGTGACATCCTACTAGGGTGACGTATATCAAGGTCACCCAAAGTCTAGTACTGTAGGTGGAGGGATGATGTGTCAGACACCATTTGTGCTTCGGTTGCCAGCCTCCCCAGAAGCAGGCAAGCTGCCTCCGACATGGACTCTCTGCTGTCAGGATGAGTACACAGCGTCTGGGGACAAACAGGGACGATCAGAATGACTAGCTCATGCAATAAATACTAACAGCACACAGGAGTTAGCTACCTAGCATTTTATAGACCGTCGACACACAGGAGCTAGCTAGAAGGCAGACTACTCACAGTGAAGGCCTGCCTGAGAACTGCCACCCTGTAGGACAGGTCAACGAACCCTCTGCTGGTGAGGTGGGAGCTGTGGCGATACATCAGTCAAGTTAATCAGAATCAGAATGAAAGTTTGCACAGACAAGGAATTTACTTTGACAGCAAGGTGCATACAATAAACATATAGGAATCTAAAATGTTTATGTTGACTATCTATACTAAGGGTACCTAGGGTACTTAAACTAGCAGTACTAAGTGGAATTAGAATTTAACAAAATAAAATATAAAATAAAATCTAAGTTGTCACCTGGACAAGCTACGAGCAATGCTGAAGCAATGAGGGGAACCTTGATAATGTGCATTCCTGTGCATACAGTAGTGCTGAGCACCAGAGTGCTGCTTCATACCATCTAGAAGAACCGTGTGTGTGGCGTCTTGTCAAATGTAACAATTAAAACACGCCGGTTAAGGAATAGGTGGTAACTTAAGGCATGGAGTTTCACGTTCCGCAGTGTAATCGGCCTCATGATTGTCACCGGCGACACGGTCATTGTAACCATCCTGTGCTCCTCGGTCACGGTGACGAGGACAAGCAGAGTCATCAGAGTCCTGCTCATCAGAGTCCAGGTCTGGGTTCTGGTGTCCATCTTGACCCTGGTCCAAGTCCTGGTCCTGGTCCTCTAGCCTGTCCTCATCATCCTCCTCCTCAGAGGAGGAGCCCTGGTCCTGGGGGACTCCTCCCCGTGGGTTTGGGTGTTTTTGGACACCCAGGAGGTTCTAGCTGTGGGGCGCAGAATCCCATCTGGACCCACCACTATGCGGGCCTCCATGATGGATCCATCAGTTTGCTGGTGGATAGGAGACACACACACACACCTTAAGTCCATTTAAGAGTCCTAAAGGGATGGATCAGCTTGCTGAGACCAAGTGTGGGAGGTTCTATCTATCACAGTGTTGCAGTTCTTACCCATTTGTCAGCCACAATCGGGACATTGACATCAGTCTTGGAGCACACGTGAGACTGATACTGTTTCACCTGGCCGCCAATGAGCAGTAGAGGAGATGCAAGGATGGATGAGGAACAGAGTGCTGCGTCACTGATCTAGCACAGCTTCAGATGCAAGCCTGAACAGGAAGTCACACTGTTGGCATCTGTCACACTCCGGGAAACCACTCGCTGCCATCACCGTGGTGACCACGTCGGGGAATCCCTGCGACAGCAAACAGAGGAAGAGGGCCTGGTCAAAATTGCACCTCGCGTGTGATTGTGTGTGTGTGTGATTGTGTGTGTGCGTGTGATTGTGTTAGCACTTGCATTTGGAGTGAGCCTGGATCCCTCCTCAGACGCGGCCCACCACAGTCCCCCTCACCATGCACACGCTGCGCATCTGCCCCTCCACCTTCTGGGGGAGTGGAAGGGAGGAGGAGGTGTTACAAATAACAACACTGCAGATGAGTTTGCAAAGGCTGACTTATCGCAGGCCCACCTTATATCCAGATCCGGTTTTGGTGTTCAAGCGTAGTTTTTAGTTGCTCTGGACCCTACATACACAAACATACTGTACATACACAAACACACTGTGTGTACACACTCACGCACGCACACATGCTCACCCCCACACACATATACAATCCATCAAGTTTCCCAAGATGTTGAGTCATTAATACAAATGTTCATGTGCAGCTTGTTGTGTTCAGTATGATAGTATGATATTGAAGATATTGATGTTACGCCACAGTACACTACAGTAACACTACTGTCATACATGCGACAAATACTTTGGAGCCATACTTGAACCACACAAACTAACTAGCTAACCACATGAACTAACGAGCTAACCATCGGGTTGAATGATTTGACTACTGTACGCCAAAGCTTTGACTACAGTACGCCAAAGCTTTCGTGAAACACATCTGCAGTAGGGCAACAGAATGATGGCAATACAACGTTCAATAGTCCAGCAGTTTCCTCCCATCCTTGAATATTTGATAAAAATGACCTGCCTACTATTATCAGTTCATATTCCATTTTCTAAACCCCAAGTTTCCTTCACAGAGCAGCATCCTTTCATCATAAGTAATAAGACTTTTTTTTTCTTCAGCTCCACTGAATGTGATTGAAATATTTGAGTTCATGGCTGCGGGCAAAGGCTTATGAGAGAAAGTTTAGGCTGCATGCTGCAAAGGAACCTCAAAAGTATAAATGAGGCTAAAGGAGTACTCGCATTTGGTGCTGCATGCTAAACACACCACACGCACGCGCGCGCGCGCACTCAAACACACGCATATGAACGTCATTCAAACAGACGGACCGTTGCCTAAAATCTATACTGTGCAAAATTCTCAGACTAGGTTTGTGTGACCCGGAGAAGATCACTGCTTGACATTTTTTTTCAGAACTTTTCTTCAGGACGAATGAAAGAAAAACGGAGTCAAATTGACTTGAAATGACAGGAAATGAATGGCTCCCAGGATATTCCAACAGGGCTGCTGAGCTGGCTTCTCCAGGGAGCGGAGATAAAGAGAGAGAGCAGCCTCCCTGGTCCGACTGCCTCGGTGAAGGCCCAGCAGATGATGGCTCGTCCATACCAGGGCACTCCGACCCTGTTCCTGGAGAGCGAGTCTGCCCGCTTGTAGGTTTCCACTCCAACGCTAATCTAGCACGGCTGATTCTAACAATTAGCAGGTGGATCTGGTAACGAGTGCCGAATGACGTTGTGTTCTTGGGCACGGCACTTCACCCTACTTGCTTCGGGGGGAATGTCCCTGTGCTTACTGTAAGTCGCTCTGGATAAGAGCGTAGACTAAATGTAAATGCGAGGAAGGATTGGATGGAGGAGGACCTTTCCGAGGTCTGCTCACCAGAGACTTCCCCTCCTGATGCTGTCGTCATGAAGGATCTGGAACATGGATGTTGGTTTCAGCTGAGTGGTGTCAGGCAGTGGGATGATCTCAGGGATGATCACCTCAGGAATTTGACATGTACAAAGACCGGAGACCTTCGCAAAGGAGGTCAGACTCCGCCGGAGAAGCTGTTTCCGTGACGTCAGACAGGATTGCAGATAGTCAGGACCAAGAACAGAAACGTTCTCTGTCAAGTGGGAATGTCCATCTTGTGATGTGCACATAGTGTGACACAGCAGATGATATTAGTCCACATAGGGTCCACGGTAAACCTACCTTGAAATAGACTGAAAATAAGTCCAGAAACAACCCAATCGATCCAGTTACCTAACAGTTCAAAGGTGATTTCCAGTCTCCAATTTGTTTTGTTTTTTACTCTGAAATATTGTGAAGAATGAGTTCAATCTTATCAAATATCGTTAATGAAGAGTCTCCAGTGTGTGTAAACATGTTCCAGTATGACTGGATGGACAGTATATAACTGTAGATGGTTTTCTCTCAATTCTCTAGGAGGTGTTTTAGTCAAAGAGGATCAACTCCTGAACCTTTCATGCCGGCTGAGCTGCTCATAATTTCGAAATCAGTGAGGATTTGGGAATGTAGAGTGGCAATTTGTTCTCAATCCCAATTCCCCAGATTAGCGCCCCGTATAAGATCCGTACCCACCGTACAGGACTCATAGCTCCAACACCACGGCCAACACAGCTTTAGCTGCAGATTAGGCCGATGTCCAATGGGATTCAAACGTCTCACCTCATGAAAACAGTGGAAACAGTACATCTAATAAGCCATCGTAATATGATTAAACAGAATAAATGACGCACGCGCGCGCGCACACACAGTCGTTCCTGACATGGCACAGCTACCTTCCAGAGAGCACAGGGATGGATGAGGGGCAGCTGTGCAAGCGGCTCTCCATCGCACAGAGCTAAAGCCCAATGAGGCAGGCATCACTCTGACAGTAATCTGTAATCTCTCCACCAGATGCTTGTGAAGTCCCTATGGGCACAGCAAAATACACCAACATCCACTCCCTGGGACGCACCAACGGACACGCATGACCTCCGAGTCGAAAAGCACACACACACCTCTGCACGCATGCTCAGGCACACTAACACACACCCAGGAGAATTAAGGCACTAGGTAAGTGTCGAAACTTCAACTCGACGGATTATCATTCGCCGAACCTTGAACCATGCTGGAAAATAGTCAACTGGAAAAGCAAGATATCTTAGAGGCTATTGAGGATGGGAATGACATACTCCGAACCAGGAGAGAGGGCCAGTTTGGGTGTGTTGATGTACCTCAGGTGCACCAGGGATGATGTCCTATTCTTTACACTTCCTTGCCTCCAATTTTCCTCTCCTAATGGAGTGAGCATGTCTCAGAGCAAGCACACCGGATGTAGTGCCATCGCTGACTGGAGGATGCGTGAACTGCAGTACTACCCCCACAGAAGTGGTCTGCTGAGGAAATAGCTATAGAGTGTGCACTGTAACATAACACCGCCACCCAAAAGTCTTTAGCAATTCTGTCATCTCTTTTCACCAGTACAATCCAGAGTGCTGATTAGAGTATTTAGCGTTTGTAAAACTAGAGCAGTGTGTGGGCAGTGCCCATTGGCTGTGAATGCTAGTGCAGTGCCCACTGACAGAAAAAGTGTTTCGCCATATGCGCCGCGCAAGATAGCGTCGCACACGGTTCTATTTCTTTTTTTGCCAAGCAACTTCACACGCGATGTCCTAGGGTCTTGAGCAATACACCAGGTGAATCCACTTCATACAGTGGCTGGATCAAGAGATAATCAAGTCACGGATAGACAGACGCACGCTCGCACAGATCCCTGCCTTTGGAGTTAAATCCCCCAACACCTTACGGCCTCTTTCAGCAAAACAGCAACAGGTTCCCGTTCTGTGTTCTCCAACAGTCTCTTGTCGCTAGCCAAGAGAGTGCAGCTCCTCTGCCAAAGACCTGCGGGTGCTTGGCTCGGAGTCCTTGGCCCTGGGTGACTGGCCCTGGGTGACTGGCCCTGAGTGACTGGCCCTGGAACTGTATGCCCTCCCCTCCTCCACCTAGGACTGACATCCCACTGAATAAGCGGCAGCATTGGTGAGCACATTGCTGGCGCAGGCTGTCTATTCCTCTTCAAACATTGGGCGTGCAGAGAAGAGGGATGAGGACCACAGAGAGGGAAGAACAGAGAGAGAGAGAAAGGAGGAGAGAGACGAGGGAGAGGGAAGGAGGGAGGGAGAGAGGGAAACAAAGAGAGGGAAGGAGAGAAAGCAGGTGAGCGAAACGACAACAACAGCCAGCGCAAGAGGAAGGAGCTCATTGAAAGCCTCGCTCTACCCCAGAGTGGCCGTATGGTGATAAATATGACCGATTCATTCTGGAATATTGGTCATGATTCAGTACTCAGACAAACGAGGACGTTGATGATGGTTCTATCTGGATCAGCTCCAGCACAACCTTTCTCATCAATCTCCTCTTGATTAAAATGACGCTCTATTAGAGCTGCTGTCATTAGCATTAGGGTGCAAACGGAGAGAGGTAAATGACTCCACACAAGTAGCATCCTACCAACTGACTTTCCAGACTGCACAATCTCCCCCTAATTGAAGAACATTTTTTTTGTTTTTGTTTACCAGTCGAACAATCGGGGTTGTTTGTAACCAAGGTCAAACTTACGACATCACACACAGATAACGACCAACACAGCTGCGCACATCCATCACATTAGGTTGGATTAGTATGCGACCCATGCAGACAGGATGTGTCCTGTGACAGAGAGAAGCGGGGGCCCGACCCCGAGCACCCAGCTGAGACCTCCAGTCATTTCTCCAACACCGCTCTCCCGCTAATCCTCTCCCTTGCTCTCATTTCTGCCCTTCTAGCAGCTTCCCCGTGAGAGATTACAAACATCTGGCGGGTCATCTTTTTCATCATGATACGCTCAGCAGCAGAGTGGCTTTCCCACAGCCAGGAACTGTCCTAGTCGAAAGATATCCCTCGCATCCCTCTAATGCTGCGCTTTGTCACTGTTGATATCCGTCACGTGATGCCCCACTGGATGGACGTATGGAGAGATGTGATTAAAAGGCGTAATCGGAGAGGTTTGTGTACAGTTTGTCCACAGATGTTGCATCGTGGAAAGACAGAGTCTGACCTGAGAGGCTGGGTTCTCTGCTGTCGCGAGAACCAGGAACCAGGAACCAGGGGACCAGGACAAACTGCCAAGTCACACCTCAGTGAGAAGCAGGGCCAAAATATAACGAGTCATGCAGAGCCTTGCGCCAAACTCATCAATAGCTAATGCACAGTAGAGTAGAATTTTGCAGCATCACAGGACAATTTAAGAATTTAAAGTAATGTAATTACTCTGGGAAAATGTTTGGACTCAAAAGTTGCAGCCCACATTTAGTCACACATACATTTAATCAGGTCCCAAAAAAGTCAACTATTCAGCTTTTTTCGGACTTTTCGGTTCTTTTACTGAACTGATTTTTCTTGATCACCCCAACATGATATCAGCCCATTTTAACATTCTGTGGTATAGAGCTGGAGGCCTACCAGCCCACGACGGATGAAATACCCAAAGACAAGTATTTGCATAACTCATTAATTGTCGTTGTAATTACACACAATAACAAGCTAGCAGATGTCCCAATGTTTTCGTCTTTGAAAAGTAGTGTTTTTTAATACATTTGAATCTGAAACGTTTACCTCCTTCTGGAGTCGTCCTCTTTGGCGGAAGAAGAGGGAAGATTGTTACTGCAGACATCAGTAATGTAATCTTGGGCAAAGACGAACAAAACGTTTGTTCATCTGTAATGTGGATACACAGGTGCACTCAATTGAACAAAAGTTGAGTTTTTTTTATTATGTTTTGTTCACTGATATGTATGTGTCTTTCCGTGAATGAGTGACAACAGTGGATTGGCATCTGTGTAAATCATTCTTAATCTATGTGAAAAAGTGTAAATAATCACCCTTAGTTAGAAAAGCCGTTAGTCAGGACGGAGATCTAGTTATTAGAGGAGCACACCAGAGACAAGTTCACAAACACAGTTTGAATCTCTTGGTTTCTCCTTCTTTCGGCTTCCTCACTGTCTAAAACCCCAACACACGGTGGCACACAGAGAGAAACGGTTTGTTTTGATGTTTGCTCAGAGCCGAGGCAATTTATTGGACTGGGATTTTCAGAGATCAGAATTCACAGCGGAAACGTTCTGATCCTGTAGGTTCAAGGGCTTTGGGTAAACAAGAATGATTGTTTCAGAGGCATGCATATTTCCACCCGTCTGAGCCCCAGCTACTTGCAGAGACAGCTCTGGGAATCCAAGCTAGTCACAGAGAAGGGTTTCAGTTGAAAAACATTTGGTAAGTCAATGGATTTTCACTATTAAGTGGTTGTAGTATAAGAACCAGGGTTGCACGACTCTTAGTGGAAGAATACCAGAGGATACCAGGATTAGGACGGAATGGACAGATTAGGACATATAACAGACATTAAGTTTGCTACTGATTTGTTAACAAACATATAGTCATCGCTATCTTCGTGATCTTTGTGTGAAGCTGACCCTTCAATAACCTATGAGTTGCGTTTGTGGAATAAGGTTGGGCTAAGAAGGGAGCTATTCCGTGGTCCCAAAGTGTTGACAGAAGTGGGGACAATGTGCTGTGAAATATTAATCGGTTGGGTTCACGAGGAGGACAGTTCAGTGTCACATCCGTTACCTAAGCTCCACTGGAGGCAGAGCCATCTAGCCATAAATGAGACATTTTGGACAAAGGTACTGTTCACCCCTGAAGCAAGATGCCGTCTCTGCTTGGGTTGGTGGAGCCAATTACACATTGAGTGCATTCTGTAGTGCAACATAAGCTTTTTCCAGAGGTTCAATAAAGTACATCTATTTTCTGACAGTGCCACTGATTAATTGGCTCGAAGGCAGGATGTCATTATTAATAGTATCGGACAGAACTCCGCCCCTGGGACAGAGCCTACACTGGGAGTTCCACACTATGCCAGGTCCCATGTGACACCTCGCTACTCGGACACAAACATACCCGTGCCAACGCATGAACCTGCTCACAGCCATGCTAGCTTTGCCAGGGTACTCAGGACACACAGTGACCCTGAATGACGAATTGAGACAACCTCTTCAACAGGACACAGTAAGTGACCTGTTGGTCTTCATTTACTTTTTTGTCTTTTGTGATGTGACGGTGACAGTAATCATGTGTGAAAGGCTTTGCCTGTTTTGTCTCATGACAGTGGATGCATAGACTTTGGTAGGCCAGGATATTCATTTTGTGTGTGAGGCGACATCCAAATACTGTACTTAGATTCAAAAGTGGCATAAAATTGCATTTCAAACTGACAACATTATGTTCATATGGTAGTTACCAATCAGCAGTATGTTTAGACTTCAATCGGAAGGCTTGGTTTTCTAAACCAAACAGATGACATCTGTGGGCGGATCTTCCAGAACATTTACAGAGCTTTTCATTAATAACGCCGCCTTTGGCCTCTCTGTGGCAATACCCAGGGTTCTTATGGTTGAATAGAAACATGATTCATGGAAGGTCACACAAATCCCCAACCCAGGAACTCTACTTGAAGCATTGTACATTAAAGAGGAATGAGCCCTCACTCAGAGAACCGATTTGGAGGCTCTTTTATAAGCTCAAACACGACCATATGTCAGTTCAGCGATGAATGTCCACATCTGGAACACATTTCTGACCATAAAAAAAAGCAATCTGACAGCTGACAAGGAAAAACACTTCCAACCACAATAATAATGATTGACAGAACCAC
This sequence comes from Hypomesus nipponensis, assembly GCF_054491055.1. Lineage (NCBI taxonomy): Eukaryota > Metazoa > Chordata > Actinopteri > Osmeriformes > Osmeridae > Hypomesus > Hypomesus nipponensis. Next base: position 5,437,013 of record NC_140388.1, on the reverse strand, counting down.
GGAAGGCTTGTCCTCGATGTTCAGTCGACTTCCTTTACATTTACGTTGTTGGGACTTTGACGCATCTGTAGTCGACAAGGTTCGGCAATTTTACTCTTCGTCGAATTATTTTCAATAATAATAATAATTACAAATATATAACTGAACATCCCAAGGAGCAAGGAACCACAAATTAGTAAATGCCATTTGATACAGAATATTCCAGCATGACCCCAGGCTTGCTGTCAGACCTCAGTACATTATTCATGATGGATCCGGCTCTGAGAGTCCATCCTCCCCCACTTCCCTTGTCCGGTTCCATCAACCAGGCCGTCAGAGAAGCGTCGGAGAGGGCCCGGCGGACTGAGCGCTGCCAGGGAGGTCATCAGACGGCGGGAGAGGAGGAGGCCCACAGGGGTCCCATGAAAGGTTCCTCTGTAACGAGGCGCATCAGCAGCCAGACAGCTGGCAGTCATGTCTGCGGGTGTCCAGGGGTGGGGAGGGGGGGTTGCAGGCCTGGCAGAGGGGATCTGGGGAGGCCCGGGGGGGGTTACTAAACTCACCAGTGTCCATTATCGTCATGCTCCATGCTCCATGTGGGGCATGCAATGGAGATCTGTCAGCAGCCTCATGAATATGAATGGGCTTGGGAAGGTACGCAGAGCTGCTAAGGAACTGCGGGACCTTTGAGTTAAAGGCACTTTAGTCTCCACAACGGTACCATCCCACATGATTACCACTAGATCACCACTTAAAGCGCCGTCACCACGTTCCACCACGATAAGACAGAGTGTTTCATGTACAAGACCCCTCTCCAAATACATGACAAATATTTTCAATGGAAAACGTGCCTGGCTTATCATGAACGCCACAGGAGACGAAAGCGGAACGCCGACTCTCTGAAACTCAACCGAAGCGTAAACATTGCACCTGTCAGCTCATTAGCAGGGTCTCAGTCAGGGCACAGCAATGCAGGCTGGATGGTGGTCTGATGCTGGGCAAGCCAGGGTAAACACCTTGCCCCTCTGCTCAATTCCCAGCATTCATTACAGTAGGCCGAAACACAAGAGGATCTGTCAGGAGTTACCAGTTCCATTAGCTTCCAAATCCTTTACCAGAGGCTTTAACTCGTTGAATAAGACTTGATATTGATTTGGGAGAGTGGTTGGGAGGGGTGGGGGTGTAGGGGAAGGTGAGGGTGAGGATATGATGAGTCATTACAGGGATGAAGTGTTTGACAGACCGAAATCCCTCAGATTCAACTCGCCTCTTCTACCACGTCACTGCGCACGCATGAGGACGGTCGACGCGGCACAAGGTCGGGGTAAGTAAGCAGCATCCAATGCAATTCTTTCCAAGTTAATAAGTCTTTAATTGTTATGGATCAGTGGCGCATCCCCCCCGCATGGTGAAATGGCTTATTGTCTTTTAGTATGACAGTGTTACTGGATAATGAGCCACGTGAGAAAGAAAATCCCTTTAATTGTGGGGCAGATAAGCTGCTTTGTGGAGCTCCCACTGAGCCCAACTCAACCTGATGTTAAGAAGTGTCTGTTGTTTACTTCCACAGCTAATGGCGAGATTTCCCTGCAGGTGAACACGAACCCGGAGCCGAGTCTCCCCTGCCTTGTTCGGCTCTGCTTTGCCCTTCTCTCTGCAGTCTTATTCGCTCACGTGGACCCCCTTTTGTTGCTGTGATATACAACCATGGAACCTCTTGTCCTCTTGCTGAGTCACTGAGTTGATTCCAAGAGGATTATCATCGTACTGTAAGCTCGGAGGAAGTTGGAGGAAGCAGGAAGTAATTGGGGCCTGTGGATCATACTGCAGTGGTGTCACGGCGAGTTCACGTCGTCTCACCTCACCGCGCTCCGAGAACATCAGGTGTAGACGGCATTGTGGGTTTCATCATCAGCCATAGGAGGTTTCTTTGTAAGGACACGTTTTTTCAACATCAAATGTCAGATGGCTGATGCGGTTAGGCAATCGGGCTGTTCAACGGAAGGTTGCCGGTTCGATTCCCGGCTGCGGCGAATGACGTTGTGTCCTTGGGCGAGGCACGTCACCTTACTTTCTTTGGGGGAATGTCCCTGTACTTACAGTAAGTCGCTCTGGATAAAAGCGTCTGCTAAATAACTCAATGTAAAAGTCACATCTGGAATCTCAATAGTGATGGCTGGTGTTGTCATAAACCTTTTGAAATTCCACATGGTTTTTACTAAACCAAAACAAAAAAACACACAGTGTTCAATGATGCAGTGGGATTTAATCTTTTACTCTTTGAACCTTAAATCTCTTCTTCTGGGACTCTGGGACAGCATGTTAAATGAGGATTTAATTAGCTTGTTAAATGGCTGCTTGAAAGTAACAGAAAATGCAGTTGTACGTTGATCCACATTTACATTTAACAGACACTCTTATCCAGAGCGACTTACAGAAAGTACAGGGACATTCCCCCTAAGGCAAGTAGGGTGAAGTGCCTTACCCCGATATGAAGTGATATGATCCGACAACCTTCTGATTACTAGCTCGACTCACTAACCGCTGAGCCATCTGACTCCAGTCTAAGACACTGCATGCCACATTGCTTTCTAAATGTCATGCTGTTACCTGCCTGGATATAAACTCAAGGTCAAGAGACAGTCACTGTCTTTTATTTTTAAGGGAGTCAGATGGCAGAGCGGTTAGAGGAATCGGGCTAGTAATCAGAAGGTCTCTCGTTCAATTCCCGGCTGTGCCAAATGACTGTGTCCTTGGGCAAGGCACTTTACCCTACTTGCCTCGGGGGGGAATGTCCCTGAACTTACTGTAAGTCGCTCTGATTAAGAGCGTCTGCTAAATGACTAAATGTAAATGTACCCCGCTCACAACAAAAAGAGTTCATGTTGCAGAGCTATCACAAAACACTCCAGCATCATGTTGTTGTGTGTCGCAGCGCCTGTGCTTCCTCGCACAGCTTTTGCTGTGTGCTTGGAGCAACCGAGCTGTCATGCTTGGCGTAACTCTTGTTAAATATGAACAAATCGTCTTGTTCAAAAATATATTGCTTCTTCTTATCGTTCCGTCTTATCGTTCAGCTTCTGCTGGAGGCTCGTGTGTAGTTCACCAGGGAGAGGGTGCCATCATCGTGTGACTGTCGTGTTCCCTGGGGGATCTTTGGAACTGATCTCATTTTTTGACACCGTGAGACATCGCCTTGTGGGAAACTGACACATTCTCGCTATAATTGAGGTAAATTATGGTTTCCTCTCATTTAATTCATTTCCCCAGTTCTTTGTGTGAAAAGTCACATGTGAAAAATTGCTGCAGTGAGTGTTTGGCAAAGTTCATCACCAGAGTGTTACTGCCTTCAGCATGACCATGTTCTACCACAGGGGAAAAAACACGTTAATGTCATGCTAATGTTGCACATCATACATGTCTGGTGACTTTTTTCACCAAAGGAGAGGAATTGGTCATGGCACACCAATCGATATGAAGTTTGCACAAAGAAACAGCGGGTGGTGGCTTCCCTCCAAAACTCCAGCGCTCACTGAATCCTCGTTTGTCTGTCCCGTTCCAGTTTGCAGCCAGACATCACTCATCTTTGACGTCCCAGAGAGGGGATGAAATACAGCCAGCGCCACATCCTCCAGGGCCAATGTTGTGATTAGGAAATGATCAATGCAGTGAGACAAATCGGCCAGATGCCACAGCTCATTAGCTGGTTCCCCATCAGTTCATGAAGACGCCATGACAGCCTCTATGTATCACTCAACCCTCCACCCCCCAAAACCCCTCAACCCCCCCCTCCCCCTCAGTCCCATATCACACTGGGAAGCCTTCTCTCCAGTATCCTCTGTTGAGCAGTGTTTGGCACGTGGTTTGAGAAACGCGTTTGGGTATGAAGTGTCTAGTATCTCGGTCATGCAGTCACTGCCTGCTACCGAGTGGGATGCTAGCTCCGCCACAGACAGGCCTAGCATGACACAGCTGAACTCACACGCAGTTTGTCCATCCCTGCAGAACCCCCCCATCACTCGGTCCAAGGTGTTTGTCGCTCAGCCCAAACAAGCTGTGGGGTGAAGTCCCTTACTTTAGTCAATGGCTGCGATCCATTAGTCATGGAAGTTATGCCCATGTCACTACAAGGGCTAATATGTTTGAATGATTGTTGACACAAGATTCATGGTAATGTGCTGACACATCAGAAGAAAAGAAGAGTGTTTGGAGTGAGAACAGAATATATATATATATATATATATATATATATATATATATATATATATATATATATATATATATATATATATATATATATATGGTGGGCATAAATTCATTTTTTTAAACTAGATTAATCTCACTGTAATCTTGAAATTAATCTAGATTAAATATATATATATATATATTTCTCTTCCAGGATAAAACTGGTTGAAAGGTAATACCTAGAAACATCTGTCAGACAGCTACAGTTTTTAAGTGTAGGTAATTCATCTTGACAAAGGTTGCTCCTCTTATGTTGGTCTTGTGTCTTTGTTATTGTCTGGTAAAGTCTTTAGGGTTGAAGCCGTGTACCAGAATTAGCCAGCCTCTATCTGACAGAACCATTTGACACGACAGTAGAGATACTCTCTGGGGATCAGAAAAGAAGTCTTTAATCCAATCCTCTTCTGGGAGGGAAGGGGAATCGGGCAAAGCTAGTTCGTGCAGGAGACTCTGAGATCTTACGTGCTGTCAGTCAGCACCACCGTCATATCATGCAGTCTTGACATCGTACTTACCAGCCAGGGTGCTCAGGAACTCTTATTCACTACTGAATACGAACCTTACTCCAAGGCCCTACCAAGACCCTTCTCAATGTTATTTGTCCTAATCTGTTGCTATACTTTCTTTTCTCTGCATCACATTGAATTAATTGTCTGTGTTTGATTGCTTGATACTTTTTTTTTCTTCAGTTTTTGTACTGTATTGCTATTGTAAAGCGACCTTGAGCTCGGGAAAGGCGCTATAAAAGATTAGCATATTCAAGTTATTGTTATTATTAAGAGAGGCCATAGAAAAAAAGAATACACTAAAAGTTGAGCTGTGAGTGTCAAGATCTGCTTGTTTAGTCCCCATTTGCTCAGTACAACAATATTTAGTTTTTCACACGGTAATCACTCCAAACACAGGTCATGTTGTCCAAAATGTTTTTCAAGTCAGCTGACTCCACACCCGATGACCCAACAGCAACAGCTTTATCGTTTCAGAATGTTTTGCTACAGTCAGTATTGATTTACAATTAGGGTGATTACATCTTTAAGGCTGAGACGGGTGGAACACACGACAGATTGGCAAGTATCCGTGGTGCGAGGTCGGTGAAAGCGGAGTGGAAGCTGTGACGGATGTGACCGCGATGATGAGGATTAAGGGTCTTGGCTTCCCGCCAGCCTATTAGTCCTTTGATCCCTCTGTGTTGAGGAAGTGAGTTAGTACTACAACAATGCCTTCCGCAACAATAATCCGGGCTACATTGTGACACTGATACACCTGGGAGTCAAATGGCTGAATGGTTAGGGAATCGGACTGGTAATCAGAAGGTTGTTGGATCGATTCCACGCCGTGTCAAAAAATAACGTTGTGTCCCCCAATGCACTTTACCCTACTTTCCTTGGGGGGAATGTCCCTGTACTTACTGTAATTTGCTCTGTATAAGAGCGTCTGCTAAATGACGTAATGGACTGATACAAGTGCATCATCCCAAAAGTGAAACACTGTGGTGTTGTCTACTAAATAACAATGCTGAATTCATCAGACACTCATTCATGCTGTTTAATATGCAAATGACGCATACTATCATGTTTAATGCAGGACTGAAACTGTCTTCTGGTACATCTTCGCAGAAGTGACAATACTTTTTAATCCTTTGCGGCGCTTTGAAATAAACCCCATTCCCATTTCTGTGTCAGGAAGCGAAATAGAGAAATGAGATGGGTGTTCTGACATGTTCTACTGGATAGTGAGGTGCTGCTGTCATATGTACTACCTGCTGTGTAAAGCACATGCCAAAAGTATGACAGCAAGATTTACACACACTGTATTTAGACCATCGCCAGCCAGCCCAGAAAAGGAAAAAAATACATATTTCTAAAAGGAGCTGTTCTATTCCACACAGCAGGAGCACATTTGGGACTTTCTTTGAAATATTTGACAGTGTCGAATTTGTAATGGTGAGCTTTGGGTCCACTCTCTCCCAAACAACGACTTACTGACAGCATGCATTTTCAGAAGCTGCGTGTGACCATCTCCCAGATTAAACCAGTAATGCTGCTCTCAAACACCTTGGCTTAAAACGAAGCAGCCCAACTCAGTCTAACCAGTGCAACAGAAGCAGTCCATGGTCAAGGTTGCTAGGCTGGTATCACCCTGTTCACTGTGTCCTCCTGCCACAGCAGGTGATACCCAACCCAAGTGGAGTGGCCTAATTAATCATATGTCAACTTGAACACGCTTCAGGAAGGTGAAAAAGGAGTTTTGCCGTCTCGTTTGCGCTACCAGGAGGAATGCTTACTTGTCACAAAGCATAATTACGACCTTGAGGCTCTCAGTGATTGGAAGCCCTCCAAATTAATCTGGGTTTTCATGACTGGCGTTTGCCGCATTGTTTTTTGTTGTTGTTTTTTTTCCATTTTCCATCAAATTAGCGAGGAGGAATGTGCAGGGAGCTGCCAGGCAGCTGCTGTACTACACAGCGACGTGATTAGCGGGATTATTTACATTCTGCTCTTCCAGAGTTTTTTACCTTGTGTCTGACCCCATTCCAGCACGCACCGCACTCCCACTGCAGCTTACCACGCACTTTGGGAACTCTCTCCCTCTTTTCCGTGTGCTCATTTATGAGGAGAGTCAAAAATAATAAACAAAGAAAAAGCCTATCCTACTGTACTGTAGATGTGAGGTGCAGTGTTAGAGATAGACTGGTTCATAGCTGTGTCAGAGGTACATTTAGTCCTTTAGCAGACACTCTTATCCAGAGCGAGAGGTAGGCTAGTTCAATGCAGTGTTAGAGATAGACTGGTTCATAGCAGTGTTAGAGATAGACTCATTCAATGCAATGATGGAGATAGAAGGGTTCATGACAGTGTTAGAGAATAGCTAGTTCGTATCAGTGTTGGAGATGGGTTTATAGCTGGGACAAAACCTGCCTGGGAAGAATTGATTTGCTCTGCATTTCCTGTAGTAACAATGCCCAGAGTGCTGTCACCTGCAAGCAGGAACTGTTGCCGAAACTGGAGTCATTATTATCTCCTGTTACTCAGAAGAGGATGAGTGACAGGAGAGAGAGGAGGAGATGGCGGGAGGAGGAGGAGGGGAAGGAGGGAGTCAAGCCAACAACCAATAACCAGGGGCTTCTTTGCCTTCAGGATACATATCTTCATTTCCTGGATGACCTTGACGGTGGCCAGGAGTTTACGTAACTTAATTTGTTTTATTTTGAACATTTATTAAAATAAAATCCCTTCGTTCCCATGTAACAGTCAGGCAGTGTGTGTTCGTCACCAGCATGATATTTGGTGCACCATTATTGTAAAAGTGGGTCTTTGTTCTAGTCATACTGTATGATTTCACAATTCACCATCCCAAACATAGCCTCCTTCCGGTACGTTCTCCCCATCTAGATGTTATTTTTAATGACATGAGGTACGATTTCATCCCAACGAACCGAATGACTGGAAGTCACATGACCTCAGGAGTCCTGAGCAAGCCCCTAATAAACGTCCTTCCCAGAACCCCCATAAAAAGTCTCACTGAGTGCAATTAGATGGAGCCCGTATATCAAAAGGCAGCCGGCGGATCAATAAACGTGACGTCTCATATACGGCGTCCAGTCTGGAGGGAGAAGACGCCCCTGCATTGTGATTCATTAAACCTTTAATGAGGCATTTTACACCATGTCAGCTTGGAGATGATTGAAGAGTGTTTATTTATTCAAGCAGTTTATGTGATTTCCCAGATGGTGACGGACCAGCGCAGAGCGCCGGGCACCGGGCAGGCGCACACACACGGAGGAGGGAAACATAAAGGAGTAGAGCGTTCTTGATTTGCGGCCAGCGGTGGAGTATTAGAAGCCATTAAGATGCCTGTGGAACAAACGCTGTGACGAATGGTTGTGGAAAGTGAGGAGGATACGCCATAATGGCCCGGGAATTATGGAGTTTAATCTGTGAGAAATTAGCCCTATTTATCCAGAGGTATCTAGATAGGGTGTTTCTCAAAGGACTGCCTTTAAAGAGCTGGTGATTAACCACTGGTAATAACGCCTAATATCTCTTTGTATCCAACAGATAACAGAAGAAAAAAAAAAACGTAATTAGGCAACGTGTGCTCGCGATAAAGGTGAGGGATGGTGTCACTGTGAAACGATGGGGGTAGATCTGTTCATACGGATCCCAGACAGCTGCGCAAAGATGAAGCAGCGATCCCCATTTGGCCCAGGGAGCTCTGTGGTGCCACGACGAGGAGAGAGACTCTCTCATCCGCAGCCTGGAGACAAGCAGCCCATCAGACAGTCATTCAATCCTCAGCCTTCCTGACAGTGAGTCCAGGGAGAGAGTGCGCGCGGCGTGGAAGGGAGGCCGCGCGTTCGCATCGAGCACGAGCAATCTGGGCCGGGGAGGAAACGGGAGACGAGAAGGTGGAATTGATTTGCGGAGACGAGGCCGGGGCCAAGATTGAACCCGCGCCAAGAAATATCGAAGAGGAGAGGTTAGTGTATCAGTGTGCTCGGAGCCTTTCACCGTTGATGGAGGGAAATGGCCTGTCAGCGAGGGGATCTGGAGCCTAGCTTGTAAAGTACGGCCGAGGGTTCCTATATGCAATAGGCGACGTTCAATCCACTTTCAGATCAATGCTGCACCAAAGAGACTGTTTTCAGGAAATGTTCCAACTTTCATAACCAGCGTGGCCAGTTGGAAGTCAACTGATAAAGTATGCAATTAATTCTGGGATTGCTATTGATCATCAATTCTGAGTGAAATGGCACTCATTTCATTGAGCTGTGTTGTGTACGATGAGGTATAAAAATAACACCCTCAACCTATCAAGTTGGCCATGCTGAAAAGCTTGCTCAATTGTACTTTTACTTTAACTTCCTTCTTTTACGCACACATTGTCTTGCCAGAGGGCATATGTTCAGTCCATGTACCGTACGTTATTCAGCCCTTAGCACACACGGTGGCATGGTGTGTTGTTGTATGTAATCCTGGCTTGGATTCACAGCGGCTACATCACCTGGAACCTTTGGGATTGGATCAAATGATGCACTCATGTGGTACATGAGACCCAACAGACCTTTTAGAAAAACATGAACGATTCAGTCAGCCATGACAGGTTTACACGTGTCCTGTGCTGATGACGGGAGAGCTGCGATTCACAAGTCGATCTCTAGGTGTTAGCCCATCAGAAATATGGAACCCTAATACCTAAATAGCAATTGGATCTCGGCTTTACATCCCAGTGCTAGATATGTGCACATTCCCAACAGCTGAGAACAATATTCAAATGTTCTCAGCGTGTGGTGAGAAAAAAAATCTTTAATTTAATCATTCTAGGGCATTCATTTTTAAAAACCTTTCCTAATCGTAATTCCATGTTCCCTGGAGCTATCTTTTGCTGGATCGACCTTCAAACCATACTGGAGAGCTGTTCTGGAGAGGTCATTAGAGAATGACTCAACAGCCGTTAGGAATAAAAGCCTGTGTCCCTGGGGAGACCTTGTAGTCTACCATGTCACAGTAAGCAGAGGATAGATAGAAAAATAGGTAGACACTGCAGATAGATAGATAGATAGATAGATAGATAGATAGAAAGATAGATAGACATATAGATAGATAGACAGACAGACGGACACAGACACACACAAACAGACAGACAGACAGACAGACAGACAGCTTGTATCTTTTCTGAATGACAGAGAAGAGTGATGGTGAAATCACGTGGAGAGTGTTCAGGGTGATCCCATATAATCCGAGCAGTCGATACGAAACACTGGGCGGCTATTTGGCCTTTAGACGGGCCCTGATTGATCTGCCAGCTCCTGCCATTTGCCAAAATGGATGACGGGCAAAGGAGTTGAAGCCAGGGTATCAATTGGCTTTCACAGGCTGACCTTCAAGCCAGAGAGGTTGCAAGGGCCAGGCCGGTTCCACCCAGGAGAATTGCAACAACATTTTAGGGTTTTTTAACTTTTTTTCACTGAACAAACACACCTACTTCCCTTGGAATCATGTATTCAACTGTCCATATAAAGAAAACTGCAGCAAGTTAAAAGACAAACATGGTTTCCAGGCTCACAGCTTGAAAAGACCATGTGATGTTATGAAATACCTTTCGATTAAGCTAACTGCATTAATAGAAGCCTGTTTAATTTTCTCCACCTAATAGTGTTTATGAAGGGTCTCGCTTGAATACCTTCCCATTTGTCCAATGATGGAAGATGTGATGATTTCATATTCATTTAACAAGTACACTCATTTGACAATTTCAAATACATACTGGAGAGAATATTAGTTCAGGTTGTGCACTGTGATTGACCGTGTTTCAACCACGAGAAATGACTTGGCCCTCCTTTTCTAATTATATGCTGTGACACTCGACAAACACCTGATGCTGCACACTGACCTTAAAGACTGATGCAATTCCGTTTCCACCAGTGAGCCGGACGTTATTGTAAGGCCATCAATGGACATTCTCATCTCACCTGCCTAACACAGCACATCTCCCAGCTAGTTGTTCGGACTTTGGATTCACACAGAGTAATTGGACCTCAAGGGATACAAAACCCGTCATGGACGGTAACATATTCCTGCCCAGAGTGTTCCAGGGCTGGGAACATCTCCCAGAATGCATCAGAATGTTTGCGTTTGGCCGTGTGATGGAACTGTCCCTCCCTCTCTCCACTGCGGTGTGGCGAGTGTGCCATTCCCAGGGGACACGTGCCTCTACAAAGGTTTCTCAACACTCTCTTTAGTATGTGCTTTGTTACCTCGAGATGCATGTGGAACAAATCTGGAAATATCCTCACACAATCATTTTATGCTACGCAAAGTAGGTACGTTTGAAAGGCATTCAAGAACTCGCATTCACATACGTGTACATGAGACAATGCATGTGTACCAGACTATATTGGTATATTCTAAATCTTTAACTGTGTTTAGTTGCGTCGTGTCTCAGAACTGATGAGGTCTTGGGTCTGGAGTCGTCACACTGCTGGTTAGTGAATTGGGATCACGACGAGGCCACAATGATGGAGTTTTATGTCAGTCAACGTGAATCGACTTGATAAGGTTTGCTGTCACGCAACAAAATTGGTGGTACACTGGTTTCACATTTTCAGCACCGCCACAGAAAAGCCAGTTTGTTCATCCAGTTATCCAGAGAACAAAGAAATCAAGTATTTTCGGGGGTTTTTGTGCACCCTCCCTCTGTAATTGCTTGGCTAAGGTTTTTCATTCAGTGAACAAACGCTTTTGTGTGCACCCATGCTTGGGTGTTTAATGGATGCTATTTGCTCAATATTCCAGTAACTGGAACCCAGATTGGCCACGTAGCTATGGATCTCTTTTCTTCTAGAAGAAAAAGAAGACTGTGTGAAACTTATCCGACTCCTTCTGTTAATTAACCAGGGAAGACAATACGTCGGAGCACGAGAAGCACACCAGGGATAATAGCCGGTGTAACAGGACGACAGTTCATCCAACAGCAGTGTGTCGCTGCCGTTGAAAGGGGCAGGATAGCGTAAGGCCCATGGGTGGTGCTGAGACAGACCCAGCTGGCAAGCCGCAAAAGGATATCTCATTCACAACAGCTCTCCATCATTTCAGTGAATTATCTCCACGACAGCAAAACAGTAATTAAACTGGCGCTGATACCCCAGGCTGTCTCTCTCCCTCTCGTCGGTGCTTCCCTCCGACAAGAGCAAACACTTTTTTTTCCCATGAGCGTCGAACACAACTGAGGAGTGATGCGCTGATTGGATTCAAACAGTTTGACTTTGAAATGCCGACTGATATCCCGCCTGTTTCCACGTGGGTCTTGTGTTCCTCTTTGCCCGTGTCTCGGACCCCCACCATCCCTGCCAGGCGTACGACGAGGACCTAGATGATGCCCAGGCCCGTTTGCTCACTCTGCCCAAATCTTGTAGCGTCTGCAAAGTGGACCTCAGCGTGTGAGGAGGAGGGGATCCAATCTGTGGAGCAAGCCCAGCTGGATGTTTCTTCCCCGCTCATCTCCTCCAGGATTAGTGTTTAAACCCTGACCCCTGGCTCTAGGATGATGAGAACACTGGTCCAATCTCCCCCTCTGAGGAGCTCTGTCCTCCGACATCACCAGTTTCCATGGCGGGCGACCGAATTTAAAGGGATCTCGTCCACCGCAAAATCAACGTTTGGCCAGACTTTATGAGACAGCCTGAAGACCCTTGCGAGTAGCTTCGTTGCTGGATGGGTGACGCGTTGCTTGTTTTTTCGTTCGTGCGGAATCCGTTTCAACTGCGAGTCCCTTGAAAAGGATATTGTGCTACACGATGAGTCATTTGGCCCTTTAAGGAGGACCAGCTTTGTTAGACCTCTACGCTGAACAGACGAACAAGCCCAGTCATGTCACAGAGGAGAGGTTGTCAGTGCCAATAGAGCAGGTTAACACTTTCCCTGTGCTCCGTGGCCTTTCAGCTGCCCCTCATTTGAACATTAAAATGGCCCCTCTTGTCTGGTCTCAGACAGGCTGAAGGGTCTCGTAATTATTGGTTCCACATTAATTGTGAGGGCAACAATGGGTCGCTGTCATTTCAGAACGTTCGTCAGTGCATATAGATGTGTATGTGTGGACAAGTGTGTTTGTGTCTGTGTGTGCGCGCTATTACCAGGATTAACTTTACTTAGTATAATGGAAACTTAATATCAGTTAAATTCCTATGCTGGTGTATAACATATGCTCATTAATTTGGGTTTCATGTCTTTCAAATTGTAAATATAGCTAATTGTGTTTCATTACATCAACTGAAATAAAATGGGCCTGTAGTAAAATATTATGGGGCAGGTCCAACACTATAGCTTTGTCCAGTTTGAATCAAATGTTCAAAGAATAGCTTTCATGCACATTACAAGTATGCCTACATATCAAAATGACTTTCTTCCAGAACTTCTGTGTGGAACATATCTTTACATCATGACGACTCTGTCGTGATAACACAGATAGCACAATGACACACAATCCCATATTCTATGTATGCTCTAAGTCCTTCAAGGTCTGTGGCTTCCAGAAAGCTGTAATGAGGATGGCTAAGTGAGACCGACATGTTATCTACCAGGCTGAAGGATCTAGCACTTCAACAGTTTGACTTTACTCTGCCTCAGTCCGTCCACAGTGATCCGTCGTCAAGCAGCAGCCTGTGCCCCAAACTTTGCTTACACATCTCACTGAAGTCTCCTTCGGACGAAAGACTGCTCACTTGTCAGATCACTCGGGAAGTCCAGCTCATCGGCTGGATGCCAAGAGAACTGGAACGCGACGTGGTCATGTCCTCTCTATCATGACGCTGTACGTGTTCGTCATCCATCCAAAGTGCGGTACAGCTGTTGTATGGATGTCGCTGACTGTGATGTCACAGTCAATATAAGTGTGGCCAGGCTTGTTTTTCTCCGAAGCATCCGGCACAGCATCCAGGGTCCTCAAACAGACAGCCGGGGGTTCCTATCTGATCTGCCCCGGTTATTCGCCCACTGGGGGGATGAGATGAAGCTTATCTCAAAGCAGACAAACACACTCCAGTGGAACACTCATCCTCTCCTCTCCTCCGTTCGGTCTGGGCCTCCAGATTCAGCGGGGTGATAGGTGCCCTCAAATCTTTTTCACATCTCCGTAAAAAGGGGATTCTTTGGCCAAGAAACGGATTTGAAAGTAATGAAAGTCTTGTTATTGGTTCTCCTTTGACAGTTCTGTTCTGCGGTCTGTCCATTGTGTTCTGGGTGCTATCCAGGCCTTCTGACAGATACCGGAGGGTTGCCTTTAGCAAACAGCACCTCATTAGAAACTGCTGAATATGTATTACTGCAGGTAAATGACTTCCAAACTATCCTCCGCAATTAGTCCTGCATTACTTTAAAAAGGGTTTCGAAATGGAGGACAGCTCTGGGAATTGGAAGTCTGAGTCGATTAGAAGAGGTTTAGGAAGCATCTGGGACACTGTACCCTGCGGTTACCTTACTCATCAAACATTGATAGTATTTTACTTTTTTAATGGCCCATTTCAAATGGAGCTAAATAGCTTGAGTGGGTTGTGCAGGTGCACAAATGTAACACTTGAAAAGGGGGGAACCAACACAACAGATGCAGGTCTTTGAAGGTCCTTGTTCTTCCCAGACTGTTGGGTCCGATTTAAAATGGCGTTCCAATCAACAACAAGACAGGTTCTTGTGTCGCGCGGCTGGTATAAGATGACACCTCGCTGGCATGTACAGAGGAATCTTTTTCTGGAGAGAGAAGAGGAGAGATGGAGAGGGAGGGAGGGGGAGGAAAGAACAGCAGAGAGGGAGGGGGGCAGGAGTAAAAGAGAGAGGGAGGGAGGGAGGGAGGGAGGGAGGGAGGGAGGGAGGGAGGGAGGGAGGGAGGGAGGGAGGGAGGGAGGGAGGGAGGGAGGGAGGGAGGGAGGGAGGGAGAGTGTTCCCCCATGCGTGGGAGGCAGAGGCTTCCTCCTAATGAGAATCTGGTGGGTGTTCTCTTGGAGTCGTGACTCGTTTGTTCTTCAGTTATCCCTCCACTCCTTCCCCCCTCCTTCCAGGACTCTGGGTCGGGCCTCGGCAGCAAGACGGGGCTCCTACTTGTCACGGGCTCCCTGTCACAGCTGCTAATTGGATCCAGTCCGTTTGACCCGGGATCCTTTCTCCTCCAACACCGACCTGCTCTTTCATGTCAGAACCGAGACGGCCCTCAAATGCAATTCAATATCGCAGGGGATGGATGTGGATGCGCAATGTCGGTGTCACATTTCACGTCGTCACTCAACGCCGCGGTCACAGAAATAATGGCCAGGAGAGATGAATTGTACTCGAGATCAGCTTTTCGTATATTCCCTTTACAGTCAAGAGTGGGTGAACGGCTTTTTTTCGACTTCCTCTTGATGTTCCAACCTCTTGTAGTGCACGTACAATAGGATAGGCAGCTCTTTTTCAGTTCTATAATTGATGAATTTGAGCTTAGCTCGTTTAAACCTCAAGAATTCTGCCCGTCTCACCTGATCTTCACACCTTAAAAAGGCTAGATTAAGGTATCCTCCATAAACCAAAGAGAGAAACTGGAGAACGGCTTGGCGAGCGTACAGCGCTGGCTCACCTAATTAGCAGGGCAGAGATAAAAGCTCATCATTCATAATTGAAGCCGGCAGAGGAACCCTGTCATCCCCCGTTATTAAAAATTTGCCACTGAGAAGGTTGAAGCAGCATGAATCCAGGCCTGCTTTCATGTGTGCGGAGAGAGCCCGAGTCTCTTTCGAGGCGTCGCGCACGTCACTTGTGAGGTGCACGAGTGAAACCAAATGAAGCCCGTGTGCTTCTCAAACAAAAGAAAAGCCTCCTGACGATTTCCCCAATGCTGTTTACCGTACGGTGAGTCGGATTTGTTTTTCACCGCCTGTTTCTAGCTGAGGGGCATGCAGCGAGCACCTGGGCACTGCTGAGTCGCTCACTGGCACCTTGCTGAAGGATGACACATGTGGGCCAACAATCACCAGATAGCTGATCAGTACACCTCTCAGACACCCCCCGGGCACACCCCCTGGGCATTCTACGAGGTTGGGTGAGGGTACCGGAGACTCTTAGTTCTATTCTGCATCGTCATGGAGTGCACAAAAAAAGCAGCCATTTATATTTGATCTGGAGGAACATTTGTAGACTATGATTTATGTATTGGATTTTCCCAAGTTTTTCCTTGATAGTACGTTTTTAATCTTTGTGAGTCTTGAAATTTGCAATGTGCTGGCTCACAACAGCACGGTGTCCTTTGGCTGAACTCTGGACTGGCTGTGCGGGGTGTGATGGTCGCCAGTCCACAATGGGTGCTCTCTCTGGAGCCAAACACACACAGCTCTGTTCTGTCTTTGGTGAGCCTCTACACGCTCAGTATGGGGCAGAAAACCTCAAACTCCGAGGGCTAATCGGTCCTCTGCAGATCCCTCTTTCATGGGTAAGAACCATCTCAATGCTGTCAGTGGATAAACAGGATGCATCGAGGTGGCTGCAGAATGCACCTAGCTGTTTCCCAGAAAAGAAACACCGCCTTTCAATAATCTGGATAAATAGCCTGTTACGCTTTAGCATTGTTTGTATCCCGAGTAACTGCCCACAGCCCGTGTTGTGGAACAGCCTCAGAGGGCTAAGCGGCTGCCTCGCCTGTTCATCAGAAACAAGCTTAACCCGGTCTCGTTTTGAGCTTCTTACCTTTTGACCAACATAACAACAGACCATCCACGGAAGGGGCTGTCCTTTGGTGCTTCGCTCTGATAGTCCCTGAAGGGCCCCTGTAGCCGGCTGCGGTGTACCGTCTTCATCCCTCGGGGTCAAGCCCACTCAGGGAAGCCAAGAGGACAAACACCAATCAATGACTACAGCTCCCAGGAGACACCTGAAGAAGTGGGGTCTGCGTCAGGTTTCACAAGTCCAGGAGTGGGGGAGGAGTTTGCTGATGGGAGACTAATGGCACTGAAGTCTTAGCGGCCTATAGAGGATTTAGAGGATCAGGTTGTTTTTTTGAGCATAGCTGTGTTACTGTTACTTTCACCGGAGTCTTGGTAGAACATACTGGGCATGCTTTTGGTGGCACTTCCCATTGCTCACAGACGTTTTCTTATTCTCGGGTGCTGTGGTGTTGCCACACAAAATCACTTCCAGGGGTTTCAATAAAGGGAAAACCATGCATGTCAATGAGGCACTGAGTTTGATCATGGTTTGGTGTTCTGGTGTGTTCTTCAGAGGGTAACTTCCTGAACGCCCATGTCACTGCGTCGTCCGGTCACAAATTGCCACTGGTTGTTTATCTCAGTTCCACCCTGCCTCTACAACAGGAAGATCAGACTCAAATCCACGCTGTCGCTCCCCAAGCCACATGACAGAAGGGTGTGTCCAGGGCATTCCCCTTCCAATTGTATGGTGAGTGAACAAGATGAATGGTTATCAGCGGCAACTTGATATCGGTGTGCTCTCAGCGCATCCGTCTCCCCTCTCCCCGGTGACGCCCCCCCCCCCGCCCACTTCACGTGATGAACAGCCGAGTGATGGAACAATCAGAGCGCTGATTTGTCAAGTCAGCTGCGGCGGTGGGACGGTTCGTGCACTCACCGCCAGCACGTCGTGGACTTTGGGCATCCGCACACACTGCGGTAAGTCAGTCGGAAGCTGGCGCACTGTGAAAGAAATGTTGGTCATGTGTACAGTGAATGCGTTTTCGGAGAAGTTTACATTTGGCTAAGAAGCTTGATACAATCAATGTTGATTCAACTCCATTTGGCGGAGATGTCACCTGTAGTTTTTGTGACACCTCACTGGGAGACGTGAAGTCTAGAGACGGGAGGTCTGGGTGACCTGGGAGAGTTCTTGTCACCTGGGGGGAAGAGACAGTTGGTCTGGAGACAATGTGGATTCAACTGTATTGTTCTGAGGAGTTAACCAATAACAGAAGAGATTTGGCATAGCTGCATGTCTGTAGGATGGACCAATCACTTTTGAGAACTGTCGTATCTATAAAATGGTCTGTTGAAGAATGTTCTTGGGGGTTCCGGGCTATCAGCTAGGTAGTGCTGGTGGGCTGGATTCTCCCGGTTCCATTCCAGAATGCTAGATGGAGCTGTATGGAATTATCTTTGTCTTATTGTCTTATGTTTGTGTGTCGATGATGTTATGTTGATAACATTATTATGTTTACGTCATACTCCAAATAAACATGAACTGTACTGATTCTCTCAAAAACTTCCACTACAGTACCGAAGCACCGCTCAACGCTCCTTCCCACCGTGGCCAATCCACGTTCACGCCAGGAAAAACAAACCGGGGCAATCAGCGCTCAGCGCTCCAGGTGAGAAAAGCGTGTGCCATGCCCTGTGATTGGATGCTCGAGGAATGTTCCGTACCCTGTGATTGGATGCTCAGGGAAGGTAAACATAGACAACAGTGTTCCGCTCCTCCACGACACTTCAATAATGCAGATCCCGCTGGCTGGAAGGGAAGAGAGGTTTTTCAGGTCTGTTCTGCTAGGCGACAGGAACACGCTGGCTCCAGCGTTGCACAGGCTTCCCACCCCGCTATCCGACAATTGCATCAATTCATCTGATTTGCGTACTGATAGAGGTCATCGCCTGGATGGGGTGACCGACCCCCCTCTCCCGTTTGCACGTGTCGCTCTGAATATTTACCGTGACGCTGGTGCATGTCCCAGCCAGCGTGCAATGCCAAGTCTTTGATGAGACACGACAGCTTAGGAGAAAGGTCCGGAAGGATTTGATTTATCAGGAACGGGAGGGAATTACGATCCCACGCCTGGTTGTGAAGGGCCGTCCTGCCTGTGCTGGTTGAGTCCTCCACTCTGCTGCCTTCACAGCTCTCTGTCCTGAGCCACGTCTTATGAGCTGTCGTCCCCGCCGCTCCTTGACTTTTATCTTGACATTTTTCGAGCCATTTGTTCTCCCTCATGGGAAATGCCAATGACATGGAAGCGTCGGTTGTTCGACTGATTCCGAAACGACGCCACACCGGGCGTCCCCTCGCTGACGTTGTTTCGCTTTCGGAAGATTATCGTGATTATAAGCTGAAACACTTTCGGATAAGAGACTAGTTAATGGCAGGCATTGTGGACTGACGGAAAGATGCTACTGCGGTTGAGACTTGAAGGGCAACAACATCACCGTGTGGCCTACGCCAAGAAGAGGTCGTTCGTTTGCCGAAGCAAGGGTGCTGAATAGATTTTTAAGCTACAGTAAAAACAAACTGACGTCGCCCACCTCTTTTTTGTGTTTGACTACATTTGTTTGTGTTCAGTCAGGGGTTTACGTATCAGGGAGCAGGAGGAAGGAAGGGTAATGACCTAGGTAGGAACACATCTTTCAAAGGAGGATGTTTTGGTTCAAGGACGAAACCAAAAAGAGGTAACGGCGGCTTTCAAAAACGTCTCCTTTTCCTTCGAATGAAATAGAACATTGGCGTCCTTGACAGAGGCCTGTGGCTTTTGTCTGATTGGATGGGACTATCTACGAGAAAACATGAGAACAGGAAGTGAGGAGCACGAGGAAAACAGGAGGTGAATACCTATGAATGTGTCTGTCTCATTTAATGGCAGTGAAACATATTCTAGATATGTAGAACCTTTATTGCGAACGGAACAGTGGTACGTTGGAGTGCTGCTGTCGTGCTTTGGAACAGTGGTGATGGTAGTTCAGAAGACAACAGCAGCGCACAATTCTTGGAAATGTGCTGCAGTGCAGTGCCAGGCAGGGAAGTTAAGTTTTATGAGTATAATCGACTAATTAGATGTTTTCCTTTTCATGAAAACCCCGCCAGGCATATTTCCAAACGTTGCTAATGTTTCCAATTCCACATGAAGCGCGGGTGAAGTGCCTCGCCCAATTACCTCATTTGGCACGGCGGAGACTCGAACGGGCAACCTTCTGATAAATAGCCCGACTCCCTCACCGCTCAGCCATCTGACACACAGGTCTGAAGTGAATGTCTAGACTGGAGCTCCTGGCTGTAGACATACATGAATGTTTGATGTGTGGGGGGCAGGATATTGGATGAGGTTCACAAATCTTTGTCGTGGCATGGATGAACACAGGGTGCATCATGACCTTTTCACTTCATGGCTCAACAAACTGCACTGGTGTAGTAGTGTATTAGCAGGCAGGGGCAATTCTAGGATTAGACCTTTAGGGGTGCTCGGCCCCCAATGAGAATGTGACATGAATACAGTGCCTGGAAAAAGTGCTAAACCCCCTTGCTAATATAAATCCCTAATTTCACTGGATAACAATTCATACATTTATGTATTATTATGCAAAATATTCAATGAATGAAAACTAAGGATGTCCCTTTCTTTATGAACTACCAGCATCAAATGATAATAATAAGTTATATATATATATATATATATATATATATATATATATAGTTTATTATCATTTGATGCTGGTAGTTTATATATATACTATATATATATATTATTTTTAGGGATGCTAAGATGAAATTTAGGGGTGCTTGAGCAAACTGTTAGCAGGACACCTTTTACACCGGAGAACCGGTTGGACGCGCAGGCAAATAATCTGGATGAAGCGTGTATGTGTGACTGAGACAGGATTAAACTGCCGCTATACCATATCTATTCACAGTGAGGGAGCAACCATGGGAATCCAATTTAATGCTCACATCTTAGGGCCGATATCTTACAGCAGCTTCTAATTACAGCCAGTCTCCGAAGCGTGTGGCAATTAGCTTTCTTTGATACACAATACCAGTTATCTATGCTGTAGATGTAAAAGTTAAGATGCCTGCACGTGTCATAATGGTTAAGCCCCCTTTACACCCAAAACTAGAGTTTAGATGAAGTATGTTTAACTAGACTCAGAACGTCAGCATTCATATTAAAGACCACGAGAATTACAGACAGAAGCCTGTGGCTTGTAACTGTCACGTCATCGTTCTACCTTTCATAGGCAATTCTTTACATAAACATCTTGTGTCTACAAAGAGCACTCCTCGCTGTAGCCAACATCTGAATCCCAGTCCTCCACTGCCCTGAAAGAGAACCCCTAGCAGAAGAACGGGCGTCACGATGAATACGATCCACCGAGAAGCCACTTTTCATCCATTAGCGTTTCTCGGAGTGGCTCTCGCACACCAGTCCACCTCAAGGTCTTCTCTGAGCACGCGTCTCTGATCTGCCGCAGAACAAACGTTGGATGGAGAGGGGTGGGAGGGGGGGGGGGTGGTAGTGTGCGGAGGCGGCTGCAGCATGACAGGAGGGCTGAGTCCCGTCCCACCCCGCGCGGATTCATCGGCATGCCGGCAGGCCTCGCCGGACTCCCTGGCCTCGCCCCCGGTCGCATCAGCGTTTCAGAGGTGGAGGCTGAAGTAAGCTCAGCTGTGAGGACACACCCACGCTCTCTGTTGCTGGACTGAATGGGGAGCGTTGAGCGCGAGTGCTAACAGGTGGTGCAGGCAGCCCCATTAAAGCTGAAAGCAAGCGTCGCATGTAAATACCACTACTGTATGCTATCAAAGTTAGTTCAGCGACTGCAGGCCTACTGTGAAAAAGCCAGTGTTTGTCAAATTGCACTAATGTACTAATGTACACTTTAGACGATTGTTTCTCAAAGTGGGGTCCCCAAACCCCTAGGGGTCTGCGAACCATAGCCGGGGGGTCCGCAAAATAATTTGGCATAAATTATAATATTGTAAAATTGTGTTTTATCCTTAAAAAGTGCAAAAATATATCATAATCTACAGATGGGGACCATTTGCACCAATAAAACAAGCTCATTGTATCCATTTACAAGAGCACAAAGAGTATTCTGAATGGATGTTTATGGGGGGGGTCCTTGGAAAATCTTCCCCTCTGTAAGGGGCCCCCCCTGGCCCCCCAAAAGTTTGAGAGCCCCTGCTGTCGACCATTTAGTCGTATCCTGTCACACCTATCTAGTTTCAGAAACGCATTCAAACTTTGAACTATAACGCAATGTTCTATTCACCTCAAACTTCCCTCTGCATCCTTAAATTTATTTTGTGGTTTACACCTCAGACTTCCTTCTGCACTCTATAATGCACACCTCCATCGTCGAGGAGATCCACACTTTAAATCTGCCCAATGCTGCTTTTAATCCACGCGTATGCAGCAACCCCAAAGAGAAATTCCCTTTGATGGAATCAAGGTTGAGATAATGAAGAAAAGGAGACAGGCAAACCGCATGTAGACAGTCACCCATCAAAGGAAACTTGCGCAAGTCTGCATTAAATAGATCTCCTCCTCAATGGGATGTTAATGGCTTTCGGGGCTGCTCTAACATGAACGCGTCAAAGTTGGAGACTTCACAGCCAGCAGACTCCCACATCTCCACATTACAGGGATAATCATCAGCCACAAGATAAACAAGATAAACGGAAATGGAAGCGAGGCAGTCCTATCTCGAGGAACAGACTACATCGCGTCGAGTCTCGGTGCTTTCGATACCTTTGTTCCAGAGGTTTCTGTTCGCCTTGGTTATCAACGTGTCTCGGTTTTGTTTGTAACACCAGGCTGCCTGCTGTCCGGGAAAATTGTGGCGCGCAAAAGTCATGTCCTCCCCGTAGCCATCATCCCTTCATATCCTTTCATCTGCTTGGGGATTGGACAGAACATGTCAAAGAACCACACGTTTAGTTTGTTGAACTAACTAGTTTGCTCATTTGTTCATTGTTCATTTCACACCAGGGGGGTATTCCAGAAAGCAAATGATGTGACATACCCGGGTAAGTTAGCTCCCCAGCTGACATCCAGCATTGTAGCAACATTGCCAGTAGGTTGCTGCAACATTGTGAATCAGCTGGTGGGTTAACTTACCTGGTTATGTGGCATAACCTGCTTTCTGGAATACCCCCCTGGTGTGTTCATTTGACTCTGTGTTTAGTAAATTCTGCAGGTCTACTCTCATGAGATGGAGCTTCAAAAACCTTACTGGTGTTACAGTAAATGAGCCCTTTCAAAGGAGCTGTGTGTGCCCCGACAAAGACAGGAAGTGGTAAGCAGTCCCACACAATGCAACCCCTTTGAGTTGTGTGGGCCTGTTTTGTGACACTGGAAGCAACATGTACAGATGGTAGCTTCATGCATGCGAGACTCGTGCGATTGACACTAAATGCGCACGGCACACGACACAGATCCTCCTTTTGCTGCAATGCAGGCTTTTGAGCTCATGTCTCGCTGCTCTTTGAATCGTCTTTGAATTCATGCCGTATAAGATCGGTTCTCCTCCGAGGAACACCGTTCTGTTCTGCAGGTCTTGTCTTCTGTCAAATAACCCTTGGCGCAAGACAAACATCCCGTAGCGGGCTCTTCTGACGCCAAACCTAAAGCTCGCGATATCTTTCACATCGCCAGACAGATGTGGCAGGAGCTCATGCTATCTGAAGACTTTGCAGCCAGGTATTGGCCCCCGCAAACTAAAACTCACAGTCAACAGCGAATAAGATCAGTTCAACGGACGTGTCCGCTTGGTGAAATGAGAGAAGGTCATGTTTTTGGAAGACGCCGAGGGAGTGTAGTCGTTTGGCTTCGGCTAACGAGTTCATCACACTTCAGGAGTTCATTGGTAAAGAACACCGTCTCCACGTTTCACTTCCCACCACAGTGTCTGTCGGTCGAGCTCTCTGCCAGTAGCTGTGTAGATGGGGATTGATTGGTGTGTCAGGTTTAACAGCAGGCTTAATTGCACAGCCAATATTCGCAGCAAGTGTAACCTTTCCGACCTTTCCGGACTCTTCCCGATGCTGTTCATTGGCCACTAGATGTCTGTGGTTCTGGCCAAAACACTGTGATTTTGGCCGCCCCCCTGCAGGCACAGCTTCATAAGTTTAGCTCCCGACAAGACAGTGAGCATGACTGTTTTATATCCACGGGCAACCTTGAGAAAGGAATGCAAAGAGAGAGAGAGCGAGAGAGAGAGAGAGAGAGAGGAGAGAAAGATGAGATCAACAGAGGGAGGGAGAGGGCGAAAATCAACAGTGAGCGACCGAGAGAGAGAGAGAGAGAGAGAGAGAGAGAGAGAGAGAGAGAGAAAGAGAGAGAGAGCATCTGGAACATTGGAACAACCAAACCAAAACACAAAACAAACTAAGTTGCTATCGGGCCCTAAACAGAAGCTATGAATTGGCTAAATATCTTTATACTGTAAAAGATGTCAAACAGAGACAGATCCTGACCAAATACAGGATCAGTGACCACAGTCTGGCCATTGAAAAAGGCAGACATAAGAAAACCTGGTTACCCGAAGAGTCCAGAGTATGTGGCCACTGTGCGACAGGTGAGGTAGAGACAGAGATGCACTTTCTACTACACTGCCAACGGTACAGAAAATACCAGACAGCATTTCTTTGGTAAATTTGAATCCCTTGTACCATCGTTCACTTCACTGTCTGATGACGAAAAGCTAAAAGTGCTCTTAGGGGAAGGACACACAGTCCCCCTATCTGGATGATTTCTAAAAAAGCGTCATGAAATGAGGGAAAACCTGAATGGAATGTGACCACCCTTGACATTCTATTTGTAATATGTGTTGTCCATCTCAATGCAGCTATTTACTTAAGTTGTTTTTGTTTTACAGTCATTTGTTGTTTTCTGTTCTTGACACTTTGTTGTTACCACATGTTCCGGACCATACTGACTGTCGTTCCTTATGTTGTTTTTGAATGGTGTTGTTAATGTATGGTTGTCTGTTGTTGTGCCTCTTGCTTTGGCAATATGGTCGTAATGACTGTCATGCTAATAAAGCTCAATTGAATTGAACTGAAATTGAGTTGAGAGAGAGAGGGAGACAGAGAGAGAGAGAGAGACAGAGAGAGATCAACCACAAGAGAAAGAGAGACAGGGAAAGGTAATGTACGGAGAAAAGAGTGACCAAAAGAGAGGAGAAGAGACAGCGAGTAAGGGGAGAAAAACCGAAACAGACAAGAAACGGTCTTTGGCGGGCGCCCAAGTGGATCATTACCTTCTGCTGGCCGAACGTGATGTAGTGGAAAAGGTGAAAGGGATCGTTTGGAAATGAAAAGAGAGTAAGGGATGGATAGTTAATCACTGTAGCCAGTGCAGCATGGTACATTGAGGCTCCGGCCCTCAAGGTGTTCGTCCTGATGTTCACTGGGACTGATCAACAAGCTCGTTCTTTACCTCTGAAGGGAGGGATGAGGAGTCAACCGATAATAAAAAAAACACCGGCCTCTTTATGTCTGTCCACTGAGCACTGGGTCCCTGGAAAGAAATATGTTGCTAAACGTTCCTCTACTCTGATATATCGACACGTGTTTTTTTTTTTTTTTGATGCGTGAGTACACTCCTGCATCCTACCGCAAGATCCTTATTTGACATTCACTTCGGAGGTCGAGACAACATTTGGAAATATCCCCTTACTAATGGGGAGGATGAATGGATGGCGTTCTCAATGTATTAACAAATCATGCCTTGTACAGTTCTATTACAGTAAGCTATACTAAGAACTACATTATACTTGCCATTATGGATCTAAGTCTCACGTTCTCCTAAATGCTTTACGATGTGTTCATTACTTCACTGAGGGCATATCACATTGATCCCCCATAAAAAGAAACGGTAGAACAAAAAACAAAAAATATTGTGTTTTACCCAAGAGCAATACGGTAAAAATACCGGAATTTCCAAACCTTACATAAGACTCGGATTGTTCAGCAGAAATGAGAGAGCTGAATGGCAATGTTTTGTAACTCAATATTGTGTGGTGCCAGTAGATCTGAGGGCTTCAGAGAGAGAAAGAGAGAGAGAGAGAGACAGAGAGAGAGAGAGAGAGAGAGAGAGAGAGAGAGAGAGATAGATAGATAGATAGAGAGAAAGAGAGAGAAAGAGAGAGTGTGTGTGAGAGAGAGAGAGAGAGAGAGAGAGAGAGAGGATGTCAATGAGGGTCCCAGAGAGGAGACACAGATATCAGTGGACTGGGCACTGTAATGGCTTCTTTCAGGCAGGGCTCGCACTGGTCCCAAGGTTGTCTGAAAGTGAATGAAAGTCAGATAGCTGTGTCAGACACACATATCCCACTAGACACCTTCTGGGGCAAAGGAGAGAGGCTCGACTGCTTGGTTATACTCACGGATTTAAAATTCTGCAAAAACGGTGAAATACTGAAGATACACACAGCTGCTGCATGCTAATGATCTCCATCCATTTATAGTGTGGAGTCGGCTTAGTTAGTATGCTTGTTCACGGCAGACCTTCAAATCCCGACACTGTTTTTTTTAATCTTCGTCATTGACATTTCTGCCTTGTCGAAACAATGTGTTTTTCAGAAACATTTCATCAAAGTCTTGGTTTGTCATTGCCAGATTTTCACGATCATTTTTTGGAGCTAATTCCGCAGTGGCTTATTTATATCTCATCGTGCTCTTTTTACCCTTGCTGTCAACCCCCATTTGTGTCTCTAAGCTATGCCAGAGTTGTTTTTACTAAAACACACCTAGTTCCTGGCACATCTTCCGGACTAGTCTAGACATTCACTGACATTTGAGAAATACACCCCAGGACTGCTCCCCCTATTCAAAGCAATGTTTTTTCTTCTAACAGCATCTGAAGTGCTATACTGCTGTTCATCCTGGATGGAAATTGTGCAAGAGTGACAGGAAAGCCATCTGATGTCAAATTCGTAGTGCCATCCTAACAGCCTGATCCTCTTACAGCCCGAATACATGGAGGACCAAGCACATGGAGAGCCCAAAAACTTTCAAATCTAACTTTAGTACCTTTAAAACATTTGGGTCAGCTGGGTGCGGTTTTGAGAAGCATATGTGACATGGTGGATTACACCTAAATCAGTTTTAATAGTCTGTCAGGGCATTACAGCCCTGCTCTGGCTGCACACATTAGGGTAATGCAGCCTAATTCTTGTCTGATCTGATGGAGAATGTCATGGACTGCTGCCACATGTTTCTTCTTCCACTGGATCAGACGTGCTCCCATATATTTGAAATGCCCGCCTGTGTTTTTTTTTCTGGGAGTCCGATGATGTCAGATGATACTGCAAGTCCGGTGCAACACCAAAGCTCTCTCTGCGGGCATTACGGTACAGCCTGTACTGACAGCCACGTCTGCTAACATGACATGTGATGAGGCTCGAATGGAGATGCGGGTCATCCGTGGGGGGAGTCGGAATGCTGGGTGACTACAGCTCGGACAGCTCACAGCCAAACTCGTTCTCCGTGGCTACCGTGCCATCGGCGCAGGAGTGAGTTTGGTCCTGGTGGCTTCCCTGGAGCAGAATGTGTTTGCGAGCAAAGTCCTTTCATCCGTGCTAATCGATGGGGTTTCCCAAATGATGCCAGAACATAATGAGGAGAGAAGCACAGAGGCAGTAATAATAATACCTGCCTAGGTGTCCGCACCGTCTGTGATCAATACACCGCCGACAGTCTCTCGCCACAGGGAAAAGACTTTGGCTAAACAGACCATGCACAATTATTGTTTATCCACCTGCTAAGTGATTGCTGCCTATTGAACTTGATTAAAGCATCTGAAAGAGAGGGTTGTGATTGGCCAGTCTGCATGGGGTTGGCTGTTTCCCGTGACACTCCCACAGAGCGCGCTGATTGGGCAGTAACAGCTGCTGTTACGACGTGTTGACGATTAGGAAGGAAAAAAAAAACTGGGCAGAAAAAGGAAGTCTATAGCTTTGCTCTGGCCCTCGGGTTTCACAGAATCAAGGAATATCAACAAGCAACGTCTGTCCACCTTTTCCACCATCCCCTGTTTGGACAGACAACCCGGAAGATGTGATTGGCAGTTGACAGACGTCAAGTCAACAAAGAAGACGATCCCATCAGCTCACTGTCACCGGCGTAAAAAAAGGACTGTCCCCAAGGGCAGGTGTTTTCATGCCTGTTATTCATGTACTCCGTACGGATTACATTTCCACTTAATGTTGACGGACACGCAGATCCACTAAGGTGTTGGTGTTCAGGCCTGTGTTGGTTCAGCGAGGAGTAAATGTTAAATGTCAGATGTCAAATGTTTGACTCCTGTAGTTTGGTACTTGAAGGGAGGGTTTTCTGTTACTGTGTGCTCTGGTTTGAGACCGTTTATAACAGGGGATTTTTATGAAGGTTAAAAAAGAAAATAAATAAAAAAATCAGCCAAATGTCTTTGTAGTCGTTTAATGTCATTAAAACATTTAATGATTGAAAGACCACAGTAAAGATTAAATAACAGAAGTTAGAGCAAGGAAACGGCTTGGTATCTGCTTCCAACAGCACATCCATAAGCACCACACTCATGTCCTTACATTTGAAGTCATTTCATGACAGTTTCTTCTACCTGTCCAGCTAAAGGACTACCCTTATTCCACGACTGCCGATATGAAGTTCAAGTTCAAGTCTTTTATTGTCAAATGCACAGAACAACGCAGGGTCAGACTGGGCACTGAAATGTTTAGGACAAGACAACGCAAAGCAATCTACAGCAGCATGGACAAAACACTTCAAACGGTATCTCAGTATGTCTGGTGTATCATTTCTTCAAACCATAAAGTCTTTAATTGACCAGTAATTAGACAATATAACGTGACGTTCCCAAGTATCAGTCTTATTACTTATGATGAGCTCCATGTCTGAGATCAGATGGACGACCTCTGGGTCTGATGAGTGTCTATCTTAATTGGTTCACTGATAATCGCGCAGTACACGTTGAGTCGAGCTGTGCAAAAAAAATTGGATTTCAAAACCAATTTTGCTTTTCATACTCCGCCTCGTTCATCACGGTGTAGCGGTGCGGTAAGTTAGTGTGTGGGAATACGCGCCGCTCCCACCCACCATTCCACCGACGACAGATCAGCCGTTTTAATCAAGACAGATCATTACGCCAGGGATATCTTCATCTCCGCTCAACGGAAGAGAAAGGTGCAGAATATATCAAATAACTTCATGAACTAGTTTGAAGAGTTACTTTAATGTCATATTTCCACCGGTTGAGATTGTATCACAACAATAGCAACGTTTTTTCTTACATATTAAATACTGGAATGGGATATGTTTTATTCTGAACATGTCAAACAGAACAAAGCTTTAATCAGCATCACACAAAGTAACCTCTTATGCTAATCAAAACGGTTAATGTATGCAAATATATTTTGTGTTTAATCGGTGACTTTTGAGCCTATTAATTCAACACAGTTTTTGACTGTCATTTGTGAGCTTTGAATGCTGCTTTAAACAGAAAAGGTTTCCTAAACTCTGCCCAGTGGTCATTCTGTCCACCCTCATAAACGTTGCAATACCTTGCCAAGAAGACTATTTTATTTTCCACAGACTTATTTCCCCCCTGACAAATCATAGTTTATTTGATCATAGGAATTTTCCATCATATTGTGTACCTTTTAACAGTTATATACATGTGTATGTGGTATAATAACATCATTTGTGTTATTGCGATGCACCACTTCACAATCTGTAATGTATCATTCAGTTAAAAGTCTGCTCCATGCTAATGCACAGTGATGGGATTTTGAATGAAGAACTGAGGCACAATATGTTTCCCAATGCAAACATTCCCTGTACACATGAGCATGTTTCCGCGGTCAAAGGATACCGAAGGCATTAAAAAACATTTCATCTGTCTCCAGTAAAGTGGATATCAAAATACACGCAAAGAGAACAGTATGTGTCTGAACACATGTAAATCTCCATTAACCTTGCAAAGGTTTAGACCATGGACAAACTGAACATTCGGTGTACTGAGTTGCTATAAATAGTAGATTGTGCTGTGCAATATCCCGGTGCTGATTTAATGATGACATACTGCTTCTTGGTAAAGAGGATTGACCTTACGCCAGGGGTACACATCATGTAATCATTGCTGTGGCTTCATTGTACATGGGAATTCCTATGTCTCAAAATTGCATCTGGCATATTGTTCATCTATTCATGTCGGGGGATCAGCCCACATAGAAAGTGAATGTTCATAAATAATTAGTTCTCCCTTAAAAAGTCCTGTGTGGAAATGATGTAAGGTTAGGCTGCAGGGCCTCATGGGAAATTGCTGCACACCCAACTGAGACACGATGGAAACATGCATTTCATTGGTCGCTTTAATAAAAAATAAGTACTCCATGAAGTGTGTCCAGGCGCTCAGCATTAAAGCAAGAGAAAGTGAACATGTCATTCAGGCTGCCTGCAGCAGATGGAATGTGGTCGCTGCATTAGAATGCTGCAATTAAACAAATTCACCATGCTGATTTAGGGTTCGCTTGTTTGCGTTCTGCGATTAAACTTCATTCGTATTGACATGCTCTGTGTTTAATCTTTAAGGACCCTTCACACAGACCTAAATCTCCTACCTGGTCCTCATTTCTTCTTCACTGCTCTCATGGCTCCATTTTTGTTGTCATTCTGTGGAAACAACAGAAGAAGAACCAGCAGGACTCTGGATATACAGCTTGTTGCTCTTTCGACGTTAAATAATTGATGCATTGATTGCTTGGGCATTCATGGACACAGAAAGGCTTTTTCCATTCCCTCTCTAACACACGAATAGACTCTTAAATAGCTGTTGCCCAGAGGAAGGATACACTGCTGCAGCTCAGAGAAGCATGTTCAGGCCAAATGCTAAGATTTCCATACTTCCATCTTCAGATAACTTGTCCCTGTGGAGTCTCCATCCTTGCACCGACCGTCACTAATTTAAACGCCTGACTTGCTTTTTTTGGCCCATGCTCAAAGTGTCTATCCTATATAATCAGGGATCTTAGGGCTCAATCTTCACAGTTCAAATCGTACAGGCGTTTTCATCTTGATTCCAAGGTGGATGAACGAAGGTGGGCAGGACACATCCAATGAGCTGGCCCTGATGGCGTTTGTCCGAATCAAAGATTGTTCAATGACTGTCATTCAGTCATAGCTTTGTCCGGAAGATACCCTTACACAGCACCTTGTTCTGTTTTTACAACATATCTTGAGAACGTCTTCACATTGCCAGTCCAGCTGTGTTTCGATCCCCCTGGAGTCTCAGCCAGTTGTCCAAGTCTCTCACCAGCCTTTTTCACGACAAAATGAAGCTGCTCCGACTCAAATACGCCCGCAGACCTGTTCAAAGCTGAAATATCAAGTATGCATGTGCTCGTCATATCCGTGTTGTTTTGTCTCTGTATACTGAACCTACTCCTCCGGTGGTACTCTCTATAGAAAGATAGTTGAGATGCATGCAGCCCGTCGTAGACCTCGACACTCACGACCTTGGAGAAACTCTGTATCCCCGGGACCCGTTAAACACGGTTTATTTCTCCAGGTCTCCACAACCTTCCGTTAATCTATTCACGCTTGCACTCAGACAGCCTTATGAGTCCTGCAATTAAAGAGAGATTTGTGTACAATGAGCAGCAGTGCGCCGGAAATATTAAACAATGCGGCAGGCGGGGGCCACGGAGAGCCGAGTCAAAGTCAGACTGCAGAGGGCGGATCGAGGATGTTCGACGCCACGTCGCCATGCGATCGCTTGGCGCGCTCGTCGGCGACGGCGCAGACTCGTGGAGTGAGGGGGGAAACCAACTGTCATCGCCGTGTTTAGTGTCAATTCCACCGTGCACATTGCTGCTGTCCACCCACACAAAATGGCCGCCGTAAATCACCCTCCAGTGCTTTTTAAAATGCCCCGGTTCAAAGCTGGGCGCTGACGGCCTGCTAGTGACTAGCAGCTGGTCTCCACTGTGTCCCTATACCTTCTCCTGACTGAATGGTGTGGAGTCATGTCGTGTAACTTCCACACGGTTGCGTTTAGACACATCCGTTCTCCCACACACACACACACACACACACACACACTGAAGGGGAGCCGAAAGGTCTGAGTTGCTTCGTCTAAACAAACCAAACGAGACTCGATGAGCTCTCCATCGAACCTGGGCCGTCCGGGGGGGGGGGTACACACGGTGACGGTGTCTGCTGCGTATCCAAACGATAACACACACCCATAATGGAGTGCGGTAACGTCCGCATGGGAGTAGCCCAGCTCATGGAGCAGTGTTTGGGCCTGGGGCGACAGTGGCAGAGGGCCGGGGCATGCCGTCAGTAAGCCAGGCAGGGCAGTCACACCTGAGGGAATGATCGTGGAGGAGAGAAAGAGACAGAGAGAGCGGAGGAGAGAGAGAGACGGTGACATACACAGTGAGAGAGAGAGAGAAAGATAGTGAGGAGGAGGGAGAGAGACACACACAGACAGAGAGAGAGGCAGAAGGGGGAGAGAGAGGAGGAGAGAGAGGAGGAGAGAGACAGTGACGAACACAGTGAGAGAGAGAGAGGCAGAGATAGTGAGGAGGAGGGAGAGAGACACAGACAGACAGAGAGAGAGGCAGAAGGGGGAGAGAGAGGAGGAGAGAGAGGAGGAGAGAGACAGTGACATACACAGTGAGATCGAGAGAGAGACAGAGATAGTGAGGAGGAGGGAGAGAGACACACACGGACAGACAGAGAGAGAGGCAGAAGGGGGAGAGAGAGGAGGAGAGAGAGGAGGAGAGAGACAGTGACGAACACAGTGAGAGAGAGAGAGGCAGAGATAGTGAGGAGGAGGGAGAGAGACACAGACAGACAGAGAGAGGCAGAAGAGGGAGAGAGAGGAGGAGAGAGAGAGACAGTGACATACACAGTGAGATCGAGAGAGAGACAGAGATAGTGAGGAGGAGGGAGAGAGACAGAGTGACACACACGGACAGCGGGAGAGGCAGAAGGAGGAGAGAGAGGAGGAGAGAGACGGGGAAGAGGGGGAGAGGGGAGAGGGGAGGGGAGGGAGAACGAGAGAGGGGGGAAATGGAGGGAGAGAGAACAGAAGGAGAAAGAAAGGGCTCTTCTTGTTGTGACTCGGGCTGTCTTGTCTCTGGAGAACGAGGCAGGGTGATTGGCGAGGAGCTGAGCTGGCGGGATGGAGATTTCCTGACATGAGCGGAGGCTCTGGGCGGAGAACAGAACGAGTGTACGCACACACACATTCATATTAAATGAAATGCACTGTACTCACACAAACTGTAGAATACACTCCCGCACACATAAACACTCAGACACAAACAATACAAATGAACACACGCATACAGGCACACCCAGTACACCCATTTTGCCTGCGTCGCATTTGGACAAATTTCCGGCAACTCTGCCTCCTCTATTTTATTATTTTGTGTTTGTCAACCTAACCTGCCTGCTGAAACAAGACCAGGGGAGTTGAGAGAATGTTGAATATCATTATCTCCAGACGATGTCAGGTGCTGCATCTCCCGGTATACACCCACGAACACCCCCCCCCCCCCCCACATACACACACACACACACACGTCTAGAGACAACAGAGCTCTTAGAACCACACAGCTTCCACCAACCCATCTGTTTTACGACTTCTTTAATGGAGTCTATTACATATGCAGTAGATAGGAACATCCTGTATTGGATTTGGTTTTCCGAGAGCTTTCTATGGTCTGGTACTTTCTGAGAGCTTTCTATTGTACAGCAGGGAATCTGAAGTCAACTTTGGTTTGTGGCTTGACCTCGGTGACCTCATATTTATGCTATTGTGAACTGTGTGTGCGTTTGTGTGCGTGCGTGCGTACACTTCAGCGTGTGTGTCCTGCTGGCGGGTAATTCCACTCCAGTGATCTGAGCCAGCCTCTGATGTGTGTGTGCGTGTGTGTGTGTGTGTGTAAGGTGTGTGTGTGCCATCCTTTGGTGTGTACATGAGCCAGTCCCTGGTATGTGTGTGTGTGTGTGTGTGTGTGTGTGTGTGTGTGTGTGTGTAAGGGATCCTTGTGTGGGTAGACTAATGAGGCTCTATATACAGGCAGTCTGCAGGGGAGGAACTGGGATGATTTACACCTGAAGGGTGGATGGTCAGCTGGGAGCTGGAGTCTCTGTCTCAGCACTGAACTGCTGTCACACACACACACACACACACACACACACACATGCTCGCACACACACAAACACACACATGAACACACATAGCCATACCAAAGACTGGCTCATGTGCACACCAAAGGCTGACGCATACACACACCGTACACTCACACACACTCACACACACATCCACGTACATGTTCTTATATCACACTCAAATAGAAGTTTTGCCCCCAAGAATGTAAATATCACTGAACAAACACACTTGGTTGACTTATTCGTGGAGTGAATCTACCTGACAGGGATAGCAGGTAGATGTATGGGTTTTCAATAGCAGGAACAGTCCCTGCTGAAGGAATGGGTTTCACATGACTTGTTACGCAGGGCATGCACCACAGTCAGAGAACTCCATGTGTGATGGGAATGTACAGCTAGCAACAGGCACCAGTGCACCACCTCAATTTATCTGCAGGATATGTGTTTATTAGAAAGTAAGTTCCTCAACATTACTGGACGGCTTAAGGCTCTCAATTCATATTTATAGTAGTAATACAAAACGCTTGTTTGTTTGTCTTTACCACGAAACATATTTTGATCTTGCTGTTATCAAACCCAAAGGATTATTGTATTTTTTTTAATCTCTGTTTTCAGCGGAAGGTTTATGGCGATAAAGACGCTTTTTTTCAGATGGTTGATGCGGTGCTCTAGTGCTTCTCGGTAATCTGACTGCTCTGCCCCAGGCTCTGACCACTCTGCCCCTGGCATCAAGCTTCATTGAATGGGTCCTTTATGAAATAACTTCTGGGTAGTTCAAGGGCAAATGTCATCGAATGTTTTTGCCTTGAATGGTTTCCCTTGACCTATTTTCACACCCTTTGGTCAACTTTGGTCAACTTTATAAAAACGAAATGAGTGGGCTACTGACACATTTTACATTTTAATTATAGAGTCTACATACAGTGTATGGTTGCTTTGATCTCGATGAGGAGGTTGACAAAGAGACCCCCTTCCAATTTTGGGAATTTAGGAATGTGGTTACTGGGTTCCATTTGAGGCCCAACGTTGACGTTCTTGGAATCGGGAAGAAACAATCGTCGTGACAGAACGGCATTTTTGCTGAGAGCTGAAATGGATGCGAGCGAATCCAATGGGGGCCATGTGTGTGTGAGCAAGCGTGTGACAAAGAGGTCCGTGTCTGGGTTGTTGAAGGGAAGGTCTTTCTCACAAACTGGTTCAAAAACAACATCAAGAACCTGGTAGGGGAGGCTGATGCATGAAGGTTTGGTTGGTTGTGGGCATTGTCTGCCTTCCAAGGCTGTTTGACGGCTTGACTCGAGTTTGTGACAAAGCAACTTTTTTAAGAGTTTCAAACCAATGAAGGTCAAGTGGTTGTGGTTAGGAGCTTGAGGTGTGGGCCTGCAGAACCGCAAACCTCACAAAAGTTTCAACATGCGCGCGCGTACACGCTCTCTACCACATCTATGCCACTTTCTCCCTCCCCTAACTCTCTCCAGGCGTCCGGGGTGAACGAGGCCACTCATTTCTGGGAACCGAACCCTTCTCTCCGCCTACCAAGGGCATTGCTGGGTGTGAATAATGTCTTAGGAAAGGAGTAAATATCACCTTGTGACAAGTTGTTTAGACTCGGCTGACCGGAGCCTGTGCTATCTGATGCTGTGTGTCTCTGAGGTGCCTTGGTGCATGATACCCTGTCACTGCCAGGGCAAGTCTGAGGGGGGGGGGACGGGGACGGGGGACGGGGGGGGGGGGGACAGGCCTTTCAGCATCCAGAAGGCCTCGGGAGAGACCCAAGGTTGTTCATCTGCTTCCACTCTGAGTCGAACTGAAACATCGTCTCAGTGAGGTCATGCATCTGATCCAGCAGGGATTACAAGTGTGGCCGTTTAGGCATCGCGGATCAATTGGGTTTGAAATGACTGCGGGACTCAAAAGACAGGAGATCGCTATCGAGTCGATCCTCGCCCCCGCCAGGTTTTTTGGAATGCCATTACATGCTCTAACTCATCGTTAGAAGTCGAACTTGCGGCACGCAGAGTAAATTTCACTTTGGGATTTACGACTGACCTTGTAGAACACAAAGCGCCCGGGTTGTGGAGCGGTTCTGTCAGGATTATTAGTTTGAGATCCGTTTTGCTAATCCCTCGTTTCCCACCTATCATAAGCCGTGTATTGTTGATCTAGCCACGCAAGGAAGGACAGGGCATATTTGTAATTCAGCCCATCAGTTCACTATATTTATTCAACATTAAACCAATCCCACTGAACAGCAGAGGTAATCAACAGTGAAATCACACGGCTCACCTCTCTGGAATATGGAACGCAGTCATCCGCGAAACTGTGTGCTGAGCAGGTTTGTCTAAAGGGCATCGGAGAGGGCAACACAGATGAGCTGCCCCCGCTCCGCCCCTCTCCCTCCTCACCCCTCCCATCTCCTTAAACGGGTGACGTGGGGACCATTTACGGGCGCTGTTTAACAGGGAGCGTCCCAGGTGACAGGGGCGACGGCAGCGCGCAGGGGGGGGGTTCTGCGTTCTCGTGTTTGATGCGGAGAGAGTCGGTAGTGCAGTGATATTTCATGGGAGTGATGTTTTTGCAAACGCTTCATACAGCCACCTGCATGGCCTATTGACTTTCAGTTACTGGCACACTGTGCCTCATTGAGACAAACACTCATATTCATTCACACGACCCAGGTTCAGGTAGAGGATGGGTATCTGGCTGGTATAAATCCACCCCAGTCAGAAGCAATACCATGCACATGAAAAACGTCATTCTCTTGTGTGACTCTTAAAGCAAGGTTTGATCAAGTGTTTATTTTGAATTTGTTCCACAATGACAACTGATTTGACCTTCTTTTGCATCACACTTCCTCCTCTGTGATCTCAACAGCCAGCACTTCACCCACCATACGCCTCACTTTTTCAGTCCAGCTGGCATTTACACAGAACACAGGGTTAATGATGATCATTACGTCACTGACTTGACAGTCACACGTTGTATTATTGATAGCTGTTGTATTATTGATAGCAGCTGCATCAGACAGGCATTTTTGAAAGACCAGCCCGGCCAATTGACCACCACAGTCCATCTCACAGATATTCTTGTGACCACTCGTTTCACAAGCTGACCACGTGACCAGTGCATTTCCAGGAGAAGGGACTGCACTGGTCTGTAAAGTGTAGAGCAGTCAATAGGATGTGGCTTCTCAATGGAGGACGTTATAAAACTGTAGAGATGTTGCTAATGTGCTAACTGTAGAGTAGGCCTGTGAGTCCTTGTGGATGGTGGAATTTTTTTAAGAGACAAACTTCAACACAGTTGAACACTGTCAATGGTCACAGTCATCTGTGTCTTGTTTGTATTTTTACTGACTGTTGAAACTTTAAGTGAGCGGGGGTTTGGATAGTCATTTTACACCAAACCTTTCTCTGAGCTTGTATGAATCCCCTGGCCCACCCGTTGATATCCGCTCGTGTATCAAGATGGATTTGAAAGTGCATGAGCTCTCCCCACTCCATTTTTAATGCCATCAACATTCTACACAAGGTTTATTTTTTCATTTTTTATCCTTTCATCGATTTCGTCTGAACTAAAAGGGCCTGTCTGGTTTTTGTGTCACTCTCCGCTCCCAGACGCCTGTCCTTGTACGCGGTTGATTCATTGCATAAAAAAGTCATTGATTTCACGGGATACAAAGCTGAAGGTGTCTGGTGTCTCATCTGGGCCTGTCCACAGTGGTGTGGCTTCCAGACGGAACAAAAAGCCAGGGCCCCGGTGCTGCCCAGCCCGTGCCAGGTGCGGGACTTGGCGGGGGGGGGGCATATCGTGGCGTGGCCTTGCCATCTGTGTCTACCCCCAGCCTCTCGCACAGATGATGGTGAGCGCCGCTGCTCGGCAGATCCTCCAAAGCCGGGTGGAGCCTGCGAGGGAGAGATCACTCTCTCTCCTGCTTCCTCCTCTGTTGTCGCAAACGAACCGTGTCCGTGTCGGTGGTATAGGCCGGGGTGGCAGAGGCCCGGGCTGCAGGGGAGGCTACGACGGTCGACGGAAAAGAGAAATATCCGACGTGTTCGTCGGTCTGCTTGTTGAACACAGTGTCACAAGGAGCTGGGATGGATCCGGAGAGGGATGGGCAATTTTCACCACGTCCTAAACACAAATTTGTTTTTCAGCATCGAGCAATAACACGCATCTTTTATTGTCAACTCGAATACTTCACAGGGACTCTCTCTGGCCCTCTACATAATGAGTTTCACAAACTGGAGGGGAAAAACGGACTTCTGTCTCTGGTAAAGTGATGTATTGATGTTGTGCGTGTCACCACTCCAGAGCCCGTCAGTCCAGCCCCTGAAGAAGAAGCACACCTTGTTTTCCAGAGTAAAGTGTCCCTTGTGCCTCTGGCCACTCTCCCTCCATCGGTCGGTCCTCCACAGACTCCTGCAGATCCGCCTCCCAGGAACTCCCCTCTTCTGGAGGCCCTCAGCAGCTCTGCAATCTGAGCCCTTTCCTCGGCGCTGTTCCGCAGCACCCCAACACGCTGCCTCGTTCGTGACACCGAGTCGCAAGAGAGGCCCTCAGGTCTGCTGTCAGACAGCGAAGGACTCCGACCGCCACTCCAGCCACGTGTTTACCTCTTCCTCCCCGAGTGT
Source organism: Hypomesus nipponensis (assembly GCF_054491055.1). NCBI lineage: Eukaryota > Metazoa > Chordata > Actinopteri > Osmeriformes > Osmeridae > Hypomesus > Hypomesus nipponensis. The sequence continues at coordinate 5,398,747 of NC_140388.1, read as the reverse complement.
TGTCAAACTCGGGCTAACGTTCCGTGACTCGACCTAGCCTGAGGAGGTATCATCCGCTCCCAGAGAGTGGCGGCACTTCTCCTCACGTCCTTCGCCCTCCTCCCGTCCTCCACCTGGGTCTGATCTCATTCTCCCTCCTCCACTCGGTGGCTCATTACAGAGCTCTTATCCTTCCTCGATCCCCGAGACCTTGTCGTGCTTTCGTTTTTCCCTGTTTTGCTTGGCTAGCTTTAGCGCCACTCCCTTGCCCACCTGCCGCCCTCTGTTGAATATATTTAACAAGGCTCTCAGTCGGAGCGCACGCTAACTTCCCGGCCCTCGTCAGGATAATTGAAGAGAAAGGCAAAGACATCATTGAACTGGCACTGTTCTCCAGATGTGTCTAAGCTTCTCAGTTGGCACTGGGCCCGGAAGGAATGGCAATTTTTTAGATTAATCTCTATGTTTGACAAAAGGCTATTGTGGGCAATGCTCTCCAGAGACTACCCCATCAGTATGTATCGAAAAGGAGAGCGATTGGTCCACTTGTATCCCTCTATGAGATGTAATCACATGTTCCTTCAGTACAAAACCCTTCATTAGCGAGTTTATTCGTCCCCAGGTGTACAAGAATAGACTAGTACACTGTTCTCTTCAGTCGATGATAGTTTGTCCCATGCAATTAATGTCACTTTTCTACACACTACAAAACATGCAGAAAACCAGAGAACCAGTCTCCTTAACAGTGGTCTTTCATTCAATTACACGTCAACTGTCAAGCCCTGACACATAACTTCTCCAAACACTGGACAGATAAAGGACGTTGTTTCCCCCACAATTCCCAGTATTTCTGCTGCATTTGCTTATCAAGTAATAACTGCAGTGGTGCAGCCTCCAAAACTGCAAACAACTGCATCAGGCATCACGACACGAGCCTTGAAATGACAGTGGTTGTTGTTCTTGATCGGGGGATCAGGCTCGGGGAGACTTTGAAGGTATCGATTTCTCCGGTTCTTCCCAGCCCAGTAATATACAGCTTTAATCTAATTGCTGGTGCGGTGGAACTTTGACGCAGTGGTGTCCATTGAGACGTGCGTTATGTATTACTGCTGCCTTCCTGACATGAGTTAGAGGGGACCCCACTGTCAGGTACCGCAATGCTGACCCAGCTTCTTCATCACAGAGGGAGGGGCCCCTGGAGACTCGCTAGGCTGTTTCTGTGGCATGTTTCAAAAGGTTTTTCTATTAGGATTGTGTTATTTGTTTTTCAAGACGTGTCAGTTGGAACACGACAAGTATTGAACCCCATCCGCCAGCCCCCGCCCCTTTACTTCTCACCTTGTCACAGTGTTTACGGATACCTTTCATACCATACCACACAAAGCAACTCTCTTCAATGCGACTAAATGCTTAGAAAAGCATGAAATACTTAGAATATTGTTGGATTAGTAAAGTCAAGGAATCTGTCAATTATTGAGGCATTTCCTTCCTAACTTTACTTAAGCATACACTGTGCTGGCCACACTGGCATAAAAGCCTGCAAGATCTGGAAAGATCTTGAGAACTGACGATAGATATTCTTTCATCATATTTTCATTTGGCACTTGTAAAGTTTTCCAGGAAAACTTTGATACTATTCATGGATCAAATGACAAGTTTTGAATAGCCTTGAGTGCAATAAAGTTTCCTTCCTTTGTAGATTCAACTTCTTGTTAGACATGACACTGGAGTGCATCTCCCAGAAGCTCTTGAGCAGTAGACTAGCTGCAGAACCCAATAGAGAGATCAGGCAGAGAAAGAAGACGAGCACCTGAACTGACCTCCCCCAACAGAATAGGAAATGGTATTCATTACCTAATGTCTCTTAAGCTTTTCCTAAAGAAAAGGCGCAAGACCCTGAGCGCTTGTCAGTTAATGAATGCTGCGTGGAAAATGGACTCAAATACAACCTAATGACCTCTGAAGTCATCCTGTCTGAACCAGTTCTTCTGTCAAGGGACCAAAGAAACAAATTGCAGTAAATGCCAGGTTCACCTGTAGGGCAGTGTCTGCGAGACATCCTTGATCCGTGAGGCATTCTTTCCACATCATGATTTAGCTTGTTTTTTTATATTTACTTCCTGCTGGCCAGTTGTGAAACTTTCTTCTGGAGCCTTCTGTAAAGAACAGCCTCGCTTCCTCGGTGGAAGGTCAGACGAGTTCACTGAACATTTTCCTCCGGAGGAATGGCATTTTGCAGCAGTCTCCTCCCCGTGACAATGGGAAAAGTCAACTGGTAAAGGGAAGGCAACAGACTAGCTCTGGGCCTGGGGCTGGGCCTGGCCTGGGATGGCCTGGGTTGAAGCCTGTAGCAGTGTTCAGTGGGCCTCACTCCAGCTTCTCATCCAAACAATTCAGTACAGTAGGAGGTCTTCCCTGCACTGTGACAGTGTAACTGGTCTGTATGAGGTACAGTCTCCTGTTTTGGACTGCCACCTTGTTAATAGTTGTAAGCATGCTGTTCTAAGGCCCAAGGCACTGTGGCCCCTCTGAAGACAAACAGACAGTGACAGCATTCAAGTCTATGTTTTGGTGTGTATAGAATGTGACACGTTTTATAAATGTGAAATGTCCCTGTCCGTCTTCCAAATGTCCCGTTTGTCAAAAGTTGGCATTTAAAGTGACATAGCTGTTACTGTTTGAGATCATAATTGGTCATTCTAGTTTAATCTGCTTCATGAAATAGCACACTTTATACTGATGCTGCTCGATATTGCAGGTAAACGACAGTACATTTAACCCAATCCCACATCTATTGCACACACACACACACAAAAATGCGCACACACACACCTCTAATAACCCTCACAATATTCACAATGAGCCTGCATGAGGCCCCAGGTTTCATACTCGAATGTACTGAGGAGTCGTTGTTAGAGAATGAGTGTGTTAAGAGTCTGTGTAAGATAATCAGTGTGTGCGAGAGAACCAGTGTGCTGTACGTGTGCGTGTGTCGAAAGAGATCCGTCCTTCCTGGAACTGTGAGCGCTGTCTTTCTCGGGCTTAATAACAATTCGTCTTCTTCCAGCTATGGGCGCTAGCTCTGGGCTTTGTGGAACAATAGAACAACCGTGCGACCGACGGAGAGGCAGATTGAGTGAGGGGAGTGCAGGAGTGAGAAAGGAAAGATGGAGAGTGAGAGGAGGGGAAAAGTGATAGAGGAGGGGTGGAGAGTGAACGATGAGAGAAAGAGAGAGAGAGAGAGAGATAGAGAGAGAGATGGGAGAGAGAGATGGGAGGGAGGGAGATGGAGAGGGGCGATGAAGATGGAGAGAAAGCATAGAGATGAGAGAGAGGAGCACTGCTGAGAGGAGAGAGAGAGAGAGAGAGAGAGAGAGAGAGAGAGAGAGAGAGAGAGAGAGGGGGGGGAAGGCATGAAACGAGAGAGGAGAGACGAAGAGCTGAAAGATACAGAGAGAGGAGCTATGGAGGAGAGAAAGAGAGAAATGAGACATAGACAGATGGGAAAGAGAGAGATCAGAGAGAGAGAGCAGATGTGATGCAGAGAGAGAGAGAGAGAGAGAGAGAGAGAGAGAGAGAGAGAGAGAGAGAGAGAAAGAGAAAGAGAGAGAGACGAGACATGGAGAGAGACGAGAGATGGAGAGAGAATGTGGATCGAGAGAAAGATAAGTGATGGACAGAGGCAAGCAAAATAAAGAGTAGGAACACTGAGCCAAGGCTTTGCCACCCACAGCTTCTTGGATGCAATAGTAGAAAGAAGGAATGGAGGATGAGCAGCGAGACAAGGCCAAACGCCTCTCCTTTACTGCCCCCTACTGTGCAGGGGGGGGAAGTGGCCATGGGGGAGATGGATGACACAATCAGGTAAAACCCTCAGGTGATTATTTGTGACATTTGAAGCCATGATTAAAACAAATAGCTTGTTACACGTACACACTGCATGTTTTGGCTGAAGATGAAATGCAGACGGCTGTGGTGATTTATCTCAATATAAGTGTGTATGCGTGAGAGTTTCTATCCTGCTCTTGGCGTCACTTCATCAACAAACTGCATCCATGGTCTTTGATTTTGCTCCATCACCATGAACCAATGCAGGATTTACAGTTTAACATTTAGCATGAGCTTTAACTTTACCATTGACCTGGTCCAGGAAGAACAGCCATCATTGCCCAGATCTGCCTGGATGTTTACAACCCCAACCCTCACCCATATATATGCATCATTACTAAAGATGTATTTTACTGTACATCAGTACTCGCCTGCCAGGACTATAGACCCCCGCAGTCACACAACGCTGAGTATTCAACAGCACACATCCATTTGCATCAAACGACTCGACTTTGTGAAGGTGAAAGAGCTTCCTTCCCCTTCACTCCCCCTGCCTCGAACAGCCTCGATCACGGAGCTACTTGCAACCAGGGGCCTGGCGCTATCCCACCGTACAGAACCTCCAGAATATTGGCTGTCAAGTACCAGACGCACAATCAATCATGTCCAAAGTCAGAGCCGCGTGTGAAGGATACTAGTCCTGCCCAGGCTCGGTCTCCGTGACCAAAAACTAGCCGCTGTTGCACGGCGACGAACCACCAGAGACAGCAGGGACGCCTCCAGGCATAGATGAATGAGAGCTGAGCATGTGTACTGTAAAGCTGCGAGATGAGAAGGGGTTGACCTCCTGGCGGGAGCGGGGTGGTGATGAGGGTTTGAGTAACTGAGTGACTGAGGCGTTACATTTTTTTTTTTTTTTTTTACTATTTACTTTTTGCACTACACTCAATTCCTGTAATTATTTGTATTTTATATTGTAAATTGGCAACTTATATTTTACTTTATTGTATATTTTATTTTAATTATATTCCACTTAGTATTGCTAGTTTATGTATCCTTAGTATAGTTAGACCACATATTTACATTTAAGATTCCTATATGTTTACTGTATGCACCTTCCTGCCAAAGCAAATTCCTTGTCTGTGCAAACTTTCATGGCAAATAAATCCCATTCTGATTCTGATTCTGACAGTAACCGTACCTTACAGTAACGCTGGTGGTGATACCGTAGCGTGATGTCAACGCTAAGGTGGGACGCCGCCTCCGAGTTTGCCTCGTTCGACTTCTCTGAGATGGAATACGAGGTTTGTTTTGTTTGTGCTGGCTGGCTGGAGGGCGGGCCGATTTGTTGTTTGCGTTGATCTTTTATGTTATGTTCTGTCCTTTTGAAGGCTCTCTATCTCTGTCATTGCATACTTTGAAAGAGGCAACTCTCTTATGGTGTTTTGATGGTTCTTTTGAAGCGTTGGAAGGGGGCGACGCATGAGAACCCGTGCTGCCGCTGGCCGCTCCGGAACGTTCACTTTTGGAAGCCGCCGTTTACAAGACCACTTTACGTCCCACGGGAGGAGGAAGTGGGGGAGGTGTGAAACCGCAGCTGTTTCTGAGACGCGTCTTGGCGGAGGTCCGGAAAAAAAGGTCGCTTGCAAATGGGCTGTTTCACACATTCAAACCACCAGAAACCCAAGACAGGACGTTATATATAGCATGAGGTTCTTTCTGCTCATTGCCATTTGAAGAAGTTCCAGCATAGCCCACGACGCTGCTTTGATGTAGCTCAGGAGTGGCAGTCAATCACTCAGGATTTAGAAAGCGGGGGACCTTCATGGGATTCATCAAGCTTTTGCAAGCTGCTCAATGCTTCCACTGGCACAGTTGAAATCACGACAGTTTGTTCGCTACCCTGACAAAGAACATCGTGTAATATACATTGCTGCCAAATCCCCTGGACAGTGTCAGTTGGCACATCTTATGCACTGGTCACTAATCCTGGGGTCAGAGGAGGGAGATCAGGAATGTGGCTCACTGCTGAATGGTTTTTCCGTTTGAAGACATGAATACAGAGTGTTAGAGATGGACATCTGCAGTGTGGTATTACCGCCTGCTGGACGCAGGCCAAATGCATGTTGAGGCATCCAGTAACTTCTTGTTAAAAAAAAAAATCTGAGGACCTTTAGCTATTACTTAAATTTATATCTGTAGATATTTATAGTTGTGAAATAAAAAATCTAGTTCTATGATATTATTACTTTTCTTGTCATTGTTATTTTCTGGCGACACCTTTTGTTCTAGCACACCATCATGACGAATAAATAAATCGTGGCTTCATCAATAAAGGAGTAAATCCAAGTTCTTGTAGCTAAAAATAATTTGGACAGTTGACAGGCATACTCATAGCTTTTGAAATATAGTTGAAACTAAGCAATGCCACTCCACCACAAGCACGTACAAGACCAACATCCCCTGCATTCCTGTGGTTGGCAGAGAGCAAAAGATTTACAGGCTGACCCCAACCTCAGAGTGCCTGTCTTTCTCAGGTCGCTACATTTTCGTATTTATTCTCCCACGCACTTCACATGCCTAGAGATCTTCTAATGGGTCTGGCACAAACCTGTACCGACTGAAGTCAGTGGTCTACAAAGTAAGGATCTACATTTGAGGTTTCTACTAAAGCAGAGTTATTGAACCATACCAGGTTGCATCAGCCACGGTGGGCAGTCTCGGTCATGTCCTACCTTGGATTGTATTTGTTCATTGTAAACAGGTCACATCTGTCAAGAAAACACTTGACTCTAGAAACAGAAATATCTTCAGAAATACTCTGATTCTGTTGCCAGTGCTGCAGTACAGGCACAAGCTCCACTCTCAACAGATGTTTTTGTACATCTTTGTCAAAATGTCACCTGTGTTTTATTTTTATTTTTTTACTAACATCTATGGAGCCTTTGTTTTCCACAGAAATCTCAAGAATGCTCCCCACTCATTGCATGACTTTAAGGAACAGTTGTTTGAGAGGTACGTCAACCGTTCAAATACAGATGATGGCACCGATCAAGTTAATCAGCAGGATGAGCAGAGTGATATTGATGATATTGGACGAGATGATGAATTGCCAGAGTTGATTGAAAAACCTTTGGCTCACTTAATGTTGAAACCAGACAGCTCATTTAATCCATTGACAAAGTTGTAGATAAGTTGCATTTTATTTTCCTTCAGCCACAGCTACTTTCATTACAGACATTTTAGTCTTGCTTGAGGAGACACAATTGTGAAATTGAAGAGGCCATTTTGTCAGAAATGGTGAAGGACCTTTCTGGTGCTAACCCCATTTAGCTCTGCCCTGGCTCGTGACAGTCTTCTTTCCTCTGGCTTCAAAAGAAGAGCGTGTTTTAAAAGAGCACTTTTTTGTAATTAAACCTTTTGAGGATGTTCTCAGTAGAGAGGAGAACAGCTTCCAGAATGTTCCCATTCTTAAGACAATACAAGGTTTTTGAGCAAGACAGATGTAACTTGATCTTGCGCGAGGGTAGGAGAAGCTCAGATCGGTCCTACTCTGGATAAGACATTTCACGATGGCACTTTTACGAAAACCAACGAGCTGTTTCCAGAAGTTGACCTTATCGCGGCTCTCATTTTCCATGCAAATGGCTTTTGAGATATGCAATCCTGTCTTCACATCCAGGGCAAAATCAACAAATCGCAGCTGTGTTTTGAGTTGTTCGCTGATGTGCACTCGTTGTTGGGTTCTGTACTAGACACAATCTGCATTTCTGTGCAAGGCTGGGGATGGGAAGAGATGTGGTTACAATGCTGTGTTGGAGCCACTGTTCAAAGATCGCATGGTTCTGAGAGGAGGAACGGACTGTTTGTTCCAGCATTGGACAAAAGAGTCGTTCAGTGTTGTTGCAGACAATCTCGGGGCCCATTCTATGGAGGGATTTGTGGAGAGCTTCTTTGGTACAAACGTCTGCACATTTTGTCTACGGTGAGCGGTGAACTTTTAAACTGGAGAAGTGAGAACAGGGGCATTCCCACCCAGAACAACACAGAACACACACTTCATATCCGGGCTGTAGTGGAGAATGCTAGTTTGACTTGTGTGTGGAGTGAGGAGGCAATGTGTACTGACAGGAACATTGAAATATTGTGGTGTTTTGTCTGACTATCCACCTCATGTGTCGCGTGACCTCTTTTTGAAGGTATGTTCCCCCTTGAAATGGCACTGTGGCACATTCTTTACTCTGGACGAGCTGAACAAATGCATCAAAGAGTTCTCTTAGGAATGGACAGACAAAACAAACGGACCTCAACGTGTCCCTGTGAACTTTGCTGCACAGAAAAGTGTGGGCGGGAATGCCCATGAGAACTGGACTTTGCTGCGACTCCTGCCATTCATGGTTGGATATAAAGTCCCAGAGGGTGACCCAGCATGGGATTGGTCTTATTATTATTATTATTATTATTAGATAGAAAGACATTTGAACACAGAAACAGGTTCCCCAACTTTTTTCACCTGAAAAACTCACCCCCCAAAAACTTTTTTCTAAACATTGTCTAGAACTGATCAGGGCCCTCTGGAGTCACTATGAACTAGGTGCTTTGAGGAAAAACACAGCTTTTTAAAGAGTGTTAGGCATACTCATAGCTTTTGAAATATTCTGCTGTCACTCTCTGTGAAGCATCAGGTGATGGTTGCTTATAACCAACATGATTCCAGCGTTGTCAGACCTCTACCACAGGCTAGATTACTGTCTACAGTGTGTGCTTTGTGGATACTTTTTTGATGTTATGATACAAACTGGAACGTACAGTCTTGCGACTGTTTTCAGTCCATTTTCTCCTCTCCACTAAAGTGAGCACAACAATGCAAGTCAGGGAGAGAACCTGATATGAAACGAATGCAACATGCCATGTTTGTTTAGCTTAGCCAATTGCCTGCAGGCACAGTGCTTTGTAAAGTTTGTCCTTCGCTGGCCTCCTCTCTGCGGTTATGTGTACTTTTGGACGGGGGAAAGACAGATCAAAAGAGAGCAGGGACTTGGCCAAGACTTTACACAAATGTGTTGCTGTTCTCCATTCCTCTGGTCACATACAATTGGATGCAGTACCCATTCAACATTATTCACTGGACCATTTCACTGACACTACAAGTTACTGAAACGCGTCAAATGTGTTTCTCTTACAGTTAGCCTAATGTCAGAATTGGCACATTTCCAAGTGATCCGAGCTACTTAAAACATTGTTGGATCAACTTAAGTACTTGTGTTCATGTTGACATTTATCAAGTTCCCATTTATTAGAAACACAATTTATTCCAGAAACAAATTCAACATACTTAAAATATTTTGTTGCATCAATGTAATTCTACAAGAAGTAGCAGAAAACATTGCCTTGATTGTTTTTGTTGACCCATGCTTTCTTTTCATGTTACAACGATTGTCCTACAAAAATGATAAATTAGGATGTTGTTTTATCTTTTTTCTTCTTTGACTAAACTGCCAGCTGCTTGGTTTCCAGTTCTGTTCTGGGAAATAGACGCAATGTTGGCTCTCCTCTAGGTATTATACAGCGTCAAATAATCGATGACCAAGGAAAATAGAGACTTATCAATAAACATTGACCAAGACGTTTTATTAGTGCAAGCTCAGCTCATTAACCATTCCATCCTAGTGTTGTGGTTCTAATGGGTGAAGCAGGAAGGTTACGTAGAGTGACTAGTACAAAATGCAATGCAAAACAAGTACAGATATAGTTAGTATCCATAGAAAACTTTCCTTATAGGGCAAACCATGAGGTAATCCATTTTCAACATCAAACGTGACATGTCTTCTTAGCCTTTTAAGGATGTCGTAACTAATCATGTGCTGGAAGGTCCAACTGTCTCCTTGCTGTCGAGTTGGAGGCCTTGTGTCATACATATATAGCGCTGTGTGAAGTCCCCAAGATGAACTATGACCTTGGTGCCAAGCCTCACTGATAACTACTCTCAGGGACATCAAGACACAGACACCCATCTCAATGAAGACTGGAGACTTCTGCATGTGCTTCGCTCCTTGTGCTAAGACTTCAGCAGCCTTCAAGAAGGTTCTCCGTAGATAGCCCATTTCTGAGAATAGTTTGAATCCTGGCATTGGATGAGGCCTTAAACTGACTGCAATTTGAAACACAATGGTTAACAGTGACAACATGCCAACCAGTTGCCAGGAAGAGTGATTGATGTGGGTGAATGGCTTTTAACGTTAATGACCCTGTCTGAGATGAGCTTCTCATTAGCATCTGTAGCCAGAGACACTGAGAGAATTTTCAGTTTTCAGACTAACACTTCCTTTCGGACATTAGCAATATGAGCAATATTTCCCTGCATTAAGAATGTTTATGAATATTTTGCTTAAGGCTTTGCTGAAAACATGTTATGAAGTTATAATTATGATGAAGGAGAATATTATCTGCTTATGATTCAAGACCTTCAGTAAAGAAGATGATTCACCACTCTGGATACATAAATCTGAGTTAAAGCAAATGTATGGCCTTTCAAGACCTTCTTTTTCATATGTACATTTAGCATTTACTAAAGATGCATATATACTTAACTTAAAATAATACAACAGAATGGCATTATACGCCTTAAGATATTTCCACATGCAGTAGAAAAGGTTGCATGTTTGAGTTGCACTTGATAAAAACCGTGTTCCTAAATGCAATGAAAGAGAAAAGAGGGCTCCTCTTCACAACAGTGTCCTTGTAAAGGTCGACACATTTAGTATTTAGCTGGGAACATTTCCACATAGCACGATGTTACCTAGAAAAAGAACAGGGGCCATGTTTCCTCACTGCTCGTGCAACATTGATGCTTTTTTGTCGAGACAGCATCTTGTGTGGAAAAACAGTGGATCTTGGTTTGGTTACAGGAGCCGCTGCAGGCTCAACTGTGGCCTACTTCTCCTCTCCTCCTCCCCCTGGTGGTTCACATGTCGGAGGGGCCAGGTTTAGATGTAGGCTGTGCAGATGTTGGAGCCCTGTGGGTGAGTATCGTAGGTGTGTGGATATTGAGTCACCAGTGATTCAGAAGGAGCATGTTGACTTGGAAAAGAAACGGCACGAAGACTTGACTTGGAGGAAGAACAGCAGATTGGGATCTGGAAAGGGAATGGACACAACGGAAAAAAAGTAAAGGAGGGAGGGAGGGAGGGAGGGAGGGAGGGAGGGAGGGAGGGAGGGAGGGAGGGAGGGAGGGAGGGAGGGAGGGAGGGAGGGAGGGAGGGAGGGAGGGAGAGGGAGAGGGAGAGAGAGTGTGCGAGCGAGCGAGCGAGAGGTGTGTGTGTGTGTATGTGTGTGTGCGTGTTTGCGAGACAGAAAGAAACAGAAAGACAATGACAGAGAGCGAGTGAGAAAGAGAGTGAGAATGAAATAGAGAGACAGCGAGACGAGGAGAGAGAAAACATGGAGTGTGTCCTGATTATATAAAGGCCTGTCTCACTGTGTCTGTTCAATGGCCACTGTCACTCAGAGCAGCCTCACACACTTCATGTTTATAACCACAAAGGTAGCCCAGGCCGGTCGAAAGAGCTCATTATTCATGCTGACCAAGGACATGACCAGGAAACCGGATGAATGTGTTAGAGGATGGATTCAGTGTCACACCTGTTCACTGAATACTGAGAGGAACTACCATCTTGACTTTTTACTATCCCTGACTGTTTAATATAGCTATCCTCAAGACCAAGAATTGCAAGGTACGTAGACATGTCTAGCTGGGTTAACCCATGGTAGATATTTATGCTGCCATGCAAAATGAACAATCACTAAACAATCACAAACAAATAGTTACCTACTTCTGAGGTTACTTTCCGAACACAGTCCTTAAATGATCGCTATGTTCTTGGTTCTAGAATGATCGAATATGGGAGCAGGGTTATAGAATATTCTGCTGTTATTTACAAGTGACATTGTTGACTCTGGAACTATAAATGGGCTGGTTTCACTGAGGCGTTGCACTGCATCGTGGGAGTTGCGGTCATTTTGACATAAAACCAAGATTGAAAGAGAATTGCAGGCTGTGACCAATCCATCCACACTCTGAGAGGTGAGTCATCGCTTGTACCCAGAAATTCAATTCACGTAATTTAACGTGTTTGTTTAGACATCAGGTCTTTTAATAAACTAGACCACAAACAACATCTTCTCATTTAGATTGTTTTTTTCCGGAAAGGATGAAGTTCACCCTGGGCCAATTAATCTCATTAAACATTTTAATGATGTTGCCATGGAGGGAAAAAATTCAATTGTTGTCATCGCTGTATATCAGATAAGAACCATGTCAACCTAATGAAAATGTGATTCCTCCCTGAATGGTCCAACACTTCTAGGCCAAAATGGCCTATTTCCTTTAATCAATATCAAATGTGACTTTGCATAATCTCCGGCCCTCCCAAAGAAAGCGGTTTATCAGAATAGTCATTGACAGTCTTCAGGCTATCTAGCCGCTAGGCTGTGATGGAAGCTGGGGGTGCTTCCCTCTTCATAATCCCCTTTCTCACCTGCTGAGGAAGGACTGCATCTTTACTGAGTTCCGGAGAGGCTCTATTATTAGAGACTTTGTGTAGGTCTGATTAGAGGCTGAGCATGTTAGAGGCTCAGTGCAGGGCTTGTTAGAGGCTGGGTGCAGGGCTTATTAGAGGCTCTGTGGGTAGGGGGTTTGGAGGCTCTGTGGGTAGGGGGTTTGGAGGCTCTGTGGGTAGGGGGTTTGGAGGCTCTGTGGGTAGGGGGTTTGGAGGCTGTGTGCTGGGCTTGAAAGAGGCTATGTGCAGGGCTTATTAGAGGCTCTGTGGGTAGGGGGTTTGGAGGCTGTGTGCAGAGCTTGTTAGAGGCTAGATGCAGGGCTTATTAAAGGCTACGTGGGTAGGGGTGATAGAGGCTGTGTGCAGGGTTTGTCAGAGGCTAGGTGCAGGGCTTCTTAAAGGCCACGTGGGTAGGGGTGTTAGAGGCTAGGTGGAGGGCTTCTTAAAGGCTACGTGGGTAGGGGTGTTAGAGGCTGAGTGTAGGGCTTATTAGAGGCTTTAGTAGAGAGGTGATCTTCCTGCTGTGGTAGCATTTCCCTCGAGAGCCTAATCCTCTGAACACTGTTCCACAGCCAGGCTTGTCTCCAGAGTGTCCACACTCTGAAGAGTTCTGGGTCAAACACGTCAACAAGCCACGGTTATCTACGGCCGACGAGAATGTTTCGAGATATCAAAAGAACTTTAGAGAGGGAACCCGATTTTGTCACTCACTAACGTGAGGATACCCGAAGCACGAATCAACAAGGCGATGATTGTTTGCGCCCTTGCCGTGGGTGGGTGTAGCAGCCAGGGTGAGAAGTGTGGACTGCAGCGTGCTCCGCCCCGCATCAACAACAGGAGCCAAGGCGTCTCCTGCAAGCATCATCCTCCTGTCTGATTCAGCTGAGCCCCGACTGAGCCGGAGATGGGAAAGGAGGTGTGGGGGGAGCTCAGAGGAAGGCCATCTTGTTTTCGTTTCCCCCACAGTGCCCCAAGGGCGACGCACAGGGGTCCGTGGGGCCCTGTGAGGCCTGGCGCCCCGCTGTCCACAGAGGAAAGAGGAAATGACAAAAGGCCTTTGCAAACCCAGAGACTCAGGAAGGAGACAGCTGTAGTGGGACTCCAGATCCCATCTATAATTCAGCCGAGGTAGAATAAAATAACTCTTTTCGTCACCGGCTGGGATTGTGATGAAACCTAGCTCAAATAACGAGGCAGGGCACAGTGGAGGGATAATGAAGACACCCCATTTTTTTTTCCTTCTCCTCCACAGTAAAAAACCGGAGCCTTGATTAAATATTGACTTGCGATCATCTGTACTCTTGTCTCTGTCCAATCAATAATTCATAGAAGCTAAAACAGTGATTGTGAGATTCACCCCGCCGCCCCAGACGCTGGATGTTCGACAATCGCTTGTTTTGTTTGTTTTCAATCATGACCCCTGTAGACGGTAGACCTACCCATCTCAACACTGTTAGTGCTAATGCTTCTTCGAGGACCATTCTACTCATGTCGGGGTGAATGCGATCCGCATCAGAGACCAATATGCCAATACACCAAATGTCGGCCATCTTTCATGTTTGTTCACTTAAAAATCCTCTGGCAGTACTACATCAACTAAAACCAATAACCCACTCCCACGTATTTTAAATTGAACTCAATAATGGATCAATAACTACTAATTGTGTCCAAGACCATTGATATATATTGACAATATCACAGTTAACTGGCGGCAATCAGATAAGTGGCTGCACACAGAGATTTGTGTGAGTACTATCAGGCATTCTCAGACGTGAATAATCTCCAGCCTGCAGCTATCCATTTTCAGACTCTAATGGGCCTCTTCTGTGGAAAGGAGGAAGTATTCTCCCTGTTAGTGTCACCGTTTCAATGCACAGCTGCTTGCACCTGGGAGAACTATGTGTTGTATTAAGTTGATGCGGGAAGCCATTTCTATCATTCAGTCGACTGATTTCCACTCCAAGTTCTTTTGCTGGCCCCTGAAAACATCACCAGCTGCATTATAGGCCCTGTAGAATACCCCCACGACTGTTCCCAGTGCTGGCTACACACCACACACACTGTCTCATGGTCTCTATATAATTCCCTGGGCAAACCTCACACACAGCTTGACAGCCTTATAGCATACAGCTTCCCTGCTGTTCCCAGAGCTAGCACACGAAGCGTGATGGCCACTACAGAATGCAAAAACCCCTTCAGGTTGAAGAGGAACGTGTCGTGGGCACAAAAGTTGAAACCTCGGAATTCAACCTGTCATTGGATCCAGTTCTGAAGGTGGAGGAAGGTGACTCCGACGCCGAGATGATTAGAACAAGCTTCTTTTTTTTTCTCCGGGGGGGGGGGGGATGGGAAGAAACGTGGTGTTTCACTTCATCGCTCCCCTGCGACGTTTCTCTGTCAGATATTTGTACATTTTAATAGCATATGTCAAAATGGCCTCCCTGGAGAGTCCCCTGGAGACTGGAGCACGATAGGTTCCTAGACACAGCTCGGCCAATCCTAACAGCTCTGCTGACAGGACGGCTCGTTCTCTGAGGGGAGGTCTCCGTCTATTTCAAGATGGCCGCCACCTCCCGTATACATAGGATTTTAGAGGCCACATGTCCATCTTATTGACACCTAAGATATGACGGTAACTCCAGGGGCTGAGAAGGATAAGGACCCATTCAAGTGAAGGTGTTGACCCTGGAGAGCAGTTGACCTGGTGTACTACGCCGTCAGAGGAGATGCTGCTGGGAAGCGATTTGTACGCTGTTGAGGTTTACTAAGTGTGTTTGTTTTCTTGACAATACAGAACAAATGACTGCCCAGGGTGGAAGGGGTAATTTGCTGAGACCAACAACAACGCCAGCATTTATGTTGATGATGCATTTCTTTCTTTAGACGCCGGAGATTGAATTGTCTTGCGTAGACCGGGGAAACAATGCAAGGGGTTAGATAGAAGGCTTTAGTCTTGCTTCTAAAACTCTCAACAACAAGCTCTCTCTTATCTCTCCGAGCAAGATGTCCTCGGTGCCTGAAAAGCAATAAGCTTCGCCATTCATGCTCGTTCATTCTCTCGCCACATTCGCTAAATTCGCCTTGCGACGAGGAGGATTAAGAAGGGTTTTTCGAAAGGCCACCCTTGAGACACGGGGCCCCCGGATGAATCTCGGCTCTTTGGCAACGGCTCCGCGGCTTGTTCTGCTCCGCCGCTCTGATCACCGTTCTCACCCGGCCCCTGTCAACAACGAGCCATCTTGAAGTAAGAACATCGACGCTCAATTCCTGTGTGCGACAGCTGTCTCATTTGGTTTTTTTTTTTTACGTTGAAATTAATCAGGCTCGTCAGTAGCCCAACGTGCCAACAGCCTGCAAGGACGTTGAGTGGTCTGCCCCGCCAGAGCTGCTGTCTCCCAATTGGTCGATTTGTAGCACAGAACGACTCCTCCTGGACTAAACCAGGAAGGGTGTTTGCTTTCTTCCCAGGAGCACCCCCGCTGTGGACCAATTATAAGCAGGCGGAGGATGCTGGGGGGCCCCTGAGTGGTGGGCCCGCCCCTCACGTCAGCTGAAGAGCAACGACCACCTGGCACAGGAGGAGCGAAACAAGCTGTGATCACGCACCCTTCAGCAACGTACAACCTCAATATAGCATGTTGTTTCCAGTATAGTATAAATACTCTGTTGTGAGAAGTACATTATGACTGCTGTTCCTACCAAGGCTTCTTGTGTGATCATCAAAACACTTTAATTGAATCTTTATGCACTCATCTTACAACATGTCTGTGAACTCCAATGTGCCATTCAGAACTGTTTTCAGATTAGATTTTAAAGGGACATATATATATATATATATATATATATACATGTTGTCCTGAGGACCTTGGAGGCTGGCCTCAATTTTGTTGCCTCATTTTGTTGTCATCCGAAAGACTACTGGAGGAATGGATGGAGCAGGAGTTTTTCTTTGAAATGTAAAATGTGACTGGGAGAGATAAATAATTCATCCAGCTGTCATGTGCCTCACCTAGCCTGGCAGACAAAGTCTGCCCAGTCGGAGTTTACACAGACATGGAACAGGTTTACTGCCCTTTAAAGCTTTAAAGTTGCCCTTTTGAATCAGTCTCACAGTTTCATATGGAAAGTATTTAGATAGCTATTTGCTATTTGATCTTGTGTGAGCTTAATAGTTGCATGTACAAATATAATAATGAATGAAACGCTTGTAACTTCTGTCTAAACTAACATGAAAATCCACCAGTGTGATTAGCATTGTGTCATCTAATTCAGCAGTAGGCCCAGCTGTGTCAGGATGGGAATATAAAATGGTTAACTTTAATTATTAATCACAGAATTAACAAACATGACGACAAAAAGACACAGTTTCTGTTACTAATAAAACAGGGTCACATTGGACTCAGAAAGTGATATTTAAACTTCATTTATGCAGACTTGGCAAGTGTAAACTATGAGAACAGCACTGTTGACAAACGGCCATTGGCCATTTCGATTGCTCGGAGCTGTGAATTACATTGCTGTCGTCTTCATTCTTTGTTGCATCCAGCCAGGCTACTTAGGAAGCGCGTTTACTCCCACAACTGGGTCAAGCAGTGCAGAAGAATCTCCAAAGTATTGTGTGCATCAACCTCTGGGCGGATTTCTGGAGCCTTCCTCCGGTTTAATCAGTGTTTTGCATCAGGCGTCAGTCTGCATGCTAACTGAACAAAGAGGCGGTCGCTAGGTCCCAGGAGAGACAGCCTCAACAGGAGTCGACCGAGACTCGGGAACAAACGGGTTCTTAATCCGAAAGAGGAATACTGCCGCATTCATTGTTTTCATGTTCAACATCAGAGCTGTGATTCTGTTGTTATTACCAACACCTTTACAATCAAGTGCTTACGAGTGCTCCCTTTCCTCATCTGTTGGGGAGTTTTTTAAATGAGGTTAAGGCAGTGGAGATAGGGATGAAGATAGGATTGTGAATATGGAGCGCCGGATATGTGACAGCGCATCGTGTTTCGGAGAGATCAAGGTGGAACAATCCTACACTGAACTATTGGAGAAGAAAATGATCTATGTGCACGCACTCCTTGATCCACAGAAAGCAATTACATCCATATTTTTTATTTATTTGCCTTCAATGATGTTTTGAATTATTCAAGATCAAACACCCGGGTTGCCATGGCTGAGGCATCCGTAGGCGTGAATCTGCATGCCAAAGATTTCCTCTGTTAAGGGCAATAAGACTCATGGTCTTGTGGGTGCCCATATGCCTACAGACATCCAGCTCAGTTCTCCCCTGTGGCTTGACTGTCTGGAACCCCAAAACAATAGCACAGTAGAATTAATAACCAGCTATTTCATTTTTCAAACGCCAAATAATTATGTATTCATTTGGCGAACACATTAATACTTACCAACATATAGTGAAGGCCTTGAATTTGCAGCATTCGGATCCACAGTCAGGTGCCCCACTGAGCAATGCCAATCGCTACGGCTTTGTGATGATTCGTTCTTGAGGATAACATTTGGTGCTGCTTTCAATGCTGTTTTGAGACATTGTTTAGAGTTTGGTTATTGAAAATTTCTGTCGGTCTCAAAGTTGAAATCCCATTTTTTTTAAGTAAAGAGTTCCAGCAATATAGGCAAAGCTGTTGATATGCGATGCTGAAGGTGGTCTTCTTTAGAGGTAGAGAAGGAGGCCAAGAAAACAATGTGTTCACCCTCCCAATGAAGATAAAACAACTGTGAGATGTTAGATTGAGATACAAGTTGCTGGGAGATCAGGCTCTAATATAGATTCCGGTTGGATATTTGTTCATAATCGTCGAATATATTCAAGCCTTTCTCACTAAGAAATCTCAGTGGCATATCCGAGATTAATTCTCCATAACTCACTCTACAGACTTTTGACATAAGAGTGGGTTTCAACTCCAGGTAAATGTTTGCGTGCCGTTACTCCTGCCCTGGGCTCTTTCCAGACACTGAGAAAGGCTGCTAGACACTTTACACCCTTTTTGCATTAGTTCATGTATGGTCTCTGCCTCGGATACCGCACAAACATCCCCAAGCTGTCAAGTTGTTACTTTTATAACTGCCAAGTCAACGAAGGAATGGTGACATTCGGGGTCGAAGCGGAACTTGACTTTTTATAGACTTCGATGCTGGTCGGCTGGTGTGATCCCACTGTGGGCTCCTTTCACTGTGGTTCAGTACGGATGTTTCTAGCAGACAAAGCTCAGCTACCCCGCCACAACACAGATGCCCCACTCTGAAGCTCCACTCCGAAGCCCCAGGATCGGAGGTGACTCATACCAAGGAAGACTGCGAGGACTCTAAGAACCTGAAGGAGAAACCTCATCATGTCTTTAGAACAGACGAAATACTGGAACTCTCAGAGACTCCCCCCCCCCCCCCTCCTCTTTACAATGTAAACAGCAGCATAAGCTACCGCGATACAGT
This sequence comes from Hypomesus nipponensis, assembly GCF_054491055.1. Classification (NCBI taxonomy): domain Eukaryota; kingdom Metazoa; phylum Chordata; class Actinopteri; order Osmeriformes; family Osmeridae; genus Hypomesus; species Hypomesus nipponensis. The sequence goes on along the minus strand of NC_140388.1, from coordinate 5,379,938 downwards.
CACACAGACTGAGAGCGTTCCGGAAGAGCCTGAGATGAGTGGTTTACCTCAGCCAGAACGAAATCTCTTTCAGCGCAGCCGTATCGATGCCCGTTTGCCAGGGCTCCCCCGTTGAATGTGATCAACTGATAAACAAACTCCTCCGCTGATAACGTTGTCACTCTAGGACGCGTGGGGTTCACATTCATGAATAATTGGTGAGAACACAGAGAGCAGGGGGAGCTGTGCCAGTGGAGGGGAAACAGGATGTTTGTTATCCCTCTCTGCTCTAACTGTGCTTGGGAATACTTTGCTGTGACAGGTTTTTTTCGGTGCCAGATTTAAAGTCTCAACCAGTGGGTGGAGAAGTTGGTGAAAGTACCCCCGAATAGCAATACAGAAAATATTTTGTTCTACCTACTGTCCTCATTTATTTACCCTACCACAGGGGCGGATCTAGAGATTTTCATTCGGGGTGGCAATGGGGTGGCAGAAGGGAGTTGTTGGGTGGCCTCCTGGAGGCAAATCAAAACCCAAAGTAGGGGGGTACAGTACTCCCTATGGTAAATGATTAGGCTATAACATTGTAGTTTAAATTAAACAATAACATTAATATTATTTATTGATTTATTGAAATGTTCTGTAATGTACAAATAATATTTTTCCATGGGAAGATTGAGGTTCATGTTGTTTAATTGTAACTTGTTTAACTATATGCTCTTATGGTTCCTCCCTTTGGGACTTATTTGGTGTTTCACAATGCATGCTTCATGTTTTGGCTACCCGCAATGTTTAGGGCTATATAGTTGTTATGTTCAGTGACCTATGCACTTTTGTAAAGCTCTCGCTTTGGATAAAAGCGATTGCTAAATGCATTAAAGAAAAAGATTGTGGTGGGTAGTATTTTTTATTCTGGTGGCAGCTGCCACCTCTTGCCACCCCTTAGATCCGCCACTGCCCTACCATTAGATGACTGCATTACAGACTACTTTACAATGAACAACTCATGAGTTTGTAGGGGATTCACAATGTCTGGCATCGACTATAACAATGCATCAAATCAATTCAAAATCCAATCAAACTTTATTTGTACAGCCCCGACTTACAGGCAATGTGCAAAAGGCTTCACAGAGACCCACAGGTGAAGTACAGATTCCCCAATGGGGGTATTTGTTAGCTATGTCCCCACTGTGGGTAGCTCTGTCTGGGTCTATTAGGCAGTTGAGTTACGAGCCTACCCAGAATCCTGTCAACCACACAAACAGAAGCGGGCAGATCCAATGTCCTCCAAACCACAGCGAATGACATTTAAATGACTACCGCTATTGAGACCCAACTCCCTCATCCAGACCGTCTCATAACTAACAACATACAATGCCACCCAGCAGAGCAGAGGGCGTGACCAGTGGTGGGTTATGGCCCAGACAGAGCTAAAGGTGGGGATCCAGTCAGAAGGGGGGTGGTGGTGATGTGTGTGCAGGCTCATTGAGGACCTCTCTTCTGCCTGAGTCGCGTCTGAGAAGCCCGGTCTAGAATATATTAGCTTAATGAAATAGCGTGACGCGCCTTGGCACAGGGCTGTAAATGTGTCATGGCCGCCGTCCTCCCCTCGCAGGCTGGATGGTGATAAAGTGGTGGGATTGGCCGTGTGAGAGGCCCATAAAACGAGGCTGAGTTGATGTAATCGACGTCGTATATCCAACCTCACACTTTCAGGACACGAGTCCGGAATCACGCCGAGGCCTTCTCTCATCTCCTGCAGCTCCTCACAAAAGCTCGTGAAAACCGGAGACGCGTTTGTACTCCCGAGTCAGATTCATCAGTTCCTAAGTGTTTTTACTTATGGTGCAGGATTCCAGTGGGCCCATAGGAGTGAATGGCAGGATAATGATGTTCAGTAAGTGCACTGAAGAGTGCTGCAATTTAGCTTTACAAAGAACACAGAGAGGAAACGACAGACTTAAACCCGACACTGATGTTTAGTGTCGATGCCTTGTCAGAGAAACAACGTGATGTCATTACAGGAAAATAGACAACGTCAGAGCTGCAAAAGGATTCAACAGTCTGTGAATACGATATCGTTTGGGCCTTCGGAACACTTGGTTGGTTTCTTGATACATTTGAACAACAAAAAATGTTGTCACTGGAATTGGTTCATCTTCTGGTTCATTCTGCTCAATTATGCCATCTTGAGTCTTGTATCACATAATTTGACAGGCTAGAACAAGTTTGCATGTTCAGCACTGATTAACAAGATGAAAATATTCAATGCCAAGCTCCTTACAGGGCCTCCATGATAACCCCAAGTTCTCAAAAGAATGTCACGATTCTTGACCTGACTAGAAAGCTCGCTGGTTCCTATTCATAGTCTTGACACTCTTAAAGATTGCTGTGTGGAGGTCTCCATCGTGACATCTCCTGCTGGTTTTTTTACGTCTTACATCATGCTTCTGATGGCTTCACTGAGGTCCCACTGTACTCAACGAGGACCAATCTTCCAAGTGGCCCACTTTAACAGAATAAACCAACCCGACGTGGCTGCACTCTCTCGGGAAAAGAGCCTCCTCGAATGTCACGGCAGCTAAATGAGTGTGTTTGATTTGTCTGCCGGGGCGGCCCCCACGGAGTGTAGAAGGCTGGAATCAATGGCCCGCCAGTGCTGTTTACCAAGCACTCACCCAGAGCTGGTTAATTGGTTTAATGAGCATGTGAATTACTGAAGCACCCTCATAATTAACCGTGCAGGCCCCGAGGGGTCATCCGCAGGAACAGTAACCGGTCCAGGAAAGCACAAGTCAACCTGGAGGAGGTGAGAGAGACAGACTAATGAGGATGTAAATTGCGGTCATTACATCTGGGTGGACACTATGATCTGGAGCGTTACAGGGTCAAATATGTTTTTCTAATTGAACCATAAATGGGTGGATGGAGGTCATGAATCTATTCAACATTGATATCCTGGATAAACGTTGTAGGTTTATGCCTATGTAAGCATTTTATAGTGCTGGGAATGCATTTATTGTAATGTGCCGGACATTTTGGTTGATTTCTTGAGCAAAATGAATTTTGTCTCTCTTTTTCAAGAATGAAACCTAGAATCTGTTGAGTACATTGAACTGGATGTGTTCAGTTCTGCATCCACGATTCTGGCAATGTGTGCATTCAGAACGGTCCGAAGAAAAGAAAGCTTCTGATTTCTGGAGGAGGCAAAAACTTGCTGTGTGTCCCCCATTGAAGTTGTTGCTGCTCTACCAAACAAGCTGCTGACGTGTCCTTGAGTTGGTGGAGATGGTGAAGTTTGCAGATGAGAGAGGAGGGGTGAAGAGAGGGAGCCCTTTCAGCAACATCCTTGAGTAACTCAGGATTTCGACGACTCCATTCACATCCACAGCGTGTCCTTGAAGCTCGAGGCTACATAGCGGCTTCTCATTGAATAGAAGACACGTTTGAGAATTCAAGTCACGCCCAAGGTCACTGCTGTGTTCGGTGACTTGTCCAAGGCCATGCCAAAGCTTTCATTTTCTTCACCTGCCAGCATCTTGTGAACATGTGTGAACATTTTGGGTTGTCACATTTCTTGCTGTCTATTGTGAAAAATAGGCAGCCGATCATTTGCTGAAGAGGACTTGAGGTTTTGGAATATTCCAGACACAGTAATCCCTGCCAATAACAGTCGTCTTCGCTAGCTGCACAGCACCCCAGCAACCCCCCCTTCGAACCACTCTCTCCTTTCAGCAAGAACAATGAGCAGAACTCCAAATATGTGGATATCAAACATGACATATGTTCATATGCATAGCATATGTTCATTCTGTTATTTCATATATTAATTATGTAACAAGAACTCTTTCTTTCCATGTGTTTGTATGCATGTGTGTTTAAACTTCTCTGTGTGTGAATGAAGCCATTCAGAACACATAAACCGTGCCATCACCTGGGAATGAAATAACCAATCACACCGAGAGCCCCCCAGATGTGCAGACACAGGGAGTCAGCTGGTATGGTGACGTAACGGTTAACACAACTACGTGAGTCCTAAAAGGCTTTCTGGATGTTTCCCTCCCCCCTCCACACACACACACACACACACACACCACCCTTCCCCCTACTGTAGGTCTTTGTAAATGCTTTTCATGACTCAATTCTCATATGCCGACAGAGAGAAAAGCCAAGGTTGGAAGGGGCTCATTAGAAGGGCCAGCGGCACCTATGGGAGGTGGTGTAGAAGTCTTGGGGAGAGCTGGGCTAACGTGAAGGCCAGGAACAGCGAGGCGAGAGGAGAGGCACAGCTGCTTACCACCCTTAGACAACGCACCACGTCAACACAAACGAAATCCCTGTGAATAAACGCCCTTCATTCACATGCAAACGGGATCTTTTTTTTTTGTTGGCATTATCCAGCAAAGAGGTGCAAGGGTCTGCATGTTATATAAGTTGGGTCTTTTTTTCTCTGCATGAATGTTAAACTAGGTTAAGTGCATGGGGAATAGATGTAGGATAGCATCCACGTGGAGGCCGGGGTCCATGGAGTTGAAGATCACTGGTGGAGCCGGTTCACTGAGGGCGTGAAGCAGAGGAGTTGATTAACCCTGACAGTAATGAATCAGTGATGGTAGCTAAAATTACACAATTCACTTTGGAACTAGTGAACACGATTTTTCTACCACCACTATGATTAACCCGTTAATTAGTAGCGTCACATGTGATCGTTCGAAAGCGGGCCCCACAGAGTACCGTCACACATGTGATTCTGAACATTCCAACCGACTATTTTCCGATAGATACAAAAACTTTATGACAAACGCTATAGTATGGCTTCAAAATTTACAATTAGGTGGCTAACAAGTAACACTAGCAGGTAGTAGCATTGCTACGAGTATTATGCTAGGTTGCTAGGTAACGGAAGCTAACTAAAGCTAGCTAGCTTTCGTTTTGAAAAAAAAACTCACTCTGGTGGCAGCGTCGGTAATATTTAGAACTCACTCCTCTAAAGGTTAACGGACTAGCGCTCTGACTCGCCCCACCTCTCTCTCTCTCTCTCTCCGTCTCTCTCTCCGTCCGTCTCTCTCTCTCTCTGTGTCTCTGTGGCTCTCTCTCCATCCGTCTCTCCCTCTCTGTCTCTCTCAAGTCTCTCCCTCTCTCTCTGTCTCTCAAGTATCTCTTGCTCTCTTTCCCTTTCTTGCTCTATCGCTCCCATCTCCTGCTCCATCTCTCTATTTTCTCTCTCTCAGAGGAGAAGATGGTAAAGGGGAACCCGTCAGGCAGCAGTGTGTTTGTTACAGGGCTTAGCAACTCGGCCACCGTGAGACACGAAACCACGAATCAAGCCAAAAATGCAAAAGACACATATCTTCAAATCCATTTTTCGAGCTTATCCACCCACCCATCGATTGAATCAGAAGCCAAGCTGTGGCATTACTGAGGTTGAAACCCGCTCAACGACTTCACTGCAGTAACATCTGTCATTCTTACAGAGCTCCGCTGATGCTGCTGTCGTGCCTGGCTTTTGAGTCCAATAAGCCAATTAAGGTGGGCCAATTAAAACCCAATTCCAGCTGAGACCAGCCCTGCCGTTTGCCTAATGGTTATGTAGTAATTAGCTCCAGAGAGAGAAGCCTCTGGGCTGGATCCCTCTTCAGTCTGGCCAGGCTGCCCAACTCCCCACCAACACCACCGCATGGTAATCTGGGAAGAGGTAGGGAGCTTTCAAGGAATTGATCTGGCCAGAAGTAGGAGATAACAAAAGCGTCTTTTTTTTGCCGAGTCATGGTGGCGACTTGCTGTCACACAGTAACACTGTAATTGGTCTGCTCTCTCGTACACGCCCGCCTGCACGCACACAACTGCACACATATACCACCCCCCCCCCCCCCCCCTGCCAGCACACACACGTATGCACGCACACACGAATACACACAGAAATACACAGAAAGTTGCTTCTTCAACCACAAAAAAATGACTGTGAGCAGACCAATTTATGGGTTTTATTTTAAGGGCATTGTGCCCAGAAAGTACTAAGCCTTTCTGGGAAGCATGACTTCTTCGTGGAGGTTTACAAACACAGCTGATACCGGTATCAGAAGATAACAATGTTGATACTGATACCAGCGGAGAACATTAGGACCAGTTGAGAACAATTCTAGAACTGAAACCAATGGAGAACACTAGTACCAGTTGAGAACAACGCTATAACTGATAACAATGGAGAACACTAGTACCAGTTGAGAACAATGCTAGAACTGATACCAGTGGAAAAAGCCATCTGTTAGCATGTAAGCATCATCTCAACAGTTTGAATCCTCCTCTGCCCCCTCCGGCTCACTGTCACAATCAGAATGAGATCATTAGGACCAACTCGACCCAAGAAACCACGGCAGATGAAACTCCCTTCAGAGCTGTTAGAAGAACTCTGCTGAAGACAGTGACTGAGGGTGCCTTACAATCCCTTATGATGTATTGATCCATTTTTCATGGGATGTAATTGCTTTTTATTGCTTTACATAGACCAGGACATTAAAACAGTATATGTTTTCATGCTGGTATACTAGGCACAGGGTGATATACCATGCATGTGAGGAGGATTAAAAAAGACAAACATGTTGACTCAAGATATGAAAACTCTGTCATAAAACAATGCGAGACACAACTATTAAAGTCCCATAAAGTCGACCTGTCTCTGAAAACGCAAGTACTTTCTCTTCGACTAAAAGTATTCCACCGAGGCTGACCTCGTATGGGTCAGAGGTGCCTCTTCTGGGCGCCGTGTGTCTGGGTCCTGCGGGGGCATTTGGAGCTGTGTGTGTGTGGGGGGGGGGGGGGGGAGGGGGTGTCCTTGAGGAGCTGCTGGCTCGGTAAGCAGACAGAGGGATGTTTTTGGGAGACCCTAGGGCTTCTTTCCCTGCCATGAGACGAGTGGAGGGAGACACAGCCGTCAAGGTTGGGAAGCTGGAGAAAGGCTTGACAGGAGAGCTCTGGGCAGCCGAGATGAATGTATCCTCGCTTTGGTTCCGGAAGGAAATTGTTTGGGGTGAGGCGGGGGTAAGGGAGAGACGGGGGAAGAGAGAGACAGTGAGGGGTGGGAGGGACAGGGGTAGAGAGACACAGTGAGGGGAGGGAGGGAGGGACAGGGGTAGAGAGAGAGTGGGGGGTGGGGTGAGGGGTGGTGTGGTGTGGGCGAGACAGAAGCAGAGAGAGAGTGCGGGGTGAGAGAAACAGGGATGGAGAGAGAGTGGGGGGTGGGGTTAGAAGCGAGAAGACACGGGTAGAGAGAGAGAGGGGTGGGGGTGGAGTGAGGGAGGGAGAGACAGGGGTGGAGAAAGAGTGAGGGAGAGACTGTGTCATGCGTCCATCTGGCCCGAGCACCAACCCAGAACATGACACAGGAGACTGGCCACTGAACATGAGGTGGAGCACTAAAGAACGAACGAGTCAAAGAGAAGAAATGCTCTTTGGCTTCAGTTTTGTTAACAGTTTAATTGGATGCTGCCGAGCAAGTTGTGATTTATTTTTCCAGATAGACGCACGGCCTGGATGGAAAGTGTGAAACGCTGTCTCGGTAGACAAGGGAAACAAAAGAGCTTTACTCTTTCACATCCCCAAATACCGCGGTAAGCTTCGGTAAACACTCTGCCCAAGGCTCATCATGATATTTTACGTGACTCTGAACTCAATCAGATGCTCACCAGTTCGGAATCCCCTAAAATGAGCAATGGCACCAAAACTCTCTCTTATCAGTCAATGTTTGTGCCTTTATCCAAGTCGCTTGTATGCATGTAACTTTTACATTACATTTGAATCAGACTGGAGTCAGATGGCTGAGCGGTTAGGGAATCGGGCTAGTAATCTGAAGGTTGCCAGATCAATTCCCGGCCGTGCCAAATGACGTTGTGTCCTTGGGCAAGGCACTTCACCCCACTTGCCTCGGGGGGAATGTCCCTGTACTTACTCTAAGTCGCACTGGATAAGAGCGTCTGCTAAAATGACTAAATGTAAATGTAATTCATTTCCCCTTTGTAAGAGAGCCTTCAGTCTCTGTAAAGGGATGGCAAGACAACCCGATGTCGCGGAACAAAACGCGCACGGCTGGATCCTGCTCTGGAGGCATGCAGGGCCTGTCCTGTTGCCCGCAGCAAAGACAAGTGTCTGGGATTTGTGCCTGATCCTTGCGGCGATCGGCAGCCAGTTGGAGCAATCACAGCAGGGGAGTTGTGTGGGAGTACTTGGGTAGCTTGTAGATTAGGCTGGCGGCTAAATTCTGGAGGCTGGAGAGGAGGCAGTAATCAGAGACGGCCCGAGGCGTGGACAAGCAGCTGGGTGGAGGGCTCCTTGCTCCCTCGCAGACAGGTTTTTTCTTTTTCTTTCGGCGGGCTTTTTTTCCCCCGCCGGCTTTCTGTTCACCAGCGGCTCTGCATCGTGCGAGCGATGCGTTTCTTGGAATCCGGGTTCGTCATCGAGGATGACCGCCCGGGTTTCTTGCCGAGCGAGATGCCGTCAGCGGCGATGGAAAGCTCTCTTGCTGGAGAGGATCTGGCAGGGATGAAGAGGAGCTCGGTCTTGTTGGGATTCAATTTCAGGTGTTGGGAGGACATCCATAAGCAGGTGTCCGACAGAGAAAAACAGGAGATTCTTTCGTTGACTCAGGCGGGGGAGATAAATAGCTGAGTGTCTTCAGCACAGCCGTGGGAAGATAAGCTTTGTTCATGGCTGAGCCAGGTCATCCGAAGTGTAGATGGAGGAAAAAAAAGGGGTCCCGCCATCGATCCATGGGGGAGTCCTGTAGCGACTGGGGGCATGGGATGGGGCGGGGGTTGGGGGTGGTGGTGGAGGAGGCGGAGCCTTACCTGGAAGGTCCATCTATCTGGTAGGGGAGAGCGCTTCCAGTCGATCCCATTTCATGCAGCTGCTGGTTGAGCTGGTGGGTGATCTGTAACCAGCTCTCGTCAGCATTCCCAGTCCCGGAACTCCATCGGTGCATTTTCTCTCAATCCGTCACTTCAGTCCGTCAACCAACAAGCTTCAAACAAGCAAAAGAAAAACGCACCTGCTGCTCGGCTCGATTCATAGAAATCCGACAGTCGCGAGCGATGTGTCTGCTTGGAAAACATCAAAGTCAAGGTTGTGGAACGGGGCTATAGATGTGGAGGCAAACATGTCAGGAACATGGCAGATCTGGCAAGAAGTTCAGAGGATTCCTTTTTTTTTTTTTTTTTTTGCCTCCATGTCTGCCAGTCCTGTCCAGCATATGTGTGTGCATACAGGACAGGGACTGAGGCGTATCTGGCCCAAACAGATGGCGCGCTTCACAGCCTCCGAGGCTGGTGACACCTCAAACACGAGTCGTCCTGTCTGGGGACAACACAACACAGGTGCAGCAGCTAAACCAATCTACTATTATGCCGCTGGATGTAAACAAGCTGGTAGGGAGGAAAATAATGGATTGAGACAACAATTTCCCCCTGCTAAATGACGGACGATGACCTGTAAAATGTGGGTATCCAAAATAGTCTTGGAGAAATTCAGAGATTGAATAATGCAGAATCCAACCGATAGAAGATTTGAGTTTCAATTAATTAATTAATTAGTTCATTTCAGTTAAACTAAAAAGTCAGGTTGGGAAATGTTTTTGAATCATTTAATTCCTATTTAAGTTATTATAATTGTTTAGCGTCTGTGAATTATCTTCCCCTGATATCTGTACTGTGCTAATTCTCTACTGTTGGTAGATGCCATGCTCAGTTTCACAAACATACTGTATATTGCAAGACAAATTCATTTACATTTTGTCACTTAGTAGACGTTCTTATCCAGAGCGACTTACAGTAAGTACAGGGACATTCCCGCCAAGGCAAGTAAGGTGAAGTGCCTTGCCCAAGGACACAACGTCATTTGGCACGGCCGGGAATCGAACCAACAACCTTATGATTAATAGCCCTACTCGCTAACCGCTCAGCAATCTGACCCCCGTTCCCAGGATGTGGAACTACTGTCCACTCAGGTGGTGTTGTATTTCGGAAAGGTATGTGTGTCAGGGGGCGCAAGGACTAAGAGTATTACCCACAATACCTAGCCTCTCTCAAGAGAGCGTGGCTGAAGTTTCCCAGGTCTCTCTGTTGTATCCACTATATCCCGCTCTGCTAAGAGAGGCATCTGTGGAGACGGTGTAGACAAGATGCTATGTCCTCATTACCAGCCTGTAGCAAAGTAAGAGCTCAGGGGACGATGACAAAAAACTTTTGTCTCATGTCTGAAACTCTGGTGTCCCCTACTCTGCCTCGGATGTTTCTAATAAGCCCAACTTTCCGTCTAAAGAGCCGGTCTTTAGTCTTCAGAGAAACCGTCGCTATTGAAGACTTCAGCAGCTAATATCTCTCGGCTCAGAGCAAGATACTGTCATTACAAAGCATATGCGTGGCCCGTGATGGCAATGCGCTGGTGTTGTGTGTCACGCAGGGGAGAGATATGCACCAGGGAGCTTTTCCATGCAATACTTGCGAGCAGGGAGACACCATAGAACACAGCATGCTGTAGATCCACTGAATGCTAGGTTCCATTGAGGTTGAAATCAATAGAGGCAGATAGACACGTGTGACTCGCTCGTGAGGAACAAACAAAAGTACCATGCATTTGCAACACGAACGTGTCTCATCAATATCTCCTTCATAGCTGGTGAATTTTCGTTTTCATGAAGTTTATGTACTGCGGTCTATTGGGTTAGAAAACACCTTCTGATTCCAGAGCTAACCGAGCTTAACTTGATCCTCTGGACTGTTTGTTATCTCCCTTATGCACAGGTACACACACACACACACACACACCCATGCACACACAGGCAGCTCAACATGCACAGACGTTGGCAGTCGTCGTTGCTGTAGAGCAGGCTCTTCTTGGAGCTAGGAGCAGGATTAGTCCACTGCTCTGGGCCCGTTTCCTCCAGGAAGAGGAACCCGGGAATGACACGCTGAGATGGGGTCCAGTAGTCTACGGAGGGGATTTTCAGGTTGACTGGCCGTGTTTCTAGAAGACTTAACAAGACGATTTGTTGTGGGGAAGAAAAAAAACCGTTCCGTTTATCTTGTTTCAACAGCGTCGTAGATAACAAATGACGGGTTTAGTGTATATTTCACATTTCACACTTAAAAGTACTTTTTTTTTTTTTTTTACAGTGGCCTCATGTGAACCATTCAGCTTGGAGTGCTGTCGGCTGTGAGGTGATGTCAAGATCATATGTCATATGATCAGAGGTCGTAATCCAAAGTGGCACAGGGGGATTTGAACCTGTGACCTGTTCATTTGCCTAAAACACTAGCACCGAGCTACACCCACCCTCTTTTGAAAACAAAGTGACATTCAACAACCACATTGGAACTGGTTCCCAGCCATGAAATAGTTCTTCTCAATTAGCACTTGATTTGAATTCATGTTTATTCACACTCCGTGTTAACACAGTGACCCTTTGATACGGCCTCGAGTTACGAGTCGATAACAAAGTGTTTATCCTACGCACGATAGCGTCTTACGCCATCAGAAGCCTCTGGCCCAGTTGAATCTGCCTTCAGAGTCACATCCGCACCGTTCTGCTCTGCTCTGCTTCGGTCATGACGGCCAGACAGAAAAGCTGGGGTGTGACTCATCGCACATCAGATCACGCGGGTCACCTTCCTATTTCGCTGCTGTTGAGTTTCAAGCCCCTGGTCATGGCGGTGCCTTGTGTGGCTCTGGTGTGCTTTGAGGCTGCTCAGCAGCTTCGGCCTCAAACTCCCATCGTTCCTTGTTGTTTTGGAGGAACCCTGCAGTGTCTGTCCTTCGCCAAACCAAACGGACATGTCTCACGCGCGTGGCGGGCCACACGCTACGTGTGGACATCCCCGTATTTGCGATCAGACTTTGTCTCCTTGCTGGCAAGCGTTAAACTATTGTACTTTCTTTGAATCCGACGACTCTGTGCGTTACTTGAGAAACGGTTCTAACACACCTCTTCGGGCCGTGTGGTAAATGTCACGCTTATGAAAAAGATTCACCGCAGTTTCACACGTAACTCCCACCAGCGTCCTGCCGTCTGGTCACATTAGCCAACCCTGTCCCTAACCCACGTCATCCATGAAACGTCGCCTGAAACGCCCTGAAGTAAAGCAGTCAGGACGACGACCCCTCTTGCAAAGCTGTACCGGCAAGTCAATGTTCTAGCAGGCGTTGACAGATTGGGGGCCATTTTACTTTCATCAGCCTCCTCTTAAATTGCTCATGTTCAGCTTTTTCTGTGATCTCCACCCCCAGCAAGTGTGTTACAGATCATGTCTGACAATGGCATTCTCACGTGAGTCGATGAAGACAAGCTCTCTCACGCAGAGAACGCTGTCAGCTTAAACTCGTATTCCCTGTCAACGTCGGCAGGAGCGGATCACATGCACTCACGTACCTTTTTAACCCCCCCCCTCATCATCTTCTACCTCCACGAAAAGCACCCACACGCAAAAACACACACCCGAGACACCCCCCCCCCCCACAACCCCTTTCAACAGCACCCGCACACTCGCGGACAAACAAACAAAGATACACAGCTCCAAGCGGATCTATTGTCATAACCTCCTGCCTTCGAGCTTGGCGCGAGTGAGTGACATGAATACAAATGCACCCCGGGAGGAAGAGGCAGCACTCGATACCCTGACCTCACTTGTGATTATCTCCACCCCTGTCAGCGGGGCCGCGGCACTGCGTCGCGAGGACGCGTCTCCATAATGAATGTGCCGGACTCTGTGCCACGGCACAGGCGACCAATCAGGGCTGTTTTTCACAGGAGACGGTTAATGAAGACACTAAGTCGACCTGTCGGGGTGAGTCTGCTGACAAACTGATCGTCCGTTATGGCCGTGCACGTCCTTTGAGTTAGACCCTCGTTTGAGAGATGAGTGTTCCCAAACAAATTGTGCTGCTCCGATCGGGGTCAGCCTGGCAACCAATCAAATGAATTAGTCGGCAGAAAGAAATCAAGTTTTATTTTGTTCCCGTGAAGCCAATCGGCTCCTTGGAGCCTCCCCGATCTCAGCTGGAGGAAACCATTTATTGTGGCCGAAAAAAAAATGTCTTCCCCTCTCCTCCAAAGTAAGTGGGGAGAGGGCCACATCACTCCCTGGATGGACAGCCGCTTGTCCAGCACTCGAATGATTGAATCGGTCTCTGGGGAAAACATGTTTTCTCCGGCCAGCTTTCCCCTTGCACAACAAAAACTGGTGAGGCTGTGCTATTGTCAGTAAAACAAACGAAATGACAGAATCACCTGATATGCTTAACCGAGCATTTAAGCACTGTATTTGTGTCTGTGTTTGGGATTGCCCATAGCTCCATATTATAGTTGTTACTGTATTACAGTGTAAAACTCCATCCATGTATCAGACAAAATGTTCAAATTTCCTTCAGAAATTGAACTATTTCAAAAAGATATATACGTTTTTATTTTTGTTTCATTATTAAACTTTACTGAAGATGGTTATGTCGCTGCTACATAATGCAGAACCACTGTGCGTCATACGAAATTTGGCAGTGGTCAAGTGAAGATTAAGAAAGATAAAACAAGATTAGGTGGAGTCAAAATGAAATGGATCTTGTCACCGTCACTGACACTGTCCATGTAATGTATGCAGGCACGGATTAATGCACAGGCTTGCCCAGGCTGCAGCCTAGGGGCCCCCTGTGTGCAACAAAATAAAGACCATAATTGGCCCATGAGAAACTTTTTATTTTTTAATAAGGAAGTGATTGGGTAGATGTGACTTGGGAAAGGGTTATATCTGGTATTCTTTCAACTTACATCTCTTATATACGTATATTGAACATATAAGTTCTTTGCTAAATCTAGGTAGCTACCGTTTCGCAAAAATAACTCACTCTGGTGGAAATATTTAGAACTCGCGCGTTAGGGCTGATTCTAGCACTGTAGGAATGTAAAGAAAACACTGTAGGGTTGGCTGTCTCAACGTGTGTGTATGTCCATTCACCTTATTTGCATGTAGACCATTTCTAGTAAAGCACAATATTTAAGAGAGGAGGGGGGGGCTCACACAGTGAGCAGCCTAGGGGCCCCTGACCACCTTAATCCGCCCCTGATTGTATGCAGTAAGGATGGGGTATCCCCCCAGACTTGTAAACAAAATATATTTAATTAACAGTGCCCTCTGGAAACTCAATGAGCCCAATGAGAAGCATGCTAATTCTTCAGACAGCAAAGCCTGATGTTGTTGAGCCGGCCTATGCCTTTGGTGTTGCAGGGATGAGAGCCTGTTGGTATTTTTGAGACAAACAAGCAGTGACCTCTTCAGTTCAAAGCTTCGCTCCCTCTCCCACTTCCCCCTCAGCGACCTGACAGCCGTGCAGACGAAGCCAGACGGTTCTTCTACCTCGTGGTTTATGCCCCCCCGAGGTCCCCTAGTCTGCCGAGCATAGCGACAGTCATGGTTGGGAAGGGTGACTGCTCTTGCGGGTCGGCTATTCCGTCTCCATGGCGAATGGAACTCGCCGCACGGTCAAAGTGCTGAAAACACAGGCCAGATAGGGTCACACAGACTCATGTGCACTCCAATACCTTTACAAATTAATTCCCAATAGCTTTCCAACATTGAATTCCTGACCGTGATCATTTGTGCAGACCGTGGTCAATTACCGTCATGGAGGATATATGCGAAACGTCATTGCGAAAGGGACTTGGCTGGTGTTTAGACTTACAGTAGTGATTCATTCTTTTGTTGCGGTGAATATGAAGCTATTCGCTGAGTCATTGCAATTATTGAACCCCGACTGAACACTGAAATGCTGAAGAGCTATCCATTTCTGGTCCTTGATCTTCTGCTGTACTTACTGAACAGCAGAAAGGATGTACTCGCTGTAAGTCGCATTTGTATGTTCGTTTTGATCGAAACAATAAATAATTGAAAGTATACGTTACGGGCCTCCATTAAACATGGAACTGTAAGGATGTTACAGAATATCAGAATAGACCACCTGCTATCGATTCCTGATTAAAACTAGAAGCATCCATTTCTATTCCTACCTGTGTTTTATTTATGTATTCATGGACCCCCCTCCTGCACTCTCGGGTGTTCATAGGCCTCAGAGTTCAAATCTGAAACTGGGGCTGTTCCAGACACTCCCCCCCCCCTGAACCTCCCCCTACTGAAACTCTGTCTCACCTCTATGGGGTATAACCCTGTTAATGGTGACTGACGAAGAAGTGAGACCAAAGCTTGATTCGGTCTCCAACATACCGCAGTGATGTATGATGGACTGTTTTACTATGCCTGACCAAGACCAGAGCTGAGAGGACTAGCTGTCACCACCTCAGTCACTACAGTATGAATGATAATGTGGTCATTACGGGTTCTGCCCCCCAGTCCTGGAACTCCAGGGTGCTTGGAAATAAGATATCACATCAGCTTTGATTCATGGTTTCAATTAGCCACTCTTCTTTCATGACCCGAGATCACAAGACAGAGCTTTTTAGCTTTTGCTTCTCCAAACTGTTTGAAAAATGTGTTTGAAAAGGATAAAAGCGGGCGACTAAACCGTGAGAATGAGATGAGGGCTGAATAGAATGCACAGAGTCTTATTCAGAGAGACAGTATAAAAGGCTTTATCTCTCTGTTAAAGACCTCATTCAATGGAGAGAGAGCAAAGCTAAGAACATCGGACTGATGCCTGTATCTCTCAAACTGGTATTTCATCTATTGTATTAATCCATAATTAGGCAAATGTATTCAAATGAAGCCACTGGTGGTGGCATTGAAATTGTGAATGCAGCTCCTTACCGCCACATCCTTACCAGGGGAAGAAAATCACAGTTTAAACTACAAATACCAAGGAACAATCAACAAACCCAAAGCCTGGGTTGCTTCACTCACCCATCTGATACTGGTAAGACTTGCTTGCTGGTCACTAGTTGTTACAAATGTTCCATTTCAATCTGTTCTGGGACCATACAGGCAGGACTTGTTCAACTGCAGCTGGGGTAGAACGCTATCTCTCAACTGTCTAACCCAGCTGCCATTTCTGAGCTGCTATAAAAAGCAGAAAGGTTGTGCGAGCCAGGGTTGTGGCCCCTCCTTCCCCAGAAGACAGGAAGTGACATACCCCCCGTGTGCCCCGGCAGGTGAGGCAGAGCGAGCCCTGGGAGGATGAAACACAGGTGTCACGTCATCCTGTTAATGAAGGGGTTTGACTTGCAGCGCCCCCATTCGTTTACGACCTGACATTTGGCAGCTCCTGATTGGTCGTGACTCATGCGGACTGGGCCAGTGGCAGGTGTGAATGAGTCGACTGTTCTGCCTGTTACACCCCAGGGCAGAACAGAGGAGGAGATCTTGTGTGTGCCAGTGGCTAAGAACAGGAAATCTGGTGTGAGAACAAACACCTGGGAAAAGGTAGAACAGGAAAAGATGGCTTTTGAATACTCCTGGAGTTGTATTCTCTGGCTGCCAGACACTCCTACGAAGTGTGAACATGGACTCAGTCCTGAAATCGGTAGTCGGAATATTGTGATGGTGGTGGTGCAGGGTTAGGGACCACTCCAGACAGAAATACTTCAAGGATCTCTTGGGTGGTGGTAAGGCTTTTATGAAGATTGGAGTCAATCGTATGTTTGAGTCAATTGTTGAGTGGGCAACAATGCCCGCTATTGCAACTGCGAAGCAGGCTAATTAGAGGAATATGTGTTGCCTTCCTCTGTCAGTCTGTTTTACGCCCTCTGAAGGGAGCTCATTCGTATTCACCCACAACCTTCTCTTGATGTTCATGTTTTGGAAATAAACGCAAGTCATACTATTAGGACACACTCCTGTGAATATAATTGGCATGGAGAAATGTGAATAAAGAATCGTGGTCTCGCAATGCACCAAAGATTTGAATTGCTAATTCAAATCCTAATTTGCTCTCTCTCTCTCTCTCTCTCTCTCTCTCTCTCTCTCTCTCTCTCTCTCTGTCTCTCCACCACTCACTCTGTCTCTCCACCACTCACTCTGTCTCTCCACCACTCACTCTGTCTCTCTCCATCTGTCTCTCTCACTCTTGCCGTCTCCACCTCTTACTCTCTTTGTCTTCACTTTTTCTCTCCCTGCGTCTCTCCCTCTCTTACACACACACAGAGACAAATACATTCTCTGAATCATCAGTCAGGGTTAAGGGGGTAATTCCTACTCAATCTGTTTCCTTTGTAATTGTTTCCCACAGTTTTCCTGAGTTAACTTCTTAGCACTGTCCGGAGTCAATCAAACCATTCACCGTTAAAGACGTCCTGCATTCTAATGAGAGACACAAAGAATGGGACTTGTCCTTCCGACCGATCGATCGTCATCTGGTGCCAATCCTTTCTTAGACTGAATGTGACTCTGAGCTGAAGTGTTTAAAGTCTGGAATGGTTATCTGGCCTCTTCAGTTATCAACCTCTCAGCAGGAGAGGCAGGACTCTTCTAGTGTCCATCTCTGCCGTGTTTCCTTGAGTCGGCTGTGGCCAGGGCTTGAACCCCAGGAGGATTGACCTGTGATGGCCTGTTTTCTCCCTATCTTTGTCTCTCTCCTCGCCTGTCTCTCTCCTTCCCACCTCTTTCTCTCCTCCTCACCTCTCTCTTCTCGCCTCCTCTCTCTTCCCTCCCCACTTCTCTCTCCCCTCGCCTCTCTCCCTCCTACCCACCTCTCTCTCGTCCCTCACCTGGCTCTCTCACCTGCCTGCCTGCCTGCCTGTCTGTCTGTCTGTCTGTCTGTCTGTCTGTCTGCCTGTCTGCTCCTGCCTGCCTGCCTGCCTGTCTGTCTGCTCCTGCCTGCTCCTGCCTACTCCTGTCTGTCTGTCTGTCTGTCCGTCTGTCTGCCTCGGTCCAGACTTCCAGCCAACAGCCTTCCACACAGCACGCAGCACGTCTCTCTGACACGGCAACAATCTCCATTCCCCTTCCTCAACCGACAAACAACAACAAACGCGACGATCATGTGGCTTTCGCGAGCAACCGCGTGATTGGTCACGATGTAAACAAAGCATTTCGTGAGGGACAGGGTCTGGTTGCGAGCGTGTCATTGCTCCTTGCCTGAGTAAACACTGTGATAATCCCCTCATCCAGCATGACTCCTCAGGGATGAGAGCTGGGGTTTGCGGCCCACCTCACCTTTCTGCTAAGTACCCGAATGCATTTCTGGGAGATAAAGGAAACGTGTCGCTCACGCGCACTCCCGCGCACGCGCGCTTTCACATTCACGCCATTTGTCCTCGTAAGCGCGGAGACGCGCGTTTCTCAAATTGGCCGTTGGGGGGGACTCGCGGGGACCGCGCCCGATGAGGGCAGCGTCAGGTGGAAATGCGACGGGGGATATCGAGCCCAGCGAAAGGCTAAGCTTCTCCTTCCCTGCGAGAGAGCCATCCCGGCGCGTAGGTAAAGGGGCTTTGTGAATGCCGGATGAGTTCGCCGCCACATGCTTCAATCGCAGCGGAGCAGAGAGGGAGAGACACGTTGCTCAAGTGTTCCTGTCATGCCCCCCCCCCCCCCAAAAAAAAACCTCTTCCTTCTCTCTTCCTCCGTATCTTCTTCCCTCCTCTTTCGGCAGTAGTCCCAGGAGGACCTCTTTAGCGAAACCCCGGCGCTTTCGAGATCAGGGGCTGCTGAGCTCGACGCAGGTGTAAACAGCTGTGTCGTCCAGAGGTCATCAGCCGTTCAACGTGGAGCTTGTTGACGTTAAACACTATAATCCCATCCGCCGAGTGAAAGCTCAGCACGGTGCCGTCCGTGAACAGGAACCGGGTCATTGTCATATACCTCGGAATGTTTATGATAATCTGTCATGTCCGCTGCGTTAAATAGATTAAGGCCGAATCCCAATACTCCCCCTTCCCCCTTCCCCTTAGTTTACCCCTAGCCCTTGGCCCTCAAAACTGAGGGTTAAGGGCTACATATCCCTAAGAAAGGGGACGCCACTCGGTTACAGGTACGTCATCTAGCACATATCAATATCTCTAAAGCAAGTAGTGTTATGCACTGATATTAAATGTAATTTGCTGCTAATGGAGTTTACTTAAGACTGTAGACATGCTAGTCAGAGAAATGCGGGACTGTTGTGCAATTCAGCACTGTAATATTAGCGTACCAAACTAGCGATTTTGAGAAACGTTTCAATTGGTTGCAAATATATATGTTCAGGACTGAGTATAACACAAAACAAGACTGTAATAATTTTTTTATCAATTAATTAAGCCGAAAATATTACATTTATCGGACTCTCTGGATGATCTGGCCACCATTGTTGCCGGTTGCGCATTATTCACATAGCCCTAGGTTTCAAGTAATCTCCCGATCTTACTTGGTGTTAAGGGGTGTATACCCCTTCGTCTTAGCCCTACCCCTAGCTCAAAAAGAGTATTGGGACACCACTAGCTCTCACGGGAACGCACAAAACTAAGGGGAAGGGGTTAGGGGTAAGGGGGAGTATTGGGATTCGGCCTTAGTTACCCTTTGTGTCAGGATGGTTCGCTTGCCTACTAAGGTTTCCTTCTAGGGCCACTGCAGGATAATGTCACATGATGTTGTATCACATTCTAATTTGGAAACAGACATTCCAGGAACAAATACAGAGGGTCCCTCAGCTAAAATGGATTAGCGTGTTACGTTAGAGTGCAGATACAGCGAAGAGCGAGACAACTAGAGAGAGAAACAACGGTTAATCAGAGAGGGCTAAATCTCTTGGAGGAGATTCAGTGGCACACAATTCCACCGAGAGGAGCAGTGGGAGGGGAAAACACGAGGGGAAAAAACGAAACATTCTCAAGTGTTTTCCTGGCTGGTCTTAGAGACAACACTGTTTGAAAATGCGTTTTCAGTGTTCTCACGCGGCATCGCCGAGCACTCGGAGCCTCCATGTTGTTCTTATGTAAGACAAGTGATCCAGAGAGAGAGAGTGGCAGGCAGAATGTGTGATGCAAGAGTGGCCAGTTGTTGCAACACGCGGCGTTCCAGAAGCTTCTGGTACATCTGTTGGATAACGGGTTGGGTAATAGAACCAAGGGACATCACGGCATGCCAGTTGTCTAGGGTGAGCATATTCTGGACACCCTACACAGGACACCTTTTTTTTACATCGGGGAGGGGGTGGGGCCTGTGGTGGAATAATAAGGTTCAAAATGGTGTTGCTACGAATGCACACTTTAATACAGTGAAAAATATGCTCTATTAGCATAGCATACATTATCATATGTATAAAAATGTGGTTTGGATATTGTTTCCACTTAGCGGTCGTTTGCTGCTAGTGTCAAGCAAGAGAACAGACAGGAATTGGGCCAATGGTTGCTGCAAGCCTCTTATACTCGTTGGCGTGCAATAAGGCGGGACTTACAAAGAGGGGTTAGGGCAATCCAAATATGTACGCGCAGACAATGTAGTATTAGACTAGATTCACATCATAATGCAACTAAAGCCAAATCTGCACACTTTGAAATCCCTGCCGGACACTTTTTTAAGGTTCAAACAAATGTCCAGGAGAAAGAGAACCTTACAGTTGCACCCCCCCCCCCCCCAGAAAGCGCGACCGTCGAGACGTCACCGGAAGTCCACCCAGCTCCGGAAGCTTCTCTAGGGGGTTTCTCGGGGAACCCAGGGTTCACTGGTGCGAATTGGTAGCTCCCCGTGTTGTGCGGTGTGACTTCAGCTTCTCGAATATCTTGTTCCACTTCCATTTCCCTGCCTCCCGTGGGCAGCGTCCAGCCTCCGGGTCTGACAGCGAGCTCTCGTCGGTCCGTCTCTCCCAGGCCGGGGGCCGAAGACGCGCGAGCCACGTGCGGATGTTCCGCGATGATCGTGAAACCGAGATGAAATCTCTGCCGAGCTGGAGACCCATCTCAGCGGTGGGCAGGGTGTTAATTGACCGGGTCTGTGTGGGGTGTCTCCCCAGGATGAGCGGAGGAGGAGGAGGAGAGGGAGGGGGGTGGAAGGGCGAGGAGGAGGAGGAGGAGACTGCCGCAGGAGCAGGGAAGCTGGGTGTCGACCGCAGCATCGATTCAGCTGTGTGCGATCCCCGGGGGACGCCGTGCAGCAGGAAGAGGCTGTGTTTAAAGAACTGCTCCGAATGCCGTCGCGCCTCCAAGGACCACGAGGATGTGTGTGTGTGTGTGTGTGTGTTATCGTGTGTAAATATGTGTGCGCGAGATTGTGTGCAAGCGTGTGTGAGTGACTGCGACTATGTGTGGGCGAGTCTTTGCGTGCGTGTGTGTGTGTGCTAGTATTAAACCATTTGTCATGTGTTCCATTGGTATCTAAACCCCCAGTACTGCCTTACTGTATCTTCCAGGTTACCATGACCCACAGGAAACCACCTCCCCGCCCACCATGTGATCTGCTGGCCTGCAGGAAATGGATTATCTCCATTTGTAATATCTGCAGGGTGACTGTGCTCTCCCTTAGGGGCTCTGTGAGTGCTCTATTAAAACTGTCCATCCTCCTGCCCCTTCATACACCTGTCGCCTGGGCCCCTGCTCCGTACACGCACACGCACACACACTCGTGTGCGCACATATGCACACATCACCCACAGAGACATTTTTTGCTCCAGCAGGACCTGCTTGATACAAAAGTCCAGTATACTGTATGTATTTTGTGTGTATTTTTGCCTTTTGGAAAACAACGTGTGAGCTAGCAGGCTGCATTGTCAGTGTGCATCATCCTGAAATCAGATATTAAGTTACGCAACCCTGGGCTATTCTATATTCTATACGCCCAGACAAAAGAATGTTTTGTCTCAGTCAAAAAACAATTTGAAATAGTTCCTTTATGTCCATTTAAGCGTTTGGTTTCATTCCACATGTCTGAAAAGTGAAAGGTCAGCCGGCGAACGCATGGGGCAGTGTTCTGTTCTGGACCAGCACCGGAACAGGCCCAGGGTGTGCTCCGTTTCAGCTGTGCCATGGAGCAGCCCTCGGCTCTGGACGCTGCAGCGAGCCTGAATTAAAGCTGCTGTTTCCCCCTTCTTTGTCTTTTTTTTTATCTTCTTCTGCTGCTGCTTTTCCCCCCTCCGTTTCCAGGGCGTAATGGATAACATCAGAAGCTCATCTATAACTCTTGCCGCTGCCCTAAAACTGTCACGGTGGCAGCATCCGCCGTCCCTGAGGCCCTGGAAGCGGCTTCTCGCCCACCCCCCACCCCCCCCCCCCCCCCCCCACCCCCCCCCCGACCATCCTTTCATCTAATGCTCACAGCCAAGGCTCCGGAAGGCTCTCGCGTTTTTTAACCGGCGAAACCGCCGCGCACGCGTCCGCCTTGTCAGACATCCGACGCGACGCCGTCGTCGAAGTGCCGCCGGGTCGCAGTGCGGGTGCCCTTGTCTGGGCGTCGGACGCACGCCGCGCCGCGACGACAACTCGGGTCGCAACACTTGGTTTTGCTCTGTCGTTCCTTCAGGAGCTCGCTCGTGGTTTCCCGCGGATCGACGTTAGCGATGAAGTGTCCAGGATCGTGTGCGTTCAAGTCGCAACCTCCACCACTGAGGCCCGTGTTTTGATTGGTGTTAGGGGGCTGCAAACTCAGCGGGGGGCTACCATTGGCTGAGCTGACGCTGGCGCAGGCGGGTGGGCGGGCCCTCGTCCCCAGGACCACCCTGCCACCCTGGAGTCCGCTCAGCGGGACTCCAACCAATCAGACGGGCGCAGCTTGCTGTCGCAGCTCCTCCAGCAGCACAGGAGAATGAGTCGAGCGGGACTGAGTTCATCCTCACGAGGGGGCCGTACGTACACCACACTAGAAGTGTCTTCTAACTAACCTGGATGAGAGAGAGAGAGAGAGAGAGAGAGAGAGAGAGAGAGAAAGAGAGAGAGAGGGGGAGGGGGGACAGAATGACAAATCATGTATGAAGAGAGAAAGACCGAGATGAGAGAAAGAGGGGAAAGAAGAGAAGGATGGGGGGCGTAGGAGAGAGCGAGGGGAGATAGGAAGGGTAGGAGGGGAGAGAGAGAAAGAGAGAGGCAGAGAGAGAGAGGGGCTGAGGGGGAGAGAGGCAGAGGGACATGCAGCTGCAGGATCGCCTCTGTGATTCTGATGTGTCTCCCTCTCCCCATGAATCCCTCCGGACACACTGTTACCGCACTGCACATTTCCTGTCTGCTCTCCTCCTCCCCTCTCTTCTCCTCCTCCACTCCTCTTTACCTTCTCTTCCCCTCTCCTCCTCTCCCTTCCTCCTCTGCCTCTTTCATCATCATCCCCCGAATACCTCTTCCCCCTCTCCTTATTTACTATCCTCTGCATTAAATAGCCATATTTCAGCTACCAGGCACAGTGAACAATAATTGTTATGCTTTCCTTCCGGCATACTATTGTTATCTCATTTCCCTATTATTCTTTTATAGATACCCTAACTCAACTCACAGCTTCTATGAGGTCACAAACCGGCACGCTTTTGCAATGACCACTACTAACATTGCAGCGTTGTTAAAATGTTACATTTACTGTAACGCGGAGGTCCGTTCCACCACCGCGGAGCGTGGAAGGAGAAGCGTTGCGTGTTCCGCGAGTGCGAGGAGCCCTTGTTTCTTCGCCCAGGAATCGGGAGACAACTCGCCGCGGCAGAGCGAAGAGCCCGAGTCTGTACGTACGCCTGGGTGACCACCTGGAGGTAAGCATAGGTCAGGGTCTGGGGGTTTTGAGCCTGATTTGAAACCCTTTCAGTTGTAGATGTGCAGACTTGTAGATGCGACTGGGAAGTAATGGCTTTGAATGATATCTCATAATTCATTGAATTTAATGATGTGATATTGGAATTCACATTTACATCTATTCATTTAGCAGATGCGACTTCCAAGAGAGCTTTACAAAGTGCATAGGTCACCGATAATAACAACAAAAACATTGCGGGTAGCCAAAACATGAAGCACATATTGGGAACAACCAGAATAAGTGCCAAAGGGAAGAACCATAAGAGCACGTAGTTAAACAAGTTACAATTAAACAACGTGAATCGCTATAAGTGCAAGTGTACCTGTAGAAAATGGGGGGGGGGGGGGCTATACCATGAGGGGGTATACCATGAGGGCTACAGAAGCACATCTGACAACAACAACAAAAAAACTTCTCTGAAAATGGAGTGCACTGACTGTGATGCCATCCTGCTTTAATTGTTCTGATTGCAGAGGTCAGACCAAGACACGCGTTTGAAAGGATTAGTGGTAAACTGCTCCAGGGAGAGAACATTCTGGTGGTTCTTGTTCATTCTTATAGACTGCTCTCTGTGTTTTGGGGGAAGAGGATCACTGCGCTGACATGATTGGAAGTAGTTGGGCGAGTGATTTGATCACGAGACAAGCCCACAACATGATACTGATGCAGCAACCCAAGCTAATAACTAGCTTCAACATGCCTCCATATGAGCCCAATTTGTTTTTATCAGCAAAATCCAACTGTCAAATGTGTTGGCTTTCAAAATACGCAGTAACTACCACGGTCTAGCTGGGCATTCAGAGCAAGCTTGTGCGAGCTTTGTCTTTTGATTTTGATTTCATTTACATCGTTGTCTTTCGTTTGTATAAATGATTCAAACAACCCCAACGCTATTTCTATATTATTTTGGGGGTTTCAGTTTACAAGAAAGATATCAGAGTGAAGTATAGTGTTGTACACAGCCTACAGTGTTGCAGGTGTCACTGTTGATGTCGCACCCCTGTCAGCCGTCTCAGAGCTAGCCTGAACCAGTCTCGCGGTTATTCAAATGAACCAGGGGACTCCCCAGCTCCCGGTCAACACGCACACCGAGGGCATCGTAATGGAAGCAAACCGGTATCGGATAATCGTCTCAAGCTGAGACTGATCCGGACCAGTCCTGTGTCTCCCTGATAAGGATCGGTGTGTGTCCTGCTAGGTGGAACAGGCTGTGCGGTTACTACCTGCAGGGCGTTACTTGCTCCCTGTATTTCAAACTGGATGGCGATGAAAGTAACAGAGAGAACAAAGGTGGCTATTCATATTCCGTTGGTGCGTAACTGGCCGGTGGGGAGCCGGAGTCTTCAAAAGGGATGGAACGATCTAGAGGCCACATTTTAAGATTGCGTTTTGTTACCCGACTGAATTTACTCTCCAGAATCCATAGAACCGCTCCTCACGTAGAACAGATACATGTTGTGCTGAAAGACGGAGAAACAAATACTTTGTTCTAGCTGGAAGCTTGAAAGGCAGATCTGTGTCGTTGGCCACACACTTGTTACGAAAGAGCAGGTTGTCATTTCCCACAATGCATTGTTTCCGATGATCAACATTTCCTTGAGGTATGGATGGACACTAATGACACTTCTATATTTCTCTTCCTCTCTCTCTCTCTCTCTCTCTCTCTCTCTCTCTCTCTCTCCCTCCCTCTCCCCCTGTATCTCCCTCCCTCTATCTCTCCCTCCCGCTCTATCCTTCTCTTCCGCTCTCTCTCTCTCTCTCTCTCTCTCTCTCTCTCTCTCTCTCTCTCCCTCCCTCTCCCCCTGTATCTCCCTCCCTCTATCTCTCCCTCCCGCTCTATCCTTCTCTTCCGCCCTCTCTCTCTCTCTCTCTCTCTCTCTCTTGCTCTCACTGTCTCTCCACCTCTTTCCTCCTCCCTCTCACAACATCTCTCCCCCCCGCTTGTTAGCTTGTGACTCAGGCGCTGGTCTGCCGGGGACTGGAAGGAGGCTGGGCTGATAATGGGGGAAGAATGACACCTCCACTCCCCAGAGTGCTGGTCACAATAAGGCATTGTCCCCCTCGATATCCTCCCGCTGTCTACCGGAGAGATGGGCCGAGGACGTCGTCGTAACGACAGTCAATGTCTCCTAATTGCTATGCATTATGATGAATAGAGGAGGAGGATTCTTCGCAAAGACCTGCTTCTGACAGTTAGGCTGGGGATCCATGTGTCATTGTCATCGACTATTTATTCAGTAAAAAAAAAAAAAAGGAAAAGTATGAGAAGATGTAGCGCTACCCGAGATCCATAGGTTTTTGACACGGGCACGGATAAGAGAGCTCGGATGAATCGAATGCGCCCTCCAACCAAAGTGGTCCATTTATGTGCGTTCCTGACAATGGCCCTACGTTTAGGCAACCGGCCACCCGTGTTTTTCGACCACCCCGTCAAGTGCCAAGGTGTTTTCATGTCTCCTCGGTGTGAGCGATGGCTCACTTCGCACGCCGTATCAGTGAGGTTCGGCGCGGACGTGAGTCCCGTTTCCTCAAAGGTCAACAAAGGTCAACCTGTCTTCGGACGCGCACAGACACAAACGCCAACACACACACCCCAGCGTGGGTGAGACACTGGCAGAGGCACGCGCGCTGGCACACAGAGAAACACACGACCCAGCACAGTGTCAAACCCTCATTGACAGGCATAGCGGGAAGTGTGCCCATCCACTGCAGTTGTGCCATGATTAATAGTGGCAGTTCCTTCCAGTGCCAGCCAAGTCACAGTGGAGGGCTTGTTTGCAATAAAAACACCTCCTCGGACCTGGAGGTTAAATACCCATTTAGATTTCCGTCAGACAGAGATGACGCGTTTCCAAAGCCTGTCCTTCAGTGAAAAGGATGTCTGGAAATGTTACTGGCCTTGCATGACCAGTGGGACAACTAACAGGCCGCTCAACACAGAGTAAGTACAGTAATCACCTCCCACTCTGAGCCACAACACACTGCTATTTCGCGTTTGAGAAGCTTTTACTTTGGACAAACGGAAGCTTTGGAAGTCAGACTGATGCTGAACGCAAAGGAGCTCAAGATTCCTCATTTGTTTATATTCTCGGAATCCGTGTGGTTGCAAGGCCTTGTTGTTTAGCGTTCGGCTTTTTTTGCTCTTCCTGTCTCTGTGGCTCATGCTCGAGTCTGGTTTGCCGGCAAGGCGCTTCCTCAGCAATGCCTCCTCCCTTCGCCCCAATCCCTCAGAGCAGCCCTCATGAAACAGGACACACACTGGGCCTGTACTTGGTCACGCTTGGCGAACACACACGTGGAACTTGAAGAGCTTCAAAAGACTCTCCACGACTCTCTTTCTTGCCGTGGGCAAGGTCAAACAGAAGAGGAGACCTTTCCAGAAACCACACGTCCCTCTCCTGGGACGTGGAGTCTTGACTGCAGAGCCCCTTATAGAGCCCACCTGCACTTCAGAGAGCCCACACACACACACACACTTCGGGGAACTCCTAAGCACTTTGAGCGCATTGAGGGACGCCTATCAAGAAGACGGCGAGCACCGCCGATGAATAATTCATGCCGTCTGTTACAGCGGTCGATATCCTCCTGCCATTTTGTTTTGCTTTACATGGAAACTGATTGAGCCTCAGATGGTATTCTGAACTCACATAGCAGGCCCAAACCACGGACAAGGGGTGTTACACTACAACCGAGGGGGGGCGTGTTCCAACTCTTCTTCTTTGATGAGGCGGGTTGAGGAACAAAAGCCCTCAAAGCAAGCACAGTCAACTCCCAATGAGTAATTGGCGAAGCTGTAATCATGTCTAATCGTTTCTGCTTCTCGTTGCCGGCAGTGCGGTACCATCCATCACTCGCTGAGTAGGCTTGGTCTCGAGGGCAAACACAGGCTGCCTTCCGACATCTCCGAGACCAAATTATTCTGAAGAAGAAGAAGAATGCGTTATAATGCAGCTTAGCATTGTGTATACGTTGAAGGCAAGCGCCGGATCAGATGACTGGGTTTGAACAAACGGTGTCATCACAAAGGTTCCATATGATGCAACCAGGGTAAGTAGAGGTACTGTATTTACTGTAGAGGTACTGTATCTACTGTATCTGGATCTAAAATTCTACTGTCTGGGGTAGAGATTCTACTGTCTGGGGTAGAGGTATCTACTGTCTGGGGTAAAATTCTACTGTCTGAGGTAGAGATTCTACTGTCTGCGGTAGAGATTCTGCTGTCTGGGGTAGAGGTATCTACGGCCTGGGGTAGAGATTTTCACAGTCCTGGTACCCAGGCTAAATGTCCAGCTACCAATGCCCGTGAAGCTCTGTGACGAACTTCTGCCGCCAGCACCTACATGATGATGATCTACAAGTAAAAATGGATGGCCGCCGTGATATTTTAAAAGGTTACATGGCTGTCTTGCTCGGCGATTGTTTTCGCAGATTTATATTTGTAAAGAGGGGGGTTGTGGTTGTCAGTGATAACAAATGCACTGACAAATAACCGGGCAGAATGCCATTTGGAATCCATTCTCCAGACCAGGCGAAGATAAAAGAATCCAGCCCGGCTGCTCCGCTCGCTAAATCAACCAGCAGGGCGATGAATCACCGAGGTGAGGAAGTCTCCTTTGAAGGACAACAACACTGGCGCCGTTTACTGACGACGACCTACGCGGAAGGTCATGCTCCGGCCCCCATTCTAGCCCATCTCACCCACCCACCAACACCACCTCAACCCCCCCTCCCCCAACAGCACGTGGCCACCTGTTTCTGGAGGTGCACGCAGAACACCCCAAAGATAGACCCACGACCACACAGACACACCTCCCACAGGCACGCGCATACAGTGCAGGCTTTGAGACCCACCTGACAGCCTCATGTCTAGGCCCCACCCACACACACTTGCAGAGCTCCACATGCTCCTGGGGGCTCTTGGGATGGGTGCGCGTTCTGCCTGATGGCTTGTACAGGCCTGACAGGTGAAGAGCGGTTTCATGGGGCGCACGGTTGGGGCCTGTCAGCCAGGTCGCTGCTCCGCCTGCCTCTCTCCGCCTGCCTCTCTCCGCCTGCCTCGCTCCGCCTGCCTCGCTCCGCCTGCCTCGCTCCGCCTGCCTCGCTCCGCCTGCCCCTCTCCGCCTGCCTCTCTCCGTCTGCGTCTCTCCGTCTGCCTCGCTCCGTCTGCCTCGCTCCGCCTGCCTCGCTCCGCCTGTATCTCGCCGTCTGTGTCTCTCCGTCTGTCTCTCTCCGTCTGCCTCGCTCCGCCTGTCTTTCCTGCCTCTCTGTGGCTATCTCTGTGCCTTGTCTCTCTCTGTGGCTATCTCTCTGCCTGTCTCTCTCTGTCTTTCTTTCCTGTTTCTCTCTGTGACCATCTCTCTGCCTGTCGCTCTCTGGCTACCATCTGCGGGTCTTTATCTCTTTCTGTCTGATGGACCCTCTCTTGAACTGCCACCTTCGCTCGCCTGTCTCTCTCTACCTATATCTTTCTCTGCCGGTCTTTCTCTGCGGATCTCTGCTTAAATGGCTGCCCAATCAAATTAGGGAGGGGCCAGACGATCACACAGCCTCTGTGTGGCGCAGTGCCCCTCCAGCTGGAGGAGATGCTCCGTGGATCTGCTGCCTTGAAGAACTCCTGTGTGTGTCTGGAAAGCTCCTTTCAGTGCCCGGAAACCTGCTCTAGCATGAGGGCACTGTCTGCCTGTGTACAGGTTTCTCCTCCAACCTCCCTCCCTCCCTGCCTCCCTCCCTTTCTTCCCCCACCCCTCCCTCCCTCATCCCTCTTTCTCGAACAATATCCCTCCAGAAACCGCTGCTTTGCTCATCCTCGTTTTTTGGTGCTTTGCAATCTCTCTCTCTTCTTCCTCTCCCCTCCTCCCTGCCTCCCTCCCTCCACCACCTTCCCCCTCCTCCTCCCCCCTCTTTCTGTCTCCGTCTCTCAGAGGAGTGCTCTTGGCTGCCCCATTTCTCAGAGCAGTGTCCCGACTTCTTATCTCTAGCCTTCACGACCAGAAACAGGCCCTGGCCTGGCCAGCTTCCCTGGCTCTGCGTGGGGGCCAGATGCCCCTCATGACTCCTTGATCTGGACGATGGGTTTTCTCTCCTTACATGTGTCGGCTATGGGAGATGGCGGATGACTGATTTGCATTGGTGGAAAGAACCGGTTCCAGCAATAATTCTGTTGGGTTCCAGCTATTATGTTTTTTGTTATTGTGTTCAAAGTCAGACACAACAATGCAGAGTGGCTGCAAGGCTGGGAAACATCTTTGATGCACTCGGGCGCATCATTCACCATGAATCCTTTACGATTAATAACTTGCCTCGATCATTAATACATTGAAGTGATGCATAAATGATCCCATCTCACAGATCCCACAGTCAACATGTCATTAGAAATGTGCGAGAATGTGGCTCTTGCTGGAAAATTGATGATACCATTTCGATGAAGCCCTGTTATCGTTGGGAAAGTTGAAGATGTAACTGTTATCCTGTTTAAGAAATGATTCTGTGTTCGTTATTCCTTGGGTACAAAGAGAGGCCTACCCCCAACTCTGAATTCTGGGTAAACATACAAGACCCTTAGCTTTGGACTGAGGACTAAGACGAGGGGGGTTTGACCTGGAAGCCTTACGGGAGATGCAAATACGTCTGCATGTGAACCAGTGAAGGACACGGATGTGGAGACTTCCGTTTGCAGAGCGGAGACACAGGCAGAAGACGTGTTCCCACAGCATAGCTCCCCTGATCCTGACCACCATCCCTCGGGAATCGGGTTTGTATCAAAATATAATTATGACACCCACACAGTCATATTGTTGCTACCCCGGCTTTCTATTGTACCTAAACAATGTGAGCCTGGGAACGTAAATTATCAAACACAAACGAGAATAAAACGAAAGAAAATGAAAAGAAAACATATTTGCTCTGGAAGTGCTGAATAATTGAATTTCTGGGATGAGCCGGGTTGGCTACGGCTTTCGGCAGGGGCTGCAGTGCCATCTACAGGTGGCGGAGAGCAGTGCAGCGGCCATGTGTTTAACCTTGGGTGCTTTCCACCACATCAGCCTCGGTCAATCAGCCGCTTGCTGGCTGCGGCTGAGTGCATATCACTCCAGGGGAACGAGCCAGAGTGCCGGAGCAGGGTCAGGTGGCGAGCCAGAGGTCCGTGCCCTCCCCAGCTCTGCACGCCAGTCCCCGGGCTGGATGTGGGAGAGCAGGGTGCCCTGGGTCGCCACGGGTCTCTGGGTCTGCCAGCTGCGCCGCCTTCTAGACGGTCACAAGAATAACGAGTAGCACAGCAGCTTGTCGGCTGGCCTGCCTGCTGGGTGGAGCAGCCATGCATGACGTTTCATCGGCGTTTTCAAAAACAACAGAGTGATTATCCCTCAGCCCTCTTGAAGAGGTTCGGCGGGGTTATATAGATCTGTTTCTGACCCCCTTTTACCTGGTCCAGGGTTACCTCAGACCCTTCCGCCTGTCGTCTTCCATGACTACCTCTCCCATCCTTCTCTCCTCCACCTCCCTCTCCTCCTCCTCGTCCTCCTCTTCTACCACCTCCCTCTCCCCTCCTCTCCTCCTGCACTCCTCCTCCCTTACTGTCTCCCTCTCCCCCTCCTCCCCTTCTCTTCCTCCTCTACCACCTCAATATCACCTCCTCTCCTCCTCCACTTCTCCCTTACTGTCTCCCACTCCGCCTCATCTCCTCCCCTGCACACTCACCATATCCCCCTCTCTCCTTCTCCTCTTCCCCCTCTCCTCCCTCACCATCTTCCTCCTCTCCTCTTCTCTCTCACCATCTCCCTCTCCTATCTCTGTACAGCTCCTGAGAGCAGGCTGTTTGCATGGATAATGACATGGCTGGCCTCCTTGCGGGAACACAGAAACATGACACACTCACACACACTCTCACACACTCCCTGGCCACCGTCATGTCCATATCCCTGCAGGCAATGGCACTATTGATCACACACACACACGCAGGCACAGGCACACACACACAGCCAGCTGTTGTTCTGTCGACCGGTTTGCAGTGCTTACCAGTGGCATTGCTTAAGCTGTCACCATTCCGTCTGCGGCGCCACCAAACGAAGACATCAACGTCGGCCACCAATCCAGACATCGGTTGCTTCCTTTTTTCTCCGTCTGGCCTGGAGTTTGGTGTCTGCCAGTCGTGACAGATTTGCTGAAAGGGAGAATACGAGACTATTACAGTGAGGCCGACACCACTGCTGTTGCTGTGGACAGGGCCCCTCCTCCACACTTTAAAGCTGTGTTCTCCTGTAGAGGACTGCGTGAGGAGGCACTTCACACAGAGAGACAAGAAGGAAACTTTTAATTGGCTACACCATGCACAGCTGTTTTGTTGTTCTCTCCGAAACCATTTGTCGGAAGTGCAGAGCGCAGTGATATGTAAGGCACAGCGCCTGGAGCAAAAACAGGACTGGGGGGGATGCTGGGTAGAATATGAGGAAGGTAATCAAGCCGGCGAAATCGATCAGGTTGTCTCGGAGCCAGCAAAGACTTGAAAACGAGGACGACGGAGGGAGCACGATATTTGCCCAGAGACTGCCTTTGACAGAGATCTTAATGGAAGGAAGAACCCGGCAAAGCGGTGAGTTGGGCTCATTGGCACTTTAACTGCTGTTCCAGCTCTGGGGTGGGGTGGGGGGGGGGGGGTGGGGGGGACATGGAACTCTTACACCCCACTAAGGGGCCTGCTAGTCTGTTATCCCACATTCATGAAGATGCAAATTCCTCGAGGTGTCTCGGAGGAGGAGAGCTGCCCATCTCTCCAGCCTTCAGTCGCTGGTCTCCCGCGGAATTAGACATTATCCAGAAGGCTTTGGGATGGTATCTGTTCAGCTCCCCACAGACGGTTACTTGGAGGCTCCAAACCACTTTGTATTCCAGCCCTCCTGGGCGGCAGATCAACCCTCTCGGTCCTGGAACAGTAGCCTTATGAATACAGAGGTGCCACTGTGTTTCTCTCCCCTCTGGCTCTCCAGGATTCACTGTCATAAAGGGGAATGAAATCCACTTGAGAAGAAGGCCTCCTGGATCATTTGCATGCGGGCCTGGCTCCGTAATGAAATGAAATATGACACGGCAATTTAATTATGGCTTTCGAATTGTTTCGCCCCACAGCATAAATATTGATTCGGCGCTTTTTCCCCTCTCTTTCTCTCGGGTCCCCCGTTCTGTCTTGCTGTCCGACAGTCTATGCCACCTCTTTTTTTACCTGTCCTCTCTCCCTCTTTCTCTCGTCCTCCCTCTCTCGCTCTCTCTATCTCCTGTATTCCCATCATCTCACAATTTCTCATTGCTTTTTTACTCTTTTACTCCCTTCTTCTCGCTCTTTGTGTTTTCTTATTCCCTCTCTCTCTCTCTCTCTCTCTCTCTCTCTCTCTCTCTCTCTCTCTCCTCAGTCCATACACTCCATATTCAGCAAGCCCAGGTGATGCACAGTCTCTCTCTTTCTCCCTCTCTCTCTCTCTCTCTCTCTCTCTCTCTCTCTCTCTCTCCTCAGTCCATCCACTCCATATTCAGCAAGCCCAGGTGATGCAGAGAGTCTCTCTCTCTCTCTCTCTCTCTCTCTCTCTCTCTCTCTCTCTCTCTCTCTCTCTCTCTCTCTCCTCAGTCCATCCACTCCATATTCAGCAAGCCCAGGTGATGCACACAGTGCTTGGGGGACCTGCCCCGGCAGCATGGCAGCTCCCACATTTATGAGCTTCCACCAACCTGGCAACCGGAATGTAATCATCCCAGAGCTGTATATATGCACGCCCGTGCTCCCCCAGTAATGACCCCGGAAAACACTCAGCATCTCCAGAGCAACGGGGGTTGGAAACATGCAGATGAAGCCTCCAGGGAGCTGGGCCACACCTCCACTGAATCCAAGTGGGGGGTCATGGAGAAAGCCGGGGAGATGGGGGGGGGGCGGGGGGTTGGAGTGGGTTGTTTCCCCATAAACAGCATCTCATGTGGACTTCCACAAAGTCTTTGACCCTGCCACCCCCCCTGGAGCTACTGGGGGTCAGGCTCATATGAAAGCCCTGCTGCTCTCTCTCTCTCTCTCCCTCTCTCTCTCTCTCTCTCTCTCTTTCTCTTTCTCTTTCTCTCTCTCTCTCTCTCTCTCTCTCTCTCTCTCTCTCTTCTTTTGTAAGTGCTCCTTCCTGGAACAGAGAAGTGTGGGCCTGGCTGTTGCCTGGCCCCACGCTGTCGTGCTAACCTCAGCACGCAGAGGCACGATCCGCAAAGTCAACTCCATCCGTGAGTTCAACTCCATATGGGGAGATGCCCGTTTTAAAGGGTTCGAGAACTCTTAGCTCTGTGGATGAAAGGCTTTCTGGGCCAGTTTGCTATGCAGGGGCTCCACGGAAACACGAAGACCACCTGGACAAATGCTATGTGCCATGTGTATCTGTGCGTGTGTATCTGTATATGTGTGTGTATATGTATGTGTATGTGTGTGTGTTTGTATGTGTGCGTGCCTGTGTGTGTATCTGTATGTGTATCTGTGTGTATATGTGTTTGTGTGTGTATGTGTATGTGTTTGTGTGTGTATGTGTATGTGTGTGTGTCTGTATGTGTGCGTGCCTGTGTGTGTATCTGTGTGTGTTTGTGTAGAGTACCAGTCAAAAGTTTGGACACTTGGAAAATGTGTCCAAACTTTTGACTGGTACTGTATATCCAACATGCCAATGTGCATCTGAATGTCAATCAAAAAGCTGTGTGCGATTCCTTCTTCCCTCTACAAACTGGAGACATATTCTCCCTCTCTCTCTCTCTCTTTCTCTCTCTCTCTCTATTTATCTTAATCTCTTAAAGTCTCTCACTCCTCCCTCTCTCTGTGTTTTTTCTCGTGTCTCTCTCCATCTGCACGCCTCCTCGCTCCATCTCTCTTTTAGCCTCTTACTCCTTCTCTCGCCCTAAACCATCACAGGTGATTAGGAAACCTAATCTAACCCTAAGCCCTGCGTGCTCTCTCACCCCACCGGAACGTTCATGTGAAAAACGACCACGCAGCCAAGAGAAGCCAGTGTCACGCAGTGTTAACACCATGACACTAGAGCCCCGCGGAGGGCAACGCAGGCCCAGCCAGAACACTGCGGACAACACACCAAGGTGAGGGGTCAGGGTTTCCACGGCGAGACGACAGCGGCACATTTCGAAGCTCGCCGTGGCAGGCCGCCAAAATGATTAGAAGAATTTCCGTCCCTCCTGCTGACAGCTCCTCGGTGAGTAGTGAGAATACATTACAGGAACACGGAGGAGGAGGGCGGGATGAAACAATGTTTTCGCTCGCCATTTGCAGCGATTACCAAGTGAATCCACGGGGATGTCTCGTACGTGTGTTCGTTTCCTAGTACTAATCTATGATTCCATCTTTCTGCTCGTTTCCAAGGCCTCTGTTTGGGAGCTGTTTGATCCTCTGATTGGCTGTGTGTAGGTGGTGATTGCTTTCTTAATCCTTACATCTGATTGCAGACTGATTGAAAAATTAAATCGGCAAAAACTGTATGTCAGTACACAGTGGTGGGTGATTGATTTACTGTGGACCCCCATGTTGACTGTGTGAGGGGATAGCTCCACTCAGTTGTGGACCATCAGACCTGTATCCAAAGTAACCTGCAGGTTTGAATCCCCCCACGCCCCAGTTGTCACTTTGGATAAAAGTGTCTGCTGAAATGAAGACGTGGTTGTTATGATCATTCTGTGGATTTCAGACCTTCACATATTTCTGCTCAAAACTTGTATATCCCCCCCCAAGTTTGCCCTTTTTGTCTCTGCCTGGATCTTAATGTTTCCCTTTGGGTATTAATCAAGTACCTACCTGCCCACCTACCATTGCTGGATGTCTGCGTCCTTGATGGGTGTGTCTGAGTATCTCTGGCTTCCATACATCCTGCTTCCACCAGTGACCACTTCGGAGGGAACACTCATGGGGACATCTTGGTGAGAATCTATCCTGACTTGCCATGAATATTTAAATGGTAAAATGTGATTCTGTTAGCTGGGGACGGTACTCTTGTTACAATCCTGTGTGTCATGAACCACTGAGTAAAGATGTTCAATCAGTGAAACCTCATTTCAGTGTGTAATTTTCCATCTGTTCTGTAAAGAGTGTTTCCTGACCCCTCAGTGCTGGAACAGCAGTCGGAATTGGTCATCGTGTTCAGACCATAAACTGGAGCAAATTAAAATATCAGCATTCAAGCCGTTCTAAGGGACACATTCAACCTTGATAAATATTTAATCTTTCTATTCAGGGGCACCTGGACTTGATGTATGACTCACTAAACCTTCCATCTTCCTCCTACTCCAGTTCATTGCAAAAAAGATGCATACAACATGCAGGAAATGTCTTACAAATGTCTCATCTTACATTTACAAGAATTTTCTGAATTAATTATAGAAAATATTTGCAAAAAGGCGCAAATTGATGTGGTTAGTTTTTCCCCGGTGACCAAGAAAGTTCAGCTGTGTCAGCAGCAGAAAAAAATCCACGTATCTCCATCCCACTCCTGCATGCGGGCAGAAAATATACTTTGGCGACTAAGTCAGAAGTCATGTCGGGGATTTAACGAAGCCAGCAACATCTTTAAGCCTGCACTTACCAGAGCAGAGCGTTCCCATCTATTTGAGCGGCCTGATGTTTAGTAAGCCGTTGCATCTGCCTCTGCAATCCAAACCTCCCTCGGTTCTCTACCAGGATGAGGGACCAGGCAGAGGGAGCTATGAGGGCAACCAGACACCAGGAATGCATCGTCCGCATGGTCAGATGTTGTGGGGAGGTGGGATGGGTCAGATGTTGTGGAGCGGTGGGATGGGTCAGATGTTGTGGAGCGGTGGGATGGGTCAGATGTTGTGGAGCGGTGGGATGGGTCAGATGTTGTGGAGCGGTGGGATGGGTCAGATGTTGTGGAGCGGTGGGATGGGTCAGATGTTGTGGAGCGGTGGGATGGGTCAGATGTTGTGGAGCGGTGGGATGGGGAGCCGATGTGATAAGTAGCTTCCCACGGTGATATGGTATTTCGTTGGCTCTTTTTCATGTCCGGTGCATTCACAAGAGAACAAGGCATTAACACCACAATCGCTGGTGACTTAATTAGGGGCCAAGCAGCGAAGCTGCGAATGCACTTATTGTTTTTGTTAGTTTTATTATTATTATTCTGCCAAGGGAGTCTGTGGCAGCCCATAGAACTTTGAATATTACGTGAATGTCACGTCTGTGTGTTCCCGTTTTGTTTGGCTAGCCTCCTCCAGGTGTGTCTCGTCTGCTCGTTAGTAGAGTATTTAGTCCTTTGTGTGATGTTTGTCCTGTGCCAGTTCGTCTAGTGTGTTTCTACCGAGTGTTACCGCGTACTTGTTACCTGTTCTGTTCCTACCTTGTGCTCAGATTTCCCGTGCTTAGACTTTGATTGGACGACTACTCTACCTGATACCGGATTGTACATTCACCGCCAGCCTGTGCACCGATCACCTGCCTGTCCCCAACTACACTGCCTTAAATAAACCCCATTGTTCTTGGAAGTTAACTCCTGTGTCTGAGTCTGCATCTGGGTCTACCTCTGTGCGTGAGCCGTGACAGTAAAGTGAAAATTTAAACACCAGACCACAGTAAGTTTGCAACAACAACAAAAATCTTTGTATTACATAAGAAGTACAAAACCTTAGAAGGTTCAAATATGCCAGGTTGACATTGGTGTTCTGTAAGCAACACAGCTAGAGCTAATACAATAGATAATGGGTGCATTTGGTTTATAGTTGGTGTTTGAATGATCAAGCATTGACAATAATCAATAGTATTGGTGGCCCTGAGGCAATGGAGGGTCACAATCTAAATGAGCTTGGACACCATAAAGGTTTGGGCCAGTTCCAAGGAAACCATACTGTGAAATGGTGTACTGTTTTTTTATTTTTATACCAATATCATGACAGTCTGGTGTCCTGTGGCTTGTAATGAAATCATCTCCAAAGTCAGAGGTGTGAATTTATTTATTTAACTTGAATTTACAGCTCATGCCTTTTTTCTACCAATTAAAACAAGAACATTCCAATAGCCATGAAAGATACATGATACATTTCATAGGAACATTACAGGATCCACTCCTAATGCTGTATTCAGATTCTGGATTCTTCTGTCACACTTTGAGGGACTTCAGCGCAAAGTCACCCATGATCTTGATGAACTGGATGTCCATGTTGTTATCGTTGGTGATTGGGATTACCTTATCTACAAATTTTATTTCGAAATTCTTCTTGTCATTCAGGGTTATAGAAATCTGGGGGTACATTTTACAGTATTAGTAGTAGTTTTTGAATGTCGTGTTATATCCCATTTTTTATAGCTTTCTATTTCAAGTAAAAGTCTGTATGCATTTTTATTTACCTCTATCATACTACAAGCTCTTACCATGACATCGGATGTCGGGGCCAAGGGGTTTGGAATTCTTGTCCCAACTGGGTCCACGGTTGAGGTGAACACAACCTTAGTGCCTACTTTGGGATCATTCCAATAAAATGCAACTTCCAATGCCATGTTCGAATTATCAGAACCAAGGTATATTGCAAATCTGAAAGCATAGAAGATGGAATTACTGTAAGTCCCTAAAAGCTGACAACTAATTAATGTGTTTACTCACAAATAACATGCAGGTTGGCTGTTAGTAGAATACAATTTGGTACAAGTAGAAGTTAGTTTTGTTGATTGCTAAAGGTTATGTTTAGGAATCATACTCATCATACCCTTACTTTTTAGGATTAGAAATAATTTTTCCTTTCACTTCCACTACTTCTCCAACAGCCACCGGCAGATTGCTCAGCTCCAAATTCTGGAAATAGCAAAGAGGTATATGAGGAAGGCCATTCTAATTATAGACCCATCGTGTTTATCACTGTATTCTCAATACCACGTGTACAAATACAAAAACCTTACCATTATCTCACTGATGTTAAGGTGCCTTGAACCAGATGGTGTTTGACATTTTGAGAGAAAAGTATTAGGAAAAATACATTTGATTTTTACAGTTGTAAAAACAGATTTCCAAACAGTTTTTTTTGTATATAACTATTGTAAAATAGTTATCCCAAAAGTAATGCAACACACTTAACAATGAATACAAATATATTGGAATCATGTATAGCATGTTGGCAAAGAGTTCAAATAAAACACAGCCAGATGTCAACCCTAGTCATAGAACTCACCTGTGGATGAAAAGTCTTCTTCTGTGATGGAGGTGATGCTGGGTTCTGATGTGAGGAGTAGAGAGAGATCTCAGTTATATACACCAGGCTGGAGGAGGAGCGGGGGAGGAGGATGGATGTCCGCCACGTCATAAATTCAACCTTGATCTTTATTTGACCCTCTGATACAGATACACTCTTCATTTACATATTTCCACAGAATTTACAGTTTTTTTCAGAACCACACCTCAAATCTGTAAAACCATACACACATTTTGCGCCTTTGACTCATCAAAATGCCACACTAACTCTTCAGTGCCTCACACTGACACCTCACATGTGCAAACACTCAGGGCCTCATTTACTAACATTGGCTTTAGTGCCAAAAAGAAAGACCTCCTTAACCTACGTGAAGTTCAGAACTCCACTTTGCCTCTTACAGCAGCACAGATCAATATCATGCCTTCTGTAAGCTCTGTCGCATTGATATAGACGTGAGTAGTAGGAGGAAATGGGCTTTAAAGTGGCAAGCTGCTACAGGACGGCACAAGGATAAAGCTAGCTAGTTCTGCCGGCCACTCTTCCTTAAAAACCTTTTTTGCTCCAAGCACAACAACAGCGGATGATAAAACAACTGCTGCTGAGGTGACCAAATCAATTTCATGCTGTGAAACACCACCATTCTTACAGGAGTTTAGACTGCAGTTTAGACTGTTGACTTACTAAAATGACTAATGTTATTGTCTTCATTTCATACTAATGGCCCCCATCCCCCGGGTCAACAACCTTTTGGGATTGTCTTCCTTTTTGACCCTTTATCCTCCTTTTTGGACCCAAGTGTCCTCCTTTTCAGGGTCATGCTTATGGTCACCCTAGCTAGAGCTAATTTCCAAACTTTTCCAAAAACCGTGGAGTGAGATTTGGTATTTGGTGGGGCCACCCACAATGTTCCTGCTAAGCCCCCCCTCCCCCGAGACAAGCTTTCACAAGCTTCACCCCCACCAACCCGCCCCCGAGGCGAGTTTTCACGGCTGTTCGCGCGTCTCTGTTGCTTCACTCCGTGAACCTGCAACTCGTCCGTTACTGTTTAACGTTATGAGGGCTACTTGGTTGGCGTTGCCTTTTCAGCGTGAGATATACAAGGTGTGGCGTGAGAGCGTGTAAAATGGTTAAAATCTGTGTCTCATGGCCAATGCGTGAGAGTTTGCAGGCCTGTGTGTGTGTGCACATGCCTAACCCTCTCCTGGAGACATCAATAATTGTAGATAGGGGCTTGACTTCGATGGAATCCAACAACGGTTAGAGCATAGAGCCTGGGTCTGTCCAAACTTGATGATGATGTCCCTGTTTTTCTACTTTGAACACAAATTAATCGTTTAAACGCCAGGAGAAAAATGCAGTGTCATGTTGCAACATGTTTGCAATTGTGTTGTTGTTAGGCAGCCATGATCAAAGTTTAGACTGTTGACTTACTAAAATGACTAATGTTATTGTCTTCATTTCATACTAATGGCCCCCATCCCCCGGGTCAACAACCTTTTGGGATTGTCTTCCTTTTTGACCCTTTATCCTCCTTTTTGGACCCAAGTGTCCTCCTTTTCAGGGTCATGCTTATGGTCACCCTAGCTAGAGCTAATTTCCAAACTTTTCCAAAAACCGTGGAGTGAGATTTGGTATTTGGTGGGGCCACCCACAATGTTCCTGCTAAGCCCCCCCTCCCCCGAGACAAGCTTTCACAAGCTTCACCCCCACCAACCCGCCCCCGAGGCGAGTTTTCACGGCTGTTCGCGCGTCTCTGTTGCTTCACTCCGTGAACCTGCAACTCGTCCGTTACTGTTTAACGTTATGAGGGCTACTTGGTTGGCGTTGCCTTTTCAGCGTGAGATATACAAGGTGTGGCGTGAGAGCGTGTAAAATGGTTAAAATCTGTGTCTCATGGCCAATGCGTGAGAGTTTGCAGGCCTGTGTGTGTGTGCACATGCCTAACCCTCTCCTGGAGACATCAATAATTGTA
Organism: Hypomesus nipponensis; assembly: GCF_054491055.1. Classification (NCBI taxonomy): domain Eukaryota; kingdom Metazoa; phylum Chordata; class Actinopteri; order Osmeriformes; family Osmeridae; genus Hypomesus; species Hypomesus nipponensis. The sequence continues at coordinate 5,339,123 of NC_140388.1, read as the reverse complement.
GATAGGGGCTTGACTTCGATGGAATCCAACAACGGTTAGAGCATAGAGCCTGGGTCTGTCCAAACTTGATGATGATGTCCCTGTTTTTCTACTTTGAACACAAATTAATCGTTTAAACGCCAGGAGAAAAATGCAGTGTCATGTTGCAACATGTTTGCAATTGTGTTGTTGTTAGGCAGCCATGATCAAAGTTTAGACTGTTGACTTACTAAAATGACTAATGTTATTGTCTTCATTTCATACTAATGGCCCCCACCCCCCCGGGTCAACAACCTTTTGGGATTGTCCTCTTTTTTGACCCATTGTCCTCCTTTTTGGACTCAAGTGTCCTCCTTTTCAGGGTCATGCTTATGGTCACCCTAGCTAGAGCTAACTTCCGACCTTGTATAGCTGTTAAACCCAGAGCTAATTTGCTACCTTGTTTGTCTTCTGTTCCAGACCGCTTTGGGGAGGTACGGTTCAATATACCGACGAGAGGCAGGTATAACGGCAAGTTATACCAGAAAGGGTATCCTCTATAGTTTTTAATGCAATGCTGAGCCACAAGATAAAGGAACCAAATGACACGACATTAACACACACACTTACAGTGCGTGTCCACTGCAGCGACACGATGCGAGCGACAACATGTTTTCCATTCATTTTCTATGGAGCCAGGCGAATCGCTTGCGTGGTGCATTGTGGGTAGAGTTGAGATTTTCTCAACTTTATGCAAATGAGGAGCGATTTTCGCTAGCGATGGCCAATCGGAGTGTTTTCTTGTTTTTGTAACGTAGCAACCATGGTTAACATTTTTTGCTTTCTAGGTTTCAAGGTGGAGGAGAAACTAATCGTTTGCGTGGCTGCTTACCCAGTCCTGTACGATACATAGCTGTATTTGTACAGAGATGTTAATAATACCAAAAAACGATGCATGGCGCAAGGTTGCCAAAGTTGTTGGTGATCGTACTTTCTAACTCAGTCTAGTGACATTACATTACTTTGTTCTGTAGTAACTAGCTAGCTAGCTAGCTAGCCCGGCTGGAACTCACCATTGTATCGACTGATTAGCAGAGATTGAGGAATATAGTAAACCGTTTTTTACACATGTCAACGTGTATGTCTATTAAACAGTTTTGTATTTTGTATACAAGTATTTGCATTTTGATCGATGTTGCAAGTACGTAAACCCAAGTCTGCACACTTGCCCATGACAACTACAACAGTGATTTTAGAGAACTACATTCTACATTCATCTGTTTGAAACGCCCCGAGCGTGGTGAACTGTGGGAAAGCGAGCGATGGCAAGCGATTTGCGTTGCTGCAGTGGACACGCACCGTTAGGAATCAGAAGCAGCTTTATTAGCCAAGCTAGTGTACGGTGTAATTTACCATGGCGAGCTGGTGCATACACGAAATGCAGGTGCATTTAGAAAAATTGCTCCACAAAGGAATCAAACACCCCCACACATTTTTAACATCCCCATCCAGCCATGTCCTGGTTCCATGGAATCAGAAAGTTCTAATCGAGCCCCATTATTGGGTGTGCTTTGCCTTCGGCAAGGGCACAACCCTTACAAAAAAGAAGTATACCTCGAGTTTATTTTGTAAGTATACTTAGTATAAAAAGTATACTATTATCATGTTACTTAAAGTATACTATCAGTGTACTTATTTATATACTTTATACTATGTAAACTGAATTCGCCCACTTTTTAGGTCATTTAGTACACTTTAAAGTACACTTATAGTGTATTTCAAGGTTTACTTTTGAATACTGCAAAGTAGCCTGCGTAGTGCACTTTCAGTTCATCAAGTATCCTCAAGTACTTCAAAGTATACTTTGGAATACTCTAAAGTAGCCTGTGTAGTGCACTTTCAGTTCATCAAGTATACTTCCTAAAGTACTTCAAAGTATACTTTTGAATACTCTAAAGTAGCTTGTGTAGTGCACTTTCAGTTCATCAAGTATACTTCCTAAAGACCCTCAAAGTATACTTTGCAATACTTTCAAGTGCACTTTCATTTAATGTAAGTACGTCAAGAAGTAAACTTCTAAATGTCATTTTACTATTGCTTACTAATGTATTAAATGTTTAGGGGCCCTTCACTACGCCTAGTAGTGCGTACATGGATCCCAACGGCTAGTAGTGCGTACATGGATCCCAACGGCAAACCCAGCTAGTTCACGCAATCAACAGTAACATTAGTATTCTGAAAATATTGGGCATTGTAAAATTATTTACTTTGTGACGCGCACGAGACGTGGCCGCCGCCTACAGTAAGACTATGCAGTCTACTGGGCGAGCCGTTCTCAATCAAATAAGACTATCACGACCCAAATCAAATCTAAAGGCTGCCCTCTTCGACCTTTTTAGTGTAGAATTCACCAAGATATAACATTGGAAACCGTATCTTGTGTAAAACAGCACAGATAGAGCATACACTTCCGAAAGTGATGAGACCTGTTTTACTATATACGGAAGTGTTTTCCGCATAACCCCCATTTGTTTTCAAAGAAGAAAAACTGTGACATAATCAAGTTTAAACAAAACCCAGAATCTATGTCAACCATTGTTGGATTCCAGCAAAGTCAAGCCCCTATCTACGATGATTGAGGTTTTGAGGAGAGGGTTAGGCATGTGCACACACACACACACATCTGCTTGGTAAGTAATAGTAGGCGTGTGCTCTGTGTGCATTCAAGACTTCTGTGGAAATCAAATACAAGCAAATAGTGTTTAACTTGTTAACAGTAAATGCATTAATTTTCAGTACACAACAGTCAATATGCCACTTAGTACTGTTTCACTTTGAATATTACAGTGCAAATTAACACCAGAACACAGTAAGTTTGCAATGTTTTTCTGTATTCGTATTAAGAAGGACAAAACCTTAGAAGGTTCAAATATGCCAGGTTGACATTGGTGTTCTGTAAGCAACACAGCTACAGCTAATACAATTGATAATGGGTGCATTTGGTTTATAGTTGGCGTGTGAATGATCAAGCATTGACAATAATCAATAGTATTGGTGGCCCTGAGGCAATGGAGGGTCCCACAATCTAAATGAGCTTGGACCCCTAAAAGTTTGGGCCAGTTCCAAGGAAACCATACTGTGAAATGGTGTACTGTTTTTTTTAATACCAATATTACGACAGTCTGGTGTCCTGTGGCTTGTAATGAAATCATCTCCAAAGTGAGAGGTGTGTATTTATTTATTTAACTTGAATTTACAGCTCATGCCTTTTTTACCAATTAAAACAAGAACATTCCAATAGCCATGAAAGATACATGATACATTTCATAGGAACATTACAGGATCCACTCCTAATGCTGTATTCAGATCCTGGATTCTTCTGTCACACTTTGAGGGACTTCATCGCAAAGTCACCCATGATCTTGATGAACTGGATGTCCATGTTGTTATCGTTGGTAATTGGGATTACCTTATCTACAAATTTTATTTCGAAATTCTTCTTGTCCTTCAGGGTTATAGAAATCTGGGGGTACATTTTACAGTATTAGTAGTAGTTTTTGAATGTCGTGTTATATCCCATTTTTTATAGCTTTCTATTTCAAGCAAAAGTCTGTATGCATTTTGATTTCCCTCTATCATACTACAAGCTCTTACCATGACATCTGAGGTCGGGGCCAAGGGGTTTGGAATTCTTGTCCCAACTTGGTCCACGGTTGAGGTGAACACAACCTTAGTGCCTACTTTGGGATCATTCCAATAAAATGTAACTTCCAATGCCATGTTCGAATTATCAGAACCAAGGCATATTGCAAATCTGAAAGCATAGAAGATGGAATTAAGTCCATAAGAGATTAACTAATTCGCGTGTTTTACTCACAAATAACATGAAGGTTGGCTGTTTTGAAATACAATTTGGTACAAGTAGAAGTTAGTTTTGTTGATTGCTAAAGGTTATGTTTAGGAATCATACTCATCATATTCTTACTTTTTGGCATCAGCAGAGATTTTTCCTTTCACTTCCACTACTTCTCCAACAGCCACCGGCAGATTACTCAGCTCCAAATTCTGGAAATAGCAAAGAGGTATATGAGGAAGGCCATTCTAATTATAGACCCATCGTGTTCATCACTGTATTCTAAATACCACCTGTACAAATACAAAAACCTTACCATGATTTCACTGATGTTAAGTTGCCTTGAACCAGACGGTGTTTGAAATTGTGAGAGAAAAGTATTGGGAAAAATATGTTATATTTTTTACAGCTGTAAAAACAATTTTATGGTTATGAAGGAGCTATTTTTACTGTAAAGTCAATTTAAGTAAGTTCCTCAAAAAAAAGTCTGAACAAAATAGTAATCCAAAAAGTAACGCAACACACAATGAATACAAATGTATTGGAATCATGTATAGCATGTCGGCAAAGAGTTAAAAGAAAACATGGCCAGATGTCAACCCTAGTCATAGAACTCACCTGTGGATGAAAAGTCTTCTTCTGTGATGGAGGTGATGCTGGGTTCTGATGTGAGGAGTAGAGAGAGATCTCAGTTATATACACCAGGCTGGAGGAGGAGCAGGGGAGGAAGACCGATGTCAGCCACGTTCTAAATTCAACATTGATCTTTATTTGACCCTCTGATACAGATACATTCTTCATTTACATATTTCCACAGAATTCAGATTAGAAAACTAAAGTAAATATGTGATACCCTCATGCATGGAGTGCCAACAATCCCATTTGCAGCTTGACTGTGACAAAGTTCAGGTCATAAACTGTGCAACAGACTTTTATGAGCAGTAAAAGTTGAGTATAGCCTAGATCCTTGTTTTGTGCCATTTTAGACTTATGTGGAAATCAGAATCTGAATCTGAATTTGATTTATTCGCCATGTTACACAACCACCGAATTTACTGTGGCAGGAAGTGGCAAACAAAAAACATATAAGAATCAAATGCTTACACACAAATTGTTTTACTGTAAGCATTTGTGGTTTTGAATACAGTATTACACAGGACAAAAGAAAGAGTGTTGTAGAACAGAAACCAAACCTAATTTTGATAAAGCCGATTATGGAATGGTGTGTGTGTGTGTGTGTTGCGTCGACTGCAAACTAGGAATGATACTTGCGTCGTTGACAAAGTCAATTGTGCTGGATACAACCTAAATTATTGGCTAAAGTCAAAGTGAACAGCTGTTTATATTGTGAATTGAAACACAAATATATTCCCTGTATTACTGTATATTCCATTGCTACTGAGAAACAGCTGAAGTTATGCAAATACTGTAAATCACAGCTGATTCCCAACTAGGAAACACTCAGGTGTTGAGGTTCTATCAATTGCATGACCATAAGGTATAGACAGTAAAGAGGACCTCTTTGGGCTGATCTGGTGTGGGAAAAGAACAATATAGAGCAACACACGAAAGTAAGAATACAGAAAAGCCTGCACAAGGGAGAGGAAGACAAGTACCAGGACAAGGGAGAGGAGTGAGACAAGGGCAAGGGAGAGGAAGACAAGTACCAGGCCAAGGGCGAGGGAGAGGAGTTAAAATGTGTGGTGGCGCTCAGAGAAGGGCCAGAGCTAGGGTAATACTGTAAATGGCAGCTATATTGCATATTTCTTGCAGTAATGTCTTGTTGCAAATGCAACTTTACTGCAGCAATTATGTTTACGTTTTCTTTTACTCAATACATTAACCATACATTCTATAATGCTACTCTGAAATGGGTCATTCTTTTTTGTTCTGAATTTCTGCAGCAAAAGAAACCAAATGCATGCATTTACTAAACCCAACAAAACAAAAATGTAGAGAGACTTCAAAAGAAACTGCATTGCAAACACAATCCGTAATCTATATACTATATACTATACTATATATATATATATATATATATATATAAAATATATGCATTTTTAATGGAGATAGCTTGTACTTTGTTAATAAGCTAAGGGGTTAGTCAAGCAGATTAACTCTGTGGTAAAAAATAGTTTCTATCAGTTATGACTGATTTCCAAGGTTAAATCTGCATTGTCTTTTAAAGACCTTGTAACTGTCATCCATGCTTTTATCACCTCACGTCTAGATTATTGTAATTCCCTCTATGATGGTCTCCCCCAGTCCTCAATTGCCCGTCTTCAGATGGTGCAGAATGCTGCTGCCAGAATTTTATCGTCCACTAGAACGTTTGACCACATTACCCCAGTCTTTGCACTGGCTTCCTGTCCTGTTTAGTATACGTTTTAAAATGTTATTGTTTGTTTTTAAAGCTCTTAATGGACAGGCCCCTTCATATATCTCGGACCTTTTAAAATTGCACGCAGCCATTAGGTCACTGAGGTCTGCGGACAAGCCTCTTTTATACAGTCCCCGATCACGCTGTGTATGCACAGGTGATGGGGCCTTTGCAGTTGCTGGTCCTAAGCTGTGGAATCAGCTTCCCCTATCTATTAGGTAGGCTCCTTCATTGTCTGTTTTGAATCCAGGCTTAAGACCCACCTTTATGTTCTGGCGTTTCCCACCACTTCACTTGTGCTGTTGCTTGTTTTTTCTGTTGTTGACTGTTTTGTATTTTGATTTACTGTGTATTTTATAGTGTTTTAAAAAAATGTATTTGAATTCTGTTTTTGTGTTTTTGTTCGGCACCTCAGTCAGCCTTGCTGTGTTGTGAGTGTGCTGTATAAATGAAATGTATTTACGACTTACTTACTAAGGCTGAAACACATTTCAAATGTCACAAATTTGCTATGTCACTGACATGCAGTTGTCGGCACCAGTGCATTGCCACAGGTAAGACACATTTCATTTGGCATCTGCTGGTCACATGCTCACACGCGATCATCATCCTCATAGTTGTTATTTCAGTTTGACTCATTCGTTTCGTTTTTAAAATTACTATTTTGGCTTCTAACTATTGAATACTTTGTCTGAAAATTATGATCTTGGTTTTCCGGATTCATTGGGTCTTTGCAAATCCACAGTTCCATGATTCTATTTCAGGTACCAGTTCTTGAAAGCCCAAGCCTTTGATCAAGGACTTACCTACCTGTTTGCTTTAACTTTAGAAAGTAGTGATTGTTAGAACTCACAGAAGAGCGGAATACATAATGAGATCCCAAGGAACACCAGGAAGACAAGGCTAACAAGGGGAATGACACACTAATCCAATTACAGCTGTACTGTTACATCACATATAATAATTCAATTAAAACGAATAATAAATTACATATCCAAGGTCAACGTTGGATCACGTTGCCATGGTTACAGCATGGCGAGAGCTGAGTTGCTCTGCTGATGGAAATGTAGTTAGAAAAAAGACACCATCGACCGACCCCATTACAGATTATTTCAATGTGTCCATAAGGCAGACTGGTTAAAAGCAGACTGGGGGTTTGTGTACAGAAACGTAACAAAGAAAATGCTTCTCATTCAGAAACTTTAACCTGTCAAGAAAAAAAATAAAACGACAAAAACATTCAAGATTGAGATGTCGCACACTCTCCCAGGGTCCATCCAGGAAGAAAAAAAGAAGATTCTTGCTGCCAAGGATGAGCCTTGATTCACCAGATGACACCAGATGGTTTCCAAAATTACATTTCCCATGACCCTCTGCTTCAGCTGCGAGGATCTCACATAGAAAATAGGATTTTCATACACAGGTTGAGTCAGATTCCACTCTGTCGCACTTTACAATTTGAGTAAACAACATGTATGAGAGCAGCTGCAGTTGACTAGCTAACATCCAAGTTCAGTGTTGCATTAAGTCTCCTTACATTCAGCCAAAAGATTTTTACTATGGATGGTTTGAAGTCTTAGCACGTCTAGCTGTGGTATGAAAATTTGCCAAACAAGGAAACAATCAAATCCGATTGATTCCCTCCATTTCTCATCCAGACATGATAAATGAAGGAACAAAACAATAAAAGCAATACACAAATGATCGCCCCTACATGATTTAATAAATCCAACTGGGTGGAAAATAAGATCATTAATTTAAATTTCAAACATTTTATGGGAAAAGCAGTTTGTTTTCAAAAAACAAAACACCCACAAATGTGTACCTCACATTTGCGAGATATCTCTGCCACAAAGTTTTCCAGTCCTTCATTTTCTGAAGAGGCCTTGAAGACAACATCAAGTCTGTCAGCAAGCCAAGGCGCAGAGGAAATACGAGGAACAACAGCTGCTGAAGGAGCTGTTTCTTTGATCAATATTGGGGGCTTGATCAAATGATATGACGCGTGAAAATCCCTGTCCGTACTTTGGGGGCGGATAGTCTGTGACACGTGGAGTCTGAGACGTGTCGCTTGCTGCGCTTCTCCAGCAGCAGAGCAGTGAGATCTGAACGAACAGGAAGAGAGTTTTGGCCCGACACTCTTGTGGTACCTGGCTGTCCTCGGTTACTGGCTCCAAACCCGGAGAGGCTGCGGAGAGGTAACACGATCAAGCTTCCTTTCAGAAAGGCTGCTACCTACCTTCGGCGGATCCTAGCGAATCATTTATAAATCATCAGTTTCACATACATCTTGTACATCTCTTTCATACGGCCCAATCATTGTATAGGTTGAGGGCATTGAAGAAGACAGGCGACCATCTGTCAATGTCGAGGAGTGTTGTATTTTAGGATGTGTTTTGGGGGCAGAGACTTTAATCAAAAGAGCAGTTATTGTCAAATTACTGACACAGGTTCAAAGATGGATGACTCCTTGCCGATGTGGACTGACAGCTGAAAGAGTGATTAATATCGTTCCAGCCTGAGAGCTTTGATAGCTAGAACCTCAGGCGTCAGAGAGCAGGTCTCATCGGGGTGTACGTCAGCAGTCATCTGAATCCACACCTCCCCAGACACCAGCCACAGCTGTGGAATAGGTGATAAACACTCGGAGCCTTTAGAACTGTGAAGGCTTCTAGAATCCACAGGTCACTGACACAACGTCGTTTCAAGGGCCTCAATCTGAGCGGTGACAGGCTGGTCTCTGTCCTGACAGATGCAATAAGAGGAAAGCCCAAGGTTTGTTTTTCTCCTTTCCTCAATACATCACTTTTATACTGGCCACAGGCTGAGTCACGCCAGGGCTTTCACGTCAGGAGGACGAGGGCCCAGGACAGAGCTCTGCGGAGGGGCCCACAGGCCCAGGACAGAGCTCTGTGGAGGGGCCCACAGGCCCAGGACAGAGCTCTGCGGAGGGGCCCACAGGCCCAGGACAAAGCTCTGCGGAGGGGCCCACAGGCCCAGGACAAAGCTCTGCGGAGGGGCCCACAGGCCCAGGACAAAGCTCTGCGGAGGGGCCCACAGGTCCAGGACAGAGCTCTGCGGAGGGGCCCACAGGCCCAGGACAGAGCTCTGCGGAGGGGCCCACAGGCCCAGGACAAAGCTCTGAGGAGGGGCCCACAGGCCCAGGACAAAGCTCTGCGGAGGGGCCCACAGGTCCAGGACAGAGCTCTGTGGAAGGGCCCACAGATCCAGAACAGAGCTCTGCGGAGGGGCCCACAGGCCTAGGACAAAGCTCTGCGGAGGGGCCCACAGGTCCAGGACAGAACTCTGTGGAAGGGCCCACAGGCCCAGAACAGAGAGCTGCTGAGGGGCCCATAGGCCCAGGACAAAAACCAGTCATTATCTGTCTTACAGTTTTTTACAATCGCTATCACAGTTTTTTCAATACCTTAAACAAGTTTTCTAAACTCTTAACGCACCAACACACCTACCACACACAATTGGCAAAACTATTAATTTCTTGCTTAAAATCACACATTGTAAACTCAACTCAAACACTAATTGTCATAACACAAAAATATATCAAACATGACACCATGTCTACCAAACACATGTTCTCTTTTCACAGGAACATTTAGTCAATCGTAGCACAAACTGCATTCATTTATGCAGGTATGTGTCAGGTCTCACAGTATATGGATTATAGATTGTGTTTGCAATGCAGTTTCTTTTGAAGCCTCTACATTTTAGTTTTGTTGGGTTTTGTAAATGCATGCATTTTGTTTCTTTTTGTTGCATAAATTCAGAAAAAAAAATGAATGACCCATCTCAGAGTAGCTTTATAGAATGCACGGTTACTGTATTGAAAAAAAGAAGCCAGAAACATAATTTCTGCAGTAAAAGCTTCATTTGCAACAGGACTTTACTGCAAGAAATATGCAATATAGCTTCAATTTACAGTATTACCCTAGCTCTGGCCCTTCTCTGAGTGCCACCACACATTCTAACTCCTCTCCCTTGTCCTGGTACTTGTCTTCCTCTCCCTTGGCCTGGTACTTGTCTTCCTCTCCCTTGCCCTTGTCCCACTCCTCTCCTTTGTGCAGGCACAACTGTATTCATACTTTCTTTGTGTTGCTCTATATTGTTTATTTTTTATTTTTCCACACCAGATCAGCCGAAAGAGGTCCTCTTTACTGTCTATACCATATGGTCATGCAATTGAAAGAACCTCAACACCTGAGTGTTTCCTAGTTGGGAATCAGCTGTGATTTACAGTATTTGCATAACTTCAGCTGTTTCTCAGTAGCAATGGAATACGTAAAATACAGGGGATATATTTGCGTTTCAATTCACAATATAAAAAGCTGTTCACTTTGACTTTAGCCAAAAATTTAGGTTTTGAACATGATGTTATCTGTTATCTGCTGACAGTGTGAAAATAATGTAAAATTTGTGTTTACTCTATGCATTTTGTGTCAAAGCAACAAGAAGTGTGTTAATTGTACAGCCTATACAGGCGGATTGTTGTGCTAACTGTGTTAAGAGTTTAGGAAACCCCCCCAAAAAAACTGTCAGCAATTGTAAAAAACTGTAATGCATTAGTTGCTGTCATATACTAATGATGTAGTTTCAGATGTCAACCACCTTTAATCAAAGATATCATTCAGACACTACAACCGTCGCAAAATTCAAGGGAAATAAAATCCCCACCTTTAAAACGGTTCCTCCCCCCCTCCCCCCAATTCAGGCCAATCACATCCATTAGCACCCCCTCTGTGTTCATCTGCACTGCAAAGTTGCGGCAGGGGCTGGCGTTGGCATGGAAACTGTGAGTGAGGAAAAGGTTACATCTCTGTTGAACCTGCCAGGACGCACAGGAAAACAGGAGCACTATTATCCTGCTATCATCAGCACAAAGAAGGGGGGTGGAGGGGAGGGAGGGAAGAGGAGGGAGGGAGGGAGGAGGATGAAGGAGAAGGGGGTGGGATGTTTATGTAAAGTTTCCAAATGAATGCACTGTGCTGAATGTAAATCATTTGCTGTATGAAAACATTGCAGGGAGGTTATTATCCATTTGTCCCAATATGATGCCATATTGTTGTAGGTAGAGTTGTTCCTGCATAGCAATACATGTGTGATTCTATACAATAAATGCTTTGCTTACGAGGTGCTTTGACTTCAATGCCAAAAACAATTGGTGCACTACCAAGTGTGAAAATAATATCTCCACTTGTATTTGCCTCAACAACAATTCCCACAGTTGAACTGTGGCATGTTTAGGTTTTTGACAGAAGATTCACATTAGAATTCTATACAGCTGCTGGCTTGCCTGCATTGCTGTAGGCACCTGCATGATGTTGCTCGGTGGAAGAAGCCCAGCCTTAATTCAGATTCACCGCGTGGAACAGACCAGACGTGGCCTCTTAGTGTTGAGCCAGAAGAAATAATGCCTCACTATATATGATGTCCTCTGCCCCCACCCCTAACCCCACCCCTAACCCCACCCCACAGGAGATAATAAGCTCCCCTGAGATTCCTATGGAGCAGGGAGAAGCTGGGAGATGTCTTGGTGACATGGCGCATTCTGCTTGGGAAGGCCTTCCCACTGGAGACACGGGGAGAGACAAGTGACGAGCGATGGCAGGGTGGCAGCCAGGCGTGTCTGTTGCGTCGCTGAGGAGAGATAAGCCAGGAAGAGAGATATCTCTCAAGAGCCAGGTGGCTTTAGCGCACGCCCTCGGAAACGCCACCACCCCGCGACTCGCTCATATCCCTGAAGTCTTCCTTTCAAAGGTTCCTGTGAAAGCTCTTTCACTCAGCATCTCCTGAGTTTTCAACGTCGCAGCCAAGAGCCTTCGGAAGCTCCAGAAGCTGTATTGACAATCTGTAATTAAAATCTGACTTGGGTCTCCAGTGAGGAACACCTTCCATCCCGAGGACAGAGACGCTGTCGCCGTCCCTGCCACAGTATCTGATACCGGTTATTGAACTGTTAGCCATCTTGTTTGGAGATCGATGTGGTACAGGCCACCTATTATTTGTCTCAAAAATGACGTTGGTCCTTTTTGTTGATTTGAGACGGTCGAATACAGGGTGTGATTTTAAAGAAAGAAAGGTTATGGAAAGGTTAGGAATAACATACTCTTTCTTTAGAGAAAGCAACAGTCTGTTCATGATGTGGGGTTACAAGGTTTGGGTCTGACACTATATCAGCAGCCACCATATTTGATTGGTTCTGTGTACAGGGTTCTTAATCCAATATAATTTGTGAGAGTACATAGGGAAGGTTTTGGGAGGTAATTGATAAGGGGATTGCTCGGCATCCGCTCTTTGGGGGAGGATTACATGTTCGGGGAAGTCAGGGGGATTAAAAATAAGGACAAGTGTCCTGATCCTGAGTCACAGAGTGTGACACATACACTCATACACGAACAGACGCACCAGGACACACATTTGCCCTCATGCACTCACAGATACACACACACACAACACACCCAGTCATGCACAGTCTCTACGTGCACATCCTTCTGCCTGTTGTGGCTGAGGAGTGGAGAGATTTTCCCTGAATCTCTCCGTCGAATCTCATGCATTAGAGGGAGATGCTGCACAACGTCTCGTGGGAATTCCACTCACAAAGATGCAACTGAGTAGAAAGAGCCTTGTTCTGCTGTGTTTGGGTTTGACATCATAAATATGCTTTAAACGAGCTAACCAACAGCAAGGCCTTGAGAGGCTCACATTTCTGGTTTTAATAGGCCGGGTCCCCTTCAAGTTGCAACCAAAAAAAAAAGACGATCAAAACAACTGAAACTGAAAATCGGTGCAGTCTCTGGCAGATTGCAAGAGAGCCTGTGGCTGAGTGGAACACAAAGGGATAAAGTCACAGAGAGATATGAACGTGAAGATGCACGCTGCTCGCATTTTCATCGTATCACTGCGTATAAACACAAACGCTATGTTCCAGCAGTTTGGCAGCACTGGTGGTACAAACAATGCTTTGATTGAAAAGGGTGTCAGTTTCCCCAGCAGACACGTCAAAGAACTTTTCATTAAAAGCTGAGAGGAATCCTCCTTGCTTTCTTTCTTATGGGGAAAACTGCTCCTCCAGTTTACTGTTCCGATCATCTTCTGCTGCTTCTGCGGCCTTCTCGTTGGTGGTGACCTTCCCTGCTTTGTCCAGGCAACCTTGTGTTTCCTGCATGGCAAACAAACAGATAGGTAGACAGTTTGTCCCCAGCATGTGGGCAGTGCTCTGGAGAGGGTTCCGGGTTCCAGCCTGAAGTGAGGAGACCACCGTGCCCAGAGGTCGGCTCCGTCAGGTCGTCCAACCCGCAGTTTAGGACACATCGTTGTGCTTCACTGAAACAAGATGACAGCCTGTAGTCTATACAGCCTGACTCAAAAGACAGCCAGTCCCGAGATCTTTCTCAGATATGTATGATACTTCTATTTCACACAAGTGAAGAGATCCCTAATGGGTAAAACGGTGAGGTCTCCTTGTAACAGAGGTGCTACTCGAACAAGATGTTCCTGTTCTTGAGAGTTATCCTCCTTATAGTATAGGTTCCACAGGTACACTTGCACTTGTAGCGGTTCTTGTTGTTTCATTGTATCTTGTTTAGCTACATGCTCTTATGGTTCTTCCCTTTGGCACTTATTTTGGTTTTTCAGAATTTGTGCTTCATGTTTTGGCTACTCGCAGTGTTTTTGGGGCTATCTTGTTGTTATTATTATCAGTGACCTATGCACTTTGTAAAGCTCTCTCTTGGAAGTCGCTTTGGATGAAAACGTCTAAATGCTAATGCTAAATGGATACATGTAAATGGAAATAGGTTGGACAGCACAGTTCCCACCTTGAGGTCAAGAAGACAGATTTATTCCTCCTGCTCTGTCACTCGGTTTGTTTCCTGCATCCTTATAGACCGTATATGCCATCCAGTGCCCTCAACAGCTGCCTCGACACAAGCCTGGGAGGGATTAACTCTGCTCCAGGGCACAGCCAATTACAGGTCCCCAAAAGCATTCTGGGAAATGTGTGCTTGTATATTGATTGGGCCACAACAAATGTTTGGACAAACCAGGAAACAGCAGCAGCAGTATTTATGCATTACATGTATATACATACAAAACTCTTGCAGAGGATTTTGAAACTACTATCAAACAATTACTGCATCTGGCATTGTGCAGACATGCACGATTCAGACACACATGTTCCTTCATTGCCAGAGCTCAAAGAGCTGCAAAATGGTGGATACTTGAGCTCTCTTCCTTTCTGCTTGGCTGCAGCCTGCTGAGCCTACCTTAATGTAAAACCACATGTACCTAGCTCATTTGGCCATGCATTGCCATCCAAGTCAATTTCACCATTCCACAGCAACGAGTTTTTCCCCCTTCCTCTCTCTCAAACTCAATTTGAGAGAATCCTGGGAGACAGCACTGGGCTCAGACTTGGTCGATCAAATTTTCTCATTAATGTAGAGGCGCCGTAGATACCTTCCGATTACGACATGAATAATAAATAGGCCTGAGAACTGTCCCTGAGGTGGGCGGGCTCTGTTTAATTCACTGTCTATCCAGTGGTATTACTGAAACTGCCTCTCAACAGCGCAGAACTCCTGGCACAGGAGGGCTGTTGTGCCAGACATAATAGCCCCCAGTCAGGTCGTGTTTCTGGGGGACGGCTTAGGGAACCTGGGGGGGCATGGTGCTGCCGGAGGACTTGTAGCAGTCTTGTAAACCACAGTGATGTAGACACGTAACGAATCATTCACCATTCCAGGATGTGTGTCTGATGTGAGAATGTCCCTGTCTTTGCATAGCCGTCTGATTCTCAGCACTAGAAAATGCGTCTGCTACTAAACTGTTGTTAATGATATCTAAAAGCTCAGTACATCATCTTCATTCAGTTCAGCCAACTGGTTTACATCTTTATCTTTATCTTTATTGTCCATATTATGTAGCTCTCCTGGAGGGTTGGGGTGTAAACCTACAGGAGGGTCTCTCTCCAGAAGCAGGGTTGGTAAAGCCTGCATTTGATTCACGCCATGGTGTTTTCATCAATCCATGTATCAAGGTAGTGTGTCTCCCTCTACAGGTCAACTGAGGAATTACTCTTCACTTTGTAAATCAACAAGACATGACAAATGCTGCCCTGATTGGCAATGTAATCAAATAACAATCGGTGCAGCATTTTATTCACAGTCAATTACATTTCCTTGTCATGTTTAATGACGTGTTCAGTGGAACTGCACCTAATTAAGCTTAACGTCCGACTGTGTTGTTAGATGTGAGTGCCATGTGAGTGCTATCTAACAAAAAAACACAGGTATCAGGATGTTGTATCACATTGTACAATGTACCCCTTTATTTTTTGAAATGATTTACAAAAGAAGCATCTGTGAATATAGATATATTAAGATAATAGATACAAATTAAGATTAACTTTATTGTCCCACAGAGTATAACATGGGGCTTGGGTTTTTAACATTTTATTTACAATAAACTTTAAAGTCAACTATTAAAATATACACAGCAATGTCTTCAATTGTCTATAAGATTATTTTTTTTTAACGTCATGCAAATGGAAAAAGGATCCCAAACTGTTTACATGAGCTCTGAAAGTTTTTCTTTCACCTTGTCTTCGATGTTCGCAAAGTATTTCATCTGGCTAAGAAGTTCTTTAGCCGTTTGAAGCTCTCCTGTTGAGAAAGATGAAGAGTGAAAAATAGTTCAGTCAGTTTGATAGTCTCTCAATGAATACAAATACAAACAGAGAGAGAACATGTTAAATGTCGAGTCAACAGCAGTAGGACATTACCTTTCCTCATCGACGTGTCTATCTGTTCAGTCAAGTCTTTTAATCTCTCTGAAACAATGATAAAGAACAGGTTTAACACAAGCTGTTCACAAAGAAAACCCGACAATCTGTTACTAAAATCTGACATTCGTTGATGAAAGCCATATGGCCATCAACGTACAGGCATTTTGGCTTGAAGAAAAAAAAAAACGTAATTTCACAGGTCACAAAGTACTAATTCCCATATAAACACTGTCTTCGACCTTTAGTGGACTGGCCGATGGGGTGCACGTCCTCCGGGCTACGAGCCTCCTGAAGAGCCTCGTTCATCTCCATCAGCTCCAGGAGGAGCTGGGGGTCAGCTCCTGGGTCCGTCCCCTCCTCCAGGTGCATGCTCTGGAGCTCCAACTGAGACACGGAAAACATGAGTCCTTCACCGTCAACACAGGCCAGTCAGGCGGCATCAGCCCACAATCAACAATGCTCAAGTTCAAGTCTTTTATTTGTCAGGTACACAGAACAACACAAGGTCAGACTGGGCACTGAAATTCTTAAGACAAGACGACGCAAGCACCTGGCATAACATAACATATAAGTACACAGAACATAACTTACATCTATGCTGAGCTTAAATAAGTGAAACTTCCTAAATATACAGATAGCAATAAATAATGGACTATACTAACCCTAATACTAAAACCTCCTCAATGTGGAGGAACGACTGGGATGGAAGCTATGCGTGACAAAGTATACACAGTGCGAATCGACAAGACAATAAATGAACTATTCTTCCTCTGAAGAAGTTTTTTTGGCCACTTTTTATCTCGGTGGGAGATAATTTCAGGTTTAGATACCATTCCGGAACAGAATTCCACCTCACCATGTACAGTCCACGACTCAGCGGTTTGAGGAGGGTCCTGTAGGCTTTGTTCACCAGAGCCGACTGATGCTCTGAAAACTCCTGTTCTTCCTGTCAAGAAGAAGACATAAGGACATCAAGATGGCTGAACAAGTCAACAGGCTCACACGCGGGCCCCCGTTGGATAAGGTGCAGTATAACATCTCCACTTACGAGGCCAGAGATTGTAGCTCGACTACACAACGGATCTATACGACACACAAAAGACGACTACGTCATTGGTGGCGCGTGAATGGGATGCGAAAGATAACCTGTGGAGGTCTATCTAGTCTTGCAAATCAAACTGTCACAAACGTGTGAAAAGGAGAGACATCCTTGCTTCACACAATGCCAAACCCATCTCCGGGGAATTTCTTTGTAGCTCATGCATTGACAAGATTCATTCTGCTATGCTGGATCCTGGGTCACGTCGGTAATTGGATTTCGGAACACACCTTGACACTCTTGAGCTGGACAGCGGGTTTGCGGGTCCACCAAGGGACACGGGTGGAGGCGAGGAGAGGAAGGAGTGATGTCAGAGAGGGACCAGCACAGCGATGGCTGCTCTCACTCCATATATCCAGCTCTCACTCCTGCCAGCTCGTGGGGACCATCCATAGCTTCCAGTCAAGGAGCTTTAGCATGCAAACCTTGTAATGATGACCCCCATCCATAAAGTTGGGAGCAGGCTTAAATAAGGACCAGCCACAGGGCGGATTGTTAAACAGAGTCTGGGGTGAGAGGAGGCTGAAGACAGTCACAGTGTTGTGTTTAGAGGCACAACACTGTGGGCTTGTGAGATCCTCACGACAAAAGCGTGGTGGAGGAAGAGGCAGACTGCCCTACTGCAGACGTGGTACATCCATTTATGTAGCGATGATGGACTGATTTGAACACTGGGCTGAACCCTAATGTTCATTTTCTCAGAACCTTGTTCCATCTTTATTTCCATTGTGGCACCCCTGCCCAGGGGCCCTAATACTGATCTGTCATCGGTCCTGTGAACCTGACTGTAGGGCTGCCGAACAGGCCCCAGTCTGACTGCAATCTCTATGTGAACAAAATGACAGAGTAGCCTACCGCCTTCTTCTGGCTGAAGTTGTCAGGGTGCAAAGAACGTTGGAGATGAAGATATCTTTTCTGTAGCTTTTCAGTGTTGATTGCAAAGGTCTGGTCACTAAAAAGATGCAATAACAAGTAAAGGATACAAGAAGTGTGGTTTTAATTGGCATTCTATAATTTGATTCTGACAATGGCTTGAGTAGTGACATTGAAAAACCACACAGTAACAACTACCCATATTTGATGCACGAATTACGTTGATACTCAACGTTCATCCCGGTCATATGCCCCTGGATTAGACGTAAACTCACCAATCCATGATCTGGAAGAAGGATGCCCTCTCGTCTGGAGGTTGCAAAACGTTACAAGACGAACAGAAGAATGCTGGAGTCTCTTCAATAGGTTGACTGCAATTCCAACAGTTCTGTTTCACATGGGTTGTGCAGAACAACTTCTGTGAACTGACAATGGTGGTGTACATTAACCCTCTCTCTTTCAGTAGCCTCAAGCTATTCCTTTGCCTTGTGCCCTTATTGCTATTGAAGGTGATGCAATTGTTTAACGTTACATACGATGAAACCTTTGATAAGCATGCTTTGTTCATCAAGAACTGATTTGAATGCTGGAGTCCATGAGATGTGCAAATAATCCGCAAATTGTTCAACGACAGCATTGTCGACAGTTTCGTTTACAGTGCTGTAAACTGTATTTCTGAATTTACAAAACACTTGAAATTACTTCCTTGTGAAACATGATTCTTCTTCGACAGTAGTAGTCGGAAGGAAAACTGTCAAGCAAGTATCCTGTACTGGCGTTACCGCCGCTTATCGGATTGGCGTACATTGTCGGCTACAGTACTGTACTGTACGTGAAACGTATTGACCCGGTCGACATAACACAGACACAGCTACGCTTGCTGCTAGCTGGTCCGCTAGCCACTTTAGTATCATCAGTCACTTCACCAAATATTTCTTGTAAGCTAGAGGTGTTGGTACGTCGGCATTTATGGCTGTGGACTAAAATCTGTAAGATATAAATATTTGTTTATCCTCGATTTATTTCCGTTAATTATCTTGTATTGTAGTTTTCTAGTTTATGCCAACTTTAGCCTATGCTAGTTAGCAAGCTAATGGCCTTGGCTAGCTCGCTAGTTACAGTGCTATCTACTCCTCCCTGTTAAACTACAGCTTATAGTGAGCTAGCTAGGCACAGGACACTAGCGTGCAAGACTCAGCATTATTCACCATGCATGCCTGACTATAGCAGACACTATTTGACACCGAAGTTGACTGGTTAGCTGCCATAGAGACCCCTGTAAATCGACATACTGTAGCAGAGATTTTGGTTTTAGTTTCTGAAAACAGATTTGCACCTGTCAACTGAACCGGCATTTGTTAGCTACTGTACCTAGCTACAGTATTCTAGTTTTGACTCCAGTGGCTAGAGCTAACTAGTTAACTATCTAACGACTAGTCATAACAAGTGTATTTTGTTAGCAAGTGGCAGTCTTGAAATCTGTGCTTTAGCTATTAGCTTACTGTCAACGGATGGTTGACAGTTAACAAAGGCCTATTAAAATTATATGTTATTCAACGTTAAAATGAAATTTCTCAATTGAGTAAGCTAATCTTAACTGGCTACACAAGACTGACTACACCCGAACGGAGTTTTCATCCCATGCCGAATGACTTTGTCAGGTTATGCCCAAATTCAAGAAAGTCACCTTCAGGCCCATGTCTTTTCTAAAGAAAGTAAATCGAGGTAGTTTCCCCTAAATCAAATGTAAGCTTTTTGTGAGGTCATTAATTCTCATTTGAGGGTGTTATTTAATGCCCACAGAGTTATTACAGAGATAATAAGGCAAGTCATGTTACTTTATTTTTCAGATTCAATACCCCTCCCGATGGAGATGCGGGTGAGCAGAACTCATGCTGATTGCAGGGTTCATAGAGAGTGGGATATCCACCAACTGCAGCACCAGACATTGGAGTACAGATAACACCACTGACGTTTGTGGTAAGACACCGTTTCCCTTCACAAAAACAGTTACCGATGTCTGCTCATATCATCAAATAGCCTGTTAGAAAAGAGTAAGTATTGTTCAAACTCAATTGTATGGCTCGCCTAGAGGGACTTTGGCCGGGCGTCAAACTCCTCGACTGCACAGGAAGTATGTCCGTCCTCAGCGGTGCGCGGAGACTGACGAGTGCCCAGTCCTTGCAGTGGGTGAGGGTTAGGGAGGCCATTAGGTGAGAGCAGGGTGTTCCAGAGAGACAGGAGCTGGAGACAGTGGCTCCTCTAAGGTAAACAGGATCTCCTCCCAAAGGTCGCAGAGGCACTCCTCAAGGCCACACCAGACAATACCCTGGATATTATCATCGGAAACGGCCAAGAATAGAGCACTAGAGAGTAAAGGTGGCTGCGGCTTTGTTTGAACCATTTGAGACAAAACGCACTCTGTTTTTTAGGAGTGGGGGGCGGTTGCTAAGAGCTGTGAGGCTGTGTGTTTTGGGATGGCGCAGTAGTAAGAGGCTTCTCTTGTCTGTCTTCATGGAAGGAGGAGGAGTGGAAGAGCTTGTCTGTTACGCTGAGGTAGTCCGCCTTATTCACGCTCTCGTAAGTAGCCTCATTTAATAGAAAATACATATACATCTAGTCATTTAGCAGACGCGCTTATCCAGAGCGACTTACAGTAAGTACAGGGACATTCCCCCTGAGGCAAGTAGCGTGAATACCAGTTTCCCCTTTTTCTGTGCAGTCCACCTTTTTTTGTGTGTTTCATCCATTGCATGTTGGCACCAGTACCTGTTTAAGGCTGCCAGACCAATAACAGGACAAACTCTCTTTATCTGGACAGATTAACATCATGAAACACACACTAAAACATCAGTCTCACCCATAATGAATTAGTGCTCCCATAAACTGACTTTGATCTCCAGAAACATATTTACCCAGAGCAATAAAGATCCTGTATAATCACCTACAGTGTTGTAGAGTTATAATTAAAATGCTGTTGTTTTTAACAACGCTGGAATGAATAGCCAAGAATGCGCATTCTAGTGTCTACTTAAGGCCTTGGATCATTACAACATTTCAAGGGAACCGTTTCGAATGGTGTGATGCATTGCCTCATACAATAACCATTACAGTACAATAACCTCATTTCTCATCCTCTTGCTTTGTTGAATAAGCGTAT
The DNA here is from genome assembly GCF_054491055.1 of Hypomesus nipponensis. Classification (NCBI taxonomy): domain Eukaryota; kingdom Metazoa; phylum Chordata; class Actinopteri; order Osmeriformes; family Osmeridae; genus Hypomesus; species Hypomesus nipponensis. The sequence goes on along the minus strand of NC_140388.1, from coordinate 5,318,001 downwards.
ATTCCAATCCTGTCAAATGTCAGAGTGGCATGTCAACAGCCTCACCGTCATGACGATCACCGTTCCCTGTGCAGGAACACCATGATCCCCATCACTGAGCTGCGTTACTTTGTGGACACCCAGCCTGCGTACCGCATCCTGAAGCCATGGTGGGACGTCTTCACCGACTACATCTCCATAGTCATGCTGATGATCTCAGTGTTCGGGGGCACACTGCAGGTCACCCAGGACAAGATGATTTGTCTGCCTTGCAAGTGGGTGGTCAATCAGACCTGCAGAAGGTATTTCAACTCCACCCTCTCGTCCCCGCTGATCCTGGAGCCCAAGGGCATCCAGTACGACCTGGACCGACACCAGTACAATTACGTGGATGCTGTGTGTTATGAAAACAGGTTGCATTGGTTTGCCAAGTACTTTCCCTACCTGGTGCTACTGCATACACTCATATTCCTGGCTTGCAGCAACTTTTGGTTCAAGTTTCCCCGGACCAGTTCAAAGCTGGAACACTTTGTGTCCATCCTCCTGAAGTGCTTCGACTCCCCGTGGACCACCAGGGCACTGTCCGAGACGGTGGTGGAGGAGAGCGATCCCAAGCCGATGAAAATGAATGGCTCCATGGACAAAAAGGCGTCCGTCATAAGTGAGGACGTGGAGGCGAGTGTCCCCATGCTGCAGAGGACCAAGTCCCGCTTGGAGCAGGGCATCGTGGACCGCACCGACACGGGCGTGCTGGACAAGAAGGAGGGGGAGCAGGCGAAGGCCTTGTTCGAGAAGGTCAAGAAGTTCCGCATCCACGTCGAGGAGGGGGACATCGTCTACAGACTCTACATCCGACAGACGATCATCAAAGTCATCAAGTTCATCTTGATCATCTGCTATTCGGGGTACTACGTGCACAAAATTCAGTTCAGTGTCGACTGTCACGTGGACATAGAGAGCCTGACGGGCTACAGCATGTACCGCTGTGCCCATCCCCTGGCTACCCTGTTCAAAATCCTGGCCTGCTTCTACATCAGCTTGGTCGGCGTCTACGGCCTCATCTGTATGTACACCCTGTGCTGGATGCTGCGTCGCTCTCTGAAGAAATACTCCTTCGAGTCGATCCGGGAGGAGAGCAGTTACAGCGACATCCCCGACGTGAAGAACGACTTTGCCTTCATGCTGCACATGATCGACCAGTACGACCCGCTCTACTCGAAGCGCTTTGCCGTCTTCCTCTCCGAGGTGAGCGAGAACAAGCTGCGGCAGCTCAACCTGAACAACGAGTGGACGCTGGACAAACTGCGCCAGAGGATCACCAAGAACTCCCAGGAGAAGCTGGAGCTGCACCTCTTCATGCTCAGCGGCATCCCGGACACGGTCTTCGACCTGATGGAGCTGGAGGTCCTGAAGCTGGAGCTCATCCCGGACATCACCATCCCCCCCATCATCGCCCAGCTGGTCAACCTCCGAGAGCTGTGGCTGTACCACACGCCGGCCAAAATAGAAGCGCCGGCTCTGGCCTTCCTGCGCGAGAACTTGAAATCCCTTCACGTCAAGTTCACGGACATCAAGGAGATCCCGTTGTGGATCTACAGCTTGAAGAACCTGGGCGAGCTGCACCTCACCGGCAACCTCAGCGCCGAGAACAACCGCTACATCGTCATCGACGGGCTACGGGAACTCAAGAGGCTCAAGATCCTCCGGCTGAAGAGCAATCTGACCAAGCTCCCCCAGGTGGTGACCGACGTGGGCGTCCACCTCCAGAAGCTGTCCGTCAACAACGAGGGCACCAAGCTGATGGTCCTCAACAGTCTGAAAAAGATGGTGAACCTGACGGAGCTGGAGCTGATCCGATGTGACCTCGAACGCATCCCCCACTCCATCTTCAGCCTCCACAACCTGCAGGAGATCGACCTGAAGGACAACAACCTGAAGACCATCGAGGAGATCATCAGCTTCCAGCATCTCCACCGGCTGGTCTGCCTTAAGCTCTGGTACAACCAGATCGCCTACATCCCCATCCAGATTGGCACTTTGACCAACATGGAGAGGTTGTACCTGAACAGGAACAAGATCGAGAAGATCCCGAGCCAGTTGTTCTACTGCCGCAAGCTGCGCTTCCTGGACCTCAGCCACAATAACCTGACCTGCATCCCCACAGACATTGGCTTCCTGCAGAACCTCCAGTATCTGGCAGTGACAGCCAACAGAGTGAGTCGCGGGTCTTTATGTTTGTCTCACTGCATTCTGTTTGCATTCTTTTGATGCTGTAGGTTGTTTTAGTGGGCTTCCGAAGCTTCTTGTAGATGCCTTATTTGCCTAAAAGGATCATGTTTCAGAATTGCTTTCGAGATAATAACTAAATGATATATTTTAGAATGTGCCATGTCAGTCCACCACTCATAAACACGGCTGTAGGACTTCTTCGTTTTGATCCCTTCTTCCTCTTTTCCACCTTTTAAAGATTGAGACCCTGCCCAACGAGTTGTTCCAGTGCAAGAAGCTCCGTACCCTCAACCTGGGGAACAACTGCCTGCAGACCCTGCCGTCGCGCTTCGGGGAGCTGACGAGCCTGACCCAGCTGGAGCTCCGGGGGAACCGCCTGGAGTGCCTCCCCGTGGAGCTGGGCGAGTGCAAGCAGCTGAAGAGAACCGGTCTGGTGGTGGAGGAGGAGCTCTTCAACACCCTGCCCACGGAGGTCAAGGAGCTGATGTGGAAGGTGGACAAGGAACAGGCCAGAACAGACTGAGACTGGGTGTTTGAGTCTGGTGTCCCCGGGGGGGGGGGGGGTGGGGGTGGAGGAGGTGACCAGCCCCTCAGACCGCCTGCTGAGTCAGGGTGAGGACAGGATGGCCTGCTGGGGAGGGGGGGGGGGGGGAGGCTGCAAATGTCACAATGCCATTTTTCTTTCCTTTTAATTTTTTTTTTTTTTTTTTTATGTCTGTCTTGAGAGACAGTTATTAAACTCACTGAGAGACTGAGATCAATTCAGGATTAGCTTTGAATCAACTTGTGTCCCATTGTCAGGAGGGTGACAGCAGGGGAGGTCAGTTAAAGCGATATCAATGAAGGTCAACGGAGACGAGTAGCGCTCAATGCTTCTATGCCGGTGGACTGTGTCACGAGCACAGGTGTCCGATGAGTCAATAACCCTGCGGAGTCACAACCCACTCATCCAGTGGGGTAGGTCACCGTAGCAGTGAAGGGTTTGACCTAGCAGTAGAACTATGCGTGCCGTGAGACCGCCGCTGTCCGCCAGCACAGGATGGGACCCTCCCGTTCAAACAGAACTCTCCAAGGCTGCGCTCTTGTGCTCATTATAGTACTATGTGCAGATGGCAACATTATGAATTCAAGTGAGATATACACTAGGGTATTTCTTAACTCTAATTAGGCCTAGATGTAAAGACCAAATATTTTATAATGCTAATTGCTTGACATTTCAGTTGACCTCATTTGCACGGGAATGCAACATGATACAATTGATTTTGACTGGTGTGAAGCACCTCTGGAACTTTATTGTTCTCTGTAGTGAACAATACTTGAGGGTTTTTAACGGACGGGTAAATTGGCAGCCATGTGTGACGGCCCATTGGATCAGCAGCAGCGGATCGTTTCAGCTGAAGGTCAGTTCCACACAGGAGAGTCCTTAGGAGTGGTGGAATGACTGTCGAAGGCACTTAATTTCCTGACGAGAGGCATGGTGTCACTTTGAGTGGCCAACAGATATTGGGTAGATTTGCCTTAACCCTAACCTGTTTTATGTGTCTTTGTTGGTAATATTTGTTATTACACAGTTCTCAGTTCAAATTCAACTTGTGGTGCAGCATCAATTCCATCAACAGAATGACTGAATCCGGATGGTAATTTGTGATATGCACTTTCTCAAGAACATGCCATCATTTAGGCAGTATGTTTAAATAGGAAACCCTTTCTCAGACTGTTACCACACAGGGAATCTGTCATTCACACTTTCACTTCATTTACACAAACGGGGACCTGCATGGCATTCATCCTGGCATTATAAGCTAGCTGTTACTACTGTAAGGATTATTACAAAGGTTGTTGGTCACTTCTCTTCATGTCATGTATCATGTGTTTTATTCCCATGTTACTCCCATGTTCATCCTGTCTTTTGCCATATGCTGATATGAAAAGTATGGTTCAGTGTGTTATGGGTAAAAACGTTCTGCCATTTCTGGTTTGCTTAAGTAAGCATGATGTTGCAAAGGCGGGTATGCAAGGTCTCAAATGCCTCTTGTCACAGTAGAAAGTTATAACCATAATTATATTGTTTTGTGTTTTAGTAGACTGTACTGAAGCTCGACACACAATCATAATATACACAGTAGCAATGTAACTGAAATGCAAACATAAGCATTTTTAAAGGATGTCTGTAAAGCTATTCCTTTCTGGCAACATATTTTGCTCTCTGTCCAACACTAACATAGTTCTCAGTGTTTCTTCCATCTGTTCTGGACGCTTTGCCCTTCTGTTGGTCATATTCAGAGTAAGGGAGTAGATGCAGAAGTAGATTAAAAGGGATCATTGCTCCTTTTGCACTGGATGCCATAACGCATCTATAAGGCCCTACCACATCTGTCAAACATGTACAGTACATCTATGTTATTTTGATGGAGGCATGAAGCTATGTTAACAGTGCACTGCTATTTATAGACAATCAACTTATGTCTCAATGAAAGTGTGAATGTGGAAAAAGAGTTATGAACAGTTAAGCTCGTGGATTTTGAGGTGTCTTACAAACACTATCTCTGAATGTGCTGCGCACTAAAACAGCAATTTATTCAGCCAGAAAATTGTTGGTTTATTTGGAAGACACTGTTCAATGGGAATTATTCCCTCGTGCATGAGACACAGTAACCTCTAATGCCATTCTGATCAGGATAGGAAGTCTCAGACTTGATGCCATTAGATGTTAATTGGAGCAATACCTTTTTAGTTGAATTATTTTAAAAGTTAGATTTCTATGTTTTCTTCAGTATTGACAGCTATCTTTACAATACACACACATTTTCTCAGGAAATTGACATTCAGTTTGCATCTTTTTTTATATAAATATATTTTCTTCAATTTCTCAATATTTTTGTTTATTTAAACCAATGTTATATTACACATTTTTGTATTTCAGTTCATTCTTTTCCAATTTGTATCAGTGTATTTGATATTAATTGCAGTTAAAACTACTAAATATGAAGAGAAACACTTAACTACTACTCCACATTATTTGTGATAATGCATTTTTGCTGTGTTGTTTTAAATTCTGAATTCGTTTTTTTTCTTCAGTAGTGTGGCAAAGACTAAGGAGGTCCAGCTGTGGGAGACTGTCACATTAGAAATGCCCGCTATTCCTTTCATGTTTTTTTCGGTTTTGGAGATACAAACCAGCCCAAATATACCCATATGTTCAGATCTGACAGTATTTTAGAAATCCATAGCAGTATTAGTTTGTTGCCAAGTATTCCAACCCTTCATAGGAGATCAGCGTTATATTTCAATCACATGAATGATGTGAGCTGTCTGTCAGTATACCACAGAGGTGTCAAGCCTTAACCCCACTCCCTGTCACTCCTACCATGAAATAAACAATAAACATAGTATTTGTCTTCAGTCACCGTTACTTATTCTCTGGAATTACAAAAGCCAAAATATTTGTATTGGTTGCTATACTGCTTTTAGCCACGAAAACACATCGTTTATGACTTTTCAGTGTAATGCAAAATTATTGGTCTTTATTGGATTGGTGTTATGTAGCTTTATGTGACAGTGCGGTACTCTGTAAAAATGAATTACTTAATAATGTAGTTTGCCGTCTCTGTTAAATTGCGGAACCATTATTCTGACACTGGATGTAGCTAGTCGAATTTATTTCGTTAACGCACTTTCGGAGATCAAGCACTCATACAACGACTGGGAATGGTTAGATGTCTTAACTTTAAACACGCTTTTAGCTTTCTATTCAAATCGATACGAAGTTACAAACCTGTAACTGTATAATTGCTTATCCTCTTCGAACTCACTGGTTAATATTGGGAATCAAATGTATCCAGCTTACCAGCCAATTGTTGGCAGTTTGGGTTGCTTGATGGCTAAGCTAACCATAGAATGTAGGCTCTATGCCTCTCCACTGCTGGTCATGTGCTGGAAGTTATTTCAAATAAAATAATCCACTCTTTCGCAGGCAGTGACTCTACACACAGACCTTGGTGAGATAAAAATCGAGTTGTTCTGTGAGCGAGCTCCAAAATCATGTGAAGTGAGTAACTTTATTACCAACTAGCATGCTATCCTGGTTATTGTGTGGCTCAGTCCTACTGAACCAATTCAATTGCTACAATGCAACGGATGCACCTCCAACAAGGAAGCACAACGTTTAAATGGCATTCAATCATTGAAACGACATGATTGAAAAGTGAACATTTCAGTGACGTGGTTGGACATGGCTATTTCAATGTAACAAAGAAGTGTCTCATTCTGTTTGATCTGTAGAACTTTCTTGCCCTCTGCGCCAGCGGTTTTTACAATGGCTGCATTTTTCATCGCAACATCAAAGGCTTCATGGTGCAGACGGGAGACCCAACAGGTAGTGTACCATCATCGTCCAGATACACAGCTGTTCTGTTCTCGGGTTGGATTGAACATGAGCTTGTCTGAGACAGTTTAATACCGGCTCAATACTATCGTACTCAGTGGTAATGTCTGATGTATACATACTTGTATTAGATTGCAATATTACCGAGCAAATATATCTTAACTACAAGTGACAATTTTCTCCTTGCAATGTTAAGGCACTGGTAAGGGAGGGACCAGTATTTGGGGGCGAAAGTTTGAAGATGAGTTTAGTGAACACCTGAAGGTGAGTAGTACACTTTCACACTTGTACTTTAGAAACAATTTGATGTTACTTCTTCAGCTATCTCGATCTGTTGTTATCCGTGTTTGTTTACTGCAGCATAATGTACGCGGTGTCGTTTCCATGGCAAACAATGGCCCCAACACGAATGCATCGCAGTTCTTCTTCACCTACGCCAAGCAGCCACATCTGGACATGAAATATACTGTGTTTGGAAAGTAGGTTTTGAAACTGTTTTGACACACACTCCTGACCTTTCTGCCATTAATACCTGAAGATGTGTTTCATTAAAGTTTTTTTTGGATGTGTAGGATCATTGATGGCATGGAAACCCTGGATGAACTTGAGAAACTTCCTGTCAATGAGAAGACATTTCGGCCCCTGACTGAAGCAAGAATAAAGGATGTGACTCTTCATGCCAACCCATTTGCGGGATAGACATCAACATTTACATTGAAACAACATTGACCTTGTATTAACATACGTCGTTATTAACCAATGTACCTGAATGAAATCATTTTTACCTATTACATGTACAGTATCCGGATGACACAGACACACAAATACAGACAAATGTTGGTAATGTAAGTAACTGAATGTGTCAGTTCTCTATTCCTTGCTGTATCCGTTAATATGTATGTGGGATTTTGTATGAATAAATGTTTTTTATTATTTGGGTTTTTGGTCCTTTATCAGAAATCTTTGTGAAGACTCGATAGAACTACATTTCCGTCTCGTTACAATGACGTCAGCACAATACGCGGACATCCCTGGACGATCCACACACCCACGAGTGCAATTGGTTAGCCGCATTTGACAAATTCACTGAAGTGTCTAAAGTTAGATAAAATTGTAAGTAAGCAATGGCAACAAGCGACGCTTTCAAGGTAAGCTGTGCTGTTCGTGTTGGTCTAGTTTGTTAACGCGTCGGTCTGTTAAAATAAGTCGATCCCATTCGCTCCCATAGCTGTTCTTTTAATATCAGAACTGTTGTCTTGCCTTTCCAGGTGTCATCTTTAAAGGGGAAAGTGACCTTAATTACAGGTGCTAGCTCTGGCATCGGGGCAGGGACAAGCCTCATGTTCGCCAAACTAGGTGCCTTGCTGGCACTCAATGGACGCGACGTGGATAATCTAACCAAAATCGCCAAACAATGCACGGATAATGGTGGTCCCGAGGTAGCCTACAGCGCGCACTGTCAAGCAGAAACAATGTAGTTTCTCGTTTCCGCTGAGTCTCAACTATTACTGTAACATATCTACTTGCGCGTGTGCGTTGTGCAGCCCCTGCTTGTGCCCGGTGACCTGACAGATGAGGAGACGGTCAAGAAGACCGTGGAACAGACCATCGCTCACTTCGGTCGACTGGATGTGCTAGTCAACAGCGCTGGCATCCTAGTGATGGGCAGCATCGAAACGACAGATCTTGCCCAGTATGACAAGGTCATGAACGTCAACGTCAGGTGGGATTTGCCGGCTTTCAAGTCCAGGTTTTTTTTTTTTTTTTTTAAGGAAATAGAAAACGATACAAGAATAAGTCAAGGGTGGTCTTCTTGGTCAGTTGAAATGTGTCGCCATGTGTTTTAGATCTGTTTACCACCTGACTCAGCTCTGCGTTCCACACCTGATCGAGACCAAGGGCTCCATTATCAACGTCTCCAGTGTCAACGGCCAAAGATCTGTGAGTACCACACAACAGACACTGTCAGTATGTGTGTGTGTGTGTGTGTGTGTGTATGTTGCTTCTTCTATGCCCTGGGATTCCAGATGACCCTGTTCTTTGTTACAGTTCCCAGGTGTCCTTGCCTATTGCATGTCCAAGTCTGCCATCGACCAATTCACAAGCTGCATAGCCTTGGGTAAGCGAATCCAACATCTTGCTTGACCAGGCCAGGAGTGATCTGGAGAATAAAGTAGCTGACTGTACCGCCCTGCTCTTGTCTTTCAGAGCTGGCACCAAAGCACGTGAGGGTGAACTCTGTCTGGTATGTCCGGAAGACGCCCCCTTTCCTTTTAGACGTGGATGACGTCAGGCGTAACCGTCAGTTTTGTTGATGTCCAGTGTCAACATGGCTGTTAGTGAGTGCAGTGTTTTTGTTTTTCCCCTCCAGTCCCGGTGTGATCATCACAGACGTCCACAGAAGGGCTGGCCTTGATGAGGACCAATACGCTAAGGTACTGTATTTAATTTAATGTATTCGCTTATTGGTCAGGGACAAGGCAGGGCACATTATCACATACATCATTATCACAGTCAAAGCCATAACAATATGTGTAGATGTGTTGCATTCAAAAAATGGGGGGCAGTTGACTGAGCAGTTAGGGAGTCGGGCTGTTAATCAGGAGGTTGCCGGTTCAATTCCGGCTGTGCAAAATGACGTTGTGTCCTTGGGCAAGGCACGTCACCCTTCTTGCCTCGGGGAGAATGTCCCTGTACTTACTGTAAGTCACTCTGGATAAGAGCGTGTGCTAAATGACTAAACGTAATGGAATGTAAAAGGTTTCTAGCCCATAGGCTAATTTGCAACCCCAGTCCCTGGTCTTAGTACACTTGATTTAGAGATGCACACACTGGAAGGAGGGAGCCTGGCATTGCCAGACCAATTCCCAAGTGTGTACTAGCCTGGAACCAGTGCCATTTCCAATAGGTCCAAGGGTATTGGACGATATCCGTTGCATAGGTATCAACCGGCCCAGACCCATCTGCCAGAGCAGATAAAACCACAAGCTCACAGATTAGTCCCATTCCCAGACTAGGACTGAGGTTTCTGTCTAGGTGAATCTGACTTGAGATGGTTCTTGTTTGAGTCATCCCGAGTGGTTTATCTCCTCCTGTCTCCATCAGTTCCTGGAGAAGTGTAAGCAGACCCATGCTCTGGGCAGACCAGGGGAGGTGGAGGAGGTGGCCCACGCTATAGCCTTCCTGGCCTCGGACGCAGCCAGCTTCATCACCGGGGTCAACCTGCCCGTCGATGGAGGGCGTCATGCCATGTGTCCAAGATAATAAAGACCGGGTGATCACGGACGGGTCTTTTATGCCCCAGAACATCTCACTTTGTTTCCCAGCTTGTGTCTACTTCTCCATTTCGGGTATAGGACACTTTTTAAATGGTGAGATGAAAACGCCAACTCCTCACAGAGTTTTGAAGGTGATAAGGTTCCAGTTATGAAGCGGTAGAGGTCGTTTCTGACCAATTCTGTGAAGGTCATTGGATTCTTAGAGGTTGTTCTGCCGTAGTAGAAGACTGTCCTCAAGTGGTGGTTATGTAAAGTACATTAAGAGCACTGCAATATGTTAAATCACTTGAGATACTACAGTAAACATAACCGGACAGACAACTGTTTATTAAATGACTGGAGATCAGAATAAATAGTCAATTGAAAGATCATTATCAACTTGGATTTTTTTATTTATTGAACATCTGTCTGTTGAAGAAAGGAAACTTAGACTTGAAAAGTAGAATCAGTAATTTTACTAACATAGCTACGATTGTAATAAATTGTGTGAGAGGTTGAGACGTATACAGAGGTTATCGGTAGAATTGGTCCAATTGAGCACCAGACATTCACAAACAAAGTGTTGGAAATGCACCACAAGCAGGCCACGTAATAAAAACAAATATAAAATTAAAGCTTTGATGAAACTCGATACAAAATGTTTCGCAGATATGTTAAATTGGCATCCGGTTTAAATGAAACAAATTGCCAATCCCATGTACATTTAAATAATATAAATTAGCATTATGATTCCACTGGGATAAATTGTATACAAAATGTAATAGTTATTATACACATTTAACATTTTTAACGGTCAAACGGTATTGCTTGAATGTTGAGTGAGATTCATAACTAAACGACGGGGAGTAGAAAACTAATGATTTGAAATGGCCTGTTTGAGAATATAAATGATACCACCTGCATTCATTTGCATTTAATTCCCTCAGAAAAGGCCCAAAGAACTGACATCAATAATCTCGATCAACCATTGGAGTCTATCATTCATTGTAGCACCAGAATACCTATTTTCTTTATATAACTGAACATCTAGCTGAGTTGAACGGTAGACAGATGGAGTTAGTTTCTTGTGTGTTTAAATGACTACAACTCATAATTTAAACTTCACATACACTCTAAATGGAAAAGCTTACCTGTAGACCTGCGTGCATGAACTGTTTGAGTACAGTACAAACCTGAATACCTGGTCAAATGCTGAGATCTCACTGTTGTTACCTGAATTGCTTTGAAAGACTCCGGCAAAAGATCTATTGCACTTTATACTACAACATACGGACCGTTTACATGTATAAACAATGTGTATACGCAGAACAGTTAAGTACCATATGAAAAGTACTATATCAAACATGCCTCTCTTCTAAAGCACGTTTCGAGTTCATGTAACGACGCCATCAGACCACGAAGGGAAGCATAAGTCTGAGGTGCCGTCTTAGGAGTCACACCAGACCAGACCGTCCTCTCCCCCCCCCCCCACCGGGTCTTCAGTAACAGGTAAACAAGTTCATGATACAAGCTTATGTTCTCCTCAGAAGGGACTAGTGCTCAACATCCTCTGCAGGTCCATCCCTCCCTGTGACCCCCCCTCCCTTCCCCCTCCCCTTTATGTTTTTTGCAGTCCAAGCATATGGTGAAGGTTCCGCAGCTCCATGCCAGCCCCAGTGTGGACCTGGAGACACGGGGAACGTCTGTCCGCAGTCTCCCCTCCCACCCACCCCGCCCTGTAGTTCTATCAGGCCTCCGGGAGCCTCTATAGAAAGCACACTGGCCCAACCTCCAGGTGGTAGTGAGAGCCTGGCTTTGAGGCGGGCAAGTTGAACACGTCCACAATGGGCAGTAAGTTCGGGTCCTGCGTCTGGAACAGGAAATGGGTTTGATGCCAGTGGCCGTCTTTGATCTAAAATACAAGGTTTCGTGAGAGGGTATGCGAGAGGTTAGCATGTTAGCGTAAAATACTAAATGGAAAGGACTACCTGTATACACGACTGCAAAAAGGACAACAAAAAATTGCCTGTCCTTTTTGTCCCTCTAGAGGGGGCTGACGAGCTTGAGAGGACCACCGCGACGGCATGGCTTCTCTGCTGACGTACCCAGCAGTCGTCCCTGGTGACGTGGGGCTCCAGGAGGTCTCCTGCCTGGATCACCTCCCCGTTCCAGGCGCGGAAGCCCAGGGCTCGAGAGGAGGGCTGCAGGGAGGGGCCCGTGGCCCACACGGGGGTGTTCAGGCAGCGGACGGTGACCCGCTGCGACGCCTCGGAAGTCAGGAGGTGGAGGAAGTTCATCTGGATACGGCCTACTCCCATCTCCAGCTGCGGACACGCGTGTTCTCTGCTCTTAGGGATGCGCTTGGTGTGGTTCGAATCGTGTTCTCGTGGGTGCTTTTGCCGTGTGAATCTCGCCACGTGTTTTTTTGTTCATGTTTTGCATGTGGAATGTTTGTCTGTCATGGCTGCGGCATGGGATAATGATTTGAATGTTGAATCTGAAGCCACTAGCATTGATGAAACACGAAACCTTGGATGTGCCTTCTCCTGTTCGAGGGCTAAATATTTGCGTTTTGAGGGGCCAAGCATTTGTTTCGGCTGGGTGAGTCGTGACTGACCTTAGACACTGTGACGGGGTTCAGGCAGGTGTGGCCTCCTCCGCTGAAGTTGCAGGTGACCTCGATGTTGTCTGCAGAGCTGCCCAGGTTTGGGTCAATCCAGTATGTGCCTTTAGACAAGCAGAACCAGACGAGAGAGGTTGTGTAAGGGGCTGAACCAGGAGAGAGAGAGATGATGACGTTGTTAAACCAGGTAAAAGAGACAGGTTGAGGTAAGGGGCTGAACCAAGTAAGAGAGAGAGGTTGAGGTAAGGGGCTGAACCAAGTGAGTGAGAGATGATGACGTTGTTAAACCAGGTAAGAGAGAGGTTGAGGTAAAGGGCTGAACCAAGTGAGTGAGAGATGATGACGTTGTTAAACCATGTAAGAGAGAGAGGTTGAGGTAAGGGGCTGAACCAAGTGAGTGAGAGATGATGACGTTGTTAAACCAGGTAAGAGAGAGAGGTTGAGGTAAGGGGCTGAACCAAGTGAGAAAGAGAGAGGATGACGTTGTTAAACCATGTAAGAGAGAGAGGTTGAGGTAAGGGGCTGAACCAAGTGAGTGAGAGATGATGACGTTGTTAAACCAGGTAAGAGAGAGAGGTTGAGGTAAGGGGCTGAACCAAGTGAGAAAGAGAGAGGATGACGTTGTTAAACCAGGTAAGAGAGAGAGGTTGAGGTAAGGGGCTGAACCAAGTGAGAAAGAGAGGTTGGGGTCAGTGGTTAGTTTTTATTCTCAAGTTTATAAAAGTGAAATGCCTGTCCACTCTATCACATTTTCCCTTCTCTGAAAAAAATCCTCGTGGCGTGGCTCAAACTGCTATATGAAACTTGAAACTGGGCATGTTTCCGAGAGCTTTGGAGCTGTGAGGTTCTGCTCTGCTGGTCAGCTGGTTTCTCACCATCAGTCATCTTGTGTTCACAGTCCTGCAGGTCGCGGCAGACGCGGGCAGGGTTGTCCTGAGTTCCTAGCGGGTTCCTCAGCCTCTGGACCAGGTCGCTGAGGTAGTGGAGGGTCCTGAAGATCTCATTCCCCTGGTCCAGCATGGGGACATCCATGTCCTGGTAACTCTGGGACGGAAACAACCATCACACTCAGCAACTGACAGGCGTTACATGATATCTAATGTTCAATTCAAATAATGAGGAGGAAGATTGTGATGAAGATGATATGCGCACTGCGTCGACAGCAACACGAACGAGTGAATGAATGAGGAGTGTCGTGCATACTGTACGTCTTCCATTATGTTATGAGCTACGCCTGAGACAGCGTTCTACATGTCTGGTCCCCCTATCTGCCCCTTTCCAACTGACCTCTGACCTCAGGGCGGCATGAGAGTCGACGATGCCTTAAAAAGCATCCCTAAAACGGCCTCCTTTTTCTAGCATAGAAGACAGCCAACATCCCTCCATCTTAACCCCCCCCATCCCCGTCAGAGTCTATTCGAGGCGAGCAGGCGCAGAGCAAACTTACGAACGACAGAGGAGAAGGCTGAAGTCCCTAAAGAAGAGAGAGAGAGAGAGACACGTCATTGGTCACGTGCCGTGCGAACGGGCCGAAGGGGCTTCAGCGCGTCCCCCTGTGCGTCGGCGCGACAGGGCGAGGGCGTGTTTGCGAAGAGAGAGAGAGACGAGAACTTACGGGTGCTCCGGGAGCTCCGCGAGGACCAGGAGGTCCCTGGAACACGGAACAAACGAGTTACATAAGCATCATTTCACCAATCTGTAATTCTTGTGACCGCTTAAAGATAAGATCATATCCCAAGAGCTGTGAGCTCCGGTTGTCCCCCTCGGAAGATAAGGATGAAGTACCGTTGGTCCTTGTAAGCCCTGTTTGTGGAAAGAGAAAAAGGAAAACAAGGTTAGGTTTCGGATCGATATCCCCACGGGCTGGATCAGTCGGGGCTACCGCACTGCCACAATCCAATTACTCCATTCACTGAAACGGCAGTGACGAGCATGCAGCAAGTGTTCATCTGTCCGAATCTAATTTCACCGTGGTTTAGTGTCATTTTGAATGAAACCAAATCAGGACTATAGGAAATGAAATGCGTTCGAAGGGTGTGTGTGTGTGTGTGTGTGTGTGTGTGTGTGTGTGTGTGGGGGGGGGGGGGTTCTGTCCGTCTCCACTAGAATGGTGTGAGGTGTCTGGTTAGGTTCTGGGTTCACAAGTAATAGACAACCAGTTGACGGGCCAGAGTGTATATTTAAACACTTCAAAAAGAAGAATGACCTGTTCAAACACACAGCGATAGTAGCAAAGCCTCTCTCAGAGGCGTGAAGGTCAGAGGACGGTGTTTACAGGGAAACAACTAAGACAACACACAGCCAACAGATGTCCACTATTCAGTCAGGCAGAAACGACAATTGACCCCTCATTGTCATCATACCATAGACATCACAAGGAACGCAGATATATGAATACGAAGACGGCATGCCCGAAACAGGTAGGTAATAAGGCAATGACTGATCTCCCGGTTGGGATTAAAACCCGAGAACGAGTGCCACGTCAGAAACCCTGCGTGTCGCCCACACATCCCGAGAGGTGCGTCCTCCACGCTAACCCTCTTCAGATCGCACCCCTGACACACCATGACATAGCGAGCGGCAGGGACAGACAGGGTTCATCGGAAACACGCACCGTGTCCCCTCCGCTCCCCTCGTCGCCCGGGGGCCCCTGGTGGAGGGAGGATGAGAAAAGAGGGGAAGAAAGGAGAGAGAGGGGGGGAGGGAGATAGAGAGAGAGAGAGAGAGAGGGGGGAGAGTCACTCAGTCAGTAGTTAAGGAGTTGGGATCACATGTTCTTGGGCAGATTTGCGGGGTATGAGTAACGAGGTGCTTACTGGATTACCACTGGGGCCGATAATCCCCAGGGGCCCCATGGCCCCTCCCTTGCCCTGGTGAGAGAGGAAGAGAGACGGTCAGAGACGCAGCCCAGGAGCACGGGGACAAGACAGGCCCGGGGGGTCAGGTGGTGTTGGGGTCTTCTTACTGTCAAGCCACGAGGCCCTTTGGGTCCTTGTATCCCAGCTGGCCCCGAATCTCCTGGAGGCCCCTGTAGAGATACACGAGCCCATTAGAACAACACTGTCACTCACCTCATCACCCCGTAGCAAAAGAGAGATATACAAGCACATTCTAAAAAACACTAACTCTGGAGAGATATACAAGCACATTGTCTCGACTCTTAAACTCTGGAGAGATTTGCAAGCCCACGGTACCACCACACTGCACCAACACTGCAACTGCGGAAAGGTACAAACATCTGATTTTACTTGATGAAGCATCAATGACAGACGACTTTGACCCGTCACTGTTTTTGGAGAAAACCCAAGCTGCATTTCAAGCCAACGCTCATCTGCTTCCCACCCCAGGGACAGCGCTGTACTGTATATCACGCTGAAACAGCGGGAAGAGGTCCAGGCCGATCACTGGCAGTTGCAGCACTTAAAAAGGTCTGTCGACCGAAGACTCGGTAAAGCCCTGAAGACTGATGGTTCAGCTGTCTGTCACCTGCAGAGCAACATCCCTGCCCAGTCAGCAGTTATCGAGTGTGAAGTGAGATTACACACGGAGGCATAAGGGTCGATCTGGCAAATGTTGGATATACTTTCTCAATATTCTGATTTAAAACTATAAATGATTCTCAACATTTTGAGGGTTTAACTTCCATGAAAAGTCAGAATTAATCCTCAGCCAGTCCTTGATTTACTACTGGAAATGGCTAATGTGTCTTAGTGTGTATTCATCAGAAACATATTTCTGGCCCGGGCCTTTTAGTCTGACAACTTCATTCCTGTGGGGAAACTTTAAAGACGTTGCACTTTGAATATCAGAGTTATGATCACCAGCGAGGCATGAAATGGATGGAAATGAAGGGAGGAGTACCTTTGGTCCCAACATTCCCAGAATCCCTTGGAGACCCTGTTCACCTGTGTCACCCTAGCACAACCAGAGAACAAGAACAGTTCATTTGATTGCATTAAGACTGAGAGGACCGAATGAATCTTATGATTTTTGTGGCTCATTTCGGGAAATACATAAAAGTCATGTGTGTAGCATGTCGTCAGGCCAGGTGTTGGTCAATGTTCAACAGGAACCTTTATCTTGTGTGTGTGTTCCTGTCGCCACTCACCAGCTGCCCTTTCATCCCCTTATACCCCTGAAAACCTGGCAACCCCATCCCGCCAATGAATCCTCTCCTTCCTGGAGCTCCAGTTTGGCCTGGGAGACCCCTCTCTCCCTGAAACACACGCATCAGAAATCCAGCGGGGAACGTTTGCAATACTCGAGTGGTTGTTGCCGCCGTGTGCGACTCAAGACTCCTCACCTTGGGTCCGAACGAGCCCTGACTCCCCGGTAGTCCAGACGAGCCTCTCCTCCCAGTCGGTCCAGCTTCACCAGTGGTGCCACACTCTCCATCCTCCCCCTGATCCCCCTGAAACAGAGCTGGAGGGTGAACACCGGCCCTGACCCTGACGCGTGGCCAGGGAAAGCTGAAGGAAGTAGCATCGCTAGCTGTGGAAGCTAAAGAGAGGAACTGCCGGCTCTTACCTTCAGGCCGTCGGCTCCGTTCCTCCCGGCCGGTCCGTCGGCCCCCGGCTGTCCCTCGAGCCCCTGCCTGCCCACCACTCCCCTCTGGCCTGTTGGACCTTGCTGACCCTTTCAGAGAAGCAGAGGCATTCACATCTATATCCCCACAGTACATATCCCTACCCACTGCTAGGATGAACTTGTACATCAAATGACCTGACAAAGCCCTAAAAGGGATTTCCCCCTTCAAAGAAAGCCGAGTGAGAATGCAGCACTGGGTCGCTACGTACTGTGGGTCCTCCGGTTCCCGGTTTCCCCCGCGGCCCCCATCTGCCGCTCCTACCCTGAAGCACGGACAGGCAGCACGTCAGCACGACAAACAGGGACATCGAACAGAAACCTCATACGGCATGCTCCCACCGAGTCGGTCCTTACTTGGTCACCTTTAGAACCTTTGAGCCCTTGGAGTCCCCTGGGGCCGGCGTTTCCCTGAGACAAAAGTGAGTAACATTCTACGTGGAACGTTCTAGAACAGGAGTGAGGAGAAATGGAGTGCAAGCGTGTTTTCCCGCAGCGGCGTGGCGTACTTACAGGGGAGCCAGTTGCACCTGCTTTGCCTCGCGACCCTTCCGCACCTGGGAGACCCTGGGGGAAATGCACATGCGTCAACTTTGGGATTGGTTTCCTATTTGCATTTTGTGTCAGGTGAAAAAACAAGAGTCGATTGCGTTCCATTTACATTTAGTCATTTAGCAGACGCTCTTATCCAGAGCGATTTACAGTAAGTACAGGGACATTCCCCCCGAGGCAAGTAGGGTGAAGTGACACATCGTCATTTTTCCACGGCCGGGAATCGAACTGGCAACCTTCAAATTACTAGCCCAACTCCCTAACCGCTGAGCCACCTGACCCCCAAACGTTCCAGCACAATGCAAGCAGGCAGTATGGAGTGTAGCCGGGGTTCCCCTCACCTGATAGCCTGGATCTCCTGCCTCACCCCGGTTCCCCCTTTGTCCCGCTGGACCCTGCAGACAGACGGGGACACACACTGGATCAAACGTCTTCTCACACACACGAGGGCCGAAGCCTTTTATGTATTCATTCGTACCCTTGTCTAACATCATCTCCCCATCTCAGATACCGAAGGGAAGAGATACACTGAGTTCAGAGAGGACGCGGGTCTGAGCGCCGTAACGAGATGAGATACGGGAGGAATGCAAGGAACTCACTCTGTCACCTTGAGGACCGGGAGCACCTTCGACCTTACTGTCTTCTCCACGGTCACCCTTCCGGAGAAACACACACAAACACACACCCAAAATGAACGAAGTACAGAACAATACCCATTGAGTCCATTCAGAGAAAGAGAGGAAAATGTGGATTCCATCAATAGGTTTGTCAGTAAACGGGGACCAACGTTCCATTGACTTTATGAGTGTGTTTGTACTGTTTTATTGGGCATGTGCTCTGCATGTGTTTTAGTGACACAGCAGAGGACATGGTGGAGCAGTGAGCTGGAGGATATGTGGGCAGTGGCACAGTCGCACAGTATGCTGTTCACACTGGTGTCTCATGAGAGGACAGAGGGGAGTTTACCAGCTACACACACAGACACAGGCCTACCAAGGTCTACAGTACAAGCTACACACACTGGCCTACAGTACAAGCTACACACACTGGCCTACAGTACAAGCTACACACACGGGCCTACAGTACAAGCTACACACACTAGCCTACAGTACAAGCTACACACACTGGCCTACAGTACAAGCTACACACACTGGCCTACAGTACAAGCTACACACACTGGCCTACAGTACAAGCTACACACACTGGCCTACAGTACAAGCTACACACACTAGCCTACAGTACAAGCTACACACACTGGCCTACAGTACAAGCTACACACACTGGCCTACAGTACAAGCTACACACACGGGCCTACAGTACAAGCTACACACACTGGCCTACAGTACAAGCTACACACACTGGCCTACAGTACAAGCTACACACACTGGCCTACAGTACAAGCTACACACACTAGCCTACAGTACAAGCTACACACACTGGCCTACAGTACAAGCTACACACACTGGCCTACAGTACAAGCTACACACACTGGCCTACAGTACAAGCTACACACACTGGCCTACAGTACAAGCTACACACACTGGCCTACAGTACAAGCTACACACACTAGCCTACAGTACAAGCTACACACACTGGCCTACAGTACAAGCTACACACACTAGCCTACAGTACAAGCTACACACACTGGCCTACACTATTTTTCCTAGTTGTTATTCTTAGCTTTAAGTTATTCTCAGTTGGCAGGGGAATTTCTTCAAATTTGTATTTAGACTCCTAGTGCAGTGTCCATTCACATGGTGTATCCGGTGACTAAGAGTTTAATTAGTTGATTATGTGACATAGTTAGTCGAGTGCCATGTCATCTTTTCCACTTATCACACATCGTCTTGCTTTCATTATCTGCTCCACTTAATACATCCTGTTTTATCCTTCACAAACTTTCATTTCAAACTTTGATATGGCATTATAGTATGACCAGGGGCGTCGTATAAGGGGGGGAAAGGTTAGGACAATTCTATATTTTTAAAAACTGAAATGATCAACATTTTTCTTTCATGGGGCCCAAAAATCCTGGCGGTGGCCCTGAGTATGATGATTCTCAGTATATTGTTAATACGAATAGCAGCTCATTTGGGAAAAGACTCATTTATTATAGGTTTCTATCGGTCGATAGGAATTCAAGAGCAGCCAGAACAAATAAGTCCAATATACCTGTACTTGTCACAAATGCCACATGTATTTGAAAGATGTACCTTTTCTCCTGTGGTTCCATGGAGCCCCAGTGGGCCCTTGGGTCCCTGGTGACCCTGCAGTCAGACAAGGGAACGTCAGTGGAAGGGGACATATTGCACAAGGTCTGGAGCTATTCAGAGCTTGCCACCATTGAGCATAGGTGAGGATAGCTAAACAAGGAAGTGCATTTGAACTTCTCCATGATGCTTTGGGACATTAACTTTCATGAAAGTTCCATTGTAGCTCTCCCTGATCTAGCATGACGTCAATCTAGAAGACCGTTTAGCACCTATAGCTTCGTAAGGTAGGAATCTTACCTCATATCCTGTTATGCCTGCTTCCCCTTGCAGGCCCATCCTCCCAGGGACTCCCTGTGGAGACAAGTGGCTCATCTTACTGTCAATCACTACGCACCTTTAACTAGCCCAATCATCTATCTACATCCTCCCACACAGGCATACCATTGGCCCAATGGTTCCTCGCGATCCCTTTGATCCGACAAATCCCGCCTCTCCTTGTTCACCGATTGGCCCAGTCTCTCCCAAGTGACCCTGATGACCTTTGCTACCCTGGAGTGTTCAAAAAAGGCATGTATGCAAAGACACCAGGGTTTAGGGTTGCAAAGATAAAGGTTGATAGGTGACAAGAGTTCAGGTTTGGGAAGAGACCTAGGCTTAGAGTCACTAATCAGTGTGGAACATTTGATCGCGTAATCCCTTTGTTTATTTTGTTGAGGCCATGGACACTGATTGTTTCTATCAATATGTAGCAGGTCCAGGGGTGTGGGGTTTCCACAATAACAAGCTGAACAACTCGATGGACACGCTACACGGTGTGAGACAGGCTTCATGGTGTGAGACAGGCATGGTTGAGGCTGTAGAAGCCACGTGACGTACCTTCTCTCCTGGTTTCCCCCTGTTTCCCACTTCTCCAGACTTCCCCTCCACGCCCTGGGTAAACATGTTCCGAAATAGGGACAGAGATCATGAGAGGAAAAGTCATGTCATCCAATGATTTAAAAATCAACAGAATTGATTGTGAAACTGATTACAAACTAGGAATTTGAATACCAACCCTAACGCCCACAAGGCCTGGAGGTCCGACGGGTCCTTCCTTCCCTTTCGGCCCGAGGTGGCCCCTCTCTCCCTGGGCGCCCTCTGGGCCAGCCTCCCCCTTGTCACCCTGGGGGACAGACACACACGCAGGCACCACACATGACACCCCCCCCACGTGATACATACTGACCCAGACACCCATCCACTTGCTCCCAGGAAGAGCATTAAATCAAGGCCTGGCCCCTGGCCCCTGTCACCTGTCACCTGTCCAGCCTGCCTCCTTCTTCCAAACCCAAGGCCTGTTCTTAGGTGCTCGGTTGTGCAGTGCCCGTAAATCTACGGAGGGTGCTGTTTAATTCACGCCGCAACGCAAATGAGAAGTCTTTGCATATGTCGTTGGACAGTGGGAAAAATGTACATGTCAAGGTTGCCGTGGTGAGAACGCAGTGACCCTGAGGCGTTTCTCCTCCCAGACTGCAGCTCCTCCAACGCTGACGTTTCACCGTGTTCGTGTCTGCCGTTGTACGACATTGGTTACAGTTGGCCGAGCCAGGAGCTGTTAGCGGCGCAGCAGACGCGAAGTCGCTTGGCTGGGCTT
This sequence comes from Hypomesus nipponensis, assembly GCF_054491055.1. Classification (NCBI taxonomy): domain Eukaryota; kingdom Metazoa; phylum Chordata; class Actinopteri; order Osmeriformes; family Osmeridae; genus Hypomesus; species Hypomesus nipponensis. The sequence continues at coordinate 5,296,547 of NC_140388.1, read as the reverse complement.
CCTGCGCTTCTCTGAATCAGCACTATATTTCTGTCACAAGGCCTGCCAGACACAAGAGCTCTGCACAGGACTGCTGCCTTACCATCACCAGAAGTTCAACTCCAACTGTAACTTGTCACAATAACATACTTGACTCTCTGACTGTGCCGAGGTCCTAATAAGAGCAATACTGAAGTCCTATTCCAGCACAGCAACACAAGGTCCTATTCCAGCACAGCAAGACTGAAGTCCTATTCCCACATAGCAAATATGAGGTCCTATTCCTGCATAGCAAAAGTGAAGCCCTATTCCCGCATGGCTAGTTTATTGCCCAGGGTCAATACTTGCTGTTTGATCTGCTTTTGTTATCGATACGTCTTGTGTTCCTTTTCCTCTGCTGCTGTAATAGTGCATTTTTGTATACTCCAACTTCATATACACGTTCTTCAGACACACACACATGTATTTCAGATACACAAAGCCTGTGTTACTGTCATGGCCATGTTTGCAGTTTGAACGTCCCATCGCTATATGTTCTTGCTCCCGTTGAGGTACCGGCAGTAAACATCCAGTGCCTCTCCTCTCACCTTGGCTCCCTCAGGTCCGCCGTGTCCCGCCTCCCCGGCCAGCCCCGGCTCCCCCTAAGGAGGAACACACTCTCAGTAGGACAATCCCAGGTACCAGTGACATCACCAATCAACGACCACCAACCAGGGCAGAAGTGCTATTGTGGGATATTCACCCTCGGACCAATCAGGCCCTGCTCCCCAGTGGTCCCTGCCGGCCCGAGGTCCCCCTGCAGGCAGGACAGGGAAATGCAACGGTGTACTACCACTGACGAGGCTGGATGTGACCTGTAGCCACGCGCTCGGTGTGAACGTTCCTACCTTTTCCCCAGGTCCTCCAGGGAATCCCAGCTCCCCCGCCTTTCCCGGCGGACCCTGAGAGGATACGAAGGAGTCAGAGCAAGGAACCTATCCCGAGTCAGGGCAGGGTATCTAGGCGAGTCAAAGCAGGTTCTCTATGTGACTGAGTCGGAGCGAGGCATCAATGGGAGTCGAAGCAGGTTCTCTGTGTGACCGAGTCAGAGCAGGTTATCTATGTGACTGAGTCAGAGTAAGGCATATATGTGAGTCAGGTCAGGTTATCTATGTGACTGAGTCAGAGCAAGGCATTTATGTGAGTCAGAGCAGGTTCTCTATGTGACTGAGTCAGAGCAGGTTCTCTATGTGACTGAGTTAGAGCAGGTTCTCTATGTGACCGAGTCAGAGCAGGTTATCTATGTGACTGAGTCAGAGTAAGGCATATATGTGAGTCAGGTCAGGTTCTCTATGTGACTGAGTCAGAGCAAGGCATTTATGTGAGTCAGGTCAGGTTCTCTATGTGAGTCAAAGCAGGGTATCTGAGTGCGTTGGTCTAGAATGTCCGGGTGTGGAGCCTCTCACCTTCAGTCCCATCTCCCCCAGCGGACCCATGGTTCCTGACGGCCCTAACGCTCCCTGTGGCAAACACAAGCATGGCGTCGATGAGAGCATGGAAAATGCTTACGGAGATACCGTGTCTTATTAAAACCGAAATACACACTAGTGCATGCTGATAACAAGCTGGGTGTGATAACATATTAGCACGTCAAAGACTTATTTCCAAGCTTCTTTCAAAGATGTAATTAAATCGAAATCAAAAGGCCGATATAGCAGGCCAGAAAATACGGAGAGAAAAAAAACCTGAAAAGGAACAGAAGAAACAGTGGAATGGAGGAGATAACGCGTGTCTGAGATCTGACGTCTCTCTTTCTGAAGGGTTGAAACCCAGAGCCAGACTACTGTCAGAGATGGAAGCTGCCCAGCTGTTATGAAGACACAGTAAGACCCACAGAAGACGAACTGCAGGAATGCCATGGACGGAGTGAATACACAACCGTCTCGACCTCACACTCTCTCTCCCTCCCTCTCCAAGACTCTCTGTGATTGACAGAGGAATACCGTTTTGTCTGCTGAACCAACAGATGGGTTTCCAGGCATCAGCATGGGAGAGGCCCCACGGTGGAGGGGAGTCGTAGCTGAGGCCAGGTCACACTATACTAAGAACATACAAAAGCTCACAGGCTCCAAAGACCCCCTCCATCTTTGGAGCACAAGGCCGCATTATGTCAAAGCATGCCAGACCCCTGCAACCAAACAGGATGATTTGAACACGGTTGCTGGAGGTTCTGGCTCGACGCTGTCTGGAGAAGACAAGAAAGGGACAATGTCATGGACACCGCCAGACTCCGGTAAACAAAGTCTGCAATCAAAGGGGAACTTCACGCTGAGAAGATAAACTTTCACCTAAACCTGAAGTTTCTCTGACTTGTGGGCTTTGCAGGGATTCAAACAAACACCCAGATGCCCTGATTGGAGGCCGTTGTGGTAGGGATAGTGGAAATGCCCCCGAATATTTGACTTTTAAAGAACTCACTGGCTCTCCTCCGACTCCTTTGGCCCCTGGAGATCCGGAGGGTCCCTGGGTCCCCTGAGAGGACACAGAGGACACAGATAAGCACACTGAAGTCCTCAAGCTTGTCATTTTGCTCATGGCCACCCACTCCCCTGCACTGTGTCCACATATGTGGCCAGAATAGCCTAAAGCAGCACTTACTGGAAATCCCTTGGGACCAGCTTCCCCAGTCTCCCCAATCTGTCCCTGCGGAACACCAACAGACACACACACACAAAGATGTCATGTCGGCATGCTAAAAGAGTTACAGCTGCTTCCCTTTACCCCAGTTAGTTACGTTCATCATCACGAGCATGTTGTTTATCAAGACATCCCTCCGGAATAACAAAACATAATAAAAGTTAATTGGTGTCAATGAACCATAAAAATAATTGAAATACGGAATGCTGATGATTTACTTGGTTATATTAGTGTCGTGGTTTGGACAAAGACAGTTATTGGTTATGAGCTCCTACCATCTCCCCTGGGAAGCCCAACTTCCCCGGCGCTCCATAAGAACCCTGTAGAGAGACAACAGCGTTGCGTAATCTGACATCCAGTTGTGTAACAACAGCCGGCAGCATGCCTCTCTCTCTCTCTCTCTCGCTCTGAGACGTCCCTCGAGGTTCCGTCCCTCTTTAATGACTGTTTTTTTTATAGTGCACGTTGGCAAATCAAGTCTCCTTCAAATGTCCTCAGAAATAATGACAAAATTGCATCCAGTTGCTTTTAAAACTTTAATGAATGAATACCGACTCGGAACTTGAGCCAAAGCCACTGGGTGTTGCGGTATCTTTGTATCGGTTGTGGTTTCTGGGGAAAGCTTCAGCCATGTGACTCTACATGTTGACATCAGACGAGGGGGACTCCCCGTTTGACCTTTGACCTATAAACCTCCTGCTCACCTGCCGCCCACTGGATCCATCCTCCCCAGCAGGACCGACAGGGCCCGTCGATCCCTGTGGAGACAGGAAGAGGAACGGACGCTTTGCAAACGCACTCAAGGAACAGACTCAACACCCTTACCCTCTTTCAACCAGACTGGGCCACATGCTTACGTATTCGCATACTCTGAAATGAGTTGGAGGTCACAGTTCTTAAGCTTATGGAAACAGATCATTGTTCAATCGCCAACGGGTCAAGGGGGTCACAGGTGGTACAGTAACAATCCTGGAGGGACGAGGGGAGGAGACACGTCCCCGGAAGACGCGTCGGTCGGACGGGGGAAGATACAGATCCGAGGCGGGTCTGAGAGCTGGGTGATCGCTGCAGAAACCGCTGTCTCGCCACGCAGTCCGGCGTCTTCCACGCGCTCACAGGGGCCGGACAGATGTGCCGGGAACGCAGTCCAAGCCGTCTTTGGGATGTCAGCAATTCTTTTCCCTGACATAGCGGCGCTGTGGCCTATGTCTGAACGAGTCTTCAGTTCTCAGGGTTTGGTTCCGTACGGCATTTTGCCGTCCTTGCATCCTCAGCAACATCGCTGCCTTGGGTTCATGCAAACAGGAAGTGTGCGTAGAGAGATGAGCCTCTTACCCTCTTGCCTTTCGATCCGATGCCGCCACCGACTCCACGCGATCCAGCCAGGCCCTACAACAGGAAGGACCGTCACAACCAGTCAACACCATCAAAACAATGAACCCCTGGCAGTTCTTAGTGACGACATGTTAGTGGCAACGTACTGGGAGGCCTTGTGGTCCCGTTGGCCCATGTCCCCCAGGGGTTCCAGGGTGGCCCTGGTAAAAAAATCAATACGACACATCAAGACATCTAAAAAAAAACAACAAAACATCTGATGTAGTTCCGTCAATCCTGCTAATAATGACATCTGCCAGTTACACTTCATGGATAGGTGCTTGGAAACGTCACTTTGGATAAAAGTGTCTTCTAAATAAAGACATGAAAGGCATGCCAGTACACAGCTAGAGACGCTAGCTAGAGAAAATGTGCAATCAGCATCATCTTAGGTTACGTGTGTGTGTGTTACATCCTCTCCGCACTCCCTCTCTGAGCCCACTGTGATTGAACCCCTCTCCTTTCAGACTGGAGACCCCAAGGAGGAGAGACCTGGTCCGGACTCACTCCTTACCATGGCTCCCTTCTCCCCTGGAGGCCCCGGCAGGCCCACCTCCCCGCGGTCGCCCTGCGGACAGACACAGCACTAGTTCAGGACCCAGCCAGCCATGATGCCGCCCGACACAGGATCCAGACATCAGCAGAGAGTCAGGGCCTGCAGAACAGAACACCACTGGTGTCTGTCTGTGTGTGGTGAGTCAAACCTTCTCTCCTGCCAGCCCTGAGTCTCCCACTGGCCCGATGAACCCCACAGGACCCTGGAGAGCAGGACAGCGAACGGTTAATCCGGAACTGACATGGAGAGTCATAGAGTACAGATTTAGACGAACAGACATTGAACTGGCTTGCACGTGCACGAGCAAAACACTCCTAGAGTCTCTTTCTTTGTGTATACATTTTGGGGCATTTTTGGAGCTTTATTGGATCGTTTGTAAGTGAAGTGTGACAGGAAAAGCAGGGAGAGGGGAAGACGAGTAGCAAAGGGCCAAGGCCGGATTTGAACCCGGGCTGCTGCAGTAAGGCCTTAGTTTACATGGCGCGCACACTTATCCAGTAAGTTATCTAGCCGCCCCGCACGCACGCACGCACGCACGCACACACACACACACACACACACACACACACACACACACACACACACACACACACACACACACACACACACACACACACACACACACACACACACACACACAGTGAAGTATGGAGAGAGAGAAAGACTTTACCCTCTCTCCAAGCTTTCCGACCTCTCCTGTCATCCCACTCTCCCCCTACAACAGAGGAGCTCGTTAACATCATTTGCAGCATTATTAGCATTTTATACTTGTGTGTCGAGATAATTAACCATCTTATAATCATGTTTCAAGACAATTTGCATCTCATACCGGCATCTAGAGATACCTGGCATGTCATTAGCATAATCCAAGGTTATTAGAATCTCATTTGTAACTAAAGATTGTTAGCATTTCACGAAAATGCTAACAACGCTTGGAAATAATGAGCACTTCATTTACATGCTCGTACTCAAGACTCATAATGTGCAAATCAGTGACATCCACGCTGTTCAGGTCAGACCGTACAAGACGGGTAGCGTCGGACGCGCATGCCGTGCGTTGGAAGAAGCAGTTGGAGCGAGGACCACAGTGACGGGGCTCACGGAGCATGCCGGAGCATGCTCAGTCGACTAACCTTCAGTCCTTCCTCGCCCGTGCTCCCGGCGAAGCCTTGCCTCCCAGGTCTGCCCTGAACACAGATCAGAGATGGCCCACAGCCCTCCATCACCAGTGGTTTCCTAAGCCCCGCGTTCTTCTACCATAAGCATATCTGACCACCCCCCGCCGTCCTCAAGGCTGCGCGCCTGACACCCTCTATGACCCTGGCGAGCAGCGCACACTCCCAAACAAACTGAGGGATCCAGCCCATACCGAGCAAGAGGACCCTAAACCAGAACAATGTGCTGGAGCATTCCCTTCTGTTAGTGCCTGAAGATCATCGCTTCTTTCAATTGGATGTTGTCATTGGCTCATTTGTTTGATCGAAAAGGGTTTACGCTGTCCCATCACTCGCGGTTCCTGACTTTGGTCGACAGTAGTTTGGACGGATCCATGTGGCGGGAGGAGGCGTCTGGATGGCAGTAATTGGATTACTCCACTGCTATTGTTTAACCTGGGCCAGCGCCAAGCTCCTTGTGATCTTTGATGGATGCTAACGGGATGTCTCTGTAGCTAGGAGGAGGAGAATGGAGCTCTCAGCTACCGAATCAGAGGCTATCATGGAAGAAATGCAGTATATATCTGGCTTGTCCACATGACCAGGTGGATATGAGCTCTTTGAGGAGAATGTCCTGTCGGTAGACAGGAGAGGCTGATTTTAATAGGTTTCAGTATTAGACAAAGAAGAGAGCACTATGGGTTTCCCGCAAGCCGTCCTGTAACTTTCCACAGTGCTTTAATGAAGCTATATGACGTTCATTGCCAGTACTTCGCAGAATGGCTGGGCTCCAAAAGTAATATCTTAAAACAAACGCGCAAAAAAAACTGATGAATTAAATCCAATGAGTCTATCATATTTTACTCCAACTAATATTTTCATTGGGTTAAACTGCAAGCCACTGTTTTTTTTATGATCCATGCTAGACTATATTGTTAAACTGTTTTGTTTTCGTAGACAGAAGGGTATGAGACTATAGCAATTTTGCAACCAATCTGGTGCCACAATTGAACATTGAACATAACATCAACCAATCTAAACAGCTTTAAAACAATAGGCAACTGTCTCTGCCAGAGTCCGACAGTATATCAAACCAAATTGTGCTGTCTTCATAATGGCAGACACTGACTTTCCATAGACGGACCCCAAAACAATTCTCATTGTTGTGCTTGTTGGGTTCCTGATTGGTTCAGAGCAAACACAGCTATCCAATCAGTGCTCACCTCTGGTCCCATGGCTCCGAGTGGTCCTAGAGCTCCTCCGTCCCCCTGGAGGAGAAGATCAGCCGAGTCAGGACCCAACACTGTCCACCCACGTCCCAGAGGGACTCACCCCAACAGGGGATGTCCACGTGACAAACTTACCTCGAGACCTGGTGTTCCTCTTGGACCTGTTAAACCTCTGGCTCCAGGCTTCCCCTGGGGATATTACAGATATTTAAGGTCTACTAACCCTCCCTGAATAACTGATCATTAACACAAATGCTACGATCACCAACATTTAACCGGTTATCAATACTATTACTGTAATAATTAGATACTAAACTAGCCATACGTCAATGTAATTGTCTCAACTCATTGCCTTTATCTAACAGGTAAAATACTCTTATACTATCTAACTAGCCCAACTGTAACACTGACCTTTAACCCCTCGGGCCCGTTAAGACCAGGTGGGCCGATGTCACCTGGGAAGCCCTGAGGAAAACCAGAAACTTGACATATTAGTTCTCTATGCACCTTCAAGTCCGACTGCAAATCCCAAATCACTTCCAAAACAAGTGCTCATGAGAGATATTCAAATCCCGAGTCACTCCTTTGAAAGACGGAACTGTGTCTCTGAAATCCTCTCTGAAGCAAGACTGAGTAACGTCTTTCTCTTCGATATCTCGGAAGGTTTTCCTGGCACTGCCTTCGCTTCACAGAGCTTCTTCTGTGACGGTGGGTCGGAAGTTCCACGCGGGGTCCTTACCTCAGGCCCCGGGGGCCCCGACCGTCCTTCAGGCCCCTGATCACCAGACGACCCCTGCCACAACAACACAGCACTGCTGTCACTCATCCCGTCAGTTCCCGCGAGCACAGCTTCAACACACCAACGGGGTAACCATGGCAACGTCGACACCACTCACCCGCGGACCCGGTTTCCCCATGCTGCCTGGCAACCCTGGGGAACCCTGTATACCCTGTAAAAAAAACCCACAAACGCACACGCCCCGTGAAGCGGTATGACATCCACAGCGTCCTACAGAGACGTAGCACTGCTACAGACACAGCAGACACCGCAGCAGGCCTGTACCTTGTCACCCTGGAACCCCGTCTCTCCTGGCTTGCCCGGCACACCGACTTCACCCTGACGACAAGAGTAGGCGGGGTTACGAGAAGAATGCATCATCTGAGCACAAAGACAGCAGCCGATGACAAATAAATGTTCCGAAATGTACTTTTAAGAGTCTATGTAGCCATATGAAGAGGCGTCCCATGCATGGTTCCTAATGATAAATGGTCAGGTGAGTGTTAGATGATGTTCTGTCGGAGGATGGGCCAAGGAACGCACCACAATGAAAAAGAGTTGACTTCGTTTATTAGCTATCGAGCTCGGATCAGACCATCAGTCCACAACAGAGTGATAAGCATGAGTGAGAAACATGTCTCTCAGATGGACGTTATATACATGAGCTGGACCGTACAAATATCGTAACCACCAAAACACGTCCTTAAACAGTACACATTCCTCAACTTAATGCACAGGGAGAACAACACACAGGTGGTTGAGTCATCGCTCATCGTTTGTACTATTTTCTGCATGTTGCTCTTTCCAAAGGTGAAAGTAGCACATTTTCACATTTTACATGTGTATTGTCCGAGACCTGCTGCGTGACCTCTTGACCACAGCAAGAGACAACCTCACACACATGTATAGAAATCCCGCGTATCAGTGAGAGAGGTAGACCAATGAGAAGGTATTCAGATCACCTGATCACCTTTCAGTCCTGCCTCTCCTGGGTTACCGGACACCCCCTGAAAAACAGCCAATCACAGATGAGGACTTGTTGCATACTTTCAATAATCAAAGTAAAACGTTTGAAGTCTGGGAGTTTACCTTTAGTCCACCTGGGCCAGGTATGCCCATAATGCCCATAGACCCCATGTCTCCCTGCCAACACAGAAACACATTCTAACATTGCAGTATGGAGGCACACGTTTATCAGTTTACCATCGGCTGAGAGTATTCCCAAACAATCCAGTCACTAACCCTTTTTTTCCCATTTTTATTTTCACCAACGTTAAAGTATTCACAATTCATGTCAGAGACAAGCAGGAGAGAAAAAAGGCCAGCAGGAGGTAGGAGAGACCAGCAGTCAGGTGGACACAGTGGAGAGATGAGAGGCCAGCAGGAGAGATGAGAGACCAGCAGGAGAGGTGTGAGACCAGCAGGAGAGAGGAGAGACCAGCAGGAGAGATGAGAGACCAGCAGGAGAGGTGTGAGACCAGCAGGAGAGATGTGAGACCAGCAGGAGAGATGTGAGACCAGCAGGAGAGATGTGAGACCAGCAGGAGAGATGTTAGACCAGCAGGAGAGATGTTAGACCAGCAGGAGAGATGTTAGACCAGCAGGAGAAGTGTGAGACCAGCAGGAGAGGTGTGAGACCAGCAGGAGAGATGTGAGACCAGCAGGAGAGATGTGAGACCAGCAGGAGAGGTGTGAGACCAGCAGGAGAGATGTGAGACCAGCAGGAGAGGAGAGACCAGCAGGAGAGAGGAGAGACCAGCAGGAGCAATGTGAGACCAGCAGCGTGGTGGACACGGCTTCAGATACTCACAATGAGGCCAGGTACTCCACTTGGACCAGGCGCACCCAGCTCTCCCTGTTCAGGGGAGAAGGTTCCAGTCTTATACAGCAGAGAGAGACTTACAGTTCCTCAGACTGCTGGGAGGTGTGTGTGTGTGTGCAAAGAGCATGTCTATTCATAACCATATAGGCAGATGTGGCGATTGTGTGTGTTAATGTGTTTGCGTGTGGTCCCCTGACAGTAGCTTGTGTAATCTGCAGTTCCTAACTGCTGGGCTGAGCTAGGGAAAGAGGTCTGACGCAAGACAGAATGGGGCTTTTTGTTCAGGCTAACTGCCCCACTTCTACATGCCCTGTCCACATCCTCGGCAGGAACTAGTCCCAAAGAAACCCCAAGGGAAGAGAGGGAGAGTAAAGACGGAGAGAAAGAAAGAGTGAGAGAGAGAGTAAGAGGGGTGCTTCAGAGCTCAGTGTGACCTTCCTGCCAGCCAAGACTCAGCATGAATGGGGAAGATTCAGCCAACTGGTCCCTTCTCGCTCCCCCTCAGAGACAGGAAATGGTGTTGGAGAGGTCAGCCAATCAGGAGATCTATATGTGATGTGTGCATATTTAACATGTTTGTATATATATATATATGTGTGTGTGTGTGTGTGTGTATGTACAGTGTATATATGTGTGTATGTACAGTGTTTATTCAGTGTGGTAGAACTCTAAAGACAGCTGACTCAGGGACGCTTGGTTCCTTACTGGGTTCCCATCAGGCCCCGGTGGTCCACGTTCACCAAAGTCTCCAGGAAACCCCTGGGTCCACACACACACACACACACACACACACACACACACACACACACACACAAACACAGAAGCTGGTACAGCCACATGGTGTGGGACACTATAGTAGTTCTGGTTCTAAGGTCAGCAGTACAAGACAAGATGTTCAGTCTAAACATATAACATCGTGACCTTCCGTCTCAAGGAACAGCTCCAAAACTCGAAACTTGAGTTCGAATTCCGATTTACCAGCCTGTAAACGATGAGCAGGCTTACACTGATGAGTGATGTTCTCACTTCCCAGAGCATGTCGACAGACGGTCGCGGGAGCATTGAAATCAACAAACACGGAATAAGCGTCCTCGTCTTAGATGTATTATGAGAGCACACAAAAACGCAGAGTCAGCACACAAACTTCCCCCAACATTGATATTGGCAGAGTAAACCTCAAGCACACACTCCAGAACCCAGTAAACATCCCAGAGCTCCTTTCCCTCGGACGGTCAGGAAATTCCATGGCTGAGCTTCCAAGCCACAGAGCTCAAGCTGCCTGCCTGCCTTTCTGCCTGTCTCTCTGCCATCTCTGCTCTTTTGCCCGCCTGTCTCTCTTTCTGCATGTCTGCCTGCCTGCCTGCCTGCCTGTCTCTCAGTCTACCTCCCACTCTTTCCGCCTGCCTGCCTCTCTCCCTCTTTCATGGTCTCTCTGCCTGCCTCTCTACCTGCCACTCTAGCTGTCTGTGTTCCTGCTTTGCCAGCTGTCTGTCTGATCGTATAACCAGCTGTCTGTCTGCCTACAGTAGCATGAAAACGGGCTGACTGGCCGACTACAGATCTGCTGACGAGGGATTTCTTTTCTCCTGGCACTCGTGAGCTCCATTCGAGCCCAGAACACGAGGCGGGCGAGCCGCGCGCTCCACGTGTGCTTGTCCCCGGGCCAGAGTCAACAGCGTGCTGCCGCGGAGCGCCCCAGGCCGCACTCCAGTTGCCGTGGTTACGCGGTTACGCTGTGGGGAGAGAGGAGCGCGTCCGCGGCGGAGCGCTGGACTCCCGTTCTCCTGCATGAGACGCGACGCCCGCTGTCTGCGCGGTAGCGTCTACAGATCGTCTCTGTGTGGGAGTCAGGTGGCTGAGCGGTGAGGGAATCGGGCTTGTCATCTGAAGGTTGCCAGATCGATTCCCGGCCGTGCCGAATGACGTTGTGTCCTTGGGCGAGGCACTTCACCCTACTTGCCTCGGGGGGAATGTCCCTGTACTTACTTCGTACTTCCCTGTAAGTCGCTCTGGATAAGAGCGTCTGCTAAATGACTGAATGTAAATGTGGCGGCTAGTCGAATGCGAGTCAGTCGGCATGGGTCGGATCCAGAGGAACCGAAACGGGAGTCGTCGCTGCCGTGTGCTGCCAGAGAAAATGTGGAAAAAGGCTCTTCTTTCCAAGAAGGACAGTAAGGCTGACGTTCTAAACACAAACACATGGTTCCCCAGAGCTGTACATCATGCGCTAGATCCTGGGAGGTTACCAGCACACAGGTTCTGCACGAGATATGTCCGTTTACTAACACATCTTCCCCCTGTCCTTGCACCACCCAGTATTCAGATATCCAGTCGGCGCAACTTTAGCACCAGACCATATCCGTGCTGCTGACGAGAACAGGGTTTGCGTAGCTGGCATGACCTGCCCTCCAGACTACAGATGCACGGCTGCAGCCTTTGTCACTGGCTCGACAGTGTAACACACAGAGTACGGTCACCACTGGATGTACGACAGTGCTTGGGAAAATGTGGTGTACATATTAAAAGTTAGGACGAGCACTTTAGTTTTCCATGTTAATACAACACTCATGGGAGAACTGAGAAGCCTCGCTGCGGCGCCGCTGCCCAGCCAGTCTGCAAGCCTGCAGTTAGCAGTGGAGTGACTCGGAACCACAAGTGAGGGACCACATGACATACTCTCCCATACAGATGATTGGGCGCGGATAAAACACGTTTTAAGAGCTTCCGCAATAAACGCCGAACATCATGAGAGCCTGTCGTACACAGAGTGCATCGCAGCGCATGACCAAATGAAATATCGTGAATCGGTTAGCTGTAACGAGATGGATATAGGGTCGCATGGCTTCGTTTGAAACGCGTCATCCGACGTCCTTCTCTGGCCCGCTGCGGCGTTGGACCCGGGGACTCCAGTGCTTAAAGACAACAGACTCTACAAAGTGGCTGTGTTGAAGCCACCGTCACATCCGTCACAAATCGGATCTAAACGTAGGTGTCCCATTACCTCCCCCTGTGAATCACAGCCGTGTCATATTCACCACACGGTTTTATACGTTACTATACAAACAAACAAGGACCATGGCACAGGGTATGGCCGTTGATTGGGGTGCATATTGATACCGCATGAAAGGTGCTCTGAAAAGTATGTTGAGAGAAAACTTTACCGGCCTACCCATCTTGCCCTTCTCTCCGTGTAGACCTGGAAGGCCCTGTTGAGACACCCAGACGAAGAGAGGAGGAGAGGAGGAGGAGGAGGAGAGGAGGAGAGAGAATACAGACACACAAGAGAGAGGGTTACACAGAGAAAATGGGGTACAGCTGATATCTTGGGGTACAATTAGTTACATCTCCAGTTTTCTAAGCAGAAGTAAAGAGGAGCAGATATACACTAACGTTGTATCATGTGCACCCAAAGAGCAGGCTCAACTAGACAATGTTAGTCCATTGTCCTGATGGATTATGGGAATCTGAGTCCTGCTGAAGTGAACTCAAAGCAGTTTTAAGCCGGGTTTCCTTTACAGTGCCTAGCTCTGGGATATTATCCTTAACAGTAGGACAAATTTGACATTTTTGTAGGTTTGGATCTTGTATGATATGGGAGTCCGGTGGCTGAGCGGTTAGGGAATCGGGCTAGTAATCTGAAAGTTGCTGGTTCGTTTCCCGGCCATGCCAAATTGAGTTGTGTCCTTGGGCAAGGAACTTCACCCTACTTGCCTCGGGGGAATGTCCCTGTACTTACTGTAAGTCGCTTTGGATAAGAGCATCTACTAAATGTAAATGTATAAATATTGTGAGCGGGATCAACTTTCCACTTAGAGGATGTTTTGGAGCGTGCCAACTGCCCGCTGGGGCGTCTGTCCGTGTAATTGCCCCATTATTTATCAGGCTGATAAGATTACAGTGTGATGTGCAGTACTTGCTGGTGGCTAACTACAACTACTTGGACGACAACGGCTTTCGGATCCTCACTAACTAGTCCTTTTCATCTTTTCCCTTTGCAGATAAGAAGCGACACTCACCCTCTCCCCATCTGGTCCAAGTAGGCCATACAGACCAGGGGTTCCTATGTGGCCCTGAGACAAGGAGAGGGTTTGGGGGGACAGAAGGAGGGAGAGAGACAGACAAGAGAGAACTTATGAGAGGGGGGGGGGGGTTGAGAGGAAGAATGGGGGAGGGAGGGATGTAACACGCAACACAGACACAAGAAGGAGATGCACAGGTGAGGTGAAGGTCGAGCAATTCCACGAACTCCTGTGTCTTCGGCTCCTGATGGATGGATGACGCCTGGCTGAAGAACAAAGCCTTGAGGCAAGTGTATATGCCCATGGACTGCATGGTGCTGGCTTCCACGATGTAGTCCAAGGGCACATACCCCCACCTGAGGGATCTCTGCAGACTTCTGGGACTGGAGCCAGGGGGACAGAGGAGGACAGGCGGGGAGATACACAGCACAGTAGGAACATACTCACCGATGACACAGTTCCTCAAGGCTAACAGCATTAGCATGCGCTCACTTATTGCGCTTTTACTTTCATATCGAGAATATTTATGATCGTTTTAAGGCAACGTGGTCTCACGTGGACCAAGTTCCACTAAGAACGCGGTCCTGACAGGATGTGGGGCGGTCCAACGTGGCAGGTTTACGAGTGTGGCGCGCTCTCTTTTCACGGTTCGTTTAGCTTCACTGTAGCATGACTGGGCCTCTCTACCTGTGTTTATAACATGCTGTCATTGACGTGTGCGTGTGTTTGTGGGGGACCGTTATGCTTGTATGTGCTGTGAAAAGCTATGAGCTGTGTCCGGCAGCTCCATGCACATAGGAGGTATGAATCGTATTTACCTTTCTGACCGGGTCAGATAGCAACATCATACGGTAGACTGTCTGCTGTACTGCAGTAAAACAAACGTGCTCAAATAGAGCTTCGGACTATTTCATCAGGAGCTTGGTTACTCACCCTGGATCCTTTAGGCCCCATGTTACCCACAGGCCCAGGTAAACCCTGGAGGACAACACATAGCTCTGTTAGCCTCTTAGCACTGTTACCATACCGTCGACACACTGTTAAAGTTTTGTTAGAACACGGTTCAAATAAGCACAGTACGGGATTCTAAAGACGTGCAGGCCTGGAGGCCCGTGGACGTCATCTTAAGACTCTCATTCAAGGCTTCTAGAAGCTTCCATCCCCCTGGACGTCCAGCAGGGATCACCGCGGTGACACGGGACTCAGGGGGTACAGAGGCGGGCAAAGGCGTGAAGCCGAAAGCACCATAAAGCGTTTTTAACGATGCAAGCTGGGAGTGATCGCCCAGCTGCGTGGCACTGCACATTTGCAAACTGAGAGAGGAAACATGTTTTACTAAGCGTTGAAATCATAACACAGCTCGGCTACAAAGGGAACTTTCCCCTTCAAATCAAATTCCCAGACGTGGAAAGCTGAATGTGGACTCACGGTACGAGCTTGGGAGAGTGATGGAAACATCTTTCGCCCGGGGAGCTACCTAATTAGTCACAGTTTTATTTTGTTTTCTTTCTTCGCGGTACTGCTGACTAAGTAAAACAGTTTCACATTTTATTTCCTGACAAAACCAAGGGCTTTACATGTGTGAGAGTGTAGGTAATGTGTAGGCATGTGTGTGTGTGTGTATGTAGGTACTGTGTAGGCGTGTGTGTGTGTGTGTGTGTGTGTGCGTGTGTGTGTGTCTGAGTGTGAGTGTGCATGTAGGTTCTGTGTAGGCGTGTGTGTGTGTGTGTGTGAGTAGGTACTGTGTACGCATGCATGCGTGTAGGCCCTGCTCAACCAGCACTGCAACACTAGATTTACTGCACCTGCCTGCCAGGATAACCTTTAGCCCCTGGGCTTCCATCAGCTCCACGATCGCCCTGCAGAGACGGAGAGAGGGAGTCAGTGGGAGAGGGAGACGGGCAGAGACAGGGAGAAAAGGAAAAAGAGAGAGAGAGAGAGAGAGAGAGAGAAAGAGAGAGAGAGAGAGAGATAGAAGGAAAGAGAGAGAAAGGAAGTGAGGGGGAGAGAGGGAGACACAGGGGGAGAGGGGAGATGTAGAGGGGGAGAGAGGAAGAGAGAGCGGATGGGAGGATGGGAGGATGAGGGAGAGACGGAGCACAAGGGAAAACTGGCTGTGTGATTTGTAGCCTCCAATCTCAGACGAAGACCATGTGAATCCATTCGAATGGAAGCCAAAAAGAAGAGGAACAATGTCATTGCTGGCGTCGAGTTCAGAAAGCAGAATTATGCAGGATATTGGGTCTGCCTGGTAGCAGCCAAACCCACAGCAGTCAGTCTGTCGTGTGGTACAACCTCTGGCTACTTTACTGCTGCACCAGGGGATGTTTGTCTTTAACAGCATTCAGTCATTAACATGAGTCATCCTCTCCATGGTCTGCCATTTGAATATTATATTATAGTTGATTAGCATGGCCATGAGGGCATCTGTAAATTACAGCCTGTTGGCATTGAAAGACAAACCACCGTAATGAGGCTGTTTCCTGACAATGAGGCCGTTTCGGGAGTTGAGATTGAGAATGGGAGATCTCTGCTCACTGGAAGGACCCACTACCAGTGTCGTGACATGGGAGAGCGCCACTCAGAGGGCAACAGCCCAGATAGGCCATAGGTGACGCTACACACAACTAAGTGATGGTAATGTGACACATGACTCATGATTAGTACTCATAAGTACAACAAATATATATATAAAATGATATAAATCAGATTACACTGTATATATTATCTACGGAGGACGTGGGTGACATCCTCACTTTTGTGTGTCTGTGTGTTTATGTATTATATGGGTGTGGATTAACTCCAAAATGCATTCTGGCCAAGGAAATGGCTTCCTTGCATCATCTAACGATACAGGTAAAAAGTCTGGTATATTCTTAACGAATGAATATTCAACACTCGACACTCACTGGATCTCCAGGGTGGCCAGGCGGACCAGGGTGGCCTTTCAGTCCCTGTGGAGACAGATACTAGAATGAGACCCCACTGACAATTCAATTGACTTCATTCTGAAGAAATTCACGTGTTCGGGCACAGAATAAATAAGAAAATAAGTAATAACAGAGGTAAAATTAAAACCCACATTTGAGATAATATACACGATGGCATGATTAAATATCTAAATTTATGAAGCAACTGACCTACTTTGGAATATAGCATAGAGCTAACTCTATTACTGTTGAAATACACAAAAATGTGATAGTTATTACTGTTACACGTGTAGGATAGAGATATAAATATGCATTTATGGGACACGACATACACAAGGCCTTCAGGTGAAGAGCTACTCAGCCTCAGCCTTAAACTGATTCAAGTCGAATGAGTCAATATCAATGTATGCACCTAGCAGAGTTACACAAACACACAAGTCAAGGACAGTGATGTGGAGCATGGTGTGTAAAAAGACCCTAATTGAACAGGTCCTGAGTGATGAGGCGCTTGCACCACAGAGAACAGAACACCCCAGTGCTGGATTGAGATTCTGTCTCATTAGCTTGAAGAAAAAGCTCTTTAAACTGTTTATTTAAACATTTACAGATGATTTTGTCTAGAACCCCAACGTCCACAAACAAAGTTAAACGCTTATAAAACAAGCTAAATAAGGATGTCATCATTCTCCCTTAGAACAACATTGCTTCTAGACTACTCTCCTTACACAAACTCCAAACTTTCAGAACAAGGTAGGGACCAGTATGACTATAACCCTGAAAGCCCTATCTTAATGAGCAAGCCCAGTCTAGCTTGCTGAAATTGATTAGCCTGGTGTGTCCTAGCTAGCCTAGTTTAGTGAGCAAGCCAAGTCTAGCTTGCCAAAGATAGATTAGCCAGGTGTGTCCTTGCTAGCCTAGCTTTGTGAGCAAGCCCAGTCTAGCTTGCTAAAATAGATTAGCCAGGTGTGTCCCAGCTAGCCTAGCTTAGTGAGAAGGAGTCTGGGATTCCTGTGTTTGAGCCAACATACGATGGATGAGCAGGGAGGAATGTCCCTGGGACCTGGAGCCAGAACATCTGAGTACAGTAAAAGTAGGAAGTCTGTGTGTGTGTGTGTGTGTGCGCACGCGTACTGCATCATTCAAATGTCCCTCAGTGTGTCAAACTGCAGAAGGTTAAGTAATAGGATACTTCTGAGGCACTTTTCTGAAAGTCTGTGCAGCAGCTTTGGACACGTACAGTAATCTCATGTAATCTCACAGTCATGAATCCCAATTTGTATCCCAATTTACTGGGATTACAGACACAACGCACGTGACACGATGCAACCTTTACGCTCTAATCCAAATTATATATTGTGGAGACACAGAGTGCTAGTATAACAGTGGAGACACAGAGTGCTAGTATAACAGTGGAAACACAGAGTGCTAGTATAACAGTGGAGACACAGAGTGCTAGTATAACAGTGGAGACACAGAGTGCTAGTATAACAGTGGAGACACAGAGTACTAGTATAACAGTGGAGACACAGAGTACTAGTATAACAGTGGAGACACAGAGTGCTAGTATAACAGTGGAGACACAGAGTGCTAGTATAACAGTGGAGACACAGAGTGCTAGTATAACAGTGGAGACACAGAGTGCTAGTATAACAGTGGAGACACAGAGTGCTAGTATAACAGTGGAGACACAGAGTGCTAGTATAACAGTGGAGACACAGAGTGCTAGTATAACAGTGGAGACACAGAGTGCTAGTATAACAGTGGAGACACAGAGTGCTAGTATAACAGTGGAGACACAGAGTGCTAGTATAACAGTGGAGACACAGAGTGCTAGTATAACAGTGGAGACACAGAGTGCTAGTATAACAGTGGAGACACAGAGTGCTAGTATAACAGTGGAGACACAGAGTGCTAGTATAACAGTGGAGACACAGAGTGCTAGTATAACAGTGGAGACACATAGTGCTAGTATAACAGTGGAGACACAGAGTGCTAGTATAACAGTGGAGACACAGAGTACTAGTATGACAGTGGAGACAGAGTACTAGTCTTATCTGGTCTCACTTGGGCAAGGAGGACATCCAGAGAGACTGGTCTCATCTGGAGTCCTCTTGACCAGGGCATATGGTCTCACCTGCCTTCCTCTGGAACAGCGGGTCAGGGAAGCACAGCTTTGACAGAGGCACGGAGTCAGAAATGTAAAGAGGACCCCTCTGTCACCATGTCAACCTCTAATCTCACAGCAGTGAGACACTCGGTCATCATCATCTCCCTCTTTCCGAATGAGGTCCACTTCAACACACAATGAATCAACCTTGAGGACACCAGATGCGCTTTCCCAGCAAGCTGTTTTCTATTATGAGACAAATAGCTGCTAACAACCAAAGCCTGACAGCCCATGACAGCAGATTGTGTACTTTCCGAAAAGGAATCAGCAGCTGTTAGTCTCTTCGCTAGGTGTGACGATTATTTAGAAATGGTTACTTGGTCAAGGACAATTTAACCTGCCTGGGGCTAATTAGTGAACAACGCATTGCAGTTTTTTGGGAAGTGGACCATTATCTCAATTACATAATGAGATTCTTCATACGATGACAATAACATGCCACAGCAATGTCCAATGTTTTTTTATTCACTAGAAATGTGAGGTATCATAGTAAATGTAAAAGACATGATAGGCTACTGTGCACAAGCAAATCCTGTCAACCCAAAACACTTAAGCTGCCCTGAATCACCCCTTTTTCCTCACCGGCTAGTACTAATGATATTACAGGCCAGCTTTTCAAGTGTGACGGAGGAGAAGCGAGCAGGTGCAGCGGTTTGCACCATGTTAGGCTTCTTTCCAAACATCCTGGAGAAGAAAGGGCTTGGCAGAAGCCTTCCAAACACTTCCTCTTTGAGAATCCCATCTTCAAAGAGATGTCAGAATGGGCCGGTTCTAGGTGTAGGCTGAGATTTAGAGATCTACAATGTGGTCCATCCTATCTCTCTGAATCATTCAAAGAATATGATTCATGTCTTCGGTGTGTGTGTGTGTGTGTGTGTGTGTGTGTGTGTGTGTGTGTGTAAAACATAGCAAAGACACATCAGCCACAAGCACGACACGGTTTCTCACAAATGCATTGCAATCGTCTGGGCAGTGTGTCATCTCACAGATCTCGTACCTTGCGACCTACTTGGCCGGACAGTCCCGGAGATCCCGGCTGGCCAAGTTCTCCCTGGAGACAGAACAGTTTAGAACACCATCGCCTCAAACTGGGGTCGAGTGAGTCGATCACATAGAGTGAGTCGAGCACGATCGGTCGAGTGAGTCGATCACGTAGCAGTGGCTAATCCACGGCACACAGCAGACGACACCTACTTTCCCTCCGCTGGGGGCTCCACCGGGTGAGAGGCCAGGGTCTCCTTTGTGTCCCTGCAAGGAAGACAGCAACACATGGGCAGGTATGAGCCGTCAGAACCACTGTGAACGCGCACCCAATGCGGAGCTTTCAAACGTGTCTCGTACTGTAGGATCTCTGCACACGAGATACGGTTTGGGTACTGTGACGTTACGGAGATTTCCATTTGGTGAGAGCAGGCCTATGGGTTTGCCTAGAGCCTTGTACTGTATTGTTTACAGAAGGATCCGTTTATATGAAGCCACTGAAGTGCTATTTATAGACCTGGCACATTTATTTTCCTTTTCAGGCTTCAAGGTATGGTAGGACTTCTGGAAAGTATACTTAGATATTTCCACCTTAAATTAATGTACACAAATCCACACTACTCCCTTACTGTAATCCGTAAGTGCTAATAATCATTTTTTATCGAGGGAGGGGTGGTCTGTTTGATTTCATAAATGGCTGATTTGGCAGTGAACACTTGGCTTCCAGTGAGCTCACTTCTGGCCCAAAAGAGTTGAACATTCTCTGTCACCCTGCAAAGAGATAAGGGGTATTTTCATCTCAGTCTTGGGGCTCTCTTGCTTGGTTCAGCAGATACTTTAGTTAACAATGCTTCTGTAAAGGCTTACAAAACACAGTCATCTTACTCAGTTTGTGTTGGGTGTAACTTAGATTTTCCTTCAGCACCTGTATCACACATTTTAATGTGAGCTGCAGCTTGGCATTGCAGCCAGGTGTTTTTAAACGGTCTGTCTTTAAGACCAACATCTCCCCAGGCTACGTTTGCCAACATCTACACCTGTTAACCACTAGAAACTGCAGTTTACTTGCACGTGATGTCAACTTGTAATACTATATAAATTGTTCCCTCCAAGTTCACAGTCAACACTAGTATGTTATGGTTTCCCTGGCGGGAACAGATCTATCCAAAGGCTGGTGTCAACATTGCAGACATGAAACGAAATATTGCAAAAAAAATGACAAATGCTATGTACCAACAAGGATCACATGCTGTAGACATATACATTCGACACTATATATAAGGAACACACCGTTTTGAAAAAAGGAACGTTATAAAAAATATGGACTTCCCGTGGGTCAGTTATTGTAGATACACACAGCCAAACCTGCCCCACCAACACAGGCAAAATGAGAGACAGATAGGAGATAGCGCCTGCACATTCTTCACAAATAGCCTCAATATTGGGCCCCTGACTGCGATGCCCCCCTTGTCAAATCTTATTGTGCATACCTTGCGTCCAGACGGGCCGGGACGACCAGGGTTGCCATGAGGACCAGGAGGACCCTGCAACAGAGAGAATACATGAAGCTGAGGAGCACAGCTGGGACATTGCTACGTTACTTCATATTCTGCCTGTATGTCTGTCTACCTGCCTGTCTGTCTGTCTGTCTGTCTGTCTGCCTTTCTGCCTAGTGTCTGTCTGAGTTTTAACATATGGATGTGATTTCCCCCCCCCATCCCTTCCTTTTTCCAAGAGGATCCAGGGGTCCCAGGGTGAAGGCCGTTCGTCCATCACACACCATTTTCCCCTCGCTTTGCCACAAACGGTGTTCTCCACTGAACTGTGAAAATCACCCCGCTTCAGCAGGGAACCAGATGGGGACATTTATCAGCAGAAGTGCATGGTGAAGGATAGCTCCTGGGCTAGCGGAGCATCAGCCTAACTAATATGTCCACATATTACTGTCGTGGGCAGTGTTAACCTTCCTGGGTTCTCTTGTGAACACACTGTATTTTTGAGTTAGTGATGCTGTATTTGAGTTAGTGTTGCTGTATGTGAGTTAGTGTCGCTGTATGTGAGTCACTGTTGCTGTTGCTGTATGTGAGTTAGTGATGCTGTATTTGAGTTAGTGATGCTGTATGTGAGTCAGTGTTGCTGTTGCTGTATGTGAGTTACTGATGCTGTATGTGAGTTACTGATGCTGTATGTGAGTTAGTGATGCTGTATGTGAGTCAGTGTTGCTGTTGCTGTATGTGAGTTACTGATGCTGTATGTGAGTCAGTGTTGCTGTTGCTGTATGTGAGTTACTGATGCTGTATGTGAGTTAGTGATGCTGTATTTGAGTTAGTGATGCTGTATGTGAGTCAGTGTTGCTGTTGCTGTATGTGAGTTAGTGATGCTGTATGTGAGTCAGTGTTGCTGTTGCTGTATGTGAGTTAGTGTTACTGTATGTGAGTTAGTGCTGCTGTATTTGAGTTAGTGTTGCTGTATGTGAGTTAGTGCTGCTGTATTTGAGTTAGTGTTGCTGTATGTGAGTTAGTGTTGCTGTATGTGAGTTAGTGTTGCTGCATGTGAGTTAGTCATGCTGTATTTGAGTTAGTCATGCTGTATGTGAGTTAGTGTTGCTGCATGTGAGTTAGTGTTGCTGTATGTGAGTTAGTCATGCTGTATGTGAGTTAGTGTTGCTGTATTTGAGTTAGTGTTGCTGTATTTGAGTTAGTCATGCTGTATGTGAGTTAGTGTTGCTGTATGTGAGTTAGTCATGCTGTATGTGAGTTAGTGTTGCTGTATTTGAGTTAGTGTTGCTGTATTTGAGTTAGTGTTGTATCCGATAAAGAAAGGGGTGAGAAAAGAGGGAGATGGGGAGAGAAAGAGAGATAGAGATACAAAGAAAGACACAGGGAGGGAGATCGAGAGAGGCAGATTTGGGGGCACTTCACGTCTCATCCAGCTCAGACGGTATGAGTGTGGCATGAGGAAGAGGAAGAAAACGTGTGCGTTGGTAGTCATGATGTTCAAACTGTACATCCGCTTCAGATCACCTGCTCAGTCACTCCCTCACCGAGGGGTGAACAAACCGTCACACACACACACACACACACACGTACATACAGATGCTCATGCTTAGCACGCATGTCAACGACCACGCAGCCTCCAACACCTGACACAGCGCGGGCCTGTGTCTGACGGCAGCGTGTCACAAAGGGAGAACTGCCACCAGGTTTATGATACGGGCCAGAGCCTTTTACAGGGGTGACACGTGGGCGCAAACGGTTTTTACAGGCCATGAAGCCAGAACAGACGCTCTTTTACCCTCTGGGCTCTCACAGGCTGGAGAGAGACATCATGAACACCAGGTGACTCCAGCACAGGCTGCGATACCCTGCTCCGAACAAAACCCATTATACAAGTTACGGTACAGTGAAATCAAATGGGGAGTATTTTATAGAAAATGTTGACACATAGGGTCCTCCTCCATAGTTAGCTACATACCGGGTCTAGCTCACCAAAGAGGCCGAGTTCAATTAGCATGCCCAACATCTACACCTCTTTGACTCTCATTCTGTAATGGCAACAGTTGCTGGATTACACCTTATGTTATGGCATTACAGGTTGAGAGGAGAAAGGAGAACCCTAGATTGAGGTTTTACCCCCCACATCCGTCAAGATCTATACTACCAGTGGCATTGTGAGAGGTTTACTAGGGTCGAAGAAAGGTCTTAAATGCTTTTAATAAGATCCGACAAAACGTTCTTTCTTTCTTGTTTAAAGAGATTGGGTACCCACAGTATAATTCATGGAGGATGAGTCACCGTCTGGTTTGCTGCAGGTAGCCCACAACCCAGATCTCTACATCGTTCTTTCACACATAAATAACGTGCCACTGGACTAGTAAATATAGGAAAGTCGAAATTGTATTTACTCTGAAAAGAATTTGGGGGCACAATTATGGATGTGTCTGATTGTGCTGGGATGAATTGGCTAAACCACTTCTGGTTAAGATAAACACTACTTGAACTCAATCTAAACAAATAAATGAAGTACGTTGAAACAATCAGACTGTTGTACACAGAGCTAATTTCTCTTTGGCTCCAGGTAGATTACCAGTCTTCCATCCGTTCCCTCTCCAGCTTTTGGAAGCAGACCTTGGCAGGCAGACAAACAGTGCTCGATCAGAGCCAAAGGAAACCGAGCTCGGAAAGAGAATAACACGCCATAATCCAGAGACGTTATTGAGTGCTTCATCATAAGCCTTTTTCGTCAAGCTATCGCTAATAGTGTTATTTTTGTGTATTACTGTTGGAAAACTGTGGGCCAGATACGAGCCAGGCACCATGGGGCTTAGTGTAAAGGATGGACTGGGGGGGGTGAGAGAGCTTGGATGCAGAGCTCGTAGGAGCACCAGGGGGGGAAGCACGGCAAAGACTCACCCGAGGACCTCTCTTTCCTGGCTGGCCGGGCTTCCCCGGAGGTCCCATCTGTCCCTGGAAGAGAGGAGAGGATGAGACATTACATTTAGCAGATGCTCTTATTCAGAGCGACTTACAGTAAGTACAGGGACATTCCCCCCGAGGAAGGGTAAAGTGCCTTGCCCAAGGACACAACGTCATTGGGCACGGCCGGGAATCGAACCAGTGACCTTCTGATGACTAGCCCGATTCCCTAACCGCTCGGCCATCTGACTCCACTCGAGACATCAGGCAGACAGCAGCGGTACGTCGCCGAGTGATGAGGCACGGAACAACCGGCCAATGAACCTAATCACCCCCACCAGTGCTGCTCCGGTGTAGAAGACTCGCATGGCTCAGTCTACTTCCTGCCGCGTTGGGTAACATCGTACACGAAGGACAGCCTGGATGAAAAAGCTTGGGAACTCCAAAGGGCTTCAGTGATATGTCGGTAGGTTTAGGAGTTGTGTTACACGGCAGCTCACTTCTACTGAAAGCAATGTTATTTCAGTCCCTTTTTCCATTACAACAGGCCATTGTCACACTCGTACCGGCGAGATACCTACTTCTGGCATCAGCAAACGCGGCTCATGTTGATGGTGGTGGGTATCATCTACCTTTAAAAAGCACTTACTCACATGGATTAGAAGAGCGGGGAAAGGTCAACTGTAATGAGGGGGCAGCCTGAGGATGGAAAGTAAGGACCTCATTTCCAATATGAGCGAGGAAAAAAGCATGCAAGCTTTTCGAAGCCTTCGGATGTTGTCAGTGTACAACGCGGAAGCGCAGCAGAGAAATCAGCCGTCCGATTGGTCCGATAGGAAAACCAGCTCGGCATCAGTCCATTCGGGGCAAATCCCAACTTTTCAGTTGGGGTCCTTGTCATCGAGAACACTGAAGGATTAGGAGGGGCGTTGCGTAACAGGAGCGGCGAACGGCACGTTGACACACGAGCACGACCACACACGTGGGGTCGGCCCCAAATCTCCCACCATGTGTGCAGTAACCCTCCCGAACACGCTTCAGTCGCTGGCTGGAACACGGCTCGTCAACCATGGAAACTGTGGGTAACCCTTCTCACTACCAGAGCAACCAGGTTCCTCATGTCAAACTACTGTCCATCTACCATACTCACAAAATCGACATGATAAGAAAATCGTTTCATTACATGTCATCTGAGTAGGAATGCTGACCATATTGAATGCTGACATTTTAGAGCGCGCCAGTGGCCAGAATGTTATAGGGCACCTTGCCAAGACCAAAAGTCATGGTCCACTAATTCACAAGATCTTAAAAAAACAAGCAAAGCCTCAAGCCTACCATCTGGGCACCATAACAACAGTTGAATAGGAACAAATTACCATTACACTATGGGATATTAACCGCCTGTTACAAGCTCAACACTCAAGCTTGTTATAGTTTTGAAAGCTGTTCAAACATTTCGGACATTCATAAAACAAGGTCATTTATCAGCACAACGTAAAACAGAGGTTTGGTTTCCCAATAATTTCACCACTGTGTTCTACTATTACTCTTTCCACCGATCTACTCTTCTTCTACGGACTGGCCTTTGCAGTGTTCTGTTCAGCTGAGTCTTTAAACAGTATTCTAATCTTGTTCTTCTGTGTTCTACCCTTGTTCCTACCAGTATTCTCCCTTTGACCTCACGTGTAGACATCTGTCAGCTTTGACAGCTTCCAGCAGGGCTACTCACACATCCACGATGCCACTTCTACATCCAGTATAACTTCAACTTGAGACGTCGAGGTGCGGCCCTGACCTTTGACCTTGCTTTAAATGTCTTCCTTCTTCCCCTTCACCCTCTCACCCTGCAGGAGGAATGTAACGCCTCAGCGTTAGCCTAGCCAAGGCCTATACTGAGCACCAAGTCACACCACGGAGCCTGGTTGGTTCTCTTTATTTGAGGGCATTTCTGCATTATTGGGACAGAAAAGGGAAGAGACAGGAGATGGGAGGGAGGGAGGGAGGGAGGGAGGGAGGGAGGGAGGGAGGGAGGGAGGGAGGGAGGGAGGGAGGGAGGGAGGGAGGGAGGGAGGGAGGGAGGGAGGGAGGGAGGGAGGGAGGGAGGGAGGGAGGGAGGGAGGGAGGGAGGGAGGGAGGGAGGGAGGGAGGGAGGGAGGGAGGGAGGGAGGGAGGGAGGGAGGGAGGGAGGGAGGGCATGGAGGAAATGGCCCGGGCTGGATTCGAATTAGGGTCGACTGCATTCTGTCCAGGGACTTCCAAAGATGGATGACCCTCCCTCCCAATTAGACGCACAGCACAAGTTCTCCGAGCAACACAGACAGACAACATAAGCCTAGAGTGCTAACACATGCACAGACAGATACACACCGGCTCTGATATGTCACACCACGTTCTTACCA
This sequence comes from Hypomesus nipponensis, assembly GCF_054491055.1. NCBI lineage: Eukaryota > Metazoa > Chordata > Actinopteri > Osmeriformes > Osmeridae > Hypomesus > Hypomesus nipponensis. The sequence goes on along the minus strand of NC_140388.1, from coordinate 5,270,068 downwards.
CTGGTCCTGGTTCCCCCTTCAGGCCCGTGGGTCCTGCCAGCAGGGAAAACTGGGTCGGTTCCAACCCAAACGTTTGGAAGCCATCTGTGGCAGCCGGAGTGACGAGGGAAGGCCAGGTGGGGTTGATGTGCTGCACACCCAGCACTTTTGGCTTTGGTTTCTTTGGAAGCACTGCCGTCTGCTTCTTGTGGGTGGACGTGTGCGAAGATGCCATCTCTTCGGGCGCTGCGGTGGAGGACGCTTTCGTCTGCGCCTCAGGTGGCCTGGTGGAAACTGGCGAGGCCATACTTTTCCCCTGAGGTGGCTGCCTTTGTAAACTGAAGCCTGTGTCGCCGGTTTTAGGGCCGCCGCGTCGGGATGTTTGTGTTCCACTGGTCCTGAGGGGGGCAGGAACAGTTTGGGCCTCAGCCTGGAGGGGGTGCTCAAGCCAGGGACTAGCTGTTGAAGGAGTCGGCGTTGCAGGAAGAGAGAGCGAGGTGGAACCACGTTTTGGGGTCATCCCACCGTTACTCCACGAGGACAAGTTGAATAACGACGAACTCTGAGTCGGAAAAAGATTAGTCCTGGTCTTTTCCCCAGTCAGGGTGAAACCAGGGCTGAGGGCCTTCCTAGATACATCTGTCAATGACCGAGGGGCTACAGGGGTGACCGTAAAGTTAGAGTCATGGAAAAGAAGGGGAAGGAGCGGGGGTAGATTCGCCCGGTACGTCTCCGCCTCCCTGCACTGTTTCTTAAGGTACCGACAATAGTTATGAGCTGCCAAGGCAGACGGATAAATATCAAACTGACAAATGGCGCCTTCAAACGGCGCATAGTTCTGGTTCATCTTCCCCAGGAGGAAGGAGCCCTCGGGGTCCAGGGACTCCTCCTCCTTCAGAGGCAAATCCGCGTGGACGCTCGTCCTCCCGCAGGAGGCGTAGAGCGAGACCCGCCGGCCGCGGATGTCCACGGCCAGGTGGTGCCAGCGGCCGTCGTGGACGTCGTAGTCGAAGCTCACAGAGTTCTCCTGCCCCAGGTGCACCAGCACCTGGCCGGGGGCCAGCTGCAGGCCCAGCTGCAGCTTCCTCCTCCGGGACAGGACGGTGAAGAGGAAGGCGCTGGCGACGCGGTGGGACCGCAGGCTGAGGATCAGGGAGAGGTCGGTGCTGCCGGAGGGGAAGACGGAGCCCACAGTGGTCTGGACCCGGGCCCGCTGGGTGAGGATGACCCCAGACTTGAAGGGGATGACTCCGTGGGGGGCGGAGCGGGACCCGGACGATGGAGGACTTCTTCTCCCAGTGAGTCCCAACTGCTCCAGAACATCCACATCTACAGAACAGCAGAACCACAGTTACCACATAATGCCTCCTGGTCAATACAGCCAGGCTGTTAAATACAGATTTGCAAGCATTGATTTTCTGGAGACTCTTAGTACATAATTCATTCCTTTGATTGGATGGCACAGCAACTCCTGTGTAAGAACCATGGTATGATTTAGTTAGGGTTTTTTTAAACACTGGAATTCTTATCATTAAACTTAGTGGAAACGACAGGTTGCAATACCATACGTAGTGTATTATCAAATGAGACTACATCATCACTGTAAAAATAATGTGGATAAATATTTATGAGGTCATATAAATGTTGTCAACTGCTGTAAACTCCCATGCCTCTGGTAGCAAGCTTCAGTGACAGAGAGCTGAGGCCTTTTACTTCTAACTGTCTTTAACACTAGGCACACTTGTAGCAAAACGCCTTCCATTAATATGGTTTCTCAGGTAGCACAAGCAAAGCCTTACATAATGGACAGTTCAAACGGAGCATCTCAGAGTAAATGGACAGAGCGTATGGATATCATATGGCAGGATAAGCATAAAAGGACTTTTAATGAGGCCATGCATCCATTTACCAGCCTGCAGATTATACAACTGGGCTGTCAGCCTGTGTTCCAGAAAAAGTCTAGAAACAAGAGGTCAGTGGGTCCCTAGAGGGGATAGTAATTGTGTTTCAGCAGAGACAGGCAATACTCCAGCTGGAAATGCCTGATCTGCTAACAGAGTAAGGATGGTAACTTGACAGGCTAACTTCATTAAGGTGAATTACAGCAGACTTTCACTCCTTGCTATAAGGCCTGAATGGCCAACTCATGGGAAGAAATAAGGTTACACACACACACACACACACATACTACTACAAACTACGTCACTGCAATCCTGTAGTAGTTTTGTTTGTGTATTATGTCCAGAATTCATTTCTGAATCTAAACCACTTGTACTTATAGTCTGGAACTGAATGAAATCTTGAACTTCTAAGACATTCATTATTGTAAATCAAATTAGCTGCATGACAGGTTTCAGTAACTTATTTGGTTTACAAAATCTCACTAGCAATATTTCCTGTGGTGTGCTGCCCTAAAAGTGTGCCAGACCTTTAAGCGTTGTCAGTGATATCTGTGATGTAGACAATACTAGTTAAAAAAGGCACCTGGCTAATTGGCTAGCTGTTGGGAAGCAGAAAGCAGATGGTAAACGAATGACAGTGTTTACCTTATGTCAACCAATCCACCCAAACGCTATGCAGAGTGCAAGGTGATTCATTGCATTTCAGCGTCCAATGCTACCCTGTTGTAATAGATACGGTTATGTAGCTTCCCTCTTGTCATGCTAAGCAAAAGTGGACAGCCGAAACCCAAGGACTGACATGGTTGAATTACTGCAGTAAAGAGAAAACTGTGGTGACTACAGTATGTGACCATAAGCAGCTGGGCCTTGAGTCAAGTGTGTGGAGAGGTGGTGACCCTGTCCACGCTGTGCATGGCATTTCTGTGGATACACACACACACACACACTTGAGCTGTATGGTATGGGCAGATGCAATGCCAGAACAACAAGAGAAAGCCACAGTTCATCTCTGGATTACCCGTACTAGCATGGACACAACACAGAGCGATGCAGACCAAATCACCTGGGCCAGGCTAACCTGTCCCACCACATCACCTGGGCCAGGCTAACCTGTCACACCACATCACCTGGGCCAGGCTAACCCCTGGGTCTTGACTTCTCTAAGGACACTGCAGTGTTTCCCAGTACTGTATAGTACCCGTTCCTGGTCCAACAGGCCTGTTATGTTTCAGAGACTGTTGGCTCAGTTAAATGTTCCTCCTGAAAGCCTAACCAGACTGAGTCATCATCATCCTCACTCCCGAAGAGAACTTACCTTCAGCAAGCGTGTGAGCGAGCCCCAAGTAACAGGAGCAGGACAGCAGAACCCAGAGAACCAGGGCTCTCCTGGGGGGGAGAGAGAGAGAGAGCGGTCACATACACAACTGCCACACCCAGGATGAAGCACCTTGGTTTGGAAGAGATGGATGCCATGCCTGCCGGGAAGTGATCATCATGTCATGGAACGCTCTGAAACAGTCAACAACGCCACAGCATATACTTTTATCGGAAGTCTCCTTGTAAATTGTTATGTCAAAATGTTTTATGTTTTGGTTGTTTAGTGTAACAGGTATGTGATATTTATTCGATCATCTGCCAGTAGTAGTGTCAAGGTGGTTTTCTGTACAAGATTAAGCCCTCCCTTTCTGTGCATTACTCCTGCTCTGCTCCAACACGACCAGCAGCTTTTGCCAACCTCCACAGCTGTTTACAGTCACTGAGCTGTTTCTTATCTATCCCCCCACCCCCAACACACACCACAACACACACCAACACACACCAACACACACCAACACACACACAGTCTGCCTAGGGAGAACCTCAGAGGCCTAACATCACCTTCATCAGGGTGAGCGCCACCCACAGTCCGACCAAAGTAAGGCACATCTGGATCAACCCTGTCACTGAACAGATGAGACCAATCGCATTCAGTTCAAACAGTGACACGAGTTGATGATGTTCGCCATTGCATTTGTTTAGTCCCTGAAAGAGCCCTCGATGTGGCCAAGCCAGGAGGCTCTATGAGTCTGGAATGTCTCTCGGCAGTTTCAGATGTTGAAGTGTTGAAGTGATGCATCCAAGCAGTCCTGAGGATGCTTGGAAGCTGTAACAGCAGTGGAATAATGGCCTGGTAGTGCTACCGTAGAAACTCAAGAGTGTGAGTCCCTCACAGCGTGTGGTCATGGGTTGGATAAGCTACATATCCATCATCTAAGAAAGTTGTTTCGCTTGTGGTTTCGTTCCACCGAGCCCCTCAGCGACCTGTAGGGAACTACTTCACCAGGGGAAAGAGGAAAACCACAGGTTTCGGTCACTAAGAGTCTCCTTTCAACTTTCCTGAATTACTGCTCAGTTTTAGGTTTTAACACCATTCCAGTGAAAGCTAGGATGCTAGGAACCAGAGCTGTTAAAGTAATGTCTGCTGAACTGTGACCACTTGTTGCTCAAACAGTAATGTGATGCAATATTTTAGGAGTTTCCCTGGCCGAACAGCCAACAGGCCGAGAGCAGCTTTGAGTACACACTGAAGAAGTGAGAGGGAGGAGAGAGGGAGGGGATAAGTGGGAGAGGGAGGAGAGAAAGAGGAGCAGAATGAGAGGATCTCTTCCACCTCACACACATCCCATAATTTCCCTCCCATAGTAGTGGCTGGCTGCAGCAGTCAGAGGCTGAGGGGAGATGAACTGCACTGACCACATGACATTTAAGATAACGTGCCTGCAGTACTGGTCCAGGAAGACAAACACAAACAAAGCCTTTTAGGGACTCCTTCAGCTTCGCTCAAATCACAAAGCGTAAATAACCTATGCTGGAACATGTGAAAAAGAGTGGGGGGGGGGGGGCGGCAGTTATTTCATGACTAAGCGCTTTATGAACTTGGCTACGGGTATCATTCATTCATCGACTGATGAATATCACTGAGATAGTCATTGCAGCTGGTCCACTGCCATGAACTCACTTTGTTCGAGATGTATTTTCTTTAGAGACATATGTTTTGGTTTAAACAACATGAAAGCGTAACAATGAGTTATTATGGTCTGCAGTGTACTCACCCCCCGACTCCAGCTGGTCTGAGTTTGGAGTACGGGGCATTGTCCAGATCCATAGCGGCTACTTCATTCTTTTTTGAGAGTTTGTACAACCGTCCAGAGATGGCAGAAACCCGCGAATTATTTACATTCCATGTTATACTTACAGCATTGACAAAGAAGCGAGTTACACCAATCTACCAAGAGTGAATCCTTCCTCTCCTTTCATTGTCTTAAATTAAGTAATTTTCTTTGTAAAGATGACAGAGAAAAAACGGTCCATCAGCGTGTTTTTCTCACGGAACCGGAGGATGTTACATTTCAGAAGGAAAGATCCAACTTCTTTACCTTTCCATGAGAACATTAGAATGGATGACGACCGCCTTGTTAGCTGACGTTTCCAATGTGCAAGTTATTGTGGAGTGAGGGAATTCTCTGGACTGAACACACCTCCCTCTATCGCCCTCAGCTGACATCGAAGGAAACAAATGTATCACATGAATGGTGTTTCATTTGAAGGTGTGTCTTCGAAAGCAAAGCGTGTTCTACCTTCCATCGCCACAGTAATGGACTAGTAAAACCACAAGCAGGGTCAACAATGAGTCTCGACTCTCGACACCTACTCCTGACACAGCACCTTCAGGTATGAGCACAGCTGTCAAGTTATTTATGGGCCTGTAACTGTCTAGACTTAAAACAAATGGAGGAACCGTTGTTTGTTTACACTGCACACTTGTTTTGTCCGAAGCAAGTCCACAGTGACGATGCAATAATCTGTAGTACCGTGTATTGAAATTGCAACTCTAAATTCTAATCTGGGTTTCATTATTTTCACAGATGCGGTGTGTAGTTGAAAGAATAGCTATGATAAGCATTCTCATGGCTTAATTATCTCCACTTAATTGGTTTAGGCCAGTGCTCTGCCCCCTTGACCGACAGTGCTATCACTTCCTCGAGTGGGGCTCCGTTGGTGCTTCTGCAGTCCTGTGCTGTGAAATTCCTCTGCCAAATAAAGTCCTCGTTGACCCTCCCTCAACAAACACACAGTGACAGTGTCCAGCTAAGCCCCAACAGAGCTTCGATTCAGCTCCTTGCAACTGGATTCCTCCGCCTCGCACAGAGACCCTCACAGTTCTGGCCTGTGCAGGGGCAGGAAGGGTACCCACCACCTTGAAAGAGCACTTCCCATCTACCTGTCTAGCTTCCATGTCTGATGGTATATTTAGTTACCCTTCAGACAAGGGAAGTCATGTTTGCGGTCTCTGGGCTGCAGAGCTGCCTACCCGTGGTGTTTAGCTGCATTGTCTCCGTTGTGATGCTCTTGCACTTGACAGCAGTCTATGCTCGGCCGCGGGGATACAGGTGAAAGAGTTCCTGCTCCGCTCCGACGAGACACGCAGAGACGCGGCCAGCGCGAGATATTTCTCTTTCATTCCTATTCTGCCAAAAACCCTTTTACGATCAACTCATGAATGAGTTATAGTGGAATAAGTGGACTGCCGAACGTCTTAAAACACATGACGCTCTGAAACTGAAGTTGGAGGGCCGGTTTGTAGTTTTTTTTTTTTATGAGTTGAATTTCTTCCGTTCATCACGTGACTGCCATCTTGGAGACCATGTCTAACCATTGACAGGTGTGCAGGACTGTGCCGTGGTTTTTATTCCAGACTGGTGTTGGATAATGGAAGTCATCTGGTCTTTATACCCTCATATTACAATGGATATTAGAAGTTCATTGTCTGCAGGAAATTGAAGGAGTCAATGTGGCCAGCAACCCTATGCCAGACACCCACTGTTTAAGGATCGCATGCACTGGACAGTGCAGTCAAGTATACAACATACTATCATTGTTGATTCGCTGTACATTAAAGTAACTATAAATCCGGAAAATGAATGGCTAGGTCACTGAAACTTAAAAATGAGTCACACTTTATACGCACAAAATATGCTCATGTCATCAATGTTCTCCCTTCACACTGCCTACTCTGTTATGCCCTGCAGCTCCGAGATGATGTCCTAACTGTCCCCAATCAGATGTCTTGTTATCATTAGAGTGATGGAAAATCTTGCATGATGAGCACAAATACCATGTTGTATTCACAAGTCCTGGGGGTATAGTCCTCTGAAGCCTCTATCAGGACACATCTGGACTTCATAAGGCCATCCCCCATTCTTTGCCTAGCCATTCCATAGATTAAAACAGGAAATTGAGAGGGAATATCTATTTGTGGCAGAGAAATGCTCATACATACCCGAGTGTTGGTCAACCACGCTTGGTGATGCTCCTGTGCTGAAGTCTCGATCGTACGTTCATCCGAAAGATCGTGGATTGACAGTAGTATATAGTGCAGATGGTCTTCCCTCAGCATATACGAGTTGTGTAGTATGTGTCACATCTCAGACAGGGAAACCACCTGAAAGTGTAATCGTTAAGATACCTCACGATGCAGTTTGTGCTGTGGCGCAGTGACAAAGCCAGACTGCACTCTCCCTTTGGAATCGCACGTCATCCTTTCAAACACTAAGGGCTGGACATGGGTAATGAAGTACCATGTTTACTACTCATGCTGTTAACTTTTCACACCAGGCAGATTGAACGGGCCTACAGAAGCTACGCTATGGCGACAGGAGCAGGGTGGATTGCAGTTCAGCTAACACAACTCGTCCCTGGGGAAAGGCAGTCTTCTGTGAGGAGGGGTGGGGGGGGGGGGGGGGGAGTTCACGGTCACGTGTACGAGCGGGCAGAGTTTTTTTTTGTGTGTTTTTTTTTACAGTAGCTCCCATGCCTCCCAGTCAGAAGAGAAGGCCCATCTGTAAAGCTCCCCTCCGTGTCGCCGGGCCGGATCTGCGGTGGCGAGCTGCTGGGTCTGGAGAGGGATCTCACTGGAGCGTCACGTCTCACAGATATACAGCCCTGCTGTCATCCGCTGCCAGGGCTGACCACAGGCATGCCCTGTCACGCCCCGCCTGCCGGACGGCTCGGCCTCAGAAACCTGCAGCCTCGCCGGCTGTCACGGCCAGGGGTCGGGACCCGTGAGAGGGATCAGGTGGAAACACCGCAGGGCCTTTCATTCACAGGAAAAGACTTTCCTCTGCGTCTCCCGGCGGACATCTTTCAGGGTGGACTGCGGTGTTACTCTTGCGCCCCTGCTTAAAGCCAATACATTTGGAGGTGAAAACGACGTCGAGCCTCCCATTGGTCAGGTGCTGCCTGCAGCACGTGAGTGGGACAGATAGCAGGAGCTCAACCAGGCCGGAAAGAGATGCTGCTGTTTTCAAGTCCACTGCTCACAGCTTCCTGTAAACACAAACATGGACCCTGGGGGTTTTAAATGCATGAAGAGAACTGGACACACGCACACACACACATAGACACAACCACACACACGTACACTCACGTACACACACATCTTCACACATACATGCAGACGCATGCTGTAAAAAGAACGGAAAGCTCCATTGCGAGAGGGGTATGTCGTATTCATTAAACGAATGGCCAGCGTCCAGAAGACTGACAGTATTAAGGCCTAAATAACAGCTTTTAGATTACATATTGACATTCCATAAATCCGCATTAAAGGATTTCATTCAGAAACGACACCCATGTCTGACATCCCCACCGTTTCTCAGTTTGCTGACATGCCTCAGAGCTCTCCGGATGCACATGTCATATTTGGATCTTTCTGGAAACGGTCACGCTCCCTCCACACACTGACTGAAGAGGTGTGTCGTCCTACCATGTCCGACCCATGTGGGGATCCTCAGAGACACCGGAGAACCTCGCACGTCACGCATGACTGATCCCTTTGTAAAAAGACACTGGCTCGTTGTATGGTCGTACGGTGTAACATGTAGCTGAGCTGGTCCCCCCCCCCCCTACCACCACCAGGTACGGCCTGCTCATATAGCTGTGGCTTCTCATGTCGGTGTAACCTGCGGTGTCGTTGAGTAGGAATCGGCGTACCAGAGCTACAGACGGGAGCAGTTGAGGGAAGTGTAAATTCCCAGGCGGACCTGTACTGTAAACGCTGTGAAGACAGAGTTTCCATAATCACTGCTGGGCAGCTGAAAGAGCCGTGCGGCCGTATAGTATTGATTTCAGGGCAGATTTAAATACCATTAGCTAGAGACAAAGAGTTGAGTGAACTGAGTCCAGCAGGACCTGAAAGTCTTGGGAGCCAGCTTTATTCCATGAGATAAATGTTGATTCATCTATGTGGCCACACACTTTCACTTCCAACTCCTGGGTATCAAGAGTTTTTAAAGCTTAAAATACAATAATAAAAAGGATCAAATACAGAACCTATATTTACAGAAAAAATCCACTCTCCTAACAGTTCCATGTGAGGAGCCAGGAAGCTAGTTATCCTGGTTACAATGAGCAAAGTGTACACCATTCAGCTATTTGACCTAGCTGCAGAGTTAACTGCTCCACAGAAGGTTCCGGTCTACAGAAGAGCTGCTGGTCTTTGGTAGTTGCACTCGTCTTGTAATCTTCAGGTACAGCCATCTCATCTCCCTGTCAACCCCCCCCCCCCCCCCCACATGACATGTGGAGGGATTGGTTTCAGCATGGTCGCTTTTGGCAACTGTGGACCGGGGCTGATAACCTACTTGACAAGCTTTGATCCCAGTTTACAGTTATTCTCAGAATGTCGTGGCGAAAGAACAAATGACATTCTGGGCCAAGATTCAAGTCTGGTTTGGTTCTGAAAGGGAAGTATTGTGTGATGCATGAAGAGTCTCAGAGAACACTGAGATGAAGCACCTTGACATGGTTTGCCTTAGTGTTTAGTAGCTTAATCCGGTTTTGATATGGACAAGTGATGACCATTCATTGGCAGCCATTTTGAAAGGGTGAGCCTGTACTGTAGTTTGTGTTGTCAGATTAAAAGTGTGCAGCGTGAACACAGACCTCAGAGCACAAATTAGTGGATTTGTTTTATTTGCACTGTAGGTTTGTTTTAATACACTAAATCTAAGACAGGCATAACTGATTTTAAATGACTCTTGTCACGGAGGTGTAAACTTCTCAAACATGTTATTCCAGAAATCGTTAAGCTCTTCTGAACGGTTTCAAGTGTTTCTGGATGAATCAACAGAAAGGGGAGAGAGTGGCTATGAGGTGCGTCCTTCAGGGTAGGCAGAAAAAAAGAGGTAAACCACATAGAAGAAAGGCTTCATTCAAGTGCTCTAAACCACAGCCCAAACCTGCTGAGATGTTCAGATATATTTAAATCAGATCTGGGCAAGACCTGCTAGATTTATTTTTAAAATGACAAACAAGTAGCCTGAGATGCTCACTTCCCTGCTTTCCCTTGTTCCGATACAATGTATGCAATACACTCCGGAACATTCCAGAAGACAAAGAAATGTCTCTCCCTGGACTCTCTTCTCTCCTGTGAGACTTCTGCTTCGTGCTCTTTGCTCTGACTCCAGACAGCACACCCCGAAACGCAACGTTTGTCTCAAAGACATCTGACTTCCTGTTGTATGAGACTCATCAGTCCGTCGCTGACCTGGTTCCTCTCCAGACTGAGGTGGTGGACGGCGGCCTGTCCTCGGCAGAGCAACGCGGTCAGCACGTCCCCTCCCCCGACGTCACTGATGCCATTGCAGTCCAGGTCCACCTTCCGCAGATTCCAGTTCACCATCAGCATGTCGGCGAACAGCCTGACGCCCGCGTCTCCCAGGTCGCTCTCGTCCAGGATGATGTGATAGAGGGACGCGTTCCCCTTGATGCTCTGGAACAGCTCTGCCCATGCCTCCAGGTCCCCCGCCCTGGTCTGAGCCAGCCCCAGATACTGCAGCTGGGAATAGTGTCTCATGTAGGAGGCTAACACCTTCAGTCCATCACTGCTCAGCCCATTTCCTCCCAGGTCCAACTCCAGGAGCACAAAGTTGTAGACAGAGACCCCGGAAGCAAGGAAGGAGGAGAACTCGGGGTGAGAGGTCGAGCTCTGGTCCGGTTGGATCATCTCCTGCGTCTGTAGCTCTGCTAGTCCGCTCAGCAGCGTCAGAACGCCCGAGTCGCCGAGCTGGTTGCCGAACAAGCTGCAGACACAAGGGAGGCGGCATTTCAAAAACAAGTTTTTTACAGTCACTAGGACACATTTCTCGATACTTAGGTCACCTTTTCGAAACTCTTCACACAGTTCTCCTAACCAACTTTCAGCTCGGCACAGCAGTTAATTTCACATTTAAAATGTACTAAAACTACCAAATCACTTCATACAAGTCTCAAATCAACTCATTCTTCCATAACACTAGCAAAGGTTGACAGCCAACAAACATACTTTGTCACCCACAAAACAATGACCTAAAATCACTAACAACAGGTAGCATTATACAAAGTGTTCTTATGTAAAACAAGGACACCTCTCTACTGTTTAGAATTCACTGCAATATATGTTACTGGAATGAATCAGACATGATGCAGTATACTTCAATATGTTGTATATCTTTTTTTTTTTTTCTCGCTCATTCCAGAATACAAGAATTTGTATACACACTGATACAGATACAATAGGAATGGTACTGTAATCTTCTGCATTTAGCCATAGGTTCTCATCCACATCACATCTTATGTCATCTATGGCAACACACCTAGGAAAGAATCTTCTGGCATGCCTGATCCATCCCTGGCAATGTCCAGGCATTCAGCATTCTTGCATCCAGGAGGGACATTTGATCATGTGGATGGTGGTCATACAGTAAACTTTCCACCTCCATGAGGAAAATGAGTATTCTATGGAGTTGAGAAATGGAGAGTAAGGTGGGAAGAAAAGTGACACCATTCTGGGATGGGCTGCAAACCACTCAGTGACTGCACAGGAGTGGTGACATGCCACATTGTCCCATACAAATGTTGGCTTTCTTCTCTCTGCATCCCTTTCCTCACCTAGCGCAACCCCTCCATAGAGATTATTTTATACCATTTTATTTTTTTATTTGAAATATATTTCATTACAATATTACTGTAGAAATTTAGCAAATGGCTGTCTTATTCAGTTTTGGATTTTGTTATTGTTTTGAACTGAAGTTTAACAGTTTTGAAAACAGTATCTTAGCATGTGCAAATTGGCCTGTAGGTACATAGAGTTTTGGCAGTTGTTGTGTCGAAGTGAGAAAATAATGAATGTAATTTGAAAGATGTAGTCATTGAATGCATTTTGTGCCAAAACAATGATAAATGATTCACAGTTTAGCCCACATGTACTTCTGTTGTGCTCGCTGTGTGAAGAGTTTTGAAAACGTGACTTAAGTATTGAGCAATGTGTCCTAGCGTCTGTAAAAAACTGTAAGCCGTCTGGAGGCCGAAGGGATGGAAGCATGGACAATGTTAAACTGGAACCGGGGAAAAAGGCAGACGAGAGAGGGACTCACAGGAGAGCCCTGACCTGGGGCTTGGCTCTCAGCAGGTCCAGGAGCACCAGGGAGCCGTAGGGGCCCAGGTGGTTGAGGTTGAGGTTGAGGAGAGTGACCTCGGACGGGCTGGCCTTCAGCCCCAGGGCCAGGCTCTGGAGGAGCTCATCCGTCAGGCCCGTGTTCCTCAGAACCAGCTGCTCCACCTCGTCCGACCCGTTCAGCACTGTCATCATGGCGTTCAGCTAGCAAGGACAAAGGAGCGAGCAGTGTTTGCGAGCATGAAATGGATATGTATTTTGAATTTGACAAGAACCAGCCAAACATGGCTCTGTCCCTGGTGATGAACGTGAATGTAGCACATTGAGAAATCCAAACAAATGATGTAAGGCTGATAAAAATGTCTCGTGTAAGTTCAGAATCCTCTCACTACCGAGACCAATGGCTCGTCTGCTTATTGGCACTCATGAAACACAAACTGTCTGCACCACAGCCAGACCGAAGCGATCTTGGAACCCTAATCTGAGTCCGGAGACATTTACTATTTGTCTGTTAGGATAACTCAGGAATCTGCTGGCCAGGCTGTGCTAGGACTGGGGAAGATATTGGTGGGAAGTATGCGGGAGATGTGAGACAGGGTCGGGGAGGTAGAATTGGGGAGGCAGGGGGCTCTGTGGCTGGGGCTACGAGGCAGGGTCAGTGAGGCAGGGTTGGGGAGGCAGGGTAGGTGAGGCGGGGTTGGTAAGGCAGGGTAGGTGAGGCAGGGTTAGGGAAGCAGTGTAGTTGAGGCAGGGTTGGGGAAGCAGGGTTGGTGAGGCGGTGTAGTTGAGGCAGGGTTGGGGAAGCGGGGTTGGTGAGGCAGGGTAGGTGAGACAGGTTTAGGGAAGCAGTGTAGTTGAGGCAGGTTTGGGGAGCAGTGCTGGCGAGGCAGGGTTGGGGAGGCAGGGTAGTTGAGGCAGGTTTGGGGAGCAGTGTAGTTGAGGCAGGTTTGGGGAGCAGTGCTGGCGAGGCAGGGTTGGGGAGGCAGGGTAGTTGAGGCAGATTTGGGGAGCAGTGTAGTTGAGGCAGGTTTGTGAAGCAGTGCTGGCGAGGCAGGGTTGGGGAGGCAGGGGCTGTGAGGCTTTTCTAGTCTGTGTGGTGTTTTCAGACATCTGGATCAGGGGATGTACCTTCCTCGGAGCCAGATACGCCAGACATGTCTAGAAGTCCACAACCATGTGACAAACTATGTCCTGCACAATCTCAAGTTATGATTGGGACTTGATATATTTGGGGTTGTATTTCATTCATCTTCCAGGAAGGAGCTAGCCTAACGGATACCGTCAGCCCCTCTCATCTGTCATCCACCTGTGTCTGCAGGTCTTGCTCAGGGACGTCTCCTGGCTTGTCCTCCGTGGCCCGGTCTTCTGGGTGTGTGTCGGGCTCCGGAGGGCTGTCACTCTCCCCGCTCGGCTCCACGTCTGAGCTGGTGGCATTGGGACCCGAGGACAACCTCTTCTGGAGACGCCGCCTCTCCAGGACTTTAGACACACACACACACACATACACATATAGACATACAAACGCACACATACAAGCATACAAACACACAGAAAACAAAGGCGCAACATGAAATAGTTTCAGGGCTGGCAGATGTCTCTAAAGTACAGTAACTGTGGACATTTAATCGTGCAGGCTGTAAGACTTGCCATTTACAAGTCATTCATTAATAAGAAAACAATATATAACAGTATTGTAAGGATCTGCGGTACACTCTGAGATTGGCATGACAATATGTGTTATGTAAAGGATCACAATACCCCAGGGATATTCTGGCCTGGTTCCTCAGCAGTTACTGACTCACTGTTTGCCTTGAAGCGGTTCTGTTTGTTTGGGCTCAGGTCCAGCCCAGCGCTCATTTCCACACACTCTTCATAGAAGTCTCTCCGTCTTTCCCCCGTTCTGCTTTTCTCATTTGATCCCAAATCCCTCTCTTTCTTGCCGTTCTGCTCGCTCAGAGCTTCCTCATCCTGCAATGAATCTTTAAAAAGCAACAATGTGTTCTTTTCCATCCTACTCCACAAAGGAACATAAATGGAATTCCCACATCAAGACTGCAGGTCATCTGTATCTCAGCTTCAAAGTGCAGCCAGGTTCTTATGATAATATAAAGCCATCCCCAGCAGAATGCACAGAGTGAAGGGATCCTCACCAGGGACCATGACTGGGCTATTGGACTCCTGGTGGTCTTTCTGGGGGTTCTTCGCTTTCTTGGTTTTCTTCTGTTGGCTCTGTAGTTTCTGGACGGATGACACTGGGCCCTCACTCTCGCTTGGCTCTCCTGACCTCCGTGAGCCCGGGCCCCTCTCGCCGCTCTCCTTGCTGTCGTCTCTGTGACCAGACGGGCCTCGGTGCCGTCTGGGCTTCCTGTTGTGCCGTACTGCGGCGCTGGCCTGGCTGTCTGTGGACCTGCTGCTGTCCTCCTTCCTCTGTTTCCTCCTGGGCCTGGCAGCTTTCTCGGGTTTGACCGGGACGAACAGAGGTGAGGAGGGGCACGACCCCACGTCGCCTGCTAACAGGACACCAGAAGGCACGTTAGAATAACTCCCTGGTGGCTGCAGTCGGCTGTTTCTGTATGGTGTTCTGCTGTGAAATGGGCCCTGTCCAAAATACTAGTGTCACCGAGTCAGGGCAGTTTTCAGTAAACCATTTTGTGTTGTTTTTTTTGTTCGTTTTTTTTACCGTTGCTGGGTGTTTGGTCCAGAGGAGGTTCTCGGAAGTTCTCTTTAGCGCCATGGTTCAGCTGCTGACAGGAGCTGGATTTGTTTCGAACACTCGTACATCTGCACAAGATTAAAACGCCTATAAAGTGAACATCGAAAGCGCTTTGGCGGAACGCTCCTGCTTATTGCAATGCACCACGTCGACCGTTGAGGACCGGTGGGTAAACCGTACGCAACCGTCTGAGTGAGGGTCCTGACCTGTAACAGGGCATCCCCCCCGACAGCCACGTGAGTCTGAAGCAGCTCCCACGGCCCTGCTGGAAGCCCGGAGCGTAGCGGTACTCACAGCAGGAGCTGATCCTGGCCGCCATGATGCCGTTCGCAAACAGGCTGGCGCTGAAGGGGAACCCTCTGTGTCTCTGGGAGACAAACTGGAATTGCTCTGGAGAAGAAGGATCATTCAATACACCCGCCTGTCAACGGGTGGGCGCGCTTCAAACGTTGTGGAACCAAAGAAGTCCCAAAGAATTAATATTCCAACACAAACAAAAGTATGTGGTTGTCTTACAACCGCAAATCGAATCCACCCATGGAAGACTTGTGACATCGAAATACTAAATGACATTAATTTAAAACACAACCGTCTACAACAGGGGCGTAGCCCGAAAAATATCTTTGAAAAATATCTTGAAAAATCTTTTCAGTTTTTTTTACTTATTTACTTTGCGATGTGTACCCGGTGCTTAATTTTTCAGAGATATTTTCGTTTTTTGGGTAGGCCTTAAAACACATTGGGCAGGCCTGTGCCTGCCCAGGCCTACCCGTGGCTACGCCCCTGGTCTACAAATGGAAGAAGAGCCGGCATGCGAAGCTGCGCCGCCAAAAAGCACCTCCTGCTTTCACCAAGCCCTTGAAGACACAGATGTTCTCTCCGCCACAGATCTGCTGCAGCACCTTCAGCTCATCCGCCGGCGAGCCCGACCCTGACCCCGGGTGACCCTGCCCCAGGTAGGTCATCGTCACGGTAACGTTGGACCGCTTAGCCTCCTTCAGTGCTTTCAGGGTACTCTGACAGAGATTTGACAGAGACACGACTGTCTGTCAATATGAATGTGACAAAGGTTCAGCTCTGTGTCAAAATGTGTTTGACGAATGTTCAGCTATCTGTCAAAATGTATGTGACGAATGTTCAACAATTTGTCAAAGTTTGTGTAACACGTACAGCTATCTGTCAAAGTGAATGTAACTAATGTACAGCTATGTCAAAATGTATGTGACTAATGTTTAACTATTTGTCAAAACGAATGGAACTAATTGCCTGACTAACTGCCTGCTTACCTGTTTCCCGTACTTCCCAGTCCTATGTGAGCCGGTGGAGGAGAAGGAAGCTCTGCGCTTGCTGCTCAGGTAAGGACAGGACAGGCTGAGGGGACCTCTGACCGAGCCCAGGCTGGAGGCCTTGGCTGAGATGGACGGAAGGTAAACTGTCTTGTCCCCTCTTCCGCCACCAGGGGGCGCCACTGCTTTAGGTAGCTGCACACAGCAGATATGGGCATTTAGAAATGTGGTGGAAGTCCTTCGAGGGGAAGTCAACCAACCAGGGGTGAATAGGTGAGCCTTCAATGGGCGTCTGACATTGTTTTGTAGGCTTGGAAGTGAAGGTACCTTGTAGACTTCCACAGTATCGGGGCTCTCCAAGAGCAGGAGCCTGCTTTTGCCGTTGATGATGCTGGCGATAGACCGGACCGTCTTGGCATCTCTCACCAGCTCTCCTGGAGTCTGAGGGGGGGGGGGGGGGGGGGGGGGGGGGGTAGCTCAGTGGTCAAAAGATCTAACTGGAGGTTCCAGGTTAACGAGCCCTTGATCCGTACGTCGTTTGGAAGAACAACATGAGCATAATCAATATTTCCCCCGTGTTCCTTGGCTCAGACACAGCTCTCCACGGTATCTCTCTGCGTACTCACGGGTGTATCCCTGTGACCGGCCAGGGCGCCCTTACTCAGCAGATCTTGAAGCAGAGTCTTGCTGGGCCTCCTGCTGTGTCTCTGAGATTCCCTCTGGCGTGACTCCATCTCCTGGGATCCTCTCTGTTGGCAGGAAACACACGTCTCGTCACTCACACAAACAACATGGCCTCCAAAGAGAACTGCCTTTACTCTCCCAAGCTGCTAAGTGTGCCTGCTGCAAATAGGTCTGCGATGTAAATATCAAGACAGGTTAATCATGCAAACGCATTTTTAATCATCCAATCGCAGGCTATCAACTTGAGTACTTGGTCCATCTCCTTCCTCCTGTGTTCACTAGCTTTCTCCTGTGTTAACTAGCTTCCTTCTGTGTTTACGAGCGTTCTCTTGTTCCAGGTGAAAAGCCCGGGATCATGTTTAGCCTTCTGCCAACAATATCTTCAACCTGCCATCCCCAAACCGAACGACTCAACGTTACCTTAAAAGGTGCTATCGAAGATGATGACGTAAAGTCAGACTAAAAAAACAGCAGAGACGTACGCGTCGGGATGCGACGGAGGTGTGCTTCCCAATGCCAGTTAACCGGACGGCAGGTGATGTGATACCCCCTCCACCTGCTGATCTCTGGTTCTTTGCTCCCGATGCGCTCCAGTGACACCTGAGCAGACGCCAGCGTTGACGCCAGCTCCTGCCCGCCGACACGGGTCTCATGCATGTTTAAACAGCTCCGACTCCAGCCCGGACCCGCCCGCACGAGCCCTCGTTCAACGCCCTCCCAGGGCCACCTCGGGTTTGTCATTCATGTGATTAGCAAGTCAGAGATACGCTCTCTGAATGCGTTATTTCTTTCATATTCTTATATACTTTGCACATACTTTGGACATGACTGTATCTCAAGGCAGAGTAGATAGTTCCAGGGTGGATGATGATCATTCAGTGTATATTTCATAGATGTATGTATCGGGTTGGCGGGGTACAGTTTGGGTTAAGAGTTGGCTGCAGCACTCCGCAGCAGACTCTAAGTGTCTGTCGAATGATTTTATTATTCTACAGGCTTTTACATTTACATGTAGTCATTTAGCAGACACTCTTATCCAGAGCGACTTACAGTAAGTACAGGGACATTCCCCCGAGGCAAGTAGGGTGAAGTGCCTTGCCCAAGGACACAATGTCATTTGGCACGATCGGGAATCGATCCGGCAACCTTCTGATGACTATCCCGCTTCCCTAACCGCTTGGACACCTGACTCCCTTTCTTTTGACGAAGCTGTGTGTCTCCCTGTGTCTTCAGGCCTGCGAGGACTCCAAAGTGAAGTGGGAGCAACTAGGTTGTGTCTGGCTGGCTTGCTGGAAGCCTCGCAGCTGTGAAGCCATGCGGTGCTGTGTGTGTGTTGTGTCTGGCAGGCCCAGGTTTGCTCTCTGCCTTTCGCACTGGCAGTCCGTTAATGGGGTTACTGAATGCTGTCTGACAGCTTCAGGCTCTGAGGGAACATGTAAATCATCCCTACAATTAGTATCTCAAATTCAACATTTCAGGACAGATGTTTATGTGTGTATGATATTCAGCCAGCAGTACATTTTGTAAATGTCCTGTTGAATTAATGACATCTGCACTGAAATTACATGGCTGGCTTTAAAACTGTAACATGGCAATAGAGTAGACCCTAGTTTACACAAAAGAGAATAAAGTAGATCCTAGTTTAGAGAATAGAGTAGACCATAGTTTAGACAATAGAGAATTAAATAGATCTAGTTTAGAGAATAAAGTAGACACTAGTTCAGACAAAAGAGACTGGAGTCGACCCAAGGTCTGGATCCTGGATGGCAATACCAGCAGGCCACCACCGGAGGGCACCACTGTCTCTTAACTCCGTGGTGTTGAGCTGTGGTTGCCTGCTGTTCTCCAGCCTCTCTCCAGGTCCCTCCGTGACTCATTACCTCCCTCTTCTGTAATCCCACATCAACTGTTTCTGTCATCGAAGGGCACCAAAAACCTCCCACCTGTGTCAGTTCCTGTCCGGTCAGGTCGTTAGAGACTCATGTCACGGAGCAGTCAGCAGGCTAGAGCCGGACTGTGCTGCCCCCTAGGGCTGCACCCACAAACAGCACCACGCAGCAGCCTGGACATATCCTCTCGCAGCACAATCTGGCTTCTATGATACAGGGAAACCTGACAACTCTGTAGGCCGGGAACTGTCTTCTACTACATGCTCAAGATGATAGAGAATATTTCCCAAACACCGTTGGTTTACAAACACGCACATACATATATGTTGGGAAAGTTCACCTGGAGACAAGCACAACATAGTTAGGATCTCTTGACAAATTCCCTGGCCTAATTTGACCCCTGACTGGACAGAATGACAGGGATATCAGAACAGGACAGGGCATGAAAGATTAGGATGTCAATCTTTCAAGCGTTCCCCCTGAGTGTCTCATTCAGTATGATCCTCACTCTCGATAAACTAAACTGTCTCCATCTATCAGCCTAACGTCACGGTTACCTTAGTAACAATCAAATCCAACAGGTTTGAGGTTGTCTGTGAACAATGTATTCTTCTTTAGTACAGTGGTAATAAGCTTGCTATGATCATTTGCTTCTGTTGTGGAAATCAAACCTACCTTCATACATTATATTAACGATTCTGTCTCTGTTTAGATTTATTGTGCCAGTAGTGATTTGATTTTCAGGAAATGTGGGACCACATCCAGTGCTATTGGTGGTATAAGCTCATGCTCTACATCCTGTACAGTGGCATTCTGGACTAGTGGTTGTATCACTGTCCTGTACCTGACCAAAGTTTCCATGATGGCAGACACCAAGTAGGTAACCCTGCACTGGGTCCCAGCTCAGATACTGTAGCTCTAGACTTCTTCAAAGGGGATTTCTTACAAAGAGGAATTTGGAAGACAGTTATCTGCAATTGTAGACTTCATTCACACTTCATTATAGATTGGTTCGAGCACCTATATCATGTGTTAGATGCTGTACTAAAGCTATGGGAATTGTATGCAGTGTTACAAATGTGCCATGCCTACACGTCCAGAGGTTTGAAGGCCTAAACAAAGTCCGTACAATTCCCACAGAATTGTCTCTTTGGGTCTAACAGCCGTGTTCGGCAAAAAAACAGGACAGGAAGAAGGTATTCTTCTGTAGCACAGGACAAGACAGCTGTTGTTCTCCGTGCTGCATAGAGGGAGCAGTCAGATTGATGCTCCAGAAGGCTCGTGTTGCTGCATCTTGTCTCGCTACCAGCTGACCTGTCATCACCGGGGATAACTCATGTTGGTTTCCCGGGCAGCCTGGGCGAAGATGATACCCTGCCGTCAATGGTGGGACAGATTTTTTTTCCACCACCTACGCAGTTCTTGTGACTAACCTGGCTGTTTTCATGACAGAGTTAAAAGATAGTCAAACAAAGCTTTCCTAAAACTTTACCTTCAGTTTCCAGCTCACGGTACACATATACAGAACACGTGTGGCATAATTCTATCTGTTTGGATGAGATCGTCTGTCCTTGATCCCTCACGACGAAGCCAGTGGGACTGGATGTTCCCCAGCTTTACGACCTGGAAATGTTGTCGATCGTAAAAGACGTATTATTTTAGGGGCTCGACAAAGTGGAGCCCTTAAAACCTCCTGTCACCTTTCCCGTTTTCAGAAAGTCAAATAGACAAAGAGATTCAATACAATCTTTGTACTCTACCGGGGTCACACAGGACAGTGCACATGTCTAAGAATCTAAGAAGTGGCCTCTTATCCTGAATTTGTCCACTTGTGTGTCTGCCGTTGGCGACGGCACACCAGGGTTTTTACTACTTGAATGTGATCTGCTTTCTGGATCGAGTATCTGCGTACAGATTACGTTTGCGTCAGAGAATTTCTCAGCCATGCCTGTGGAACAGGAGCAAGGTGTCCTGTGTACCAATAGAAAAGAGGCTCATGGAGTACCTTTAGCTGACAGGGGCGTCCAATCCTGGTCCTCGAGGGCCACTGTCCTGCATGTTTTAGATGTTTCCCTGTTCCAGCACACCTGATTCAAATGAATGGTCATTACCCGGCTTCCACAGAGCTTGATAACGACCCATTCATTTGAATCAGGTGTGCTGGAGCAGGGAAACATCTAAAACATGCAGGACAGTGGCCCTCGAGGACCAGGATTGGACACCCCTGCGTTTAGCATTTCTTTTCTCTGTTTATTTACTATTTCATTATATCTGCCTTTATCCAGGCTAAGGTGACAGGGCTAGACATTAGACTGTCTGGAGAAAAACGGTGGGGTTCGAAGGATTTCACTGATCCGTAGTTTTAGGAATGCCGCAGTGTTTTCCGTGTGGCTCTGTGGAGACTATGATGTACCAGCCTGTTATTAATGAAGGCTGTCTTGCGTTAGGATTTCCATCATCTCAAAGATGTTCCAAGATTAGCACCTCGTTGACTAGATGGATGAGTTCATCTGATCCTCTGTTCATTTCTGCCAGTCAGTCTATGTCTTGATTGTGGTTGTTGTCTGGTGAAATAGTCTGTGTCTTGCTTTGTGTTCTTGTGGTTTAACACTTTTTTTGTTTTTTGTTTTTATCCTCTGATTCCCTATGTACAAATGCCCTGCTTGTTTTCTTCTGTATGTTGTACTGCTCTGGTTGTGTGCCATTGTGCTTTCAACCTGATTTTTATTCCATAGCCCCCTTTCCCTCTCCCTCAATAAGCTTTTGCTTTATGCTAGGCCATCTTTGTAAATAAGAATGTTCTTCTTAAATGATTCTGCCTGGTTAGATGAAGGTTAAATGAAATAAATGATCTGGTGATATTGATGCAGAAGAACTACGGAATAGCATTTTGTTCAGACTGAATTCTCATCGAGGAGAACCTTTCATGTGCCGGTGTGTATATGCTAATATGTGTCACTGTGTGTGGGGGTGTCATTGTGTGTGTGTGTGTGTGGGGGTGTCATTGTGTGTGTCAGCCTGCAAATTGATGTATGGGTGTCCATATCAGGTGTTCCCAGATGGCGATAGATACTTCAGAGTACAACTAATTAGTCCAGTTCCAGAGCAGGTCAAGGGTGAAGCATTCCCCCATGGGCGAAACCGAGACCCCAAAATAACATGGTCTCGGAGGGTGTTTCTCACTGGTGGACCTTTTGGCACGTCTTTCTCTTATGACTCACGTGATTGGCACCGAGACCCAAGGCACAGCTGCAGGTGGCTAAGGGCTGTGCTGGAAGGGTCTGGTCGAGGGGGGCTGGGCGGTTGAGGGCTTCAGGGGCAGGTCGAAGGGGGCTGGAGTCCAGCCAAGGAGCTCTGAGGACAGTCGTCTGCGTGGGTCTTTCCCCTCGATCACCACGACACCACTGCTTGTGATGCAAATGTTAGTATTCTGTGACTGGAATACCTACTGCACAGATGAGCCATCTGTTCTGGAACTGAGTCAACTTATGAGTTAGGAGTTAAGTGTAAAAAATGGTAGGGAACTATTTTGTCAGGACTTATAAGGGAATCTTGATACATTGGCTGTTACTTAGCTGAAGCACTTTTGAAGGGTTTGAAGTAACATTTGCACCTATTAAAATACCACAGGCCTGTGACTAATGCCAAGGTTTCCATTACTGTGGTAGCACTGACAAAGTATCAGACACAATAAACTATAAACACACATAGTACAGCTGGATACAGACCTAGTCTAGCTATAAACACACATAGTACAGTTGGATAAAGACCTAGTCCAGCTCTTTCCAGGACAGACATCTGACCTTTACTTCGCTTACCATTCATCAAGCTTATATCTAAGCCATGATCTCACAACATATTTAGCATCATTACAACACACACACACACACACACACACAACACACGCACACAAAACATACACACACACTCACTCTACACGCACACACACACACACTCACTCGCACACACACGTACACAAACACTCACTTCCCCTACAGTCGTGTGTACACACACAGACACACACAGGTAGAGTAGTCTTTCCAGCCTGTGCTGCCTCTTGGCCCTCCTCTTGCATGGCTTCCCCCAGAACCACAACAAGGTGCCAAACATTTCAACGGTTCCATCTGGCATAACCTGAGTTTCCTCTCGTCCCCGAATCAGTGACACAGACCGTGTCACCTTTCATCACTGCTGGATGCGGTAAAACAATTCTTAGTCACTGTCCCTTCAAGCCTTCCATCCCCAGGAAAACAAGTGCACAGCCCCATAGCCTTTGAATGTAGACCATTGTTGTTGATGTGGTTCTCACGTTGTCATCCTCTGCCACACACCTGCTCCAAAACACCTGAACACATCAACAACACCTGAGGACATCAACGACACCCGAACCGCTCGGCAACCGCTCGACAACCCCTCGACAGCACCACAACGCTTCGACAACACCTTGACAACGCCTCGACGACCCCTCGACAACCCCTCACCCCCGAACTTCTGTCCCTCCTCTGCGACTGGAGAGGTTTCAAAAACACACACAGACATCCCCAAACACCCCGCAGAAGCAAGCAAGGCTCCTCTGACTCGCCAAAGCAACCGCCACCTCTACAGACACCACATTCACCAGCCACGCCCCTGAAAGGCTAGCTCTACGATGGCGCAGGTGGGCGGCGCTTTTGCTGAGGAGCGAGATGAACCAGTTCAACTCAGTTACACCCCCATGAGATGTACGTGCCAGCGTTTATGTCCACCAACCTTTGGCCTCCCGAATATGCTGCCAGCTTTACGATGTAGGGGGCATGCCAAGACTGGGCCAGAACCATCGGTGGCCTTATTAAAGGACTTGAGGAGCTATTTGATGCTCATTACAGATTCTGCTCTTGGGTAGAGGACAGTCTTGAGCGAGGGAATATCTGAACGAGCAAATACTGAGGTATAGGTAAGAGAAAAGAGAAATCGACCCATTTGAACCCTAAACCTGCTGGATTACCATACAGGCGTTGTTGATCAATAACCGGAAGGAGCTGTAGGCTGGTGAGTGTTTAGGTTATTTGAATTCAAAATCATAAATAATCCAGGACGCATTCCCAGTTATTGAGATTTTAAGAGTGTTTTTTTAAGAGGGCTGTAACTAGACATTCCCAGACTAGGCTTGTAACGTGCTTTATGATTTTTTTTTTTACGAGGTGCTTTGTAAAGTCAATGTTCTCTGCTCTGTTTTTATATGTATTTAGTCCTTTAATAACAGAGATACATTTGTATTAGGCTTTAAAAGCTATGAAACTGCCTTCGAGACTTTTGAAATATAGAAAATATAGACGTCGACGTGAGAACTCAACCATCTGCACACATTGTAAATCTTTCGCCGTCCACAGGAACAGACAAATATGGATTCACCGCTACACGCAGTGCCTCTCTCTTGCACTCAGTCCGAAAAAATAGCTTAGGCATTTCTGCCATCACAGACGTGTAGACACGCAGGTCAGAGGTCGTGAGACGTGAGCTGGTTGAGGATGGGGAGTGAGAGGTGGACAGCCAGAGCTGAAAGGGTCCGGTCTGGTTGAAACGGACCAGCCGATTGGGCCAGATGTGTACAAGAGGATCTGATAGGGTTACGTTTGTACCAGAGGAGCTGATAGGGTGACGTCTGTACCAGGGCATGGAGTCCTGGGGGGAATGCGGGACTACTCGTGTTTCCCCACTGGGGAACCCTCTGTACTTTCCCTGTCTAACTGGATGGATGACTGCCCATACACACATCCACACACACATTCCCACACCCGCACACAACATTTGAATACAATAATGCATCCTTACCACTGTTCAACAAACCCCAGTCGAGACAGTGAACCCCCTGTCCAGGCAGTGCGCTTTACTGACAGAGAGAGAGAGGGAGGGAGGGAGGGAGGGAGGGAGGGAGGGAGGGAGGGAGGGAGGGAGGGAGGGAGGGAGGGAGGGAGGGAGGGAGGGAGGGAGGGAGGGAGGGAGGGAGGGAGGGAGGGAGGGAGGGAGGGAGAGAGAGAGAGAGAGAGAGAGAGAGAGAGAGAGAGAGAGAGAGAGAGAGAGAGAGAGAGAGGTTCCTGCTAAGAAGACATTTCAATATACCTGCTCTTGTACTTCTTGTTCTTGTACTACAAATGGCCAAGAAACCTGAAACTTGAAAACGCGGAACTCGAGTCGAGGCTTCCTGGGGCCTCGTGGATGAGTAAACCAGGATGGCATACTGCAGTTGGTGTGTGGCCAAGGGGTGGAGGCTAGTCTCCATCCAGCTCTGTGGATGTCAGCTGGGTCTATAAGATAGACCTCAGGCTCTCAACAGTGGGCTGTATGTACTGCTGCTGATAAGACTGAGACAGAGACTGACCAACCACACCGGGAGAATTGAACAAACCGCATAGGAGAGATGGGGGTGTACAATGAACAAGGGTACTGGAGCGTGAGAGTGTCCGTTTGTGTGGGCTGTGGTGAAGGTATATGCCTATTGGTAATTATCTTCATCATCGCTATTATCAGAGTTTGCGCTGTGCTGAACAGAGACAGGTGTTTCTCGACGGGAGAGGTGTGACGAGAGAATTGTTTGATAATCGTCTTTTATATGTACAGGCTAATATTAAAATCAGATGAAGACATTTGGAAAATCTGAGTTGCAACTCACCCCATTTAACTGAAAATAGTGATTGTTTCAGGTTTTGCGTTTCTGTGTGGCTGTATTTACTCTGTAGTGTTTCTGTGTGTCTGTGTTTTCTCTTTAGTGTTTCTGTGTTTCGTCTTCAGTTTTTCATTTTGAGCTTCAGTGTTTTTGTTTTTCAGCTTCAGTTTCCTGTCTTTTGGTGTTTCTACTTTTCAGTTTGATTGGATCAGCGTTTAACTTTCTCTGTTTCAGCTTTATTGTTTCTGTGTTTCGGCTTCAGTGTTTCTGTGTTTGTTTCCGTGTTTCAGCTTCAGTGTTTCTGTGTTTGTTTCAGTGTTTCAGCTTCAGTGTTCCTGTGTTTGTTTCAGTGTTTCAGCTTCAGTGTTTTTTGTGTTTCAGCTTCAGTGTTTCAGCTTCAGCGTTTATGTGTTTCAGCATCAGTGTTTCTGTGTTTGTTTTAGTGTTTCAGCTTCAGTGTTTCTGTGTTTGTTTTAGTATTTCAGCTTCAGTGTTTCTGCGTTTCTTTCAGTGTTTCAGCTTCAGTGTTAACTTCTGTTTTTCTGTTTGCTGGTGATCTAGGGAAGCTCTGGGGAAGCCAGACTCCAGTGTCATGCTGCCCAAAGTGACGAGTAGGTTCGGCCGTCGCCATGACACCCATGGACCTCTCGCCCTTCGCAGGAAGGGCTGCAGACTTCCACCTAAAGACACATTCAACGACACGATGTACATAGGTCAGTGGTAGACATCTTTACAGGTCTGAGACATTGTGTGCTTTACTGACATACTATTCACGTTGCAAGGGTACAGTAATTAATCAAGAAAAATAGTTCCAAAGACTGATTATGACAATAAGAAATGTGTCAGGCAACTGGCGAGCACCAAGGGATTCAGGGTTCAGAAAGCTGGCTGGCACCCAAGGATAAGTGTTCAGAAAGCTGGCTAGCACCAATGGCTATGTAATCAGACAGCTGGCTAGCAATATGGGATAAGTGCTCAGAAAGCTGGCTAGCACTAATGGCTATGTAATCAGACAGCTGGCTAGCAATATGGGATAATTGTTCAGAAAGCTGGCTAGCAATATGGGATAAATGTTCAGACAGCTGGCTAGCGCCAAGGGTTAAGTGTTCAGGTTGCAGGCTAGCTCAAGTGTGCAGGCTAAAAGAGAAGGAGTCATCCATAAATCCTCCCAGCCTCTGAAGGTTCTAGCCTCTAGCTGGTATTTCAGGAGGAGGGGGGGTTATGCAGCTATTAGGCTGCAGATGACAGTCTAAAATAGATGTGAAATTCTTCATCTTATCCTATGTGTTGAAAAGGAGAACACGGGTGTGGGGGTGTAAAAGGGTCATGTGACGACAAACGATCCTCCGAGATCCGAT
This sequence comes from Hypomesus nipponensis, assembly GCF_054491055.1. Lineage (NCBI taxonomy): Eukaryota > Metazoa > Chordata > Actinopteri > Osmeriformes > Osmeridae > Hypomesus > Hypomesus nipponensis. The sequence goes on along the minus strand of NC_140388.1, from coordinate 5,243,141 downwards.
GCTGGTTGTTCTTTGGCAAACAACAAACCCGGTGTCGTGCTTTGTAGATCTCAAAACTCCTATAGACGAAACGGATTTGATACTCACAGGATGCTGACACTGATAGGGGTCATGTCGTTCCCCCGGTTGGGTGGTGTGCAGTTGGGGGCTGGAGCCAGGAGGACCCATCGTGCCCAGTGGAGCAGTTCTGTCCTCAGTACAACGAGTGGCAGATGATGGCCTCCATGATCCAGCACCGTGGGAACGTGGCCGTGGGCACCCTGGATGGGAAGGTCTACACGGTGGGCGGAGAGGATAACGTTTCCTGCTTCCGGAGCGTGGAGAGGTGAGTCGGGCGGAGAGACGGCCCCTCTGAGGCTGCGCGTTGCTCCCGGCGAGGCCGGGAAAAGTGAGACGGTGGTGAGCGATAAGACACAGACGTAACACATGCTGTTGCAAAAACTCCACTTGAAATAACGAAAAAAAATTGCCGACATTTAGCAGACCCTCCTATCCAGAGCGACTTACAGTAATTACAGGGACATTCCCCCGAGGAAAGTAGGGTGAAGTGCCTTGCCCAAGGACACAACTTCATTTGGCACGGCCGGGAATCAAACCAGCAACCTTCTGATTAATAGCCCAAGTCCCTAACCGCTCAGCCATCTGAATCCCTGACATGTTTGGGACTCGGATCCCTGTCAGACTGGGGTACAGTGCGAACGGAGTGTGTGTGTGTGTGTGTGTGAGGGGGACGACGACTGGGGGTCTGGGAACGTGATGCGGGGGATCCCTGGAGCTGTAAGGCGCGGTGATAGATGTGGTGATGGATGGGGGGGGGGGGGGGGGGGTTCTCAACTACCTGAGGCCCAGTGACAGTGCGCTGACACTGGGTAAGCCTTTGCTGTGGCATAGGGGATGGATGGTGGGTAACATAAGGAGATAAGGTATAGCCCACCCTTCCAAACGTCTCCCACCACACTGTATCTATTTAAAGATCTAGTAACTGCATACCAATACGATTCGAAGCAACTAGCACTAGACTTCCAGCAGTCTGGCAAGCTATAATACACTTAGATCAGAACCATTCAGTAGTAGACATTATAGAACAACAACAGACCACTTAACACTGCAGAGCAGTAGAGAGGGCAGTAGAAAACAGCAGAGGGCAGTAGAGAAGTGCACCATGCAGTAGAGAACCTAGAGGACAGTAGAGTGTAGCACACATGAACTGCTTCCTGCCCCGAGAACGGCGGTGCCATTTTGGAAACAACAGGGGGAACTAACCTTAGCTGTACCGCATAGCATGAACATCGCTGCAACTCTGCCTCCCTCCCCGCCCGCCCCCCCAGGTATGACCCCGACACCGACAGCTGGAGCAGCGACGTGGCCCCCCTGAGTAGCCCCCGCAGTGGGGTGTGTCTGCTGGAGCTGGACGGACACCTCTGGGCCTTGGGAGGCTTCAACGGCATGGCTGCAACCAACACGGTGGAAAGGTGCGTCCAACGGCCGTCCTCTCGCACCGCATGGGTGTAGGAAAGCACATAATGTGGGGAAAAGGTATGAGGTCACACTTACGAGACTCCAGGTGGCTTCTCTTCTCATCTCTCCCCTCCTGGAGGTATGACCCGAAGATGAACACGTGGAAGAAGCAGGCTCCGATGCTGACGAGGCGCAGCGGGGCGGCCGCGGCCGTGCTGGACGGACATCTGTACGTGGTCGGAGGCAGCGACGGAGACACGCCCCTCGACTCAGGTGGGAGGGGACAGGGGAGGCTCTAGTCACGATCCACAATGTCGGTCTTGTCGATGTATTCTGCGGCCGAGATGCTCTTATCCTCTTAGCTGTACAGACTACAGGTATCTATTTTCATGCAGTCTGTGAGAATTCATCAAGTCTGACAGCACTTATATAATGTCTCGGTGAACATGACCTTTTATTACACACACACACACACACACACACACACAGACTCACACACACACAGACTCACACAATATTTCTGCTGGCTGAGGCTGCCAAAGAAATGAGTGTGTGTGCTGTACTACCACTTGTTCGGGCCTAATTCTGTCTCTGAGAAGAAAAACTAAGGAGAATTCCCATAACCTATTTTAGTCTCCATGTTGTTCTCTTACCAGATGCTTTTCCAGGAACCACCACAATCTCAGAGTCTGAATGTTTACATTCACTCAGGAACCAAGACAAAATCAAGCCAAAAAAAGCTTTCCAGACCCCCAAACAAAGATGCGAAATGTTGCGATGTATGTCGGTTTTTTCCCTCCAAACCACAGTCAGTCAACCTTTTTTTCCCCCTGTGTGGTGTTTCCCCAGTGGAGTGCTACAGCCCAGTGGACGGGACCTGGTCTATGTGCCCGCCCATGCTGAGCCCCAGGGAGAACCCCGGCTGCGCCGTGTTCCTGGGCCGTCTCTACGTGGCGGGCGGCCGCGACGAGCTGCTCCTGGAGCTCAGCGCCGTGGAAACGTACGACCCGGAAACCCTGAGATGGACCCCGGTCAAACGTATGAGGTCCAAAAGAAACAACGTGAGTGGCTGGGTGTCTAAAGCATTCGCGCACAGAGATATACACACGCACACTATAGATACACACACACACACACATCCTACAGATACACACACACACACACACTCAGTGACAGCCCTCTACGTGTTCCTCAGGTCTCTCTGATGGTGTTCAACGGGACGTTGTTGGCAGCAGGGGGCTCTGATAACTTCACCAACCTGAAAACTCTCGAAGTGTACAACCATGAGACAAACACCTGGAGGTAAGACGCTCCTGGGCACCAGGATGCAGGACACGTGAAGAACACGTGTACAGCATGACACGGCTAGGCTGTAGGACACGTGTGTACAGTATGACACGGCTAGGATACAAGTGTAGGACACTTGGGATTCTGTAAGGCAAAGGGAGAGATTGTTGGCTCTTACGACACTCCCATTTCCAGTGTGAGTTCTCAGCATCAGTCTGATGAACTAGGCTCATGCAGTTTAAATACATTCAAGTTGTCTATTAAAGACTACAACTTCGCTTATTGTCATTTTCTGACACCTTCTGTTTGCAGACACTTTGGGAGCATGAAAACCAAGCATCCAGGAGGCCAGGTTGCCATCTTGAAAAGAGAGGAGGCGTACCCTCTCTGAACCGTCCAAACATCGAACGTCATCAAATCAAAGTTTTATTTGTTTCTGAACTTTTTACAGGCAATGTCCCAGAGGTCTTCACATTTTCCCATAATATGACTGCAGAATAAGGCACAAATGCGTCATGTAAATATGTTAGCACACAAATATGTAATATGCAAAAATGTCCGTAAAGTTTGCCAAATCCAACAACTTCCCCCGCTTGAAGTAATCACTGTATTTATTGCTGTAATAATTGAGATTGATGGGATGTCCACTGGCATAGAGTCATGAAACGTTTTGAGAATAGTAAGACTAGTACCAGGAAGTAAGCAGGTTCCACAGGAAGTGAGGAAGGTGTCAGTGAGCTGGTGAGGCAGCTGAAGGTGAAACAGGAAGTACTAATACTGTCTTGGTGCTAACGTGTCACATGGTCTGGTGTGATAATGTCATGATATTATCATTGTAAATACAGTATAACAGATTTCTGTGTTGACAAATTGTTAGCATGAGTATGTTTGTGTGTGTTCAACCCTGGTCCTCAGGGCCCACTGTCCTGTATGTTTCCCTGCTCTAACACACCTGATTCATATGAATGGTTGCTATCAAGCTCTGCAGAAGCCTGATAACAACCATTCATTTGAATTAGGTGTGTTGGATCAGGGAATCATCTAGAACATACTGGGCCCTTAGGACCAGGGTTGAAAACCACTGTATCAGACAAATGTATGACCATTAAACGGATGTTGGCTGTACCAGTTGCCAGTGGCAAGGTAAAGTGCAGGCTAACATATGACAGTATCAAGTGGAATCAGTTAGAGCTAAGATGCAAAGACAGATACAGAAAAGATTACGGATTTTTTTTTGCCTGGAAAAGTGAATTTGGGTAATCTGGGACATTGGCTAATGTGGGACACCTAAACTCCAGAGCATTTTCTTCCCTGCTATGGCAATGTCTAGTCCACAGAACTTTTACCCTAGGTTTAGCATGTACGTTATGTGACTGAAATCACCAAAATGTGATTGGGTGGTGTCACAGAAAGGGTCAGGGCACAAGTTAATCAGGAAACTCCGATGAGAAAGTGCATGCAAAAAATGGCCCAGATTATCCGAATTCACTTACTAAATAGTTACACGATATGAATGACGCATACAACAGCATTCCCCAGAGCTTTGACAAAAACGTAAGGAATTCATGTCAGAGAGGGCTATCTTGCTTCTGATGTAACTGCAGCGTTTCTCTCTCTCCATTTCTCCCTTTTTCTTTCACCCTGTCTCACCCCCACCTCTCTCTCCCTCCCGCTCTCTCGACTGAGGATTTTTTTTTTGCTTCTTGTTAAGACTCAGGGAGGATTTTTTTCTGCTTCTTGTTAAGACCAAGAGTAAACTTACTTTGCTGAGGACAGGATGGTTAGAGGCATGTAGAATGAAAGATGTAGGTCGAGAATGATGTGAAGATCGTATATAGCCTCAGCATCTGAATGACATGTACAGTAGGCCTAGACAATGGTAAAGTTGCAATCCGATTACATTTTTATTTATTCTGTGAGCTGTATACCTGTGGTTGTATGTATCACTGGTAAGTCATCTGTTATTGTGTTTTGGTGCTGCGCTAAAAGTAGCCTACACTTTTTTTTTTGTGGATCTCCATGCACTTTGTACTTATATCAACAACACTTAATTCACAGGGCGGAACGTTTGCAATTTACCTCAATTTCATCAGTGAGCTTTGACGGAGTAGGCTATATTAAAAGAGCATAATTTCATCCATCAAAGGGTCAAGCTGTTCAGGCCGATAAAATAAGCTACACATATTGTTGTCTTCGAATATTTGTATCGCTGTCCCCCGAGAAACAGCTTTCTGTAAAAGGTTTATGATTATATAGCCTGTCCATTAGAAGGGGTTTTAATTGCCTTCGTGGGCACATTTAACAGAAGGTAATTTCAAGGTTGACCAGTAGATGGCCGTTGGTCCATGTAGTCATGGATGTGTTTCGTGCGTTCTCCCGTTCCGTTCAAAACACACGGGGGAGAGAGCCAGTGCTGTCACAGCAGATTAAGCCTGGAAGAACCGCTACCTATGCTTTTCAAAATGCATTTAGCTTGGTAATGTTTGCATTCAAGAAGATGTCAACTTCAATTACCCTTTCATTACGAAACAAGAGGATTAGGATGTTTTCTTTCGATACAGCCTTGGTTCTAACTACCCATGAAACGTAGAGGATGCTTGTACTATATTCACCGCGTTCCGGTGTTGGTCGACAGTCCAGTGCCTTTAGTGGACTCAAGTGTGATTTTTTTCCCACGAGGAAGTAGCATTCACTAACACTTTCACATCGAAAACATTCTGTGTGACTCTGCTGGGGCGGCATGGACCATGACCAGCGAATGTTTTCTCAATAATACGCGTGTTGACCATGATGGGACCGCGGATACAGACCAAGCCGGGTAAGTCGCTCTGGAAGGTGGTGGATGAAGGCAACCTGACCGAGGTCGATGTGATGCTTTGTTGATGTTGATGCCTTTAGACGTAGATTAATCAACTTTCAACAGTGTCGTTGATGTTGTATATATTTACTTACTTTATTTTATAGATTTACTTTCTATAATATAAAGTAAACCTATAAGTTATACTTCATAACTGATGGAGGTGTGTGCATTTATCGATTGTTTTGTCCGATGTGAGTTGAACAATTATTCACACTTCCTCCTCTTTCCCCGTATCTAATGTAAGTGCCTGGCATCTTCTTTTGTTTATATTCAACCAAGTGTAACTTTCAGGTAGGGGTTATATAATCGGATAAACGATTGAGTTTGTTTGCATCATTCAGAGATCCATAGAGTCACTTGGTGTGAGCTGAATGCATCTTTAATCCATCCGTCTGTTCTATTGTTGCATCTAACGACATGTTCGGTACTAGTCCTAACTGCTGTCAGTGAAAGGTATCTCTAAAAAGATGCATCCCCTTTCAGACCCTCTCTTCAGCCAGCCTCCACCAGCCTCCCCCTCTATCACTGTACATCCCCTCTTCTCTCCCATCCTCCGTCAAACTACTCTCTCCTGCTCGGTGACCACATGGCCCATCATTATCACGCAGCCTCTGCGTGTCTCCTCTCGTAATGACTAGCCGACACTCATCCTCCCCCTCTTCATTATCCCCCTCGCCCCCCCCCCCTCTTCAGCCCACACGTGTCATCGCTGTGTGTGACAAGGGTCTCCAGAAGAGAGAAGGTATGCAGGGGGACACCCAGGGTGTCGGAGGTGCCCGATCGAGTGTGTCGTGTTCTCCACCCACATGACCCCTGCACATGTCACCTGCGTCGAGTCATTAGCCACTCACACCAGCTGGAGAGCCTAAGAGAGGAGCTTCACGGGGGGGTTGGAAGGGCCTCTACCTGGCGCTTCGGTTGGTACATAATCTGGTTCACTACCCTGTGCACTTTGAAATCCCCCCCTTCTAAGCACCGTGAGCCGAGAGAGAAAATCCATTGTTGCGTGGTCTCGTTCCTGGAGCCGTCACTCTGCCAATTTGTTGAGGAATCATGCGGTCTCAAAGACTGCATGAGGACTCTTCATACTGGCTGTCGTTCTGTAAGAGGATGTGGGTGGTTCCTAATGCAGTTTTATGTAGACCAAAACCCTTACACCTCCCCCCCCCCCCACCCCCCCCCCCACCCAAGGGACTGTATGGCAGGAAAGGAGACCCTGGCGGAATGTCTCCAGTGTCTTGTCCAGGCCATCACAGGTGTCAGAGGAGACTCGAGCTACACATGTAATCATGTCATGAAATGTGTTTGACTCTCTTATGCACTCTCTCTCTCTCTCTCTCTCTCTCTCTCTCTCTCTCTCTCTCTCTCTCTCTCTCTCTCTCTCTCTCTCTCTCTCTCTCTCTCTCTCTCTCTGTATGTCTCTTTCTCTCACCAAGAGGCAACCATGAGTACAACAGGTCAATCATTGAGTTCCCATGGTGACAGGTAATTTTCCGCCTCTTAGGTTATTGAAATGTGACATTTGAATGACAAGGAAATGAGTGCATGCAGAAGCTAAGTGTAGGAGGCAAGTGTGCAGGAGCCAAGTGTGTAGGAACCAAGTGTGCAGGAACCAAGTGTGCAGGGGTTTCTTCAAGCTCTGTTTCGCTTGGTGCAACATAGGTCTCTCAGAGTGGTTCAGAGCCGGCATCATTTTGTTTTTAATGATTTGAGTTATATTTGCAAACTGGTTTGTCACAGCCCACTGAGCAGAAGAGACAGAAATGAGTAGCATGGATTACAGTAATGTGATTTATCCCCACGGCACAAAGAGTTCACGATGATCTAATATTCCAATTCTGACGTCTGTTATTTAGTGCTTTAATGCAAAACCGACTCTGCCTTGATTCTTTTGAAGCTGTGAACGAGTGTCTCATACTACACGCACTGCAGCAGGAGGTTCCTTACTGGTGACAGGTCCGTTATTGTTCCATAAAGCCTGCAGTGCTGCAGCCAGTATTTGTATACACAAACGCTTCCCTACAGCATTTCATCCAGAAGCAAACTGGATCTTTTAATTGGAATCAGGGGAGTTGTACGGCTTAATGAACATAAAGATTGTTCGAGCCTTTATCTTCAGTTCTCAAACCGAAGCTGTGTTTTTGCATGAATATTCCTTGTGTCACCCTGCTCGTGTGTGTGTGTGGCGTGTCACCCTGCTTGTGTGTGTGTGTGTGTCCCAGATCTCCGGGGCCCTCTGAGGAAGTGCCGAACAACAGGAACAGCTCTGGCATCCTCCTGGACATCTCGGCCCTCAGGCTGGCCGAGGTGGAGTCTGAAGTCCCTCCTCTTCCTCCTCGCTACCGGTTCAGGGACCTGCTGCTGGGGGATCAGTCCTTCCACAACGACGACAGGTAGAGGCATACCTGGGTGTCAGTGTGTGTGTGTTTCTGCGTGTGTTTGTGTGTGAGTGTGGAGCGGCTCTGGTGGGGAGCTGTCCGAGGTGCTGGTTGGAAGGAAGCGGATGGAACCTGGTTCTGGTTGTTGTAGCTGTCCAAGGTGCTGGTTGGAAGGAAACAGATGGAGCCTGGTTTTGGTCATTGGGAAAGAGGGGTATTTTGTCAACATCAGCAGCTGGTAACTGCCCGGGGGTTTCCACCTCACGGTGGATATTAACTTAACTTACATGGAAATGGTGGATTCGACTCAGATTTGCAGCAAAGGCTGGTGCCTGGAGAGCTGAGGCTTGTATGTGTTTTCCCACAGCATGAGCAAAGATGATTTCCTTGCACCTTACCTCAGCAACATCATAAGCCTGGTGTATAAATGTTACTATGTTAATAAACCCTTAGAGTGTTGTGGATCTATGGACTCTATAAGAAGGTGTTTTATAACAGTATCATATTTTTAGTAAGGCATTTGTGTTCATTGTCGTTTTCTCAGCTGATATCTCATTCTGTCAGAAGGCTGCTAGTACTTCTTATTACTCATTGGAAATATGCATAGGCACCAAATTATCATTACTGTCTGTCTGACAAACATGGACATTTCAGTTTGACTAGCAATAAAAGACACAATCAATTCCCAGCTTTATACGACGAATAAATTGTAGTCGGCCGGCCTATTTTGTATGTTATCTGAGTCCAAACACATTTCACCGTCAGGTCGGTAACCTTCCGGAGAACCAAAGTACGACAGCCACACATAGATGATTATCTCGTAGATCAACTCTATGTCCCTTACCGTGTAACCCCCCCAAGGTGAAGCTTATGTAAACTGAGATGATGTTCACGCTTGTCTCTCTCTGTCTTTGTCTCTCTCTCTCTCTCTCTCTCTGTCTCTCTCTCTCTCTCGTTTGCACTACCCCCACTGGAAACTGCTGTCAGAATGTTTTATAATCAAAGCTGTACACATCCACACATCACCAGTACTCGCCATGTAAATATTGTAAGGTTTTCCACTCTCCCTGGTTTTAGTGAGGCCTGCTGGTTATTTCTTCCATTCGATGACATTCTTTATATTCAGATTCATCTCGTCACCACTGTTTAAAGGGTGGTAAATCAAGAGCCAAATCCACACAGAGAGAACTGTGATTTGTGGCAAGTGTCTTCCTCTCTGCGTTGGTTTTTGGAGGGTAGTGAACAGGCAGGTGGCCAGCATAGCCGCTGATTGACCCTCAGGTCTGCTTGCACTCGGGGGGTCGTTGTCCAGATGATCCCAGGCTCGTTAGCCAAGGTAATCAGGGAGGGTTGCTGGGCTACTCCCAGAGACATCCTTCATTGCTTCCGCTCCGCCCCACTTACAATGGCTCCAAAAGCATATCAGCGCAAGTGCGATAGCTTTTTAGTGGCGCATGGCAATTATGGTTTGGTTTCCTTGTTGTTCCTGAAATGGACTGTTTCCAAGCTGCAGAGAAGAGGCAGGGGCTCACAGGCTCCGAAAGGACCCAGAGCTGGGATTAAGGAGGAGCCCGAGTGTCTCTGAGTGTCTGTGGTTTCCACCCCCCCCCCCCAGTTCAGAGCTGTTAGATCTCTCTAAACATAAAAGACGATCCCAAATTCTCTTTCTTTCCCCCCTGCGCCCCCCAGCCTCCCCCATCTCTGTAGACGCCTCTCTCTGTCTCTCTCCCTCTCCCTGTCTCTCTCTCTCCCTCTCCCTCTCTCTCTCTCTCTCTCTCTCTCTCTCTCTCTCTCTCTCTCTCTCTCTCTCTCTCTCTCTCTCTCTCTCGTGCGCCGGCCCCGCTTGACGCCTGTGCGAGGGGGTGATATTTCCCGTCAGAAATAGAAGCGAGCCGCCCTTTGGTGCACGTCGAGGTTGACAGAAAACAGAATGAACAGCGAGGTGACACGCTGACTTCCGTCTTCCTCTGTGTGTGTAATCCAATTCGTCTATCCCCCTCCATTCCCCTGGGGCTGTCGACAGTGCTGATGGATCAAGAGGGCTAACTGACGCTAAGAACAGATAAATGGCCTCCAAATCGACCCCAATGGTTCTGAAACGACTGAGAAGGAGAACCTTCTCCTCCACGCCCGACTCTAATCTCAGCTCCTTTTCCCCCTTCACCTTCTCAGATCAGCTGAGATGTTCAAGGATCGTGTTCTGGCATGTTCCGAGTGGTTGCTCTCGGGGCCCAAGGACAGGACACCCACTGCTTTGACAGCTGTCTGTCGATGGCGTCCGGTGTCGTGTCGGGGGGGGGGGGGGGGGGGGGTAAGCTGTGCGGACACTGGCAGAGCTGGACAGACAGGGCCTGGAGTCTAGACCACCGGTTGCATTAGTCACCAGAGTGGCGCCAGGCCAACACAGATGAGACCAGCAGTGAGTGGGAGGCAGACAGAAACAGCCAGAAGGGGTGAGATGAGCTCTTAGTAGTACTGTGGTGAAACCCACTCTCTCTAACAGTGTGAGCATGGCTGTGCGTCGTCTGTGTGTGTGTGTGTCTCTCTCTCTCTGTCTTTGTGTTTGTGTTTACAGGGTCTGTAATGGAACCAGGAAATGAAAGCTGCTGCTTATAGAGTGGCGGTTGAGTGTGGTGGCCAATTGTTGACGTCTGCCATCCATCGCCTACTGCCATTCCCAGGCTATGGGTAGACCATGTGGGATCGTCCGTTTAGTCAGAAACCGTCAGGGGAGAATCAAGGATTCGTGGCTTTCCGATTGCTTTCCTTCCTCTTTGGCGCCGCGTGTCTCTGTGTTCGATAGATCCCGGTGCTTTTACGGCTGTACATGACACTCTAGCACTGTCTCTCGGCCAATTGAATGATCTGATTGGATATGGCGCCTTCATGGTGGGGAGGGGAGGGGTTAGGGGGCTCCAATAGAGGTCCTCAAGGCAGTTTTGACGATTGAGGAATGCCGTGGTTTCCCCGAGCGAGACGAGGCTTCCAAAGACAGTGCCCAATCACTTGAGTGGAAAAGCAGACACTCACCAGTCGCCATGGGAACTCTTTTACGTGATGTTCAATACGCCGTGTTCGTTCAGGGTTTATTTCCCTCGTCGAAGTGATCACACTGGGATAGATATTGAATTATTGCTTCTCAGGTGGGGAGGGATGTGTGTTTGAGGTGATTCCAGCTTGGTGCAGCAGGATGTTTAGGATAACCACCTCCTAGCTTCTGGAACAGTCTGCCCTCCTAGGAACAATAAAAGCAAGCGCAGGACATGAAAATGTATTGATTTTAATTGCATATTTAACAGCAGTAGCTCACCCATAAACAAATGAATTGATAAGATATTGATTTGGTTTGTTGAATACAATTTAATGCACACATCATCTAACATAATATTATCTATTAGTATATTGCATTATGCTATATTACTATGATTACAATTATTCCCATGTTCTATTGCTGTTGAATTAGTGTGACATGTCATTAGCTGGGCTATTGTTGAAGTCTCCTGGAAACAGGAGCAACAGTAGCTGTGACGTTCCTGTAATGTTTAGTTTCAGTTGTTTGGCCTTGTTACATTCCAAGGAGGACATTGAACAGCAACACTCCTCAGTCTATTCTGCCGAGTGTTGTTTTATTCATGAGAAGTAGATGCTTCTTCTGTCCTTATTACCACCGGGGCAATGTTATTGCATACTTTCGAAAGTGAATTGTAGAGGGGAGATTTTGCAAACCCAAAAGGGATGCTAACAAACGGAATTCGCTGATATTCAGCCTGCTGTGTAATATCTGTAACGGATACTCTGTGGAGACTGAGGAGATGGTACAAGCGCAGAGCGCACACTTTATTACTTGGACAAAAAGTAGCAGGCAAAAGACTAAACCAAGGCCAGGCAGAGTTCGGTACGCATGGAGGCAAGACGACAGGGCAAAGGTACCAGACGACAGGCAAGAAGGTTAATCCAGAGACAAACAAGGTCCACGGCAGGTCAAAAAGGCTGGTCAAAAACACAAGCGCACGGCAGGTCAAAAAGGCTGGTCAAAAACACAAGCGCACGAGGCTAATGGACGAACGACTTGGTACTGAAAGCTATCACAAACGACAATACCTCGCAAAGCACCAAGGCCAGATGGCAGCCCTAAATAGGGAGTGCTTAATGGGCAACAGGTGCTAGTACTCAGGTGACTGTGTTCTAGGAGTGGAGTTGCGTTCAGGAGAGGTGGGTTGTGTGGGTGTTTGTGAAGGAGCTGCAGGTAGAGGGCGTGACTGAGCTGGAGGCCGATGGAGGGAAGACCGAACACTATCGCAGGACTCGTGTGGTTCTATTAAAGAAGGCAGGCCTGTTGTAGACCTGGCGTAACTATGGCATGTTGTTATGGCTGTGTCCATATGTGAGTTCAGAGTCCACATGAAAGAAAGAATAGTCTTTTTCCTGTGATTTATTTAGCCCTCTCGGTGGGTAGGGTCTCCAGGGTTAGTGTGTGTCTGTGTGTCTGTGTGTGTGTGTGTGTGCCAGTGGCATTGGCTGGCCCTTTTCTCCTCTCTACTCTGGACATGTTATGTTGGAGGCAGCTGCTCCGCTAGCCAGAGGGGAGTGGAGTGTGTGGGTGTATGTGTGTGTGTGTGTGTGTGTGTGTGTGTGTGTGTGTGGGGTGGGGGCAGAATAGGCCAGGGGGCCACTCCTGCTGTGATGTGTTCTGACAGAGAAAACATTTGTCTCTCCCCTCCAATCTGCAGCACAGAGGCAGGAAATGATGCGCAGCCTTATAGTGATTATTGCACGTTAGGGCCCCAGGTCGAGGCCCTGGAACATTCCCACTGACACTTTACTGTGCTGCAATTCAAACACGTTCAGGGGCGAACGTGGGTCGCTCTCCAAGTCTTTGTGTCCGGCGTCGAGTGTGTAAGATTCGAACATCACCCCCCCCCCCCCCCCCCCCATTGATAGATGTAAATACTTATTTATGGTATGGATCGAGCAGTCAGGTTTCAGACTGCTACGACAGCGGTCTCACAACGGACATCTCATCCGTGTGGGTGCTGTGTTCGGCACCTGTAGTTCCCCATTCCACCACATGATGTCTCTGTGAGTCGCTCCACGCAGGCTGTGTGCATGGCCCTCGCTCTCACCTCAGTCAGTCTTGTTTATCTTCATACAAGCTGCTCACCTGTGTGCTCGCTGTCATCCTTTGTGATGGCAGCTGTAAGCCCCCAGGCGTCTTTCTAGAGTCGGATGCCGTCCTCCATCTTTACACACGCATGTAAACACACACGTAAATACACACACTCACACGGAGAGAGCAGAGAAAGTGTACCAGACACCTTATTGTCACCAGCATAATATTTCCGTTTTTGGTTTGGTGAACATTATGTATTGTAACTGCATCCTTAATAGTAAGTGGATTATTCAATAATGTGTGTTATCAAAGTGTCATATTTGTCCTGCTTTAGATTGACACTAGATGAGACTGTTGGATGGTGTTGGAGTGTGTTATCATTTTATCGCTACCAAGCAAATTCAAGAGACTGGAAATGACCATGGTAGTAAATAATGTAGCTCTCCTGGCACCAGCCCTAACATCTTGCCAGTTATATAATTGGTGCAGACCATAGGCATGCCAAGACTGGTGGGTAGCCTATGACTGAATGGTTGACGTTGGGAGGATGACGTTTAAAGCCGAGTCCGAATGGGACTTCACAGTCTCCAAAGAATGGAGCGCTCAACCACGAGAGGAACGCTTGGTGCCTACATGACTTTGTCCTAGCAACAAGAAATGTAGAAGCGAAAGGATGCTTGTTCCTCAGTCTGATGGCAGTTTACAATGCAGCTTGCGGTCGTAGCCAAACTCTGAGACTCCGTCTGGAGGAACATATTGGTTGATCTCTGCTGGTGATAACCTGGAAGAGAGTGGTTATGGCAGGCGCCAAACTGACGCCGTCCCCTTCGGAGATAGACCCAGACGTCAAATCTGCGGCTCAGAAAACTCCTACCGAGCCGACCTGGGTTAATCCTGCCGTGCCGATACGGACCATGGGCTCTTTCGGGAGCGATACCGGCCAGAGGTAGCGCATGTTTCTAGACTGATTTCGATAATAAGACCTGCAGCATCCTCGAAACACCAGTCTTTGAGATAGCGGGAGTGCACGGCGGGAAAACTACTCCAATTGTTGATTATTAGCTTGTCTTAACTGCAAATATCGCCTTATCGAAATTATCGATATTACAGTCCCGCACATTATTTAAATATTCCACGGGAAAGACAAATGTATGGTGGACATAATGTTGCTTGCAGGGTGCTGTTTTCTTCGCTCAGCTTGTAACCCGATTCTGACAGATCGTATGCGCGTTTTATGATGAAGATGTATTAGATAGGGAAGACTGATAGTAGGCTACTAAGCAGGGGCAGAGCTGCTCAAATTGGATCCGTATTTGTCTACCCTCCCCGTCAGTCAAATTCCTCCAAGAATCATTTGAGCTTTCCTGCAGTGCTCAATGCTTACATAAATCGGAGGATACTGCAGCACAGGGAGGTCTATATAAATCCATATTGCTTGTCCAGAATGTGTAGCATATGGGTCAATTGCTTCACTTGTTTAAACAGGTTGTGTTGATGACTTGCATTTTGCTGATGCCATTGACAGCATATGAATGATTTGATTCATTGTACATGTATTTCCAATGCAAACCACAGGAGATTGGGTGTACACAGTACACCCGGGATTACACCTGCTGTCAACGCACGGCTTATTTGCAAATCAAATGAGTCATTTGTGAACTAGTTCATTGAGGCAAGAGCAGTGTTGGCATCACCCAGAACCCCTTCACGTTCATATCCGGTTACTTTGTCTTTTTGAGTTGTACAGCACACACACGCACACACACATCGTCAACAGATTCCAGTTGACAACTCTTCTGACTGCGCACCCGACGGCCAGATGGAAAGATGTTTTCACCGAAAATTGCAATGTTGTGCTTTAATTCGATATTTTGGCGGTGGAAGGGGTGGGGCCAAGACTCTATGCTGGTGCAGGGTGTTCAGTCTGTCAATATATGTTCCCACTAATACATTGACACGCTTTTTTTTTATTCATGGTGAGTCATCAGTTCTCCACATTGCATCCATACCCACACTGTGTACCTACATATTAACACTGTCAAACGCGAACCGTGCACTTTATAGGTATTTTTGCAGAGCTCATTGCAGTTTCATGATAGGTCGACTTTCGCTATGCCATCAATTATACAGACTCTGAACTCTGCTTTACACCGATGCACCAAAGTCAGCCCTAAAGACAGCTACACTTTTTATTATTCATATCCCATTCACCACTACCCACATACACACACACACACACACACACACAGACACACACCCCAAACTCTTTGGTCAGAACTGTCTCTTAGGTTTATCAATCCACATTATTTTCGGTTCTTGCGAACTCGTCGGACGTCATCTTTCGTTGCCCAAGTACGGTTCCATTCCAAAGAACACAAGTCACCAAGAACGCCAAAAATACCCGGAAATGTTCCCGATCCGCCCCTTTTATCGAGGATGCATCGGTGGTGACTTGGCCGGCGAGAACGCTTCTGATTTCTGAAGTCCTTGCAGACTTGCAAGACCATTCTCGCAAGGACGCTTGCAAGAACGTTCTTCAAAAGATTGTACTTGCGTTCTCGGCGTTCTTCGGATTGATAAACAGCCATAGTTTAGTTCCTGTAATGTTTGCTTCCTGACATTGTGTGTTCTCCTATGGGGCAGAGGATGATTGCCTGTTGTAGTTCAGAGAGGGAACCTGGTATATGGAGTCCTTCCAACCTCACACCTTGCAAGAACAAGATGGTGCTGCAAAGATGATGTCTCACAGAGGGCTGAGTCAGCAGTCACTGGAACCATGGCAGATTTCTTTGTGAATGTTTGGAGTATAGGCCAAGTCTAGTTACAGTAGAGGAGGTGATGGTTACAGTAGAGGAGGTGATTGGTACAGTTGAGGTGATGATTACAGTACAGGAGGTGATGGTTACAGTAGAGGAGGTGATGGTTACAGTACAGGAGGTGATGGTTACAGGAGAAGTGATGGTTACAGTACAGGAGGTGATGGTTACAGTAGGAGGTGATGGTTACAGTACAGCAGGTGATGGTTACAGTACAGGAGGTGGTTTCAGTAGAAGAGGTGATTGTTACAGTACAGGTGATGGTAACAGTAGAGGTGATGGTTACAGTACAGGAGGTGATGGTTACAGTAGAGGTGATGGTTACAGTACAGGGAGTGGTTACAGTACAGCAGGTGATGGTTACAGTAAAGGTGCTGCTTACTGTAGAGGAGGTGATGGTTAAAGTACAGGAGGTGATGGTTACAGTAGAGGTGATGGTTACAGTACAGGGGGTGGTTACAGTACATCAGTTGATGGTTACAGTAGAGGTGATGGTTACAGTACAGGACGTGATGGTTACAGTAGAGGTGATGGTTACAGTACAGGAGGTGGTTACTGTACAGCAGGTGATGGTTACAGTACAGGACGTGATGGTTACAGTAGAGGTGATGGTTACAGTACAGGAGGTGGTTACTGTACAGCAGGTGATGGTTACAGTAAAGGTGCTGCTTACAGTACAGCAGGTGATGGTTACAGTAGAGGAGGTGATGGTTACAGTAGAGGAGGTTAGGGTTACAGTAGAGGAGGTGATGGTTACAGTAGAGGAGGTGATGGTTACAGTAGAGGAGGTGATGGTTACAGTAGAGGACAGTGCTAGCCTGTCTCAATTCGATGCCCGCCCGATCAGTTATCACTTCCTTATTTGATGGCGCTGGTCCGGAAACAATCCAGGCAGTATCTACTGTGGGCTATAAAAGGTGTTTGTTTTCACAGACAGATGGCATGCTATCTAATATATACAGTGTCCATGACTAACCCCAACCATCAGAGCAAAGTGCTGTTGAGCAGAGAATGGAGCCACAATGCCTTGTAGAGTACTTTAGATGTATTACTGCTTCCGAAAAGTTGGTTGAAGTGCTTCAAGCGTCCTTGCCAAACTGGTTATTTATTGTAATTGGTTGGTAGCAGCCCTCGCTCTAGTAAGACTAATCGAAGTGCAGTGAGGATAGGACGCAACTTCAATCAAACGACTGAACTCAAATGATCTCTGCTGTCTGCGGATGAATATATTTTCTCTGAGAGCATTCTCGTTATTCTTTTTGTGCTGTTTGTCCTGAAGTTTCTTAAGGAGAGATCACAAACGACAAAACTAACTTTGTACTGAAGTGTTGAAATCACTATCATTTATTTATAGCACACATGCTATCACAGAACAGATTTAGCTGCATTGCTGCTCCTGTTTGATGAACTCTTCTCATGTGTTTTCTGGGGAGGGTTACGTCATGTTTGTCATCCTTAGCCTGCCTGGTGGGTGGAACCAACCCAATTAAAAAAGACTTTGATGGTTGAAAGTAACTGAAAGCTGAAACAACCATCACTCAAGCATTAGTGTGTGTTTCTGAGTGTATGTGTGTGTGCGTGTGTGTGTGCGTGTGTGTGCGTGTCACACACACACAAACACACGCACACATACTCACTCACACACAAGCACACATATACACAGGCATGTGCACACACACACACATAGTTGTCAATAGTATGCAAATGATAAAAGGGGTGTGTCTGTGCTGCTCTAAAGGAAATGATGACACAGTCTTAGTTGGCAGAACTCAGGAGGGGGGGGGATTTGTAGTTCTATACCCTGCCTGCATAGAAAACTACAAGTTCCACAAGTCCTTGAAACTACTGCAGAGAATGTTATTCTAATAGGTCTTTGAGGACAAGTGACAGAGTTGTCAGCTAATGTCAATAGCACACCTTTAAATGACGTTCGGAGTAGCCAGTGGCTGTTGTTTGGGGTGTCTTTGCCCAGCCCACATCGGCGCACAGACCTGGAGAGGGGTGAGAAGCAGTTTATTCCTGCATTGCATGATTATGAGATTATGTGTGTATGGGGTTTGCCGGGATACTAGCTGCATGCATGCTAAAGGCTAACACTCCAACTCCATCTGCCCGTGGTCCTCCTGCTTCCAGAGACATTTCTGTCCCCGTATAGCAGCTGAGCTAATTAACAAGAGGGGAGAACCCCTCTCTCGGAGTGTCCTGACGTGTTGCTAGTCACGAGTCATCGTCCTGAGACTCAGTAGTTCATTCATGTCCCCCTGTTGTGGACATTGGTTTTTGGTGCGAGTAAACTTGCAACCGTATTGCCCTTGGTATGTATTTATTTCGTCCGGTTGAGAGGACATCCTGGGCTTTTTAAGGAAGTCACCTAGTGAACGACCTCAGGAATCGCTGTGTATATCTAGTTAGTCAATAAAGTTATAGCTGCAATAATAGTAGAACAATAATAAGAAAATGATATTGTGGCTTTTCCGAAAAATATGTTTCGTCCAGCTAAACATTCAAATAAATATTATGACTCAAATAAACAGTTATGGGTCCTGAGTCTCTGGAGGATATAGGACTTCACAGGTCCAGGAGCAGGCATGGAATTCCACCAGATGACATGATGATGGATCACAGCCTGCTCATCAGTGACCCAGACAAACAGCAGCTACATGAATGTAGAACCGTGTGTCTGAAGGGAAGGGCTCTTAGAATGCTGTTCAGATCACCCAGACTGCAGTCTTACTTTGGATCCCCTCTGTGCGTTAGACCAGGGGTTCCCAAACATTTCAGCCCACAACCCCTAAAATAATAGTGCCAGTGACTCGCGGCCCCCGCATGTCTAAAACATGCTATTTTATAATTGTTTTAAAATGTTCCTTGATTTCTGGAAATCATCCATCCTGCGACCCCCCCCCCCCCCTTGCTGTCTCGCGACCCCCTGTGGGGTCCCGACCCCTACTTTGGGAACCACTGTGTTAAACAACGAGACTAAAGCTTCATTTGATCCAGATCCACCGTTATCGCCAGAGCCGTCAGGTGATCCTGTCGCTGTGTTTCCTTCACTACTTCTTCTCATCTCAGACCATGTACGCACGTATTGCTGTTGTCATTCTCCTGACCCCTTTCATCTCCAACATGACCGTCCTCCGTCACCAGTATCATCCATCGCCAGTATCATCCATCGCCAGTATCATCCATCACCAGTATCATCCATCACCAGTATCATCCATCACCAATATCATCCATCACCAGTATCATCCATCACCAGTATCATCCATCACCAGTATCATCCATCACCAATATCATCCATCACCAGTATCATCCATCGCCAGTATCATCCATCACCAGTATCACCCTCGTTTCCATGGCCTCCCTCCAACATGAAAACACTGAAGAAGAAAAATCGTCATCGTAAGCGATGACGGCAGCCAGCCTGACACAGCAGGGGTCTTCTCTGGTCTCCTGTGGTCTTCATGGAGAGTAATCCCCCTAATCCCCGTGCCTCTGCATCTGGGTCTCTGTGTTCTTCTCCTGTTGTCCCTGTGTCTTGTACACCTCTTTCTCTGCCTGTGTCTGTCTGTGTCTGTCTGTGGCTGTCTGTGATTTGGCGTGTGTGTCTCTCTGTCTCTGCTTGTCTTTGTGTGTGTGTGTGTGTGTGTGTGCCAGGTACCAGGAGGAGTACAGCATGGACTCCACCAACGCCCAGTAAGTCCCTGACCGCATTACGTCTGTCAGTAGACCGCCTCACTTTTCTTTCAACACTGGTTTCACACCCAGCCTCAAATCATCGCACACATTATCGCAAGCAGAAGGAGAGAGAGAGAGACACAGATGGAGACAGAGGGAGAGAGACACAAATAGAGACAGGGAGAGAGACAGAGAGAGAGAGAGAGAGAGAGAGAGAGAGAGAGACAGACAGACAGAC
This sequence comes from Hypomesus nipponensis, assembly GCF_054491055.1. Taxonomy (NCBI): domain Eukaryota; kingdom Metazoa; phylum Chordata; class Actinopteri; order Osmeriformes; family Osmeridae; genus Hypomesus; species Hypomesus nipponensis. The sequence goes on along the minus strand of NC_140388.1, from coordinate 5,223,316 downwards.
AGACAGATAGAGATAGAGATAGAGAGAGAGAGAGGGGGAGAGAGGGAGAGAGGGAGGGAGAGAGATAGAGAGATAGGGAGGGAGGGAGATAGAGAGATGGAGACAGGGAGACAGGGAGGGAGACAGGGAGGGAGACAGGGAGGGAGACAGGGAGGGAGGGAGACAGGGAGGGAGGGAGGGAGGGAGGGAGGGAGGGAGGGAGGGAGGGAGGGAGGGCGGGCGGGAGGGAGGGAGGGAGGGAGCATGAGTTCCAAACAGTTAATATTCATGTCTGTGATGGATATTTATAGACGTCTCCGCTGCCCTACAATACATCAGACACACTTCTGAGGGCCATGCGAGGACTGTAATGTATGCTACTGCTCTTCATATGTCAAAGTGTGTAAGGGAGCGAGCAGGAAATGCCAACAGATGGAGGGAGGAGAGGAGAAAGCAGTGTTCTGCTTGTGTGCCTGGGAGGAGAGGCTAGAACCCAGAGGTGTCGCTGGGAAGAGGATGTTGTACAGAAGACCGATGGCCTTAGAGAATGCAGAGATGAACAAACCCCTTAACGAACCCCCTGCTGGAAGAGGAGCTCTCCACACAGCGGCTGCCGCTTCGCGGTGTAACATCCATGTGACGTGTAGCAGCCATTACAATTAGGGTTTGGTATATAACAGACCCACGAACACAGCTACTGTTATGTGTTTCCCATGACCTGAGCATTGGCAGAGAGCCTGGTAGGACGGCAGTTTTCGCCAGTGTCTCCAAGTCTGGGCATGGTTAGGGTTCATACTGCCCACCAGGCTGTCCTGGCTAGGCCAATTAGGTGCTCTGTTTTGCAATATGGGCCAATCCGGTGTCCTGTTTTGTAATGTGGACCAATCAGCTGCCACATTCTGAATTATCGGGCCAATTCCCCCTGCAGCAGAACAGGTGGTTGATGTTCATGTGTCTGTCGGGTGTGCGTGCTTTCGTTTGGTGGTGCGTGTGAGTTTTCATCATTATTCCCTGTTGTCAGCGAATCAAGTATTTATATACAATACATATGTTTGCTGATGAGCGTGTTTTGCGCGTTCATCAACCTTTGTTTGACTTTGTTAGCCATATACTTGTCGTGGCCTCTCTGCTTTGAGCACTTTTATTCTGTTCCAGACTGAGAGGGCTATGGTAAGCGTTAGTTTATATTATTATTATTATCTTATAGCATGGTAATACCTCATAAAATGTAATCTGATCTTATTGAATTTCTGAAGGAAATTAAACAATGAATCAGGTTGTTTGTGTGTGCGTGCTGACAGCTGTGTCAACTCAGTGTGTCTAATGGTCACGTATGTTCACCCTCTTCTGTCTGACTACAAATAGCATTATATTGTGCTCTCTCCTTCGCTGTTCCGCCCACTCTTTCCATCTTTCTCTATCCTCGGTCTCTGTCCTCCCTTTCTCTCTTTCTACCCTACCTACTTCCCTATCCCCCTCTCTCTCTCCCTCTCTCCCTCTCTCTCTCTCTCTCTCTCTCTCTCTCTCTCTCTCTCTCTCTCTCTCTATCCCCACCCCCGTATACTCCCGTAGCTCTTTCACTCTCTCTCACACTCTCCCTCGCTCCCTCCCGTTCCCCTAAAGCTCCAGTAATTGTCCTACTGTCTTCTCCTCAAGCTCACCCAGTGTTCATGTTGTCAGGGTCTGCAGGGACCACTAATGTTCTCCACCACGGAGATTAAACCCATAAGAGCTTCATCGGCATCGCAGCCAGCACACCCTTTAGATCTGGGAGACCAGGCTTAAGTGTTCATCATATACAGGAGCTTACGTTTGAGGTCCCTAAACGCTTCACTGATGGCGATAATGTTGTCATAAATGTCTTTTTATTCTACCAGATGCTTTTGAATTATTAATCAATCGTTTTCTTAATGACCGCCTCACTGCTTGGCCCACTGTGATTCGTCATGCAGGGACGGAAGCCCTAAGTGTCCATTCGGAGATCTTCTGATCGCCAGAGCCCCTGGTGGATTGCGTTAGTCGCTCTGAGGCGTTCATGTGGTGGTGCTGGGCACGGCCAATTAGGAGTGAGGAACCCCCAAGCTAGTCTGGGTGGTAATGCGTTTAGGAGGCAGCACTGCAGTGGTGGCTGCTGGGAGATTTATGGGCTGGGTGGGGAGGCTAGATGTGGAGTTTTCTAATGTTTGGAATTGGCAGTGCTGGTTCAGAGCGCACTGCGTCTGTATGTTTAAATGTTCCTTTTTGAAGGGGAAAGCATGAATTGAAATAACATTCATACGTTAAAGTCCTGCTTGTAAGACAGGTCGTGACGGTTGTGTTTCTCCTCTCCAGGGTCCAGGTGGAGTTCTACGTGAATGAGAACACCTTCAAAGAGAGGCTCAAGCTGTTCTTCATCAAAAACCAAAGGTCCAGTAAGTACAAGTGCAGGGGATTTAAATACGTCGTCAGGTGAAAAGGATCGTCGAGGGATTCACCGGCTGCAAAATGAGATTTTCAATAACGCTGGCACGAGCCTTCACCGATAACACGCATCCAATTTCTGCTGGGGTGATATTTTGTTCTAGAGCTCTTGGTCTGTATTACAGAACTCTTGTAGGGAACAAATACTGGAGTTCCATTGTTAGAGGGGGACAATGTCATTTGAAATTGCAGTATAAAGTAGTTAGTTGCAGCCGGAGTGGAATTGCTAGTCTCTCAGAAAAGGACATTGAAACTGTATTTCCTTGTGTGTGTGCGTGATGCACCTTTCCCTCGTGGAGATGTATTTGCCGGGGTATCTGACCCGTACAATCGCAAAAGAACATTCTGGCCGGATGGAAATGCTAGGTTAGGCCTGCAGTGAAACTCCTGCTGAATCTCTCATTTTGATGTTGTGGACGGCTCGGTCGTTACCCTGGTGAAACACTGCTCTCGGAGGACTTTCCGTGGCAGTGCATTATGGGAGGTTTGGCTGCCGTGACAGCCGTTGTCTACGGTGCTGCTAGTGCCCCCTTCTGACCCGAATACACAGCTTCTGCTCTGACTGTGAGTGTGTGTGTGTGAGGGCTGAGCAATTGCGTGTGCAATCCTGCCTTTGAATGAACGCACATTAATGCCCATCAGTCAGTCCAACACAAACTCCCCTGCTGGTCAAAAGGTTGTTTATTAGAGCCCCACAAGCATCCACCAACATACAGTATGTCCACTGTTGATTCAGGGACATTCCTTCACCCCCAAACATAAATCCTTGCTTCAAGGTTGGGTCAGCCGTTGGAGCTTGATGTGGGAGAGAGTGACAGAGCGGAGGAGAAGAGAGGTGACAGTCTGGGAGAGAGGCAGCGAGACGTGTTAGCCACTGTGCAGGAGGCACCGGTCAGCCCAGACCTGGTGAGGGCAGCCGAGGGAAGCACCTGTGAGGAAGGAGGCCCTCTCCCCACGGAGAGCCCCACAGCCACCTGGGAGATGTAGTTGACAGCCTTAGACTGTCCTTGTGCGGTCCTTTACAAAGCACTTCAGGGCATCCATGTTGATAGAGGGCTTGGATTCCAGCTCAGCGTGTGTCCCCTCTCCTTCCACAGGCCTGAGGATTCGTATGTTCAACTTCTGCTTGAAGCTGTTGACCTGCGCCCTGTACGCTCTGAGAGTGGCCCTGGACGACCCTGAGGAAGTGGGACGGTCTGCCTGGTGAGTCATGCCTTGCACGTCAAACATCACACCAGCATGACCGGGTAGAATATGAGGGTATAATACCACTTCTCATACCCGGGTATCATAAGTGTTGGATGTGATGTGTTGATAATATAGTGTATTATTGAACCAGGGTATTTTATCTTGGGTTCATTTCCTAAGTGGCTTCCTCTGTCGTTGATGTTGTTCAGCAGCGTCAACTGTTCTACTGTCAATCTAACAAGATCTGTGACCGATTCGACAGAAATCAACTGGTAGGTAATCCCAGCCTTCCACTGATCAATCATCTGCTGTGGTGAGCTAGCCGTGTTGGATCCTGTGAATGATATTGTCATTTTGTCTTGGTTTGAAAGGGAGTTGATATTTTGGGTGAACAGAAAGGTTCCTCTATGGGCGATCCAGGTAAGAGGACTAAATTGAATATTGTTCCACGTTGAGCTCATTCAGAACGTGTGGCACACAGTATGTAATCAAGCATTCGTGTCAAAGAGGTTTTGAGTAGCGAGTTCGAGGATACAGCCCGACTGTGGACACAGTGCCCTCAAATGACCAGTTTGCTCTCCAATGTGCACCCATCAGAACCCATGAATGTCAGAGCCTTCCTTCTACTTCTGCTCTCTCATCCCCTCCCTCATCTCTCCTGCCTCCTCTATCTTCTCCTCCCTTATCTCTCCTCCATTTCTCCCTCCATCCTCTCTCCTCACTCATCTCTCATACCTGCTCTCGCTTCTCTCCTCCATCCTCTCTCCTCTTCTCCTCCCTCTTCTCCTCCCTCTTTTCCTCCCTATACTCTCCTCCCTTTACACTCCTTCCTCTCTCCCCCCTCACTCCTCCCTTCTCTCTTCTCTCCTCCATCCCCTCTCCTCCCTCTACCCTCCTCCCGCTACTCTTCTTCCTCTCTCCCCTCCTCTCCCCTCCTCTCCCCTCCTTTTCTCCCCTCCTCTCCCCTCCTCTCCCCTCCTCCTCTCCCCTCCTCCTCTCCCCTCCTCCTCTTCCCTCCTCTCCCCTCCCCCTCTCCCCTCCCCCCTCCCCCCCAGGTGATAGTGGCCTTAATCAGCTTCCTGGAGGCCATGCTCCTGACGTACCTCAGCTACAAGGTGAATGTCTTTGCTGTCTCAGCACAATGCCAGCCAGCTGAAACACATCATTAACACTCTACAAATGAACAGACCTTTACGATGCAAATGGCTGCCAGACGAGAGGCCAGCACTTTATTGATTTTAGCAAGAAGCACTGCATTAGTCGAAGTGAAAGAACCACCAGCTTTGATTACAGATCTTTTCAGCTCACGCCTCGTCTGAGTTCTAGTACTAATAAATCATTGACGTTTGGCTTTGCTTGGTGATGCAGGTCCTATTACTGTGATTGTTATGTATCGCCAAGAGCTCTCACAACAACTCGGATGCTGTTGTTTGTTGCAGGGAAATATTTGGGAGCAGATCTTCCAGATATCCTTCACCCTTGAGATGATCAACACCGTGCCATTCATAATCACAGTAAGTCATCACGCCCCATCTTGAAACTTAACCGTATGGTGTCGTGGACCCTCACCTGACTCTGAATTCACCGCACGGTGCATGTGGAATAATCAGCTGGAATTGATCTTGCTGCAGGCAGGAGCATTTCCGACTGAGTTTTTGACAGAACTGAATTGAATTCTTACCATTACCCTGGGGTTCCACAGAGCCAGTCATGTGACACACGACTATGTCCATGGAGAGGGAAGGATCTTTGAAGGCTTTTTAGATTGTTTTTGTGCAGACTGCATTAGTTACATAAATGTCTTCTCTCTTTTCAGATCTTCTGGCCTCCGTTGAGGAACATTTTCATCCCAGTGTTTCTTAACTGCTGGTTAGCCAAGTGTGCCCTGGAGAATATGATAGTAAGATCTTCATTTCTTTCCTAATCCATACCTTTGAACAATAATCATACCGACGACGAACAAAAAAAAGCATTAACCAGTGTCTGTAATAAGCAGATAGTCAGTATCATTTTAACAGATATCTAGTGTCATATTTATAGATAGCCAGAATAAAAATTGCCAATATCATATTAGCTGATCAGATTGGTAGCCAGTATACAATCGGTAGATTGCCAGTATTAGATTAGCAGCCAGTATCAGACCATCTGAATCAGATTAGCAGATAGCCAGAATTAGATTAGCTCTTATCGCTAGGAGTTGGAGCCAGGTTTCACTATATACAGGTGTTGTGGTTTTGATAGTGGTTTTGACCTGACATGAATTCTATAGTGATTTAATTGGTAGCTGTCCATCTGGCATGAGGTCATTTTTCCTGCCTGACTGTATCACTTTCATGGCCTCTGATAGACTAGAGGACTAAGATTGGAGGCTTGATAACTCTGCTCCCTCCCTCCCTCCCTCCCTCCCTCCCTCCCTCCCTCCCTCCCTCCCTCCCTCCCTCCCTCCCTCCCTCCCTCCCTCCCTCCCTCCCTCCCTCCCTCCCTCCCTCCCTCCCTCCCTCCCTCCTCCCTCCCTCCCTCCCTCCCTCTCTCTCTCTCTCTCCCTCTCACCCTCCCTCTCTCTCTCCCTCTCTCTCCCTCTCTTCCTCTCTCTCTCTCCCTCCCTCCCTCTCTCCCTCCAGAACGACCTCCACCGAGCCATCCAAAGGACTCACTCAGCCATGTTCAACCAGGTGCTCATCCTCATCTGCACCCTGCTGTGCTTGGTCTTCACCGGGTGAGTGACACTGATCCACGCTCCCAACCTCATCCTCTCATCCCTGGGTCTCCTACCCCGACCTCATCCTTTCATCACTGGGTCTCCACCCCCGACCTCATCCCCTCATCACTGGGTCTCCTACCCCGACCTCATCCTTTCATCACTGGGTCTCCACCCCCGACCTCATCCCCTCATCACTGGGTCTCCCACCCCGACCTCATCCCCTCATTACTGGGTCTCCCACCCCGACCTCATCCCCTCATCACTGGGTCTCCCACCCCGACCTCATCCCCTCATCCCTGGGTCTCCACCTCCAACCTCATCCCCTCATCACTGGGTCTCCACCCCTGACCTCATCCCCTCATCCCTAACCCTCCACCCCGACCTCATCCCCTCATCCCTAACCCTCCACCCTGACGTCATCCCCTCATCCCTAACCCTGCACCCTGACGTCATCCCTGGTTCTCCTCCCCAAGCTCATCCTCACATGACACCCCTCCTCCCTTACCGAGGGGCCTCTCACTCCGCTCCATTCAAAGGTTGTGAGTTGGCGGTGTGAAAAACAAGAAACCCCTTTTCCATCTAGAGCAGGGGTGCCCACACTTTTTGGGCTTGTGATCTACTTTTAAATTGACCAATAAAAAATGATCGACCACAAAACATGTTCATAAATAGAGACTATCCATGGCTAAGAAGGTAATGTATAATTAACATAAAAGTTTAATTTTAAGAAGACAAAAACTGAACCTGAGGCCAAGACAGGGTAATGGAAACCTCTATGGAGCATATGAAATATATATATATTTATGATTTTTTAAGGACACAATTTACCGCCAGAAGCTTTACGATCGACGCATTGGGCACCCCTGATCTAGAGTGACCGCTTCCTGTCCTCTCTCCCCAGGGCGTGCGGCATTCAGCACCTGGAGAGAGCGGGGAAGAACCTGTCCCTCTTCAACGCGCTCTACTTTTGCATCGTCACCTTCTCCACGGTGGGCTACGGGGACGTCACGCCCCAGATCTGGCCCTCCCAGCTGCTCGTGGTCATCCTCATCTGTGTGGCTCTGGTGGTTCTCCCTCTGCAGGTCAGGGCTGCCCTCCTGGGTGGGGTTAGGGGGGGGGGGGGTCTGTAGTCCTCCTGGATGGAGGGTTTGTATCTCTAGTGCGTCTGGATGGACGGTGTTTATCTCTAGTGCGCCTGGATGGACGGTGTTTATCTCTAGTGCGTCTGGATGGATGGTGTTTATCTCTAGTGTGTCTGGATGGATGGTGTTTATCTCTAGTGCGTCTGGATGGATGGTGTTTATCTCTAGTGCGTCTGGATGGATGGTGTTTATCTCTAGTGCGTCTGGATGGACGGTGTTTATCTCTAGTGCGTCTGGATGGATGGTGTTTATCTCTAGTGCGTCTGGATGGATGGTGTTTATCTCTAGTGCGTCTGGATGGATGGTGTTTATCTCTAGTGCGTCTGGATGGATGGTGTTTATCTCTAGTGCGTCTGGATGGATGGTGTTTATCTCTAGTGCGTCTGGATGGATGGTGTTTATCTCTAGTGCGCCTGGATGGACGGTGTTTATCTCTAGTGCGTCTGGATGGATGGTGTTTATCTCTAGTGCGTCTGGATGGATGGTGTTTATCTCTAGTGCGCCTGGATGGATGGTGTTTATCTCTAGTGCGTCTGGATGGATGGTGTTTATCTCTAATGTGTCTGGATGGATGGTGTTTATCTCTAGTGCGTCTGGATGGATGGTGTTTATCTCTAGTGCGTCTGGATGGATGGTGTTTATCTCTAGTGCGTCTGGATGGATGGTGTTTATCTCTAGTGCGTCTGGATGGATGGTGTTTATCTCTAGTGTGTCTGGATGGATGGTGTTTATCTCTAGTGCGTCTGGATGGATGGTGTTTATCTCTAGTGTGTCTGGATGGATGGTGTTTATCTCTAGTGTGTCTGGATGGATGGTGTTTATCTCTAGTGCGTCTGGATGGATGGTGTTTATCTCTAATGTGTCTGGATGGATGGTGTGTATCTTTAGTGCTGCTAGATGGAGGGTGTGTATGTCTAGTGCTCCTGGATGGAGGGTGTGTGTCTGCAGTCCTCCCGGAGAGCGTGTGTGCGCTAACAGGAGACGTTGTGCCGCAGTTCGAGGAGCTGGCCTACCTGTGGATGGAGCGACAGAAGTCTGGCGGGAACTACAGCCGTCACCGCGCCCAGACGGAGAAGCACGTGGTGCTGTGCGTCAGCTCGCTCAAGATCGACCTCCTTATGGACTTCCTCAACGAGTTCTACGCTCACCCCAGACTACAGGTACTGCACGGGCGTGGTTCACCCCAAGTTCACCCACACACACACACTTCCACCCTGGTCTACTGGTCCCTGTGCTGGTCCCGGTTCTGAAGTGGTAACGGTAGTTGTGTGCTGCAGGACTACTACGTGGTCATCCTGTGTCCGACCGAGATGGACATCCAGGTCCGCCGGATCCTGCAGATCCCCCTGTGGTCTCAGAGGGTCATCTACCTGCAGGGCTCTGCTCTCAAGGACCAGGACCTGATGAGGGCCAAGTAAGTGACCACTGGATGGTGACTGGATGACTGCTATAGGACTGCTGGATGTGCACTGGATGATTACTGGGTGACTTCTGGATAACTGTATAACTTTCGCGAGTTAGATGGCTGAGCGGTGAGGGAGTCGGGCTAGTAATCAGAAGGTTGTCAGATTGATTCCCTGCCGTGCCAAATTATTTAGTGTCCTTGGGCAAAGGCACTTCACCCTACTTGCCTCGGGGGGAATGTCCCTGTACTTACTGTAAGTCGCTCTGGATAAGAGCGTCTGCTAAATGACTAAATGTAAATAACTGCCGTATAAGTACTGGATGAATACTGAGTGACTTCCGAATCATTACTGAATGACTGCTATACAAATGCTGAAGAAGCACTTCATGATTGCTGAATGTTTTTTTTTGAGGGATTACTGAATGACTGCTGTCACAACTACGGAATGAACCGCCTCAGTTCCTCTTTGACTCGTAGACAGCTTCTCTGGCTCAGGGCTACTGTGCAGTCCTGGCAGCAGCGTGTCGGGGAGAGACCAGGGCTGACGTCAGGGAGAGGGCAGCCGGAATGTGGGCTCTACTCCTTGGCTGTCCTCTCCAATTTGGCGTAACGAGATTTCCCTGAACACGGTTCATCCTCTTGCATTATAGCCCAGAGCATAGGCGTCAGGGCCAATAAGAGCAGGGCTGATTGAAATCAGTATGGCTTTGGCCCCCATTAAGGGCCAGACCTGTCAATACTGCCGTTGTGGTGCGTTTTCTGCCGGTGTTAGTGTAGCTGTAGGGTGCTGAATATGCGCTACGGTGACCCCCGCCAAGGAGGGGGGAGCTGGGAAGGACGTGCTCGCTGAAGGCTACGTGGGGCTTTCCAGAGCTGTAAACATGATCTCTTCAGCCACTACGCTGAGCATGCATGGATGCACACCATAAGACTGCTGAGTGCACAGCGTAGAAACAGAGTGCTCACAGAACAGGATGTGACCACACGAGGTCCTTCCTATGCTGGCTGCGAGCCTCTGGCCACACAGGATCCTGGATGCCCCTCTTGTTCTGGATCACTTCTCATTTGTTTACAGTTGCACGGCCTGGTGAGCTGCAGTGTTGTTTGCTCAGCCGTGGTCTCGTAAGATGTCCCATCTATAACCCCCTCCTCTCTCTCTCTCTCTCTCTCTCTCTCTCTCTCTCTCTCTCTCTCTACCTCTCTCTCTCTCTCTCTCTCTCTCTCTCTCTCTCTCTCTCTACCTCTCTCTCTCTCTCTCTCTCTCTCTCTCTCTCTCTCTCTCTCTCTCTCTACCTCTCTCTCTCTATCTCTATCTCTCTCTATCTCTCTCTATCTCTCTCACACCTTCCTTCTTTTTTACCTACCTGTCTTTCTGTCTTACATGTTTCCATGTTTATACTTTCTATCTTACATGTATCTCTCTAGGTGTAACCCTGGCTCTTCTCTCTCTCTCGCTCTCTCACTCTCTCTCTGGGTGTAACTCTGGATGTCGGCTCTCTCTGGGTGTAACCATGGGTGTTGTCTCTCTCTTTCTCTCTCGCTCTCTCTCTCTTTCTTCCTGTGTCCAACCCTAGCTGTTGTCTCTCTCTGGGTGTAACCCTGGCTGTTGTCTCTCTCTGTGTGTAACCTTGGCTATTGTCTCTCTCGGTCTGGGTCTCACCCTAGTTATTTTGTCTCTCAATCTTGGTGTTCCCCTGGCTGTGGTCTCTCTCTGGGTCTCACTCTAGCTGTGGTCTCTCTCTGGGTCTCACCCTGGCTGTGGTCTCTCTCTGGGTCTCACCCTAACTGTTGTCTCTCTCTGGGTCTCACCCTAACTGTTGTCTCTCTCTGGGTCTAACCCTAACTGTTGTCTCTCTCTGGGTCTAACCCTAACTGTTGTCTCTCTCTCTGTCTAACCCTAGCTGTTGTCTCTCTCTGGGTCTCACCCTAGCTGTTGTCTCTCTCTGGGTCTCACCCTAGCTGTTGTCTCTCTCTCTCTGTGTAACCCTAGCTGTTGTCCCTCTCTGTGTGTAACCCCCTTGTCTCTGTAACCCTGTGAAGGATGGACGATGCGGAGGCTTGCTTCATCCTGAGCAGCAGGAACGAGGCAGACCGCACGGCTGCAGTAAGTCTCCGTCCGCCACACGAAGTCTGCAGTCACACTGCCACGCGCACACACACACTCCCCTGAAACTCTCACAAACCTAGCGCTTCAAATGTACTCTCATTCGTATTTTGATGGGGATTTAAGACATTATGACAGTGATCTAAATATGATGATAGATGCCTGTTTTAACATACTGTCTCTCCCTGTCAGAACTGATGGCATTGTCAGTATGTTATGTAGGTACAGGTGATAGTGTATGGTTGTGTATACAACTGAGTGCGCTGAGAGCTTGTGTTGTGCCTTAGGACCACCAGACCATCCTTAGAGCCTGGGCTGTGAAGGACTTCGCCCCCAACTGCCCCCTCTATGTCCAGATACTTAAACCTGAAAACAAGTTCCACGTCAAGTTCGCCGGTAAGTTTTCTCTCTTGTTCTCTAACTCACCCGCTCAACTTCTTATTGTTACTCATGTACTTCTTTTTGACTTAATCTCTTCCCCTCGTTTTAACGCTGTCTTCTGGTTGGTTTCTGTTAGATCATGTGGTTTCAACCCTGTGTTCCGGTTGGTTTCTGTCAGATCATGTGGTTTCAACCCTGTGTTCTGGTTGGTTTCTGTCAGATCATGTGGTGTGTGAGGAGGAGTTCAAGTACGCCATGTTGGCCCTCAACTGTGTGTGTCCGGCCACCTCCACCCTGGTCACCCTGCTCGTTCATACCTCCAGAGGACAGTGAGTACCCCAACTAGCCAGCTACGGCTCCCCCAGTCACACGCCAGTCAGTGAGAACATGGAGGCAGAGAGCCATTCCCTCTACAGCTGGATCTGTCTGAGTCCCTGCCGCGCCATCACCTCGTGGCCATCAATCCTGTGGTGTTTGTGCTTGTCCACGAGTAGAGTCGTCATTCTGCTGCGTTTGCGTGTTGGCCTAGGTGACATCACCCTCTCCGCTGGTTGACGTGTTGTAAATCCACCTCTGGATATTTCAAAGATGGAGGAAGCGGTTGGGAAAACTCCAGTTGGGTTAGGGACAGTTTGATGAGCTCCACCACAAGTTTAACACGGTTTTCCTGTCGTGGACCCAGTTCCACCAGCTCAGACACGCATTGATCTGGAGGACAGTCTCCATCTCCTAAGAGGAACTGTCTCCATGTCCAGAGATCAGAGTGACTGTGTCTGTGGTGACTGTCTCTGTGGTGACTGTCTCCGTGGTGATTGTCTCCGTGGCGACTGTTTCCGTGTGCAGGGAGGGCCAGATGTCCCCAGAGCAGTGGCAGAGGACCTACGGACGTTGCTCGGGCAACGAGGTCTACCACATCCGTCTGGCTGACAGCAAGTTTTTTGGGGAGTACGATGGGAAGAGCTTCACCTACGCCTCCTTCCACGCTCACAAGAAGTGAGTAGAGACCGCGGTGACTCCCTCAGGGAGAGGATGCCAGTTTAGCAGCAGGGACTGGCTAGGTCTAGCTAGAACTTCTGCTCGGCCAAGTTCTAGCTAGGTCAAGACAACTGAGCTGACCAAACAGTCAAGTCTAGTTGAACTCGACTGATATTTTGTAGTTTCGCATCAGGGGGCTCTCAGAGTGCTGCACGGCTGATGACTCATACGGAGATGGCCTGGGCCATCAGCAACTCAAAATGGCAGATGTTTTGGCGGCAGATTGGGATGATGCTGCCCTTCCCCCTCGCCCCCCCCTCAGGTACGGCGTGTGTCTGATTGGCGTCAAGCGGGAGGACAACAAGAGCATCCTGCTGAACCCCGGCCCTCGCCACATCATGGCGGCCCCAGACACCTGCTACTACATCAACATCACCAAGGAGGAGAACTCCAGCTTCATCTTCAAGGAGGAGGAGAAGCAGGGCCTGCCCTCGGCCGGCCTGTACGACGCCCCCTCCCTGCCCGTGCACAGCATCATCGCCAGCATGGGTGAGGGAGGGGGCGGGGAGGGGATGGAGGGGGTGAGGGGACGTGGAAGGGATGGAGGGGGGGGAGGGTGTGTGGAAGGGATGGAGAGGGTGAGGGGGCGTGGAAGGGATGGAGGGGGGGGAGGGGGTGTGGAAGGGATGGAGGGGGTGAGGTGGCGTGGAAGGGATGGAGGGGGGGGGGGAGGGGGTGTGGAAGGGATGGAGGGGGTGAGGTGGCGTGGAAGGGATGGAGGGGGGGGGGGCGAGGGGGGGGGGTGTGTAAGGGATGGAGGGGGGAGGGCGAGGGGAGGGGGGGTGGAAGGGATGGAGGGGTGGGCGAGGGGGGGGGGTGGAAGGGATGGAGGGGGGGAGGGCGAGGGGAGGGGGGGTGGAAGGGATGGAGGGGGGAGGGCGAGGGGGGGGGTGTGGAAGGGATGGAGGGGGAGAGTGGGCGAGGGGGAGGGGGAGCGAGAGGGAGGGAGGGAGAAATAGAAAGGGGTCGATTAGGGAGCGAGACAGTCATGGAGGACGTTATTGAGGGAGGCGGAGGGAGGAGGGTGGAGGGTGGAGGGAGGAGGTCCCTTGTCGACTGTGAGGCTGCTGGATGTTGTGTGAGGGTGCCGTGTGCTTTGGCTCATGCATGAGCCTCTTAAACACGATGTGCTTCCTTTTACTTTTATGGCTGACCTGGTTGTGTTTGTGTTTTTCTTTGACGTGTTAAAGTCGATCAGACCACCTCTTATGGTAAGTGTGAGCATGTTGCAACCACAGTACTGTAGACTAGTGTGGACCACTGTTAGTAGGGTTGGCACCATCGGATCCAGTTGTTGCTGGAAGTCAATATTTTCATCGTAGACTTATCACTGACTCATTACTGTAGCTATTTGGTGACGTGCATTTTCGCTTTGCTAAATGCACTTCATCGATATTCCTGCACGAATACAGCACATCATGTATTGATAATACATGAATACACAGACCTGTACAATGTACGCACAGTGTCTGTGTGGTTTGCATGTATTGCCAGAGTTTTCCAGCACAATGCCTTAACCTGTGGGTCATGCAGTTCAGTTCTAATCCCCTGAATCCTGCTACAGACTCATAGGAGAATGACAGGTATGAGAAGCAAGGCCTTCATAGGACACCGGTGCATTTGATGACGTTTATAATATTTGACATGACAGAAGTCCTGTAGACAGGCTCATCTTAGCAACCCTCCGACAACCATCTGACAGCATTGTAGCAACCATCTAACAACCATCTGACGACGTTCTAGCAACCACCTGACGACGTTCTAACAACCATCTGACGACGTTCTAGCAACCACCTGACGACGTTCCCAAGCCCATGACTAACCTTGTCACCTTGTCGTGTGACGGCGCTGACAGGAACGGTGGCCATGGACCTCCAGCACCCGGAGCCCGAGGAGGACAGCGGCAAGCTGGCTCCGCCCACGGAGAACGGCGGCGGGAGCCGGCGGCCGAGCATCGCCCCCGTCCTGGAGATCGCAGACTCCGCCGCCATCCTGCCCTGCGACCTGCTCAGCGACCAATCAGAGGACGAGGCCAACCAATCGGACGAGGAGGGCTCGGTGGGGTCAGAGTGAGTATCCAATCGCGGAATAGGAAGGGAGCAGGGGTAGCGTTGTGGGCTTTTGTTGGCGCCAGTGAAACTTTGACCGCGATCGCAAACGGCTTCATCTCGGACCCAGACCGTGAAAACGTATCGTTCGAACGCACTCGCCTCCATCTCTATGACACAAGCGTTCCAGACCGAAACAGCTTTATGTAATAAAGCTAATAAATAGCCTTGCGGCTAATGTTTGGAAACGTTGACAGCGATGGCTAACGTTTTCCCATAGATGTCAACTCTGCGACACCTTGTCGTCACGCTCCATGAGCAAAGGGAATTGCCTGCGATTGTAGGTGTGACCTCTGTCTCGGAGGGCCCGCTGGGGAGCGAATAACTGAGTGTTGCCGGTTAAGTAATCACTGTGTCACGACGAGTTGCGGGAAATGATGTTTGAGTGATGAAAGTGGATAAACGAGGGACAAATGGAAGGTCTGTTCCAGAGGGGTAGACCGGTCATGATGGTGCCCGTTGCCCATAAATCCCCTCAGGACGTTTATCTTGGGTCCTGCGTGACTATGTCTAGCTGTCTCGCTTGCTTGTCTGTCGCTCTCCTGTCGCCTTTGTTTGTCTGTCCTCGCATGCGCAGGCCCAGACCATTGTTATATAAACCCGTGCTTGGCCCTGCCCTTTCTTCACCCGCACACACTGAAACACCCACTGAAACAAGTGATTGCTTCAGGGGATGGAGACTCGCTCAGGTTGCGTGTGTGCGTGTGTGTGCGCTTCCGAAACGGTCACCCTCCCATTCAGCCAGTGCATGCCTGCTCCGCCAACATCCTCTCACCGCTGCTCAGCGCTGCTCACGTTAGTCCCTCCGGCCCCCCACCCTCCATTAGACCCCTATCCCCAAGGGGGTGTGCTCAGTTTTGCCACCCTGCACAAAATCCACCTCCAAAATCCCAGATTCCACCCGAGGTCCCACACTGCCCCCGTGTGGCGCTGTTGATGTAAGTACAGCCTTTGCCGCTTCGCCCGACGGGACTTCATACTCGCGTCCGATGCTAACGGCCCCGCGTTGGGGTGTGTGTTCCTGTGTGTCTCCAGCTTCGTCAAAGGCTACCCGCCCAACTCCCCGTACATCGGAAGCTCCCCCACCCTGTGCCACCTTCTCCCCCAGAAGGCTCCCTTCTGCTGCCTCCGTCTGGACAAGGTGAGCTGGACGCCTGGACCCAACCAACCCGAACCCCCCGACAGCTCCCAAACGTATTCCCGGTCTCCTAAACAGTAACCGTGGACAGGACCTTTCTCCGCATATACAATGAAGAGCGAAAATGGTAACGGCGAGGGGGGGGGGGCTGACTGACGGGTGACTGTGTTCGCTCCGCACGCAGGGCTGCAAGCACAACAGCTTTGAGGACGCCAAGGCCTACGGCTTCAAGAACAAGCTGATCATCGTCTCCGCGGAGACGGCCGGGAACGGCCTGTACAACTTCATCGTGCCCCTGAGGGCCTACTACCGCCCCAGGAAGGAGCTGAACCCCCTGGTGCTGCTGCTGGACTACCCGTAAGGCCCCCCCTCCCTCCCCCATCCCCGTCCTCTCTGGATGGATGTCTGTCTGGTATGGATGTTCATCTGGGTGTTTCTGTCGGTCTGGATGACAGCCGGGGTTCGATATCAGTTACGGTTATGTTGATCCAATCATGTCGTCTGGTAGATCCATAATGGGTCTAATGTCATGCAAGAATGGATTGAGATTTGTACATAATCTGGATACCTAGGTAGATCTACATAGATCATGATAGATTGGATTGACAGTTTATGTGATTGTGTGTGCAAATAACACGACACGATCAATTTGTCATTATAGAGCACAGGGGTTGTAATTGCCGGCAGATATTTGGTCAAAAGGTTTCAAAGGCCGAAGACCTCTCCATCTTGGAACTAGACCATGAAAACGTAACATTGGAACACATGCCTCTATGTCTGCGACACAAGCATGACGATTTTCCAGATGAAAACAGCTGCACGTGATAATGTACATAGCCTAATTGCTAATGTTTCACAGTAATTAGCGGGACCCGCTTCCTGTTTCCCCCCAGGCCGGACAACCACTTCCTGGAGGCCATCTGCTGTTTCCCCATGGTCTACTTCATGGCTGGAACCATCGATAAGTAGGTTCATTCGTTTTGAGGCCATTCCGTCTATAAATAGCCGTTATATCATATCTCAACCTCGTCCCCTCGATTCCGTTACGTCTGCGCGGCATTGCAGACGGTGTCTATCGTCGGATCGTACTGTGTGCAGGCGTGCGTGTGTGTTTACACTTGTGCGTGTTTCCGTGTGTGTGTGTGTGTGTGTGTTAGCCTGGACAACCTGCTGCAGTGTGGCATCATCTACGCTGACAACCTGGTGGTGGTGGACAAGGAGAGCACCATGAGCGCCGAGGAAGACTACATGGCCGACGCCAAGACCATCGTCAACGTTCAGACCATGTTCAGGTGCTCGGACACCCGCCGTCCTCGTGTCTCCTCTCCCCTGGAGAGCTCGGCCTCCCTTAACTTCGCCGAGCCGCTTGATATTCGCTAAACGGACAAATCTGAATCGAAATGATGAAACCGAGAACACCCTCGGTAAACACACGTTGTAAACAACCGCCGTCTTTTTTTCCTGATCAAGTAGGCTGGAAGGAAAGCTGTACGTCGTGTGTGGCCAGCGAGCCCGAAGCGCTCAATCTGTCTGCCTTTCTCTCTCTCTCTCTCTCCCCTTCCCTTTATCCATTCTCTTTCTTTCTCATTTCTCGTTGTCTTTCTCTCATTCTCTCTCTCCTTTTCCCTTTCTTTTCGCTTCTGTCACGCTCTCACTCCCTCTCAAACTCCCTCGCTTCCTTCTCTCTCTCTCTCTTTCTCTCTCTCTCTCTCTCTCTCTCTCTCTCTCTCTCTCTCTTTCTCACACACACACACTCCCTCTTTATCTCCCTCTTATTCTCTTTCTCACTCCTTCTCTCTCTCTTTCCGCCCCTCCAACTCTGTGTCTACAGATTGTTCCCCAGTCTCAGCATCATCACAGAGCTGACCCATCCCTCTAACATGAGGTTCATGCAGTTCAGAGCCAAAGACTGCTACTCCCTGGCCCTGTCCAAGCTGGAGAAGGTGAGGAGCTCCCCAGGGTCCTGCAGCCCTCCAGGTTCCCTTCTCTGAGGGTCGGCCCTCATGGTGGGCATGTGTCTGAGGCTGGGAGACAGGGTGACCAGGGCTTGTGGGGTTTAATATCTCTCTCTCTCTTTACCCCCCTCTCTCTTTTTCTCTATCCATCTATCACTCCTTGTCTATTGCTCTCTTTCTCTCTACCCCTCTCTCTCTCTCTTTCTGCAGATAGAGCGGGATAAGGGTTCCAACCTGGCATTCATGTTCCGTCTGCCGTTTGCTGCTGGCCGAGTGTTCAGTATCAGTATGCTGGACACTCTGCTCTACCAGGTATGTGTTGTTAGACACTCTGCTCTACCAGGTATGTGTTGTTAGACACTCTGCTCTACCAGGTATGTGTTGTTAGACACTCTGCTCTACCAGGTATGTGTTGTTAGACACTCTGCTCTACCAGGTATGTGTTGTTAGACACTCTGCTCTACCAGGTGTTCAGTATAGAAACTCTGCTCTACCAGGTATGTGTTGTTAGACACTCTGCTCTACCAGGTATGTGTTGTTAGACACTCTGCTCTACCAGGTGTTCAGTATAGATACTTTGTACTACCAGGTGACACACCTCTATAAAAAGGTTTCATGTTGATTTATCTTTTTTGTTTTTACAGTCTTTTGTGAAGGACTATATGATTGCTATAGCCAGACTGCTACTGGGGCTGGACACCACGCCTGGTTCTGGGTACCTGTGTGCGGTGAGTCAAGCTTCAGCTACCATACAGCAACCAGTATGCATGCTGGTTTAGTGTGTGAGTGGGTGAAGGGACCGCTGTGTGTGTTGGTGTAGCGAGCTCCTGTTCCTTCCACAGGTGAAGGTGACAGAGGAGGACCTGTGGATCCGGACGTACGGCAGACTGTTCCAGAAGCTGTGCTCCTCCAGTGCTGAGATTCCTATAGGCATCTACCGCACCGAGTCCCACATGTTCTCGTCTTCTGAGGTGAGACTGTTCCTCCCTTCCCTTTTTCCTTCCTTCCTTCCTTCCTTCCTTCCTTCCTTCCTTCTGTCCTTCCTCCTTCCCTCCTCTGCTCTGCTCCTTAAAATCATCCTCCCCTACTACTTATTCTCTCTCCTCTCCCAACCACAACCTCCTCCTTGTTGCGTTACTCATATAGTGTTGTCATCGTTATATCAGGATTCATGTCATCATCATGCTGGATCGAGTGACATTATATATGTCAGAATCACACATCTGCCACATCCCCTCTTAGTCATTTGAGCGATGACACCACAGGCTTATTTACTGCCTATACCATTGCGCTTCTTGACCATGTGAAGTAAATGGTGCATTTACTATTCTCAAAAACTGGTCAGTGCTGTTTGGAATGTTAACGCTTGTTTTGTTTGCCCTCCATCCTTTTATTGTGCCTCTGTGTGTGTTTGGTCTGTCTTTGGTCTGTCTGTCTGTCTGTCTGTCTACCTATCTGTCTGGCTTCCTGTCTGTCCGTCTCAGTTCCAGGATAGTTACCCACAGGTAAGATGGCACCCTCGTACATCATTAGCACCTGTCATTCCCCCAAGGTTTGCCTCACAAAGATAAAGCCGCAGCGTTTTTTGCTTTGAAGCTTCGACGCCTCTGGTTTGAGTCATGAATGCCTTCTGGATGTGATCTGGTGTGAACAGATTCCTAGTCCTGTTACAGTGACACGCACACACACCTTGTTTTGAACCCTTCTCCCCCCTCCCCCCCCCCCCGTCTGCCCCGTCTGCCCCGTCTGCCCCTAGTCTCAGGTGTCCATCAACATCGAGGACGGCGACGAGCGCAGGGGTCCCGACCGCCAGGGGTCCTGGAAGGAGAGGCCCCGCCACAGGAGCTCCTCGGCCAGCGACCAGTCGGAGCACCCGCTCCTCCGGAAGAAGAGCCTGCAGTGGGCTCGCCGCCTGAGCCGCAAGAGCGTCAAGCCGCCCAGCCGGACCGAGCGCATCTCCCAGCAGCGGCTCAACCTCTACCGGCGCTCGGAGCGCCAGGAGCTGTCGGAGCTGGTGAAGAACCGCATGAAGCACCTGGGTCTGCCCACCGTGGGATATGGTGAGGGGCCCCCTCGGACAGGCTGGGGGGAGGGCGGGGAGGGGGGGCGGGGGGGCGGGGAGGGGGGGGGGGCGGGGGGGACTGTAGTGGGTTCATGAGTGTGCGTGGGGTGTTTGTGTCGTGTCTTTGCATTGACAGAATAGGCCGTAGATATGCATTTTCATCTTCTTCTTTTTTTTCGTGAGGTCACGTTAATCGTGGGTGTTAAAATGTCGTGTTCATGGTGTTCATCGCTGGAACTATTATAATAATAAGTATAATAATAGTATTATTTGAACATTTGCTTTGTTGATTTGAACATTTCAGTTTACGACTCTTGTTTTGACAGGGATTCATCTGTTCGAATAGAGTTCTAGTTTCTGGATTTGCCTAAATAACATCTCACACCTTAACTGTAATCTCATTGCCTACTGTTTCATGTGAACATGCACCCCATTTTTACCAAGATAAAACGCCAAACCTTTCTAATGTGTATAACCAAGTCACTACAATGCATTGCATGAACCACATAGCCCTGGAAAGTTTGCTTTGAAAGCAGACTGCATGTAGCCTAATCAGACTGCATGTAGAATCACTGTAGCACTTTCCACCTGCATCTTTCACTTTGTTACCCAGCTTTACACACCTCTTTGCTTTCGCTTTTAATTTGAAAAGAGTTCAAAGACAATGGCTTGGATTCTCACGCAATAAATCTGTTCTGTGATCTGACTGGAACTGCACGAGCTTAACAAAAAGCTTCTGCCCTACCTGCCTGACCCTTTTTTTCTCGCTCTCTTTTCTCTCTCTTTCGTTCTCTTTGTTTCTTTCCCTCCTTCTTTTCCTTTCTGTCTTTATTCCTTTCTCTCTCTTTCTCTCTGTCCTGTAGAGGATGTTGCTAATCTAACAGCGAGTGATGTCATGAATCGAGTAAATCTAGGATATTTACAAGGTAACTCTTACTACTCCTACAGCGTGCGACACATTTACTTTGTGGTGTCTCTGTTTGACATGGTGGAGTGAAGTCTGTTTGGATGTCATCTGTGCCAGATTATTGTTACCTCTTGCGAACAATATTTTGGGGGAGAATTTGGCAGGGAAAAGGGGGTGGTTTAAGGTTATTATGAAAGCATTTTATGGATCATTTACAGATATTTGATGTTATTGATCATTTAAAGATATTTTCCCATGACTTAACTGTTTTGTTTATCTACAAGGACGGAGCCAATGTGTCATTGAATGTTACCCTTAGTGTAGCCTGTGGAGGTTTAATCGTGCTGACTTGCTTAGAGTTGCAGGGCATTACAGAGAGTAGAGAGGAGGCCAGGCCGTCAGGTTAGCTGGTGACACGACCCTTCTTCACTACTGCATGACTGTGTTCCGGCTGAATGGCAAACCAGCAGCCTCTCGCTCTTCCTCTCTGTCTGTATCTCTTTCGATATATTTATGTATATATACACGTATCTTTCTGCCTCTCGCGCTGTCCAGATACATTTCTCTCTCTCTCTCTCCGTTTCTCTGCATTGTGTTGACTGGCGTTGGCGCTCCTTGATGATGTCAGCGGAGCGTTTTGCGGCTGCAGGGTGTTGGATTATTTTGCAGGGCGCTGGGCGGGGGTGGGGCAGAGTGGAGCAGAAACTATACGTGTGTTCACAAGGTTATGATTACCCATGTTATCCATGGTTGGAAGGATATCTTGCCATTATTTATATGTAGGCATACACAATACAGTAGTGTGTACATAAGTAAGCACAATGTGTTTATATATTTATACATTTTATACAGTAAAATAACATATAGTATACATTCAATACAGTATAATAGTTGGACATATACTCATTCAAGGGTTTAAAAAACAACAACTAAAAAGCACCTACAATGTGAAACATGATCCAAATATAGAAACCTCTGGAGTGAGTAGACGTGTCCACAGTTTCATCTGGTACTGGTACCCTGGTATATCAGCTCAGAACTAGAGCCCTTCCACACAAACTCTTAAGAAAACCAATGGGTGACCCTTACACTACCAAGGGATAACCCTAACACTACCAAGGGATAACCCTAACCCTTACACTACCGAGGGATAACCCTAACCCTTACACTGCCAAAGGGATAACCCTAACACTACCAAGGGATAACCCTAACCCTTACACTACCACGGGATAACCCTTACACTACCAAGGGATAACCCTAACCCTACCAAGGGATAACCCTAACCCTACCAAGGGATAACCCTAACCCTTACACTACCATCGGGGTTTTGCTTCACTCTGGTGTGGTTTGGCCCCGTGTTTGGGGCGTCTGCCCGAGCATGCCCTCTCTGTGTCTGTGGGTGTGGTCAACTGAGTGGCGCCGGGGCTGCGACTGTGTTGGCATGGCAACCTGGCTCTTGGTGATGTTGTCTCCTGTCGCCGGCGATCTGGGCATTCCCGTCGACCCCTGGAATGTGCCGGAAGCGACGGAGCGGACTCGGGTCTGCATGCGGGGTTTGGAGTGTGGGCGCATGGTTGCGTGTGTGGCAGCATGGGCCTACCTCTGAACCAGCCTCGCCCTGGTAGTAACAGTTAGACTTTCTCTCTCTTTCAACCGGCCTGCCATTTTAAGTGGTGCAATCAGGTGGGTTTCTGGAGAACCCCACCCACACACACACACACACAAACACACACACCACCCATCCAGTCAAAGCAACTTATGGGGACAACAACGAAATGTTTGATTTCATAACATACTTGAAGAGACAAGAGGACATGTGACAGTAACAGTATGTAAATGAGTTATTTTTCCCAAACAGTCTTTGTGCTGCAGGAAAGGGAGCCACTGTAAATCACATCCTTCCAGTTGTCTAATGGTACATTTGAGGCTTAATGGAGTGTGTCATCGCTGCAGAGCTGCTGTGAAGGTCCCCTCTCTCCCCTCTGTTCCAGATGAGATGAACGATCATCAGAACACTCTGTCCTACGTGCTGATCAACCCTCCGCCCGACACCATGCTGGAGCTCAACGATGTAGTGTACGTGGCAGTGATACAGGCCTACCCTACCAGACCTGTTAGGATGGGATACAGGCCTACCTTACCAGACCTGTTAGGATGGGATACAGGCCTACCCTACCAGACCTGTTAGGATGGGATACAGGCCTACCCTACCAGACCTGTTAGGATGGGATACAGGCCTACCCTACCAGACCTGTTAGGATGGGATACAGGCCTACCCTACCAGACCTGTTAGGATGGGATACAGGCCTACCCTACCAGACCTGTTAGGATGGGATACAGGATCACCCTACCAGACCTGTTAGGATGGGATACAGGGTCACCTACCAGACCTGTTAGGATGTGATATAGTATCACCTACCAGATCTGTTAGGATGTGATATAGGATCACCTAACAGATCTATTATAGGATGTGATATAGTATCACCTACCAGATCTAGTATAGGATGTGATATAGGATCACCTACCAGATCTAGTATAGGATGTGATATAGGATCACCTAACAGATCTATTATAGGATGTGATATAGTATCACCTACCAGATCTAGTATAGGATGTGATATAGGATCACCTACCAGATCTAGTATAGGATGTGATATAGGATCACCTAACAGATCTATTATAGGATGTGATATAGTATCACCTACCAGATCTAGTATAGGATGTGATATAGGATCACCTACCAGATCTAGTATAGGATGTGATATAGGATCACCTAACAGATCTATTATAGGATGTGATATAGTATCACCTACCAGATCTAGTATAGGATGTGATATAGGATCACCTACCAGATCTAGTATAGGATGTGATATAGGATCACCTACCAGATCTAGTATAGGATGTGATATAGGATCACCTACCAGATCTAGTATAGGATGTGATATAGGATCACCTACCAGATCTAGTATAGGATGTGATATAGGATCACCTACCAATCCTGTCATTGGATGTGATACAGGATCGTCCTACGACAGTTACAGGATAGAATACAGGATCGCTCTACCAGACAGTTACAGGATAGAATACAGGATCGCCCTACCAGACAGTTACAGGATAGAATACAGGATCGCCTACAAACCCTGTCGTTGGATGTGATATAGGATCACCTAACTGACAGTTATAGTTCTAAACTGTATGATGTGGGATGACCTACCAGACCTTAGTAATGGGATGTACATGAAGAGCCTTGCACTCTCCTCCTCCTCCTCCAGGTACATCATCCGGTCTGACCCGTTGGCTCATGTGCCAGATGAGCCCAGCAGCCCGGCGCCTGCCGGACAGTCCAGCAGCAGCAAGAGCAAGCATGAGTTTGGCACCGAGAGCAGAGACGAGACCCACCTCTAAGACCTCTCCATGTCGTTAGACGAGGGGGGGGGGCACTTCTCCCTCCATGTCCCTCTCCCTCCATCCCCTCCCCTCTCCCTCCATCTCCCTCCCCAGTCCATCTCCCTCCATCCCCTCTTCCTCCATCCCTTCATCTCCCTCCCCAGTCCCTCTCCCTTCATCTCCCTCCCCAGTCCATCTCCCTCCCTCCATCCCCTCTTCCTCCATCCCTTCATCTCCCTCCCCAGTCCCTCTCCCTTCATCTCCCTCCCCAGTCCCTCTCCCTCCATCCATCCCCTCTCCCTACACCCACCAGAAGATGTTTAACTGAGCTGCTATTGTAAGGAAGCTGCCGGAAAGGGAAATCCTTAACCTTCTAACTCCTTCGCCAAAACCCTCTAACCCCTTAACCCTCAAACTCCTTAACTCCCAAACCGAACAAGACCCTGCTTTCCTCATCATGTTTCTCTACTTTTTGCTATGAGCACAAACTGTTCATCCTTAAAAATGTCAAGGACTTCAAGGGCCATTAAATTAACGTTCACAATTGTGGGCATTCACAACAAAGCTTCGCCTGTGAGACTGTAAATCAAGAGTAAATAGAGATAATTGAGAGAAAATGTATCATACTGTGGAGTTAAACCACAAATGTTTTGCACGCTGTTCTTTTGATATCCTTGACTCTAAACTTTTCTCATGGCCAACACATCACTCATTTCATGACATAATCAGTGGGAAGGTACATTAATATTGTACCGTAACTGTTCAGTTCCATAACTATTGAGTTTAAGGTATGTTATTATCATCATATTTTATGTTAGTATAACAGATTCCCCTATCTTCACAAAAATGTTGACTTTATTCTTATGGTGTTTTAATGTTTAGTTAAGCTATGTTTGTAATATCATTATTAGGATATTGTTTGCTTACTAACATGAATGAAGTCATCACTGTAAATATTCACTTGCACAGTGTTGGCATTGTTTTGCTATATGTATTGATGAAACAGGACTTGAACTACTTTTGCACTAAACTCTGTGGGCTTTTCTAGAGCATTATAGCATGACCCTTTAATTGTGAACTATACAATAAAGACAGATAGTATTGCTCAAGACACAATAGCAACAGCCACAGCTTGAATCCACGATGGCCCAGACACAAGTCACCTGGGTTACATGGAATCCTAGTTGTAAGTTAAATGATGTGCCATTGTAAACCAAATTATGTTTTGTATTGTATGTGCCATTTGTTTATGTAAAGGGCGATGCAAAGGAGACCACGTCTCCCTGGATGATCTGCTGAAGTACAGAACTGTGGTCAACTCTGCTCCACAACAAGCCAAGCCCTTCGGAGGGGCAGTTTACACCAGTTGAAGACTGACAGCAAACCTACGGAAGCTTTTGATTGGTGTACAGCCTGTCTTCAACCCACAGGGCATTTAGGAAGCAGCATTCATTCAAACCGTTTGTTGTTCACAAAGGTCATATTATAATATAAGGGCATGCTGAGACAAAAAGCATGTTTTTAGATCAAGCTCGCTAAAATCAGATGTTTTTGTACAGCTAGCCAAACAACTGGTGTGAATCATCATGACTACTACATGATTATTTGTTGATTTTTAGTTGTTTCCTGCTCGTAATTTTAAATTGTATTGTTTGATACTGTATATTTGTATTGGACTGTGCATGTCCTCCAGTGTA
Organism: Hypomesus nipponensis; assembly: GCF_054491055.1. NCBI lineage: Eukaryota > Metazoa > Chordata > Actinopteri > Osmeriformes > Osmeridae > Hypomesus > Hypomesus nipponensis. The sequence goes on along the minus strand of NC_140388.1, from coordinate 5,197,667 downwards.
TCAAAATGTTTGGTTTGTCCTTACGATATCATTTTTTTAAAATTATTTGTTTAAAAAGACTGATCCATTTTGTACTATTTCTAACAGGAGTCGGTGTACTTCTCAACAGTGTATAAATTATGAATCAATAAATGCTGCATGCAGCCGCCTGAGATTGAAAAATCAAAACAAATGTATTCAGTGTCAGAAAAAATATTTGATTGATATTTGTCATTGTACAAGTTATAATGAATCAATAGGAAGTAGAGGTTTTCACTCTTTTTTCAAGAAACATGGGTTAATGTGTCTTGTTACACCCAGACATTTACACCAGGAAAGGGCCGTCTCCAACACAAGACAAACATCAAAGCACAAGCAAACACTAAAAAAAACTCACTGTTCTTTCCATCTGCTGGCACAGCACAGTCAAGATGCTCATTAAAGTCATGTTGACAAAGAGATGACCTTGTTCCACTTCTGCTGACTAGTTCAAGTCCTGTCCTTTGCGCCGGTAGAGTTGTTGGTTCTTGTGTGTCTGTCTCCATCTCTCCCGGGTCCAGCGTCCTCGGTTCTGAACCACTTCCTGGAGCAGTCCGACGAAGACGTACTCGTTATTCGCCAGGAGATTCTCGTCGTTTGGGGAGCCACCACTAGGGGGAGACTGTGAGCTGCCACCGAGCACCTGGATCTCTGGTTCTTCCCCTGTGGGCGTTTCACACGTCGTTGTTTTCGGCTTTTCCCCACTCTCTGTCAGGCTTGTGGTGTCCTCATACGTGTTCTGGAGTTCCTCAGCTTTACTGATTTGGCTTGGTGTCTTTCCAGATAAAGGCCCGCTCACTGTGACTGGTTCTGACTGTGGCTCAGTGGATTGAGAACCACCATCTGGGCTGATGTCAAACTCAGTAGAAGCTGTCTCAAAGCTGACCAGACATAATTGAGATTGCCGATATTCCACTGGAGGTTCATTAGACCCAGGTGGTTCCGACTGAAGGTCAGCAACCGGAGTGATGGGTTCAGTAGAATATGGTGGCTCTGACTGAAACTCGGCAGATCCAGTATGAGGTTCAGTACAATATGGTTCTGACAGCAGTTCTGCAGACCCATTTGGAAGCACAGTAGAATTTGGAGGATCTGATTGAATCTCAAATGATCCATTTAGAGGTTCAGTTGAATATGGTTCTGACAGAAGTTCTGCTGATCCATTTGGAAGGTCAGTAGAATTTGGGGGTTCTGATTGAAGCGCGGCAGATCCAGTTAGAGGTTCAGTAGAATATGGTCGATCTAATAGAAGTTCTGCTGACCCACTTTGAAACTCAACAGAATTTGCTGGTTCTGACTGCAGCTTGGCAGATCCAGTGAGTGGTTCAGTGCCATCTGGGATTGAGATGACCAGATTTTCTGAAACTGGATCATAATTTAAGGAAGCTGTTTCAAAGTCCGTCTCTAAAGGTTCTTCAGTAGGTTCCTCAGACGGTTCCTTCACAGTTGCCTCAACTGGTTCCTCAACAGGCTCTCCAGACGGCTCCTCGACAGTTGCTTCCCCTCTGCAGCCCTTGGGTGATAGCATGTCATTAGGAACAGGTTCCATGACAATGATGTTGCCACCTTCTGACAAGACGTCACTTTTGACGACTGAGTCTTGAAAAGGCTCAGGCACATTAAAAGAGCTCAACCCTTCTCCCTGATTGGCACACCTGGCTTTCCACTGGCTAAAGGTGGGAGGCCAGGTGGAGACTCTTCCAATGGGCCTCCCAATCTGTATCCTTGGACCCCTGCTTTCTCCATGGAGACCATTTGGTTTGCCAGTCTTTGGTGTGGGCAGGTCAGTTCCTATGGACAGGTATGGTATGGTCTCTGTGTCTTCAGTAGCTTTGGTTGTGGTTCTGCTGCCGTTTCCAGAAGGTGAGACATCTCCATCATCGCACTGGGTCCCTTCATTTATAAAGTCAGTCAGGCATCTCTGAGCTTTCAGTTCAGCATCGGTGTCCTGAGCTGTTGCGTTTCCGGAATCTTCTCCTAATTCCTCTCCTTGTTCTCCGGAGCTGTTCTCCTCCGTGGGTGTTGGTTTACGTGAGGGTCCCTCTGTCTCAGCTTCCATGTCGTGACGTCTTCCCCTTCCTCCACAGAAGGGGGAGGTGGAGAGCACAGCGTTGGCCGACTTGGGTCTGACTTCAGTCCCAGCAGGGACTCTTCGGACGCACTCCAAGTCCCAGTTCACCATCTCCTCTGGGCACTTCTGGTAGGGTCGTCTCGGGGGGTTCAGCGGTTGGGGTTCACCTTCTTCTTCTCTGATCTCCGGCTGGGGCCTCACTTGTTTCCTCCTTCGTCTCCTCCCATAGACTCCGGCCAGAGCACAGACCACACACAGCAGTACGCACAGAACCACTGCAAAGAGACGACCCAGTCAAGAGGCGGGATCAGTTGGCTGAGCGGTTAGGGAGTCGGACTATTAATCAGAAGGTTGTTTGTTTGATTCCCGGCCATGCCAAATTATGTCATGTCCTTGGGCAAGGCACTTTACCCTACTTGCCTTGGGGGAATGTCCCTGTACTTACTGTAAGTCGCGCTGGATAAGAGCGTCTGCTAAATGACTAAATGTAAATGTAAGAGGCCTAATCAATACGACATGCTCATGCACAGCCTCCGGAATTTACCCGAGGTGTCGGCTTTGTTTTCAACCACGTATTACAAAGTGTCTAATGTTTAGGCAGAAATGTACTGGCTCCAGTGTGAAAACACTTCACTTACCTATTATTGTGATGAGAGCAGGGATTGTGACCGAGGGTGGGATTCGGGTGGGGGTGGGAACAGGTTTATCTGTTGTTAGTGGAATCAACGTGGGACTCACGGGGTCGCCTGTTGGCGTCACACACCTGGACACGTTCCAGACCAGCTGACCTCTCAGATCTGCTGGGCTCTCACACTTCACCTCCATCTCATTCTCCAGCAGAGAGCGCATCTGCAGGTCTGGACACACAAGAAAAGCACCTCTCAGCATCTGGATTGCCTTGTTCCCTTGACAACTAGCAGTGCTTGTTCACAGGAGTTCCCTTACTATCCATGATCCAATTGATTAATACCGAATGCACAGTCAAACAGAACGGCAGTCTTTCTAGATGTGTTCTAGATGGAGCCAAGGCTGTTAAGAAATTCATGAGTGCTGCAAATGAAATAAACAAATGCTGTGCATCAATAAGTTTCCCTAGAAGGCTCATGCAGTTTTGAAAGCATTTACAGAACAAAAACAGGCAGTCAGTTTTGAGCATTTGGCTCCCCACAGACTCAATGTTAAAGCTAGATCTGCTAACTGTTTGATACTGGTGATTGTTGCATTAGATAAAATACATCTGGATAGGTGGCATAAGTCATGTGATCTTATTGCCAATCAAAGTAAATTATTAACAGGTGACACAAATTAGTGGTCTTGATTGGCTTAATGCTGAGATCCACTGGCCATCTCTGTAGGCTTCCCACCCAACCCAATCAGACATTAGAAACGGCACTGACATTTTACTTGCTATTTAAATTTTCTAAGTTTTTCCTAACTTTTGATTGGGTGGATACCCTGCACACTGATACCACTGGCCCCGTTTATCATACAATTGAAGGAAAAGAAGAGTCTCTTCACACCTCTAAGAAAATGGACCAAGTCCTCTGCTTCACAGGAACAGTTCCAGGGGTTCCCATCCAGGTGGATCCTGGTAGAGTTGAGAGGCAGGAAGACCTGAGGGTCAACATGGGTCAGTAGGTTCCCTGAGAGGACCAGGCTGGAGAGATGGGGCTGGAATGCAAAACTACCAGGAGCTATGGCCCAAATCTTGTTTCTGGCCAAGTCAAGACTGGTTAGACCAGTTAGAGCATTAAGCATGGACCCTTCCAGAATCTCAATGTGATTTCCAGGGAGACTGAGGAGACTGAGGCGGGCTGGCTGGCTGAGCCAGGTTGGGGTGAAGTTAGAGAGGAGGTTGTTGTCCAAAACCAGGTTGGTGAGATGACTGAAGGAACTCAGCCCTTCGGCAGAAATGTTTGTGATTCCAGCCCCTACAAAATTAAATCTGATCACTGACGTGAGGCTGTCACTGTGGAAAACACTGGAGTTGATCTCCCCCACATTCGACATTATGAAGACCAGGGAAGACAATCCTGTTGGAAAACCTGAAGCACAAGATTCTCAGGGCATCAGAACGTCACGTTAAAGTATGTCTCAATTTCAGATATATTTGTTTATAAATGTGTCTTACTTTGTGGAATATGTCGACAGATGTAAGATTCCAAATCTTTTGTACATTGAGAGTCCACCAATCCCACAGATAGACAAAGAACGACCACTGCAACAGCTGTGGAACACACAACAAATGTACCAAAGCACTTCATGGAGCTACAATCCCTCCATAAACAACTAGAACTTACCATTCATGGTCAGCTATTACAGATGTCATCCAGTCAGCCAGGTTTTAAGAATCTCGAACCGCTCTGTTGTCACAACTTGAATCCAAATTTGTCTGACACAAGCAACCAAACTTCAAATAGTACATAGACCTTCTGTGTATTGCTGAATACTTGATGTGAACCTCATGCTGAGAGCGGTTGCTATGGTGGGTATGTATCTGCAGGTGTTTACCATGGTTATGAGTGCTGGTGTTGAGCATGAAGGGCCAGGTTGTTCCAGTTGAGTGGTATAGTGGAAGACGGAAAGATCCTGGGCAACATAAAACCAAGCAGCCCCTTTCATCAACTCAGTATTGGACGTAGCTTTATTATAAAACACCCTACTCGTTTCGATCTACCCGTTTAAAGGTTTGAAAGACAAAAGAAGAAATGTTAGAATAAGACTAATGACGTATCTGGGTGTAACCATGTCAATCCTCCACACTGGAACAGGCTGCTTGTGTTTTCTGAAGCGCCAAAACTAAGCATGCATCTGGGTGTTTGGTGACGTGTTCACATGCTTGAAATGTGATTTGAAATTATGAAAAAAAAACTGCACAGTTGAAAACAGACAATGTGGGAAATGAAAAGAAATTAGTGTATAGTTTTTTTTTTTTTTTTTTAAGTTTATTCAGTTTCAGTGCTTTCTTTTAAAAATAAATATATGTTATGGTATGAAAAAAATGTTAAAATCAAGGATGAAAATTACACTAGTGTAACAAAAATGGTGATCAATCCCAATACAATCTTTTAGTAAACAAAACACACAAAATGATGTATAAAAAAATAAACCAAATTATAATCAAGTATTCTACGTTTTTTGGAAACAGCAGTAGTTCTCGAAAGGAGGCCCTTTCAGTTTACTGGTCAGTGTTATGATTGCAGTGTTGCAACAGGTTGCGTTCTGGGTTGGAGCACACAGCAGTTCAGTTTACGATACCGTCTACATTAGTTTGATAACCAAGAACCGACCAGCTTCGTCAAATTCTACTTTTATCAGCAGTTAAAGTGCACGAGTGCAACACTCAGTTGCTCTTGTCGCCAACGCGGGGTTCTAAAGCACACATGAATAGACACATAAACAGTGGCAGTGTTTGTGGACACCTTTCAGGAATGTTCTTTAATGTGGGTAAATAATTAAGCCACAGTCCAGCACAGAGTAACCCATTATAAATATGCTGCAGCCCAGCCTCTCAGAGAGCTAGCAGACAGCAGGCAGCTCATGGAGAGAAGGAATGAAGGAGTAAAGATTGCATGATGGAAGCCTTTGAAACGTGAAGAGTGCACCTTTCTACAGAACAGTGCCCGGTGGAGAAACACGACTAGCTCTAGTGTTGTGACGAAACACGCATCAGCTTGGATACAACAGCACATCCGCTTAGTTGAAAAAACACACTTACAAATCAAAATGACATTTTCGTACCAAAGACTATCGTTGGTCCCCTTCGATAACTCCGCGCGAAGGGGTTAAAGGCGAGATAGAAGTATTTAAAACGACCATCGTAATTCCTAGAATCACCAGTGCTACAGCTGATCTGCTTCTAATAGCGGTTGAATGTATAAACAGCAGTACCACGATGTGTGAAGGCCAAACAATGGATGACTTGGGGGGGGGGGGGGGGGGGGTCCTGGGAGACAGTTATACAGATATAACTGGGTGGTGGGGGGACAGTTCAGAGCAGCACGTTTAGAGTCGACTGGTGAGGCAAACGTGGCGATGCTTGTTGGATGATAGTCATTCCGGAGAGATTGTTGTAGCAGCACGTCCTGGCCGGGTTCAGCCCCAAGGTGCGTTCGAGCTCAGGCACCCCTCCGCTTTCCAGAAACGCGAGGACTGGTAGTGTTGCAGATGAGCTTCTGACCATCGTTGCCAAACCAACAAATACTTCAAGTAAAAACAAATCCACCATGAGAGGAAAAAAAAAAAAACCATGACGAAATGCCCACATGCTCATGTCAGTATTTAAAACCAGACGACCCAACAGCATCCTGGACAGATCCCATCAAGATGTAGGAGGACTGCGTCGATGCCCTTCTCCCATCTACGGCCCCCCTTTCGGTAACCAAAACCTATGGTTCTGTCTGTTCACACACCATTCCCAGTAGCCACAGACGCTCTCGTTATACAGGCGTGTGGCTTTGTCTCGGAAGGTTTTTCGTGGCAGTGCGGACTTCGATGAAATCTATCCAGGAGATCGAAAGTGGTTGAAGGGTTGCTTCTGGGGCTGCGCGCAGGACAAGGTTCCGCTCCGGTTATTTCCCACTTTTCTTTGGCACCGTGCTCCTCTTGACCTGCCACAGGTGGTTGTGGATGGTGATGGCGTCCACGCTGACCGACACCGTTTTGGCGGGAATGACGGTGAACTGCTTCCTGTCTGAGCTGTACTTGTAGAGCTTGTCGATCATCTTCGTGCCGATGCTCTTGGGGCCGTTTCCCGTCAGCTTGTGGATCTCCTCCGAGTCCGGGAGGTAGGAGTAGAGCGCGCGGAACTGACAGCCTCCGTCCCGGAACAGGATCATCAGGTGGTTGGACTCGCACTTATCCAGCTCCTGGGGATGGGCAAAGCATCATGAGGAGTTCATCATCATCAGATGTTGATGATTGATAATTCATCTGGTAACCATGATAATTCATCTGGGGGGGGGGGTCAATAACGACCATTCAAATGAAAGGTCTTTAACGGGCTTCTGCTTAACTAGATTACGACCCATTCATTGGAATCGGGTGTGTTGGAGCAGGGAAACATCTAAAACATGCAGGACAGGGGGTCCCTGAGGACCAGGGTTGAGAACCGCTGGTTTAGGGATGGCGTTTGTGCGCTCACCTCGAGGATGACGAGCTTCTGGGGCTCGTTGACCTTTCCAGCCAGGCAGCAGTGGGAGATGGCGTTGTGGATGATCGGCTTGTTGGACTTGGCACTGGGCTCTTTGAAGAGCTTGGGGCCTGACGGACAAACCAGAAGAGGGGAACTGAAGTCAGACCGGCCAGTGGGGAAGAAAACCTGTGACGCTTTCACACAGCTGCACGGCGTGAGGTTCTTGGCTCCTGAGGGCTTCCGTATTGGCGCGCTTACCGGTGTACTCCGCCATGGAGGTGACGGAGGAAGCCGTGGAGCCGTTGTCCCAGTCCCGCTCCGTGTTGCGACTGGTATTGCGACTCGACCCAGGGAACGACTCCACCGATTCTCCCCTGGGAAACCGAGAGCGCCGCAAGTGAGACGTCGTCACACACTGACCCCACGCACCAGAACACAAAACAAACACACAAACACACACAAGGGTGGTCTGAGCTTACCGCTGGGAGCTTGCTCCTCCAGAGTTGACGCTGTCAGCCTCGTTGGTTGCGCCCGAGGCCAGGGACAGACTGGAGCCAGACTGGGCACTGCTCAGGTTGTCAGCTACACACACACACACACACACACACATCACTTCAGAGTCACATACAGTGTCCTTACACAAACAGGGAAGCCCTTCGGACCAGCTGCAGACTGTGGGAGACATCCTTCAAATAATCCTGTTAAAATTTGACATGTGCTTAACCCTAAGCCCAAATCATTGCTGAAAATGTCTTAATATGCGCTCCGGAAACCTGCTGGACCAGGACTGGGTGGTTTGGAAGACAGAATGAGCTCGTTGTAAATGGGGAGTTACTCACGGGTGGACGAAGAGCACTTGGAGAAGGTGTCGCTGGAGGACTCCTCCCTGAGGACGGGCTTGGGTCTCTGTTTCTTGGTGGGCTTGGAGGGCTTGGCGGGCTTGGTCACGCCCTGCTCCTCAAACATCTCCTTCTGCTTCCTCCGGAGGTAGTCCTGCTTGATGAGCTCCCTCCTGGTCTTCTCCTCCTCCTTCCTGAGACGGTCCTCCTCAGCCTTGCGCCTGGGGAGAGAGACACACGGCCACAGTTGTATCTCTTTACGACGTTTGCTGCGGCCGGAGCGGTGGTATGAAGCCAAAGTGGATGAGAGGTGGAGGTCATCCCCCAGCTATGGAGCCAGGTTGAGTTGACCTCAGGATAAGTCGAGTGAAAACAAATATGAAATTCGAGTCAGTTGAAGAAGGCCTGGTAGCTGTGCTCTGGTTGGTGAAAGGCGCGACGCACCTGACCTCGTCGCGTTTGAACTCGGTCTCAACCTCCAGCTGTTGTTTACGCAGACGGGCCTCCTCGGCCTTCTTCTGCTGCTTCAGGAGGAAGGCCGCTCGCTTCTTCGCCAGTTCGTCCTCCGCCTTCTGTTCATCCTGGAGCAGGAGTCAGCACACACACACGACAAATTATTTTCGGTACTGTACACAACATTACTGCAGATTGCTAAGTTACTGCTGGGAGGAGATGTGAACCCTCTGTGTCCAAACTGTCAGTGTTCTCACACACACACTACCTTGAAGAAGAAGCCCAAGCCAGACTTCTGCTCCCCGTCGCCTCCGTCGGCAGTGCCGTCGTGCCCCACCTGGCCTCCGTCCTCCTCAGGGTCCCTCAGGTCAGACAGGTCCACCTCGATCAGGTGGGCCTTGCTGCGCGCCGCCGCCTCTTCTTCCGGCACGTTCTCCTTCCCCGAGCCGTCCGAGGAGTTGAGCTCAGACTCCCTGAGCGTGCTGGATAGGCACTCGTCGAAGGACACTTCGGGGGTGGCGACGGTCGCTAGGTCGACTCGCGCCGGCAGACGCATGTTAGCCTCGTCGTGAAGCCGGAAGGTGGAACCTCGAAGATGGCCGCCGGCTTTATCCGCTGTGCTGATTGTCTCTCCGGCGGAGGCGGCTCTGGGGTGTTCCGTCCTGGGGGAGCGCCCGCCGGGGTGCAGCCTCGGGTGAGGCCCGGCATCCAGGCTCTGGGTGGGGGTGAGGGCCCGCGACGCCTGCCGGCCCTGTTCCTTAGCCAGCTTCAGCTCCGAGGGTTTGGACCTGGTGCCCCTGGCTGAGCTCAGCTTGGGTGGTTTCCGGAGAGGGGCGACTCCCGAATCGACGAAGTGGACGGCGGGGTTGACCTTGGCGTCGCCGGCCTTGTCGGCGGTCGTGACGGCGGGGGGGGGCTGCGCGTTCTGCTTCATGAGGAGGTCCTGCTGAAGGGACAGCTGCATCATCTGCTGCTGGATGCTGCCGATGGCCTCGTTGAGCATGTCGATGGAGCGGTTGCACTCGTTCAGATCCAGTTCTTCCTCGCCCGACTCCAAGCGGCCCGGCGACGGGGCCCGCCTCAGCGCGCCTGCGCGCAAGTCGTCCAGGGACCCGCTCCCTCCGTCGGCGCCGGGCTCCTCCCTGGGCCGCGGCTCGGCCGCCTTGAGCGGGCCGGGAAGCGTGTCGCTCTTGCCCTTCTTGACGATGTGAAGGAACGCGGCCTTGCCCAGCTTCTGCCTCTGCCGGGCAGACAGCAACTCCACCTTCTTCTTCTGGTGCTCGATGGCCCGGCGCTTCTCCTCCAGCTGCATGTGGAGCTGCACCAGCTCCGAGGCTAGCATGTTGACTCCTCCGCCGCCGGCGGCGTCGCCGCCGCCCAGCCGGGCCCCCTGCGGTGAGGAGGGGCTCTGGTCCCTCTTCAGCCTCCAGGAGGAGCCCAGGCTGAGGGGCCCGCTGCACTCGGAGCCGTCCGGCGTGGTCCTCTGGGAGCTGGAGGCGCTGGAGCGTAGGTCGTGGCTGCTGCCGAAACGCTGCTGGTGGGCCTTGCGCTCGGCGAAGGAGGTCATGCGCACGGCGCCGCTGGCCAGGCTGCTGGCCTGCGAGTGGGCGCTGAGGCAGGGGCTGGAGCGCCCGCTGCCCCCGTCGCCGTCCTTGTCCTGGTGCTCCTTCACGTTCATGTCCGCCTGGAGCTTGGCCGACTCCTCGTCCTCCTCGAAGGCCTTCCTGGACAGGGGCGGGTGTTTGATGGTGAGGGCCTCGTCCAGGTCTTCCTCGTCCACGTCCTCCAGCTCCAGGTCCTGAACGGACTCCTCCTGGTCCGAGTGGAGGTAGAAGCCCTCGGCCGGCTCCCTGGAGGAAGGGTCCGCGCCACTGGGGGACGAGGGTCTGAGAGGCCCAGGGGCTGCTGGAGAACCCTCCAGGGACAGCTCTTCAACCAGACTCAATTCCCTGCTCGTTGTGGGGGTAAAGGTCTGGTTAAGGCTGATGGGGGCTTTCCTCCTGGCTGCAGCCACTGGCCCCTCTCCCCTCCGTAGAAAGCCCCTCCCCAGAGATCGGGCCTCCCCACTCTCCTCCTCCTTGTTCAGGCAAACAGACTTCTCTTTCGCCGGTTTCAACACGGCAGGCATTAGTGGTTCTAGGTAAAAACTGTCCGTTTTGGTGTCGGAGGGCGACGGCGTCGACCCGGCGGCGCCGGACGTGGGAACGCCGGGCTGCACAGCAGGGGGCGCCACCCCCAGCTCCTCCGCCTCCTGGTCCTCCATGCTGACGTTGGCCAGCAGGCTGTGGCCGTTGACCCTCCGAGGGCCCGCCTGGGCCTGGGGGATCTGGTGGGCCTGAGGGACCTGGTGCTTGGGCGTGACGTTGACGACGTTGGACGCCAGGCTGTCCTTGCTGATGGAGCGGGCCAGGCTCACGCTGTCTCCAGAGGCCGCGTCGACATCGCTGTCGGTGGCAGAGTGGAAAAGGTGGGGGTTTAAAGTGGACATCGGCCTGGAGGGGGACACAGTGGAGGGGCAACATGACAACTCCCATCTCTGAGTGGCCGATCAAGAGGAGACAGTAGCAGAGGTGACCTGGCTTCCCTTACCTGGGTCTCCTTTCAGAGCAGACCACGCCTGCACCCCTGGACTGACCTTCCGCATGGGTCAGGGAGTTGGAACGGAGTCTGAGGCCTGGACGGAGAGAGAAACACAATCCAACATTATCTGTGTGTGTACTACCTGGGCCTTTAGTAGTGTACTACCTGGGACTTTAGTAGTGTACTACCTAGGCCGTTAGTAGTGTACTACCTGGGCCTTTGGTAGTGTACTACCTGGGCCTTTGGTAGTGTACTTCCTTGGCCTTTGGTAGTGTACTACCAGGGCCTTTGGTAGTGTACTACCTGGGCCTTTGGTAGCGTACTACCTGGGCCTTTAGTAGTGTACTACCTGGGCCATTAGTAGTGTACTACCTGGGCCTTTGGTAGTGTACTACCTGGGCCATTAGTAGTGTACTACCTGGGCCTTTGGTAGTGTACTACCTGGGCCTTTAGTAGTGTACTACCTGGGCCTTTAGTAGTGTACTAACCTGGGCCTTTGGTAGTGTACTACCTGGGCTTTTAGTATGGTACTACCTGGGCCTTTCGTACTGTACTACCTGGGCCTTTAGTATATGACAGTAGTGCATGTGGTGTGTGCAGGTCTTACCAGAGGCATCGTCTCCGTGTTGTTTCTGCTGTCTCTGTCTCAGAGGGAGGAGAGGGTGAGAGGGGCTGAAGGCTGAACCCCCTTTGGGACTGCGAAAGACAGGAGTGAGGAACACAGCACAGCAGTAGTGTCAGTCCATCACCATCACCCCAACACTGCCCCTCAGCAGTCCCAACTGTGCAAGGCTTCTCGAGGAAAGGCCTTCGGAACCTGATCGGCTCAGAGAACACTTTCAAAATGCTCATTATTGCCATGATCTGTATTTGAGCAGAATAATTGAAGAACAACCTCCCTCCCCTTAGAGGGTTAAGGAGTAAGAAGGTTAAGGCATTACAGGGTAAAGGAGATGGGGGGTTAGAGGGGTAAGGGTCAGAAGGTTAAGGAGCTACAAGGTTAAGGAGTTACAAGGTTAAGGAGATAGGGGGGTTGAGGGGTAAGGGTCAGAAGGTTAAGGAACTAGAAGGTTAAGGAGATAGGGGTTAGAGGGTTACGGGTCTGAATGTTAAGGAGCTAGAAGGTTAAGGAGATAGGGGGTTTCAGGAGTAAAGGTCAGAAGGTTGAGGAGCTAGAAGGTTAAGGAACTAGTAAGTTATAGAACTAGAAGTTGAAGGAGATGGGGAGTTTGAGGGGTAAGGGTCAGCAGGTTATGGAGTTAGAAGGTTAAGGAACTAGAAGGTTAAGGAGATAGGGGGGTTGAGAGGGGGGTTGAGGGGTAAGGGTCAGAAGGTTAAGGAACTAGAAGGTTAAGGAGCTAGGGGTTAGAGGGTTAAGGGTCAGAAGGTTTAGGGTCAAAAGGTTAAGGAGCTAGACAGTTAAGGGTCAGAAGCTTAAGGAGAGACTTACAGATGCTCCGAGTCTTCGGGGTGCAGGAAGTACCTGTTACAGGCCTCTGGGCTGCTTTGGGCTGAGAGCGAGGCCTCGCAGATCCCCGGCGTGACCAGGAAGCTCCGCTTGGTGGCGTTGGAGATGGGAACCGTGGGCCGGGCACTCTTCGGCTGAGCTATGGCTCGGACTGTGACAGGACAGGACAGCCGCCAATCAAAAGAGTATGAGTCACTAAGGGCGGGTCTATGCCTATGTGTTTCCTGTCTGCGTTCTGGCAATCGACATCAGCATGTTACTGTAAACTGTGCCGCGATAGAGGGACAATACATGCGACCGATGTCGTCTATATATAGAGCATGAGCGAGTCGCTTAACCCTGGAATTCGTTTGAGCGCAGTGCTCCCTTGTCATTCAGGTTGACCAGCATTTCCCAGCAAGCCACTGCCAGCCTCAGAAGAAAAACGACACAACGTCTCCGGTTCTTACCGTCCTTCGGCTCCTGGACGTCCCTGGGCTGGACAAAGTCCGGCTTGACCGTCTCAAACCACCAGAAGAGCTCGGCGATGAACACCATGACGTTGTGCTACACACACACACACACACACACACACACACACACACACACACACACACACACACACACACACACACACACACACACACACACACACACACACACACACACACACACACACACACACACACACACACACACACAGGCAACACGGTTAGAAAACTGCAAGCGAGCACATTCGGGTGCCTTCACGTTCATCGGGTTCACTCTCTGCAGTTCCCTGGTGGCCTCTCGTCTGCGTGACGGCTCACCTTCAGCACCATGGGGGCGTAGAGCATGTCCTCCATGCTCAGGTAGAAGCTCTTGTTGAGATACTCGCTGGCAAACTCCTTGAGCAGCTGGATGTTGTAAAGGCTGTCTGCTATGGAGGTCACCTCCTTCAAGCAGATGTCTGGGGGGAGAGACACACACACACCGGGCTAGTTCAGGACGGAGCACGGTTGCAGATGTCTCGACGACTTGTGGCGCCCCCTAGTGGAGGAGTGTTTCATGCCAGTTGAGCGGGGTTCTGTGCCGTTGGGAGTCGGGGCGTTCCGAGTCGGGGATAAATCCTCCAGACATGATGCCTTAGTGTTCAGTGGGAATGACAAGCGTCCCCTGCCACAGCACTTGGAAGCGCTACCCTTACAATAACGACCTCACCTGGTCTGTTCACACGGACAAGGTGGTCAAATCGGCCCGTAAACGCCTCTTCTTCCTGAGGAGACTGAAGACGTTTGGTATGGACTCAGTCATCCTCACTAACTTTAACAGATGCACTATAGAGAGCATTCTGTCTGGTTGCATTACAGTGTGGTATGGGAGCTGCACAGACTGGGACCGCAAGGCCCTACGAAGTGCGGTCCGTTCTGCTGAGTTCATCATTGGCAGGAAGCTCCCAGCCCTACAGGACACCTACCACACACGTTGCCTCAGGAAAGCTAGCAGGATTCTAAGAGATTGTTCCCACCCGTCCTTCAGTCTCTTTACCCCGTTGCCTTCTGGCATGCGTTACCGCAGCATCCGGTCGCGCACACGCAGACTGGACAACAGCTTCTACCCAAGGGCCATCAGGCTTCTGAATGGACTCTGATATGGCCAATGATTTACTGCACACTAGTCACTTATACACTGTCACTTTCAGCTACTGGTTGCACTATCAGTAACACTGCACTACTGTACCTCACTGTACCTCGCCACCAGGCTCCTGTATGGTCATTGATCTGCAATTTTGCGCTATTGTACTGTACTCCACTTAGGTTAGAATAGGTTATAGGGTTGAAATAGGTTTTATGTGCATTTAGGGTTAGTATAGTGTATTATTTATTGCTATCTGTATATTTAGAAAGTTTCACTTATTTAAGCTCAGCATAGATGTAAATTATGATCTGTGTACTTATATGTTATGCCAGGTGCTTGCGTCGTCTTGTCTTAAGAATTTCAGTGCCCAGTCTGACCTTGTGCTGTTCTGTGTACCTGACAAATAAAAGACTTGAACTTGAACGTGTGTGTGTGTGTGTGTGTCCATACCGTCCAGCTTCATGAGGTCGGGGCAGTAATAGTGGACCAGGGTGAGCAGCGCCGCGCCGTCACACACGTCCCTCATCAGGTCCTCCAGCAGGGGGAAGTAGGAGAGCTGCCGCCCCGAGCCCTGCTCCCTGCGGTACCGCACCTGACCACCGGGGGGAGACAGCGAGACGCTAGTGAGCAGGACAGCCAGAACACACCCAATCTTGAGGAGGGAGAGGGGGGGGTATTTCTCACAGGAGGTGCAACGTTGGCAATGCACACATAAAAAAGCACTGACGAGACCTGTTCGAGTCTCTCTCTTTCTCTGTCTTAACACGCCTAACCCTGCGTTCACATTGCAGCGACGCGAAGCGCACGCCATTGCTCGCCTACCCACAATGCACCACGCAAGCAATTCGCCTGGCTCCATCCTCGCATCGCGTCGCTGCAGTGTGAACGCAGGATAAGACTTGAGTGAGTCAGGCCTGTATCACTACGTTTCTATCTGAACGCTGTTTCAGTGTTAACGTTCCACTCTCCTGAATCAGACCCAGTGTGTGCGTGTGTGTGTGTGTGTGTGCGTGTGGAGATGGGTGGGGTGGAGTGGAGCAATATTGATATGGCAGGGTGACATGGAAGTCACAGATTGGCAGCCGTGGACTGTCACTTGGGTGTCGGCCACTTGTGGGTAGCTAATTGGGGCAGGGTGGCACAGAGAGTGAAGGGGCGGGATGACATGGTGTTCTTATGTTGATGAGCACCTGAGAAAGACAAGGGTTGGACAAAGGAGGATTGGCTCTGCCGACAGCCAAGATCCTCTTTTCGCACCTTTGTCTTCACACGCCCTCCCTCCCTCCCTCTCAGACACGGTTATATAAAACGGACAAAGCTTGAAATGAAACAAAGCACACCGTTTTTGGGGGGGGGGGGGGTTTGTCCAAAACACACACACAGAACTTGGCCCAGCACGACAACACTGCCCCAACGACGACACCGAGGAAGCTTGGGCGCCGTTTTGGAGAGCCACTCGTGCCCCGAGCACAGCGACAAGCAGCACACGATGGTCTGGATGAGTCATGGTGGCGCGTGTGTATGCGTGCGCACGCGTGCGCGCGTGTGTGCGAGTACACATCGACACAGAACTAGACGTGCAACAGGCCGGGGTGTCAGAACAGTACTGGAAGCCCTCTCAGACTCACGAGTGTGTGACTTAAGCCTGGCTTGCCTGGAGAACCCTGAGGGTGGGGGTTCTCCCTTCTGGAACAATCTCCTGGTGCTGCGGCACCAGGCAGGCTGCCTCAAACACGGCAGCAGGTTGGAATCCTTTCCAGTAGTGTTGGACGTGCCTGGGTGCAAGTGTGTGTGGGGGGGGGGGACGACTAACAGCCAACTTACAGGTACTAGTTTCCAATACCATTTGGAAGGAGACTATCCAGACAGCAGGGACAGAGGGGAGGGAGACACAGGGGGTGGGGAGGGGTTAGGAGTCAAAAGGTCAATAGGCCAAAAGGTCAGGAAAACCGGAATCTGATTCCAGGTTCTTTCCACTCCTAAATGTTACCTGCGACAAAATGGCATTACAAACCGCTAACTGTTTCAGGAAGGCCTTTCAGCTTTGTCTTGGGGAAATGCCGACCCAGACAAATTAGGTTAAACCAACATGCCGCTTACGACGACATCGGTTGTCGTCGCGGCTCGTCGGCCATTTTGGCTCTGAGCAGCAGCAGTCGGCTGCTGTTCTTGTTGCGGGGCTGGCGACTGGAGAGCCGTGGGACTCCATTACCTTGTGGTGGCTGGGGGAGTCCAGCGGGTGCTGCTTGGCTTTGAACTCTCTCTCGGTGATCTCCCTCATCTTCATGTTGACCTGCGGAGGAGGACAAGCGAGGAGTTAGCTCTCCTCGTTACCCTGGAGACGTTGCTGTGGAGAGGACTGGGATGGGGGGGGGGGCGGGGGAGCAGGGGGTCACATGGGGCTGTCTCTCTGGAGTCTGGCTGAGAGTGAAGACAAATGCCACCAACAGAGTCTACCGTTCATTCGTAGCCGTGTGACGAGTTCATATCTCTGTAAGATGTTTATAACTTGAGAGTCAGTTGGCTGAGCGGTTAGGGACTCGGGCTAGTAATCAGAAAGTCGCTGGTTCAATTCCCGGACGTGTCAAATGACTTTGTGTACTTGGGTAAGGCACTTCACCCTACTTTCCTTTGGGGGAATGTTCCTTTACTTACTGTAAGTCGCTCTGGATAAGAGCGTCTGCTAAATGACTAAATGTAACTTGAGGTATGGGCAGCAGCTGTGTGTCTGTGTGAGAGAGATTGTGCGTGCGTCACCTTGTTGATCCAGAAGACCATGGCGTCCTCCAGGTCAAAGGGCAGCTCCTTGGAGGCGCTGAAGGTGGAGAAGCGCTTGACGCAGGCCACCACCTTCTCGATGCTGATCATCTCCACTGTGTAGGCCATCATCAGGGCGTCGATCATGGGGATGTGGGCGCTCTGGGGAGTCATGGGGGTGTGTTTACATGGGTCAGACGTAGAACCGGTCCAATGGGAACTAACTGAGTACATATACAATACAGTACTGTACTCTTCAGCCTGTATAGTATGGCTGCTCTCAGATTCACACACACACACACACACGTTGCCATGGTAACATCGCCTCAAGTCAGCATCCGGCAGGTTGTCTCATCCAGTCTTAGAAAGCTCTGCTCTTCTTCCAGGGAGTTAAGCCTCGCCTACTGTTGAAAACATACATTCACGCCCCAGACACATCCCAGACCAGCCAGACTCGTCCCAGACCAGCCAGACACGTCCCAGACCAGCCAGACACATCCCAGACCAGCCAGACACATCCCAGACCAGCCAGACACATCCCAGACCAGCCAGACACATCCCAGACCAGCCAGACGGGTCCCAGACCAGCCAGACGCATCCAAGACCAGCCAGACGCATCCCAGACCGGCCAGACGGGTCCCAGACCAGCCAGACGCATCCAAGACCAGCCAGACGCATCCCAGACCGGCCAGACGCATCCCAGACCGGCCAGACGCATCCCAGACCAGCCAGACACATCCCAGACCAGCCAGACGCATCCCAGACCAGCCAGACGCATCCCAGACCAGCCAGACACATCCCAGACCAGCCAGCCAAGGAAGCAAGCCTAGTCTTTAGTCCAAGTTTCCGTGGCAACAATGGAGGACAGACTGTTTAAAAGCTCTTAGTGCCACGTTGCAATATTAAAGTGTATCTTGGGGAAAAAAAATGCTGTATGTCATCCCATATGAGCAAAGACCAACTGGTACTGACATCTAACCTATGGTAATGCAGCTTGCGTGTTGATAGGGTGTCCTGGGTGCACTGGACACTAATGCGTAGCCAAAGCTCAGCTGCGAAACATTACCAGGTCTGGCCAGGTCTGCTAGGTCAGACAAGCTAGCACAGCTCCATAAAACATCTGGCGCCCAGCCTGACTGGCTGACTGGACACAGACTGTAACCATGATGACCATCTACTGACTTTTGCACCCCTCACACTCAATCCATCCCTCTTTTATCTAATATTAAAACTGTACATTGAAGGAAGCACAGCTAGCAAGGCCATCCCTAGGGATACACCTGTAGGTTCAAAAAGCTCACCCTGTGCCGAGATGCCAGAAGGAGATAGGTGGGGAACAATAGCTCCTTTTACTGGTTAATGGGATGAGATCATTCTGGAACAGGAAGTGACCTCTGTTACCTATCGTGCCATCTGCTGTGGAGGAGGCCGACTTCCTGCAGCTTCATGTAACTGTGTCTGGGACAGGCTGGTTCACACCTACAAGGGTCTGATCCAAACACACCGACTTGAACACCATGCGTCCATCTGTCCATCCATCCTGGGCATTCACCCCTCCATGCATCCATCTGTCCATCCATCCTGGGTATTCACCCCTCCATGCGTCCATCCATCCTGGGCATTCATCCCTCCCCCCGTCCCCCACCAATCCCCCCCGTCCCCCACCCCGCTCACCATCTTGATGGGCATGCCAGCCAGGTCGTCCTCGGCCACGGGCGAGCCGTCGCCCTCGGTGACGTAGATGCCCTTGCGGGCGAGCGCCTGGATGACGGAGAGGTGCGACTGCAGCGCGGCCGCCTGGCCCGTCTTCAGGATGAGGGCGCACACGCGGCGGTACAGCTCGCCCGACAGCAGCATCTGGATGACGGGGGGCTTGATGTGCTCCTGGTCGTACTGGTCTGTGTAGAAGGGGTCCCGCAGGTCCTCCGGGATGTGGTCTGGTGGGAGGAGGGGGAGGGGGGAAAGGTGAGGGGGATGCGGCTGGGACAAACACGGCGGTTCCCCCCCGGAATGAGGCTAGACAGGGCGTTTGGAGGGGGCCGTCGTTTGGTGAAGGGCAGGCGGATGTTTTGATCTGTGATCGAGGAGGACTGTAAGTAGGTCTCCCCTTGTTTTGGCTAACGCTCTCGCGTTCTGAAATGAGGCTGTAACCAAAGCAGTCTTTTGGCACAGGACGTGTTGTGTAGGAGAAGGGCAGTGCACTGTAGATAACTTTATATTTCATTTGTGGGTAAAGCTAGTGGAGCAACGACGCAATATAATCCTTCACTCCTGCTCTTTACATGGGTGGCTGGCTCTGATGTCAACACTTGGTCAACATCTGGAGCAGCAAATGTTAGCAGAGCTTGGAGCAGCATTTGTATGTGTGAAGGGTTAGATTTCCTCGGTACTTACTGATGACACAGTACGACAGCAATACAACAACAGCAGTAGAACAACAGGCTAGTACTACAGTATTAAACAACAGCCTGTTGGTACTTCTCACGTACGGTAGCTGATAAACAGACTTCAAGCACTATACAGCTCAGGTACTTAGTACACAGAGTCCGCCAGCACGATAACAAAAGCCTACAAGCCAAGGCCTTGGAAAAGAACAGGCTGCTCTGTTTGAAGGATGAAGTCATGTCGAAAACCCAAAAAATACCTTATAAGGAAAGGAGTCTGGCCTCTTTAAACAAGTTCATAACCATTAGGCTGGGGGAGGCAGGGGAACGTCCAACAGGACACAAATGCACTTTAGCCAAATGCAGGTGTTGTGGCCAGTAAAAATAATCCAACTCCATTATTCAGATTTGAATGTTCTCATCCTTGACTTCTGCTCTAGCCTCTGACAGATAGCTCCTCTCGTAGCCTTCTCCTTTCCCTATAAACGGCAAGGAAGGCTTCTCTCCTTTCAACTTCTGCCCAACAACAGAATGCAGGCAGTGTAGCAAACCAGGGGAGTCAGACCAGCCAATCCGACCCCAAAGCCGGGTCCGTCAACTTCAATTGGGGGAGGTGATAGAGGGAGTCTACCTGCCGGTCGAGGTGCTGCAACCCCTGGCACATGGCACTGGTCACACCTGGAGCCCATCAGGCAATCAGGCCAGCGCTTAAAGGGGAGCCAGGCCAAGGCCGCAGGGGGAGAGAGAACCAGAGAGACAACCCTGGAGGAACGCTGCTATTACGTTGCTGTTACTTTCCCTCTGCTTTGACCCCCCAGAACCGCACTTCGTGAAGGACCACAAACCCCGGATGGGAAGACCCCTAATTTAAAGTTTGTCCCACTACCCTTACCCTGAAACCCTTTAGTAAAAACCCATTCATGTCAAACCCCGTGTTTGAGTCCTATTTTATGGTGTATCGGGCCTTCAAGTCTCCTGGGTTGCTACAGCACAGCAGGCACAATCACGGTGCTAGATTGACTCGATGTACCGCTTGTAACACTAACTTGGCAAAATCCTCTTCAGGAACATGAAGAGGAATATGAATATGCCACCCTTTCTTTCCCCTCGCAAACCGTGACCAGCACGCGTGCAGCGAGAAGACTCACGCACGCAGCCCAACCCCTACCGCCACGCAGGTGCACGGTGAAGGCGTCGGCTGACCCAACAAACACTGCCGCTCACGATGATGCTTGACAGCACGTCAATCCCGGAGATCCTGCCTCGCGACGGAAAGCCAGCACCGCTGAAAGCCCCCTTAAGAGGGGGGCTAACAAGCTTGTTGTGCATCCAGCCCGCGCTGCTTTTCCACATTAAGGGCCATCGACGGCGGGGCCTGAGCCCAATCTCCGCCGAGTCAGCAGGCTTCAGGCATCTCAACAGTAAGGCGGATTGTTGGGGAAACAAAAGGTGTCTGGCCCCCGGACGGGGTCTTCACGACTCGCTTCACCCAGGAGACGGTGACTCTGTGTGGCAGAGGCTGCCCCGCCCCCCAGCCTGGCTGAAATATTTAACTGCTGGGGAGCTGGGGGAGGGAGGAGGGGAGTGGTGGGGGGGGTCTACTGCCGGGAGGGGCAGGTGGTCTACGGCCAGGGCTTGAAGATTGGCCCGTTAAACCACTTCACCACACAGAGCCTCTCCCGAAACTGACACTGCTCTGACTCACACGCAGGGCGAAGGAAGCTGAATCAGGCAGGTTTTAAATGACTGGGTACCTTACACACTCACACACACACTCTCATGCAAACACGTTTGCAGCTCTAACAGCCTCCACGGTACCACAGAATGCAAATGTGCCATCGACATGTGCAAAACGTCCGACGAGCAGTAACCTCTGCAGCCGACCGCAACCGCATTCTTCACGATACAGCATCACCCGGCCGAGTAAACATGCTTCATGTTCATCATGCTTCAAGAATCATTTACGGTCGCACATCTCCACTGGCCAGTAGGATGGTTCTACCATCATCCCTGTTGTGATCTCAGTCCCATCCAGCCCTCCCTCCTGCGGATGGGCTCTGTTGTCCAGCCGTGCTGGGATGTCATCTGTTTAAGGCTCCTGGCCGGGCTAGCAGACAGCATGTTCTGCAGAGGCCGGGGAGTGGCAGGCAGCTCTCCTCGTCAGAGCCAATTAGGCCGCTTCAGCTCTGAGGCCCGCGCATGGGAGCGACGTTCAAGTTCAACTTGACTGCCTGCATTTAGACGTACGAGGAAATGCTTGAGCATGAGTGGGCCGCATCGAGGATGCATGCACAGGTGGAGTGCTAAGCCTGAGACGGGCTCAAGGCCAACATTTGGTATCCCATTAAAAGCCTTGGCTGAGTGACATTGTGAAATCCCTGTAATGGCTACAGCGAGGAAAAACAATATTTAAGAAGAAAATACGTCGTTTTCGTTCCCAAGTTTGAGGATGCAGTCAAGTTGCCATGTCTAAATCTGGATCCTTAGCAGAAGGATACAGTTGAAGTTCAACGTAATGTCTACTGCTATCTTGGCTGTTGCTAAGAAACCTTGGAACAATATTAATGGGAACACTAGATTGGGCACCATTAGGGCTCCTCCCGTTTAAGGTGCACACCCCATGACACACTGCTCTGACCCCACTGTTTAGCAATTAAAAATGCTGAACCAGAGTACTGTGCTCTGGGAAAAATCAGGTCAACAGTCTCACACAAGTCCCCTCGACTGCGCAACGTTCTCCAGCAGATCAGTACACAGCTAAGAGGAACCAGGCATGCTTTGGGCTGATTGCTCTTCTTAGGAATCCCTATGTTACTACATGCATTTGACAGAGTGTGTACGAATGCCAAATGCACCTTTAGTTACAGCATGGACGATGCACTATTCCTAAACACTAAGCTTGCTTAGTTGACAGTCGATATTGCATGCATTTTTACTCTCATTGCAGTGAGGTATCAGAATTCATGTCTAATATAAGGAAAACATCACATTGGCCTGTCCTCGCCACTGAGATCTACTCCATCACTGTCTATCAGACTGTATGTCCAAACAAGTGACGTCGACAATGATTCTGATATTTTGTATGGTAAAAGGAACTAGCTAATATCTAGCTCTGCATTACCCACACATTAGCCGATGACAGTCTAAGACATGTATCATCCAGAGACATAATTCGTTTCTGTTCAGTGCATTCTTGAGCGGTACAGCATGACACCATCTTTACAAACTTGAAAACGGGTATGCGCATCCAGGGTGTTTCAAGGTCCCTACAGGTGTCCATAACAAGGTGTGAGCGAGGCGTCTAGCAGTGTGTGTTGTGTGTTACAAAGGGGGGGGGGGGTTCATGGTTAAATACTGAAATATCTTACCGATGCCGTATGCTTTGGCGAACAGCCACCTTAGGTTCGCGTCTATTTTCGCTCTGGCTGAGTCGTACATTTCCAAAGGTACTATCTCCATTGTCCCTTCACCAACCCCTGCCGAATCCATTTTTCTTCGGGTGCTGTTACGAGCAGCACACAGGTCCACGGCCATGCCTTCAAAATACAATCCCACACATGTCAATGAGAAATGTCTGTAACGGTACATGGAGGCAAAGCATTGTTTCTTAACATTTGCTACAATAGCTAGGCTAGCTAGTAGGTTAGCAACATTGTTAGTGGTGGAGGATGAGCTAGCTCGCTACATCGCAATACAGATGCAAGATGTGCATCCCTTGTTACGCATCATATCTAATGAAATGCTCATTTCAGCAGTGATTTGTATCCAACACAATTGCTAGTTTGTAAACCCACTGGCGCCATTCATTGACAGGGTGGCCTCCCTGTAATCACAAGGTCTGAGGTCCATATATCCAGCCAGTAAGCTTCCCATCTTACATTGTGTGTACTCCAAAATGCAAAACTTTACCTAGTAGTGATAGATAGCTTGGTACTGTAGTCAATATGGTTTATCTTGCTTAACGATAACTATTCTATTCATGTTTGACGACGGGTCAGGTCGGAGTCGAACAGAAAGCCAGCTAGTTGGCCAATATTATTCTGACGTTAACCAGCACAGTACAGCAGGTTACCACCAGATACCACGTTAGCCATGTGAACCATTCTAGCCACGCTAGCTAATACAGCTGAATGATCATACTTCATAGATAAAACAAAATGTCTCAAATACCTTCGAAGACGGGATATATTTTGCTAGATCAACCGAGCTAGCTATATCCAATTGGATAAACGGTTATCCATTAGTGCTAGTCCTTTCCTTATGCACTAGCTCTAAGTGCCTGGACAAGCCCAAGCAACCCCACATATCAGAAAGCAAGCTAGCTAACGTCGTTAGCTAGCACTGGCAGCGAGGTGAAAGGACACCTCCCCAGCAACAAAATCCAATTTGCGGCCTGTTTGACAACCGCGCCAGACACAGGGCACAATTCGGATTGCTAGCCTCCAGACAGTACCTCATCTACAAAACAGTACACCCAAAACGATATACTGAATTAACATCACAAACCAAATACCTGCCAATTGCCCGCTTTGTCGCGACTCCATATATCAATGTATAGATTCAGTCATTGAGAAAAAAAATGCCATTCTGTCAGGGCAAAGAACGGGTTTGTCTGCCCGATCTTATTAGTCCGTCTGTTACTAGTGTATAGGTGGCTACCCAACCGCTACGCCTGCGTGGATAACGTGCTCCATGCATGAATCGAGAGTTTGAAATTAGAAGTATGAAATTGGATATTACAAATGCACGGTGGTCGAATTAAATATGAATCCCTTTTTAACTGACTCACTCTTCCTCTGATTTTGGGCAACCAATCTGTTGGAGTAAGTCAAATGCCTGGAGTTTTCTTACCGATTTGTACTAAATCACACGCTCTATGATGCTCATTTGAATAGTTATGATGAATGTAAAAGTAAGAACATTTATCAATAAAAGAGAGATATAGGTCTCAGAAGTATCCGTTTAATAAATGAAATGTACACCAGATAGGAACCCATAAAAGAAAGGACAGCAGCAGCAACATTCTAGTCTTTGTCAATAATTCGTAAGTTATTCCTGGATCATTGAATAACAGTGTCATCTAGTGGTGGGCAATTTTACAGCGAGGAAAAACTTGAAGCACAGTAGTCTTGAATATTAAATATGAAGATTGACAGATTCCCATGAACTCTATGCATCAATAAACTACATTTGATGCAGTAAATTATGTCCCATGATTTCAAACTGAAATAAAATATCTAACAATCATTTATTTGAATTCCTTTATACGTCAATGTAAATATAATTGAATGTAAACAAAAGCACAGGATGCAGACGAATACAGCCACCAAAATGTGTTTAATGTAACAGTGAATGCAAAGACAGTTGCAGTAAGACTACAGAGTGAGGGTTGATTGCATAGGTTGTTGTTGGTAATATCAGACAGTCCTGCAAGTCACACCAAAGTCCCAGTGCCAGGATGTTCTGTACGAGAACATTGCAGTGTCTCACCCAGTCAGAGCTTAACACTGGTCTGACTAGCTCAAATCTGCAAACTTGAAGTTTGTCATTTGCAATTTAGTTTCCCTTCAGGGGAGATACATGAATCTGAAAGCAGAACCCTCTCAACTAGTGAACCAGATGACTGCCACTATAACTGTCTACTTTAATCTACTTGCAAAGTGGTTGTTTTACAGAAGTGTGGTGGTGTTACAGAAGCTGTGGTGACAACCTGTATACAATTTAATTCTTCAAACTGCTCTGCTCTTGGTACATTTGACATATCAGTCAAAACATTTCCCCCCCCTCAAAAGAGAAATCTTAAATTTGCCTACTTGTATTTCTCTATTTTCAAGAACATTGTTCATTGTTTGGACAATAATAAATGGTAAATTAATAGTAACTATTTTGGCTTAAAATATAAATAACACACCATTCAAGCAAATACATTGCCTTTTAGAAAATAACAAAGCATTTAAGTGATATTAAACATGGCATTTAACAAACCATATGTAGAGATGCTCTGATTCCTAAACATAATGTGAGCGAGGTTAGTTAAAGCCATATGCAATGACAAGCTAAGCACAACGTAATGAAGGGTGCCCTTTAAGGTTGTAGAAAACAACAATGGCCCGACTGAGCAGAAAGTCACATCAACACCGCAATTCAAATATTGAATAAACACACTATTATCCCTGTCCCTCTCTATACCGAAACTCGAAGCAGCTTAACTAGCCCATGTCAAATAACCAAACTAGTTCAGTTTCTGGGATCTCCCATAGGAACCAACGTAATGGTAGAAGGTTCCACATCCACACTACCCCTAAGCATTTCCCACATAAACCTTTTTTTTTCCACAGGTCAACAGAATCCCAAATCCATAGTTAAATTATAGCTATTGCACACAAATGTATTCTATAATGTGTTTTGAACTGGTCTCGTTCATGATGAGGCATGTCATCTCATAGAAGCTAAAAAAGGGAATTCTGTTTTGGTTCAACAGCATAATAAATCTACCCCTCAAGAGAGAACAGTCTAGAACACCATGAGTGTAAAGTCAACCTAATCACACTTTTGTACTAAGATTATTATGTTCAGTTACATGACATATTCTCATGATAATTTCCTTACTAATAAAGGAGAAACAGTGCTGCAGAAAACAATGATGAATTTTTTGTTGACATGACAAAATTCCTTCAGGTTTTTTTTTTTTTTTTTTTTGGGGGGGGGGGGGGGGGTAATTTGGTTTTATTTTCCCCGCATATGTTATGCTGCAAACACGGATGACTAGAAGAACCTCTAGTGAACTGCATGGTGACATGAGAACAGGTGCTTAAAGAACACAATAGGACATTCAGAACACACGGGCCTAGATATCATCTCTGGTGTGTAAAAAC
The DNA here is from genome assembly GCF_054491055.1 of Hypomesus nipponensis. Classification (NCBI taxonomy): domain Eukaryota; kingdom Metazoa; phylum Chordata; class Actinopteri; order Osmeriformes; family Osmeridae; genus Hypomesus; species Hypomesus nipponensis. The sequence continues at coordinate 5,171,492 of NC_140388.1, read as the reverse complement.
AAGCAAAGACAAGTGAACAAATTTGACAGATTACAGACAGTAGAGTATACTTCCCCCCCCCCCCTAAAAGGCAAAAGGTTGAAAGTTAAATAAATATTTGGGAGAAGCACAAAGACAACCTCTCCCAGTTCTTTTTTGAGAAGAGTGGGACTAGCGTCAGTCCAGCAGACTGGTCGGCTCTCGAGGCTGAGCTGAGTTAACTCCCCAAACACATCCCTCTACAACACACCTTTAATGGCCGGGTTTCCCAGATTCGTTAGGAAGCTCTTAACGCTAACAGCTTCTTAAGAATGTTCCAAGAGCGGTCCAGTGCGCTTTTCGAACGTTCTTGAGAAGGTCTTAGCATTAAGAGCTTCTTAACTAATCTGTGAAACCCGGCCAATATCGACTAATAGGGTGGCCACACAAGAGAACAATAACCATATCATTACAGACGACGATACCGACATGAGTCGCTCCACTTCTCCCTAAAGACATTCACCTTTGACGAAATGCAACAACTTAAGGAGACAAAAACAAAAATGTCATTGATATTCAAATCTCGCCACGCAGCTACTTCCGAAGTGTAAACATTGGTTTGATGCCTGATGGTTCGATGACGAAATAATATAAAACGAATCATGTCTGTTACGACTATAAATTGTCCTTATTAAAATGTAAAAACAACATACTCAATTTCAAAATATTATGACTTGAATCATGTGAATAATTATGTTCATGTTATACACGGTTGTTCGCAAGGTTTTCGGCTGTGTTATAAATAGATCTGTGTAACATCTCTTCATCGTTCTTCACACTTCTTCAGGCTTTGACTGTACAAGGCATTAACAAGACTGGTGTCCCAGCCACACCTGCAAACACACACACACGCACACACACACACACACACACTCACACACACCGTAGGCTCTATGTGCGATTCAGTGTCTGGAAGATTCTGGAGATCTGCAGCATGACAGGCCCAGTTTCTGGGTCGTTCATCCACTGCGTGCTGTTGAGAGGGTTTTCCAACATGTCTTCAAATGCTGGGACACAACGGAAGATGGTTTTAGACACTTTCCACCAACACTGTTAACACCAACCAATGCCTGTCATGCAAGCACTTTAGATTTCTGGAGGTACTAGTGTTATAGAGGTATGACTAGTTTTATGGAGGTAGGACTAGTGTTATAGAGGTAGGACTAGTGTTATGGAGGTAGGACTAGTGTTATGGAGGTAGGACTAGTGTTATAGAGGTAGCTCTAGTGTTATAGAGGTAGGACCAGTGTTATAGAGGTAGGACTAGTGTTACAAAGGTAGCTCTAGTGTTATGGAGGTAGGGCTAGTGTTATAGAGGTAGCTCTAGAGTTATGGAGGTAGAACTAGTGTTATGGAGGTATGACTAGTGTTATGGAGGTAGGACTAGTGTTATGGAGGTAGAACTAGTGTTACGGAGTTAGGACTAGTGTTACGGAGGTAGGACTAGTGTTACGGAGGTAGGACTAGTGTTACAGAGGTAGGACTAGTGTTATGGCGGTATGACTAGTGTTATGGAGGTAGGACTAGTGTTACGGAGGTAGAACAAGGTACCCAGAAGGGTCTTGGGGTTGGTGAGTCCCAGCTGGACAACAGGGTTCTCCAGGATAGCCTGGAACAGAGGACTGTTGGTGTCGATGCCCTTGTCCAGGTCTTCTGGAGACGGCTTCCTGTCCCCCAGCAGCCACTCGCACTGCAACGACAACACAGCTCTGAGCATTCCCACGGTCACCCTTGGACTCCATCATCTGCCGTGGGTGTCGTGAGGACAGCGAGGGAGCCGGCCAGAAGCCGTGCACTGGGCGAACCTACCGCGGCATCCTGTTGGTTGTTGTTGACCCGCAGTGCGTCGATCACCTCCTTCTCATCGAAACCCATCTCCATCAGCGCAATCACCGCCTGCAGAAGCGGAACTGGTGCTTGTTAGAGGCAAGTACATTCACAATGTACTCAAATGCAGTGATGATTAACAGGTTGGTTAAAGCTATTCAATCCAGACTGTCCAGTATTCTGTGAATACTGTTTCCCAATATCCAAAATGAGATTAGCCAGTGAGGTTAAATGTCTTGGAGGTGACATGGTGAAGCTCCCTCCCAGATATTTGACACGGTGAAGCTAACTCCCAGATATGTGACATGGTGAAGCTAACTCCCAGATATGTGACATGGTGAAGCTAACTCCCAGATATGTGACATGGTGAAGCTCCCTCCCAGATATGTGACATGGTGAAGCTCCCTCCCAGATATGTGACATGGTGAAGCTAACTCCCAGATATGTGACATGGTGAAGCTAACTTCCAGATATGTGACATGGTGAAGCTCCCTCCCAGATATGTGACACGGTGAAGCTAACTCCCAGATATGTGACATGGTGAAGCTCCCTCCCAGATATGTGACATGGTGAAGCTCCCTCCCAGATATGTGACATGGTGAAGCTCCCTCCCAGATATGTGACATGGTGAAGCTCCCTCCCAGATATGTGACATGGTGAAGCTCCCTCCCAGATATGTGACATGGTGAAGCTCCCTCCCAGATATGTGACATGGTGAAGCTCCCTCCCAGATATGTGACATGGTGAAGCTCCCTCCCAGATATGTGACATGGTGAAGCTAACTCCCAGATATGTGACATGGTGAAGCTAACTTCCAGATATGTGACATGGTGAAGCTCCCTCCCAGATATGTGACACGGTGAAGCTAACTCCCAGATATGTGACATGGTGAAGCTCCCTCCCAGATATGTGACATGGTGAAGCTCCCTCCCAGATATGTGACATGGTGAAGCTAGCTCCTAGGCATGTGACACAGTGAATCGAGCTCCCGCTCAGCTCCTGGTCACCGGGGGGCCCACCCACCCGTGAGTCAGGCCTGAACTCTCGTTTCCTGCGGATCCTCTTGAAGATTTCAGTGAGCTCATCCTGCCGGCCGCTGTCCTCGGCGCTGGGCTGGGAGTGAGAGCGGAGGAGGAGGTGGCTGGAGGCCAAGGGGGATGAGATGGGGCCGGGGGCGGCGGAAGCGGCGGCTGCCCCAGGGGCCTCCAGGCTGGGTAGGGGGGTGTCCACGGAAGGGTCGTCGACATGCTCGATCAGCCACTCCATGGCCTGGGTCACCGACATGCTGCGGAAGAGATGTGCACGACACACACCAGCTCGTGACCAACCCGAGCACGACATCCAAATACTAACACGCTGACCAACACGAGCACGAGGACGACATCCAAATACTAACACGCTGACCAACCCGAGCACAAGGACGACCTCACATCTACACAGATATAATTACCATTTGACAGTTACAGGCACAAAAAAACACACACACACACACAAAAAAAAACACAAAACATAGATCCGGCAGATTGTATTCAATGAGTCATAGAACTAGCATCTACCGGAGTCCTTGGTTCCAAAGGATGGAGTGCTGACTCACTGGTTTAGTCTGAGGGCTTTGATGGCTCTGCTCTCGGGGAAGCCCATCTCCGTCAGCTGCTGAAGGGCCGACTCGTCCACCCGGTCCTCCTCGTCCTCATCCAGCATGGCTGACAATCACAAGCACAAGGGGGACATCACTGCGCTGACCTTGGCCGGGTAGAAAACCAGGCGCTCGATCTGGAAAGGCTGGTGTTCCGCTCTGCGAGGTAGCGGGGCTAGGAGGGTGCTCACGAGGTGCTGCACGTACCGTTGGCCTTCTTGAAGAGTTCCACGGCGTCGGGGTTCAACGCAAGCAGCTTCTGGGCCACTTCGATGAGGGAGACAAGGATTTTCCTGAGTTCCGTCTGAAACTAGATACAATCGTAGAACACGCACACCTGTGGTCAATTGACCCTGGAATGATAAAGGTTGGGTTCAGCCGTGCAAAAGGATTTGAGAGCTGTGTCACTTGTGAGGGCTAATTCATGGATCGTCTTCCAACCTTGGGGCGGCAGTGACACGACCCATGTCGACTTACGTCTCGGATGTTGTGCTGGGTGACAGTGCGGTCGGTGTGGCGGGTAGAGAGGCCAGCGGTGGCCTTCAGGATGGCGTCTTTGTCTGGTGCCTTGTTGTCCTGCTTCTTCTGATAGACAGGGCGAGAGACACGTGAAAGACTGGCCCGATCCGACTGAAAAGAACAACTGTAGATTTTCCGTTAGCCGACGAGCGCACTGCATCCATCTGCCCCTCCCCCTCTTAAAGTCGCCTCGAAAAGCTAGCCTTATCTCTAGGGATTTACCTCGGAAAGAACGCAACTTGAATCACCTACAGATGTGTTTGTGTCTACCTTTTCATCTGCGGATATATCAGCCATTTTTGGCGGTGGCGGTGGAGGCCTTTTCTTGACCAATAGGAGGACATCTGAGGACAAGGGGAATTAGGTCAGGTCTAGATACCACTTGCTCTGTTCTCTGAAATGAGGAAAAGCCAAGCTTACTCAGGTACCTTTATCTTTCAAGTTTTCTTCAGCTACAGATTTAGTTTCTGTGAGGATCCTCTCTGAAGCAGCGTGGATGAGCTTGTGATGGGTGAGTGTTTTAGGGTCTTCAAGACTCCCATGCACGTACTAGAGAAATAGAGATGGGTACATTTAAACGACATGCTACCAGTGCATGCAACACATGTCCAGCATAAATGAGAACACCAAGTACAAATGCAGTCCGATCTGTCTGGCTCTGACCGTAGTTTATCTGCGCCCTGGCGAAAGGAAAAGGCTGCCTTGCAAGATCAAATCTAAAATTAATTTAACAGGCTTCATAATCTGGGCACTACACACACGAGTATGGCAGCCAATGCTGTTATTTAGCTAGGGTATCGAGTGGGGTTTGCAAGCTTATGAACAAGCCAACTTGCTAAGTTATATATAGCATTTCTCCCCAGTTACTATAAATACAATACCACTGACACTGACCATTTCAACGCAGGGCCTGAAAAAAATAAGCGCAAGCTACTATTAGCCAGCTAGCTAGTCTAGCTACACCCCGTGAATGCTAAACCAACCACAGCATCCAACAGTAACAATCATACATGTTTCAAGCACTTCTCTTTGAGTTTTTCAATAGTGGTGTCATCTGTAACTTCTTCCAGCCACTCCGTGCCCTCCATGGTACAAACGTGGATTTTTAATAATTTCCCCGCGAATATCTTTTCTTCTTGAACAAACATAACTGTAGGTTTTTGGTGTAGCTAGCCAGCTGGCTAGCAGACAGTACAGTGATGTTGGCTAGCTTGCTAGCTAGCTAGTCTTAGCACGTAAGACTAGTTGTCGTCCTAAAATGCCTTCGACAACAATGTCAATCAATGCATAGACATACTATTTGCGGATCATTTTGCGCCGACTACTGCGAAATCAATCAAGTAGACAAACTTATTCACGGTTTATTTTCCTCTGTATCAGACACCCAGCGTCAGCGACTACAACCTTATTTTGACTGTTTAATGGTTGAACCCTGAACCAAGAAGACGCAAAACCCCGGTGTATACTAGGAAATGTAGTTTTCAAAATTAAACTGACTGGCCCTTAATTTTTAGACCACAAGAGGGAGACACAGCCTACCTTAAAAAATTAAGGCTGACATCGTCCTGCAAACCTGTCATTTCAGTGCTAAAATTGCATTCAATACATTTAGCTAGTCATTTAGCAGACGCTCTTATCCAGAGCGATACACATCAGTGGCGATTTTAGACCCTTATTAGGTGTGCTTGAGCACCCCTAAATTTCATCTCAGCACACCTAAAATAAGTAATATATATATATATATATATGTATATATATTATTGATTATTATCATTTGATGCTGGTAGTTCATGAAAAAAGCGACATTTTATTCATTCATTCATTCATTCATTCAATATTTTGTATTATAACAATACATAAATGTAGTAATTGTTATTGAGTGAAATTGGGGATTTATATTAGCAAGGGGGTTTAGCACTTTTGCGAGGCACTGTATTCATGTCACATTCTCATTGGGGGCTGAGCACCCCTAAAGGTCTGATCCTAAAATCGCCCCTGATACACATAGCGCAAAATTAAACAATTCTCTAATAATAATTCAATGGGACATTGTCCTGCTGTAAATTATATTAATCAAGATGGACCAGTTCAACTATAACTAAATATCACCTTCAAGTTCAAGCATTCAAAATTCATAGAACAGAAATTCGTTTTTGTTAGGAAAAACGCCAACGCAATTATTATGTTTTTTTTATATATCTGTCTTTTTCAAACAGATTGAAAGTTAGGAGAAAAATACAATTTATTAAAATTACAATTCAGCAGGATGGTATCATTTTATTACAGATTATAGATTGCAATTTGGGCCAACAGTTTTCTATATACTTTTAAAAACATCAAAGGATTACAAGACATCATCTACAAAATAGGACACAAACGTCTTCCTTTTTACATAGCGTAAAAATTCATTTAACAAAATGTCCACATAATACTGTCTTGATTTATAAATCAATAAATAAGAATCCAATCTGTTTGCCTTTGATTTTTGTTATTCGGAAAAAAAAAGAATCATGCAAATGGACTGCAAAAAGTAACATTTAAGATTTTTTAAACAAAATCCTGCTTTCAAAATGAAATGCATTATATGCATACAGTTAAACAACATAGCCACAGGCTCAAACACAGGAGAGGGAAAGTCTGTATCCCTCTGAACAATTAGATACATCTTGGCCACATGGCTATAGAACCTGTGGATGCACAATTTTGAGAGACTTAATCATCTTCTTTTTAAACGTCAATCTCCAAGATGGCTGTATTATTTACAAAACACCAAAAACACACACACACACATACAAACAAACACACAGTGGAATAAGGAAGCAATAACTTGAAGCTTGTTTGATTTGAGCCATACATGCAGCTCCAGAAACAAACATAACTTTTGCTTTTGATCTGAGAACTTTGTGTAATCATCAACGTACAAAATAAAATAGTACATTTGACATTTATTTGTTAAGTCTATCAACACATGACATTTTCTTGCACTGCAAATACTGAACAATTTAAAACAACCTGAAATGTGCTCTATAAAATGCCTGTAAATTAATGTGGTATTTTACAAGATGATACAAAAATATAAACAAGAGATTTATGAAAATGTGATGAAAAAGGAACAAAAAGTGAAAATCCTTGACCAATAAATACCCACGGTGTGTTACATGTACATAACTGAAAAAAAGCTCTAAGAATGTTGGCTAGCGTGATGAGAAGTATAAATAAAAACATGAATAAATAAAAACGAAAACACAGGGAGTATTATGTATGGTTAGTATCAAAGCATATAAAAAGATATTGTTCCCTCGAGAGTACTTTTTCTATAGAAAAATATAGCGCAGTCCATCTTGGTGTAAGGTTCCCTACTTAAATTGCTCTGGTATATGTTCCATCTGAGACTGCATGCTGGTTGGAGGACTTGAAATTCCCTCTGACCAATCGGACATGTTGGAATGCGGGGAGGAGCTTGACCATTGGTCGGGGGAGCCAGGAGAAGGGGTCAGAAAAGGGTGTTTGGACACCTGCAGCTGCTGGTTGGGCGTGGTGTCCATGGGGCCAGAGTAGCTGTGCTGCGAAGGCGGGGTGAGGAACTGGGTGCTGGGCATGGACTGGCTGACGGAGGAGGGCAGTATCTGGGTCTCCTGGGGAAGGAGGGTGTGGATGGGCATGCCGGCGTTGCCTCCCGGGCCTTGCTGGAGCTCGGGGGCGTTCAACTCGCTGCCGACAAAGCCCTGGCTGCTGGTCGTGTTGGAGTTCTGGAGCTGGATGCTCTGCTGCTGGAGCTGCTGCTGGAGGGACTGCATCTGCGGGCTCGGCAGGAGGCGCGGGGCGCCCTGCAGGCCCTGGTAGCTCATCATCTGGGCCGGGTGGCCGCTGTGAAGCGACGCCATCATGCCATGCTGCCCCCCGCCCTGGTGCAAGCCCCCCGGCCCCCCCGCGCCCCTCATGGGGTTGAACGGGCCCGGCTGGCTCAGGGCAGCGTGCATCCGGGACAGCCAATCGCATTGCCCGTTCATGCCCGCCAAGCCGTTGGCGCCCGCCACCGGCAGGTGGGTGAGGCGGGGCGGCAGCGGGTCGAACTGCATCCGCGCCAGCTCCTGCTTGTTGGGCATGCCCAGGTGGCCGAGTCCCATGTGGGGGTCGGCCAGGCCCTGGAGGTGGTTGAGGGACATGGAGGGGGACGGCTGGAAGGGAGAGGTCATCACGGGAGGAGAGGCCACGTCCGAGAGGTACCCGCGGGGGGACTCCAGCGAGTCGACGGGGGAGAGCACCCCCGAGCCGTCCAGGAGGCTGCCCTTCCCGTCCTGGGACGCCTTCTTCTTGGCCTTGGCGTCCTTGCTCTCCTTGCAGCCGGCGCCCTTGGCGCTGGGCTTGCGGGCCTTCTTGCCCTGGGCCTGGGCCTTCATGCTCCCCAGGTAGCCGTTGGGCGAGCACAGCGGGGGGGAGAGGGTGGTGCCGAGGGACCCGCCGCCGTGCATGGGCGGGCTGCGGACCAGGTTGTACTCGTCCATGAGGCGGACGATGTCGTGGTGCATGCGCTCCTGGCCGATGTCCCTGGGCAGCCGGTCCATGTGGTCGGTGATCTCGCGGTTGGCAAAGTGCTCCAGGAGGACCTTGGCCGTCTCGTAGCTGCCCTCCCTGGCGGCCAGGAACAGAGGGGTTTCCTCCTGAGAGACGGGAGGGGAGAGAGGGAGGGATGAGGGGAAGGGAGAGAGAGGGAGAGGGAGAGAGGGAGAGGGAGAGGGAGAGGGAGAGAGAGAGAGAGAGAGAGAGAGAGAGAGACGCACTGTTTATTCCAGGGGAGGTGGAGCGGGTGGTTGTTTTGGTAGTTCATCTTGTATAAGATCAGCAGAGATAACGTTGTAAGGATGTTTTTTCGTGGTTAATCTTTTATGGGATCTGCATGGATAACGTTTGAAGGATGTTGTCGTGGTTAATCTTGTGTAGGATCAGCAGAGATAATGTTTGAAGGATGTTTTCGTGGTTAATCTTGTGTAGGATCAGCAGAGATAATGTTTGAAGGATGTTGTCGTGGTTAATCTTGTGTAGGATCAGCAGAGATCATGTTTGAAGGATGTTTTCGTGGTTAATCTTGTGTAGGATCGGCAGAGACAGCGTTTGAAGGATGTTTTCGTGGTTAATCTTGTATGGGATCGGCACAGATAGCGTTTGAAGGATGTTTTCGAGGGTAATCTTGTGTGGGGTCAGCAGAGATACGGGTTTAATGCTCACTTTGTTGTCTTGCAGGTCCTTGTTGGCACCATTCTTCAGCAGGACAATGGCTGCCTCCACATTGTTGACAGCGGCTGCCCAGTGCAGGGCAGATTTACCTGTTCGGCAGACAAACAGCACTCAAACACAGCAACTAACAACGCATGTTCACACTGGCTGTAAGTAAGTAAGTAAGACTTTATTTATATAGCACTTTTCATTCAAGAATTGCAGCGCAAAGTGCTTTACATAAAATCGACAAAAACAATAATACAAGTGTTGATCTAACTAGCCGCACTCTATCTGCGGTCTCTCGAAGTAAGTACAGTGTGCTTTAAAGGGATTGATCACAGGACGCTCTGCGCGAGCTGGAGGCGAGGACAGGAAGCTGGAAGCTGACTGTACGAGGCTGGGGGGGGGGAGGGGGGAGCGTACCGAAGTCGTCGATGGCGTTGACGTCAGCGTGGCAGGTGATGAGCTCCTCCACCATGCCCTCCACGGCCAGCCTGGAGGCTAGGATCAGAGGGGTGGTGCCGTCCTGCATGCGCGCGTCCAGATCTGTGGCCCGGTTCCTGATCAGAATCTACACAACGACAAGTGTCGTGTTCAATTCGAGGTTCAAGTTCGACCAGAACAGATTGTCGATCACTGAAATAAGCGGATTGAAAATAATGTATACCGGAATTTTCGGACTATAAGCGGCGCCTTTTGTCCCATTTTTCGACCCTGCGGCTTATATAACGGTGCGGCTGATCTATGGATTTTTACAGCTAACGGCTAACGGTTAATACGTGGGAGCTTCCTCAAGCAGCCATCTCTTTCCCAACAATCCCCTCTGTGCACGAACCCTTACATATGGTAATTAAACACTCAATTTAGCTGCTGCGGCTTAGATAACGGTGCGCCTTATCGTCTGAAAATTACGGCCTATATATTTTTTTTTGCATTTTTCATGCTTTATTGGACAGTTTGTGAAATGTGACAGGAAAGGCAGGGGGAGGAGAGAAGGGAAGACACACAGCAAAGGACCATGGCCGGACTCGAACCCAGGCCGCTGTGGTAAGGCCTCCCGCCCCCCTCCCCCACTCTCTGGAAGTCTCCCTGAGGTGTCACCCTACACCGCCCCCCCCCCCCTCCCCCCACGACCCCCCCCCCCACCTGGAAGACTCCCTGGGCGTCGGCGGCCACGGCGGCGTGGAGAGGCGTCCGGCCCATGTTGTCCTGGACGTTGGCGTCGGCGCTGGCCTCCAGCAGGCGCTTGGCGGCGTCGGAGCGGGCGTAGCGCGCCGCCAGGTGGAGGGCCGTCTCGCCCGTGCGGTCCGTCTGGTTGTGGAGGTTGGCGCCCTGGTAGATGAAGTCGCTGATGACGTTGGCCGACGCGTCCTCCTCCTCCTCGCTGTTGCCCGTCTCCAGGCCGCCCCCGCTGCACGAGGCAATCATCAGGGGGGTGAAGCCGTCTGGGCGGAGGGGGAGGGACGGGAGGAGGAGGAAGAGGAGGAGGGAGAGGAGGAGGAGGGAGAGGAGGAGGGAGAGGAGAAGGAGAGGAGGAGGAGGGAGAGGAGGAGGGAGAGGAGAAGGAGGGAGAGGAGGAGGAGGGAGAGGAGGAGGAGGAGGGAGAGGAGGAGGAGGGAGAGGAGGAGGGAGGGGAGGAGGAGAGAGAGGAGGAGGAGGGAGGGGAGGACAAACGGGAGGAGGGGAGGAAGAGGAAGGGAGGAGGCCGTGTTTATTGCGACGTGAGAATCCGCCCGTTCGGAAAAAGCCGTGGTGTTTTGAAGTGCACGGTCAGCACCCCCCACCTCCACCGTCACCCCCCTCCCCCTCCCCCACCCATCATCACCCCCTGCCCGGTGACTGCTACAAACTTTCCCTGCACTTCAAAGCGCGGGAGGAGATAAAAAAAAAAAAAAACGAGGCAACAACAAAACAAATCGAACGTCGGATTCGACTCTGGTTCTGCCCCGGTTGAATCATCGCAGCTTTGTTTTCGATAACGGATTGGGATCGAGCCGCCCGTTTGGCTGCCTCTGAGAGAGAAGAGCGGTCGGGGGGGATAGACAACCCGGCTTGTGAGAGCCAGGCGGCTGGAAAAGTGAGAATGATCCTCTTCTAAGAGGCAGCTCAGCCAGTCAGCTTGGATGAGTCTCTCTCCTCTTCAAAAGGAGACCCGAGCTCCCAGATCTGACAGATTTTGTCGATTCAGGAACATCGATCCGTATATGTAAAGAGGTGTGCTCTAGTTTTAAGCACCGTAATTCTGGTTGTCTTAAATATTCTTCGGGGGGGGGGGGGAGCATAGCAGTCTAAAAGGGTGTTTTTGTGGGTTGAGGCCTTTATTGGTTTTATTAATAAAGCATGTCAAAAGAGAAGGCCTATTACGGGTCACATGGTTCATCAGAGCGGGAGTTTTCCCCTCGGGTCCCAGGCTTCCAGCCAGCTGCTTTGAAGAAGATCCTTCCACCCGGGGGACATGGGGTGTTAGTACCTCCTACACACACACACACACACCTGCTACACACACACACACACACCTCTGACACGCACACACTTGCACGCACACACACACACCTCCGAGACACACTTCCTTACCCACACACATGCAGTGCACGCAGACAAACATATGCGTGTGTATGCACAAGCCCGCAAACACACTGCTTACTGAGCAAGCGTATTCCTACGCTAAATACAGATATTTTCTTTGCCTGTAATGCTACGGAATTTAATAGTTTGGAAGGGATGTGGGAGCTATAAGACAGACATTTGAGAACATAAATTGTTTTATATGATTTACATTATTTAACTTCATTAGTTAATGTATACATTCTGGGTAACAGCACAAAATACTTTCTCCAGTAAAATCTACCCCCAAAAGTCTTCAAATAACCCTAAAACTAATGTAAAACTAATTTCTGACTTCTGGACTTGTTCGCAAAGAAACACAATCTCCAGAAATCAGTTCGAATACTGGTCGTGGCTCACTGACAGACTGAATGATCCTCATTTTAACATTCACCACACCACAAAAAATGTATACAATTCCAAAAAAAGATTTGTTGGAGTCGTGCCTTCCGAGAGGAGCACAGTCTATCCACCCTGAAACCCTTCTCTGACCGATTGGAGAGTAGCAGTTCACCCACCTGGTCCTCTGACGTTTACATCCATGCAGTAGCTCTCGATCTCTCCCTGGGGGGGAGTGGGGGCCACGGAGGGGACCCGCAGGTCGGCTGCATCCAGGTGCTGCTGGGTCCACTGCCGCTGGTCCGGCTGGTCCTCCAGCTCCAGAATCGCCTGCTCCTCAAACTGCTACAGAAGCACAAGTCCGGGTGTCAGCCGTCAACCCCACGAGAGAACGTCCACGATGTCGCTGTCAATCGTCTGAACGGCACAACGAATGAGCGCGAAAGCTACGTTTCCTCAGCGTCGGGTCAACTTTCGAAACCTGCCGGAACCAGCAGGGGTTCTTCTCGGGCGAACCCCCCCCCCCCGTCCCCCCCGTCCCCGGTCCGGCTGCTCGTGCTCCCCCCCTCCTTACCCTGAAGCGCTTGGCGTCGGACGACTCCTCGTCCCCCCAGTCCTGGTGAGTGTCGTCCATCAGGGCCAGGTCCGAGGGGTTCTTCAGAGGTCTGCGGGTCAAGAGAGAGCCAGGCTCCGGTGAGGACCCAGAAGCAGCGAGCGGCTGCGCCCCCCCCCCCCCTCCCCCCGACCCTGTCCTCCCTCGATTAGACGAAAGCGTCGACTCAGCCCCCCCACCCTGTCCCGCTCGCAGCCTCAGACGAGTCAATGAACACACCGCTTCCTAAACCTGTTGTGACCCTCTCAGGAGGAGCCCAGCCCGTCCCCGTCTCATTCACATCTCTTCTACGACACGGCTTCTCCTTTCTGCTACCCAACCCCACCCCCCCCAAAAAAAGGAAAATTACACTCTAACCCTACCCTATTCCACCCGTCTCCACAACCCAACTCTTGACGGCTCAGGGAAGCCGATCCCAACTCCACAGAAACCCAACAGCTGAACCCGACGCGACAAAACCCGACAAAGGAGAACGTTCCGGGCCCTGGCGGGTCAACTTACTTCAGCCTCACCGAGTCCTCCCCGACGGGCTCCCGTCTCTTCTTCTTGCTGGGCTCGCCGCTCTTGAAGCCCTCGGGGAACCACAGCTGTCCGTGCTCGCGCCGCCGCTTCCTGGACGCCACCATCGCCACGCCCAGGAAGGCCAGCAGCCCCAGCCCGGCCACGACCACGTAGACGGGGTAGAGCACGGGGGGCGGAGGGTCCGACTCACCTGGAGGGGCGAGGGGGGGGAAAGCATGGTCAGGGTGGCGGGGTCGCGCGGGGGGGGGGGGGGGGGGGGGAGAGCGCGAGGGCAGGTAGTCCAGCTCGGCTAGGCTAGGGATGGATCCCGCTCCAACGCAGGACCCCGAGCTCTGTCCATCAGCCAGCGGTGCCCAGACCAAAATGACGAGCCCCCCTCACGTTTGTCAAACGACGTGGTTCTATCTGTTCGGATGATCTGAATTGCTAACCGCTCCCCGTGTAAGCACATCAAAAAGAGCAAAGGGAGAGAGAGGGAGAGAGAGAGAGAGAGAGAGAGAGAGAGAGAGAGAGAGAGAGAGAGAGAGAGAGAGAGAGAGAGAGAGAGAGAGAGAGAGAGAGAGAAAGAACACCTCCCCTTTCTCAACCCAGGGTACCAGGAGACAACTTTACCATTTCTTCTTTAAGGGGAAAAAAAAGACGGGGGGATTAATGAACTTCAAATTACTGCACGCGCTGTAAGCTGTAAAGACGTAGGATTTATTCGGATTTTCAAGATAACAAAGACTCCCAACTTCTAGCACACTCCCGATCAATTTTTCCCCTTCTCTTTTTTCCCTCCGCTAACGATTTTGAAATGATAAACTCTCCCCACCTAAACCCTTAGAGATGCATTAAGTCCTGGTATTACACTCGGAGAGGTGAAGGTTGCAGCAGCCTCACACTGTGAGATGAACGTGTGTGTGTGTGTGTGTGCAGTGAAAACGGCGAGAGGGAGCGCGAGAGAGGGAGGGAGCAGTAGACTGGTATGTAGCTGCGGTAGGGGCCTGTTTGAGTTGATTTCAGGCAATTAACCATCTGAGGCCCGAAGCGAAAGGATTTACACACCAACGGTGTGATTGATTGTTTAGTCCTCCTGATTCAAAATCGCATTTGTTCCATTGTCGAAAAACAAACACACAATACGAGAGCCCCCGGCACCCGTTTGATGAAGGGGGTGGGACTCGGATGTTTTCTGTTTGGCTGTCTGTGTGAGTGTGTGTTCTTTGGGATAGGGAAAAAAAACGTGGTCACGCCTTTTAAGCGCCACGAGGGGGGTAAACGTGCGTGTCTTCTTCGCCGGAGGAGAGCTACACGACGACACTTACTGCGGACGGCCTCGATGACGTAGGGGATGTCGAGGCTGCCGCTGGAGGCCAGGGCCCCCAGGAACGCGGCCACGTCCGTGGTGCTCTGGAAGCACTCCTCGTACTGCTGCAGGCACTGGCGGTTGTCGATCTCCAGGTACACGATCGACCTGAGGAGACACAAGGCACGAATGACGTCACAGTGAATATTTAGCCCCTTTCGAAGCGAAGTCGGATAAGCGTTAGGTTCACATTTCCGACGCTTTCATCCAAACTGACTAGGAAACGTGTTTAAGGGGAAGGGAAGACGCTCTCTTTCGAAGCGAGCCGAGCCCGTCGAGACCGGAGGAGTCTGGGAAAAAGCCCCAGCTGTTCGACCTCGTCGGTGCTCCTTCGTTCATCGTCAACGCACTTTCAGGCTCTATCGGGCATCCCGCGAAACCTTCTTACCCTTTAATCTGAACGTGGTCCAGCTCCCTCCGGTCTCGGCCGAGCACTCGGGACAGGCCCCCCCCCCACCCGTCGGCCGAGCGCTTCCTGTCGTGCTTCCCGAGTTCCCGGTCGCTGCCGTAGTACGGGTAGAGCATGAGGTCGCCGCGCGCGTCCTTCCGGAACAGCACGTTGGTGTGGAGCACGCGGCTGAGCTCGCGCAGGAACGACGAGGTGATGTTGCGGAGCTGCTCGGGCACGATGTAGACCACGAGGACCAGGCGGCCCGCCGCCATCTTCTCGGGGACGTCGTCGGCGCAGTCCAGGCCGTCCCACTCGCACTCGGCCTTGTTGCAGCCCTGGTCGCAATGGCCGTCCGCGTAGTGGTCCTTGCAGTACTGGTCGTACAGCGGGCTGGAGGGCGGACGCGACAGAGAGAGGACAAGATTAAGGATCGTCGGTCGCTTCGGATAGACATGACACTCTTCCGAAGGCCCCTTGGTTCTGTTTATGACTTGATATATCAGTCGTTTTTCGACCCTAAATAAATAAATATATCATTTGTTGTAATGATTTATTTTACATGCATACACGAATAGTATGCTGTCAATTATGACATTAAATACACGGAAAAGGCAGACATCGTAGGCTGCATCCATGATTATTATCTATAATATATACATTCATATTTGAACTACCGTTCAGGGTATGTTGTTTTGTTTGAGCCAGTCTCCTCAAGATTTTTCCGGAGCACTCCGGCCATGCGCCACTCACTTGCACTGCGCCTCCGCGTCCTGGCAGTCGAAGCCGTCGTAGAGGCAGCCGGCGTCGTTGCACTGCGGGTCGCACCTGCCGTCGCCAAAGTAGCGCCAGCACTGCAGCGCCGCCGTGCAGTTCTGCCACGGGTCCTCGAAGTTCAGCGAGCAGTCGCCGCCGTCCCAGCCGCAGGCGTGGTTGTTGCACGCCGCGTGGCACGAGCGGTCCCCCCGCCGCTCGGCGCACTGCGCCACCGCGCAGCTCTCCTCCACCTCGGCGGGGGGGGGGAGGGGTGATCTCGCGCCCGAAGCCGCCCGGGGAGCGCGGGTCCAGGATGTGACACAGCAGCCCGTCGAAGCGGGAGGGGCACACGCAGCGGTGGTACGGCGCCGCCGACGTGTACTCGCACGTGCCGCCGTTGTAGCAGGGGTTGTCCGTGCAGGGGCTGCCGCTGGGGTACTGGCACGCCGGCCCGGCGAAGGCGGGCGGGCAGAGGCAGCGGGGGCTGCGGGGGCCGGAGACGCAGGTGCCGGCGTTGAGGCAGTGGAGGGAGCCGCACGCCTGGGCGTCGTACTCGCACGTGGAGCCGGTGTAACCCTGGGGCGGGGGAACAACCAAGGAGTGAACACAGCCGGAGGTTAGAATCGGCAATGGGTTCAACAGCAGTGTGGTGTCTGGAGCTGTGCGCTCAGATCACGGGAATGATGTTGGTGCGGGTTGCTTGTAGGGTCACCGCATTTGAAGGCTATCGCACTTACAGTGGGAGGTAAGCCTCAGGTGGGAGGTGTACCGTATCGTATTGTGATGTGCAAACACTTGCATTTCTGGTATGGTAGAACCCCTTTACTCACAGGTGGACACTTGCAGATGAAGCCCTGAGGAGTGTTGCTGGCCATCGCGCAGGAGCCTCCATTCTGACAGGGTGTGCTCTTACAGCCATCAAACACCTCCTCACAGCGCAGGCCTGAACGCAAGCAGCACACACAGGTCAAGTTTTACAAGTTCACCCAGGCCTCTGTGTTTTAGCCCACAAAAAGCTCAAAAATGAGCTTCAGCTCATTTGGCCCGACATGCCTCTGTGAGGAAGTCGAACGACAGGATCGTTCGACCTGTATTAGCCCGCAGAAAGGCTCACATTCGAAACTGGCGACGGAAAAACAGGTGCTCAGTACATGCACGTATTTCCACACCTCACATTTGCAGTTAGTCATTCAGCAGACGCTCTTATCCAGAGCGACGTACAGTAAGTGCAGGGACATTCCCCCCGAGGCAAGTAGGGTGAAGTGCCTCATTGGGCACAGCCGGGATTCGAACCTGTAACCATCTGATTCCTAGCCCGACTCCCTTACCGCTCAGCCACCTGACTCCCCCGCAGTGCGTCTCCCTGCGTTCCGCCCGCTGCTCACCTGTGTATCCCGTCCGGCACTCGCAGCGGTAGTTGTTGGTGAGCTGCACGCAGTTGCGAGTCCCCCGTGGGTCGCAGGGGTTCGACAGGCACTCGTTGACGTCGCCCTCGCAGCGCTCGCCCACGTAGCCGGCCGGGCACGTGCAGTGGTAGCCCCCCACGCGGTCCACACACCTCCCCTTGTTGAAGCACTTGGGCTCCTTGGTGACCGGGTCGGAAAACGGGGCGCAGTCGTCGACGTCGATCTCGCAGTGGTCCCCTAAGAGGTACGGCGGGGGGAGAGGGACAAACAAACGGTCAGTGCCGACCACAACGTTTGTCCTTTTTCGGATGAAAATCGGACGACGGGGGCGAGAGAACGTGTGGCGCTGACCGACTGTCAACAAGCACCCCGAAAACAACAAACGGATTTCTTAGGGGCGCGCGCAAGCCCTTTAACACGTCGACGGGTCACCTTCATTAGAGAAATCCAGTTCAGACATGCGCTGGGCTGTTAAGCCCTAATTAATGAAGAGCTGCAGACATCTGGAGCCTAGGGGGGCATAGAGGCGAGGGATGGAGGGATGGGGGGGATGTGCAGAGGGGTGGAGGGAGGGACGGATGGACGGACGGGGGTGGGTGCGGAGGAGCGAGGTGGGTGGGGTCCCTGACCTTGTGTTCCTCTGGGACAGGAGCATTTGTAGTGATTGATCAGGTCAATGCAGGTGCCCCCGTTCTGGCAGGGCTGGGAGAAACACTCATTGATCTCCTCGGAGCAGTTGGTCCCAACGTAGCCTGGTATACACTGAGAGAGAGAGAGAGAGAGAGAGAGAGAGAGAGAGAGAGAGAGAGAGAGAGAGAGAGAGAGAGAGAGAGAGAGAGAGAGAGAGACAGAGAGAGACAGAGAGAGACAGAGAGAGAGAGAGAGAGAGAGAGAGAGAGAGATAGAGACAGAGAGAGACAGAGAGAGACAGAGAGACAGAGAGACAGAGAGACAGAGAGAAACGGGAGAGAGGGAGAGGGAAAGAGAGAGGGAGAGGGGGAGAGGGGAGAGAGAAAGTGAGAGGAAATGGAAAAGGGAAAGACAGAGAGAGGGGGAAAGGGATAGAGGAAAAGGGAGGAAGAGGAAAAGAGAGAGTCAGATCGATGTTTGACATGAAACACAGCTTATTTTGTTTACCAAGCTGTTTTCCTGGCCCTGCGTTCTGCCAAGGCCAGCGATATCTTTTTCATGGAGGATCAAAAGCTGGTGAGCATCAATTAATACTCTCCTTCTCCTCACTGTCCAAGAGCTGAGTTTATAGTGAAAGCAAGATTTTGATGAAGCCCAATAGAACCTGAAAGTCCATTTACGATGAATAAAGGAGCATCACTGATGTATAACAGCGCCATTTTGCTCCGGACCCCTCAGGAGTCCACCCGCTCGCGTTTCAAGAAGCTCTCTTTTCTAGAATGTTCCGTGTGCTCAGTGCTCCGAGTGAGCAGTCAAATCTAGCGGCCCACCTTGCAGGCGTAGCCACTCAGGAAGTCGGTGCAGGTCGCTCCGTTCTGGCAGGGGTTGGGCGTGCACTCGTCCACCTGCTCCTCGCAGTAGCTGCCCGTGTAGCCTGCCTGACACTGGCAGTAGTGGCTGCTGCCGGCGTCCAGACACTGGCCAGAGTTACCACACAGCTGCAGCACGTCCACACCTGGGGGAGGAGAGAGAGGGAGAGGGAGGGAGGGAAGGAGGGAGGGAGGGAGTAGAGGGAGGGAGGGAGGGAGTAGAGGGAGGGAGTAGAGGGAGGGAGGGAGGCAGTAGAGGGAGGGAGGGAGGGAGGGAGGGAGGGAGGGAGGGAGGGAGGGAGGGAGGGAGGGAGGGAGGGAGAGGAGGAAGGGAGGGAGGGAGGGAGGGAGGGAGGGAGGGAGGGAGGGAGGGAGGGAGGGAGGGAGGGAGGGAGTAGAGGGAGGGAGGGAGGGAGGGAGGGAGGGAGGGAGGGAGGGAGGGAGGGAGGGAGGGAGGGAGGGAGGGAGGGAGGGAGGGAGGGAGGGAGGGAGGGAGGGAGGGAGGGAGGAGGGAGTGTAGGGAGGGAGTGGTGGTTCGCCCAGTTCAGAAAACATAGTCTGATGAGGATTCCCACTGGAAAAACACAACGAACAGCTCCACAAACACGCCCCAACACAAACACCCACACACACAGTTACATGCACATCCACACACCCAGAAACACACACACACACACACAGCTACACACCCCGACACCGAGACACACACGCACGCGGTCGTCCAGAGAGCAGCTCTCCCCTCACCTCTCTGCTTGGCCGCCACCTGGCAGGACACGCTGGGCACGTCGCAGTAGTGACCCGTCCAGCCTGTCTCACACTCGCAGGTGTAGCTGGTGCCCCGCTGCCAGCAGCTGCCCCCGTTCTTACAGGGCGACGAGTCACACCAGCGCACCAGGTTCTAACACACACAGACACACGCAGGTCAGGTCAGGGACATTCATTTCACAGCACGGTGGAACTGGCCACTACCAACAGCACATTTCACCGTGGGGTAGGTCGATTCGCCGAACACAAGAGATTTTTCCGCACGCGTCGAAAAGTATCCGACCCAAACTATCCCCCCCCCCCCGACCCACCCCCTCTTTCGAATCCACTCCCCCCAAAAGGCACAAGCGCGCTACCTGGCAGTTGAGGCCCGTGTATCCGTGGGGACAGGAGCACTTGTAGGTTCCGTAGCTGTCCAGGCAGGTTCCCCCGTTGACGCAGGGCTTGGAGTCGCACTCGTTGATGTCGTGCTGGCAGTAGACGCCGGTGAACCCCGGCGGGCACAGGCAGGCGAAGGTGTCGATGCCGTCCACGCAAGTACCACTGTTGAAACACGAGCTGGGGAAGAGAAGAAGAAGAGAAAATAGTTCACGCGTGTCCACGCGGCGACAAACAGGAGGATTCCCCCCCCCCAAAAAAGTACAACGTTCATTCTGAAATGGTCGAGTGTCCCTTGTCTATATGTTTGTATGTCTATTCTGTTTCTTGTTTTTTTGGCTTGCGATGACTCTCTACCAAAGGGGGAAGACATTGACAAGGTTTAAGTTCGAGCACTGGGGGGGCCCAGCACACAAGCCCCACAGACGGACAAAAGCTCAGGTAATAGACGTGGTCCCGACTTGACAATATTGACCGGGAACCGTAAACATGGCGCGACGACCGTGTAGCGGCCGATTACCTCTCGGTGCAGTCGGGCGTGTTGTTCTCACAGTTGATGCCACCGAAACCCGGGGAGCAGGTGCAGGTGTAGCTGTTGACGCAGTCGGTGCAGTTGGCCTCGTTCTGGCAGGGGTCGCTGTCGCACTCGTTGATGTCCTCCTCGCACCTCGTCCCTCGGAAGCCGGGAAGGCAGCTGCACGCGAAGGAGTTCACCTCGTCTCGGCAGAAACCCCCGTTGCTGCAAGGGTCTGAGCGGGTCGAGAGGAAGGCCCGAGGGGAGTTAGCTTTTAGCTTGGCGCAAGTTCCTCTGACCCGCTGTTGTCGTTGGGACTTCCCGATTTCCTTACATTGGCTATCACTGGTGTGATATCACAAAATCACCCCAAAATGTCAACTCATCCGTTGTTAGCCGAGAGACTGTGACCTAACCTAAATCCTATTTTTATTTGATCTGTTATTTAGACCTTCATTTGCTCATGTACTTTCCTTTGTTCGTTCTACCTCAGGGCTTGTTCTATATTGAGTATATTAAGAGTGTAAAATGTAAAAACCGGATCCAAATTACACACACTTGGCCAATAAGGCCAATTGATATGTATTAGCATTGCAAATGAAGCAAATCAAATACAAGCCAAACACGATACAAAATGAAGGCTATAAAACGGACCAACTCTACCCCGATTAGTGTAAATCAGAGAGAGAAAGAGAGAGAGGTGGGCGGGGAGAAAGAGTAGGAGAAGCCAGAGCTGAGGAGAAGCCCTCAGGAGAAGAACCATCTAGAGCACAATGTTCCACATTCCCTTTTATACCCAACTGCTATCTGTAGGAACAACCAATCAGGCCACACCTTAACCCTTACTTGTCAACATATGACTAGCAACGCGACAGTCCGTCGAGGTGTGAGAACCATCGAGCAGAGACTCAGAGACTGTCCAGCAACTCCAGTCTTCAGCATATGAGAGGTGGGGGCAGGGGGGGGGGGGGGGTCGCCCGGCCTACAATTCAGACTCTCCCTGCGTACCACCCCCCCAGCTCAGAGGAGAGAGGGAGGAGGAGGGCTAGGACCTACTGGGTTTGCAGTCGTCCACGTCGGCCTCGCAGTCGCGGCCGCTGTAGCCCGGCTCGCAGCTGCAGCGGTAGGCGCCCGGGCTGTTCTGGCAGGCGGCGCCGTGGAGACAGGGGCTCTTCACGCACTCGTTGACGTCCACCTCGCAGGTGTGGCCTGAGGGGGAGGAGCAGACACGATGCTCGGGAAGGAGAAGAGAGACAGGGCCGGGGGGTGGGGGGTGGGGGAGGTTTGGTGTGTGGAGGGTCTGCGTGCAGAGTGTGTGCGGAGGGTGTGTGCAGTGTGTCTGTGGAGTGTTTGCCGAGAATGTGGGCAGAGCGCGTGTGTGGAGTGCGTGCGGAGTGTGTGTGTGTGTGTGTGGAATGCGCTCGGAGTGTGTGTGGAGGGTGTGTGGAATGCGCTCAGAGTGTGTGTGGAGTGTGTGTGGAGGGTGTGTGGAATGCGCTCGGAGTGTGTGTGGAGTGTGTGTGGAGCGTGTGCGGAGCGTGTGGGTGGTCATCTCACCCTGCCAGCCCTTGGGACACACACAGGAGAAGCTCTCGTAGTCCTCAGACTCTTGACACACACCTCCGTTCTGACAGGGCAAGGGGCTGCAGGGCGCTAGCAGCGTCTCACAGTTCTCACCTAACACACACACACACACACACACACACATTATCACCTGGAGTTCATATTATTGTGTTACACATTGGTATCACAGCATTTGGGGCCGGGTGGATACGGTTCAGGATCTGATTGGTGGGCAAGGCTGTGGTCAGGATCTGATTGGTGGGCAAGGCTGTGGTCAGGATCTGATTGGTGGGCAAGGCTGTGGTTTGTTGATGTGGTTACAGTTTGTAAAATGTGATTTGTGTGATAACAACCTAAGTCAACTTGCATATATAACTGTAGTGGGCATTATTCGGTGTGCAACAACCCAGACCGTCGAAAAGACGGACAGCACTGGAGCTGTTTGGACCAAATGTTACAACTCCTATCTGTTTTCCACGACACCCGGCCCGGACAGGAAACAGCCCGCCGCTTCCTGTCATTGTCTGAGCATTTGCTGTTCTGTGAGACAGGAAGCCAGCAAACAGGAAATGTGTCAAGCACCCAGTCCCACCCGCGTGACAAGCCCTACTATTATTCCAGGGCTGGGATGATATGTGGATTTTTCCAAAAAGAAAACTTGGGGAATCAATAAAAAGAATCGCCCAGAGGTGGTCCATCATGATCTGTTTTTTGAAATAATAGCTCATGAGAGGACACGCTCGGGAGGAAAATATTGTTCACGTCTCGTTATCAGTGACACAGAAGTGTCACAGAGGGCCAATGTCAACAGACGCTCGGTGCGTTTACACCCAGCGGAAGTCTTGCTGCTGAACTTTAGTGGAAAACGAGGATCTTAAACATGCCTTTTCTTCCGCGGCTCTAACGCGGTGCCGGACAGCGAGGACTTGAAAAAACTCACAGGCAGGAAATAGCAGACGCTTTCGTCTGAGCGTATCAAACGTTCCTCGAGTCCATGTTTTCATACCGGTGTAAGGGAGGAAGCAGTTGCACTTGTATCCCGCCACGTCGTCGATGCAGGAGCCCTGGTTGAGGCACGGGTTGGAGGCGCATTCGTTGATGTTGGCCTGGCAACTGGGACCTGAAAACCATCCCGACGTCAAAAGCAAGTTGAGAAGCAGTATCAGAGCTGGAATGAGGGGAACGGGACCCGTTGGAAGATGAGCGTTCAAACACACACAGACACACACACGCGCGCACGCTCACCGGTGAAGCCGGCTCGGCAGGAGCAGGTGTAGCCGCTGGTCATGTCCTTGCACGTCCCTCCGTTCATGCACGGGTTGGACTCGCACTCGTTGTTGTTGACGTCGCAGTCCTTCCCGCTCCAGCCCGAGTCACACAGACAGTCGTACCTGAGGGGGGCATGGCGCTTCGTCAACAACGAGCATTCGCCTCGATCGCGACAATCTTTCTCGAGCAAAATCGTTCCCCCGAAACCGCTCCGCCCGCATGCTCACCCGTTGACTTTGTCCTGACAGTGACCGTGGATACAGGGGTTGCTAAGGCACTCGTTGACCTGGGAGAGGCAGGTGGCGTCGTGGTAGCCGTCGGGGCACGCGCAGGTGAAGCCGTTGATGCCGTCTCGGCAGGTGCCGCCGTTGTGGCAGGGGTCGGGGGAACACTCGTCCACGTTGATGTTGCACATGGTGCCTGAGAAACACGACGACAGGATTTGAGGTCGCTCGGCCGTCGGCATTGATAGTAACACAGTCACAGTAACACAGGAATACAGACCGTGACACAGTTAAAACAAGTGAACAGAGTCAAGGACATTTTAGCATAGATCCTCAAGTTGGTTGAAACGGGTCTCCCTCAAAACATGCTGTTGACGTTGAACACAAAGCACAGCCCGCTAGAAGACACCGCACAAAGGGGCCGCACAATAGGCCCTCTATCGGCGCGGCAAGTGTATCCGTTTACAGAAACGCGGTGGAGTTCGCCAGCTACCGGAGGAGACGACCATTATCCGGGAGGAGCCAGGTATGGCCGAGGGAGTTCAAGCACTTCCCCGGCCTTTTAAGAGATCGGTTTTCAGGGGGCTTAGAGGGAGAGGTTTCTTGTTCAAAGCGCGGCGGGCCGCGGCGTGTCTGTAGGTGGGGCTGGGATAGGGATACCCGCGCGTCTCTGCGAAGTGTGCTCGCTTGCCATCTGTCCCCCCAACCTACCACCCCACACACCCACCCACCCACCCACCCACCCCTCTCTCTCTCTCTCTCTCTCTCTCTCTCTCTCTCTCTCTCTCTCCTTTTCTCCCTCCCTCCCTCCCTCCATCCCTTCCTTTCCCCTCCCCCTGTGTTCCCCTGACAAGCTTGATCGGAAGACTCTACGGATATCGCATTCTACCCCACCTGTCCTTTTCGTTTTCTTAACGATGTGTCAAACGTGTCTTGGGGAGGCATACAGTGTTCTGCACGCTCGCCTGGGATCTCCAGGCTCGTCTCGCCGCACGCTCACCGTCCCACTCACCAGTGTAGCCGGGGTCACAGACGCATTCGTAGCCGTCAATCTTGTCTTTGCAGGTCCCGTAGTCGCACGGCTTGCTCTGACAGTCGTCTATGTTGACCTCACAGTTGACCCCTGCGAGAGAAGAACAGGGCTTTGAGCCTCGCGTTTCAAACCACGCCCACTCAGGGGCGAGCTGTTGGAAGGCAGGAGCGATGGACGGAGAGAATGAGAGAACGAGACGAGGCCAGAGGTGGACAGGGAGTGACGGATGGAGATGTGTGTGTCAGAGAGAGAGAGAGAGAGAGAGAGAGAGAGAGAGAGAGAGAGAGAGAGAGAGAGAGAGAGACAGAGAGAGACAGAGAGAGAGAGAGAGAGAGAGAGGTTGCCGTTGTTGTAAGTGAGGGTCGGGTTGTAATAGCTAGGGTAGGATCGTCATGACTATAGGGTAGAGCAGGCATAGCTAGGGCTGGATTGGTGTCACTAGGGCTGGGTTGGTGTCACTAGGGCTGGGTTGGGGTCACAAGGGCTGGGTTGGCGTTACTGGGATTGAGTTGTCCTAACCAGGGCTGGGTGGACCTAACTAGGACTGGGTAGGTGTTGCTAGGTAGGCTAGGCGTAACTAGGGCCGGGTTGGTGTTGCTAGATAGGCTAGGCATAACTAGGGCTGGGTTGGTGTTGCTAGGTAGGCTAGGCTTAACTAGGACTGGGTTGGTGTTGCTAGGTAGGCTAGGCATAACTAGGGCTGGGTTGCAGTTCCAAGTGTAACCCACCTACTGTGCCCTTGGGGCAGGTGCAGACGTAGGCGTTGTCCCTGTCCTGGCAGGTCCCGCCGTTCCTACAAGGCTGAGATTGACACTCGTCGATGTTGGTCTCGCACAGGCGGCCCGTGTAACCAGGGCGACAGCTGCAGGTGAAGGTGGCCAGCCCATCTATACAGTCGCCGTAGTGACAGGGGCCCGAGGAGCACTCGTTGATCTCCGTCTCGCAGTGCTGACCCGAGTAGCCTGACGCGACACACACACGTACACTCACGTATTCACGACTATGGACACAAATGTAAGAATCCGTCCGGATCTTTCCGCTGTCGTAAGACGTCGCCTGTACCTTCGGTGCATTTGCAGGTGTACTTGTTGGGCCCGTCGGTGCACTGTGCCCCGTTATGGCAAGGCGTGCTGGCGCACTCGTCCATATCTATCTGGCAGTGGTTCCCACTGAAGCCTGGAAAACAAGCAGAGGGGGGGTGAGCGTGCGTGCGGGCGGGTGAGCGAGTCTCCATTGGAACGAAGGCCCTCGGCCTGCATGCTAACGACCACGCCGCCCCGTGTGTTCAACCCTCGTCCAATCGCGTTCTCATGAGGAGAGAGAGAATGTCAGCCTGTGTGTGTGTGTGGGGGGTGGGGGGGGGGTGTGGAGGGAGGGGGGGATGACAGGGAGAGGACTGCCTTTCACTGCGGTGTCAGAGCGGGCAGGGTCCCCTCCTTTTGTCCCCTCCAGCCTTCGCCGTCCCCATCTGGTCCCCACCCCACAGAAAGAGCAGCTTGACCTTTGACCTCTCCTCTCTTCAGACCGACCGGCAGGCCCCTGCACTTGGTGCTCGGTAGGTATGCTAATCGCCTTGCCCTCAACCAATCAGTCGGTCCCGTCCACAGAAGGAGATCTCTTCCAGGGGCTTGGGAAGGACTCTGCTCTGATGAGGAGATAAAGCCTTTGTCCCCCCCCCGCTGGAACAAACAGTTAACACAAACCTGGCCGGATCGGGTGAATGTGTGCGCCTCGGCACAGTAATATACGGATTTAGGAACAGTTTCCCCTGGAATCCCACGTTTCAATTTCCCCCCAGTGGGGTTTCCGTGGCGATGGTTTGAAATGAAAAGGGTGAGTTGAGCCCGGGGTGGCCCGGAGCTTTACAAAACAACCGGGCTCCTCCCCATGTCCGTCCCCTAGCAGTCATTCAAAGCACTCCCCCCTCCCTCCCTTTCCCTTCCACTCCCCCCCATCCCTCCCTCCTCCCCCCCCCCCCCCAACACACACACGAGAGGGTTTCGGCAGGCTAGTTCCTTGTGTTCTGTGCTGTTCAACCCCATTTACATGCATTCTTCAGCTTCCTGGGCTTTCTCCCTGAGAGCCGGTCTTTTGATGTACCCCGCCTCGAAGCTGTGCTGTTTCCCTCCAAAATAACTTCCACTTCAGTGGCGCTGCTCAAAGTCGAAAAAACGAACATCCCCTCCCTCTCTCCCTCTCTCCCTCCCTTGCTCTCTCTAACGCTGTCCCTCTCTCTCGTAAAGTCCCAAGTTGTTCCCTGTCGGAAGCAACGCCACTGCCAGCACAGCATGGATACACAGCCCATGTTGTCGGGCCCCTATTCTCATCAAGACCGGCAAACTTTTTCCTCGCGTTCCAACTTCCTCCAGCAGCTCCTTTATAGATTTTTCCCTCCCCGTTCCTTCTTTTATTCGTTCAGCGCTGGCCCTCTGCTAAAGCCTGCCTCAGGGCTAGGATTAGGATCTGCCTCCCCTCTGCCTGTCTCACCTCTCTCTCCCCTGGCTCTCGCTCTGTCTACGTCTCTCTCTCTCTCTCGCTCTCCTCATCCTCTCTCTCTAGGGCTCTCTCCCTCTCTAGCCTCTCTCCTTGTTCTCTCTCTTCATTCTCCCTTCCATATCTCCTCAATCTCTCTCTCTCTCTCTCTCTCTCTCTCTCTCTCTCTTTAGCTCCCCTCAATCGCTCTCTTTCTCGCTCTTCAATCTCTCTTTTCGTCTTCATGTCTCCCTCCACTCCACTTCCGCCCTTAAATGTACAACTATCTCCCTTCCTCCCGGCACTCTCCTTCCTCCTCTTCCTCTTTATCCCTTCTCTTCCTCCCTCTTCCTCCTGCTCCTCCCCCTCCTCCTCTTCCTCCCCCTATGCAGTACCCAGACTCACCTGTAGGGCACTCGCAGTCGAAGGTGTTGATCTTGTCCTTGCACCTGCCGTTGTTGAAGCAGGGGTTGCTGGAACACTCGTCGGTGTTGACCTCACAGAAGACTCCCTCATACCCTTCAGCCAATTAGCAAGACAGCACGCGTCGGTTAGAGTTTTGAGAGAAAAAAATACAGTTCCAACGCCACAAAAATTGACTAAAAGGATTTTGATCAACAAAGACACCTCCAATGTTTTTGGTCCTACACTGTGACCTATGACCCTCCATGCAGTGGAAGAGGGAGTTGTTACCCAGAAGATGAAGGTGCAAAGCCCTTCTTCCAATGAAAGTATTCGTGCATATTGCTACAACAGTTCGTACCTTTGTAGACAGACCAAAAGTGCAGTACTGTCGAAAGTACTGTGTAGAAAATCTGATGTATAGTTGTTTTTTTATGGCTACTTTTACATTTTACGTTCAACAATTTGTAATTTTGTGTTTCCTTGGTCAATCCTGTTATTTACTCCCTGCTTTGGTTGGTCTTGGGTTTCCATTACATGGGGCGGAATTTAGGAAACACCTACAGAAGGTCTCTGAGTTTTCTATGAATACCTCTGAGGTTTGTCTGGATAATTCATACAGTTGGCGCGCCGTTCAGACAACCTTTCGCTAGTTCCCTTCAAGCCGCGAGCAAACTCTCACTGTTCTTGAACGTTACCTGGCATGCAGATGCAGTGAAAGCTTCCTATCTGGTCCAAGCAGGTGGCTTCGTTCCGGCAGGGGTTGGACTTGCACTCGTTGACGTCCAGCTCGCAGCGAGCCCCCACGAAGCCATGCTGACAGCGGCACTGGAAGGAGCCTTTGGTGTTGATGCACTTCCCCGCATGCTCACACGGGTTCGTTCCTGGAGAAGGAGGGGGGGGGGGCGGGGGAACCCGGTTAGCCGACACTAGTGCTCTGAAGTCCCCTCACCAGTTCCCCCTCGGCTGTTAAAACCGTTGTGCAATCTTGGATTTCCTGTATGCCTGTGCTGTCGGCAAAGCGTTAGCACCATGACCACCAGCACCTGTAGAGTGCAACGTACTATATGCAACATAGAGCGGTGCGGCGGCGTCCAAGTCGATCCCATCCAAAAAACGGAGAAACAAACGTCTGCATTTCATCGACTCTGGGCGCACAAAGCATGAACGACGTCACCGTTTTCGGAGCGCTGCCGAAGCGAAGCTCGCGTTTCCGTGTGCGAGCCGCCTCCAAGAGCAGCGCCGCGACAGGAAGTCTTACCCAGGGAGCACTCGTCCACGTCCTGGTCACAGGCGGCTCCAAAGTATCCCAGGGGGCAGGTGCAGATCGCCCGGCCGTTGATGGGGTTGGTGTCGCAGTTGGAACCTTTCTGACAGGGGTTGCTGATGCAGGCGTCGTTCAGGTGGCAGAGCAGCCCTGGGGGAGGGAACGCAGCTTCGTTAGAGACCTTTCAGTCGCGCTAAAGTCGCAAGGCATGCGATGAAAAGCGGTCCCCGTGTTGCGAAGTTCCCATTGGATGTTTCTGTAGCTCCAGGAACACGCCAGCCAAGGGTCGAGGCCTAGTCCTAACATCGAGCCGAGGGTCAAATCCTAGCCCTAGTTCTAACCTCTAGCTTGTGGTTCCCACAGCACCACATACCAGACTAATACGAGTAGAGACTAATTCTTTTTTTTACAGTATGTAACCCATTCACTTTGCAATTTGTTATACTTTTAACCAAAGAAACGTACACGGACTTCATGACCTGTGAGTCACGTCCTCTACCGCCAAACTACACTGACCTACATGTTAACATGTAGTCATTTACCAGGCACTCTTATCCAGAGCGACTTACAGTAAGTACAGGGACATTCCCCCCCGAGGCAAGTAGGGTGAAGTGCCTTGCCCAAGGACACAACATCATTTGGCACAGCGGGGAATCGATCTCGCAACCTTCCGATTACCAGCCCGACTCCCTCACCGCTCAGCCATCTGACTCCCCTGCGACACTCAAGTCATCGGAGACGGATTCCGACGCGCATGGCCGCCAAACGGGGACGCGAGCGGCGCCCTCTCACCCTTGGCCCCGTGGGGGCACTCGCAATAGAAGGAGGCCACGCGGTCGTGGCAGATGGAGCCCGCCGAGCAGGCGGCGCTGGCGCAGTCGTCGATGTTCTCGCCGCAGTCCTCGCCCGTCCAGCCGTTGACGCACACGCACTGGTAGCTGCCGTAGGCGTTGTTGCACGTGCCGCCGTTCTGGCACGCGTTGGGCATCAGCTGACACTCGTCCACGTCCTCGGTGCAGAACTGACCTGGGGGGGGGGGGGGGGGGGGGGGGGGGAGGGGGGCGGAGGGCGGGGTTAGGGGGAGGGCTGTTTTTGAGAGAACCTCCTTGTTTAGTTGTCTGTTAGTGTGTGTCTGTTTGAGTGTATGGACGTGTTTCTGAGTGTGTGTTAATGACTGTGTGTGTGTGTGTGTGTGTGTGTGAGTGTGTGCTACCTGTGAACTCTGGCTGGCACTGGCAGTTGTAGGTGTTGACCCCATCTACGCAGGTTCCTCCATTATGGCATTCATGCCCGGGGCAGTCATCTATGTTGTGATCACAGTTCTGACCTGAGAATCCTGGGAAAAAAAGAGAGTCTCTTTCAAATGACGCACACACACACTTTATCAAGCACGCGCAGCACTGTGCTACACACACATACCCCGGCATCTCACACACACACACTCCTGCAGTTCATACACCTTCACTTCATCCACACAGCCTCACTTCACACAGACCCCAGCGCGTCACACACACACACACACATGTACACACACACAGCACTGCACTTCACACACACTTCACACTGGATGATGAGAGGTGGAGTGGAGGGGGGAGGGTTATGAAAGCATGGGGGATGCAAAGCCTTTCTTGGGCCTGCGAGCTTTCCTTGGTCCTGTGAGGATGTTGTCTCTGGACCACTTCCTCACGATAAGACCCCGTGCTTTCCTGTTCTCACAGTCCAGCCTGAGCCACAGAAGAAGAAAACTGCTCCACCCCCCCTCTGAACCACAGAAGAAGAAAACTGTTCCACCTCCCCTCTGAGCCACAGAAGAAGAAAACTGTTCCACCTCCACTCTGAGCCACAGAAGAAGAAAACTGCTCCACCTCCCCTCTGAACCACAGAAGAAGAAAACTGCTTCACATCCTCTCTGATCCCCTTCCAATGACATCATCTCACTATGACCCTCTGAAAAAGGATTCGAGTTATAGTGCATACTTCACCTGACCCTCTAGATTTTCTACAGTCTATGACTTGTTACCCAGGAGCAGGTTAGGGGTTAGTCTATGACCTGTCACCCAGGAACAGGTTAGGGGTTAGTCTATGACTTGTCACCCAAGAGCAGGTTATGGGTTAGTCTATGACCTGTCACCCAGGAACAGGTACCGTCTATTACCTGGCACGCAGGAACATTCATAGCTGGTGTCGCCCTTCTGGACGCAGGTGCCCCCGTTGTGGCAGGGCGAGGGGTTGCAGGGCAGGTAGCGCCGCTCGCAGTTCTTCCCCGCGTACTCCCTCGGACACTGGCACTGGTAGCTGCCCACCTCGTTGCGGCACACCCCGCCGTTCCGGCACGGCGAGGGGCTCTGGGCGCACTCGTTGACGTCCTGCCCGCACGTCTGGCCGTAGAAGGAGGGCGCACACTGGCAGATGTAGTGCGCGTCGAAGGGCACGCAGCGGCCGCCGTTGGCGCAGGGGTTGGAGGCGCAGGGGTCGGCCTGCTGGCACGCTTTACCTGGAGGGGAGAGGGGCCACAGGTTCCTGGGACGTACGTGACGGAGGGCGCTCGCCTTGGACGGGACTTTTTGGACATGCGGTGTTCTGTCAAGTTCGTTTATTCATCCTGTACCCACGCAAATAATTATAAACAGAAACTATGGGAGTCAGGTGGCTGAGTGGTTAGGGAATCGGGCTGGTAATCAGGAGGTTGCTGGTTCGACTCCCGGCAGCACCCAAGGACTTTGTATCCTTGGGCAAGGCACTTCAGCCTACTTGCCTCGGGGGGCACGTCCCTCTACTTAGTGTAAGTCGCTCTGGATAAGAGTGTCTGCTAATTGACTTACTGTTTCTACATTTTGAGTACGAACAGCTCTTACAACCTCTAACCACACAGCCCCAGTAGATGCCCTGCCTCAAGTGCTTGTAGATGCCCTGAATAAGGCCCCTCGTAGAAGTGTCCGGATGGACGGTGGCGTGGCAGTGTGTACCTGACCATCCAGGGGGGCACTGGCACCTCCACTCCCGGGGGTTGGGCATCTCGCAGGTGCCTCCGTTCCGGCAGGGAGAACTGAGGCACAGGTTCTCGGAGCAGCTGTATTCGTACGAGTTCCCGCGCGGCACCGCTTGACACGAGGCGCCGTGCTGGCAGGGGAAGGGCAGGCAGGGGTCACGGTGTTGGCACCGGTTCCCCACGAAACCATGGCTACACCTGGGGACAGAAGAGGGAGAGGAGTCAGGCTACTTGAGGTGGCGGGTGAGGACGAACGGCGAAGGGGAACGTGACAACACTGCTTTCACCGCTCCTGCCGGTTCTGTACAAGAGATCGACGTGACGGACACACTGCCTTGCACGAACACAACAGGCGGGGAAACCGTCGACGAGAGAATTCTTGTGCCTCATCCGGCTTGCTTCTTGAAAGGTAGTGTCCGCGGCACCGTTGGTCAGCTCTTCAAAGCCTTGCTCTTGGTCACTCACCCAGAGAGTGAGATTATCCCTCAAGTTATGGAAGCTTTGAAGTCATGGGCCTTCGCCTCACAGCACTGTATTCATCTCCACGTAGACCGGAGGGCAGCACTTTGGACCCAGGTGCTTGCAATAAGCGTTACTGAAATAGGAATTAAGGATCTCATAAGATGCTTATTAACACGAATAGGTGTATACGTGTCAATACAATTAGTAAGGGTCAGGGCTAGGATTAGTGTTGATACCATATGTGTTAATAAAACTTGTTAACTTACTAAGGCCTTATTACCTGCGAAGCAACGCTTGTCTCAAGTACCTGGATCTAAAGTGTTACCGGCTCGGTCCCCGGAGAGCTCGCGACAGGGGATGAAGTGAGTCAGATGGCTGAGCGGTTAGGGAATCGGGCTGGTAATCAGAAGGTCGCTGGTTCAATTCCCGACTGTGCCAAATGACGTTGTGTCCTTGGGCAAGGCACTTCACCCTACTTGCCTCGGGGGAATGTCCCTGTACTTACTGTAAGTCGCTCTGGATAAGAGCGTCGACTAAATGTGAATGTAAATGAAGTGAGAGACAGAGATGCTATGTCATGGGTCCAGTAACCTCTCTCTGGCTTGCATGGGCTTGTAAAGCTGTATATAGCAAGGCTCGAGGACTGTTCCTAGTGTCAAAAGTCATCCAACATTTCAGTGTTTATTCAATGTCAATCGTTTTCCAGTATCTATTCGACATCAATAATAATGTGTTCGTTTATGCCAATGACATCATGCCAATCCATACCATAATACAGACTACCATGGTCATACTATTGAGAGTCATTGAGTGTTGGGTCCCTGCTCAGCGACCAAAGTCCAAAAGGACAAATACCATCAGTGGTTCAGACGTGCACCAGGGTCCGCCCGGGCCCAGACCAGGCAACACGCCGGGGCCGCGGGGAGCAGGTGCAAGCATGCTAATGAGGGCCAGCAGCTGCTCCATCTCCATCCCCCCATCCCTCCAGCAACCCCCCCTCCCCCAGCCCAGGAGCATGGAGGCAGCCTGGCTATGCCGGGGCCCTGAATAGCACTGGAGCTGTTGAGGGGGGCGCTGGGTTTGAAGAATGAGTGGGCCCATTGTTCTTTCTCCCACCCCATTTAGGGTCTGGCTGAACGCTAGCTAGGCAACCTCAGACGTCCTCCCCTCCCCTCTCTTCTCCCAGATTCCTTTCTGACTTTGGCGGCTTCGATCTCGCCCCGGTGGGATTTTCACTTGTTTTCCACCTTCTACAGGAATGGCCTTTCACCTCCCCCCCCCCCCTCCATGAACCTTCCTACATCCCTCCCCTTCTTCTCCTCCTGTTTTGGCTGGTATTTATGGACTGTCATTGATTAGCATGACACATTTATGGATTGCCCGTGATAGTATGACACAAGTCCACGTTTAAAGGCTCCTTGAGGATGTGGAAACTTTGAGCTGCTCTTTTTTTTTGGGGGGGTGGGGGGGGTGAAAAGATGGAGAGAAGATGGACAGCCGAACATCACCTGACAGAAACTGTCATGGTGGTTTAGAGGACCGAAAAAAATAAATGGAGAAAAGAGGAGAGCGAACGACGACGAGGAGAGAGAAGGAGGGGAGGAAGAGAGGAGGAGAACGAGGAAAGGAGAGAGAAAGAGGGGCAAAGGGAGAGGAATGTTGGTGTTGACCGCCTCCTCCACCTGTCCTCAGCCCCTGAACCTCAGCCCTGAATGGAACCTTCTAGCAGCTGCTTGCTACGGAGCTCTGCAAACACATCAGCTTTGACTCGGTGCCCCCGCCTCCCCCGTCCTCTCACAATGCCCCCCAATCTCACACCAAGACCTGAAAGACAAACACAGGAAGCCCTCTCTTCATTTCCCTCCACGTGTTCATGCAGGCCTGGTTATTTGCACACAGTCTACTTCAGCGCACGCTCAATGAGGAAAGACTGACAGTCAGCTCTTTTACTTGGCAAGGGGTTCCCTAAGACAAATAACTGTCCTCTTCATTCTCCTCCTTCACCTCTCCCCTCCACCTCCCTTCCTCCTCCTCCTCCTCCTTCTCCTACCCTCCTCCTCTCCGCTTAACCTCCCTTCCTTCTCCTTCTCCTCCTTCACTCCCCCCTCCTCCTCCTTCACCTCTCCCCCTTCTCCTCCTCCACTCCCCTCCACCTCCCTTCCTTCTCCTCCTCCTCCTTCACTCCCCCCTCCTCCTCCTTCACCTCCCCCCCTTTCACCTCCTTCCCTCCACCTCTCTTCCTTCTCCTCCTTCACCTACCCTCCTTCTCTCCCCTTCGCCTCCCTTCCTCCTCCTTCTCGCCCTTCCCCTCCCTTTTCTCATTTCCTGCAGTTTGCTCGGTGACTCTGGGTTCTTGGGGTAAGTCTCCCCCGACTCATGTCGGATCTGTTTCAAAGTGAACCCTCAGGGTCTTGGCTGTGTCCCCGCTGCCTGCCTCTAATCACATACACGAGGGCTGACCTCCCCTCCCTCCAGACCACATCTGGTAGTGTTCATTAGCGACCCTGTTTATTTGGTTCTATTACTGACAAGGGCCCATGGGAACCAGGCCGGCACCCCAAGGGACTCTCCAGAGCTGGGCCTGAAGGAAGGAGGATGGAAGGGGGTCCGGGGGGGGGGGTATTAAGTCACAACTGGTCTGACGACTGGAGCTACTGGGTACTTTTACAAGGCTGAGAACCACTTTAACTCTCCTGCTTCATGTGGCTAAGGACATGTGTAAGTTGAAACCGCTAGCTACTGTCTCACCTCATTCGGAAGATTAAAGCCAGGTGTGGTTGCATAAGCCCAATAAACAGGCTGACCTTAACATGTATTTATACGAGGTTATATCATGTGTTGGTGCTGTCACTTGTGGACACTAGTCTGGGGTCCGGGGCACTGAATCCGGGGAATTGAGACTAGCACAGGGAGCCTCTGAACCAGAAGTAGGCTAGCCCCCCTCACTGAACACGTTCCCCTACTTGGCCATCAGACATACTAACCAATCAGCACTCACGGGATTTGTCTAGGCAGATGCCAACCCTGCGGATTACATATCAGAATCCATCACTGACGACCTGCAACATCCAAGACACCTCACTCAGCAAGAGCACTGACAGGATCAGCCGACACCGGTCGCGGCTCATGAAAGCCCCAGCCCTCTGATCATGTGATCAGATGAAGCACCTTTTCTTCCCCCCCGACGGAGCCCCTTGGAGCCCACTTCCTGCATCTGAATGGAAGAGGAGATCCGAGATGGGTTTGCGTGTCCGTAGCTAACAGAGGTGGCATTGACTGGTTCCAAGCCTCGGACCCGGGGTCAGCTTTCATCCGTGTGGATAGCTGTGGATGGGGATGGCCCACGAGCGCCATATGGGATTTTTACGAACCAGCTTTTGGCGGTGGGAGAGCTGTGTTAGCGCACAACCTGAAGTAACTGTTCCAAATGTACACACACACACACACACAGGGCAGGAGTCCGCTATTGCTGAGTTAGGAACACGGCACGACAAACCCAGTACACTTTACCCTCCACAGCGAGAGAGATAAGGTTGGAGGTTTACAGGATCTTGGTTCTGTACCCAGGAAAAACGGGCCTTCGTCTCATCACAAAGAGTGGGTAGTTTGGTACAGAACAACACAGGTTCGGCCGACACTGAACTCTGGCCTGTTAGTGTTCACCAGTGAGAGGAGAGAACTCCTTCAAGTGTCCGGAGATAAACACTCCTCTCATCTGCCAGTCTTAACGCACGAGTCCAGATATGAGGATGATATTGGGGGGCACGGAATGTAAAGTAGAATTCTTGTCAGCAGTGACTGTATGCCGTCTTCATAAACGGAGTGGACTTGACCTGAATACAAACCTCTCATGCTCTATTCTCATTCTCGGTTCAGGATAAAGGAATACTGATTAAGAGCTACCGGCTGTTGTTGCTACTGTACGGGGCTACAATGACTTTGTTGTGTAGCTCCAATGTGTCTGGAATCACCTGACAGTGTGCCCTGCTCACCCTAACCCTCCAGCAGACCCCCTCGCCGCCATGTTTACGGTTTGAACATTGTCCACGTCAAAAGAAACCATAGCAATCTCTCTCCATGACACATTAACACCACCAGCTCCAAACTCCTCCTGTCCACTCCTCGTGGCAGCAGACATCCGCGCTCGAGAGAGACAGCGACACCAGGCCCCAGAAGCCTCTCTCCAGTGGCACAGAGCCACTCCTCCCAAGCGCTCTGTTTAACGTGACACGTCTAGGGGACGGTGAGAGGCACAACAGCGGCTTTGTGGACAGCCAGGATAGGGTACCATACACAGCCAGGGGTAAGATGTGGCCCAGACCCGAGATGGGTGAGGCGCTAGAGGACCTGAGCCTCGACACACGCACACAAACACACACAGTGCCCCTAGGGGCCGGGAAGAAGTAAGACACCGTCTTTCATGCCGAGACGATGCTCTGGTATGTATGCTCTCCTGGGACACGGAGGAAATTAGACTCCTGGGATTAGAAGAAGGCTAGTCTGCTGTACATACAAACTGACTCAGAGAAGGAAAAAGAAAAACAGGGAGCGAGTGAACAACTCCGAAAAATCTTGCTCACATGTTTCAACTTCCTTCAGCTCAAAGCCCAGGCTATCAGAATTCCATTATGAAATCGTCCAGTACTGAACACACTGCTGCCATCTGTCAGTTTAATGGCAGACCCAGAGAGAGAAAAGCCATTCAGGGGGACAAAACGAGGGAGGAGGGGAGAGGGGAGAGGCAGGGACCGCAGCCTCGCTGGGAAGCCTCGCCCAGATTAGTCACACAGAATTAATCGAAGGAGAGAACAATAGTCGCAGAGCTTCTGGCAAATCCCAGCTGTCGCCCCGTGAAAGAAAAGAGAGACAAGATTTAGGGCTCCGAGTGTCTAGGAGACAAGGAGGTTGTTGAGTGTCAACTCTGAGGACGGGCATTCGCGCACACACACACACTCGCAAGTGCACACGTAAAGAAACACACTCTGCACCCCCCCCCCCATCCACACACACACACACAGTGACCCCAAAGCCACCCTCATCCCTGTCCCCACACATTTCTGGTTGGGGTGGGGGTGGGGGGGGGGGTTAGGGTTAGGGTTAGACCAGTGTTGGTGCCTAGCAGTAGACGTGCCACTAGGTGAAGTGAGATCCACCCCTCATGCTCTCAGAGGTGCTCTACGGAGCCACAAAACCCAATGGGGAAACCCCACTGGCTGGACGTGTCACCTCCAGAGTCTGCCCACCCACTCCCTGTGTATTTCAGAGGTCTCAGCCGTGACATTCCTCTGCTCTGTACTCACTTGCACTCTCCGTTTCCATCTGCTGCGGTTTCGCACCTCCCCTGGTTCAAACACGACTCTGTGGGTGTAGAGCATCGCAGGCCTGCGAGCACACAGCATAAACACTTTATAAACACATCACATTCCACATTTCCATTTGACTTTTCAACTCATTTAACTGGCCTGTTGGTTCAATACGTTGGGTCAAGGAAGGGTGAATTAGGCTACAAGTTACTCACATTGATCTCATTTCAAGGGAGCAAAAAAAAAAACCTTCTTACAGACGATTTTAAGGCCTTTAAGGGATTTACGCACCAGCAGACGCTTTTCACAACTGTTCTAAAGAATGTACTTTTTTGAGCAATGACATATCAATGCTATACGTGACCCTGAGGTGGGATACCTTACTGAACGCGTTTAAACATACTCGTGTGAGTTCCAGGCAGTGCCCCGGTGCCGCGCAAGCTCGAGCACAGGTGCGAGCCTGTGCGCTCGCCATCTACATGGTGAGGAATATCCCAAGGCGTGCAAATATTGCCTCCCCAGGAGCTTCTTTTTTTGTTTGTCATAAATTGTGAATGAGCGAGAGTAAATCTGCAGCAACGTTATAAATATCACCCAATGGCTAGAATTGCTCAAAGCTAGTTTACCAAAGATTTTGAGAGATAACATAATAATGTTCCAATGACTATAGACTATAGACACACGTTAAAAAACATGGAGAAAACATATTTAGGACCAATGTTTGCTCTGTAACAAAGAATTCCGCTACAAATAACCTAAACAAATCGTGATCTCCCACTTATCTGATAGCCTACGGTGTCTGAATCGAGACTTCAGTGCAACAAGTGCGTTAAGACACTGCTTTTAGTTTACTAGCCTGTGCAAAACTGGAGACTTGCGATAGCTAAATGTAGCCTGAAGACTTCGCTTTAATATTTAACTTACCTTTTTCATTTGCGCATCACATTTTAAACTTTCGTTTTTACAGCGGCAATCGAATCAACAACAGAATGGTTATCCACTCACCTCGAGTTAGAGCGATAAACGATACCAGGAAAGTTAGTTTCACAAAGAAAAGATGCATTCCTTCTCTTCTGATTTAATGCTGTTGTATAGTTCCACGTAGCGTTAACATAGATCATACGTTTTATTTGAACTCCGGCAGGTTAAAAAAGGTAAAATGCATCCTCATATAGCTCCGAAAAGTAAGGGTGTGCAGCGTATCGCAGTGTGAACTCCGTCCATTAGGTACTGTCACTCCAGGTTCCTAGTTGTAAATGTCTTGAGGGACACTTTGGGTAATTCTTCATTCCATGCTCTGCATCTAGGGGCGTTATTTTTTCCGCGCCAGTGGGCCTTTCTCACGACAAAGTAGCCTAGCCTATTTGATGATCCATAACAAAGTTTCAGAGGTGGAGTGGGAAACTTACGCCTCCTGTAAACCCAAAATAAACCCTTTGGTTTGGATTCGATTGAAACGTGTAAGATAATCAACCTTCTACGTGTTCTGCTCAAAGTTCAAATTCAAATCAAGCTGCTGACGTTCTATTCACGGTTATTATTACATATTTTGGGGGTTTGTTTGTTTGTTTGTTTGTTTACACTTCCTGTTAGCACAGGTAGGTAGTCTTTTTCATTTAATGCATGGCTGAATTGAAAACAGATGAAACATCTTTGGTGTGGGCAAGGGAACTGATAGTTTGTCCGATAAGCAACTGCTGTGACAGCAACTCCGAGTTTTCTGTGACTATGCTGATGCAACAGAAATTGAGCTTTACATCCCATGAAATGACATGTTGACACGATATTTCATCAAATAAACTTTTGTTTGTGGGCTGATTAAGCTTTTGTTAGAGTCCATAACTGACTTTAATTTACAGTTAGGCCTATTCATTTAGCAGACACTTGTGACTTCAGGGGCGTCCTTAGACCCTTTTTACTGGGGCACATGCCCCAGTATATTTCTGCTGTGCCCCAGTAACAATTTTAACAATTTACTTTATTAGTCAGCGCATTCATTTAGATTGATAATCCCAGAAAAAATGTACGCTGTATCCCAATCAACGCTTGTAAAATCATAGCAGTTTAACCAAAAACACAAACCGATGCACACAGAATTTCAGCCCGCTCTTCTGAGCTTGCCAAATAGCCACTGCAGCACGCACACAAGTCAGAATTGAGGTAGGCTAATAAAACATTACAAAACTACAGAAAGTTTCTAAATTATAGACCTACCGATCATCTTAGTTTGATTAAAACATAGAAACAATATTATAATCTCCAAAAAACTGTATTTGAGCAGAATGAATGGGAAAAAAATGTGTGCACTTGCATTAACTATTGATGTCCCTGCCAAAGCTGATATCAAACTTGGTCCCTGAACTGTTGTATAGTGGGTTAAGCAAGGGGAGTTTCTATAGCCGAGTAGTGCATTGTGCGCAACACGCTTGGAAGAAAATAAAGGGATATGAATAGGGCCCTGTGCCCCAGTACAGTTTTATGTCTAACAGCGCCCCTGCTTGTAACCAAAGTGACATAAAGGTGAGTATGGGACTCAAACCCATCACACATGCACTGCAGAGTTTTGCTGCATTGAACTTCAATTGCGTAGAGTGGTTTTGGACCCACCATAGTACACACAAAGCTACAGGAATGACTCCTTAAAACGAGCCACCAATAAGATCTATCACGTTTTCAGTGTTTTTCCCACGCATTGAGATCAATTCTGTGTATTGTTATGACATTTTCACAATGATATTGTTGTGTCAGGTTGTAGTTCAGACTACCTCCAGGCCCTCATGTTTACTATATCCATGTTTTGGGTCGGCATGTGTTGTTGCTGCAGGTTGATATCCACAGGCAAGCGTGGGAATTGGCCCGGAGCCAATGTTGGAGGAAGACAGAATGTATAGAAGAGTTGGAGATCAGAAGAGATAATGAACACTGTGATGGGCTGGGTGGACGTGCACCAGACCATGGCTTCGCGAGCCAGCTTCGCAACTGTGCCATAGTTCGAGCTAATATGGCTAATGTGCATTCGCTAGTTTGGCGAATGCACAAAAACGAAAACGAGGGAACTCCTAAACGAGGGGACTCCTAGACACTATATAAATCTTTAGGGACATCCCCTATCTAAGACATCCGTAGGGCTTGTTGTAATTTCCAGGAGTGAATATCAGGTAGATTAACCTTAAGTCACCGTTCAAAACATCAAATTCCAAACATTTCATAAGTTTCATAACATGACAGTGGAAACGATAAAGAACAAAAGTCTTCAAAACTTTAAATTATGACTTAACAAATGTTAAGGGACACTATCACTTAATCAAACATGGTTTTATTAAAGCTCCTTTTACAAAAATACAACCTGTTTCCTGCCCCATGAACTTTTATGAACTGTAAATCATCAAGAAATCAGAGGAAACAAACCAAATCAATCAATCATTAACCACCCTCTCTGTTTGCAGTCTTTTCTTTTTTCTCAAATGCAAAGCGACTCTTGTTAAACTCAAGGTCATGTCTGGTACTAAACTAAGTCACCCCAAAACTGAGGAAGTGTCCGTCACATCCACTACTGAGACAATACTTCACAATATCGGCCCCGGGGGATGTGAAACATACATGAGAATAGGCAGAACAGCCCATTGTTCAGCAATCTGATTATTTCCTGAGTGTTTCAACCTCAGATTTATGCATCCTAACTTGCCATATTGTTCTTCTGAATGGCAGACCCATGTTCCTTACAGTGGCTGCAGGAGGGGAGGAAGGACACACTGGGGAGGTCTGGACACCTGGGCTTTTCCTGAAGTATTAACGAGGCACTGCTGGTGCAGGACAGGAGAGTGTTACTGGTGCAGGACAGGAGTTCTACTGGTGCAGGACAGGAGAGTGTTACTGGTGCAGGACAGGAGAGTGTTACTGGTGCAGGACAGGAGTTCTACTGGTGCAGGACAGGAGAGTGTCACTGGTGCAGGACAGGAGAGTGTCACTGGTGCAGGACAGGAGAGTTCTACTGGTGCAGGACAGGAGAGTGTCACTGGTGCAGGACAGGAGAGTGTTACTGGTGCAGGACAAGAGTTCTACTGGTGCAGGACAGGAGTTCTACTGGTACAGGACAGGAGAGTGTCACTGGTGCAGGACAGGAGAGTGTTACTGGTGCAGGACAGGAGAGTGTTACTGGTGCAGGACAGGAGTTCTACTGGTGCAGGACAGGAGAGTGTTACTGGTGCAGGACAGGAGAGTGTTACTGGTGCAGGACAGGAGTTCTACTGGTGCAGGACAGGAGAGTGTCACTGGTGCAGGACAGGAGAGTGTCACTGGTGCAGGACAGGAGAGTTCTACTGGTGCAGGACAGGAGAGTGTCACTGGTGCAGGACAGGAGAGTGTTACTGGTGCAGGACAAGAGTTCTACTGGTGCAGGACAGGAGTTCTACTGGTACAGGACAGGAGAGTGTCACTGGTGCAGGACAGGAGAGTGTTACTGGTGCAGGACAGGAGAGTGTCACTGGTGCAGGACAGGAGAGGAGGAGAAGGTCACTGCTAAAGCACTTCTTTCACTGAAAAGCTTTGCTAATGATGACTGGGATATACATGGAAAGTAGACGACTGTTAGACAAACGTGCTCACGGACAACAGCACGGACGAAAAACTCAAGCCTCCCAGCGATGCTCCGCATCCCCTCCCCCCACATCATGTCAACAGGTTAACGGTTCGTTGACGTGCCGTTGGACATGTAAGCATCTCGCACTGTCACCTTCACGTTGGGCCCAGCTGCTTCCCAGTATTGTTGCAACCTAAATAGAGACGACCAGGAGCTGGATGCGGAGCGGCAGGCCTTGTCAACCCCCCCCCCCCCCCCCCAGCCCAGCATGTGTTCTTCCACCACGGGAGGTGTTTCCACTGCCGGACAGCCCCCCCTCCTCCTGTTTTTCGAGCACATACAGTAATCACAAACAGGAAGTCCCCCCCCAGAGTCAGTCACATCGTGCACTTCCCTCTTTTGTTTGGGGGATGGGGGGAGGGGGGGGGGTTGTTGTATTCAGCTCCATGGCTCCATGTCCTATCAGCAGCCTGATACCGTCCCCATCCCCCACCCTCACCCACCCCCCTCTTCCCCGCCCTGGGTCTCAAGGTTGAAGTTCGCTGGTGGGGAATCACCACCGGAAATCTTGAGTTTAAATTCTGTAATATGAGAGAAGTTTAAGGCAACGCAGTTGGCGTCGTATTACAGGTGTACTCTCGCAGGCAATAATTCCTGTAGTACTACGGCCGTACTTTCACAGTTTTAAATCTTTCAGAGGTCTGTT
Source organism: Hypomesus nipponensis (assembly GCF_054491055.1). Lineage (NCBI taxonomy): Eukaryota > Metazoa > Chordata > Actinopteri > Osmeriformes > Osmeridae > Hypomesus > Hypomesus nipponensis. Next base: position 5,128,874 of record NC_140388.1, on the reverse strand, counting down.
ATCCCCTTGCCATGATGCCAGCGGGGCACAATTGATTTACTTTCACGAGCAATAATAATCACCTTCTTGTATAGAATTGTCTAAATATATCTGTGCATTACAGTAGAGCAAGGAGAAAACAGGAACAAAGTGAATTGCAGACATCTTTAAGAGGCTGAAATCTTTACTTGGGGCTAATCTGAAAGGCACATTTTTTGAAGAACATTTCAATTTCCAATAGATAACGCTGAGTTGTGTAGTAGTGGTAATTGGGAGTTTATGTTGGGAACGTTGTGTCTTTTTTCTCTGAGTCGTCTCGTGAGACTTTCAATCCTCCTGGGTCTCTTGCGCCCCTTCTCAGCTACACACTCGCTCTTTCTCACTTATCCTCTCTCCCTCCCCCCTCCCTCCCTCCTCTTTAAACCTGTGCTGTAGGTCCACAGCACCAGGATCTGTCCCCATGTCTGAGCAGTGACTCAGAGGTCTTGGGCATGGTCTGTTCCCAGGGTGATTTAGCCAGGACTGGAACTTTCCATTAAATAACATCCCATAAATAAACTCTGTACACATTAGTCTCTCAGTGTGTCACAACTGGTTATACTTGTGATCCTTTCACAAATATAAATCACTTATCCTTCAACAGTCCCCAAACTAAGAATGTATTATACATCATTATTAAGTTCACAAGTGAGTTTAGTAAGGTTTATGACATGATCCTGAAGCCTGTATTAGGTATTATGAGCTGATTTACAATAAGAAATATTCCAACGGTGTTGATTTATATACAATTTCACTGGTCTATATTGTGTCTACAAGTTGAAATACGTCTTAGCTTCAAACAGCTTTTTCATTCGTTTGTTGGTTTTCTGGAATATTTCTTCATTTAGTGTAGACGTCTCCGTGCCGCCTGGTCTGCTGGTCATGATAGGCTGTCGTAAAGAGACACGGGAAGGCAGAACAGTACTGAACACCAGAAACAGACTGGCTCCACACCCCGGGGAATTGTGGGTAAATATCTGGAACCCAGTCATGGGAATTAACTCCAAGACTCAGGGGAAGCGACACAGCTTTGACACCACAATGGGGTTCTCTCTCTCTCTCTCTCTCTCTCTCTCTCTCTCTCTCTCTCTCTCTCTCTCTCTCTCTCTCTCTCTATCTCTCTCTCTCTCTCTCTCTCTCTCTCTCTCTCTCTCTCTCTCTCTCTCTCTCTCTCTCTCTCTCTCTCTCTCTCTCTCTCTCTCTTTCTCTCTCTCTCTCTCTCTCTCTCTTGAGAGAAAGGGGAAGCGTTTTCTCTCTCTCTCTCTCTCTCTCTCTCTCTCTCTCTCTCTCTCTCTCTCTCTCTCTCTCTCTCTCTCTCTCTCTCTCTCTCTCTCTCTCTCTCTCTCTCTCTCTCTCTCTCTCTCTCTCTCTCTCTCTCTCTCTCTCTCTCTTTATTAGATTTGCCATCCAAATAATGATATTTGTACTTACAGTAAATAACAGTTTATATGAAACTTTTGTGTTCCAGTTTGTTTGTATGTTGTTTCCTTGAATGTGTTTGTACAATGGAATGACAAATGCCTGTGTGTTTGGGTGTATTTACATAGTGTTTGTGTATAATATGTGTGTGTATAATTATGCGTGTTTGTTTATATAAACTGCATAGTAAAATAGAGTAATTGTGTGTTGGGTGATAGAAGGTAAGCTTTCCATTGCAAATGCTGTTTAGTAGTGGTGTGTGAATAGAGGGGTGGCTGGCACTTAGGCTCAGGCCAACATTTCAGCTAGAGCACCACAGAAAGTTGACTAAGACCTAAGTTGAATAAGAACCAAAAACAAAATGGTCTTAAAATTAAAGTGTAAAAAGTTGACAAAGTTGACAAAGTAGACAAACTACATGTGACTGATCAGACCCCTTTCCAAAACGAGCACGTTGACACTCCCTTTCTCTACCTTCCACACACACACACTGCTGGAACCGAGGGGGACACCAAAAGGGCTCTGGCTCTGCAACAGGAAACAGCCACCTATTCCCAGCAGTCCAGAAGGGAAGTGATGTCGCAACAGGAAGATGTTTGACAAATGGAGGCAATTCCACAGTAAACAGCTCACTGTGGTGCTTCAAGTACTAGACACCGCTCCCTGTTCCTCTGATCTGATCCGCATGACCGTCCTCATGCAAAAAACTGCTCGCATTCAGATCACTGCTCTGATAAAGATGACCAGAACTCTTAGACTATCCGTGTGTCATTCCATTGATCTGACAGCGGTGGTCGTGATTCCACATCTAAGCTAACCATTGTTTTTTTTCTTCCGTTTTTTCTTTGGGACAAGGAGGAGGGGACCCTCTCCACAGAACGACCAGAAGGAAATAGCTGTTGGTCGTTTCGCTACCTTGCCTGATATCTCTCTCGTACTCTGTTTGTAAATCCCTCTCTTTGTTGCTATCTTCCAGTTTCCCATTCGGTATATCTCACACTCTGTGAGTGTGTCTCTCTCTCTGTCCCTCTCCTTTACTGCTCAGCTCGACAGAGACAACAATAGACAATGTGTTTACAGTTATACGTTCCCATAAAAAGAACTTTTTCAAAGGACTATTGAATTGGCGACAACTGACTGGGTGCCATTGTGCTGTCCATCAAATTGAAGCTGTGAGGCTGTTTGGTGTTCATTGTACCTGCCTGAAAGAAAAAACAAACACAAAATTCCATAACGGGTTAGGGAAAACATAACTCAAACTGTAAAGACTCAAGATATCATCAGGCAGCTGGAGAATTTAGCCACGAACATGTTTGTTATTGAAACGGTAAACAGAGCACAGGGACCAACTTTGCATAACAGAAGTCGAAGAACGCAAGTGTCAGCGAGCGTCCGTTGGGCAATCTGCAAACGTTTCAAAGATCCCCCCCCCCAAAGAATCGGGCCCCGAGAGGAGGTCTGGAGATTAGTCAGCCGTGGGATTCGCACAGCTGAGCCATGTGCCGCTCAGACAGGGTCGTTCCTCCACCCCTCACCTCACCTGCTCCCCCCTCCCAGCTCTCTCTGTGTCGGCTCTGGGCTGGGCTCTGTCCGACCGCGTGGACACGGGCCGGGGCCAGCTCCCTCGACGTCGAGCCACCATCACGGCGGTCCATGTACCCGCCTGTCTGGCCGGCAGGGTCATAACAAAGACCTCCTTGTGGAGGCCAACTGTGCGCGTTGAGGCCCCACTACAACCAACTTCTTCAGCGCAACGAGCCACCACGCTTGTGTCCAGTCCAGGACAGTCCTGTTCAGCCTCTCTTTCGGGGGAGAGTGCAGGGAGAAGGGAGGGCCTGGGTAATTGGGGTTGTGGAAGGACACAGGATGTCAGGGAGAGGGCAGCTTGTTGGGGACTGCATGACCGCCAGTCTCCCAGCTGCCTCCTCTGAGGGTTACTGGAACATTCCAGGTTCATTTCTCTTTCTTTCTTTCATTTTTTCTTTTTTTTCTTTTTCTTTCTTTCTTTCTTTCTTTTTACCTTTTGTTTTTTCTTTCTTTCTTTCTTTCTTTCTTTCTTTCTTTCTTTCTTTCTTTCTTTCTTTCTTTCTTTCTATCTTTCATTTTGTCTGTCTGTCTTTCTTTCTTTCTTTTTCTCTATTTGTCATGTGCATGTCTTCCCCTTTCTCTTGACCTCTCATCGGGTCATACTTCACACACACAAATGACACAACTCTTTACACAAAACCCCTTCGACACGCACAGACGAATGTTGCATGTCGATCTGTGCAGAAACAACCTTTGAGCTCTGGACGACTACATGCTATTTGACAAACGCAGATTCAGCAACGGCGAGTCCAACAGCTCGGTAGCAGCTGCCGGGATTCCCAGATGAAAGGACGATTATCACCTCAGCCCCTAGGGGCCATCAGGGGAAATGGTCTCCAGTGTTTGCGTTGACATCCAATCACGGATTCGAAGGCAGCCGCGAGGGGATGTGGGGGGAGGGTGGAGAAGTGTAGCAGGCCAGAGGAGGGAGTCCTGGGAGTCTTGAGCCCAGGCTGGCTGCCTCTCCGGCTGCCTGCTACTAGGATGTGACGTCCGTGCTCGGCCCCTCTTCTCGACCTCCCTCGGGAAACTCAGACTGCCCCTGCTCTAATGTCCACTCAGGTCACCACACGGAGCACGGGCAGGAGTCGTTTCCCACTCGTTGAAAAGCCGGGCCGCCGAGCGCCCTGTCAGAAAATGACTCATGTTTTTAGAGAAGAGAAAGTGGAAAAGGGTCCAACCAAAGACGAAATAATACCCTGGAAGATTTAGACGTTTGGTGAATTTCTTTGAAAAGGGTCATTGCGCAAAAAAGAGAGTAAAAGAGAGAGAGAGAGCGAGAGAACAAGAGAGAGAGAGAGAGAGAGAGAGTGAGAGAGAGAGAGAGAGAGAGAGAGAGAGAGAGAGAGAGAGAGAGAGAGAGAGAGAGAGAGAGAAAGAAAGAGAGACAAAGAGAGAGACAAAGAGAGAGCAATAAAAAAGGAGAGAGAGAGAAAGAGAGAGAGAAAGAGAAAGCAATAAAAAAAGGAGAGAGAGAGAGAGAGAGAGAGAGAAAGAAAGAGAGAAAGAGAGAGACAAAGAGAGAGACAAAGAGAGAGCAATAAAAAAGGAGAGAGAGAGAAAGAGAGAGAGAAAGAGAAAGCAATAAAAAAAGGAGAGAGAGAGAGAGAAAGAAAGAGAGAGAGTGAGAGAGAGAACAAAGGAGGAAGCCTCTCTCCCCTTCAGGTCCCTCCAGAACCTTCTCGGTCTGAGGGAGAGCTGTCAGCAGGAGGCGGCCGCGCCGAGAGGCCTTTATCTCTCTAATGCACTGTCTTACGGCAGTCCTGCCGCCGCGCCAGGGTGGATGAGAAGGATCCGGGTGGGATCCCCGCTCTAAACAGATTAAAGCCCGTGAGCACTCGCACATCTGCAGCTGACACGGGGGGCTTTGTAGCCGCGCGAGTGGCGGTCTCCACGGCGGACATGACAGTCGGACAAAGTCTTGGGAGATCTGTGTTTGAAGATCTGCAAGGCCACTTTGAGGTCTCCTCCAAAGCCCCAGATGAATTGTAAATAAACACTCAAATCCCACCCCCCCCCCCCCCCCCCCGCCGCCCCCGATATGTGGAGCGCTGGGAATAGACTGACCATCAAGAAGGAAAGTTTGTCTTGGGAACGACAAAAAGGAGGTGAGGAAATGACAACAGATTAAGAGCAGAGAGGACTTCCTGGATGAAATGTACTTGAGTAACAACAGTGGGTTGGATAAGACGATTAGGCTGAAGCGTCACCTGAAAAACAGGAAATAACGTCAGTTGAGAAAAATACTGTTTTGACCTGCACATGGTTTAAAAAAAAAGAAGAAGTTCAAGCATTCTTATTTTAAATGTTTCCTTTTTTTAAAGAGCACCAAATAAAGATTCATAATAGCAGCATTTTTGCCTTCTTTAAGAGACAATGGTAGATCCAGGTTGATACAAATCCCATGTTCGAACAAACAGTATTTAAATTATTATTGGTGAATACTGAAGTTTAGGCGTAACACTGGAGAGGAAATCTCTTTCTTCCTTCTCTTGTCTTCTCGTCTAAACTTGACAAAGCACAGCTGCTTCCGGACGATTCCAGCACCAGCACCTCAAATGAGCTTTAGACACTTTAGAGACCAGGATAGAGACATTAAAGAGACAGACTACTTGTGGTGAGATCTCTCTTCAACCCGCACAGCCTAGGAGACAGTTAGGAGACACAACACAGCCACAGTCCTTCTGGGGGTGTGTCGAAGCTTGCATTATTTTGTTGTGTGTTCTCCAATTCAGTGTGACTGCTCCAATCTCACACCTGTCAAAAGGAAACCAGGGATTACTCCAGAACAACACGTCCCCACAAGCACCCCTGAGGCGTTGGCAGTTGGACAGCCCCGCTCCCCGCTCCCCCTACCACCCCCCCGCTCCCCATTCCCCCTACCACCCCCCCCCCCCCCCCCCACACACACAGGAATTACACCACACCAGACCTACACACCTGGCTGAAGCAACAAAAGGGAAACGACAGCAGACAGATATCAGGTCTTCCTCTCCCGGCAAATGATGAAGCCAACACTGCTGTCATTGCTTCCTGGTCTGCTTGTCGCAACGCAGTAAATCACTAGACACAACGCTGCGTTGGTTCTCCACTTTCACTGTGGTTTCCTTTGAATCTTCCCACAGGGTGTGGTATGAAACGATGTGTGTGGACTGTGTCATCTGCGGTTGGCCAGCTTAAGGGCTGAGGTCTGTGGACATGTAGAAGTTTGAGCTGTGCGTCATGACACATGGCTGTGTGGATGTTTGTTGTTGTTGTTTTTTGAGTCTTAATGAGGGAAACATTTCCAGTGGGTTTTCTACAAAGCTCAACTGTGATTTTTACCTCCTTCATTTGAGTTATGGAGTTTAAAACTCCTTTTTACTAGCCTGGCTGCCAGCCAAATTTCTCCCCGCCCACAAAAAAATTTGGTCGGGAAGTTGGGTCTGGAGGGTCTCATATTGGGAACAACTACATAAAACCAGGATCTGGGCGGACCAATGAAATTGCCAGGGCGGGCTTTATACGATGATGGACAGATGATCAACAGTAACGTAATCAACAACATCACGAAAGAGCCCTTGGGTTGAATTCGTTTTCAACAAACAACATATTACGTTGCTCTAATTGGTTGTAGGTCTATCCAATTGAGCGAAGAGGCATTTGTTCTACGAGTTCGGTTGACACACGCCCCGTAGTCACGGCCCAACGGAGAGTTTTCAGACTAATATTCTGACTAGAATTATGAGTGAGACAACGTCAGGCTACCTTTTTACTGTAACGCTTCAGTAATGGCACCATCGCCCCCTACTGGCATTGACATCACACCAGGTAGGATCTGATTGTTGTTTCCCTAAACACAACCTGAACCCCAGTTATTTCCCGCAGTTTACAATAAAAGCCCTAACCCCATCACTTTTATTCAAGTGGTTCACTGAGGGATATGAGAAGGATTCAAAAAGCATCGAAACAGCTTCTTTTCAGTGTTTCATTCTCTATCTGCAGTTCCAAATCAGGTGGTCAAATATTAGACGACCTATCAAGTGGGATGACCTCTGTCAGCTACATATAGTCTTTGCGACGCGTCACAGGAGTTTGGTGTTTACACCCGCCCATACCCTTCATTAATCGTCCACGTCTTCTCTCCAGTGCCTCCTCCAAGAGTTCTCAGACACCGGCTGAGAGAGTTTATCCACAGTCCCTAGAGCGGGTGACTGGCTGCACGGTGTATCCTGGACTCCCGATGAACAGCAGCTGTGTCAACAATACAGGAGACGGGAGACTCCCAGTCCACTGATAATGCTCCTCCCGCAAACGGAGCCTGAAACCCAGAGATGACTCTGTGTCACAAGAGATGGCCTGTTCTTATGGGGCTATCTATGTCGGGGTTTGACATCGAGCTTTACAATTTAGTCTTGAAACGTTGTTGAAGAAAACCGTGAAGGAATCAAGGGTCGCGGTTTGTGTTGTGTCTGCATCATGTCAGAGGGTGCTCCGGGGAACGTATCTGCTTCGCAAATCAAATCCCAGGGGGTCGCTTTTCATAAAACAACAGTGGTGCTAAACGCCTGGTGGCCGATCCTATTGAGACAATTAATGACATGGAATTCCTCCATTTGTTTCCTTACAGAGGCTGCCAACAGCAACAAACAGGGGGAACCAGCGGAGGTGGAGTGTGTGTGTGTGTGTGTGTGTGTGGGATGTTGTGGTTGGTTACGCCAGTTAAGCCAGTTCCTGAGGGTCTAACGTGTGCCTGCTGTCTGTCGACTGGTAGATGGTATCGTGTGTGATTAGTGGATGGGGAGGTCGGCTGGCACATGCTCTGTCTGGCTGCAGTTGTGCTCCCATAGTTACCACACACACACACACACACAAACGCACACAGAGACACACCTGGGGAGAAATGTTTGCACTTGCTACTCTCTTTGCCAAGTGTAAACATGAGCAGAGGGGAGGGGCGAGGAGGAGAGGGAAGGGGAGAGTAGGAGGAGAGGAGAGGAGAAGAGAAGAGAAGAGAAGAGAGGGGAGGGGAGGGGAGGGGAGGGGAGGGGAGGGGAGGGGAGGAAGGAAGGAAGGAAGGAAGGAAGGAAGGAAGGAAGGAAGGAAGGGAGGGAGGGAGGGAGGGAGGGAGGGAGGGAGGGAGGGAGGGAGGGAGGGAGGGAGGGAGGGAGGGAGGGAGGGAGGGAGGGAGGGAGGGAGGGAGGGAGGGAGGGAGGGGAGTAAAGGGGAGGAGGGGAGGGGCGAGGAGGAGAGGGAAGGGGAAAGTAGGAGGAAAGGAGAGGGGAGAGAGGAAGGGAGGGGAGGAGAGAGGAGTAAATGGGAGGAGGGGAGGGGAGAAGGGGGAAAGAGAGTGGAGAGAGAACATGAAAACAAGGGGAACTGTCATCCAAGTTCAAGTCGAGGTGGAGAGAGGAAACCAAGCTCTCCTCTTTCAGTTCAGGACATCCGGTTGGCTCCATGGTGAGAGGGTCAGACTGGCGAGGTGCAGGGGATGAATTTCAGGGATGACTCCGTCATCATCCGTAATGGTTGCGACAGGTCTGGAAGGGAGTGGTCTGTATAACCCACAGCATGGCTGACCATCCCATCTGAGGAGGTTCTGCACCATGGACTTATCCTGTGAGCTTCTCCTGTAAGTTCTGTGCCTCGGAACTCTTCAGCTGCACCATCACATTCGAAACGCCGATGTCACGGGTGACCTGAATGGGCTGTTTTGTCTAACAATCTGTTCCTTTACTTGATTCGTCGGACACCCAACTCTCTCCCTTCCTCTGATGATTGAAGGGATAAAACGAAAAACGAATGAATGACCGAGCCCTCATAAACAAACACACCTCCTTGTGCGACAAAAACATCTCCCAGTTTGGACAAGTACGAAATAAACTGACTGCGCTATCAATTCCAGTTGTGTTATGGTTTTGATATGGTTGGTATGTGATATAAAGTGTTGCACAAAAGGCTTTCAGTGCTCTTCTTGTTGTGGGGTAAACAGCTTGGGTGTGGTGTTGGCCAGTGGCACCATGCTGTTATTCACACCTGCAAAAAACGAGAAAGTTCAAAGTCTAGTCATCAGGCTTTTTTTGTATTTATTCGTAACTTTATTCAGCATTCTTCTCAGCACTACAAATACATCGTTAGACAGAGAACCAACACATTTTACTGGATGTGAAATGGATGAGTTCTTCCCTTGAGACGCTAGACGGTGAACCAGGGTTTTTTTTTGTTCTCCCCCCATAAGAGAATACAGATGAACCCCCGCGACTTGCCTCAACTGCCGCTGCCGCTCGCAGCCATGACGACGAACACAGTTAACGACCGTGCTGTGCTGTGACCTCCTCCACTTCTTCCTCGTCTCAGCTGCTGTGGGTGTGTGTCCTACCGCCTGTGCTTCCACCCTCCCACACAGGGGCAGTTCTAATCTGATCTCCAGCCTGGATCCCCTGCCTCCAGAACACATCTGCTCTCTGGGCAGCGCTCTCACAGTCCTACCTTGTCACCATCTGGAGCCCCCACCCCCCCCCACCCCCCCACCCCTCCCCCAGCAAAATCCTGTGGTGCACTGATCTAGGCGAACGGAGAAACTGGAGAGGTCTCGTGAATTCATATCTGAACAAACCACAATATTGTATGTGACTGGCAGGACCATCAGCACTCAGACCTTCTAGTCCATCATCCACTTCGAGAACATCCCCAAGCCACACACTGCCCTAAAGTTTGGATCAGTTACACTTTAGGCCCAAACTTTTTTCCTCCACAAAATCTCCTTTCCCCGCTCCCATCTCCCTCCCGAAACAGCACAGCTCGGTCCCTCTTGGCCGGAGGAGTCATTAAGCATATGTCTCGTTCTCAACGGCAGTCGCCAGATAGCAGAGAAGTGCGCACAAAGGCACAATTTTCCGAGAGCAGCTCATCTCTTCTGAAAGCCTAATGAGAGGATCAAATATAACTGACACCGAGAGGCAGACAAAGGCAGCCGTGGCCTCGGCGAGGGATGAGGCGAGCTCTGACAATGCGCTCCGACTGTGCTGTCTCTGCAGAAGTAAGAGTCGAGAATGCAGATGGAGGCGTAATGAGGGATTAAGTGGGGATTAGTGTCCTTTATTAAGATGTTTCTGATCCTCATTATACTGAATCTTATATCAGCACATCGATTCTTGGGGAGAGAGCGGGGAAAGAGAGAGAGGGAGACAGAGAGAGGGAGAGCGCTGCAATGGGAGAGAGTGGACTTTCATCCTTCAGAAGTTCACACTGTTAATGATACCTTTGTATAAATGTGTGTGTGTGTGTGTGTGTGTGTGTGTACAGCATGTGTGTACGTGTGTGTACATTCTGTGTGTGTGTCCACTTATGTCAGAACAAATCTGTTTCATACAGTGGCCCTAATACATTAGCAAAGCGAACAAAACCCTTATAATATTGACCCATGACACAATACCATGAACACCTTTAAGAAATATCTGAAAATAACAGCTGAGCATATGAGCCCAATCCAATTTAGTTTGTCACATTTTGCCTTCTGCATGTAACTGACCACAACTATCAGTTCAACTACAGTCCCAATATTAGGGTATCAAATAATAACAAAAGTGAGTGCTAATTAAGTGCTAATAAGTGCAACAAACATGACGTAGGCCAGTTTGCTTTTACAATCCATCGGTAGCAGTCCAAGGTATATTCATCACAATGTGATGGCTTGGATGTGTTATAATTGACATATTGTTCAGAACACACTCATTCTCTCACGCAACACTCAAAGTCCAGCCCCGGCTCCCCCCACGTCCGCTGGGTACAGCCGCTGAGTACAGCAGCTGAGTACAGCCGCTGAGTACAGTCGCTGGGTACAGTCGCTGAGGACAGTCGCTGGGTACAGTCGTTGAGTACAGTCGCTGGGTACAGTCGCTGAGTACAGTCGCTGAGTACAGCCGCTGAGTACAGTCGCTGAGGACAGTCGCTGGGTAAAGCCGCTGAGTACAGCCGCTGAGTACAGTCGCTGAGTACAGTCGTTCACCCCCACCCCAACCCCCCCACTCACCGACTCACACATGCGTAATGCACAACAGTTGTTCTCTTCCAACCTTTCGAGTTGGTCATGTCTCCAGAGAGGTAAACTGGCAAAAATCTCATCTCTCTTTGTGACCTTTAAATAGATGGATATGCACAATGATGTGCTGCTTGATGTGACTTAATTTCAACCGTATATTTATTTGATTTGATTCTATTAGGATCTACCATTAGCTGATGCAAAAAGCTACTCTTCCTGGGGTCCACATAGAATACATAACAACAAAAAACAAACCAAAGAATCATCAAACAAGTCAATATTTTTTAATAAACTGTATTCAAAGAAAGACCATGAAATGAGTCTTCACTTGTTTATTAAAACAAGTCTTTTTCTGAGTTCTAACAATTATGAAAAGACACACCTGGAATCGTGTTCCATTCAACCATAGTTCATTTATGTGAATTACACCTGTGTCCACCTGCTTGACCATGGCCTAACCAAAGGTAGAGTCTCTCAGGACAAACATGAGTTGCTACGGACGCACGTCTCTGTTACACTGGCATTTGCATAATTCTTTATACACAGTCATTCTTCCATTTTAGTATTGTTGACTACATTGAAGGTATGTTATCTATTGATTGAATGTATTAAAACATTGTTTAATTGATTGTTTAATATCTGGAGCATCTACAGGTATTATTGATGGTTTATTCTTAGATATAAGTTGTTTTACATATAGCTGACCTGTCGTCGATTATAACAATTTGGATCTAAGCGTGTGTGATGTTCAGTGTTCTGGCGCCCTCTGCTGGATGTTCTTAACCTGCGGTTTTGCCCTGAAGGTTGTTAGTCAACACAACTGTGAGTCATGATAATGAAAAGTACCTGACAGTTCTTACCAGATCAGCATGGTCATCAGGCAGCACTGGCTCCATATATGCAGGTCAAAACAGAACGTACTCACCGTGGAACTGATTCAGGTTGAGAAAACAACATAATTACCTGTGCAAAGTCAGTGGGAGACAGAAGTGCTTGAAAATCCTTTTTTTTGTGTGTTTGAGGGGAACGGAGGGGTGATAATCCAGAGTTATGAATACTACAGGAAGGAAACTTTAGAATGAGAAGCAACTAGGGTGATCTGTCATTTCATGCTGCCAAACGAAAGACAGTTACGTTTTCAGAAAGAGACTTTAGAACCATCTTCGGTGGTACATGGAAAGAAAACCCTTATTAAGTTGAAGCACAACAAGACAAGTAACCTTTTGAAAGTCGGATTAAACGTAAAATTAACATAAATAGAACTGCTTTGAGTGGAGATTAGAAAAAGTAGGTAATGATTTTGCATTCGATCGGTTTGTGCCACGTGCCACGGTTTATTGGCTAGTTTAGACCCTTCATGTTTCTGCTTGAGAGAAAGGGGAAGCGTTTTCTCTCTCTCTCTCTCTCTCTCTCTCTCTCTCTCTCCCTCTCCCTCTCCCTCTCTCTCTCTCTCTCTCTCTCTCTCTCTCTCTCTCTCTCTCTCTCTCTCTCTCTCTCTCTCTCTCTCTCTCTCTCTCTCTCTCTCTCTCTCTCTCTCTCCCTGGTTGCCTTCATGTCTCTTTCCTTGTTCTCAACGGCTCCCACTCTCATTCGTTCTTCAACCTCTCTGCGGACGTTCTCCCGCCCCTAATGTACTTCTCTCGTCTCCTCACCCTCTCTTAGGATTCTCAGTCCTGTTCTCAACTCATTCTGTTTACACATCCGTTGTTTGTTGGAGCCAAATGTGGTCTGTAGCCTATTTTTTTCATCTTGTGTACGTTGGCCAACTTGATTTCCCATGATCTCTGCTGCCCACCCACTCCCTGTCTACTTTCTCCTCTTGTTGTTTTGCCTCTTCGGCCACCTTTCTCTCAAACTCTTTGTCTCTTCCACTCAGTCTTTTTCCAGCTCTTGTCTTCTCTTTGGTCTCCATCTCAGCTCCCATCGTTGTTCTCTTCTCTTCTCTCTGCCGCCCCTTCTCCATCTTCAGTTCCATCCCTCTTTGTGTGCCCTTTTCTGGTCTCTCAATCTCCCCCCCCCCCTCTCTCTCTCCTTTGCTTCTCCCTTTGTCTCCTTTTCTCTCTGCGTTTCTTCCTTTCAGAATGCTGTATTGCACAGGCCTGTCCCTACATGGTAAATCCTGATTAATAACTTATTCTCCCACTAGATGGCCTCATCTCTCAAAATCTAGGACCCTACTTCACTCATAACTGACTTGTCAATTACATAATTGACATGTTAGAATGTGACTTATTTTCAGTAATAAACAGACAACCAGATACAATTTATACAAACTATGAATATAACAATATCCAACGAGCTCGTCAGGCTACTCCTGGGTTGTTTTGGCCGAGCGTATTTGAAATTAATGTAAGTTTTTATACCCGTGGATACGTTATTGTGTACCTGTTCGATGACAGGCTACGTCACTATCTTCACCTTCGAACGCCGGCATCAATCCATCTGTTTCGCTTTCAATTGGCCCACATTTAACTCAAGTCCCGCCCTATTACAAATGATTTTGTCTCTCATTGGGTTCTTCTCATGACAGTCATCTCAAACCCAAAGCTCCTGCTGAGCACTCTACCTTCGGGTCAAATCTTTACTTTTCTATCATGGCGTTGCGGTGCCGGGTGCAATTGCTCGAGAAACATCTTATTGAAGTAAATGACAGCACGTCCGCTATTCCGTGAACTGCGATGACAGCAGCCCGGCTCTCTGCAGTGCAACAGGCTGTCGGATAGTATATCCATTGAACGGAATACCTGTCAAAAATTGTTGAGGAACTGTTGCGCGAGAAGTGAAATCCATAACGATGTCTCTGTTGTGCGTCAGAGGTGAGTTTTTGTCAAAAATAATTACATCCCAGTAAAGGTTCTACATGTATTTATAATTTTCAGTCTTGTTGGGACCTTAAATACATTTCTAGGGAGTTTTTGCAAAATGTCACCCGCTGGGGGTTGTAAATGCAAACGCAAAACCTTAGAAAGCAGGTGTGAAGCCCCCCCCTCAAAACAAATAAATAAAATAAAATGTAAGTATCATGTCATTTAGTGATTACGTTTTTGAAAGCTCTAATTGGAAAGTATTTTATATTTAGTTTTAGTTCCAGCATTTACTCTCATGTGCCTCTCAATGCATCACTCAAGGTCCTTAGAATATTGGAATTCCAAAAATGACACTTGGACACTGCAGTACATTTTGTTAACCTACAACAGTGGTTCCCAACCCTGGTCCTCAGGGACCCCCTGCCCTGCATGTTCTAGATGTTTCCCTCTTCCAACACACCTGATTCAAATGAATGGGTGCCAGGTCATTATCAAGCTCTGAGAGTAACACATCTTGGTGCAGTGGTAATAGCATAGCCTGAAGCAACAGTTGACCCCTGTGTCCATGTTCTTGAGATACGATGCTTTCCCAGAGAGTCGTGAGGAAACCTGCCAGTTCTAAACCCTTCCACCATAATCCTTCCATGTGTATACACGTTTTCACTGTCATGCCCATTTGCCCTGATTTGTGTGGTGAATTGGGAAAAGCATTTCTAAAACACGGCTATCTTGACCACTTGGAACACGAAATGAGAGGAACCCACGCAAAACGCAAAAACAAGTGACCGTTTGATAGATTTTTGTTGGACCGGTTGATTTGGACAGGTCAGTTTCCTGTTGTGTCGTTGTAAACGGTAGACTCGAAGGCCTTGTAAACGAGCTGGCACCGTCTCGTTAAGTCGAGACTGAGGGGGAAGATGAAGTGCCTTTGACCTACCGTTCCTGACAAAACAGCTAACTCAATACCCCAGTCATTTTAGGACGACAATTAGAACCACATCTGAAAATATTCACCTCCTTGTAATGTTGTATTTGCTATATGGTGTTGCTGTGGCGCTGTCTTGTGACACAGAATTCTTCCGTCAAAGTGCTAATTGTAAAACTGTGCACTTCCAGTCCTTTATGGTCTGCTGCGCCTCACCGAATGGCACTTCTGCATGTCCCTGTTTATATAAGCGCTTGTGAAATGAATGAATGTAAACGTATTCATTCATAGCATTTACATTACATTTAGTCATTTAGCAGACGCTCTTATCCAGAGCAATCTACAGTAAGTACAGGGACATTCTCCCCGAGTCAAGTAGGGTGAAGTGCCTTGCCCAAGGACACAACGTAATTTTTGCACGGCCGGTAATCGAACCGGCAACCTTCAGATTCCTAGCCCGATTCCCTAACCGCTCAGCCATCTGACTCCCCTAGCACTCATGTCTTCTGGCTACAGGGTGGGGATGAGTGAGCAGACGATACATTAGAAAGGAGGGTGACTACAAGCCTGGTTGTGGGTCCGTTCATATAAGGACAGGATAAAAGGATAAAACATGATCTACGTCAGTGGTTCTCAATCCTGGTCCTCGGGACCCCCTGCTCTGCATGTTTTAGAAGTTTCCCTCCTCAAACACACCTGATTCCAATTAATGGGTCGTTATCAAGCCCATTTATTTGAATCAGGTGTGTTGGAGCAGGGAAATAGGACCAAGCACCAGGATTGAGAACCACTGATCTGTCTGACCTGACATCGCTAGGTAAAAACTGGGGGTCTGCTCCAACCCCCCCCCCCCCCCTCAGAACGATGGCTAGTGTGTAACGATCGATATGCCTGCGAGTTAGTCAGAACTAAGGAGGGGGCTGTGGACAGCACATAGATGAATATAGTGGTGCGATGTGAGACAAGGACCTGAGGAGGAGATGGGCAGGAGATGTGCAGAGGACAGTGTTGGGTTGAGAAGGAGGAGATGTGCAGGGGACAGTGTTGGGTTGAGAAGGAGGAGATGTACAGGGGACAGTGTTGGGTTGAGAAGGAGGAGATGTGCAGGGGACAGTGTTGGGTTGAGAAGGAGGAGATGTACAGGGGACAGTGTTGGGTTGAGAAGGAGGAGATGTGCAGGGGACAGTGTTGGGTTGAGAAGGAGGAGATGTACAGGGGACAGTGTTGGGTTGAGAAGGAGGAGATGTGCAGGGGACAGTGTTGGGTTGAGAAGGAGGAGATGTGCAGGGGACAGTGTTGGGTTGAGAAGGAGGAGATGTGCAGGGGACAGTGTTGGGTTGAGAAGGAGGAGATGTGCAGGGGACAGTGTTGGGTTGAGAAGGAGGAGATGTGCAGGGGACAGTGTTGGGTTGAGAAGGAGGAGATGTGCAGGGGACAGTGTTGGGTTGAGAAGGAGGAGATGTGCAGGGGACAGTGTTGGGTTGAGAAGGAGGAGATGTGCAGGGGACAGTGTTGGGTTGAGAAGGAGGAGATGTGCAGGGGACAGTGTTGGGTTGAGAAGGAGGAGATGTGCAGGGGACAGTGTTGGGTTGAGAAGGAGGAGATGTGCAGGGGACAGTGTTGGGTTGAGAAGGAGGAGATGTGCAGGGGACAGTGTTGGGTTGAGAAGGAGGAGATGTGCAGGGGACAGTGTTGGGTTGAGAAGGAGGAGATGTGCAGGGGACAGTGTTGGGTTGAGAAGGAGGAGATGTGCAGGGGACAGTGTTGGGTTGAGAAGGAGGAGATGTACAGGGGACAGTGTTGGAATGAGGCATACAAGTGCAGAATCAGAAGCTGGTCCTGAGGGGGAGGGGGGAATAATCCTCTGGCCATCTGCTGCTGCGTGTGTGTGTGTGTGTGTGTGTGTGCAAGTGTGTGTGTGTGTGTGGCGGGGGCTCACACGTGGGATAAAGAGGGCTCAGGGTACTGATTCACTTTCCTGCTTATTTGATTTTTCCTTCCTTTCTCTTTTAGTCTTCACCCAAGCAGTTAGGAAGCCATTTCCAAGGATACTATCAAACTCTCTCTTCTCCCTACACTGAAGCCATTGGGGACACGTGTATATATAAATGTTAAAATAGGTATACATATCTGCATCAGTGTTGAAGTTCAACTTAGATGTAATACTTGAATATGATAAGTATATTTGCTATTGAAAATCCTTTAGAAATTGTATCCAGTTTAGCAGCTTGGCTGAAAGATGCTGAACGTTTCTGATTACTTCTTTTATCAACCTCCTATTCACACTATACATCCCTTTGTTGCAAACGTTAGCATTAAAATGGTGTCTCACCCAACTATCAAATGAATAAAATCACAAAATGTCCTCCTGGTATTATTTCCCTCTATATCCCTCAAACTCCCTTAAACAGGATGTTTCTGTTAAAATCCATCTTTTCCACTGAGCCATTATGGCGTTGATTTGTTGATACGTTGAGTCTGGCTCTATACTGCATGGACCTGGCTCTCTGACTGGCCAAACCCAGGAGCAACGTGGCCCCATGGGCATTTACATTTAGTCATTTAGCAGACGCTCTTATCCAGAGTGACTTACAGTAAGTACAGGGACATTCTCCCCGAGGCAAGTAGGGTGACGTGCCTTTCCCAAGGACACAACGTCATTCGGCTCGAACTGGCGACCTTCAGATTACCAGCCCGATTCCCTCACCGTTCAGCCACCTGACTCCCATAGGAGTCATAGGAGATTTCCACGCAGCATGTCTGCTATCCTGTTGGTGTAAAGGCAGCGGACATGTCTCTCTCTGAAACACACACACGTATAACAGACAGTTGGCCTGCTTTACTGAATATGTAGCGGCGAATATGAAAGAGGATTCAAAAACGATTATCGCTGTGGTCGTTTTCCTGACCCCTCCTGACCCCCCGCTCTGGTGAGCTCGCTGCACCGCCTGAAATAGTCTGTGCGTGCGTGCCTTCGTCGTCTGATCTGATGTTTGGACAGCCGAGCTTTGAGGACTGGCGTTTCGGATATGAGGGGTTGGCGGAGCGGCACGATCGGCAAGTAACGTGTCTTTTATTTTTATTTTTCGATGACGTGCCTATCTCCTTTCGCATCTACGACGCACGTGACCCACCGGAAGTGTGCGGATGGCATCTGCTCGCGCTCTCCCGATCCATGGGATTGCGTATCGTGGGGCTTGTGGGCGATATGACCGCGTCATCCAATCCGCTTACAGTCAGAAAAGCGTCTGTGGTGGCGATGTGTCTGTCTGTTTGTCGATGCTGCGGGCCTGTCTGGACTCGCGTGACGGCTCCGTCAGCTTGTAAAGGGAGCTCTCTTGTTTTGTCCATGAAGTCCCTCACCTCTGGACGGGCTAATACAGTTATGATACACACACACACACACACACACACGCACACACACAGATGCACACATCCATTTTGCCGCACATCCAAGTGTAATGCTTGGCTTGGAAACAATAGGTAAGCATGCATATGTAAACACACACACACACACACACAAACACACACACGCTCCTCTCAAAGGTGCTCTCCTCAGGGTGTCGGTCACCGGGGTTCTCAGGAGCCCGTTCTAATTGGGCCGTTGCCATGGGGAGGCGGTGACACAGCACGGGGCGAAGACTGATGCTGTAATTAATGGTGATGTCCTGCAGGATAGGCATCCTGGAACACGTCAAAGGTGGACTTTCAACCCTGCTGCCCTGTAACCAACTTGGACAGACCTAGCCCTCCAACCGCGGCTAAAAGGGTTCGTGGTCTGAGATTTCGTGGTTCGAATTCGAGACGGTCGCCATCTCTCTCTTTCGCGCGCGCACACGCTTCCTCCCTCGGTGACAGACGTGCTTTTTACATCGCCAGCGCGAGGGACTCAGCTGTTACGAAATGGCAATAACAGGCCATAATGGCCGAGCCAACGGGTCAGTCCCTCTCAGAATCTCAATCCCCCCTCGCCGCTCCCACCTTGAGGCTGAAAAGCCGGTGGCTAAATATAGGCGCTGGTGCAATTTGAAGCCCTGTCACCCTCTCGGTGGTAGGTGAGCTTTAAGTCGGTTCAGGTACCGCTGTTTGCGAGTGTGGTCTAATCATCACCGGTAGACAGAATCCATCCGGTGACATTAAAGCACTTTTGGGTCCCCGGACTGGCCACTGTTTAGAGGGTGTGTGCTGTGTGCTTACGTGAAACGAGTGTGTATTGGGTTGTCGATACTGTGTATTGATGGTGAACGTTAGACGAATCCTCCATGCGCATAGCTTGAGCCACGGAAGAGGTAGCCCTCACACACACACACACACACACACCTGCACCCCCCCCTCCGCTCATGCTGAAGGTGATGTCACTCACCACACCAGTCAGTCACCAAAGCAGACTTCACAGACCCAGATGGGCCCTACTAAAAGCTGCCTTTGATTCGGCCGATGAGATGTTATTACCACAGCTTCAAAGCAGACCCCAGAGACCTAGCGCTTCAAAGAGCTGTGCGCATCAAGTTCATGATGTCATCACTGTGCGCCTACCTGGAACGACATCATTGTCGTCGTGTAGACATCCGACGTAGTCCTTCTTCATGAAAAAACAAAAACAAACTTTAATAAAAATACAAAAATATGTAGTGCTAGTAGACGAGTGGTGACAGGCAGTGATTGTCCGCTCCTTCATATTGGCCGATAGAAATCTTACATGTCCTGCTATGTCGTATAGTTTTTTGCCGTCAGCTTTATGAAACAGTACATCAGACAAAAAATTCGCTTTTACCCTCCGACGTTATCAATGTATGCTCGATTCGGATGTGTTCCCCCTTCAAGTGTGGGAAGCTTCCTAACCAACCTTACTAAACTAACGTTGACTGAGATTCCGTGAGGCTGCTGTAAGCCCGAGGACTGAGATCGTGTTCGAGTTCAACCCGGGAACCACTCGGGTCACCCAGGCCTCGCGTGGAACTGTGAAAATCGCTCGTGTTTCCTGGTAGTTCAAGGCTTTACAGGAACGGGTCGCCTGACCCACTCGCCAGCCAGGTGCTTTCAGGTCCTGTCCTGGTGCGTCTCTCGTGTCTCCCCCCCCCCCGTCTGTGTCCGTGCGACGCAGGGACTGGCGACTCGAGCCCTGTTTCCGCCTTTAGCTCGGGGATTATCTCCCAGTGAAACCCCCCCTAACCACAGCGCAGGATTCCCCACTTCGACACGAAGGATCTCTGACTGTTGGCCAACTGGCCTCTACTGTAAGATACGCTGTTCCTGCGATGCAATACTGGGATGGTTGACTCGTTTACTGTCAATAGTGGACCACAGTTTTGTGTTTGTTTGCCGTCCCCCCTCATCCTTTTAAGGTTGTGGCTCTGAACATGTGAAATATCCTGGTGTTCCTTAGTCCCATTTAAGCAAGTGCTGCAGGTTGGCCCTTTGAAACTTTCAGTCAAAAGGAAACCAGCTGTTTCCACGACTGCTCATGTATGTTTGACGTATTAGTGCTTGCTCGTGATAACTGCACCGTTGAATCTTCTGTTCAATGAGAATAATGATTTGACAACCCATTGCTCCTCACAGTAGATCATGCCACATAGTTCAGTTCTAGTTACTGGGGTCCACTGCTCTTTATGAAAGTGGACAAACCACAGTCCCATAGTGAGGGTGTAGTTGGACCCTGCCCTGCTAATAGAGTAGGAAAGCCCTTCCAGAAGACACATTTAAGTGGTTCTTTTGCACCAGACAGCTGATTGCAACTTAGGCGGCTCAGTACATGTAAGAACTCAAAATAAACCTGGATTTGTCATTTCCTTTTTTAAACCACTAAGGCGGCGAAAGTCTAGAACTTGTCCTCCTGGGTTTTGTAGTCTTTTCCCCAAGAGGCACTCCCTCCAGTCGGTCATCACAGTCAGGATGGCATGGCGAGGTCATTCCTACAGAGTGAAGCGGCTGTCAGGCTGGCACAGTGCCAACGAGGTCATGGGGCCTCCCCAGAGCTGCTGCCAACATGGACAGAGCCACGCTGTGCTGACGACTTGAGACACATTGCCTATTTAGCGCTCATTTACCTCTCTGTCTTTGTCCTCTCTCTCTTTCTCTCTCTCTCTCTCTCTCTCTCTCTCTCTCTCTCTCTCTCTCTCTCTCTCTCTCTCTCTCGCCCCCTCGTGTGGATGAACTCAGTCTGTCCGTCACACTCACTCTCTCTGTGAGGTGCTTGAATAAATCATGTGTGTTTGTGTGTATTAATAAACCAATTAACTATAAACCAATGTTGTACATATATACCAACAAAGATTCAACAGGCTTACTGCTGTCATTAGTATGTAATGACAACTATACCATCTGAAATCTGTACTGTTACATGCCCAGCTCTAAGGCTGTGACAAAGAAGTCATATGCCAGAGTGAGTGATATAGCCCCCAGAAAATATCTAGATGTTTTCTGTCAATGGGGTGTAGCTTTTCATTAAACTAATGAAAGAACCGTTAGAAACGAATCGTTATAACAATAAAAGAGGTCAGACGCTAGCACCTAACATTTGATGTCACGCCTAGCTGAACTGACTGCCCGGGTAAATCTTTGCTATTCGTAGAGCTTGACAGCCAGTTGAGCTTTTAAGAGCTTGTGTTCTCCAAGTGCTATTTTGGCTTTGCATGGAGGGGGGGGGGGGGGGGGGGGGGGGGGGGGGGGGGCTAAGGCAGCTCTCCTGCAAAGTGTCATTGGGCTAACCTGTATCCTTTCTCTCTCTTTTCTTTCAGTCAAAAAAGCCAAGCTCCACGGCCCCCCAGGTAAGAGAGAATGCGCCCTCTCCCACCGACACTCACGCACACACATGGACAAAATAAACACATCCCAGAGGTCAGAGGTTAGGGTCAGGGGTCCAGTGGGAGGTCGAGATCTGGACCTCGCATGTACAGTGCAGCGTTCAACCCCAACCCATAGCAGAGCTCCGCGGTTTAAGAACGTGGCCGTGGCTCGTCTTCTCTCGCGCCAGTCCGTCGTTGTGGTCCTCTCCGCCCCGTCGGGGCTGCTCCCTAGTTGGACGTCACCGCCCTCGGTGTCTGTCCTTCCTGGTGTCCACTCCTGGCCCAGCCGGTGCCTCGCTCGTGTCTTCACTTCCTGGTGTCCACTCCTGGCCCAGCTGGTGCCTCGCTCGTGTCTTCACTTCCTGAGGGGAGGACAGCGGGAGAATGAGAAGAAGCAAGTCAAAAGGAAGATGTGTGTGTGGAGGGGGGTGGGTGGGCTGGGGGTGGGGGGCGGGGGGAGGGAATCAATAGATCATCAGAGACGAAGGGCCACCTGGTGACTCAAAATGACAACGTGTCATCTTTAGATGAAAGAGGAGATGGAGAGCATTATCCTTCAGGGTGTCGGCGGGCAGGGCAGGGGGTGCGGGTTGAGGAGGAGGAGGAGGGCTGCTCCCCGATGATTAGACAGCTTTGAATGGGTGTCTTTAAGAGCTGTCAAATGGTTATTGCATGTGGCGAGAGGATTTGGAATCGGTGGTTGTTTTTGTGGCCGCGTGGCACGGCAGGGAACCGTGCTTCTGCGGAGAATGTCACGCCGCTGAAATGTTACCGGGACATACTGTGCCTCGGAGCAAACCGTTTCAAAGTTTGTTCATACACAAACTTTGACAGTATAATAAGGTATATCTGTATTGTGTGTCTCAGGTCAGAAAAGCCACATCAATTATATCGCTATCATATGCCCCAGTTTGGGGAATAGGGTGATCTGGTTTATGAGAAGACTCCCCCTCCCCCCACCCCCCCCTTCCCCCTAGCCCCCCAGTCTCGTCTACCTTCCCAGGGGAGGGATTCCTTTTTAAGAGGCTAGTTTTGTATGTCAGTCTGAATTACTTTTGCGAAATGTGGCTTTTTTTTTTTTTTTTTGTGGCTGATTATTGTAATAAGTCTGCTCTTTAAGTCCTCTTTGTCTGAAAGCCTTTGCCTCCACTTCATTCCCTTCAGTCTAAACTTGGATTTGGTTTTGCTGATCAAATCAAGGTCTTCGGTACTAAACTTCATACCTTCATTGTGAAGATGAAGCTCTTTTCTCAGTAAATATACTCGTCTGGTTGTTTATACTGACCAAACAGTCAATGTTGATGCTTGGCTTATTTCAGAGATTGTCATTCTTGCTGGCAGAATTTCCCTTCAGCTGTGCAGTTTATGAGGTGTGTTTGAGGAGATTCGCATGACGGAATATTTATTCAGCGCTATGATTTCCCCTGTTTCTAAAAAGGCATGTGAGAAAAGGTGGAGGGGGAGACAGAGAAAGATGGAATCTGGAGATTGAATGACAGAGGGTTTCATAGCTTGAGTGCAACAATAATACAGAAGTGAAACTCACCGGTCCTTTTAAAAGTGAGAGTATGAAACGATGAAGGGAGAAAGAGGGCAGATCAGACCAAACCTAGACCCCAAACAGACAGATGGCATGGAGAATGGATGTCACAGAGATATTTCCAAAGGAAACTGAACTTGAGAAAACGATTGTGTTCACCGTCAGTCATTTGTGTCAACACTTTTAGGCTGGGAGGTATCCTGTCGTCGCTTCTCATAAGCCGAAGACTGGAGTTGCTTCTGCATGATGGTTCTCACACCTCATTGTGTGACTTACTGTTGCGTTGGTCGTCATCTGTTGATAAGCAAGGATCGAGATGTGGTCTGATTGGTTGTTCTTACAGATAACCCCGGGGCATAAAAGGGAATGTGGAACATTGTTCTCTAGAATCATCTTCTCCTGAGGTCCTTTTCCTCAGCAGCCACTTCCATCATAATCTAGTGTCTGTCACCGTATAAGACAGCTCCTTAAATGTCAGCCCACCCAAGTCTGCCATGCAGCAATGTTGGGCGCCTGACCGACTATATAACGTATTTATTTATATAAGTCATGTTCCCTTAATTATGAATGAAGATGGTTGCTCCCTGGCAGGCCCTGGTGCATGCTGGGATGTGGCTGAAGATGATTGCTCCCTGGCAGGCCTTGCTGCATGCTGGGATGTGGCTGAAGATGGTTGCTCCCTGGCAGGCCCTGGTGCATGCTGGGATGTGGCCTGATGGGACAGTCAGTGACTGCAGTTTTTGGGCTGACTGTTTCCCCTCTCGCACTGTCTCCGCCTCCCTTCTCAATTCTAGTCCTCCTTCCCTCTCATCCCAGCCTCTCACCTACAAGCACTGAAGGCGAGTTTAAGTGGATGTGACAAACTGATTTCTTCTTCTGTATCCCCTCAGAAGAAGTTGGTAATCTGAGGAACAGTCAGAAAGGTAATCAGTTTCACCAACCATGGTGGAATGTCCAGCACGCCCCCCCCCCCCCCCCCCGCCCCCGGAAAGTCAAGTTAATTTAGTAAAAAATTGTTTTTTATTTTTTATTTGTTATAGCGGCAGATCACAAAAAGTCATTTAAGGTTACCTTTCCTATAAAACAGGTCTATAGCTTGCTCTTTTGTTAAACAAACGAAATTGCCTTATGTTATTTATCCCACTTACACAACTTCTTCAACTGGGAAGGGACTTCCATTAGTCCATTCAAACAGTACAGTAAGAAACAGCAAGCATTCTCAGCTCTCAGTAGGAAGTTCTCCAAGACCAAATGATATCTTATTTTATCTCTGAGGGGGAAACATCCTCAGTGGGAATGACGGAAACAACACAGTTTGGAAGCGACTACTGACAGGATGGTAAATAAACGATTAATCAGACTCTCCCACTAACCCCCTTTCCCTGCAGGAAATAGGGCTGTCCATATCATGCCATCCCTCTTAATCACAAACCTGGCAACCCTCTTAACAGAATGATGGATTATGCTATGATTAACCCCCTCACCCCCTGCCTGGCTCATCATTACAGCCATGCGCTGGGTGATGGATGAAATTACAATGAGCCGTCAGTGTGAAGGCTTTGTTCATTTCTGCTCTGGCTAACCCTTTGTGTTGTAGTGAGGATGATATTCTGTCATGGTGCTTATTTTAAAGTTTTCAAAACCACCATATGCACTTCCAAAACACCCTCCCTCCATGGCTGAACCTTGATGAGGCATAATGTATAGTACTGAACGCATAAAATGAGGTAGTTGCAAAATATATCCTGTTTGCCCAAATTTCAGACTTGAAGGGGATTTTTTATAGAAAACCTTAGTGAACTGAAAAGTGACCTATAGACCTGCAATTTCTACATGGTCTTTTTGTGTACTGTACATACAGGACAAAACAGACATTTGCTGAGTAGCGACATCAGGTATTTGTCACTATTTAGCACCCCTTGATAAATATATCCATGACTAAGTACCTGCTATTTCAGGAGACTGGATTTGATTCTTGTCAGTTTCCCCACACCCTGATGACCCTCACAGTTGGCTGTTATTTTTGAGCAAGTGTAATTTCCTGTGGAGGAGAGAGGATGTAATCAAAGCGCAGTAGAGCAGGGCTGGAAGTCCAGGGGAGGACAGGAAATCTACTGCTGATCAGGAACCCCCGACTGTCAGTCACTCCTCTCCTCCATTTGCATCTGTGCGTTTCACCTTCTCCATCAGTTCCATGACTCCGCCTCCCTCTATTTGGGGCGCAAACTGGCAGAGCCTTGTCTACTGGTGGTTCCTCAGAAGGGGGGATGAGGTCAAGCGCACACACACACACACACACACACACACAGACACACAGGTGTGGACGTAGCCAGACACACACCCACGCAGAGAGGGGTACTTGAGAAACGTAATCAAACAAGGATTAGGTGTCTGGTCATCACACACTTCCTCTGTGTAGTTTGAACAGGGCCACCTGCTGTGCGTGAAATAGGAATGAGAGACACACACAGTGCTCACAGTAGTCACCTAAAAGTTCCCACAATGCCTCAGATGAAAGGAAATAAGAAGTGATATAGCTGACCCTTCACGCTTCCTAACAAGCCTGACTGGATTCATCAGTCTGGGATGTTTCCTTTATGGATAAGAGGGCAGGTTTCAGTATCTGCAACTTTGCCGCCTGTCGAGGGTTTGTACTTGGCCTCAAAGGCTCTGTTGAAGAGAAACCATGGAGTGAGGAACATGCGTTGGATAGGAATTGAAAAGTTGAGAGCCTTTCACTTTTCAAAAGCCCCCCCCTCCCTGCTTATACTTACGTTTTTCCATTTCCTTTTCCACGTTCTCTCCGACTGTTTTGCGAGTGTCTTTTGTCCTGCGCAAAAATGTCGCCCGATGATAATGACTTTAGAAAGCACTTTACGCTTTTTTAATGTGGCACTTTCATGCAAATGAGCATTTTCAAGTGGCAAGCTTGGGGTAGATATTTAGGTTACTTTGTTTGGTTTTAATTGCTCTATTTACGACGGTTGAAATGTTTTCCTTATGTGAATATGCAGTCACTGTAGTTTATGTTGGAGGATTATGTTTATTTTACAGTTGGACTTCATGAAGTATAGTATCTCAATTACAACTAGTTCAGTATTTTGATCATTCTTCTTTGGGCAAAAATAAGAGGTTTGTGCAGGGAATTAAGAGGGGAGGAAGGTGATAATGCATGGTACATCATTAATGAAGATTTGCTAGATTGCCTGACCTCTTGTTTTTAGTTGACATGTCTGCACCACACAAGTCCTGAAAACATTTCAGTTTTTAGGACATAGAGCTGAGCCGAGAACTATTTCTTCACACCCAGGGACTTCCCAATGAGCTTGGCAGTATCAGCCACTAGGATCTGAAATATGTGATCTTCTGCTGTACTTATGCGCCATCTGTACTTTGGATAAAAGCTTCAGCGAAATCAATAAAATGTAATGACTTGCGTGAATACAAAATTGGGAAATTGGGAAAACCCATAGACGACCTGTCTCCCTTAGCATCCCTGTCACCCTCAGAGACTGTTGAGACGGTGGTCTCACCAGTACTTGGTGTGCTATTCAAATATTGCTCGTACGACCAAGGACCAATTCTCTGAGACTGCACATCTAAACTAATCTAAATACACTCCTAGACTTCTAAAACTTCTCGTCTTCTATTTTGTTATTCTCTTCATTTCAACCAGATTGTTATCTTGCATATTGTTCCGTTTAATTCACATTTGATTAATGTAATCATTTTTGCATAGTTTTCCTTAACGATGGACTCTTGGTAAAGAAATAATTACTTCAGATGACATGTAATTATAGAATTGCTGAATTTACATTAACAGTGATATCAAGATTTTGGTCTTCCTTGAAGACTGTCCATTTTGACTGGTGCCATGATGATGAATATTATCCAGATATTTGGCTGCTGATTCAAAAGATATTGTTATACTGTATGTACAATTTAGTAAAATATAGAAGGTCTTCTCTAGCGTCATTCTCCTCCATGATTTTCACGTTTAAATAAACACGAGGGCAAACTATAAATCGAAAAATGTATGTGGGTGTCAGCGTGATGATAAAAATATCACACAACATGCAATAATTGCAATACTGAATAGTATACATTTCCCTCCCCATCCCTAATGATAACATCTAGATAAGGCTCACAGATTCATGACCGATCACATACGCCGCTGATTGATAAACATGAACCGATCGGCACCACTCATTGGAAGAAGGTCCTTTTGACCTCAAAGTATGTTGTTTTATTATAAAAAATGGATCTAATCTCAACTATTTTCACTACTCAAATCTAAAGTATTAAACAGATTGAGGGTGGTTATCTCTAGTGGGGAGATTGTAAATTGTAATGAGACCACTAAACAATAGCTTTAATACAGGCCGAATCTGTTCACACCAGCATTTATGATTAAACTTAATATACACTCTTTAAAATGCCATCTTTTATGAGGTTACATTAGGAGCTAATGGCATTATTTCCTATAAATGGGCAAAGTATGTAAATGTTTGAGAATTGAGCATTTTTTATATTGCAATTTATTTTGTGTCTGTCTTTTGTCCTAGGGAGTTGAATTATTGCCTTTTTTCCATTTGTGAATTCTGAAATCCCACTTGATTGAGTTTTCTTCCTCTTATTATCTGCCCTCTCTTTAATGAGCTTTAAAGATGATATTTGTCCTTCAGAAAGACTGGGGTTTGTTTTTTTTTATTTATTTTTGACCGGGAAATTTAATTGAGATCTGCGGAGCGGTCGATATTAAGACATTTCTATAAAAGACCATGGTTCTAAGTTTGGTTGTTTTTTTATTAAATAATTGAATTGGGGGCATTTGCTGTTGTTCATCATAGACAAACACAATTCCATTGAGGTACAGCAGTACATAACAAGGATGGACTTTGTCTTGCTCAGACAGGTAGCCAGTATCCAGTGTTCTTACAGCATTTCTCTGCTTTTTTGGATGTATCACTTATAACCAGGTTATTTCCTCCTTTCCTCCTAAGTACTATACTTGAAGACTAAATTGGTTTATGTGGACATAGATTTGCCGTGTGTCAGGTTTTTTTTAAACATGCGGTTTAGGACTACAACCATTGTAATCTTTGCTTTTTACTAATAAACAACCAGAGATGTTCACAGAAAGTTGCAATCAGGATGAAAGTGAACACCTCATGACCCAATACCAGCCTTGCTTGTGACTGTCAGTGTACACCAGCTCATTGGAAAAACAGGTATCTATACCACAAGATATAGGCAATGCCCAGTTGAACAAAATATTTCTATGATTCTTATCCGAGTCAGGCTACAAAAGCAGTGAGAGATGAGGTGATGATGCTATCTAGCTGTTATTGGTAAACAAATCTGGTCTGGATATATATGATGTCAGGAATATTCAGACAGCACTTGTGCTTTTGCGTAAAATTCCCAAGCCTGCCTAAACCGAACCCCTCAAACATCAACGATAACTTGCCTTCACGAACGATGACTTCGACCCGCGACAAATATCTCGTTCCACTTTAGAGAAGCTGCACTATTTTTCAAAGTTTCCCCTGAATTGAACATTCCAGCCTCTGTGAGTCTGGGCCCGGCTCAGCCTCTCCCCTGACCCTCACATTGGGGAAAATTGAAATTTGTCGGCAAATGAGCTGGTAAATGACTTTCCCACCGCGCTGTCGCTCGAGGAGCCCCCAGGGGCCCCGCTGTCTTCGTCTCCCCCCTTCCTGCGGAGGACGGCGCATTCAGACCAGTGGCATTTCAAATATGCTCCCAATTATCTCGATAGCTCTCAGACCATTGTGCCATGATGCACCCCTAGCTCCGCCATTCTGGCCCTTCAAATCTATTGACTTGGTTTTAATCAGGGTCATGGAGACAGATGGGAAAATGCACCTCCTTTTGGGAGATGCCAACCCTGGTTTTCGGGAAAAGGAGGCGCAATCTAAGTCAAACCAAAAGAGAGGTGGTCTCAAAGACACTTGAGTGACTTCTTTTGTTGACTTTTGATGTTTTTGGTTTGTCGAGCTAATCTTGTCAAGCAGTTGATGCATTATTTCAACATTTCAATACTGTCTCTACTCGCCACTCCAAAGGTTTGTCCAAAGACGTATGTTTAAGTGCCTGTGCAACGTGAGGAAATAAATACGATACAGCAATGTCCAGTACAGTGATTCCTTTTGGCTTGAGGCACTATTGTTTAAAGCTTTCGTCATGGTTCCTGTTCTTGTCCCATCTCTTCCGCAGATAAGTTCAATGCCTACGTGACCCTGAAGGTGCAGAACGTCAAGAGCACCACCATCACAGTAAGAGGGGACCAGCCATGTTGGGAACAGGACTTCATGTTGTAAGTATGCTGTAGCAATGTTTACTTCCTCGTCCCATGTCAGGATATAAAATAAAGTGTAAACCAAGTGGTTTGGATTTATCCTCCGATTGGGCGAATTGTAATTCTTAGTGATTTGTTTTTAGACCAAAGGACACATGGCCCGGTCTGCAGTGTAGCGTATGGTCTGCAGTGTAGCGTAAGGTCTGCAGTGTAGCGTACGGTCTGCAGCGTAGCGTGTGGTCTGCAGTGTAGCGTAAGGTCTGCAGCGTAGCGTATGGTCTGCAGCGTAGCGTATGGTCTGCAGTGTAGCGTACGGTCTGCAGTGTAGCGTACGGTCTGCAGTGTAGCGTATGGTCTGCAGCGTAGCGTAAGGTCTGCAGTGTAGCGTAAGGTCTGCAGTGTAGCGTAAGGTCTGCAGTGTAGCGTACGGTCTGCAGTGTAGCGTACGGTCTGCAGTGTAGCGTAAGGTCTGCAGTGTAGCGTACGGTCTGCAGTGTAGCGTAAGGTCTGCAGTGTAGCGTGTGGTCTGCAGTGTAGTGTATGGTCTGCAGTGTAGCGTACGGTCTGCAGTGTAGCGTAAGGTCTGCAGTGTAGCGTGTGGTCTGCAGTGTAGTGTATGGTCTGCAGTGTAGCGTACGGTCAGCAGTGTAGCGTATGTTGACTTCGGTCTCTAAAGGCCAGACTCTGAAAATGTCTGATGGAATATGTTGGTTTTGACAAAACCATTAGAATTCCAATTCTTGACTACAATCCCTTTGAAAGTCAAAAGCCAAGTCTGGACGCTGTGGCTTTTGACCTGGTCACTTCCCGGGAGAATATTTTTCATGCAAGTCATGAAATCTGAATGGACGCAGAGAGACAAGTGAATGGAAGAAATTGGGGTCCGGAGTATTTGTGTGTGTGTGTGTGTGCAGGCAGGGAGAGACCTGCCTCTACTCCAGGCAAGGAACGGCCTCCTAAGGGGACATTTGCAGAGCTGGTGGAACAGATGTGAAAGTGAAATAGCATGGAAGGCCTCCACTGGTAAAAAAAACACACGAGTAGATCGAAATTGAATGAGAAGCCGAGTGGATTGTGGACAGTGGATGTAGTAGACATGGCTCCTTTACTTGGCCAGGGACAGTACAGTATATGTATAAATGCCCCTGGCCCTGCTCAATGTGTAGGGAGAGCGTTCTCCGTCTTCATGACCTCACTTTGCGATACTGTCGGCAGCCAATCCATCTATTTCATTGCCCTAGAACGTGGAGACATCCCCTTTTTTGTTGTTGTTTTTTTTTACACGGTTCTATTTTGAAAGATTGGGTACAGTTTTTCTGCCCTTTTGTGTTTTGCTGCTTGTTTGTGTGTGCTAACCTCTGATTTATCTTTGTTGAATTGAAGGTCTGACCCTGGCGTCTTAAAAAAGGCAGTGAGGGGCTGCTGTTGTTGTTGTTAATCACAACTCCCTGTTTTGTGTGAATGTATTGTGCTGTAAAAGAAACAGAAAGAGCAGGTAGACAGAGGTCATTGATGCCAAGAACATGGGGTCAAACAGGGAAAATATTCCCTTCACACACCTCTACACACCCACCCACCCACACACTTGAAACAGTATAAATGTATACATACATGTACTTGGCAACCCGCTCGTACTCACATCTTCCTTTCACTCTTTGTGGGCACCTAGCTGTGTGTGGTTGAAAAATGATTATTTTAGAACAAGCATCCAAATGGACCCAATCCTCCCTTCTAGTCTCATTTTCATCCCCTCACTCTCTCCGTGAATCATCCTGAGGCTGTCTTTGTCGGTCTGTGTCTTGTTGTGATCCCTTATCGCGCTATGTTGATCTCTCCGTGTTAGCTTTCTCTACACGGTCTCTTTCAATGCTGCCCTCTCACAGCTGCATGCCCGGGGCTCTCTTTTGTCCCGGCCCCGGTGCGCTCGCCTCAAAGCTGAAAGGTCACCTTTTTGTTTCTTCCCGGCATCCACCAACCTGCAGCAGAAGAACATGACAGTGGACGGGCGTCCACGAAGCCTCCACAGCCATGACTGATAGGAGCCCCGGGGTCTCGGAGAACGAGCTGGATGATAATAGGCTAATTAGCTAATAGCCTCATTAGCAGCTGTTTGTCTCGGCGGGTACGGGGAGAGGGAAGAGTCGAGTCTGTACCTACCGAGTGTCCCAGTTGGAAGTCGTGTTCCTGAATGGCGCGGCAGGGAGGAGGAGGACGGCCGAATGGTACTCTTGCCACGTGAAAACGGAACGCGTTTCCGCAGGAAGGCTAGGTCGTTTGAGCGGCCGTAGTGGAGTCCAAGCGGAGTGGGTCAGCGCGGGTGTTGTAGAGAGGGCGGACGTGTGGCCGTACTAAGCTGGATGAGGCCGGGAGGCGCGGTGTGTGTGCGCGCGCCTGCCCACCTCGCTGGGTGACGTAGCGGACGACTGTGGGACAGGGGGGGAGTGTCCCTGGCTGGGGGATTAGTAGCCCCGCCGCACGGCCAATCTGGACTAACCCCTACTGAACACACACACACACACACACACACACACACACTACATTTAGTCAGTCCTTTATGGTCTGCTGCGCCTCACTGAATGGCACTTCTTTTGCATGTCCCTGTTTATATAAGCGTTTGTGAAATGACTGAATGAATGTAAACGTATTCATTCACGTTACATTTAGTCATTTAGCCGACGCTCTTATCCAGAGCGACTTACAGTCAGTACAGGGACATTCTCCCTGAGGCAAGTAGGGCGAAGTGCCTCGCCCGAGGACACAACGTCATTTGGCACGGCCGGGAATCGAACCGACAACCTTCTGATTGGTATCCCAATTCCCTAACCGCTCAGCCATCTGACCCCCACACAGACTCACACACTCTCAAAAGAGAGACAGAGAGCGGGAGAGGGAAAAGGAGTCAAAGTGAGACCGAGAGAGACAGAGAGAAGCATAATGGGATTGTGATTGAAGGATGGTCATGGGACAGAAGGAACGGAGTGATAGGGGTGACTGTGGGCACGGACAGAGGAAACACAGAAAAAACTGCTGGGGTGGGGTGGGGGGGGGGGGGTACAGAAGAGAGGAGACGGCAAGGAAAGATAAAGGAGAGTTTGACAGGAGGGGAGAGAGAGAGAGAGGGTCAGAGTGCTTAAAGAGGCAGAAGAACAAAAGTATGAGAAATCCTTTCAAACGAGGAACCGCTGGCACATTCTCCTAGTGACATACAAAATCCGTCATCTCCGCCAAACTCGTTTTCTGCCGCGGCTCTCCATGGCTTCGCTCTGTAGGCGTGGTCTTGATAATTAATCACAGCACTAATTATAGTCTGTCAGAGTTCACAGCATGAAGCACCGCGGGGAGCGTCCATTTTACAGTTAAACTCCAAATTCGAACGTTCACTAAGGACTTTCTACAGTTAACATTTCTGGGTATATTTGACAAGAAATACCCCCCTTTTTTAGCAGTTGCTGAGCTCGTTGGCTTATGGTTTGAGGACGCTTGTTTTAGGAACAAGGAAGAACCAAGCAGAGAGCGGCCAGGCAGATAAGGGATGCGTTTCAGCCTCGCTGGTCTGGACGGGGAGCATTTTGATGCGACAGATGCCTGTATTTGGGTCAGAGGTGACAGCAGTGATGCCACACACAGGTTGACAGCAGCCTAGAGTCGCTAACCGGTGGATATGACTCTGCTCAGGGGAACTTCATCCTGACCTTTAATCCTAACCTTAACCATTCACTAATCCCACGGGTAGGATAGCAGACAATCAGTTGTCTAAGCCTGTTCAACTGAAATCAAGACACAAGTATAAATTGGTCCCTTTCACAGACCTCGAATGACAATCTCACAATTCGAATTTGCATAGTAAAATCAATTAATCGTGTTTTTTGACATGTTGGACATGCAAAAGCAACTTAGCTCTGTCATTCTGCACTCTGCTTTTTCTATCAAGCTCAGATGCTGTTTGGTACGAGTTCCTCAGTATCCCTCAATGGTTTCCTATCATTTATTTAATATTGTTTTTAGTGGCATGTACATGCAAGAATGAAGAATTAAAAAATGCTTTCCAATCTGGAAAGCATGAAGCGAGTTAAATCACTGATTACTGATTTATCTTTCCGACATGCTTGTATTAAAAAAGTATCTACTGTGCAACACAAAACAATTGGATCATTCTAACAACCTCACATCATCTTTTTAAGCGTAGAAATGGTCAACGTTGAATCCTTGAACAACGAGGTTGAAATAAATATTGATTCAACCGCCTCAATTTGAGGATATCTATATTTGAGGTCGATTTGGTCGTGTGAAAGATCGACGAGCCCAGTGCCAGTCAGGTTACTGTCAAGATTTGAAACGATACGTTCTCGTCTCGCAATGTATTTATTTACGTTTTCTCTGAGGTGGAGGGCTTCCCTCGTATTGACTGTTTGTCACCTGACAGGAATGAATGTCTCGAGGAACAATCTGTCATTGTCTGCAGTCTGCCCTCCCACTCCCCCACCCTGTGGCTGGGCTGTCTGTCATTATAAGCCCTGTTAGCCACAGACCTGCAGGAAGACGCCCCTCAGACAGGGGTTCTGGAAATCAATTTATCAGCCTCATTTCGAGTGGTGGGCACACCATCTCGCGTGCGCACACGCAAACTCCATTTCTCGTGGTTCCAGCGCAATATCGAAAGATAGATCCCTGTCCTTCACCTTTTGAAAATGCCCATTTACGTCCTGTCGTTTAACGGTTGCCATTGCCTTCTGTGCCCGCACTGTTGTCCAAGTCTTTGGTCCCACAGGAATCGTATAGCACGGCGCACACACTGAAGACAACTGGTGTGTGTGTGTGTGTGGTTACCAAGACGGGGATGAGTGTAGTGTTGAGCCTGGTGCTCTCTGGGTAAACAAGCCTCTCGTGCTGCCTAACTCTCATTGAGTCTGTCTTATAGGGTATTCGTGAAACAATCAGCCTAACTGGTAATACTAAGCTGAAGTACATCCGAACATACCATTTCAAACGAGCACATCCACTATGTATGCATGGGAACTCTTTAGTTTCCACTCCATCTCTCCGTGTCGTGGGGGCTTGAGCTGTAGAGGGGAGATATTCTACGGCGGGTGGGGAGGGGGGAGAAGGGTCGGGGGCAGGTTTACATTGTGACAGAGCTGTTCCAAACCTTCCGTGTCTGTAGCCCACAAAAGATGATCAGGCCTCCTGTGTCTGAGGATATGAGGACAAGCTTGGCCCCCCCCAAAATAGGAAGTGGCGTGTCATGCCATTATCCCAGATGACCGGAAGGCCTGAAACGTACGCTTTGTAGACCTCGAAACCACCTAGACATTTCTAAAAGACAATGTTGTGATGGATATACTTTTTTTCTGAACCCTGTCGATGCTGAAATCCATCCCTTTGGTTCAGTTGCAAGAGTTTTGTTTCCCCTGCATGGCCCTCAACTTGTGTGTCTGCCTGTAGGCAGCGAGACTGAAGGTATTGAAGTGTGCCGATTTAATCTGCTCCGTCTATCCCTCCCTCCCTCCCCCCTCTCGCTCCCTGCTGTCCTGCTCGCTGTCGCTCTCCTCCCTCTACGTCCATCCCACTTTTCTCTCCCCTCGCTCCCTCCCCCTCTCTCTATCTCCATCCCAGCTCTCTCTCCCCTCTCTCCCTCCCCCTCTCTCTATCTCCATCCCAGCTCTCTCTCCCCTCTCTCCCTCCCCCTCTCTCTATCTCCATCCCAGCTTTCTCTCTCCCTTCTCTCCCTCCCCCTCTCTCCCTCCCCCTCTTTCTCTATCTCCATCTTAGCTCTCTCTCTCTCCCCTCCCTATCTCCCTCCCCCTCTCTCTATTTCCATCCCAGCTCTCTCTCTCTCCCTCCCCTCTCTCCCTCCCCTCTCTCTATCTCCATCCCAGCTCTCTCCCTCTCCAACACAGTGCCTGCTTCATATGATTGCTGGTATTTGATCAGATGCTTAAGGATGCAAATTTCAGACCAGCACTCTGCGAGGTCCCCAGCCATCGCACGCTCCCCAGCCTAATAAGGGAGAAGGAATTCATTAGGGGCACTGTAGAGACAGAGAGTGACAGAGAGAATGAAAGAGTGACAGCACCAATCATCTGTGTTGCCCTGTCAGTGAGAGCTTTTTACTGGCTGAATCGTCATTATAACTTGGAAGAATGTGTTGTGGAATCTGCCTCTAATGTCAGTTTCAACTGTGTGCGTGCGTGCGTGCGCGCGTGTGTGTATGTGTGTGTGTGTTTGTGTGTGTGTGTGTGCGTGTGTGTGTGCGTGTGTGTGTGCGTTTTCCAGTGAGATCAGCGGAGACCAGGAGTCTGGGTTGGTCGTGGAGCTGTGGAACAAAGGTCTCATTTGGGACACCATGATTGGGACCTCGTGGATCCCCCTGGAGACCATCCGCCAATCAGACGAGGTCCAGGCTCACACGCTCACACGCAAGCATGCTCTCCTCCGTTCTCTTCCTCCCTCTCCCGGCTCTCCTCTCCTCTCTACCTTTGTCTGGGTCATTGATCGAACCCCCTTTTCTACCTTTCTTCCATTGCTCCTTTTATCTCATTCCCTTCCCCTCTCCTCCCCCTCTGCCTCTCTGTCCTCCCTCCCCTCCTGCCCGGGTGTCCGTCTCCATGCAGGAAGGCCCGGGGGAGTGGACGTGTCTGGACTCGGAGGTTCTGATGAAGGAGGAGGAGATCTATGGCACCGCAAACCCCACGCCTCACCAAGTGTTGCTGGACACCCGCTTTGAGCTTCCCTTTGGTACGCGCGCTCAAACCCACACGCAGTCTGACACGATGGGAATTGCGTACCAAATGTACTGTAAGGGGCTGGATATTAACACCATGTTAGCGCTTCTGTCCGGCACCATTATGGCCTTTTAAGTTCTCGGCCTAGGCTGTGTGACAGACGAGCCGGAGCCTGAAGATGAAGATAAGATTGGATTCTCCCTTGTTTGGCTGACTCTTCGAGGCCAAAGCCATTGGCATGCACCAACAGTGTGTCTGGTCAAAGTGTCAAAGCGTCTCTCTCTGTCTCTCTCTATCTCTCTCTATCTATCTATATCTATCTATCTGTCTATCTATCTCTGTCTCTCTCTCTCTCTCTCTCTCTCTCTCCTCTCTGTCTCTGTCTCTCTGTCTCTCTCTTTCTCTCTCTGTCTCTCTCTCTCTCTCTCTCTCTCTGTCTCTCTGTCTCTCTCGTTCTCTCTCTCTCTCTCTCTCTCTCTCTCTCTCTCTCTCTCTCTGTCTCTGTCTCTGTCTCTCTCTCTCTCTCTCTCTCTCTCTCTCTCTCTCTCTCTCTCTCTCTCTCTCTCTCTCTCTCTCTGTCTCTGTCTCTCTCGCTCTCTCTCTCTCTCTCTCTCTCTCTCTCTCTCTCTCTGTCTCTCTCTCTCTCTCTCTCTCTCTCTCTCTCTCTCTCTCTCTATATATATATATATATATATATATTTTTTTTTTTTTCTCTCCTCCCTCTCTTCCTCTGTCTCCCACATCAGATATACCAGATGATGAGGCCCAATACTGGACCAGTAAGCTGGAGCGCATCAATGCCATGCGGATACATGATGAGGCAAGTCCAAGTGTTTTCGGGGGAAATTCTTTTTTTTCCAATTTCTTCTTGCTTTTACGAAGCAGTGGTGTTAAATCACTTCATCATTTTGCTACCTGAATAATGTCATTTATTATTATTTTATTTCCATTTTGGAACCCATCGGCAGAATAATGTTCTCATGCTATTTGAGGATCTCCTTAAAAGTTCATGCTCGCTTTGTGTGAAGTTGAAGAGATTTGATCTGGAGATGGAATAAAGTCATGCCATTCCAACGTGTGTCTGCCACCTTGTGGTGTGAAATGGCTACTACAACAATCACAGTGTCACTGTTTTGTTCTCCAGTATCCACTACAAGAGGAAGTTCAGAGAAGGAGGATGGCATCTGCACCTTCTCAGTGCTGTAAGTCTGACACATCCTGGTTTTGGGACAGGGTTACGATCCAGGGATCAGAGCTGGGATAGGGTCGTATTCTAGGGGTTTGGAGGGGGTTATGTTCTTGGGTGGAGAGTTGGAAAATGGGGGTTGTGTTCTAGGGTTGAGAGATGAGAAGGGTTTGGGATTGGAGGCTTTGCGGTTGGGTTTTGTGACGGGTGGGTGAAGAAGGTTTGCGGGATATGGAGGCTGATATGGGGGAATGTCCCTGTACTTACTGTAAGTCGCTCTGGATGAGAGCGTCTGCTAAATGACTAAATGTAAATGTAAATATGCTGTAGAGTGAGAGTCAGATGACAGGTAAACACGGTTGTGATCTTTGTTCTCGCATTTCCATTGCATGTTTGAGTACCTGATTGCAATCTGTCAACATGGATTCTTTGTATTTTTTTCATCATTTTTCAACAGTAGTTCAACTGTTGTATTGTACATCAATGGGGAGGCGTGTGTGTGTACTCCACAATGGGAGTGTTCCATTATTTCAACATTATTGCTTTTAAATCGTTCTTTTCCCAGCATTTTACATCCCTCCATTTTCTCTGTCTCCACTATTGACCGTTGCGTGTCTCTCATGTGGGACGTTTCCTCTCAGATCATTTTTTATTGTTGTTTTGGCCGGTACGGCCGTTAAGTGTCGTTTCACGTCATCCTTTTCCAATTTCTTTCTTGCATCACCTCTTGCGATACTTTCAGAATATGATGCCGTTACATGATTGTTCCACTTTTTGTTGCTTTATCAGGAGAGTTTGTAGCCTTGGATATAAATGGTGTATTGTTTAAACACCCCTTCACTTTCCTTGCCCACCTTCTTGCTTCTGCTATTTGAATTCTTGCTTCCGTGCCATCAAGGCAGCTGGAGTTATTTCGGATGGAGCGAACAGAGTATGTACCCAACTCAAATCTGATGTTTCTCCAGCTCTGTATTCGTCCTGTCTTTTCCCTTGTTATTAATGCATGGACGGGCCTCTACCCTCATTGTTCCTCTTGCTTTTCACTTACAAGTATGTCATGTGTGTGAATGTGTTGTGCTATATCTGAGCATATTCAAATGATGAAGAAACATGAATTCATTTGCTAACTTATAGAGCGATCCTTGACCAGTATTTAAAGTAACACTGTTGGGTCTCCAGCTGCCCTACTTCTGTCCATCCCATTCCAGCTGCAGACCACTAGAGGGAGCCAACACACTGTAGATTGCAGCCAATTCTAAAACCTCCCGTTTTCATCGTGGGACATTGCGTTAGGATATTTGGATATAAACAGGCAAATGCATACCATCATAAGAGCAGTAGGGTGTGCTGTTTGGTCTGATAGTTCAGAATGCTATACACATGATTCCTGAATTATATACATTTACATTTCTGTAAAGATGCATCATTAATGACTTGAGCAAACAATTTTTATCTCAGATGGACAGGTGGCTTTCTTCGTACATGAGCACCTTGCTGGATCCTTGCACCTTGTGGTTCCTTCTCTGTAGTCTAAAGTTGAGCTACAGAGTACTGGTACTTTAAAGTAAATTGTCTTTAGGCCATTTTAAGATAATGAGATACACTGCAGGTTTACTGTACTTACTAGAATATTCCCTTTACTTTCTTAACCCTATGGTTTAACAAGAGGTCCTCCTATGTTACTCATTTGGACAATTATGCTGATATGGCTACAAGTTCTCCAGCTAATCTAACATCAAAAAGCATGCTCAAATATATTTGTTTTAGAAGAAATTGGGAGGTTTGCATTAATTAATTCATAGATCGTCCAGAACTTTCAGAACTCCACTTTGTTCTCTTGGTACTGTTTTTCATGAAGATGGGAAACATAACCCTTAACTGTCAAAACCGATTGTCTTATGGATTGTTTTGGTGTTTGGGTCAAGATAAGCTTTTATAAAACCGTCTGAAGTTTAATCAAGCAAGGTGAATATGTGTATTTCCCCTCCTCTAATCCTGTGTTTCCTCTCCTCCCAGCCTTGGATGACCACGACAGTGCAGTGGAGGATCGCGACAGTGACTACCGCAGTGAGACTGGCGTCCGACCTCCACGATACCACACCACACCCCAACCCAACTCCTCTCTGCACCAGTACCCCATTGGCCACAGGCTACAGCACCAAAGCCTGGTCAGGGAGACAGACTCTGTGCAGAGCTATGAACTGGACTACAGAGAACCCCGAGAACACAGGTAAACAAACACACTAGAACGGTGACACATGATTGATTTGCTGTTTTTAGCAAAGTCATCGAACTATGGAGCACAAGAGTGGAACGGTAATGCTTCTCAACTGTAAAAACTGGTTGACAAGCTGAGAATTCAAATATATCTTAAGGTGCTAGTATTGTATTTTCTACTTGCCTGAACCTGAACCCGTATATTTAACCTTGAGCTCTGAAAGTTGTATGTGGTCACCTATGCTCATAAATGATGAAGATTGGGTTGTTTCTTGTTCCCTTCACAACTAAACAGCATCATTGCAATCATTACAACCAGTCACGCAAAGCCTTGTTTTGTTACCACAGCCATGCACTTACAGTGCATGCACATCTCATTCACTTTGAAATACGTGCTTTTTTTGTTGTTGCATGGATTAGTATTTGTATTCACTGCTAACTATTGTTTTCCTTCTTTCTTTTGCAACTGCACTCCTTGCATTTCCACTCCTTCCTGCACGATTTCTGTCATGTCTCTTGTCTGATGGTAGACGTTCTCGCATGAAGAGGGGGATCCAGATTATCCCTGTCGACTCTGGGATGGGTGTGGAGGACTGGGAGAGTAAGTTCAAAGTGCCGGACGGTGGAATCTTGGACGATTACCTGGACCAGGATCAGAAGACCTGGGAAGACGAGGACAAGAGCATCATCTATCGCATATCAAACAGCCCGAGCGAGTCCAAAGGGAGCAGGTTTTACCAGACAGTGGAGTGTGACGCGGGGTCGCTTGATGAAGGACCGAAGGAACTCGACGAGACAGGAAGACCCCGGAGGAAGAGCCGCAGCTTTGGCAGCGGGGAAGTGCGTCTCGTCTACAAAGAGGCGGGAAGCTTTGAGGATGAGACCTCGCCACCTGAAATTGACATCATTCCTTCTGTAAAGCAAATACAACAGCAAAGAGACAACGAGAGTCTTTTGTATAAGACCAGGTTGTGGGCCAAGACGGCTTTAGAGGACACGCTAGAAAACTATGCCGCCTACCGGGAGGCAGAAGCTGCCAGGGAAGAGGCTGGGAGATATAGGGCTCGGAGTGAGTATGGTTCTATTGGATCAGACGAAATGCAGTTCTCCTTTGGGTCGGAGGAGGAGCTAGACGACCTGACTTTTATCGAGGGAGACGTCACATACGAATACGAAAGTTACTACTACCCGGGCAAGTACGTGTCGCCTTACGGAGCACAAGGCTATTGGAGTAAAGGAAGGGCAGGCCCTGGACAAGATCAGGCCTTGTCTCCAGTGGATGAACCACATGATGAATACGTAGACACTATGGATGAACTTCAGAATTTGGTTCACTCTGTATCGGAATACCTGGCAGAGAAAGAGGATGAAATCAACAAATTTGAAACGTTACCGAAGTCGCCAAGGAGAAAACTGCCAGCATTGCCAACTGTTGTGAAAATGAAAGAGGCCAAGACTGATGAGGCCAAGACTGATGAGGCCAAGAGTGATGAGGCCAAGAGTGAGGAGGCGAAGCCACCTGAAAGTAAAGAAGACACTGCTGTAGAGCAGGGCATAGCTGGGGTGAAAAATGCAATGAGCTCCTTGTTCAGCACCTTAACAGGTTCCAAGCCCGCAGAGGCCTCTGAAGTTCCCGAAGGTCCAACCCCATCCACCTCCCCCCAACCCCCTCAGACAGAGTCGGGCATTTCCAAACTTCTCTCTTTCATCCCCAAATCTGCTGGTAGCCCTACCCCAGTGGCAGTTGTTCCTCCTGCTCCTCAGGAGGCGACTGAGAAGAAGTTTTCCCTTCAGTCTCTTCTGCCTTTTCAGTCCTCAGATCCCATCCAGCCACAGGAGAGTAACCAGGGCACAACACCAGGGTCCGAGACACAAGGCAGTGCTGAGCAAACTCAGGAATCTACCTCTATTGTTGACTCAATGTTAGGAAGGCTTAGCCCCATGAGGCTGTTCTCCAGTAAGCCGTCCTCTGGAGAAACATCACCCCAGCCACCAGTGCAAAGGAGTGCATCTCCACAACGCAGTGAATCTATAGACAGATCCAGGAGTCCAGAGAGACCAGGCTCCGCTCAAAGGTCGGGTAGTGGATCAGTAGAACTTCTTCCTGATACAGGAAGTGGATCAGTCGAGCTTCTTCCAGAAACAGAGTCTTCTGGTGAGATCCTTGACATTCAGCAAAGACTGACACCAACAATTGTTGAGCCAAAATCGGACACAAAGCCAACAGGTGAAGCCACTGCTGAAGACTCAGGGTTCTTCAGCCCTTTTAAGAAATCCTTTACTTCCCTCATCTCTACAGCTCCTCCTGAAAAGGCCTCCCAGGAAGAAACATCCCCAACCCCTTCCATGTTCTCCATGTTTAAGTCGTCAGAAGATCTAAAAACAGAAAAACCTGCAGAGGAGTCATTTCTTGGCAGTAAACTTAAACTACCTTTCTTCTCTTCTGAAAATGTTTCCGCACCACCCAAAGCAGAGGGGGGTATGCTCTCAGGGATTCTGAAATTTGCATCCGGTGAAGACCCCAGTGCTGACCAAAAGGCTGCTCCACCGACCCCTGCTAGAACCCCATCTCCAAGCCGTGCAGCACTCCTTGATAGTGTGCCCAAAGGAAATGTGGATACAGGATGGTTTTCTAACCTTTTCAAGGCGCCACCGACTGAGCCAGCTCAACAACCAACAAATCCTCCAGCCACAGATGTTACATCATCTGATGTGGCCAAACAGGAAGGCACCAATTCTGGCACAGGACAGGCATTGGCTGATCCACCGGCTCAGATTGACAAGTCTTCCCAGCTTGAAATTGATTCCACATCCAATGATCAAATCGAGGGCCAGCCTCAAGAAAAGGCAACACCAAAATCTCAGCCAGAGCCCCAAGCCCAACCGCAGCCTCAAGGCATGTTCTCTGGGCTGTTCAAACTAGCATCAACCGAAGATGTGTCTGGTGGCAACAAAGTACAAGCAGGTGCGAGTCAGCCACAACAAGGTGGGTTGTTCTCAGGCTTGTTTTCCCCTGCTTCACAACCTACCCCCAACCAGGGGCAACAAGGTACGCCTCAGGCAGGAGGATTGCTTTCTGGATTCATGAAATTTGCTGATAATGTAACAGGTGCCCCAGCTCCTGCAACACCACCTCATTCAGTGCCTCCAGGCAGTCAGCTTAAGCAAACCCCAGGGCAGGGTCAGAGTGCCCCAACACAGGCAGCTTCACAAGCTCCCCCAACTCAATCCGGGGGACTCTTGTCCGGATTTTTAAAATTAGCTTCTGATAGTGTGGCTGGGCCTCAACCCTCTCAAACATCAGGATCCCAGACTCGTCAGACTGACCAGCAACAGGAGGTGCATACACAAAGTACTGCTTCTGAAAGTCAGCCAGGTGGTCTTCCGTCAGGACAACGTAAACTGGAGTCCACAGAAACTCCTCCCTCAACCGCTCAACTTCCACCTGGTCATGACCAGCAGCAAGACCCACCTCAGAAGCCAGCACCACCACCTCAGTCAGGTGGCCTGTTGGGTGGACTGCTCAAATTCACAGAGACAACACAACCTGCCCCGACTCAGCAACAGCAAGGTGCTCCTGGCAGTCAACCTAATCAACAAACCCCACAGCCGGGTGGGATGCTGTCTGGGCTCTTTAACAAGATGACCGCAGTAGAACCTACACCGCCTCCGGTGCAACCAACACCAGGTAGCCAACCAACCAACCAAACACAAAAGCCCCCACCGCAACAACCGACTCCTGCCCAGCAGCAGGGTGGTTTTCTCTCTGGTTTGTTTGGCTTAGGAGCTCCAGATGCTGTTGATACCACTCAAAAACCTCCAGTACAGCAACAACAGCCAGGACCGCCAGGAAGTCAGCCAAACCAGCAGCAGACTAACAGGCAAAACTTACAGAGACAGAACCAGGTTCCCCCACAACAGCCTCCCAGTGGCCCTGGAGGTATGTTGTCTGGATTGTTTAACAAGATTGCAGATACTGGAGCTCCTCAACCACCACCTGGTGGTCAACCAGGCCAGCAACAAGCACCTAAACTAGGAGGAAATGCACCCCAACAACCTACCAATCAACAGGGGGGATTTCTTTCTGGGCTATTTTCTGCAGCTCAGCCGTCTCCTCCTCAGCAACAGCCACCTGCAAATCGTCCCAACCAGCAACATCCACAGCATAACAATAGACAACCTTTGCAGAGACAAAATCAGATCCCTCCTCAGCCTAGCAATACAGCACCTGAACCTCAGCAGGGTGGACTGCTATCAGGACTTTTTAACAAACTGGCACCTGCTGACAATCCACCACAACAGCCTCTGTCAAAGTCTGGTCCTCAACAGGGTAACCAATCAAATGTTCCAGGTCAAGGCCAAGCTCCTAGTCAACAAACTCCTCAACCTAACCAACAAGGTGGATTTCTCTCTGGCCTTTTCAAGATAGGGGACAATGTTTCCCCTAACCAGTCACATCCTGCACAAGAACAGCAACAGCAGACCAGCAAACCTGCTCCTTCACAGGGGACAGCTCAGCAGCCTGCTCAAACAGGTGGTTTGCTTTCTGGCTTTCTTAAGCTTGCATCATCTGACACAGAACCACAGCAACAACCAACACAAACAAATCCGTCTCCCAACAAGCCTGGCCAAAATCCACCTCAAGCTGAATCAGGGGGATTGCTATCGGGATTCTTTAACAAACTTACAGCCACAACTGAAGAGCAGACGTCAAATAGTCAACTTCC
Organism: Hypomesus nipponensis; assembly: GCF_054491055.1. NCBI lineage: Eukaryota > Metazoa > Chordata > Actinopteri > Osmeriformes > Osmeridae > Hypomesus > Hypomesus nipponensis. The sequence goes on along the minus strand of NC_140388.1, from coordinate 5,084,596 downwards.
TGTTGGTCAGAAAAACCAACCACAACAGGCACGTCCCACTGCTGTTAAGCCTGGCCAAGGGAGACCACAGATTCAACGGGCAAAACAGGTAGAACTAGAGTCACAGGATGCTGGAGTGGAAAAAGATACAAAACCTCCTGCCCAGAAAGGGTTTCTTTCTGGACTATTTGGTGCCACTGAAGAGGTGCAAACATCTAAACCTGAAGAAAAATCCATCACTCATGATGAAGCAATTGCCAGTACAAGTACCAGTTCACCTAGTTTGCTGTCCACCATATTTAAGTCAGGGCCAAGTGAGAGCAATATTCCAACATCTGTGAAGGAGACTGAAAAAGGTTTTCTTGATCGAATACTACCCAAGAACAACAAAGAGGAAATTCCTACTACCACTCTACCACCCAGCACAGGAAGTTTGACCACCACTTTGACTGTTAATGCTAGTCAGGAACCTCCATATTCTCAAAATGGTCAGAATCCAGCGCAGCATTACCTGGAGGAAATACAGCGCCTTTTGTATGGTACAGCGGATGAATATGGTTACCAGGATCTATTATACAACTTTGCTGAACATGGTGTTATCCCCCCAGAACTATACGAGCATCAGTGTCTCATTGAGGCTCTCCTTTGGCAGCAGCTCAATGAATATGTCTTGAATGAAGCTCTGGCAACTCCTCAAGTTCAGGAATGCTACCACGCAGGCCAGGGCTACATACCAGCTACAAATGGGGGAGTATCTTGGGATGACCGTGGAAAATCTTGCTGGAACCCTAAAGAAATGGATACCGGTCAGTTTCACATACCCTCACATCCTTGGACATATACCACAGATCGTCAACGTCAGACTGGGTTTTTCGGACCAGGGGAGGAGGATCTCGTACTGTTTGACATGACTTGCAGGGAGAAGAAACCTTGGAGCAGCTGCGACAATCTGGGGGACCCTAATCAAGATAGGATAGGGAATAAGAAACCTTGGATTGAAACAGGCAGTGCTTTGAATTTGTCAACAGAAAAGACACAGACCAAGCTCAGCAGGTGCCAGTCTCTTACTGAATGCAGCACCCATGAATTCAGCCAAGCTGCGGATAAATCTGGGCTCGGCAATTCCTTACCTGGAAAGAAAGAGATTGACCTTAAAACAGCAACAGACTTTTTAAAGAGACTTGCATTCAAGAAGGGGCCCATTGATTTGACCCATGGTGCCATAGATCTCAGCAGCTCTGTAGGAATGACTGGAGATGTGAATGAGGATACGTTGTTTGACGACTCTGAATGGTACCAGCAATGGCTTTCCTTGTTGAATCAAGGAATGTGGTGGCCAGCTGAGACAGGGGATTGTGGATACTATGTTTATACAGATGACGAGTTCATTTACTCTCTTCTGACTGACAGAGCGGGTCAGCACTTGTATGCATGTGCTGCGCCAGAGGATCTACAGGCCTTAAATCAAATCACTGCAAACATTGCAAACATTCTGAAACAAAGAGAAAACGATAAAGTCACACTTTGTGGCTTCAAGATTCCCCTCTTCAATGAAAGTGATGGTCTCTGGTTTCCGGGTCAACAGCAGAGTGAATCTCAGCTCGTAAATGCTCCTGTGGATCTCACCTCAGCTTTTGAAAAAGGCAACAAGATTATGAACATGAACTTGGAAAGCTTCTCCCAGATGTTTCAGGAGTCCATTGTGTCTCAAACAGAACAGGCTGTAGACTTCTCTGTGTACAAGCTGAAAAAAATCAAAATGGACTCCAACCAAACTGGTTATGAGTATCAAGAAGAGCCATTAGTGGCGACCGATATGACTTTGACAGCACTGAAAGATGGTCATGGAGGTCCTTATTGGAAAGATCAAAAGATAAAAGTTGACCTTGCACCATCATACAACGCGTTATCTTCAAGGATGTATGGTCCACAACGACCTCCACATCAACGTTCTCCCATACCTGAAATAAAGATTGGGCTTGCAGAAGAAAAAACATCTGCAGACCAACTAAAACAGAAGACTTCTTCTGTCCCTGATTCACATACCAGTAAAACGACTACAACTGCAAGCTCAATTGCCAACTCGATTTCGCAAACAATTTCTTCTAAGTTGCCAGTGGCTACCACACCTTCCACACATAGAAAGCTCCCTGAAACCCCCTCATCAATACCAAGAGGTGCTTCACCTGAGACAAAGATCCCTGCAACACCTACAGCACCCTCTGTTCAGCAAATGAGCTCCATTGAGAAACAAGCAAAGGGAGTGCTGTCCTCTGGTATTCAAAGTTTGAAATCTGAAATAGTCAAAGAGACACAGTCCACTGGGCAACACAATGCAAAACCAGCAGTTACAGCATCTGGTCGAATTCTTCCTACACTCCCAACTGCATCCTCAGGTGCACCATCAGTGTCTTCAGCACAGAGGACACAACTTACCAGGCAACCATCCCAGTCAAGAGATCCAACTTCCGTTCAACAGGAAAACAGAGCCCCTCTGTCACCCCAACAACACACAGGAGGAAAGTCACCTCAGACAACCGTATCACATTCCAAAGATAAGGCTGATAATAGAGCCATTCAGATTCCCAAGTACCAGGGAATAGCACATTACAAAATGACCGCAGAACCTCAGTTGTGTAGCCGAGCTTTAGACTTCTCTCCAACTGTCTGTAAGAAAGATGAGAATATGAAGGAGAAGGATGCATCGCAGGCTGCAAAGCAAAACGTGCAGGCTGTTGACTTCACAAAGTATCAATTAAAAAGGGTAAAAGAAAAAAAAGAAACTAATCTACAGAAGTCTGCAGACCAAAAAACAACTGCTGTTGTAGATCTGACAAAAGAGATTGAGGAGGAAGAAACAGAATGGTCATATGAACAAACTGTGGTCGAACTTCCTACTCAAAGAGTCCCCAGTGTTCCACTTCTAAAAACGGTTTCTCCTCAACCCTCCATGTGGAACAGGGTTCCACACTACACACCTGTGAGAAGATCGCCTAGCCCAGAAATAAATGTTGACGATGTCTCTACGTCATCAAAAATATCATCCAGCCCTATAATCAGAGAGGAACATGAAAGTTATTTAATGAGAAGAGCGTCCAGCACACAAGTAAGGACCATGAATGAATCCCCATCAATGACTCCACTCAGTCCTGGAGTAAGGGCTGGGTATGGATCCTCGTCAATGAGATCCTCCTGCCCGGACATAAGGATCGGGCATGAATCACCTTCACTGAGGAGATCCCCAAGCCCTGACATAAGACCTGGTTATGGTTACACTTCCAGCCAGAGACCATCCCTTAACCGAAGAGCCTCTCTATCATGTCAGATTTACCATTCTGACTCAGCACCAGCAAACTCAATCAGAGGTGCAATAGACATGTCTCCGAAATTATCTCCAAAACCAAAGGAGGAGTCAGCCACAGTGTCAACCGAGGCAGTGTCCTTATTAAACAGGAAAACATCCACCCGTGATGCTTTCAAAGAAATGTCTAAGCTTCATGGGTCTCTTGATCTTTCCACAAATATCCCCAATCAGCAATCATCTCCTTCACACTCTCCAGCAATTGTGGAGCAGCAACGTCAGTCTCCTCCTAACACCCAGATGGTTAGCCCTGGTCTGAAGCCACAGACACTGTCAGGCAGTAAGAGAGGCATCTTTGCACAAGGACCATCTCCTTTGCGCACGTTGCCAATTGCCCAACCCTATCGGGCGGCCACTGCACCTGCCAACTCGATTCAAGCTTCTTTAGACATGTCACCTAAGCCATCACCCCAACAGGCCAATGTAGCTGAGGTACCATCTGAGAATATTGATACTGAAGCAGTGTCATTATTAAATAGAAGAACCTCAACCCACAACGCTCTGAAGGAAATGTCCAAACGTCACGGGTCTCTGGATCTTTCCTCGAAAGTAGAACCTTCCGATGTTCCTGGACAGCACCCATCAACTTCTCATTCCCCAGGCATCGCGCTGCAACAACTGCAGCAGAGTCAGTGTTCTCCTAAGGCCCAGACGATAAGCCCCGTTTTGAGGCAACAGATACCGTCAGACAGAGGAGTTGCACAGGAACCATCTACAAACCAGTCTATTAGATGTATTTCTACTACAGCCCAACCCTATCAGACAGCCAGTGCACCTGCCAACTCAATAAAAGCTGCCATAGACATGTCACCAAAGCCATCTCCCCAACAATCCTATTTAGCTGAGGAACCTTCTGAGAATTTTGATACAGAGGCAGTGTCATTATTAAATAGAAGAACCTCAACCCACGATGCTCTGAAGGAAATGTCCAAACGTCACGGGTCTCTGGATCTTTCCTCGAAAGTAGAACCCTCCGATGTTCCTGGACAGCACCCATCAACTTCTCATTCCCCAGGCATCGCGCTGCAACAACTGCAGCAGAGTCAGTCTTCTCCTAAGGCCCAGACGATAAGCCCCATTATGAGGCAACAATTACCATCAGATAGTAACAGAGGAGTTACACAGGAACCATCTACACACCAATCTATTAGATGTATTTCTACTACTGCCCAACCCTATCAAACAGCCACTGCACCTGCCAACTCAATAAAAGCTGCCTTAGACATGTCACCAAAGCCATCTTCCCAACAATCCTATTTCGCTGAGGAACCTTCTGAGAATATTGATACTGAAGCAGTGTCATTATTACATAGAAGGGCCTCAACTTATGATCCCTTGAAGGAAATGTCTAAACGTCATGGGTCTCTGGATCTTTCCTCAAAACAAGAACTGCCAGATATTCAAAGAGCACAAACATTACCTTCACATTCTGCAGTCATTGTGCAGCAACAGCCTAAGCAAAGTCAAACCACAACTGCTTCCAAGTTAGTAAGTCCTGTTATAAGGCAACAGGTACCGACTGAGAGGAGGAGGGCAGTCTTTGCACAGGAATCATCTCTCTCAAACCAGTCTATAGGTCTGCGATCCTCCAAAGAGTCGACCGGACCAGCTAACTCAATTACAGCCACATTAGATATGTCCAAGTCTTTTGTCAAATCACAAGAGAAGTCAGCTGAGGACACATATGAGACATCTATGGATGCAATTCCACTTGTGAGGAGCAAGCCATCTGCTCGCGAGCTTGCAAGGAAATACTCTGTTGGTGTTCCATTCGTTGTGGAACTTTCATCACAGGAAACTCTCAATGAAGAAAAGTATGTGTCTGGTCAAGCCATAACTAATGCCCAGTCTGTTGCCCACAGGGTAGAAAACCCAGCTCTACAGCAACAAACTCTGATGTCAGGTGTCCTTAGCAGGTCATTTTCCCTCTCTAATCAGAATGCAGCTTTGTCCCCCTCGAACCAAACATATCGTAAGGCATCGGCTCCAGCAAATACGGTAAAAGCAACCCTGGATATGTCTCCCAAGCCATCCCCAACAGCATTGGAGAGAAATATTGAGGAAGGACAGTATAACCAGACTGGAGGGATATCAATGGTGAAAACCAAACCATCGTCCCGAGCACTTGCTAGAGTCAACGATGTTGGTGTTCCCTTAGTGGTTGAGGAACCAAGATCTGAAGAACAATCAGGTCAAAAACAGATTCAACTTGGGGCTCAAGGTGCAACTGCTGCCTCAAGTCCTGTTTCACTCCAACCAGCTTCTTCTGTACATGCCAGAAAGCAATCCTTGGTACAGCCATATCAGACAGCCTCAGCCCCAGCAAATTCTGTTAAGGGCACGTTAGATATGTCTCCAAAGATAACTCCTAATGTAGAGATGGTCGAGCCCAACTATTCAAATGCAGTGGCACTTGTGAAAGAAAGGCCAGTGGCTACCTCAATGACTCGGAACGATTCTGCTGGAGTGTCTTTGATTGTAGAACCTCCTCCTCCCAAAGTAATAACAAGGCAACTTCAGCATCAAGGTAAAACTGAGGATCTAGCACAGCATGGTTTACATTGTGGTGAATCCAACATGTCGAGCTCTGTCTCCAGGCAACAAACACCTCAGTCTCCTGCTCAAATGTTGCCTTATCAAAACGCCTCAGCACCAGCAAATTCTGTCAAAGGCTTTTTAGATATGTCTCCTAAACATATACAGAAACCATCCGAGATTGTCTCTGAACATTCCTGGACAGGAGCAGTGTCATTGGTAAAAGATAGGTCTGGTTTCATGAGAACAGAATCTGTCGGTGTATCATTGATAGTGGAACCACCATCTCAGCAACAGTTTCCTGAAAGAACAATGCATTCACTTCACATGGTCAAAAACATTGGGCAGGAAAGACCAGCAATGAGTGGACTGCACACAACCGATTTACTGCATCAGCAGATCACCACTCATCACAGCAACGGAGTATTTACGGTTACAAGGAAGCAGTACAAGGAAACCCAATGTCACAGTAGGCCTATGGACTTCTCCGCAAGACAGTGTCCGGAATTATCCCAAACGCCCAGTTGCTACACTCAATTGCAAGATGGGCAACCAATGGATTTCACAAATGTCAAGGTAAAGAATGAATTGCTTGAGAAAAGGTACGTTGAAAAATCATCTGGAAAGAAATCACTTAAGGGAGTTGTTGATCTGACTTTAGAGGTGGAAGAGAACACAAGTATAATAAGGAAAGATCACGGAGTAGAAGATCTGTCCTCCCCGCAAGGGACCCAGAACTCGGTGTCTAATCAATATGATTACCAACATCAATCTATACCGTCAACAATTGATAATGAGGTAAGACGAGATGACTCCGTTTTTCCTTCTCAAAAATCATCACTTCCCAGAGAGCCATCCCTCACCATTCTTCCAAGCGTCCAATACAACATCCAATCCTTGGTACCATCAGAAAACAGCTATTCCCAGATGAGTGATCCAGGTTCACTTGTTGCATTTGCCTATCAACAAACTGAGATTTCTATGTCAGCTGTGCCTCAAGCAATACAGGAAAGACCTATGTCACTTGGTTTCTCACCAGAAAGCGATAATCAGCATGCCACTGATTTACGTGTAACTGAGAAGAGACAACCAAAGCTGCCTCAAAGGCCACCTCCTCTTGGTGCACAGAGAGTGCTCCCACAGCAGATACACCAGCAGTCTGACGTGAGAGTGTACATGAGTACATCTCAGCCAGTTGTCCCAACTATGAAAAGCCAAAACATTAGTGTACAATTCAACATTCCTCCCAGACCGAAGATTTTAATCAAACAACCGACAGTAGACAGCTTTGATGAGGAAAGCCAGTACGAGTATGGAACAACAACCAATTATGGCGAGCCATTGCCTACCTCCAGTACTACTTCAGTAAGCTATGGACCCCCAAATGTTTCACAACCGGTGCAAAGTGCAAACGTGATAACAAAGACTGTAACTACCTCTTCAACTTCAGTGAGTAAATCAGTTAAGGTTTCTCATCAAACTGGGCCAAGCCAATGTCCAGTTTCTGTCCAGTTACAAACCACTTCATTATCTAAGGGAGTAGTAACAGTGATTAGTGGTTCTATCCCTCAACCCACCACATCAGAAAGCCCTACACCTAAGACAACTGTAAGAAAGGAATCACTGGAATTGGGTCCGATAGTTACCACTCCAAGCCCCTGCGCATCTCCTAAACAAACACCTGCAGTTTGTCCAACCACTGATAGATCAGTAAAGAATCTGGTCTCAATGTTCAGTGGTCAATCAAGTTCTCAGCCCCCTATCATGCCTACACAAAGAGCTGCCACAACTATGGATAATATGTCTTCCAAAAGAGATCCTTCTGTCATGCCACCTGCTTCAGTATCAGTTGAGGACACGTGTCAGGTGCTTCCCACCCACACAACTGTGGCACATGCAGTATCTGTCCCTGCTACTTCAATACCAAGCAATGTTGGTCTAAATATCAAACATGCCCTACCACCAATCGCCACAGCTCCTCAAATCCCGTCACCCCCAGTTAAGGTTCTTCCAGATTTGGTATATAAATTGTCAGAGCAAAGTTCACACGAGTCACCCAGTGACAGCTCTGCACAGTCTCTAACGGAACAAACATCTGTTTGTGTAGTAAGTTCTGCAGTCAGTGGACCGATATCGGATACAGTCTTGACGTCCCAAGCAGGAACCACTCCAATAGAATCAGCAACCTTTGAAATATCAGATCAAATTTCGATGCTGAATGGCACCTGTACTCAGGAATCTCAAAGGTCCACCCCTGTTGCCTCCCCATCCAGTGAGACACCAACTAGAGGATTGACCTCAATGTCTGTACTTACAAGCTCTCAATATGCAGCATCACATGCAGATGTAACACAAGCAGCCAGTCCTACAATTATAACGGATCAGACTTTTGCAGTTTCTCCAACCCCTGAATTGCCACCTAGAGGTATAATCTCTGAGCCCTCAGAACAGTCAATTGGATCTTTAGATGTCCAGTTAGAGGAGACATCTGCAATCAAGTCCGCAGGGCATGCTCTGAGAGAAGTCACATCAGAGGATGTGAACATTACCGAATTTTGTATCTCTCAACAGGAAAGCTTAGAAGGCGCTGAACCTACTACACATACACAAACTGTGGAATGTATATCTTCTCAAGACGCAGAGAAAACAACTCCTCCGTCATCTCTCCCTGTAGGGATTGCGTCCTTTGATGAACTGCCAGATTCGAGGCAGCTTACTCCCGAGAGGAGGTTATTACCCCACATTTGGGTCTCAGCTGCTAGTACCCCAGAGGAAGAGACGATAGAAAGGAAAGATATCCTGGATTCAAATGAGCCCACTAGTGAAGAACAGACTTCCCCTGAGGTATCTACTCCGGAGGACATGACACCCTCTACGTGTCCAGAATCAACACCCTGTGAAGCAGAGGACATATCTGCCCAACCACAGGATAAGATGACCAATAGCAGAACAATTCAAGAGACAATTCACCAATCAGAGGAACCCAAAACATGCCCACTAGATGAATCCATTAAATCACAGGATTTGACAACCACTGAAGTCACACCTGAAGAGTCATTAGTCCACCCAGTGGAACCTAGCACTTTACTACTGGAAGAATCTGCTAAACCACAAGATATCATAACCAATGAAATAACATCTAAAGATCCTATTGTCGTATCAGAGGAGTTAAAACCTCTACCGCTAGAAACCACAAGAATGACATCAGAGACAGGTAGTACTCCCACAGAGGAGAGCACTACCCTGCCATCAGTGGAGTCCTCCATTTTGTCAGGGGAGACTCCCACTATCCCCATAGACAAGACCACCTCTCTCCCCTCAGAAGCAGTCATCATCCCCACAGAGAAGACAACTACCCCACCGCCAGAGGAGCTCACTATGAAATTAGATGAACTTCCGAAATATTCAACTGTAGAAGCAATCTCCTCAGAAACTATAGATGTTGCTGATGTAGATGCTGTGGCAGCAAGTGAACCTCTGCCTCAGGATATTCCTGTAAAAGAACAACCAATCTTTGAGGTGCCAGAAGAAACTCTAGAAACACTAGAGGCTAAAACGAAACAAGATCCCAGTTCAGCTGCTGATGCGCCTCCCTCTACAGAGATCTTACCACCCAAAGAGGAAAGCTTGGCGCCTGATGTTGCTCAACCAGAAGCTGAAGCTCCTAAAGAACAAACGGGCAAAGGTTTATTTTCAATGTTTGGTGGCTCGACTGCAAGTCTGCAGACACCCTCGCAGACTGGATCATCAATACTTGGTGGCATTCTCCCCGGCTCCTCTGCTCCCAAAGATACCCCAGGAGCAGGCTTGTTTTCAATGTTTAGTGGGCCAACTGCCCCTGTACCAAGAGGACCAACACCACAAGCATCTGTTCCTAAAGAGCCTCCTGGTAAGGGCTTGTTCTCCATGTTTGGTGGATCTACTGCTCCGCCACCACTGGGTCCAAGGGGTCCTTCCGTGGGTACCATGCCACCTAGAGGCCCTCCAACCAAAGAACCTCCAGGCAAAGGGTTGTTCTCCATGTTTGGTGGACCTACTCCTCAACAACCAGCAGGTCCAAGAGGGCCTCAGGTTGGTGGTGCCCCCCCTCAAAGACCACCTGCAAGTGGATCTTCTATATTTGGTGGCATCCTCCCTGGTTCCACAGCACCTAAAGAAACGTCTGGATCAGGATTGTTTTCCATGTTTGGGGGTCCTAGTGCTCCTCCTCCAACTGGTCAGAGAGGCCCAGCACCATCCGCTAACAAAGAGCCGCCTGGAAAAAGTATGTTTAACATGTTTGGTGGACCTCAACAGCCAGAACCCAGTCAGGCCCAAGCAGTTGCACCCACGATGGCTTCTAAACCAACGGAGAATGAGAGTATATTCAAAGTGCCCTCCATGTTTTCTCTCGGTGCTGAAGAGAACAAACCTAAAACAAGTGCCTTTGGACTTCTTGGCATGTCATTCATGGGAGATGAGAAGAAATCTGATGAACCCAAACCTGAAGCAGTGGCTAGCGTGGATGAAGAAGTTGTTATTGAGCAGCCACCTGTCACTGAAGCCAAAGATAAAATTGATGAACCTTCAGTTTCAGAAGATAAGCACATCGAGGGACAATCCCTGGAAAATGTTCCTCCTGATTCAGGTCTTGTAGTGTCAGTGGAAGGTGACCAAGTAGCTGATCAGAAACTTGAGGAGACTCAAGATTCCTGTTTCCAAGATGTTACAGAGACTACTGCTGCTGACATTGCATCTAAAGGTACAGAGAGTGCTGGTCCAACAATGGAAAGTCAACAGGAAGTAGAGATTTCATGCAAAGAAGATCAGCTCCCAGAAATTATGGCAGATACAGAGAAACCTTTAGCCCCAGTGGACACTGAAAAACTAATAGATTCAACTGTGCTTGTGAAGTCTGAGATACCAGAAGAGTCAGAGAAACCGCTTGAATCACAAACAATAGAGCAATTTGAGGAGAACTTGAAAACTATTGTTGAATCAGAGAAGGATGATCTGGCACTTCCGAGGATTGCTGTTGAATCTGAGGTGCCTGCTGTTGGAGCAGCTGAGAAATCAGAGCAATCTGATGAAATACTTAAAGATGATGTAGAAGTCACTTCCGAGAAGGATGATCTAGCACTTCCGAGGATTGCTGTTGAATCTGATGGGCCTGCTGGTGGAGCAGCTGAGAAATCAGAGCAATCTGATGAAATACTTAAAGATGATGTAGAAGTCACTTCAAGTACAGAATCAGGTTTTGGCGATTTAAACAAAGATGTACAATCGCAAAATCTAGCAAAGGAACATGAATTAGCAAAGGTCGAAAGAGAGGCATCTGTAGAAGAACCAGAGAAGATTGTGATAGAAAGTGAGAAATCTACCTTGGAGGCAGTTACAGCTTCAGAGGAACAGGAAAAACCTGTGGAGGTTGATACATCACTTGTAGAGGAGAAGAATTCTGAGACTATACAATCTACAAATGAGGAAAAAAAGATTGAAATCATTCAACCCCCAGAAACAGAGAAAGCTCAGGCAACAAGTCCAGTTCCTCCAATGGGCCACCAATATCCACCACAGTATCAGCCCAGACCAGGCATGGCAAGAGCCTCTGGCCCTCCACCAGGTCAAAGAATGGGAGGGCCGAGGATGGCCGGACCTAGGATGGGTGGTCCTAGAATGGGTGGTCCTAGAATGGGAGGTCCCAGGATGGCTGGACCCAGACAAGCGGGGCCACAGAAGCCTCCTGAGCCAGCTCCATTTTCAGGGTTCATGTCCATGTTCTCAGCACCAAGTGCCCCAACCAAACCAGCATCTTCAGGGTTTTTCTCCAGTTCACCAGCTTCGTTCTTTGGTTCATCACCTGCTCCGCCCCCTGCTGTGGGTCAGCCTCAACAGAAAAGCTCTTTCTTCGGTCTGTCAACAAACCTGCCCACTGAGTCACTAACTGGTGATCTGTTCAGTATGTTTAAAGGGCCAGAGGCCCAACAGGAGCCTGGTGGACAAGGTCCCACTGTACCAACTTCAAAGGAGACAGCTAGCGATGCTGGAAGGCTGAGTGACAAAGCAGACACAGGAACAGATGAAACTTTGTTGGCTGAGGAGAAGGCTCAAGAACCTGCATCTGAAACAGTAGAGAAAGGGTCAACAGAACCGGCAGAAAGAACAGATAAGTCAGAGGAAGAGGACTTGTCATCCACTAAGCTGTCCGACGAAGGGAAAACCGCTGTTTCTGAGGGAGAGGTTACACAGAAGGAGCCAGTTGCAATTTCAGGGGAGCCCGACTCTTCAGGGGTTGATAAAACGGAACCTTTGGTTGCAGAACCCTCCAAGGGTATGTTTGACATTCCTGTTCTGTCTGCTCCGACATTCGGGGGCTTCATGTCTGGAGCGGCCGGTGGGGCATCATCTCTGGGGTCTCTGTTCTCCTCTGCACCAACTCAATCCCCTGCAACCAAGACGCCACAACCACCCACATCGGATGGAGGCCTCTTTTCTGGTTTCAAAAACCTTTCTGCCGGCATATTTCAGGAAGAGAAACCTACAGAAAAGGAGGAGACGCCATCTGCTGCATCTATGTTTGGGAAGAAACTTGGCTTTCCATGGCAAAGTCCAGAATCTCCAAAAGCGGAAAGCCCTCCTCCAGTGGTCACTACTCAACCACGGCCTCAAGATTCTAGACCTGGCGATGAAAGAATCCACGAATCCATATCTGAGCCGGAAGCTCAGATATGCTCATCTGAGGTTGAGAAACACTCACCGGATTCTGATGAGACAGGAAGCGCTGATGCAAGCGACACCGAAGGCCCAACGGATAATTCCACCAAAACTGGAAGCATGGACAAGAGTCGAGGGAGCAGTGAGACACTTGCTCAGTGTGCACGGTCAAGATTCCCCTCAGAGACAACATCAATCACAGAGAGCTTCGAAAAACCGCAGATTCAGATCAGACCTTGTGACGTAGAGAAAGGCACGGACACCCCCACTGAACCCTTGTCTGCTTTAGCACAACCAAGGGACTTACTGATGAAGGACACCGCTAAAAGGCTAGTGCATAACATGATAAATGACTCATCCAGACTCATTTATTATGCCGTCATATTTTAGATCATAGTAAGTAGCTGTAACACATCCTTTCCCGGTCTCTCTTTTTATAAGATCCTTGTAGTTTGTTGTTGTGTGATCCTGTGATTTCCATATCCATCTTAATGCTTTTTTCTTTAGCTTTTAAAAAGATTGTTTGCTTTCTCCAAATCAGTTAAATATATTTTAGGTTTAGTATCACAAAGGGAAATCCATTTTTTTTGCATTGACCTTATGCTTTTTACAAATAAAAATATAGAACTGGCTTGGAATGGCGCTCAAAAGCCATTTGTACGTCCCTGACATTGATGGATGTGCAATGCATGAAGAAACCAATAGCCTTTATTTATTAGCTTTTCACTTGTGGTAGGCCTTATGCCAGCCTTCCTCCCTGCCCCTAGGGCTCTCTGAATTATTCTCCAAGCGCCAGCCAATTTGTTTAGATGAATATAGCCTGGGTAGATTTATGTTGGCGGGGCTAGGCACACCACTGTGGTGAGCTGGGCATGGAAATAAAAGGAATGGCGAGAAGTAATTTGACCCAATACAAAGTAAATCATCCTGCTGGTTAAGGGAAAGGGCCACTTCCCTCGTTAGCACAGCCACTCGCCCACATAATGTGGAGGTAGTAGTTTCTTTTTCAATCGCAGTATTTTTCCTGTGGATCAAAGGGCTTAATTGTCCAAGCTGACATAGCCTTTTGGGCACTATATTAACCCCATGATGAGAGGGTATAATCCCTCCCACTGAGCTAAAGCTTGCTATATTGCTGATTTGTAGGTAGTGTGACTGTTATTTGCTGAACAGGTTTTGCGTTATCAGGAAACCATCCCCCATTGCTTAACTAACTAATTTAGAAAGCATATGACTTTGAAAACACAAGTGTGATGGTAATTATCACCAGAGTGAAGCTGTTGATGCAACATTCTCACACATACCTTGGAACACTGTCAGAAAATGATTTTACTCAGGGACATTTCTTGCATAATAGTGGATCTTTAAAATAGAAATATGAGATGGGAATTCATGCAATTCTTTCCTTAAATCCCATCCCCTTTTCCCTTTTCTTGTCAGTAATGATGGTCCTGCCAAATGATAACCGGCCCTAGTTCCCTGTGACTGTCGGTTCCCTGTCTATAGATAGACACAGTTTATCCCTTTGTTGTCAGGTAAATCTATCTTCCCCCATATTTGTCTGTCATAACCTGTCCCTGTTTTCTCTGCAGCCCGGCAAATAGCAGCCGCTTTGGGTCTTCAGGGAACCTTAGCCAGGCCAGCTCTCGTTTGAGCTCAGACCCAGAGGACCAACATGACCCCGAGGAACCACATGACCCAGAGGCCCTTCGCACCCCTTGCCCTAGGCCCCCTCTTCACAGCCAAGGCTCAGCCTGGGAGGAAGAGGAGGGAGACGAGGCTGAGAAGGAACTTGGGCCCGTCCCTGAGCCTGGATCCAACAAAGACCTGAAGGAATCCATCATTCTTCCCAAACCACTGGACAATCAAGACAAGAGGGCAGAGAAGCAGATCAGGTACAATCAGTGAAGGTTGCTTCACATAGTAATGACTGTTTCTCAGACAAACATACACTTGGAAAGACTGAAAACCCCTGGAAACAAAAGGAATATTCCTGTGATGTATTTGTTCCATTTGCACACCCAAACTCTTCACTCTTTATTGATCCTCCCTGAACATCTTTTGCATTTCCTCTCTGCCAGTTTCTTTGAGGGCGGAGCCCCACCATGCTCTCCATCAAAAGTGCGTTGGCTGAAGGCTTACAATAAAATCAGAGTTCGGCTGCTCGAGGTAAGGAGTACACACACACCCCACATCTCTTTGTATCTCTGTTTTTCTCCCACACTCGCGGACACACGCACACTCGATAGGGCCATGTCACGTGCACGCTCACAAACACACTCTCACACACTCTCGAAACGCACACTTCGTCCTTTCTCTCTGTGTGTTGGTTGAGTTTCATCATGCCAGTTCAGCTGAAGGCTGACACTTTGACCTGGGTATAGTTGCCAAAACATTTACACGTTGACAATGCAGGTGTGGGTTTTCTTCTGCACGCCACTATGGTCCTCTGAAAATAGTAGAGGTACCTAACACATAATAAGGTACGTGTTAGAAACTGACGTTCTTGTGTCGGAACACAAATCCCAAAACGGACGTTCCTAATCCGAACAGCCCCTCTGAATATTTTGCAAAGATTTTCCAATGCAGTGGAGGGTGTATCGGTTGATGAAACGGGTCTTGTCAAGGGCATGTAGCCTCTTAACTTAGCATTTTCAAAAAGTACTCATACACGCGACACACACCACCAATGTTACAATCATCCAGGCTTTGATTGCTGCCTGCTTTGATGTATGCCAAGAGAACCCACCTCCCTTCTGTCCCCACCTCAGCCCTCCTCCCCCCCCCCCCCCCCTCTTCTGTTCTCGAGTCCCCTCCGTGTGATTGGCTCCATCTTTCTATCTCTGATTGTCTGCAAGCCTGCTTGTCCTCTCATCATCCTCCTCCTTTAACTTAAGCCAGGACAATTCACGTTTTTTATTGAGGACTGTGGAAAGAACTGTTTTATACTCTGATAATAATGTTGCATTAATGGGAAAACAACGTTTCAATGCAGTTTGGGTTTCAAATCCTCAGGTGTGCTGGTCACAGTCCTCCACAAGAAAGTGTGGCCTCTGTCTCCAGGGGTATGCTTGCGAGACGCTTGCATCCCAGCCAATAAGAGTGTGCTTTGTGAAGTCAGTGCGACAAACCATGAATTGCTCATCAAAACGCTTCGCAATATGCGGTTAAGTAAAATGGAAAGGAATGATAAAGCTAAAGAATGACAGGGGAAATTGTTCAGGAAATAGAGGTGGACACTCATTGTAATCTCTCTCTCTCTCTCTCTCTCTCTCTCTCTCTCTCTCTCTCTTTTCCCCTATCTTTGTGGCAGTTCCTCATAGATCTGAATGAATACGTACTGTAGGGCAGTCCCCAGTTTTGTGTTAGTTTAATAATAGATTCACACACTCCTCTCCTTTTATCTGAGCCCAAAGACAATTCAACGGTAATGTATTTGTAGACCATAAATATCATTCTTTTTTGTCCACGCCTTCAGCGTACTCAAAACATGAGATTCTCTGCCCCCCCCCAACGGGATCCGAGACCTGTCAGTCAAGGAGGAGTCTCCGCCTCCTTCAAACAGCTGGTGTCCTAGAGGAAAGCAGTTTGTGCCTGCAGTTGTGGACGAGGCCAGCCCTAATTAGTGGGGAAGGCCCAGTCCTGATTGGTGGGGCAGACCCAGCAGCCCTGATTGGTGGGGGCGCTTCTCTAAGAATTGACAGACATTAGGTCAGAGGAGACATGAGGGTCGTGATGTGTCAGATGGTCATAGGTGTTTCAGTGAGTGTGTGTGTGTGTGTGTTCCTGTGATGCCCATGTGTGTATGTCTTCAGAAATAACGAAAGCATGGAGTCAAGAGAGAGAAAGAAATGATTGAAGCAAGAAAGGACTGAAGCAAGAAAGGTTTTCAGGATTTAATTGGCAACTTGAATACAGGTTATGTTGAATAGTCCTCAATTGCCAATCATTATGAAAATGCTTCACATCGTCTTAATGCAGGTACTCCATGTGTCCTACTTACATATAGTGTTTTCTGGGCCTCTAATTATTTGACCTTAGTTATTACAGGGACCAATTTCTGACTTGGAGGTCAGCGTTTCAAAATATGCCCAGGCTAAAAAAGGCTCTTTGTCTCAACAAGTGATTTACCATAGCAACAAAGTTGCATTACTATGGAAACAGAACCTTGAAAGAGTGCATGCTCACATTGTTTTCATTCCCAGTGCTTTGAAATGTTCTTCCGCATCCTTTCACGGTTCATTTAATATTCACTTACTTTTCTCTTCTACTCCTATCGTCCATGTCCTTTTGAGGTAGTTGTCTGTTGCTATAAATGAAACTTTACTAAAACAGTTTGCCTACTTGATAATAAAATGGCTATGATCAGAGGTGGTAGTTTGGGTCCTCTATTAAAATACTTGTGACATCTTGTTGAGTTTAGTTACTATAAGAAAGACAGCCCGACTCTTAGTTTCAGTGCTGTTTAGTCAGACTGTTCCGCTGTAGGGAAATGTCAGAGTTTTGGAGAAGCAAACGATCGAGGCGAGGGGGGTTTGGCACCAAAGAAAGAGGCTGAGAAGCCAAACAAAGAAGCTGTCAACTCATCTCCTGGGCACCCGACTAGAGCTATGCAAATCTCAAACGATTAGAATCTCCAGTTGTTGTGGCAACGGCGGGTATCGAGTCTAATCAGCGTAATGAGAAAGTTCAGAGTTGGCTTTGAGAGGTGGCTTTGGAAATTAATTAAGTCAATGGGAAATTACAGGGGGGAGCATTAAGTGTCATGACTAGAAATGTGCGTTTTCCTCCCATTCTGTCAGTGTTGGAATACTCTTGGCTCTTGTGACAGGCACGCTGTGTAGGTTTTAACTCTAGCTCGCCAAACACGCAACAGCCCTCGACTGGCATCTTAACTTAAAGGTCCAAAAATAACCTGCGCTGCTACAAAACCTTTAAAAGACAACAATGCCAACTAAGGCAACAGCCTAGGGGCTCTTGCCCCAGGACTGACCACTTACAGCGACACAGGTTAAACAGGCCTGTCCATGTTGTGCTTTAATTTCACCCATTATTGTGCTACTGAAAGGAAGATGTGGGGGGGGGGGGGGGGAACGAGTGGCTAGACCTGAAAGAGAGCGGCGGCGTTTGTGCTTTCTCCACGGAAAGGCTAACTTTTCACCAGGGACTGCTTTATTTGCATAGCCATTTGCTCTCTTTCTGAGGGATGGGGGAGAGGGAGATGAAGGGATGTGGAGTGCTTACTCACCCTCGAGGCATCGTTCCCACTTCTTGCAAAAAATGGATGTTTTCTTGTGTTTTGCGTGGGGACACTACTGCTACGTGCACAAAATAATTGCTGCATCTTTTGGGAATGAATTAAGCTAAATTAAGGTGTTTAAATAGGTGGAGACCAGCAGTCATTTACACTTGAGGATTAAGTATTTTAAGACTTGGCCGGGCAAAAAAATACAAAATGTATACTCCCTTATCCATGGCTCACGTAGAGGACAAAATCTAATCCGCCCACACCTTGAATCTCGTCATGAAGACATTGTAGACGTTTATTTGAAGAATTGATCATGCTAAATTGATTTTTTTTTCATGTTTTCATGTGTCCTCGAGCTACAACCCGGCCCCCACAAGGCCATTTTGGGCGTGTGTGCCATGCAGACGCTCCGTCTGGACTGGTCCCCTGTGTGTCCCCTCTCAGTCACATCTGTGATTGTGTGGGGTGCTTGTGTGTGTGTGTGTGTGTGTGTGAGAGAGAGAGAAACAGAGAGAACCAAGGTCGCAGCATAGAGGAGGTTAAAGCGTCTCAAGTGCTGGCTGCCAGACTCGCCCTGCGGTCAAGGTGGAGCCGTGGAGTAGAGGATGAGATCCTCCCACACACGATGTCATACCTGTTGAAACGCAGCACTTTGAATTGTTCTCACCAGAGGAGATTCAGAAACATAGATGGATGACAGCATATATGATCATGTCAAACACAAATCTGTACCCTAACACGACAGGAAAAGGAAAACATCCCCCGTCATAGAGTATATGCATTCAGTATAGTGTACACATCCGTACGTGATTGCGCAACTGTTTCGGCCATAACCTAGCTTGACCTGTTGATAAAGATTCAGACCCTCGCGTTCATCATGCCGTCATATGCATTGTAAACATGCATGTAAATGAAACCTTGTTATATTGGCCATCACAGCCTCAGGCATCCTGCACAAACGCACCATCAAATTACCATGAACGTTCACTAACCCATTACCATGGTCTGTCTCCTCCTGCTCATTAGAGTCACTGTGTGTATTGAGAGTCTGTAAGTCTCCCTTGAACTTCTACAACGATAATGCTAGCCTCGCGCTAGTAGCCATTCTGGGAAGCGGCAACAGTCATGCCGTGTAGCTTTTAAGAAAGTACTTTTGGCTGCCCAGGCTCTCTGTGTTCCATCAACAGGAGGTTTAAATCACATTCACGGAAGGGAAAAAGGTCATTAGTGTCTGCTGTGTACTGTATCACCAGAGTCTCTCTCTCTCTCTCTCTCTCTCTCTCTCTCTCTCTCTCTCTCTCTCTCTCTCTCTCTCTCTCTCTCTCTCTCTCTCTCAGCTACCACCCCCCTCTCTCTCTCTCTCTCTCTCTCAGCTACCCCTCTCTCTCTCTCAGCTACCCCCTCTCTCTCTCTCTCTCTCTCTCTCTCTCGCTCTCACTCTCTCTCAGCTATCTCTCTCGCTCTCAGCTACCCCCTCTCTCTCTCTCTCGCTCTCGCTCTCTCTCTCAGCTACCTGTCTCTCTCACTCCTATCCAAACGGGTAGCTTGTTGCTCTGTGGACTTAAGTGAAATTAAGGAAAGCAGGGATGCGCGGAGCTGTGGGAGAGCAGAGAGGGGAGCTGCTTGGAAATGAGAGGCCTGCGCCTTGTCACACAGACTCTGTGATCAGCAACATCCTCCTTCATGTTCCACCGGTGCATCTTTATCCTTGGTTGTAAAAGAGGCTCGTGGTACAGTTTGGAGAAGAAACAAATGACCCACGATGTCTCCCATATAAACGAGAAAAGGGTCAGCGAAAAAAGGAAGCAAACAGGAGAAGCAGATTGGTTCACGTGAAGAAGTCGATTGAGGAATCTGAGGGTGGCAATGACAATTCACAAGGGGAGGCAGGGACGTAGGGAGAAAAGAGTGAGCAGGGTTTGGTAGCATATGGAGCTTTTCATTTACACGGCAAGGCCCAAGCTAGCACACCAACTCCCCTTCCCTACAGGAGACCAGAGAGGCTTCCATCGTGGCCTGGGCGTGGCCGTGGATATCATGCCTTCTGGGTGTGTGTGGGTCTGCGCTGGTCATATCACAGAAAGCCCACCCTCAAATCATAGATACAGACAGTGGGTTGTGTTCCTTCTCTGTTACCCAACACCTCCATCCTCTTACAAATATTTAAAAAAATATATATATATATATATATATATATATACACACACATACATATATATACACATACATATATATATTATTAGTATCCAATAACTTGAAACTGAGTTGGTAACAAGCTTTAGATCTTTAGGTGACCTTTTGTTTCCAATAAAGTAGTGAAAACAACCTGTCAGCGCTAGCATATTATTAAAGAGCTTTTTTCAGGAGCTTTTCGAAATGCTATAGGCACTGTAAATTGGGACCCTTGTAAATTGACCTGTAAACCATGGTAATTGTGGTCAATCTGTTTAATTTCTCTAAGAGCCATTGTGCTCCTTCTGTAAAAGCATGAAAGACATATATAAGAAATGACCAGACAGAGGAGTACGGTAGGTTTTGGTTCTGGGCTGATATTGTGAAAGAGAATGAATTCAGGAGAGAAGGAGGGAGATATCAATGGAAAGAGGGTAAGAGAGGAGGTGAGAGAAGGAGAGAGAGCGAGTGAGAGGAGGGGAGAGGGGGAGGAGGAGGAAGGGGGGAGGGAGGGAGAGAGAGATTAAATGAGGGGGAATTGAGGGATGGAGAGAAATGGGAAGAGTTAAAAAAAAAGGGATGTCAATGTATGTTAAGGGAGGGAGGTGGGTGAAGAAGGAAGGAAGGAGGCATGGAGGATGAGAGAGAGGGGGAGTGGGAGGGAGAGGGAGGGAGATGGAGCGGGAGGGAGAGAGTCACAAGATCCGAAGCGTCTGCTTTCTGTGCAACAAGCTGCATTCACTCCAGCAGGAGGGAGAGGAGGAGGAGGGAAGTAAGGAAGGAAGGACAGAGGAAGACCAGCAGGATGGAATGAAAATGGAAACGGATTTGGACAGAGAGAGATCTAGAAAGACATGGAATTAGAGATGGAACGAGAGCTTGAAAGGCTTATGCACTGAGAGACTGTCTCGTGTACACGTGAAGATGTGAGTGCTTTTAACAGGAAGTTGTTAAAAGGAAGTGCTGTGACAGGTGGGATATTCATTTGCTGAAAAAAGAAGGCAGAAAAATCAATAGTTTATTCTGTCGATCTTTATTGTGTCATTGCGCTGTAACCTTTTTGGGAGACTTTGCCTCGTGGAATTGCCAAGGAAGCTCGTGAATTGGATTTGATGGAAGAATCTGGCATCGTCAAGCATTTGTAAATGCTCTATTCCAGCCTGAGATATCAGATATCGTTGTTTCAATAGATGATTGTGCAATTCATAAACTTTTAGTTCTTAAAGTTTAGTTGTTCTTGTCCCCAGAGAGGTAAGTTCGTGCCAACTTTAACTATTTCACCATCTCACAAGTGGTCTGTCTGTTTATGTTTACCTGTGGAAATCTTAGAAATATGTAGCCTACCTGTTGTCTAAATATTTGGAAAATGTAATTAAATATAGTACAGTGCAAACCAATCTTCTGACACCTTCGCATAACAGTTAACATCTGTGGAGAAAAAGTTATTGGATTTCAAAATCAGATATAAGACAAATGCATTTCCTTTCCTTTCCCCATTGCAGCCTTTTAGGGTATTGCACTGTGACGTTGCACATGGATACCTTCACTCTCTTCTTCTATCCTTCTCGTCCTCAGATTTCCCCCTGTTCCACGGGTCTCCTATTAGAGGCTCCCTCTCTTTCTCCATCTTTCTCTTTTTATCAATGTTCTCTTCCTCTCCTCCTTCTAACGCTAGACTCTCTCTCTCTCTCTCTCTCTCTCTCTCTCTCTCTCTCTCTGTCTCTCTCTCTCTCTCTCTCGCTCCTTCCTGCTGTATCTCCGTTATCTTACCAATTCCACCACTAACTTGTTTTTAGCAACAACCAGCTGCTCTGTGGCTTGTTCCGTCGGTCCGTGAGTTGGTTTGTTGGTTGGTCGGTCCACATAAATGTCCCTGTGGTTGCAGCTACTGCAAATTCACGCTTGTTCTATATCGGTCGACTCTTTCCCTCCAGTGCATGGTAACACGGCTTACTCTCACAGAACGTCTCTCCGCTGACACAGGACTAGGTGGTGGAGGTGTGTGTGTGTGTGTGTGTGTGTGTAGTCGTGAGCAGTTGCTTGGCGGTGGGTGTCAGCCTGTTGATGAGCCTCGCAGGTGTTCTCGTGCAGGGGGGGGGGGGGGGTACATGCCCTATTGACACACGGTAACAACATATTTACGTTTACATTCATTCATCTAGCAGACGCTTTTAGCCAAAGCGATTTCCAAGAGAGAGCTTTACAAAAAGTCAGTGATCATCAACAATGAGAAAACATTGCGGGTAGCCAAAACTTGAAGCATACATTGTGAAAAGAAAATAAGTGCCAATGGGAAGAAACATAAGAGCATGTAGTCAAACTAATTACAAATGGAACAGCATGAACCTCAAAAGAGCAACAAGAATATAATTTACGGTGACTACAAGTAGTTAAATCAGTTAAAAACCTATATATGGACAAACACCTGCCAGAGCCCTGGTCTGGTGGTCTAACCTTCTTGATACCTGCACACACTCATAAGGAGAAGCAGATGTTCTCAAAGGCCAATGATTGGGTGGCTGTCAATCAAATAAAGGCCAAGCGCCCACACACGTGAGAATGAGCTCACGCACACTGACTTTCTGTCTCTCTCTCTCTCTCCCCCTCTCCCTTTCTCTTTCTCTTTCTCTAACGCATGAGCATACACATGCCCAGCTACTATGTGAACACCCCCAGGTTTCAGGGCAGCACAGAAGAGCAGTAATGGGCTTTTGAGTCTACAAGCAAACAGACAGAGAGGACAGAGACAGGAGTCAGTGCACCAGCAACAAGCCAGAAGGACTGTAGGGGTGTAAATGAACCTGCCCTGCAGTAATACAATCAGACAGGGGGAAGGAGGAGTGGTAGGGAATATTAATTGAGAAGAAATATGAAAGATTGGATGGGCAGAATTAAGTTCAAAAAAAGAGGAAGAATTTAAGGAAGACATTTGGAATGATCTCAGGGCAAACAGTTAATCTTAAATATGTAATAATAAAGTAAATCCAACAATTAGCATTGGAACAAAAGTAACATCTTCAGTCAATCCTGGCATGAAAATAAAATACATCAAATATATGACCTGTACTTGAAAGAGCTGGAATAACATTTATTTGACCATACCCAGGAACCGAGTGATAATTTCGGGCTTGATCACAGCCTATTTTGTGGAAGACAGAATTCCACCTTGAGGATGAATTGGCACCATAACAAGTACAGAAAGTCCCGGCCACTTGGAAATCACTCGAACCGAGAGAAGAAAAGAACCATCAATTGATTATCCTTCCGTGGCAGCTACAGTAGCCGGTCATCTAGTAAGTGAGCTGTGGCTGTCTGCCAAACAACGCTCAGAAAGCCGAAGTGGGCCATCAGAAAAGAGGAGGGGAGGGAGGGATGGAGAAAAGGAGGAAGGACGGAGACATTCGTTTATCCCCTCCCCGCTCTAGATCATCTCCTGTGAATGCCGGTCATTCCTGTCGCTCTGTATTTGGGCTTTCCTCAAGCTGCCGCAAGTACCTCAAAACTGGACATGCACTTCACTTGTACAGTGTTGCTGAACGCACAAACACACACACACACACAGCTTGTTGCACGATATGTGAGCTAACGAGAGAGGTAGTCAGGAGATGAATCAATGACGGTGAGAGAATCAGACCAGGAGAGGTGAAGGCTGAGCCATTGTCCCCGCTCAACATGACTCAATGCTGCGCGACCTCCCGCCTGCATGTGAATATCTGTGTTTGTAACATGCTGTAGCAGTGCGCCGTCCAAACCCAGATGCTGTGGAAGTCAACAGACATCTCCCCTAGGTCTTTCTAGAAACATTCCTTTCTACGACTGTCCCGGTCCTGCAATCAGCCTTGCAATTTCCATTATCGCTGCCGCATCTCGTCGCTGACATCTTAAAAGCCGCCGTCATTGTAAGCAGCTGTTATTTTCTCTCTCGTTTCTTTCCTACCCCCTTTGTCTGCCTCTCCCTCCTGCTCTTGTTTGCCTTCTCTCTCATTCCTTGACTCCTTCCATTCCCTCTCCACCCTTGTTCTGAGCCAGCTGTCTCCTTTTTCTTTTGCCGTCAGCCTTCTTCTTGGGATTCAATCCCCTTCTTAATGGTGGTATTCGCTTACTGTCAGCCTCCTTACTGTCAGTCACAAAACGGCTTGCTAATTAAATGTGCACACACACACACACACACGCGCACACGAGACAAACCTGTCGGGGGACATGTAGCGTGGAAGGACCAAAACACCTGACATTTCTCTCAGGGATGTGCTGATTAGCAAGTGAACAATCTCTGTAAGGACCAAAGGTCAGTCACAGTCAATCTGCACCTTGTTAGGCAACACTAACTGTATACGGCCATTTTTATTTCAGAGGTGCACCATTTGGGCCCTGTCTACAGTGTTTCACATAGTTTTTTTTTTTTGTAGCTTCCCTGTGGCAAATCTGTGATGATGGGTCCATGACTTTCTTTCAAATATAGTATATTTTAATTAAAACGCTGTCCTCTTGATGGAACAAATAGCTAAATGCATTTAGGATGCTCCCACAGTTTGAACACTTTAGTGCCCCTTTTACACTACAATTTTTGAATCCACGGAACCTAGGCATTACTTGGGTTCTTCATTCCACATGTTTGTTAGGCTTCTTATTCGTCAGGTCTTTTGGGCTCGGCACCAGTGTGAAAGTAAATCCCGTGGCAAAGTCCTTCTATCGATTTAGAATGACTTCAACCGAGGTTCACTCATAAATCTCTCCATGTGGCCATTTCCTTTTACGTGGTCCCCGAATGGAGCGAAAAGGAGAAACACAGAGTGAAAGGAACGCGCGTGAACGTGCAAGGTCAAGGATTCTGTCGACAGAGACCGAAAGAAGATATCGAAATGCGGTCGATCCATTCAGGGAGAAGGGATGGTGAGAGATGGGAGTCAAGAAGACCATAAAGGAAACACACAGAAGCTTCTTAATGGACCACTAATTGCTGGTCTTAGCTGGTGTAATAAGTGCCTTGTTGGTGCACAGAGGCCGTGTTGGCGAGAGAGAAGGAGTCGTGGTTGTAAACCTCTCCAGCCGAGCCATGGTTACAAAAAGCAGCACCTGCATGAAGCCCCCAGTCCCCCCTAATCATCTGGGCTGGATCCGGAGTTCTGCAGCTCTGCTATCAGCCAGCTGCTGTTTCTATGTGATGCCCTGTCGCCAGCAACCATTTGTCAACTATCTCACCCTGAGTTAGCTTAGCATAAACAGATACTAAATACCGTGGTAACATGGTCGGATAGTATAATAGCGCCCTGATGATGCAATCCATGACAGCCGTGCAATGGAAATCACGTGAAAGCGTTGCATGGAATAAAGGCAATCTGTTCAAACTCCCCCTTATTTTCGTTCACGCGTGCTATATGTTTGGTCGTCATTGTTGTTTGTCTTTTAATGGTAGTTCAGTCACCACGTGGTTTCAGTAGCTACCATGTGAGTTCCATCAGTCGGCAGATATCTGGCTAAAAACCAAACGGGTAAAGAAACCGAAAATGGGTTTCCCAGATTAGTTGAGAAGCTCCTAACGCTAAGAGCTTCTTAGGAGCGTTCTAAGAGCGTTCTAGAGTATTCTTAGAATGCTCCTAAGAAGCCCTTAGCGTTCTTAACAAATCTGGAAAACCCGGCCAATAACTTGTACCTGTTTCTTTATGAAGCAACTGTCACAGTGTGTTAATCAGCTGTCACTGCTGTAGTGGGGTCGAGGTGGGTGAAGTGTTGAACGGCGGAGTGACAGGTCACGCTTGTTTATCTCAGTGAGTCACGTCTACAACTAGTGTGTCGCCGAACGTGAGAACGATTGAACGAATCTTTCGCTGTCAGAGCCAGCAGCAGAGTTGGTCAGGGGGCTTGTGTTTTAGTCATAGAGAGGGGTTAGGTGTGTGTGTGGGGGGGGGGAGGGCTAATGAACTTAATGATGGCGTTTGTTTGTGGATAGTACAGTAGCCTTGAGCACCTTCTGTGGGTGCGAGTGGTTTAGCTGTGGTTGGAGTTTAGCTACCAGAAGTGCTGCTTCCCACTTCCCAGCTGAACAGATCCCTCGAGGTGACGATTAAATGTTGATGCAATTCAGCGTATTCCTTATCCCTACCTCCCCCTTCATTCCTTCATCCCAAACTCTCCCCTATTAGTGCTTGTGATGAGATTCCTCCTGCAACAGAAACACATGGCCCTGAGAGGTGTTTTGCTGGTTTCTTGGTTTAGTTAACGGTTCATAAGTCTAACAATATTGTTTAAATGGGTGTAGGTGCATGTGTGTGTTGTGTATATTTAAGTGTGTGTGTTTGTGTGTATTAATGCCAAATCTTGGTCTTACAAGTACATTCCCATTGTTACCTGACCTGTTGGTCTGTGCATACATTAAATACACACAACATAATTATATTTATGTGGGGGTAGATGTTTCAATTTTAATTCTGCTCATTGAGTACACAGGAGATTACACAACAGTTGGTGTAAAGTTGTGTCGATAAAAATAAGGGTGAGCACATGTGTTCTTGAGGAGGCTTCATCTTATTAGACAAAAGGAGCCTTCTCATTACGTTACGTCAAATTATCATTGCTTGAATCTGATTTCTTTGAGTTATCTTATAGTCATATTTCTAGGTAAAATATATTAATATTGGACTGTCCCCATCAGGCAATGTACAGCATAATGGCTCTTTTACCTTTTTCCCAAATGACCCTCAGAAATCCAATTACTCTCATGAATGTATTCCATTTTGAATGTATGAGTTAGATGTGCTGTTCTGCACAGCTGACATTGTCAGTCTGACAGAAACTCCTCTTTCATACAAATACTGTAGATAATGGAAATACTGCCTAATGGTTAGGAAAAGGAAATGTGTAAGGAGAGATTTACTGGCTCAAGAATTAGTGCTTAGTAGGTTATATAGTTCCCAAGAGCTGGGTACTTGAGGTCAGTTGCTCCACATAAAATATCCACTTTTCTTAATAGGAAAATGTGAGCTCCATAAATTACCAAAACATCTGCTAAACCAAGAAATTATAAAAAAAATGCCATCATATTTGGAATTATGGTGTTTTTCACAAAGGGCTTCAATGGGAATGGAGAAGGAAATGTGCACAGTATTGTGTTTTCCTAATAAGTTGAGTTAACTGTGTAATACAAAATATTTTTTATTTATATATTTTTTTCTTGTTTCTTTCAACTGTCTTTCTAAATGCCTCTGGACTAGATATGTCTGATAGGTACAGGTATCATAATGCCCAGGTTCTGTTTTCCTTCCAAGATGCTCGTCGTCTATTAAATGTGGTCCTAACAACCAAGACACGGGACACCTAAAGGCAACCCCAGTTGGTTCAGAAGATGTTCTCCAAGAATCGCTTCAATGGACAACATGGATCAGGCATATCCCCTAAAGGAGGCACCAAGGCTAAAGTCCATGCACCCAAAAAAAGGTCCCCTAACCCCAGAGTGGCACTTGTCATCCGGGGAAAGATCCATCGGTTCCTCCAAGGTTCTGGAGACCAAAGCGCCCCTGATCCCCGTCTGTACTATGCAGGGATTGAGGAGGAGGAGGGCAAGGAGGAGGAAAAGGAAAGTCGGGATGTTTATTCACGAGGTGGCGCTAGAGCAGAGGCTTGCTCCTCAAGAGTACCCAACGGGAAGGGTCACGGAGGAGCTACCGGGGCAGCTTGTTGTGTTGGGGAGGTGGAACTGAACAGAGAGGGGTGCGTTCGGATTCCATGCACCTTGCGGCACAGTAGTAGTAGCAGGTCCCCGGGGAGTGAATGGCAAGACGGTCGAGATATGACCCGGACAACTCCCAACCTGAAACGAGTGCTCCCACATGTCGGCCAACTTGGTCCGGATAGGAACGGCGCTCCGTTTGCTTCGACAGTCGGAAAATGTACCGATTTCTCTCCGATCCGGGTTAGACCCAAGAGACCTTATTCCATGGGCGACTGCATGGATTACAATTTCAACAGAGGCCTGCACGAGACGCTGATCGAAGTCGACGAAGAAGACCTCGAGGGCGATGAGGAAGAAGAGTCGAGTGCCGTCATCGAGCACATCCTGAAGGAGCTGAGAGGGATTAATAAAATCCAGGAGGAGATTTCCGACTTGAGAGACTACCTGTCGTCCGTGCGGGGTTCAGTGGAGGAAGTGTCGTCCTGTGTAGACGCCGTTCTGATGGAAATCGAGGGCATCCGCTCTGGCAGCAAACCCGGCGTGGGCGTGCATGCGGGGACTTGGTCCGGGGCGACGGGGAGCACGGGGAGATCTCGGTACTCTCCTCGTCGTAGACCTGCAAGTGCCTACGGCAGTTTGGACAGGCCGACGGCGCCCTCAGACGCAAACATTTGCCTTCCGTCAATGTACAACGAACGGCACAGCATCCACGGAGAGTTCCTCTTGCCTATAGCGGAATCGTCCCCCAACTCTCCCGGTGCAGAGTTGGTAGAACTCGACGCTCAGGAACAGGAGGAAGAAGAAGAAGACATTTCAGAACACAGCTCAGACATACCGGTTGGAATGTTGCCCAGGAAGCTCAGCTTTGGCTACCTGGAGCGTCTCGACGGACAGGACTGCCACAGCACAAGCTCCCTTTCCTCAGGCCACAGCTCCAAGTCTGAGCCTGACCCTGAAAGGACCTCGTCCAGCCATGGCATCAGGCACAGTAGAGGGGGTGGCTGTGCACAGGGCTGGGAAGGTGCTCCTCAGCGAGGGGCAGATGGAGGGTCTGGGTGGCACCGAGTGGATGCCTACTCCAGACAAGGTAGTCTCGATGAACAGGTGGGAGAAGGTACCCCAAGCCGCGAGGGAACCGAAACCTGGGATCGCTACAGAGGTGGTGGTGGGTATGGTCCTCTGGGCCAGTCTTCTACCGAAAGCTCCGAGCACGTCTCTGTCCACTCAGGACGACACTACAACTCCCCTGCCAGCACCTCCAGTCGAGAGGAGTGGCAATCAAGGAGGCGGAGGCCCAAAACACACCCTGGGACTCAGGTTCAGATGGAGTCCCACCTCGAGGATCTGGGTTACAGCTGTGCTCCTGATTGCTCTGACCCCCAAAGACCAGGCCACCCATCGGAGGAGGGCCATGTTGATGGAGGTCAAGGGTATGAATATGCTCCACCTGCCGATCTGACCTATGCACCTGACTACCAAGTAGATGTTTACCAGGAGCCGTATGCCGCATATGAGGATTCAGAGGGAACGTGGACTGAGCCGTCCTCATACATCTCCGAACCCATAACGGATGTCCCCGTCATCAAAGCGCAAGGCGTTCCAGGCCCAGACAACCACCACCCTTTCCCTGACAATGCAGAGGCTCCAAATGTAGGCTTTCACGTGAAACGGATAGGTCGGGCCATGCTCGATTTCAGCTCCGCCCTGCGGGGGGCACTGCGCAAGCTGGACGCGGCTGCACCCGGGGACGAGAGCGAGGCTGTCCTGCATGCGGTCGAGCCAGCGACCCTCCCCGGTGCCGAGCCCCAGCGGGACCAAGCCTGTGAAGAACCTCCTCAGGGGAATGTTGAGCATGTCGTCGACGGAGTCGACACAGCGGAGGAATCGAATCAAAGCAAAGCTCCATCCCCCACTTCCTCAGAACAGTGCCATGTCCAGCCCCCGCCGGAGGAAATCATCGACGACCATCTCCCAAAGGAGGCTGTAGTCACTTATGAACCCCGACCCCGTCCAGAGGAACCCCTTCCCTGTCTAGACCCAGCTCCAAGCACTACAGCCCTGTCTCATCCAAGTGACGAAGGCCCCGCCAACACCCCTATGGACCCCCCTGTCACCACTCCTCTATCGCAATGCACCACTGCAGAGTCTCTCGTGTTTTCCTGTTCGGCGGAAGATCCTGCCCCACAGGAGGAGCGGGGAGAAGGGTCGACACTGCCGCAGCATCAAGAAGAGAAGCAGCAGCCCGACGTACAATTGCCAACAGGCCCCGGGGTCGAGCCTGAGGAACCGGAGAACCCTTCTGAGATGAGCGAGAGGGAAGCTCGCCGACTCAGGTGCCTGAGGAGCTTCCAGCAAATTCTGCGGGAGAAGAGAGAGACGAGGCGCCACCTGGCCAGTATGACCATGTCCACCTTCTCAGAGGACGACTACAACCCAGGTAGCCTCAGTCTGTCTGAAACCATTAGCACGCAAAGCTAACAATGCATGTACTTTGGAGATGGATTTGTGCACACATCAGCAATTGTTTACTTCTCATTTTGTTCTTTTAACTTTTGCACGCTCAGTGAGAAAGTCCATTGCTCTTCTACAGATGCTTGGTTTTCATTTTTGCTTATGCGTCTTTTCCTCAGGCCAACATATTAATCTCCTTTGACATCAAACTGTACCTTACTTTTTTATGGTTTTCGGTGTCGGCCATTTGGTTGTTTTTCATCATCCGTATTTATTTATTTTGTTCAGTTTCTTGCCCATGTATTATTATAGGTTCTTACATTATCCGATTATACCGAGAGATACTAAAACCTCATATTTTCCCTCCACCTTTTTGTGATCAAAGCCTCAGTCTTTTTGTCGATTCCCTTTCATCTTTGGAGTAGAATGAATTTCCCTTAAATATCCCTCTGCATGGATGCGTTCATTAGTGGAGGGATGAGGCAGAAAGTATTTTCATCCAACATCTCAATATTGGCACCACAGACACTACTGAGTAGGACTGTGGGTGTTGGGATTTCTCTTTACTGATTTGGTGATTTGATTCTCCATTTAGAGTCATGCATCACCTGCCGCTGTGGTGCTTGACTCCATAGGGGACCTACAGCAGCCATTTGCTGAATTAGAAAACATTAATTATCTCCTCAGAAGGCAAGTCTCACTCTAAATAGAAAGAGGAAGAGAAATATTAAGAGTCGTTTTCTTGATGAATTATACATGTAAATGAAACATTGATGAACTTGTACCCTGGCAAGCTAATAAAAGAGCTGGCATGGGCTTCCTTTATAGCATTATGCAGCCCTTCCTGCAGTGTGAATGTTAAAAAGGAGGATTGCTTTCTCGTCGGCTGAGGAAAACCTGTTAATGACCGTCGCTCCGTTTTGTCTTTGGCCCGTTTGTGTCTCCTCTCTTTCAGATGGATGTCGAGACGAAGCACAGGTCACTTCTTTGTGTTTCGTGAACAAGCATGTCCTCACACCCTCTGTTGCTTGAATGACCATGACTCTTCATTCTTTTATTTGGTGATAGCGATTGTTTTCCATTGATGTGATGATTCAACGTAATGTCACTCGGAGGCCATAAAAGCATGTTTCACTTTGAATCCCGAACTAGATTTGATAATACCCACAATACACCACACACTGTGGATGGTACCATGCGGAGTCATTAACCTTTGTACTGAACACATAAACGGGCAACTGTCAATGGAACGTGGATGTCATTGATAACAGAGTTATCATGTGCCCATTCCTTGTCTATTCCATTGTCGTCTAAGTTGTCTGTTTATGGTGTGACGCTCAGCAGAAAATGTGTTAATAGCATTATGTCGTGCGTGTGTGAGTGTTGCGTGTGTGTGTGTACGAACACCGGACAACAATAATAGCAGCTTGTTTACACTGTTTACTGTATCATGTGATTGGAGGTCCCCCTTTTTTACAAAACTATCTCTTTGTTTGGGATCGATATCCCTAGTTGGCATGCTCATATGAAACTCAACCAACCAAATCTGATCTCTCTCTCTCTCTCTGTGTCTCTCTCTGTGTCTCTCTCTGTGTCTCTCTCTGTGTCTCTCTCTCTCTCTCTCTCTCTCTCTCTCTCTCTCTCTCTCTCTCTCTCTCTCTCTCTCACTCACTCACTCTCACACACACACACACACACGTATTGGATGATTAATTATATAAACCTGCCCTGCTATCCATTGTAAACTGTGATCTGTGTTACAGAGTCAAGATGGTGACGGCAGTCCAAACAAACACCCGTGGGCAAAACCAGGGTGAGTGTGCGTATGTGCGTATTGGGAATTGGGTGGTTGCGCGTGGGCGTGTGCACGTGTGCAAACATGCAAATGGCTGAATTTGTTACTGTGCTGTCGGTGCTTACCCACATTTCTGTGTGCGTACATCTGCATTCGCAGTGGGAACGCTCCTTTTGGGATCGACAGCATGCCTGACTTACGCAAGAGGAGACCTATTCCCCTGGTCAGCGAGCTGGTGAGTTCTGGGGAATTCTTTCCCCTCCTGTTCAAACTGTCAGCCTTGACCTCTAACCTCGGATTGATCGAGTTAAACATCTCACGCCCTTTCAGATCAAAAGACAAAGGACATGAATCCAACATTAGGTTCCACAGTTGACGTTAATCATCTTTTAAAACGAGTACAGGTCCGGAAAACTTGTCCTTATTTGGCCCTTCTTTGTGCCTCTGACTTCCTTTCTTCCCCTCTCTCTCCATGGACACCTGTTCTCCGGCTGCCCCTCAGGCTATGGTAAGTTTTCCAATACTTCCATAGGAGCTACTTCTAAAAGCACGGGGGAACAGAGATGTGGTTCTACAGAGTGCACACACAACCCACACATACACACTCACACAGATTTACAGGTTGAAAAAGTGAAGCTTCCTTCTTCAGGACTCGCCAGTTAAACAATCCTTACGTCCCCTATTCTGTTTCCCGTACTGCTTCAAGCTCGGTATGAATAATTAAAAGAAAAAAAAGAAATCACACCTTGTCACCGGAGAACAAAGGTGTAGTTTAGTGTTCAGCTTTGTTTCCTCTGTACATACAAAGCTGCTTTCGTGTGAGTGCGTTTGCGTGTGTGTGCGCCTAAAACAATTCAGAATGGTTTGATGAACACTCCAAGCTGCATGGTTTGCATAGGGAGAAGCAGGCACTCTTGTCATGGGAGGGAATGGAAGAGGAAAGGGGAGGAGGGTTGTGACGAGGCCGGGATCTGCTGTAAGTTCAAGGGGGACAGTCTGACCCTACTCTAAGAGGGGTTTTCTATTTTGCCCGGATAATTCCCGACACAATCCGAGACTAAAGCTAAAGTCTACCCAACACCTACTCAGTTAGGTGTCCACTGACCAACCCTTTGGCAAAACTAACAGTGCTAAAGAAAGAGGTACCTTTGAAAGTTTGCTGATACGACAGGCTCCTGACGCTGGTCTGACCCAGCCAGTAACAGTCCAACCCTGAGAAGCAACCCCCAGTTGTTATTCAGTCACACACACACACACACACACACACACACAGATTCCTACCTTTGTAGTTAGATCAAAATGCACTTCATACTTCAAAGACGTATTCTTTTCAGCTGGAAGTTTTTTCTAGTGGCAAGTGGGTTGTTTACCTGAGTAGACTTCAGTAAAAAGTCTACTAATGTGATGAATTATGCACTGATGGATGATAACATTCTCTGTCTCTCTCTCTGTCTCTGTCTCTGTCTCTCTCTGTCTCTGTCTCTGTCTCTCTCTCTCTCTCTCTCTCTCTCTCTCTCTCTCTCTCTCTCTCTCTCTCTCTCTCTCTCTCTCCAGTCAATCCTGCAGTCCAGGAAAGCAGGAATCTCCCATGCTCTGGCCGCTCGGTCCTCTCTCAAAGACGAGGAACTGGTAAGTGATGTCATGTCATAAACACTGACACATCATGTATAATCATCATTATTATTCTAATGCCTAGTGTTGGGCTACTGTCTCTCTGTCTCGCTCTCGCTCTCGCTCTTTCTCGCTCTCTCTCTCTCTCTCTCTCTCTCTCTCTCTCTCTCTCTCTCTCTCTCTCTCTGTCCCTCCCAGTGAGTCAGCTCTTAAGTAATGCCTTTGTGCCCACCAAAACAAACAAGCAAACAAACAGAGCCTTTCGTGAGTTTTCCCCGACCCACGGCCCCCTCCGCCCACAGCACCACGCTCACCTTGACTCATCCCCACCCACCTCCGCCAGTGCCGCCCGCGTACTCTAGCTAGGAGCTGGGTACCTGACAAAACATCCATCACCTCTCTTCTTCGCCATGCCTCCCTTCCTCATTCCTCTCTCTCTCTCTCTTTCTCTCATTTACCTTTCTCTCATTCTTCCTCTCATGCTGTGGCTCTCCTAACCGTTCCTCCTCTCCTCCGCACCTGTCCTCGCTTACCACGGCTCCTCTCTCCCTCTCTCTCCTCCTCCGCTCCTGCTTCTGTCTTCCAACACTGCTTCTGTCAACACTGCCTCCTGGACAGGTCATCATTGTAAATGGGAATTGGTTCTCAATGGGTTTTACCTGGATGAATAAAGTTCAAATCAAAACTAAAATTCCTCCATCCTCTCCCCATCTCCGCCAATGGTGACTCCCACTCTTTGAATCTCCATCATTCTCCCCCCCCCCCACCTCCCTTCCCTTCCCACCGCCCCCGCAGAAGAACCACGTGTACAGGAAGACCCTGCAGGCTCTCATCTACCCCATCTCCTGCACCACGCCCCACAACTTTGAGGTGTGGACGGCCACCACGCCCACCTACTGCTACGAGTGCGAGGGCCTGCTGTGGGGCATCGCCCGCCAGGGCATGCGCTGTGCGGAGTGCGGCGTCAAGGTGCACGAGAAGTGCCAGGAGCTGCTCAACGCCGACTGCCTTCAGCGTGAGTGACCCCACCGGGGGAGGGAGGGGAGAGGGGGATGGAGGAATGGAGAGGGCAATGGAGGGAGGAGGTCTGGAGGGATTGAAGGAAGGGGAGACGTGAGAGACGGAGGAAACACATGGAACGGCTGCGCAGTTGGTCGAGAAGGAAGGGAAAAAAACGGAGGCGCGCGTGGGCCGAACCGCAAAGTCCGACCGGATTCTCTCGTTCCTCAAGAGCACACGGTCCCTCCTCGACCTCCATTCTCCCTCACCTCCCCACCCCTCCGTCCCTCACTAACCTCCTCTCCCCCCCCTCCCCCCCCAAACCAGGAGCCGCGGAGAAGAGCTCCAAGACGGGGGCGGAGGACCGCACGCAGCACATCATCGCTGCCATGAAGGACCGCATGAAGATCCGCGAGCGCAACAAGCCCGAGATCTTCGAGGCCATCCGCGCCGTGTTCGTCGTCACCAAGCTGGCGCACGCCCAGCAGATGAAGACCATCAAGCAGAGCGTCCTGGACGGCACCTCCAACTGGTCCGCCAAGATCGCCATCAACGGTACGTGACGACAGCCCGCGACAATCGGCGTGCGTCCCCACGCACGTGTGTTTGTGGCGATGGCTAAAACTAGACGATCCCTAGACGGCACGTCTCTATGCTCTGGTCATGAAGCTATCGACAAGGTCGCTTCGATTGATTAAAAGAATCCATGCACAGACATAAAAACCCAAACATAATCAGCGCACAAGTAGCTCCTACATAAAGGTGTAAGATTCAAACGCTGGTCATATGATTGAAGACCCTGTAGACGGTCATTTTACGGTAAAAGCCTTTTCCCAGTTGTAGGTAGAAGCAGAGAAAGCTTGTTGCTTGTTTTATGAGCAGGCGCCACATTTGCCAGACTGTGTGACCCAGAATCAGTACATCACCCCCACCCCCCCCCCAGACTCAGCCCAAACGGTGTGACCCAGCAACACTGCTCCCCCCCCTCCCATCCCAAGCGGGTCACGCGTCCCCAGGGGCGGCTGTGGCGGTTGCCGCGGAAACCGAGCGCCGTCACCCCAGCGTGGCAGCGTTTCCATGGAAGCCCTCACACCTCGCCGAGAGATGGTTGCCGTGTCTTGGGTTATTGTCTTTTCGTTTCGTCTTTTTTTCCAGGGCATTTTTTTTGCAAAAGGCTTGCTCTCCCGTATAAGGGCTAAGGCATTGCCGCACCGAGCAATAGCCAGGTTTTCACACGGGGGTCTCAGGGTGTGAAAGCTTAAAAGGGCAATTTGGAAGTAGGTTTTTGTAAGCTCCGTGTGTCACGCGATAAGGTGATGATGTGTGGTGCCATGGTGAAAGGATCCTTTTAAAAGACTGGATGCTGTGACTTGAAACCGAGCCGGCAGCAGAACTGCTAGGCAAACAAACGCACCATATTGTCTTTGCGGTTCATAAAATGAGCGCGGCGCTTTCGTCTCTTTGAAACGCGAGCAAATCCTTTTGTCACCTGTAGAATGATCTCTTTCTCTTGCACCTCTCTTCGTTTCCTGCACCTCTTGGTTTGCCAGGTGCAAAGGCCTCTGAGGGAACAATTAAAACTCCTTTCTTACTTTGAGGGCCGATTGACAACATCCTGACAATCGGAATGCTGAGTCACAACTAGGTGCTCTTCATAATAATGCAGCGCTGAGTCACAACTTGTTGCTCTTTGTAATGATGGACGGATGTGGTGACTTGGAATACATACTGTGCATGCAGTGTCGAATAATGGTGCTGTTTATTTGAAGCAGCTGCCAAGCCTGTCTCTGTGATTCATAGGTCTGACTTGTATTTGCATATGTGGAGGCGGGGTGTATACAGTTGTGTGTGTGTGTGTGCGTGTGTTTTTATTTTTTATGGTCAGTGTCTGGGTTTTTTCCCCATAGAATGCAGTGTGCTGTGCCATTGCGATACGACTCACGCCTGTTTGTATGTGTGCGTGTGTCTTTGCCGTTCTCAGTCGTCAGCGCTCAGGGTCTCCAGGCCAAGGACAAGACGGGCTCCAGTGACCCCTACGTGACCGTCCAGGTCGGCAAGAACAAGAAGAGGACCAAGACGATTTACGGGAACCTCAACCCCGTGTGGGAGGAGAGGTTCAGCTTGTGAGAGCCTCCTTGCGGCTAACCACTTCCTCTAACCACTTCCTCTCTCTGCTCTCCCGCCGGGTCTTTGTGCTCCTCCCGTGGCCCAAGTCTCACTTTCCCTCCCTCTTTCACGCTCTCTCTTTCCCTGTCTCCCTTTCCCTCTGTCTATTTCGCCCCTTTTCCGAGGATAAGTGCACATGACCTCATATGCCCCACTGTGTCCTCGACGTTGATGCACAGAGGTGTCGGTAGTTACGAACGTGTCACAAGAGAAGGAGGTGAAATGAATGCCCTCTCTCTCTCCCCCCTCCCCCCCCCCACCCCGTTCCCACTCCAGCGAGTGTCACAACTCCTCGGACAGGATCAAGCTGCGCGTGTGGGACGAGGACGACGACATCAAGTCCCGCGTCAAGCAGCGGCTGAAGAGGGAGTCGGACGACTTCCTGGGCCAGAGCATCATCGAGGTGCGCACGCTCAGCGGAGAGATGGACGTCTGGTACAACCTGGGTCAGTACCTGCTGTTCCTGCTGTACCTGCTGTACCTGCTGTACCTGCTGTTCCTGCTGTTCCGGCTGTACCTGCTGTTCCTGCTGTACCTGCTGTACCTGCTGTTCCTGCTGTTCCGGCTGTACCTGCTGTTCCTGCTGTTCCTGCTGTTCCTGCTGTACCTGCTGTTCCCGCTGAGCCGAGCGCACGGGCAGCGCACGTGCCTGCGTATCAGTTGATTGTGGAATATTGGAATTGTGTATGTGTGAGTGGCCTTCCAATTTTAGCGGGTGTGCGACAGTTGTCACAGTTGTCGCATGGCCATCCCCTCACTGCTCCACTCAGCTCATTGGTATTCAGTGAATCAAAGGAACCTATTACCCCGGCAAGACATCAAAGGGCCTTTTAAACAGCCATTAGCGTACAAAAAAAGAGAACTGAATTAGGTTAAAACAGAATCCTACCCTTTCCCGAACGGCGCTAAGGGCTGCTGCCCAAACAGAGCGACAAGATCCATTCAAACCATTAGCGTTTCTTCCACTCCAATGCGGCAGTCATCTAAATTAGCCTTGTCATTAGCGTCCTGGTTTCTCATGCACTGTTTTGGACTGTGTTTGAGATTATTTCAAGCCTAGCGAGTGGTCTGTGTTTGCTGAAGGTAAGTCTGAAATGAAAACCTACAGGAGGGTAGCCCTCCAGGAATAGGGTTGGACCACACTGGTTAAGGAACAAAGACTGAATTGAAAAGGCTGTGTACAATGTTGCAGGAATAGTGGTTGTCTCCCACTTGATTGCATTTAATTTGTCCTTCTTTTTCTTTACCTCAAGTCATTTTCAGTTTACTTTCTTGTTCAAGTTCAAATAAAATGTCTGAATATGGTCAGACTACAGTTCATGAAAACATCATTAACATTCTCCAAACCTCAACAACAACACACTCTTGATTGGCATTTGTGGTTGTTTTGCATATCGATAACAGACCTGTGAAGAGCATATGGCAATGTTTCTGCTGATGAATATTCACTAGCAGCTTTGCTGGCTGTGTTGGTAAAGGTGAAAAGGTGTGCCCTAAACACAAATAAGATAGCATCTTAACAAGGACCAAGCAACAAACGTGGTTTGAATATGCCTGTCAACAAGCACTAGTACTTATCCAATATGGATATGACCTATCCATCATCTATACAGCTATGTTCACGATAATTCCTGGTGGGCACTAAAGCCCATTTTTTATGGTTAATTAATAACAATTTTTCCTGAAGTCAAGGTGATTTAATAAATACTGTGATTATGGCATTCTACAATTAAGCCTTTTTAGTAATATTATGAAACAATGAAAACATCTGTAAAATGATCCCCCTTCCATAAAAAAAAACATATTTTTGAGCCCCAGTGAACTGATGCTTTAAATAATTGGCTGACGAGTGCTCCTGTTCTCTCAACGGTCTCTGAAGTCATGTTTTGCTTTTGCTGGATTTCGAGTGTTGACACTGTTATTCTATATTTGATGCCGTCAGATAGGTAGAATACTTCTAATTTGTGATTTCATGCGCACAAACATCTAGGAGATGCACATTTTCATCAGTTAGCAAAGCACTTTGTCTCAATCTGCTCTGGTTATTTTAATGTGAGATCTCAGTGACCTGTCTGCTCACGTAAAAAAAAACTGTTGCAGCATGTACAGTAACTGTCTTTCTGATCTGCCTGTCTCTGTGACCTGCCTGTCTCTCTGATCTGCCTGTCTCTCTGACCTGCCTGTCTTTCTGATCTGCCTGTCTTTCTGATCTGCCTGTTTATCCAATCTGCCTGTCTCTCTGATCTGCCTGTCTCTCTGACCTGCCTGTCTCTCTGATCTGCCTGTCTCTGTGACCTGCCTGTCTCTGTGACCTGCCTGTCTCTCTGATCTGCCTGTCTCTCTGACCTGCCTGTCTCTCTGATCTGCCTGTCTCTGTGACCTGCCTGTCTCTCTGATCTGCCTGTCTCTCTGACCTGCCTGTCTCTCTGATCTGCCTGTCTCTGTGACCTGCCTGTCTCTCTGATCTGCCTGTCTCTCTGACCTGCCTGTCTTTCTGATCTGCCTGTCTCTCTGATCTGCCTGTCTCTCTGACCTGCCTGTCTCTCTGATCTGCCTGTCTCTCTGACCTGCCTGTCTCTCTGACCAGCCTGTCTCTCTGACCTGCCTGTCTCTCTGACCTGGCTGTGTGTCTGATCT
Organism: Hypomesus nipponensis; assembly: GCF_054491055.1. NCBI lineage: Eukaryota > Metazoa > Chordata > Actinopteri > Osmeriformes > Osmeridae > Hypomesus > Hypomesus nipponensis. The sequence goes on along the minus strand of NC_140388.1, from coordinate 5,045,283 downwards.
GCCTGTCTCTCTGACCTGCCTGTCTCTCTGACCAGCCTGTCTCTCTGACCTGCCTGTCTCTCTGACCTGCCTGTCTCTCTCACCAGCCTGTCTCTCTGACCTGCCTGTCTCTCTCACCAGCCTGTCTCTCTGACCTGCCTGTCTCTCTGATCTGCCTGTCTCTCTGACCTGCCTGTCTCTCTGACCTGCCTGTCTCTCTGACCTGGCTGTGTGTCTGTGTCGTCTACAGAGAAGAGAACAGACAGGTCGGCTGTATCGGGGGCCATCCGGTTGCAGATCAGCGTGGAAATTGAAGGAGAGGAGAAAGTGGCCCCCTACCATGTCCAGTACACATGCCTCCATGAGGTGACTCCCTCACACACACACACACACACTCACACACACACATACCACAACATTCACACGCACACTCACACAAATACCACAACATTCTCACACACACACACACACACACACAAATACCACAACATTCACACGCACACACACACGCATACACACGAGTTCTGTAGCTTCTTTTATACTGCAATTTGACAACAGAGAATACAGGGTGCTGAAACCTCGTTCCCCTCCTTAATGTTAGGAAATCTTGCATTTGGGATTTTGAACAATAACTTGGCGGATAAATACTAAATGAAGTTATATGACAACCCACTGATGTGGCACATTATGAACATCGACAATCGTGTGGGATCCTTCAAACTAAAAATCAAAGTAATCTAAATAATCATAACGGGGGGTCCCTCTAAACTTATGGAAGGTCTCGGACCCCACCCCCTCATTTCGAACCCGTACCTTGCACCTAATCACAGGTTAGCCTGGCCAGACCAGCGGAACGTCCTGCTCATTAGAATGTGCACTACCTGTTTAAAAACATCATGGCTTCTGGAACAAATGAAATCTATTTATAGTGAATGGACGGAGGCAATATTATCACCCAGATGGCAACAAATGAAATGATGAGGCCCTCTCTCCATCCCTCCATCTTTCCCTCCCTCTGTCTCTCTCCATCCCTCCCTTTTTCCCTCCCTCTTTCCCTCCCTCCCTCCATCTTTCCCTCCCTCTTTCCCTCCCTCCCGCCTGCTCCCTCCCTCCCTCCAGAACATCTTCCACCACTGTACGGACCAGGAGGGCGGAGGCGTGGTGAAGGTGCCCGTGGCGTACGGCGACGACGCCTGGAAGGTCTACTTTGACGAGCTCCAGCAGGACATTGTGGACGAGTTCGCCATGCGCTATGGCATCGAGTCCATCTACCAGGCCATGACGTGAGTTCAGCCCCGAGAGCGAGAGAGATTGTGTCTGTGCGTGGGCTTTAGGAGTAAAGAGGAGAAGTCGAATGGCGACTTGTTTCCGAAGTTCGAAGTTTCCAAAGCCAGAAACACCTCACCTAACCACGCCACACCAGACCAATAACAGACACACTTCACCTCTTAGCAACGCTGCAGCGTCACCAGCGGAGGTTACCGGAGAGGCAGGCCGAACAACGTGGCTCCGTTTCACTGGCACGCCTCGAATAAACCTTCACACCGTCTTTCGCACCATACTTTAGCAAACTGTCACTGCATATGAATGTGCAGTACGGTCAGTAGCTCATCTGCGAGGCAGATGGTTTTGTCTCTTAATGAGGAAAGATTGGAAATGTAACTGGGCTCCGGTTGTGATATACAGGTGTGTTGGACTCCAATCAGACTCAACACACACACACCATAGGGTGAATCCATGGACACACTTGCTATCCTACTCTCTCATTCACACACACGTGCTCTCTCTCTCTCTCTCTCTCTCTCTCTCTCTCTCTCTCTCTCTCTCTCTCTCTCTCTCTCTCTCTCTCTCTCTCTCTCTCTCTCTCTCTCTCTCTCTCTCTCTCTCTCTCTCTCTCTCTCTCTCTCTCTCTCTCTCTCTCTCTCTCTCTCTCTCTCTCTCTCTCTCTCTCTCTCTCTCTCTCTCTCTCTCTCTCTCTCTCTAATACACACAGTCTTGAACAGGCAGTGAGGATATTATCCCAGCAACTGTTAATGATACATTGTAAAGAGGCTGAAATATGTATGAAGACACCAGCCACTACAAAGTTGTTTCAGCGTCTGCCCTGGTAAAAATGACTAAATCAATGACAGCTCTTCACGTGGAGAACAATTGAAATGCATTCAAAATGATCTCTCCCCTCCTCCCACCCTCCCTCTCTCCATCTCCAATCCCTCTTTCCATCCCTGCCCCTCTCTCATTCCATCCATCCATCTCGCCATCTTCACCCTCCATCTTCACCTTCCTTCCCTCACTCTCCCTCTCTCCCTCTCACCATCCTTCCCTCCCTCTCTCCCTTTCTCCCTCTCTCCCTCTTTCTCTCTCCCTCTCCTTCTCCCCTCTCCTCTCTTCTCTCCCCCTCCCTCCCTCCCTCCTTCCCTCCCTCCCTCCCTCCCTCCCTCCCTCCCTCCCTCCCTCCCTCCCTCCCTCCCTCCCTCCCTCCCTCCCTCCCTCCCTCCCTCCCTCCCTCCCTCCCTCCCTCCCTCCCTCCCTCCCTCCCTCCCTCCCTCCCTCCCTCCCTCCCTCCCTCCCTCCCTTCACAGACACTTCGCCTGCCTGTCCTCCAAGTACATGCTGTCAGGCATCCCGGCTGTCATGAGCACCCTGCTGGCGAACATCAACGCCTTCTACGCTCACCCCACCGCCTCCACCAACGTGACCGCCTGCGACCGCTTCGCAGCCTCCAACTTTGGGGTGAGGGCCCCCCCACACACACACACACACGGGACGGGTACACACAATGGCAAACACACACGCACCGTACAAGGGCGGAAGGCACACTAACACTGAGGTGCGGTCCATGCCACGAGCACACCATCCACAGTGGATGTGTTCGCTGGTGGAGCCCGGTACACTTAGCCTTGCCTGTGAAGTGGTGGCGGGCCACATTATCAACAACACCTCAATGAATGACTATAAAACACACTCGGATCCCATACAGCCATGCAAACCCACATGAACGTCATCACAATAACCAGATTAGACCCTGGGCAGAGCCAGAGACGGCTTGTAATGACCGTTCAGAGGACCGCCAACAGAAGAGTGGCGACCATTTTGGCTCCCCGTAGGCCCCTCCCCGGCAGTTGCAGTCGGACTGCAGTGATATAGTAGCAACTGCGGGGCAGTGTGCAGGCAGTCTAATGGACCCCCAGAGAGACATTCCAGAATCAAATCTGTGGGTGCTCCCCTATGATAATCATCAAAGTCTGGAGTTGCAAGGCTGTGATGGGTTGCCAGGTTGCTCATCTATTTGAGTTGCTGTCAACTTTTTTTCTTTTCATAGTTTCAGCCCGATTATTTTTCTTCGAGGTGGTTTTGGGTAAGAGGGTTCTTATTTTGGGTATCCTACCTTGCTGCGGTGTAAACTTTTTCGTGAGGGCGGGTTTTCTCCCCCACCTTGCTGAAAGACAGATGCCTACAGAGAAGGGAACAAAGACAGACTGCCTTCTCCTGGGGAGAGTGAGGAAGATTATTGACGTCTGTTTCGGCCTCTAGCAGTCTTGCTACACGGCCTTCTCATCTATCTATCTATCTATCTATCTGTCTATATCCATCTCTCTCTTGTTCTCTCTGTCTCTCTCTCTCTCTGACCCTGTCTTTGTGATCCATATCCATCATCTATGGAGGCCATATTGATATATTTTCCTCCTTTTCAATGATTGACTCTTGGGATTAGAAGGGCGTCTAATAGCACTGCTGGGACCTCGTCTGGCTTGTCCCCCCATGGCTCAGAGCAAAGAGTGTGTGTGTGTGTGTGTGTGTGTGTGTGTGTGTGTGGGCACGCATACGTGTGATGTCGTTCTCTGTTTCTTTCTTGTTTTCCTCGATTTTCCTTTCTTTTTCATCATTCCGGATCGTTCTCCCAACAGTCCAATGCCAGCTCCAGTGGGTTTGTCAAGGAGCCAAGGCTAACACTGCTAGCTGGGGAGCTTAATCCTGTGTCTGTGCTGCAGGGACAGGGGTGTGGCTGTGTGTGTGTGTCGGGGTGGGGGGGGGGGGGTGTGGTGTCCCTATTAGATTTGGGGAAGGACAGTGTGGTTGTTTTTTGTTTTTATTTGTGATGGAACAAAATCCATTATCTTCCCTAAAGGGGGTGGGGGCTGTTGTGTGTGTGTGTGTGTGTGTAGGGCTGTTGTGTCTGCCAGGAAGAAGAAAAAAAAAAAAGCAGTTCCGACGGCTCTCTCAGTCCCCCCCAGGCTTTAAATCATGATCAGTGTCCTGTCCCCCATCCTAAGGTTTATCTATCTCTCTCTCTCTCTCTCTCTCTCTCTCTCTCTCTCTCTCTCTCTCTCTCTCTCTCTCTCTCTCTCTCTCTCTCTCTCTACATCTCTCTCTCTCTCTCTCTCTCTCTCTACATCTCTCTCTCTCTCTCTCTCTCTCTCTACATCTCTCTCTCTCTACATCTCTCTCTCTCTCTCTCTACATCTCTCTCTCTCTCTCTCTCTCTCTCTCTCTCTCTCTCTCTCCGCTACTGGACACCCCTCGCCTTTTTTTCCTCCAATTAATGTCTGATAGAAAGAAGATATGCAAGGACTGTTTCACCCTCTAACACTCGCACACACATTCACATACACACCTCCATACACGGACACACAGACACATATACACACACAACACAAGCGCGTTATTTACACAACCAGTGCCGTGTGCATATTCAGTAGACCCCGAGACACACACACTCACTTTTACACACCACCTCTATCTGTCCTCGAAGCCTACAGGTAGTCACTCTACATACTGATTGTGTCCGTGTATCATCCTCGCCGTCTAGACAAGTGTCGCCCCTCTTGGACGATGTTGTGTAGACGTGTTCAACATATCTCTCTCATCCTTTGTCTCTCATCTCTGGCTGCCTGTATTCACCTGTCTCACTCTCTCTCTCTCTCTCTCTCTCTCTCTCTCCCCCTCCCTCCCTCCGCAGAGAGAACGCTTTGTGAAGCTCCTGGATCAGCTACACAACTCTCTCCGTATTGACCTCTCCACGTACCGCGTAAGTGCCCCTCTACCGTGCGACATTAGGCTCATCCATCCAGTAGCTCTACTGTATAGCATTAGACCCATCCATCTCGTAGCTCCCTAAATGGGTCCAGGCACTTCACTGAACCAGACGTCAGCCCATGATTTACACCAGTCGATATTCCTGGCTTGATGTGTCGCCTTGTTGGTAGCTCCCTAACTTTACATACCTCTTAACGCGCTCCCTCGCCCTCTCTCTCTCTCGCTCTCTCTCTCGCTCTCTCGCTCTCTCGCTCTCTCGCTCTCGCTCGCTCTCCTCTTCGTTCTCCCACTCCTCTCCTGCCCTCCCTGTGTCCTTATTGTCTGAGCAGAACAACTTCCCCGCCAGCAGCAAGCCTCGCCTGCAGGACCTCAAGTCCACCGTGGACCTCCTCACCAGCATCGCCTTCTTCAGGTTGAAGGTACGGGGGCCTCTGCACGCACTGAAACACACAGGAGTGTCCTGCACACGCACACTGTCGGTCAGTCGCTCGCTCGCGCCGTCCAAAACCAGTGTCCCGGCACTGCATCGTGCGTCAAAGCGACGTCTTCGACAGTGCAGTGCAGCTTTGGTTGAGCTCGTGCCAGTCACAGCGCGCATGCGGGAGCGTGTGCGTGTGCGTGGGCTGAAGTAGCCTCAGCCTGTTTGCCCTCCGCGACGGGAGGGAAGAGGAGGATGAGAGAGGATCAATCTTGGCCCTCTTATCAAAGCTCAGACAATAACGGTTCACACACGCGGCCACATTAGTCATGCTCATCGATCGAAGGCCCTCTCTCGTGTGTGTGTGTGTGTGTGTGAGTAAGAAGAAATAGAGAAAGGTAGAGAGAGAGGTAAAGAGAGAAGTAAAGAGAGAGGTAAAGAGAGAGGTAAAGAGAGAGGTAGAGAGAGAGGTCGAGAGAGAGGTCGAGAGAGAGGCAGAGAGAGAGGCAGAGAGAGAGGCAGAGAGAGAGGTAGAGAGAGAGGTAGAGAGAGGTAGAGAAATGAGAGAGAAATGAGAGAGGGAGGTGTTGCCTGCTCGGTGTGACGCTGTGTCTTACCGCCCCCCCCCCCCCCCGGTGGTCAGGTGCTGGACCTGCCCAGCCCGCCCAGGGCTGCCCACGTGGTGCGCGACTGTGTCAAGGCCTGCCTCAACTCCACCTACGAATACATCTTCAACAACTGCCAGGAGCTGTACAGCCGTCAGTTCCAGCCCGCCGTAGAACCTGTAAGTATACGCGCGCGGGGGGGGGGGGGACACTACAACCGCCCTGACCTCCGAAAATATACAAAATGAATAAACAGTATTGTTGACTTTGTAGCACTTCAGGTCATCACAGGCGGCACTTCATCGAGGTGCACTGTTCACGAATGTGTCGTGATCCTGGAAGTGTTCTCCACAAGAACTATAACTTCACAGAAAGCTACAAATACCAGCGCTATGTTGTCTCTCCCCTCCTCTGTGGTGGATATGATGGCTCAATTCATCTAGCCGTGTCTCCCTCAGCCAAAGCCAGCGAAGAAGGAGAAGAAGGAAGGAGATGATGAGGACGAAGAGGAGGAGGAGGAGGAGGAAGAGGAGGAGGAGAAGGAGAAACAGCCTGAGGAGCCTGGTCCCAGTATCCAGAACCTGGACTTCTGGCCCAAACTCATCACCCTCATAGTATCCATCATAGAAGAGGACAAGAACTCCTACACGCCCATCATCAACCAGTCAGTGCACCCACACACACACACATACAAAAAGCACGGTCATCCAGCCGTATACATGCACACGACACAGAATCTTCATTGGCCAGAGTCATCGACAAACACACACAAAGCGTCATGCTTCGGCTTCTTTGTGAAGAGAAGCCGGCCTGATACTCTTCTGCTGTGGCCTGACTTCTCTGTGACCTTTGAACCCAGGTTCCCCCAGGAGCTGGACGTGGGAAAGGTCAGCGCTGAGGTCATGTGGACACTTTTTGCTCAGGACATGAAATATGCCTTGGAGGGTAAGTCTGTGGTTGTGTGTGTGTGTGTGTGTGTAGTTTCTTGTCTGTGTTATGTGTGTGGGTGTATCTATTGGTTGCATGTTCATAGGTGTGCTATTGAACGGATGAGTGTGTGTGCATGTATATATACATGGCGTGCAAGGTACAGGTGGGTTGTGTAGGGCATTCTTCCACATCTACAACTCTAAATACACCTGTTTTCTTCCTGCACTCCAAACTTCACTACTGCACAGTCCTGGATAATATTGACCACTACCACTGGAACCACGGTGAGGTGGCTGTTTAGCTCATTGGTAGCGAGTTAGCTCATTTGTAGTGGTTAGCTAATTGGTAGCGGTTTAGCTAATTGGTAGCGAGTTAGCTCATTAGTAGTGGTTAGCTAACTGGTAGCGGTTTAGCTAATTGGTAGCGGTTAGCTCATTAGTAGTGGTTAGCTCATTGGTAGTGGTTAACTACCAATTGGTAGTGGTTAACTCCTCAGGCTGTAGTGGTTAGCTCATTGGTAGTGGTTTAGCAAATCGGTAGCGGTTAGCTCATTGGTAGTGGTCATTGGTAGTGGTTAACTAATTTGTAGTGGTTAGCTCATTGGTAGTGTTTAGCTTATTTATAGAGGTTAGCTCAAGTGGCAGTAGAGTGTTTTGTACTTGGACCAACATCCAAATGCTAATATTAGGTTGTCCCATGTGGAACGTTTTTAGTTTTTCGCAAACTTGCTGTTATGTGGTGCTGTTATCTTTCATGCATCCAAATCAATAAGTGGTGTTAAGGAGCTATGGAAATCTTTCAACTGGGGTTTGTTCTAGGGGTTCCTATAGACATTTGTTTATATTCTTACATATGTCTTTACTAGAAATCCTAGACTGAAGATTACGAGACTAGATTCGACTGCTGAAATGCAAACTCTTCATGTGTTACCCAGATGCAAGGGACCCCTTTTTTTGTTGTTGAGCTTCTCATTATCTTCTGTTACTGTCTCGCCTCTGTCTCTCTACCACTTCATCATCTCCCCCCCCCCCCCTCCCTCCTTACGTTGCACTCATCGGTGACATGTTTATTTTTCCACGCCTTTTCTCTCAACCCTCTCGTCTCTCCCCTCTCTCTTCTCTCCCTCCTCTCGCTCTCTACCTTTTTTCATTGCCATCTCAGCGCCCCCCACGTTCCGCATTCGCCGGCTTGACTTTTATGCTGGTAAGGTGTGTGTGTGTGCGTGCGTGTGCGTGCGCGTGCGTGCAATGGCAGGCGGATCTATATTTATGTGTAGTGTAAGGTAGTGAAGACTTCTTCATTTGTGTGCGTCTGTGTTTTTCCACACTTGCACTTGACAAATCAGCTCCCAAGGAACCATGACTCGAACCACACATCACAATACCCATGGATTTTCTGCCTCGAATATAGACAAAAGCCTCTGTTGGTGGTCCAAACATTTGCTTACCCCCCCCGCCCCCTCATCCTAACCTTCACCCAGAAAGTTGAATCTTCACATCTTGAATGTTTCCCAGTGTCAAGTTCTGGGACCCGTGGGGGAGAGATGGTTGCTGTTTGAAAAGACAAGGTTTAAGATCCTTTGTGGGTGGAGCGACTATCTCCGACGCCCCCCCCCCCCCCCCTGTGGTGGCATTGTGTTGTTTTCACCAGACGCTCTCTGTGTATATCTCCCCACTCTGATGGTCGCACTGCCAGTGGTCTTTGTCTTCCAGCGCTTGGAACAGACCACAGCCTCATGTTGTGGTGAAAATGTGTAAACGCTGACTCAACTACGCACAAGGGCAGTGATGAAGTACACACTTTGATATAAATAGACAAAGTAGTCTTACACCCACACTGCTCCACGCAACACGATAGACACAAAGCTAGACGTGACAAAGCAAACAGCTTTTCCTTTCAGAATACTATTAGTCCATCACGGTAGTGATAGTACAAATCATACCAGAGACACTGGCGATGAACACATGCTACTTGGGTAAAATCCAAAGACAGTTCAAAATGGAGAAACATCAAACTCCATCAGTCTATACGCCAAGGTTCACCATTTCCCCGGAGGCGTTCCGCGGCGGCCAGGAAACGGAAGTGAACCGTGTCTCTCTTGTGTCGACAGAGCACGAGAAGCACAAGCTGTGCAAGAGCGCAGAGTACATGAACCTGCACTTCAAGGTCAAGTGGCTGTACAACGAGTATGTCCAGGAGCTGAGCACCTTCAAGGACACGATCCCAGAATACCCCTCGTAAGTGACGGCTGTGTGTGTGTGTGTGGGGGGGGGAGGTCTTGAACTGATAAGAACTGGAATTGATAAGGAATAATTGTATATCATAGAAAAACTGGGCATTTAGAACTTGCAGGGACATTTTTATTGGTTCTCTCAAGTTCAAGTGCTCTTTCTAAGTGGGTTTAAGGAGGCTTATCGTTTTAAGGTTTAATTACATTAAGGGTTGTTGGGGTTAGGGAAAACAGGATTTTGAATGGGACTCAATTTTGGGTCCCCAAAAGATTAGCAATGCAAACGTGTGTGTAGAATGGTACAGGAAAACATAGTGGCAAACATTCTGTTTACACACTACAGTATATACAAAACTGACTGTAAACACAGTTAAAACAACTCCTTAAAAATATTCTCTTTTCAGATAGTTATCTCAGGCCTTGGTTCTCTCTTTCAGGTTTTCTATTGAAGTCACTTGTTTTCTCACATTCAACGCTTCAAAGTTGAGGCTCTCAATTGTTCTGTCTCGAGGCCATTATATCTGTATGTAACTAACTCTCCTCTCCACTTCCTCGTCATCCTTCTTCGTCCCCTCCATCTCTCCCCCCTTTTCTGTCAACCTCTCCCTCTCTCCCTCCTCCCTCTCTCTCCGCCACCTCCTCCCCTGTTCCTCCGTTCAACCTCCCTCCCTCCCTCCCCAGCTGGTTCCTCCAGTTCGTGCTGACCTGGCTGGCGGAGAACGAGGACGTGTCCATGGAGTTCATGCACGGCGCCCTGGAGAGGGACAAGAGAGAAGGGGTGAGCGGCCGCCGCGGTGATCCCCAACGTGGGCGCGGCCACCGGGTTTAGGCCCGGGGGGGTTCTAGCGCGGGAGAGGGTTCCGCGTCTGACGTCCCTCGCGAAGCGACCCGACAAAGGGCGCTTCTCCAGCAAATGGCACGCCGTGCGCGTTTGGTCGCGGAATTCAGAGTTGCAGTTCCAGGATTACAGAGCTACTGAATTACAGAGCCAGGGAATTATAGGGCCACGTAATTATAGAGGCACAGAATTACCGGGTTACAGAATTCAACTCGCGATGCGGGAGCACAGCTCGCTTTGAGCGTGGACACATTGCTCCCCTAAACCTTTGTGCCCTCCCTCGTGCCCCCCCTCCTCCCCCCCCCAACAGTTCCAGCAGACGTCGGAGCACGCACTCTTCTCCAGCTCCGTGGTGGACATCTTCACCCAGCTCAACCAGAGCTTCGAGATCATCAAGAAGCTGGACTGCCCCGACCCCAAGGCCGTGGCCCACTACTACCGCCGCTTCGCCAAGGTAGGCCCGCGCAAGCGCACACACACGCGTGGGGACGCACGCTGGCTTCCCGCCGCACGCGCATGCGCAGTATGTATAAGTAGTAGGCTCCCTAGCGCACACACACAGACGCGCGCAGCACCCGTAACGTGCACGCAAAAAGCTCCCGTTCCATTGGCTGACTTGTGGGCGTGTCGCTGCATCGCTCGCTCGCTCGCGTGCACTGTGCGTGTGGGAGCTGGAGAGTGGGAGGGATGGCGCCCCAGGATGGGAGCGACTCGAAGGAACTGGGCTGGGATTGTCTGATATGCAGCTTGGGATTTCATGCTTCCCGGGAAGCCGACTGTGCCCGAGTTAGACGCAGCACTTTGAAGTCGCCGCGCGCATCTTTCAGGGGTTGGGTTTTCTTGCGTTAAGATTGTCGGCGCCGGAGTGCAAAGTCAGCGTTTGCCGTTTTCCTGGATGGAGGGAAGCCGGGTCTGGCTGTCAAGACGGTGTGATGTAGCCGGAGGAGAGCGAGGGAGAGAGAGAGAAAGTAGGGAGGGATGAGAGACAAAAAGAGAGAGAGGAGGGAAGGATGAGAGGAAGGAGGGATGAGATCAGGACAATGAAGTCTCAAAGCAGGAACGGTCCATGCAAGCTATCTTGATGCGCTCCTCCTCTTCTTTTTCCCGCCCTCCCGCCCTCCCTCCCTCCCTCCCTCCATCTCTCTCTCCCTTCCATACTTTCTTGCGCTCTCTCTCTCTCTCTCGCCTTAAGGTCTGTACGGTCCTAGTTAATGACTGATGTCACACTTCGAGGAGCAATGGAGGAAAACAAATAAACGAATTAAAGCAGACGGTCATGTTTCATTCATGAGGGTCTGGAGGGGGCGAGGGGGGGGGAGGGTGACTCAGCACACTGTGTTCTGGGAAGCCCATCCCAGACTGAGGCTCATCTAGACTGAGTCTCATCCGGAAGTGAGACTCACCTCAAACTAAGTCTCAGAAAGCCTAAAGGCCCCTCCAACATCTTCTTTGTAAATGTGACATCCAGCTCCTGGTTGATACTCCTATCAGTGGTAGCTCCAGTCATTGTCAAAGAAACATTGTCTTTGTTTTAAGCCGCAGCATCAAAAGCAGATTTGTATTCTCGAGATGATGACTGGTATAAGCGAAGATTAAATAAGGAGATGGGTATCGTTATGCTCAACATAGCTTTCATGCGGTTTTAATGAGTCAAGAAGTTTCAAGAAGTTTCTAAAAAACATCAGTGAAAAGAGAACGTCACAAGGTTAAAATCTTTATTTTTTGAGTACTTATCCACAGTGAACTATTTTACAGCCCCTCCCTCCCCATCCCTGAAATTAGACACACTTGAGCAGATCCTTGAAGCTTGGCTTTTATCCCTAAACCCAGCGTTCCAGACATGGTTCGTTTCCACGTCAGTTCCCACATGTTTAGTATCTTATTAATCGCCCGGTGGCGTCATTAATAACGTTTCCTCATAAATGCGTTGGATGTCAATAATGAGATGATTATCAAGGGTTCTAAGTTCTGTCATTGATAATAATGCAAATGTGAAAATCATTCTTTAAATGTTAGTTTCTTTTCATTCTGGAGCAAAACTTTCTATTTGAATTCAGAACAGACTGACACGGGGGGAAAAAAAACCCTGAAAAAGCTCAGATATTTACTGAGGCCTCCAACCCTCAGGTCATGGTCAGGTAGGGTGTTGCCAGGGAAGTCGCTGAAAGTGTGTGTGTGTGCGTGTGCGTGTGTGTGTGTTATCTCCTTCCTCCCAGACCATCACCAAAGTGCTGCTGCAGTACTGTGCCATCCTGTCGAAGAGCTTCCCCTCCTACTGTGAAAAGGAGAAGATAGTAAGTACTGCTCAGGACAAACTCACACACACACTCACACACATATCACACACACAGCCACACACACATATGACACACACAGCCACACACACATATCACACACACACACACAACTCTTCTATAAACCGCCGTCAGCCTCTGCCATGCCCTCTAAGATGATTTCAGAAGGACAACATGTATTTTATTTTCCTGAAATGCAATCTGTTAAAACCACAGCTTGGTGAACCTATGCCATCTGTGTGTTCTGTGGCAATTTGTAGTAACCTCCCCTCTCTCCCTTTCTCTTTTGCCAACCCCCCCCCCCACACACACACACACACACACACTCCCCTGTCTCCTCCCCCCAGCCTTGCGTGCTGATGAACAACATCCAGCAGATGAGAGTGCTCCTGGAGAAGATGTTTGAATCCATGGGGGCCAAGCAGGTGAGTGGGCCTCCTGGAGGAGAGGGCCAGAGACAGGGGAGTGGGCCCCCTGGGGCAGAGGGCCACAGACAGGGGAGTGGGCCCCCTGGAGGAGAGGGCCACAGACAGGGGAGTGGGCCTCCTGGAGGAGAGGGCCACAGACAGGGGAGTGGGCCTCCTGGAGGAGAGGGCCAGAGACAGGGGAGTGGGCCTCCTGGAGGAGAGGGCCACAGACAGGGGAGTGGGCCTCCTGGAGGAGAGGGCCACAGACAGGGGAGTGGGCCTCCTGGGGCAGAGGGCCACAGACAGGGGAGTGGGCCCCCTGGAGGAGAGAGCCATTTATGAATACTACAGAAATTCAACTTAAACACTTTCTAAATGATCCCTGATCAAGGCAGAACTACGTCTTGTATCATCACTGAGGAGATAGTGATTGCTGGATTGCCGTGGTGAAAATGGAGGGCATGTTCCGTGGAGAAAACTGAAGCAGAGAAGATTGGAATGGGATCTCCGCATTTGGTTGGGAACCAGCTCGACGTCTTACTCAGGCTGTTACTAGCCTGATGCCCATAGAGGTTTTTGACGCGTGCGTGCCGTGTTGGTCAGTGTGTGTGTGTGTGGTATCGGGTCACGAGAGACACCCTGTCGCACACAGACGCCGCATGTTTTCTCCATTTTTTCTCCTGTTGGGAGTTTTTCCTTGTCTTCCTTAGGTTGGTTGAGGGGCAGTTCTAGGGGCGTATGTGAAGCCCTCTGTGACATGCTTGAGTGTAAAAAGGGCTTTACAAATACATTGGATTTGATTTAATGTTTCTGACGCGTTACCATGTCGCTACTTGTCTTAGTTGAACGATCAATTCACTTTTTAGACTCTTTTAAACAAAGTGATACACAGAGGGAAATTTGAACTTCTACATCTGCAGTCAAATGCTCTAACCACTGAGCTATAACGATCTATACCCCATCCCCATAGTCGTTTTATATTAAGTTGTGACGATTCATAGTGTGTGTGTGTGTATTTGTATGAGGATGTCTTCTCAACGTGTGTGTGTGTGTGTCTTTTTGCAGTTCACTGTTGAGGAGGAGAGGGTATGTCAACACTTCTTCACTGTTCCTCCTCCTCCTCCCTCTGCACCTCACTCCTCAGAGCCTGGTCCCTGAAAAGTTAAACAATCAAACCCCCGACCCTGACCTGTCAATACCCGTAAACCTCGATCCAGATTCACCCCAGTGCCAGAACCAATGACCTGCAGCCACCTGGGAGCTACTCCTGAGTGGATCCATGCTTCTCCTGCCTGCATTGTGCTCCACTGTGTACTTCTGGGCCTGCGGGACTTTTGGCACCCCTAGTTTGGTATCTCTAGTTTAGGTATTTCTAGTCTGGTACCTCTAGTTTATGGTATTTCTAGTCTGGTGCCTCTAGTTTTGAGACCTCTCCCTTGTTCTTGTTGAAGACCCCACTTTTCCTGACTTCCTTCCTGAGTGTTGTACAGGATCCTTGTGCCGTCTTGACACCATTCATAGGATTCCGCTTGTGGAATTACAACACACTTTTGTCCACGCTGTGTGTGTGTGTGTGTATCTGACTTGCTGCTTCTCTCCCAAGCTTGAGAATGAGGAGGAGCCCGAGGAGTTTGATGAGGAGGTGGGTGTATATGTGCATCTGTCCCTCTGGGCCAAGATCACGCTTCGCAATCATACATTTTCCTCCACTTCCTGTCTGGATACTGTAGACTGAAGTCTTACGATAGCAGCAAGCTGTGCTCCTGTGGTGCTTTGATGACTTTCTGACACGTGGAATCCAGATACAGACACTCAACCCTTGAGCACACAGGTGTTTTTGTCGTTGTTATTAAACTGAATGCTCGCTTGGGCAAGACTGACTGTGGACTGTATTCAAAGCTTTCTGTTGTCAGTGGGAAGACCTATGTTGTTCAACTGGAGCGAATTAGTGGAATGCGGCGACGACATCGTTTCATTAGTGTGCTGTTGGTGGTGGCCTCTAAGGCTACCACGCTTGGCTTGTGTGCGGGAGGGGGGGGGGGGGGGGGGGGCGTGTGTGTGTTTTAGACGGCTGGCCGAGTGGTTCTGAGGTTCACAGCTGTGTGTTTTCCACAGGCCATCACTGACAACGAGGGAGATGATGACCTGGTGGGTATGACCATTCACGACAACACATAGCTCCATGTCAAGGGTTAATGACCCTCCATTAAACAAAAACCCCCACTGCGCTCTATATCAAGGATTAATGACCGTCCATAAAAAAAAAACAGAGCTCCATATCAAGGGTTAATGACACTCCACAACAGCACATACGTAGCTGTTTGTTCAAGGGGTAAGAGTCATTGACGTAACATCTCTTTTGTGCGCCTCACTTAGACCGTATGGGCTTGATGTATTTCCGCTTCCTTGATATTGCCTTTGCTTGTGAGTTTAGCTTTAATAAACAGAACATATTTCCCTGTCCCTCAAAAGACATGCTTTCTTTAGCTTGATCTTGTAATCCTCTATGGGGGTATTTCCTCGTTTGGGGTTCTACAGTCAGATGAAACCAAGGTGAGCACGTTAGAAAAGCTGGTCTGGTAAAGTTGCTCTGGTATCTAACAGGAAGTGATGCAATGGTTAAGAAAAACAGTTGGAGTTTTCCAATGCTGAAAGTTTCCACGATGCTGCCTATAACTTCTACCTATGGCGTCGGTCTCACACACCCAATGTCAGTAAATGTTTACAATGACAAAGACCTTGTATGTTTTAGAAAAAGCATTTTTTGTCAGATGTTCATTTTTGTTTGTTATTCTTTTCCTGTTTTTGTTTCGTCGTCTTCCGGCTCAGTCCGGCTGCTCGGACTCGGAGGATTCAGAGGTGAGGTGCCGGGGGGGGGGGGTTGATAGGATGCCAGACTTTGTTTACCCAGATGGTTTTAGGCTGCCTCCTTGTAATTCACCCCCCAAGCTCCTCGGCTCCCTGTCTGCGGGTGTCCTGCGGTGTTCGTTAGCCGAGACAGTCAAATCACAAACTTTGCACTCCTAAAGTGGCTACAATTACAGAACTCCGGAGATCACTTCAAAGGTTTCCAACGGCTGGAAAATGCTCTTACGCAAGCCTTTCAGCAGACTAACAGAAGGCCCACAGATAATTGAATTTAAGAGTGTCAAAATGTTGCTTTTAGTTTCCCTCTGAGGCACTCTCAAAATGTCTCCCTTGATGGCCTCGCAGGAGGGAGCCAGGAACAAACGGAGAAAGACGGAGGGAGATAATCGTGGCATTTAACATTTTGATAACAAACCGGGCTTTGTGCGATGCAATGTCGTCGAAGTTAGTGAAAGATAAACAGCTCTATTCACGTCGAGAAAGACGGCTGCCCGAGGCTCGACATCCTCGGCCGTCACGCCTTTACGGTGGTCAGTAGGAGAGTGGGTTGTTTGGCCGACAATGCAGTGGTCGTTTGTAGTTTGACCCGCTGTGGCGCAGGAGAACGAGCGTGTGTGAGTGTGTGGACTAAATGTGTGCGTATGCCTGTCAGGTGACTGAGTGGTTAGGGAATCGGGCTAGTAATCAGAAGGTTGCCGGATCGATTTCCCGCCATGCCAAATTACATTGTGTCCTTGGGCAAGGCACTTCACCCTACTTGCCTCGGGGGGAATGTCCCTGTACTTACTGTAAGTCGCTCTGGATAAGAGCGTCTGCTAAATGACTAAATGTAAATTACTAAATGTCTATCTCTCCTGGGACTTGATAAGCTGGAAGTCGATTAGGAACGCCAGTCTGATCATGCTGACCCACCCAAGTACCACTCACTTCAGAAACGACCAGGAGAGCATTCCGACCCAGATGCGGGTTTAGGAATGTCTGCCAATGAAATGCCTCTGTTTAAATAACCTCGTAGAGACATTTACAGGCTGTATTCTACTTCCAAGTATAATGCGGATAAGCACCAACTCTACGCTGTTGTAAAACATACCTTTTTGACGGGGGGTTCAAAGTGCAAATCATCTGCTGCGGTAGACTAGGTGTCAGTGTGACTGTGAGCCAGAGTCAGATGTCATCCTTGTCTCTCATCCTCTCACCTTCAGATGGACAACAAGGACAAGGAGCATAAGGTCGGTCTAGTAGAAGAACCAGAGGTGGTTCTCACTGTGGTGTGCTTAGACAACTCGCTTTGCTCAACTAAACCAGTAGTGTCTGTGTTGTCTTCACGTGGGGTCTGTTATTCGTGTGTGTTTTGATGTTGTCTGTGTGCTACTGTTGTACTGGATTGTAGGGCACCACAACCATGATTTGTATAGTCATAAAAGGCGTACTTTAAAATCAACCCTGTTTGATTTGACAAATCGATTGTGGATCCATATTTAAATTGAACCTTTGTTGTTAGGTAGGTTGTGTTTTCATTCGGCCAAAGTAAGTTTGGCCGGGCTCGTAGTAGGTCTGTTTTTGAACGTGGTTGTCTCCTCTGACTGCTCTTAGACTGATGATGATGAGGACAGTGAGGAAGAGCAGAAGGTTTGTTTACATCCTGGCTCCCCAGCATCAGTTTGTTTACATCCTGGCTCCCCAACATCAGCATGGGAATTGCGCCCCCCCCCCCCCTCCACGTCACACTCTCAACTCGCCAGGCCCCTATCCAATCATGCATCACCTCGGCTGTCAACTTTTGCTGTACCGACACTCACTCGGCTTATCCACACTTGTGTCTCACAATGTCTCTCTGCCCCCTCATCACCGTCGTCATCTCCTGGCTCGTCGTGGTTATTCCTTTTGAAATGGTTTACCGTGTGTCTGACCTACTATTTTACACGTGTGTTTTGATTTCCCTCCCATTTTCACTGTTTGTCTTTTCTGTTGCGCTTCGCCAAAAGCTTGACAAGGAAAAGGTGGGTTTTTTCCAACGCAATTTGGAACTTTCGATCCTTCGCGTCTTTTTGTCTGTGCCGGTCATTCACCCTTGTTTTGTCATGTTCTGCATCCCTCCAGTCTGGCTCAAAGAAGGACAGGGTATGTGTCACGCGTCTAGTCTGTGTGTGGTTTAAGCCTCGTGATCAGAGAGTGGATAGGGGGGAAAGTAAGATAACCAATCAAACTAGTTTTGTTTATTCAGTTGCTCGATAAAGGGGTATCAGCGCGTGTGTTCTTTGGTTCGTGCATATGCATGTTTGTGGTGGTGTGACTTTTAACACTGTAATTACAAGTCGTCTGTCTGTACTTTTTGTCATCTGTAGGCTGAAAAGAAGGACAAGGAGAAACAGGTCTGTCTGTCTGTTAGAGATTCAAGCGCTCCCCTCCTCCTCCCCAAGTCCCTAGCCTCAAGATCCCCCTCCAGGCCCCACGCCGACCTCCCTCGCAAACACACACTCAGACACACACACACACACACACACACACACACGAGCCTTTCCGCATACTCTCTCGATCCCTTTCATCAGACCCCACTCTGCTGTGCTCCTAGCCTTCATGGCGCAACCTAGTGAAAACCAGAGTGGGTTTGGAGTCTCTTGCAGTCCTTTGGCTGCCCTGCAGCACTCCTCCTCTCGTTAGAAGCTCGGTACAGTTCCCTCTGCACAGCGGTGCAGAACTCCCATCTCTCCCCATCCCTGTGAGACTCTGCCTCTGTTCTGTCGCTCCCTATTCAACGCCTTGTTCTCTTCTCCTTGTTTCCCCTGAAGGAGGACGCCAAGAGCAAACAGGTGGGTGTCTCCGGCGACCTCGATACTGACGTGTGCGTGTGTGTGTGTGTAGACCAAGTGCGTGTAAGAGGCTGGGAGAGAACGGGGAGGTGAGACCTATCCTCCCGGCTCTCCTACAGCTGGGCTTGTTACCTCCAGGGCATTCAGATGAAGACGCGCTTCGAGACGCGCTGGAGAGGGTTATTACGGGGTTGATGCGTATCAACGGAACACGCGCTGTGAGCCGGTTGAATAGTTTGCGAGAGTGCGCTGCAGTGTACCGATGCATATGGATGAGAGGCGATCAGAATAGACATGACGAGTTCATCGTTGGCTCCAGTTTGTCTGCAGACTACCGATTACTGATGAGTGATTGGCCAACGATTCAGTCGCTTCCCAGAGTCCTTTTCAGGGCACACTTGCATCTTGTTGAAGCGTTTAGTTTTTGCTATGGCAGAGAAAATAATAAATGATTGTTGCTTTCTTGAAGTTAGAAATATCCCAGTAGGTAGTTGTTGACAGTATGCCCTAGTCTAGACTGTAGAACAAATGATTTTCACAGGTGTGCTACTGTTCCGTTTCAATAGTTCATTTTGTTTAACCTGGCTTCTGTTTGTTTTTTCACATCACATTCTCTAGTCGAAGGAGGAAGTGAACCAGGTTTGTTTGGCCTCCTACCTCCATTCTTCCCTCCCAACTGACACCCTATTTGCTAAAAATGTGACACAGTACACGACAAAGTCGTGGACGAATCCCAATTCTCCAATTTGTGTAGCTAATACCCACATGTAGCCGGAATCCACATTACACTTTATAATCAGTGTCATCCAGCTTGTGAAGCCGCTCAGTGTTGCAGTGTTCTTGGAGCCTGGTGTAGAATCAAATAAACATTGAGCCACCCTCACTACCTCACCCTGCATCCCATCTGTGACTGTTTCATCGCTCTATTCTCTTATTTTCTGTCATCCCCTATTCCCCCATGCAAAGATTGAAGCCGCAGCCAGCTCAAAGAAGGTAGGATATTAGAGACAACGTCAGACTGTTCTAGTGTTTCTCATGTGTTCCAGAAGGCCTGAGCATGCTCTTAGGGCGTGACTGTGTGTGTGTGTGTGTGTGTGTGTGTGTGTGTGTGTGTGCGTGTGTGCGCGCGCGTGTGTACAGTCCTCCTCTTGTGGAGTGTGTCGATCACGAGCCACGAGTGTATTTTGTCGAGTTACCTCAAAGACAGCCGTCAGATATCGTTGGTGGGCTCTTAAATAATAGATGTTTCAGTAACTTCCCGTGACAGGGATTTGTTTCATAAGCATTCATGGCTGAGGATCTGTGGCTCTCTGGATTGATGGCGTAGAGCAGGGGGGTGTTCAACCCTGGTCCTCTGGGCCTACTATCCTGCATGTTTGAGATGGTTATCCAGGACAGGGGACCCTGAGGACCAGGGTGGAACACCCCTGGCGATGGAGGAGGCTCAGGCTCCGCCTACTCCTTCGCGAGTACTGCACAGCAATAAAGACAGGCCTCAAAAATCCGCCTAGCAACACGAGCGTCTATATTAAGGGACCCAAGACATTTAGGGAGAATAACATGGATGTATTCATCCATTGCTCAAGGTTAATGTACAATTGAGACCAAACAAATCAACTGAATAATAATTGTACTAGATCTTTTTTAAATGACTAACCAGTTAAATAAAACATTTAATATGCACTTTCAGAGCAGGCATGTTAACTAAACTCAGGAGACTCACTGGGTCAGGGTCTAGTGAGAGCAGTCACAACATTAGTCTCTCTGTTCCTGTATCATCCTCTGAGTGAGAAATGATTGCTGAATTCTCTCATAAGAGGGTGTTGAAGTAAGTTACAATTAATATCTCAATGGCGACAAGTTGTGGTGCAGCAGGCAATGTTATGCACATGACAAGTCCAAGGTTGCTTGTTATTTGCAGGTAATTGCAGTTGTTCACCAACATGGGACTTACCTTCCAGGTGTTACAGTATGTGTTGAAGTTATATGGACTAGCTAAAGCCAGAGAGAACAATTCTTCAATGCTCATTTTTGGTGTGTGTGTGTGTTGCTCTGACTCACTGTGCAGTTGGACTCGGAGGCAGCAGACATTCTCAATGACCTGCAGCTGAAACTCAACACGGTGCTGGACAACTTTAGCGCCATGTTCGGCAAGAGGTGAGAGCGAGATCCGAAAACGCACACGCGCCTCCGGGATCCTTCTAGAATGATCCTTCCTCCCCTCAGCCCTCCATCTATCTGTTCTCCTCCGTCGGCGGTGGTCCTCGACCGTGCGACGACTCATCCTTTCCTTTTCGTTTTCATCCTTTTTCCCCATCCGTTTCTACTCGTCGTTACTCCCGATCGTTCCGTCGCTAACCGCCTGCCGTCTCCCCTAGCTTCCTGGCGCGCATCACCGGCTGCATGCGCCAGATGGCGGAGCTCCTCTACCAGATCAAAGGACCGCCCAACCGCAACACGGCCGAGGCGGACGCCGACAACATCCTGCGTCCCCTCATGGAGTTCCTGGACGGAAAGTGAGTGCGGCAGGGCACAGCGACTCGGGCCCGACACTTGAAAGTATTTGAAAGAGAAAATCCAAACGTGGGCCTGCTAAATAAAGCATGCGCGCTGTCAACTTCTATCTGTAGACTTGATCCGGGGTGTGTTCCCCGTGACCACTTCTAGTTTGAATTCTGGTTAAGAATGCCCTGCAGGTTACGTGTAGTCAGGCTATTATTAAGATTTTTCTATCATTTTATCATGGTGGCTGGCTCTGGTGGGGTTTATGAAGCCGCAGCACAGGAAGAACAAAAAACACGTCTCCCCTCCTCGTCCTCTCCCCCTCATCCCCTCTCCTCTCTCCCCGCCCCTCTGGTTTCCAGCCTGAGCATTTTTGCCGACACGTGCGAGAAGTCGGTTCTGAAGAGGATCCTGAAGGACCTGTGGAAGACGGTGCTGAGCTGCCTGGAAAAGACCATCGTCCTGCCTCAGAGCAACGACAGCTTTGTAAGTGCGAGACAGGCCCGAAAGCGCATGACAGGGGCTGCGTCTGCTGCTTCGTTCTCCTGTATTTAGGGGGAAAGATGGGGATGGGGGAACGTGCGTGTGTATTCATCTGTGTGTGTGTGTGTGCACGAGTACATGCCCAGTGCACGCTTGAGCCTATATTGCGCCTCTCCACCAGCACGGACAAAAAGCCAACAGGCGGATAGTAAAAGCTCACGGCGATGCTCTGGGGCCCTCTAGTGGAGGTCACGAGTATCGCATCATAACTGCTGTCCCTCTCCTCTACAGGGGGCACAGATTCTCACCGCTGCCAAGGGGCTGTCTAACCTTAAGGTACAACAGTCCTTCATTGCCACTCCCTCTCTCACTGTGTCCCCATCTGTGACCTAATCCTACCCCCCAGTGCTAGTCATGTTTCCAGGGAAGTGGGGCGTGGCTAATGCCTGTCCGTCATTTTGGTTGCCATAGGGAGGCGGCGAGACCAAGACGCTCACACCTAAACAGTGTGTGATCATCGACGCGGCGCTGGAGACCATAAAGGTGGGACACACACACATGCACACACACACACACAGGGAAAATCTCGGTCCTTCTCGCACACAGATGCCCACGCTAACGTGTCGCACCAGCACACACGGAATCCGTCTCCATGTCTCTCTCATTACCCCCCCGCCGCCGGCGAATACACGCACGCACCCAAACACAGGACCGAAACACATTTAGGAACAGAGCGTTCTCCGACATCAAACTGTCGTGCCAATTCGACAACAATCCAATCTGGGCCTCCCACAGCAATACTTCCACGCCGGCGGGAACGGGCTGAAGAAGGCCTACGTGGAGAGGAGCCCCGAGCTGGCCTCTCTCCGCTACGCCCTCTCCCTCTACTCCCAGAGCACCGACGCCCTCATCAAGACCTTCGTCTCCTCGCAACACGCGCAAGGTGACCGCCTCTCCCCTCACACACACACACACACTCACGTACACTCTCACACACATATACCGACCATTCACTTCCATTCAAAAATAGGTTATCTCTAACCCCTAGTCCTAACATGTCCTAACACACACACACATACACACATACATACACGCTTGAGCAGACAAGTACTGTTACTGGACAGATGTTTTTTTCTTTGTTTCTCAGTGCACAATGGGATGGGCATGAGGATTGTTCCTAATGAGAAGGTTCGACCAGACAGGGGTAAGGCTTCAAGGACACGAAACACTTGCTTACATTCTACATCTATTCAACCAATAAAAGAGAATCAACCATTAGGATCGAAGGTGTCTGAATCTGAGTTTACCAGGGTGGGAATTCTAGGTTGTAGTGTGACTGAGTAACTGGTAAAGCTAGGTTGTAGTGTGACTGAGTAACTGGTAAAGCTAGGTTGTAGTGTGACTGAGTAACTGGTAAAGCTAGGTTTTAGTGTGACTGAGTAACTGGCAATGCTAGGTTGTAGTGTGACTGAGTAACTGGTAAAGCTAGGTTGTAGTGTGACTGAGTAACTGGTAAAGCTAGGTTGTAGTGTGACTGAGTAACTGGTGTGGTTTGACCGCCAGGCTCCGGAGTGGAGAAGCCCGTGGGTGAGGCCATCATCCAGGTGGACATGGCTCCAGGGAAGGTCAACGTCAGAGGTGAGGCAGAACACACACACACGGCTAACACCATAACACACACACACATGTCTTCTTATTGTACATCTGCATCTGTATCACAACAGACATGCACGCCTCTTCGTTGCCGTATAGTCGTGTTGCATCCCTGTAACAAAATTGTACTGTGGCTCCGCTGACACATTTCTGTCCCTTCTGACATCTATACCTGTCTCAGTTTTTCTTTTTTTAAATGATTTATTGCTCTCTCTTTATACCTTGAGGAACTCTCGCTCTTTCTCTCTACACCTCGAGGAACCCTTTTGTTCTCTAACCCCTCCCTTTCCCGCTCTCCTCCTCCCATGTTTCGCTTGTCATCAATGTTTCCTTCCCTCCTCCTTCCATCAGTCCTGGCGGTGAATGACATGAAGTGGCAGACATCCGGCATGTTCCGCCCCTTCGTGGAGGTGAGCCTGATTGGTCCGTTCCTGGCCGACAAGAAACGCAAGTTCACGACCAAGTCCAAGAACAACAGCTGGTCGGCCAAGTACAACGAGGCCTTCCAATTGTGAGTGTCGATTGCATGTGTAGCTCGGAGCTGATTTTCAGTTTGACTTAGGTTAGCCTGTGAAAAGGAATAGAGAAGCTGTTGGTGAATGTGTGTCGGTTCATTCACTGGTCTCATTTTATAGACGGGTCTTTGGTAGATATAACACTGCCCACCGCCATCCGTACACCTCTTCTCAATCTTTTCAACCTTCTCATCTTTCTCTTTCTTTACCTCGTTTGTACTCCATCGCTCCCTTCCTCCTCTCCTTATCTCTTCCCCTCTCTCCTCCCTCATCTTCCCTCTTCTCCTCTCTCCTCCCCCCTTCCTCGTCCTCCCACCCTTTGTCCTCCTCTCCTCCTTTTCCTTT
Organism: Hypomesus nipponensis; assembly: GCF_054491055.1. Lineage (NCBI taxonomy): Eukaryota > Metazoa > Chordata > Actinopteri > Osmeriformes > Osmeridae > Hypomesus > Hypomesus nipponensis. Next base: position 5,021,369 of record NC_140388.1, on the reverse strand, counting down.
CTCCTCGACTTCTCCCTTCTCCTTCCTCACCCCTCACCATTGCTCCCTCTCCCCCCCCCCCCCCCCACTCGTCCTCACCCTCCCCTCCCTCCCGTCTCTTTTCTCCCTCCAATGACTCCCACCACCACCGCCCCACCCCCCACCCCCCCTTCCAGCGTGCTGGGCAAGGAGTCGCCCGACTGCTACGAGCTGCAGATCTCGGTGAAGGACTACTGCTTCGGCCGCGCCGACCGCCTGGTGGGCGTGGCCGTGGTGCAGCTGCGCGACGTGGCCGAGCGGCGGAGCTGCGTGTGCTGGGCGCCGCTGGGGGGGCGCACCCACGCCGACGAGACGGGCGTCACGGTGATGCGCATCCTGTCGCAGCGGCCCGCCGACGAGGTGGCCAAAGAGTTCGTCCGGGTCAAGTCGGAGACACGGCCGCTCGAGGAGGGCCGATGAGGAGGGGGGGGGCGTCTGAGGGCGGGGTGAGAGGGTTTGGAGGAGAGGAATCGGAGGGGGGGGAGTGGGACGGTTAAGTCTTACCCGGTTAAGAGGGTGAGATGGTTTAGCCTCCGAGGTACCCCTGGATGAGGGGGGGGGCGGAGACAACTGTAACTGTATTTACTGATATCACCACAGGACCGAGGAGCAGAAAACCGTCTCGCAGAATAGCAGTACCACACAAGCGTATAAATGAATGTTTTTCGACCAGGGGCTGTATCAGAACCTCCATCCTTTATATGAGCTTGTGCCATCCAAAGCCCCTTTCCCCACCCCACCTTTCCCCACCCCACCTTAGCTTGCGACACGAAGCACATGCGCATGGGTCTGCCGTCTACAGAATAACCCGCACAGCCCATCCCTGTGTTTTACAAAGCCTTACAATCCCCAGAGGGGAGTGTCTCTCACCCTCTAAGCCTCACGACGCAGAAAGAGACACCGATCCAAACCAATTAGTGTCCTGATAACCACAACAGCAATGTCTGTAACACACTGTGGAAAGCACTACTCAGACACAGACTAGTTAGGTGTAGTTTTAAACCATGGAACAGTCAGGATTTTCCATTAAAAGGATTTTAGTCGTGGACGAAAGGTATTCTGGGTTGGGAAACTGGCTGTCTTTGTCGATGTACACAGCTATGAGAACAGACTGTGTTTATTAGTCCATAGTATTCAGACTCTAGTTTACAGTTTTCACAGTACTATTTGTTATGGAGAGTAATTAGGAGTTAAGGATGTGTAATAGTGTGTAGTGAGAACAACGGTTCATGGGAGTTGTAGTTAACAGAATCTACAGCCACAAATGAGTGTAGCCAAAAGAATAAGCGTCAAACTTTTTTTATACGACCATGTTGCCACAAGCATTGTGTTCCAGGACGGAATACTGTACACATTCTGACACCTAAAATAGGTTTCAAAATGGACACAGGATAATTTTTTAACGTAATTGTTTTGCCATGTTTCTCTTATAAATTGTGACTGAAAACACTGTTTACCTGTATCTCTACATTTGATGGAAATAGACGGAAGTGGGGTCTTTGTTTTCCCCGGCTGTTGCACAGTCAGCTTGTATGAGCCTCGAGTTCAGGTGCTCTACTTGAAAAGCAAACGTTTCAATACCCACTAAGTTTGTCCTCTTTCCCTTGGAGTCACTGAAACACAGAACAACAGCTAGATCGGTGTACGACATGCTCAACATGACCAACGATGTGTAATGTGACGGCAATGTGGATCCTGTCAGAGGTCATCTTGGTGAGACCTGATTGATGTTTCACCCTTCCCTGTTGACAAAACTACTTCTTCAACCCAATTGGTCATTTTGAGGACACAGGGCTTACACTGTCTGCGATTGGCTGCAGCAGGCCGTCGAATAGTATTAAACAGAGGGGGATAGGGGTGGAGACTGTATGCACTCCTGTTTGTTTACCATGTGCCAAGTAATGCAAGCGTTCACTTTCTAGCTTTGTTGATCTGTTCATATTATTCTTTTGTTGTCTGCATATTAAAAACAAGTGAACTCTTGCACACTGTTTAAGTTTGACTGTACATTTTTAAAGATAAAGCATGTATTTATTGTAAACAATCAAAAGTTAAATAGTTTTTTTTATGTATGTACAATGTGAAATATGAAAAAGATTGATATATATAGATATATAAAGTATTTATCATTAATCTGAAGCAAAAATGTTGAATATATACTTGTACCCATATGTAATTTTTTTTATATAAAATATTTGAGTCACCTCATTGGCTTTGGGAGGTTTAATGGTCCAACATGTGAATTAATGTGCTTAAAACTAGCATGGGTATAGTGTCACAAAGAAACCACTGGATAAGAATCTTGTGGATCCGGAATCTCACTGGGGTTTAATTTTACGTCAAAAATGACTGAACTTCTCAGTGCTTCATGTATATTTTAACAGCTGTCTCCTGTCAAGATCAACAATTTCTCAAATGACTTCAAGAAAAGGGAGATGCAATGATGATTCCATCAGCACCAATATCACCATATTGCCCCACAGAGAGATGGCTTTGCTTCGTATTGCTCATTGGTCTTCAATCCTGTGGTCTTCGGGGCCCACTGCCCTGTAGGTTCGACATGTTTCCCTGCTCCAACACACCTGGTTCAAATGCATGGGTCATTGTCATGCTTCTGCAGAGTTTGATAACGACCATTCATTTGAATCAGGTGTTGGAGCAGGAACACATCTAAATTGACATACAGGACAGTGGGCCCTGAGGACCAATGAAGACCACCGATCTAGATGAACTCTTTCGGACCAACAGGTGAGTCTGCACCTCATTCTTATGGATTCACACTGGGGGGTTCAAATCGTTTGACCACAATACCATGACAACACACACACACACACACCTTATCTCTAGCTAACACCTGTCATGTTCTCCTCCCTCATCTGTACTTTCCCAGACCCATGTTGACCTTAGTGTTAGGGGAAGTCCCTCCTAGCCTTTTCCCACCAATAAGGTAAGCCAGTTTAGGTCTGGAACATTCTGGGCTGTTTAACCTGGTTAGGCATTTCTGCAAACCAAATGACTATCATAACTGTTACTTAGATTGAATAATCTTCTGAAAACAGTATTGCTGCTTGGAAATGGCTTTGCACCATAAATGCTACACTGAATGTTAATGGTTCTCAATGTTTTAATAACCTTTTCCTGTAATTCCTCTATGGTCATGCTTTATCATGATTCATTTCCTTCTCCCACGGCCACTGGTCAGTTCATCATTAAGTTCAGAGTTTCATCATGGAAGCCTCTCATCCACCCCCCACCCCCTCTCTCTATCTCTCAATCCACGTTGGTACAACTAGACCAGCTGAGGAAAGTACTGATCTACCGTAAATAGACCAGAGGACTCCAGGCTTTCTCCTTCCACAGAGAGCAGACCGGACTGTGTTTGGTTCAGTATTGACACAAGTGAGGTCGTACGCTGTCCGTATTTCCTTTTGACCATTTCTAGGCTAAATCAGTCAGCCAGTCTGGCCCTGTAAAACAAATAAGGTGTCTTTTGTTAAATTGCGTGTTTAAACCTTTACGACAGACGGAGCATCTACACATAGACTTGGTGTGAATGTAATCCTAGACGTGTTCTGATTCAGACACACAGTTTCACAGTGTGGCGAGACTTTCATTGTGAGGGGGCAGCACCTCAGAGTCTTAGCTTAGCTTGCGGGAACACCATCCTGTCTCTGCAAAGAAACACTGCTTTCACCACTGCAAAGTCAACACTGTAACGACTATACACAGACCTAGAGGGGGCTTTCACACACACACAAAGGGGACCCAGTCCCCCATAGAGAGGTAAGTGTGTGTGTGTGTGTGTGTGTGTGTGTGGACAGACACTTAGTGTTTGTTTTTGTAGTTTGGGCACCTTTGGGAATTTCAAGTCAGGATAATACCATGTGTTTGGGCCTGATAGGAGAGGAGAGTTGCGTTGTTGGGGGAATTCATTCAGGTACCTAATCTGTGTGTGTTTGTGTGATGCAGAATGCAGTTGTGCTGTTTTCAAATGGAAGTCCGAAAAAAAGCAGTTTCCCTTTTTTTAGCGGGTAGGAAATGGAGTTCACCGCAAGGGAGTCTAACCCAAACAAAGAACGGGGCGACAAGACGGAGGGATGAAAATGGAGAACGTGAGGAAAAAGTTGAACACAACTGAGGAAAGGAGAGAAGGGTAAGGTTTAAAGATCGAGAGGTGTGAACAACGAGTGACCGAGGACTGAGAAGGAAACCAGACTGTCGGTGCGTTAGTTTGGTGGCTGTGTGTAATCCCACCCTGTGTTCCTGTTTATCCTGTGTGTGTGTGTGTGTGTGTGTGTGCGCGTGTGTAGGGGAAGAATGTGTCCGCCTTCGCATTGAATGTTGAGCCCACCTCCTCTTCACCAGAGCAAAGTGAGGGCAGACGAGAGGATAGAGAGAGAGTGAGAGAGTGTGAGAGTGAGAGAGAGAGGGGGAGAGAGAGAGGGAAAGAGGAAGAGAGAGAGGGCGAGAGAGAGGGGGACAGAGAGGGGGGGGGAGAGCGGGAGGGAGGGTGAGCCAGATGAGTAAAGAGGAGAGAGTCTGCAACGGTGACTATGAATGAGGGAGGAGTTATGACAGAGTGAGAGCAAATAAAGAGGAGTATTAGAAAACTAGAGGAGGAAGTAGAGAATGAGAGAGTGGTGTAGTGTAGAGAGTCTAGGTTGAGTCTGTGTGTGTGTGTGCGCGACAAAGAGAAAGAGAGAGGCTGAGAAGGACAAGCTGTCCTGTGGAAATATTAGCTGCTTGTTCGTGTGCCGGATCTTCACAAGACTGCTACATCGCTCCCCTGCCCCAGACACGCCCATGTGGCCGGCATCAAAACAGATGGTAAGGACGCCTGTTTCTTGAACTCAGGGTTAAGGGTCGAAGGTCAGCTGAAGACTTGGGTTTGCCGCGGAGCAGAGACTTTTTAAACGGAAACCAGGAACAGAAAGTGCTAGAGAAGACCAGGCGAACCCAACAGGAAGTTGTGGGCTGAACGTGTTCTTTCTTTTCCTTATCATCTCCTTGTGTGTTCCCTCGAGAACCCCAAAGCTGCTGAACGAGTGAGCGAGTGTAGCGCATGTTTTTTTAGTTTGGAGAGAGCGAGGGAGGCAAAGGTGGAGCCCTGGTTTGGGTTATTTTTCCATGCTGTAACGTAGGCTTTTTAAAAGGCTGTTTCCCCCAGAGGTTACACCTATGAGACGTTTGGTTTGGTCACCATTTCAATCATGCCGCTTGTATCCCTACTTCCATCAGTAGTTGTGACGGACGTGCATCTTCTGTGTCAAAGGTTCTTCTTCTACAAAGAGGGCATTGTTTCAGACTGCATGTCAAAATATCATTATATATTGATGGCGATGATGGTGGCAGTGATAATGGAGATGATGGTGTTAATCAATTTCCCCCTTGACCACGTCAAGTGGTTTCTTCCCCCCCCCCCCCCATCGCTGATGGTCGAAAGGCCTCATAACTGATGCTTCCTTCCTGTTTTACCACTCCTTCGTTGGTTAGCCCCATCTGAAGGACGTTACGGACAGACGTGCGGTCGTCAAGCGCTGAACTCGCTGGCACGGCTTTGACGTTGTAGCCCACGGCGACTCCCTCCTTTTGTCAGTTGTGAACACCCTTTTGTCCAGAGCCACTGTAACTCTCACCTGGCGACCTTAAAATCCCCTCTGGCCGATCCGAGACCATCAATAATGCAGCAGTCGTGAACAAAAGCTACGTTCATGCAACAACATCTGCAACCGTTTTCAGATGGGTTGTGTCAACCATGTGCCGTTTTTTTTAATATAAAACATGACTGCTCGTTTTAGCATATTCGACTGGGTAATAGGATGCTACATGTGTCAAATCTGAATTCCTGTCAAAATATCACCCTGCCTGTGAGAACCAACAACAGTCAAGGGTTTGTTTTGATTAATCATAGACATGGGACGTTGTTTTGTTTTTGTCAAATAGGCAAGATTAAATAAGTTACTATTTAATAGGCATGGATATGGTTAAGCTTTGGGTCAATCAAAACGTCTGGGGGTTATAAGGTAAACTGAGAGGGAGGCCATTCTCACATCACCTGTCTGGTCTGAAAGGTCAGGTGAATTATTAAGCGTTTGATTGTTCAAGTTTTTGCGGCGTGCTGAGCTCCAGTCAGAAGGGGCCGGGCGGGCTTAGTGCTCCTGCTGTGTGTCAAGAGGCGGTGTCACAGGTGAAACGTCGAACCTTGATTCCTCTCGACCTTTCACCTCGCCCCCCGCTCATCACGCTCTGCAGACGAGATCTTAAAATCTTGATGAGACCTTTCCTCTCGATTGGATGAGATCTGGCGACTTGATTTCGAATCTAATTTCAGACACGGGTCATGGACGGATTGACAGTTTTGAAGTGTTCTTAAATGTTCTGTTAAGTCTACCACATCTCATTCATGATGGGGTTTTTTTATAACCCTGAATTCATTTCACGGATGTGTTGGCAGTGTAGGACAGTTTTGGAGAAATCTTCAGATTTGAATTTTGTTCTTGTCCATGATGTTTGGTTTATTTATTTGAATTTTAAATATATATATTTTTTTTTATGGGGGGCATTTTATTGCTTTATTGGATAGGAACAGTTGTAGATAGACAAAGGAAAGGGAGAGATAGAAGGGGATGACATACAGGAAATGGCCCGGGAAAGAATCGAACCCGTCGAATCACGGGGCGCCCTCGTGTCTATGATGTTTTGATAAAGAAAGGGTTTAGGCCTTGATAGAATCCAGTTTTGGTCACGTACGTGTGCGAAAGCTACCTATGCGGTATTGTTCACACACCACTGCATACTTTGTCTGCGTGGTTGTTTAAAAGCTATGAGGTAGGTCAGCGACAAAATGTGTTCACCGGAAATACGTCAACAACTGCTTCTGATTTAGAATAACAGCAAGAACCATTGGCGACAGAGGTGGAGGTATTGCTGTCTAATGTCTAATATTTGCTCGTAAAAATGTATTGTACTACTACTACTTCGCTGCATTACATTTACATTTTACATTTAGTCATTTAGCAGACGCTCTTATCCAGAGCGACTTACAGTAAGTACAGGGACATTCTCCCCGAGGCAAGTAGGGTGAAGTGCCTTGCCCAAGGACACAATGTCACTTGGCACGGCTGGGATTCGAACCGGCAACCTTCTGATTAATAGCCCGACTCCCTAACCGCTCAGCCATCTGACCCCATCCATCACGCCGATGGATTTCTGGTGGTGTTGCACCTGGCGTATGCATACACTGAAGGGGCAGGGAGTAACAAAGCACAAAGTAAACACCAAACAAACACAGGATACGTGCGGCAGCCATCATGCATACACATACTTCAAGTATAAATCGGCCTTAATAAAGGTTAATAAAGTCCCCTATGATGTAATGGATGGATACTTGATGACACAGGTTGTTATCATATCTTTTTTTTGTCACTATGGATTGGAGAGGAACCAAGTAGAAAGTGAAAGAAGATAGATCATTATGATCCCAAGATTTAAATCCCTCCCCCGGGGGCATTGAAGCCTGTTGGCACAGCCTGAACCATTTTGAAAACCCCCAAATTCTAACTGTAAATCTATTTTGTCGCAATACCAATTTCAGTCATGTCAATTACAGTATATTGTGGGTACATCATGAACAACATTAGAAATGCATAAACTGATCCAGATAAACAGATTTTGTGGGTGCTGCCATAGTTAGAAAGGGGGGGAAACTTGGCGACTTTCTGACTAGCCTGCTACGGAAGTTTCACCACAAGACTTCACCGAAACATCTTGCCTCACCACTTATTTCTCTCTGCTACAAACGTCTGCAGACCTATGGGGGATTCACTTTTCCAGTGAAATGTATGTGAATGTAATAAGTGAATCAGACACTTCTCAAGTGCAAGGCCTCGTCTCATTTACTGACACATCATCAGCAGTAAACCAACTTTCTCACTCTAGATCTTAGTCATAGACCCCCCCCCCCCCCCCCCGACCACCCAACCCATACAATCCCCTCCCAACCACTGATTTAGCAGGAAGCTAACACAAAGTGTTTCGTTCACGTACTTGACCCAAATCGGTTACCACAAAACTCACCAAACACAGCTTTAAACAGGGTTGTTTGTTTGGTGCAAGTATTTATCCAACTTTTACCCATGCTCTGTTTTGACTCCTATACCTAGCAACCTGTCTGTTCAGAACCTTGTTCACAAACCTGGACCCAAGTGTATTGCCGGGATTGAATGAGGAAGTGGCTCGGATAGTTTCGTACACTAACGAGTGCATATGTGTCACATAATCATGTCGTAATGTGGGGGTTTAGGGGGGTCTCTGGTGGGAGGTCCTGGGACGGGTCACTGCGGGACAGAAACTGGGAAACAAACATGATTCGGCTCAGTGGGATAATGTTGCAACATGCTCTCTAGCAGACCCACCAGGAGGGCTGTTATCAGAGTGACACTTCCCCTTCTGAGGAGAGGAATTGGGCCGTTTGGCGACCATGACGAGGGTTTCCATGGTTCCTCAGTATCTTTTATTTATGACGTGATCAAATGTATGATCTGATGACTTGCTCTACTTTTGGAAGTTGCTTCGAAGTGCTAAAAATGTCCGGGTCTAAATAGAAGCCAAACGCCGGAGTTGATAAATGTATTGCATTGTGTTTCACTAGACTGTTGTTTGCATATTCGGGGACACACATTTCAGGACATGTTCCCTGTATTTTAACTATAGTCTCATATTCACAATGTTCTATTGTGGCTTAAATATTGTAAATGAACAGGACAATGAGTATACAATATAAGAGGTAGTGTTATTTCAACAGTGTGTGGTACAAGGTATGGTCTTGGCATTCCTGCACTGTATTCTTTTTGTCAAGACTAAAATCCTGTTTTTCTCTGTACAGGCGGGGCTCCGCTCAGAAAGTGCTACTTTCTGTCATTAGGGCTTCCTTCCATTGTTGCTTTCTAATCCTAATCTGCTAATCGTGACCATTTGTCTAACAGGACTCCAATAATGTGACTTAGTTACAAAAGACTTACTGACACTCACTCAGTTATTCGACGCCATTTGGAAGTTATGAAACATTTGACCACCCGTGACCGTACAACCATGTAATGATGATGTCACCTGAATCATTCTGAATTAGTATACACCTCCATGTCCTTTTTCAGATGACTTTTGACAGTGTTAGCAATATCTTTTATCAAGTTGTGCACAGAGTCGATGAAGTCGAGCCAGTTTATTTTCTTGCAGCATGCAGCAAGGAGACAAGTCTATGGTGGTCATGGGCGGAGCAAGGGTTGTGGTGGTACAAAGTTGTCTGAGGAACTCAGTCTCCTTTTATCCTAAAGTTCTCACGTGTGTGCGTGTGTGCATGTGTGTGTGTATAAAACGGCATCTTCAGTTTGGAGTGGAAAGTTACAATATAGAAGTTGATCCTGGTTCCAATGGAATTAGACATGTGTTTAGCTTACTTGCTCAGTGAAAAATCTTTACATGCTGACCAAAGGTAACAGTCAGCCTGTTTAAGTAAACTTCCGGTTGCAACTATGAGGGGTTCCTCTTTCTGTACAGTATTCTTTTCAGCTTGCATAACACACACGTAGAAATATTTCAATATACAACCACCCCCATCTCCACGAATAAAATACCATCCAGGCACATTCAGTCTGAGAAAGCAGTCTGGAGGCTGCTCTGTCTTACATTTCCATTTAGCAGACGCTCTTATCCAGAGTGACTTACACTAAGCACAGCGACATTGCCCTGAGTGCCTTGCCCAAGGACACAACGCCATTTGGTTTGCACAGCCGGGAATCGAACCAGCAACCTTCTGATTACTAGCCCGATTCCCTAATCGCTCAGCCATCTGACTCCCCTACTGTCTTGAGAACTGAAGATATGTCCAGCCAGATACCTCATCAGGATACTCACTGGAGGGGGCGGGTTCTGCAGATGAGTGCCAACGACAACCAGGTCTCTCGTCACCCCAAACGATCCTTAGATGCCCAACGTGCTTCAGGGGATTGTGAATCTGACTGAAGTATTAGTTGACGAATACATTTCGATTGAATAGTGTTGTTGCATTTTGTGTGTACAACCAGCTTTAAGGCTTCAACAATCGCTCTTTTTGTGGCGTAGCTTTGAGATCAGCTAATATGTGACTCAGTAAAACACTACAGTGAAATGAGTTTCTGTTTTCAGGAGACTATTTCGAAGGGTAAATGATTGGCTATAGATCATGACAGGGGATCTCGGTCTGGGCAAGGAAGGCATCATTATTGTCAAGTGAACCCTCTCAATGTTCAGGCATGCATTCAGCTTTTGAAGCCAACGTACTCTGGCTAATTATAGCAAGTGAACTGATACCAGAAGTATCTGTTGATAGAAAACAGCAGATTGTGTAAGCTGAGGAGGGAATGCCCCCACTGGTTCGTGGTCCACAGAACAAACCTTTTTCCTCCAATCTGTCTGAACACAGTGAGCCAGCAAACAGCTCTGCTCCAACCCAGACCAACACATGGATCACTGTACATAACAGTACTCATTAAGAAACATCACCTTCACCATCACATTTAGTCATTTAGCAGACGCTCTTATCCAGAGCGACTTACAGTAAGTACAGGGACATTCCCCCCGAGGCAAATAGGGTGAAGGACACAACGTCAATTTGGCACAGCCGGGATTCGAACCAGTGACCTTCTGATTACGAGGCCGATTCCCTATCCGCTCAGCCATCTCACTCCCTGGTTCTGCTTCAATACACCCCTCCTCTCTGTTGATCAACAGATGATGACACGCACATCTCACCTTAGACCCCTCCCCCAAACCATTAGGCTGGTTCTGAATCAGCCTACAATCTGGCAACTATTTTGTTCTGGATCACGACTCTTAAACCTTCTTAGTGACCGTATATGGTGTGAGGAAAAGGATCAGCTGGGAATTGAATGTTGATGTGTTTGTGTTTCGAGGGGTGAGGTTAATGAAATGCAGAGTATCAACTGGGAGATTCACTCGCTTGTGACGACAGTCGTGTTCTTGAGACGGGGGAAGCACAGATGAGAGTGGAAAGCTGTCTTTGGGAGATCTGCAGGCTCGTCCGAAGGGACTCGCACCACCAGACAAAGGTTGATGTGTGTGAATCATTAGCTGGTCCAGACATACTTTTCCTTTCCACACACACACACACACACACACACGTGCACTCACACATGCACTCACACACACACACACACTTCAGGTCTGACTGACTAAACGGTGAGGTCTGTTTTCACAAAGAACGCCTGTTTTCTGCTTCAGAAACCAAATGCCACTGATTAAACAGAGACATGCACACTCCCTGTTGAACCCTCTGCCCTCTCGGTCCTTATTGTCCAACCACATATTGGTCTTTGACATAGGAGGTTGTTACTTCACTCACGTAAACTCACATTTATGTTTTGTATTGTTTTGTGTGGAACATGGGGGGGGGGGGGGGCATGAAAACGACCAGACAAGAAACTTTGACTTTCAGCTATCGGTTCTTGATGTTTACCCTGGTCGACGTTATCTTTTGGTTTAAGGGGTTGGAGGTACAGTAACTTGCTCTGTTTGGTTTGAGCTGGCCATGCCAGGTCTGGGAATGGCTCGTTCAGGGTTGTTGGCCAGAGTAGAGATGTTTCTCAAGTTAAGTTTTACCCCAGGCGTTTCCTGTGTTTCCCACCAGTGGCAATGATGTCATGACTAGCTCTTCTTTCACTTATTTTACAGGCTCCCTCCCTCCCTCCCTCCCTCCCTCCCTCCCTCCCTCCCTCCCTCCCTCCCTCCCTCCCTCCCTCCCTCCCTCCCTCCCTCCCTCCCTCCCTCCCTCCCTCCCTCCCTCCCTCCCTCCCTCCCTCCCTCCCTCCCTCCCTCCCTCCCTCCCTCCCTCCCTCCCTCCCTCCCTCCCTCCCTCCCTCCCTCTCCAAACCTTTAACTCAACATTTTACAAGTTGAATGTTTGACATTTCAGAAGTTTCAGCGTCATCAAAACACATCATGGATGTCATTAGTCATCGCTAATGACTTTTCCTAGTTGACATTTAAGTATGAGGATTTATTAAAGAAGCAGGGGAGAAGGTGTGGTGAAAATCACTTTGCTCTCTTGTCGTTTAAGAAATTCCTTGAATTTCAAAGGAAAGTACATTGATTTTTTTGGATTTTCAGGGGTGGTTTAATTTGGTTACGTCTTTAGGCTTAGTTTAGACTGTGTGAAATGGAATTTGGTGTGTGTGTGTGTTCATGTTCCACCAGGGACGTGGTGTGCCTCTTAGACGCACACACACGCTGAAGAACATACATGTAGCTTCTATAAATAGCTGCAGTGTGTCTGCAAGGGGGGGTGGTTCTGAGGGGCGGGAACCAAAACGTCTGCTTCCTGTCTTGGAATCTTCAACAGCAGCCACTGTTCACACACACAGCCCAACTTATTTGTAATCTCTTAAAACAAACCATATGCCTATGTTAGAAGTCTAAACAAATCAACAGCTCTGAGATTAAGCTACAGTAATCATCACCAGTGAATGTTTGGGGGCAAAACAGAGTTGTATTGTGCATGTATGTTATAAAAAAAATTGCGGCCAAAGGGAGCCTTATCTTACACAAACGTATGGCCTGTCATCGGTATAGGTGTGTGTGTTCGTGAAGGTGTCTGCGACCTAGAGCCGCCCTCTTCGAGGTCAATAAAAGACTGTTATCATGCCGGAGGAAGCCTCCGGCTCTGACAGAGGCCTGAGCCAGGGGGTGGAGGTGTTCAACCAGTGGTGGACCAGGGGGTCTGGGGACCACCTCCCTCTGACTCACGCTGGTCTCTGGGCCTGATGTCAGGGGCTGATGCAAACCCAGAGTAAGAGCCAACCTGAGAGAAGGCACTGAGTGAAGCGTGCTCTTACGTACATGGAAACGTGTGCCTCCTGCACACACACACACACACACACACACTCACACACACGTGCACACACACTTGCACATGGGGAAGTACTTGCAGCACACACTCCTTCACAGACACACACACACAGATACACGCAGTCACAAAAGCGGTACTGTATCTTCCCAGATTTGTGTGAGAAGCAGCCACTGTTGAACCAAGAGAGACGCGTACCGGCCGATGATAAATATACTGCAGGCTCGTTCGAGCTACGGTCTGTCAACAAATACTGCACACATCTGGCCTGCAGTGTTATGGCAGAGACCATCCTCGTTCACTGGGAATTCGACTTTCTCCTCGCTTTTCCCCTCACAGGAAAGGAGAACTGAAACAATGCACATGTTCTGATCATGCTGTATAAACTGAACAGGGACACGCAGGATTTTTACGCAGCGTATGGAATAGAACCCATCCCTTGGGAGGCAACGCACGTTTAGAATGCTAACACCCTGGTTTACGGCTCCAGTCAGGAAATTGGTGGCTGGCAAGAGATGGATACTGCCCACCTCATTGGAAACTCTGGAAACATGCATTCAATAGTTGTTGTGTAGAACGTTGCTGCCTTGCGCAAGTGCAGGAACCTCACCCATTTTTGAGTGAGACGGATGTTTTGCTATATTTTGGCATCATAGATTGTATCTGACCTTTTTACTTCAGTTTGTTTTAACATTCTATTTTGTCTCTGTCAGTTAGATGTCATGGATGGATAGCGAGAAGAAGAGAGGGGAAAGATGTCATTTTTCGGGCTTGACTGCGTGAAGAAGAAAGAGAGGGGTAAGTGCCTCTTGATTTGGGAAACGGTCAAAGAGACATTCGATTCATTCAAGAGCCAAGAGTCCACCACTTGATATTCCTCCCTCTCCCTCTCCTTCTCCCTCTCTATCGTACTGTCTTTCTTTCTTTCTTTCTTTCTTCTCGGGTCTTCTCATCTCCGGATTGTAGTAGCGTTTCTCTGTCTACCAAGGGGACAGCCGACATCCTGGATATGTTCTATCAAAAACAAAGCTTCATGATGAATTCACTTGTCCCATCAGTAAAAAGCTACAATACACTCCTTCTCATGTCTTGGTTTCTCCTCAGAGTCGGAAAGAAAACTCAGAGCCAATGACAGAGAGTTCAACATCTCCTTCAAGTATGCGGTGAGCTGAGCGCATGCTGCGTGTCTTTCACATGTTTACACGGAACCATCCATACATTAATGTACACGTTGAGTCCACATACTGGCCCCATGAACCCCAGAAGTGTCTGTCTGGTTCTAATCAGAAAGCTGGGAGTAAGTACGAGACTGGAGGTCAGGGTGGTCTGGAGGTGAGGGCACTTCCCATCGTAGATCGTACTGGAAGGAGCGGTCTCCTGGACTCATGCTAGAGATTGTGTTTATCCTCTTGACTTGGGCAATGTTATGGTGAAAAAAGCTTTTGTCTCACTTCTTCTTTTCTTAATAGTGTAGTTTCCCAAAAGGAAATCTAGACCCAGTTAGACTAATTCAGCTTTCAAAACAACAAAAGTTGTTTCAGGGTGAAAGTCTTCTGTTCTTTCTGTGGGTTCAGTGCTCTGCTCATCCATTTGTTGTAAATTAGTAGTGTGTGTGTGTGTGTGTGTGTGTATGATAGTTTAATTCATTTTCCCCTCTCCTCCCCATTCCTCGTTCTCCCTTTCTGTTTGTCATCAGACCAATGCCATCAAGACCTCTAAGTACAGCTGGTTTACCTTTTTGCCCCTCAACCTCTTTGAGCAGTTTCAGAGGATTGCTAATGCCTACTTCCTGTTTTTGCTCGTCCTTCAAGTGAGTGGAACCCACCATGCGCGCACGCACACATGGACTATAGACATGCTCACACACTAGCACACACACACACACACACACACAGACTACAGACACACACTCTCTCACACACTGGCACACATGCATGTGTTCAGGGACGTACGTTTGTTTTCAAATGTGGGCGGGACTGCTTTTTTCAATAACTTGAAGATGCTGTTTTCTTAATAAAGAGTGAGGTGGATGGATTGTCCTTTTTGTCTCCCACCCACATATGATAAACCCTGCATGGACTACAGATCCACACTCTTTTGCACACACAAACACAGAACGTTAAGTGGTTGTCGGGTCATTGAAACATCTGCTTGTTTTGCCTACAGCAGCTACAATCAGTCAAAATATTGGGGGGCAGGGCATGACTAAGTATAGAGCAAAGAGATTCAGGAAATAAGATATCCACCACCGGAAACTGCGTAATTGTCCCCTTGAACATTTGTCATTGACAAATTGCGCTTTGGACACAATCATAATAGTACCCGACCTAGAAAGAAACAGCCTCTCAGTTTAGTGTGTGTTTAGCATGATATCAATATTTGCCTGGAAGTACGGTATTGACAAACGTTTTAGCCAATGTTGCGATAATATTAAATGTTGGAATCTTGTGTTGGGCCAGGTGATTCCAGACATCTCCTCTCTCTCCTGGTTCACCACGGTGGTGCCCCTGGTGCTGGTGCTTTCAGTGACGGCAGCTAAAGATGCCACTGACGACATCGTAAGTATGAAGACACCCTGAGCTTCTGACGTACAGCGCCCTATGTGCTAAGAACGACTTACTTTGATTGAACCACAATCTCGATTCACCCCATTATGACCTATCTGTCCTATAAGTAATGGCAATTTACTGTTTTTTTTTTTTTTTCAACCAAACGTGTTCAAGACAGCTTTTTTTTGCCAGCCCAAGTGTTCCATCTCTGACTAAAACTCTTTTTCATCTGTTCTCTGGCCCCTGTTTGTCATCAAGACTCCCTTTTCTTCTCTGTTTTTCAACCAGAAGATTCCCTGTTCCGAATCAAGTTATTTTCTCCCTGCAGCACATTAGTACCTGAGGCAGCTTTGTGTTGTGGTGTTTTGGTGTTTTTGTATACTGAGTAGCTTCTGAGGTGATTTGAGGCTATTGTTGGTTAGTTTGTTTGACTATGTCACCCTGCGCTACTCTCCCTGCACTACTGTCTCGCTGCACTCAGGTGACTCCTGACTTCCCGCCCAGCCTCGAGGAAGAGGCAGTGTAGTCCAGGCAACTGTTGCTGTGTTGGTGGGAAATACATTATTTCTCAAAACATGGGATCCGTTTTTCATCTCTGGTCTAGGGAGTCAGGGGGCTGAGGTCTTAGGGAATCGGGCTAGTAATCTGAAGGTCGCCAGTTCGATTCCTGGCCGTGCCAAGTTATGTTGTGTCCTTGGGCAAGGCACTTCCCCCTACTTGCCTCGGGGGAATGTCCCTGTACTTACTGTAAGTCGCTCTGGATAAGAGTGTCTGCTGAATGACGTAATGTAAATGTAGTCCACTTCCCTTCTTTTGACCATAATCACAATCATTCTGTTCCTGAATTATGCACACACAGCAGAAAACCGAGTCACTCTGACATGGTTCCCAAGAACCTGTCTGCATTGCAGCCTCACTTTTGTTGCTTTGGTGAGATCATTGGATTCTAGCTTATGACAGTTTCCAACATGTATTGACTAGTATTGATGATTCAAGATTGTGACTGGAAGGTTGTGATGGCGGAAATGACCAGGATACTAAAAATATAGCTTCCAAAAAGGCTTTGTTGAGATTGTCATCTTGTTTATTCATCTCACTTTGATAGCTTTTGCAGTTTAAGAAATTGATGATATCACATCAATGTGAAATTGAGTGTCGCAATCATTTAAATAGAAAAATACCACATGGTTGACTAGAGCATGACTGATTTAGGTGTGTGACTTTTCACAGAATCGCCACAGGAGTGACAAGCAGGTGAACAACCGCAAGGTCCAAGTTCTCCTGGATGAAAAGTAAGTTGTTGTTGGGGACCCTTTAACAGCCCTAAGAATAGTAACACAAGGAAAATTAAATTTGAGTAATTTTCTTGGTCAACACAATCTGAAGTGCTATTTCAAAATGTTCTTAGGGAGGTTATGGTTGGAATTTGTATTATGGTTAGAATTTGGAGTTAGGAGGTAGGAATAGTGTTAAGGTTAGGAGTTAGGTTTAAGGTTTTGGTTGGGTTATATTTTGAGTTAAGGTTAGGCTAAGCGGTCAGCGAAAACTGGATTTTGAACGGGATTGAATTGTGAGTCCCCCCAAGTATAGCGGTTCAAACTGTATGTGCATGCCTGTCGGGCACCCATAATTCCCTCTGCTCAGGAGGGCTCAGCTGTGGAACAGGAAGCAGCTGTAGGACTACAGGAAGTGGTAGTTTTCCTCCTGTTGACCTGTGACATGCCTGCCTTTCACAACTAGCAGACACAACACAGGACTCAGGAGGCATTGGGGCTACAGAGTACACACTAACCAGAAACTCACAGGAAACACATACCTAGATACTGTTTATGCGCTGAGGCAGGAAGTTAGTTTAAAAGCTATGGAGGTAAATGTCCTGGAATGCCATCAAACAAAGTGAAGGATTCTTTGGTGAAGTCAAGGTCACGTGCACAGACGCACTCACACCAACCACGTCCTGCAGCTTAGTCCTCTACCTCTGTAACTCACACACACACGCACACGCACATGCACACGCACACACACACACACACACACACTGATTAAAAAGTGTATTTACTCAATAAGAAAGAAACAGTGAATTACAGTACATCTGAAATTGTATTATATACTTCTAAAAACCTTTATCTGAATGTCACCATGCCTACAGTACCTCAGTCGTTTCTCTCATTTCTCAGACTGAGGAGTGAGAAATGGATGGACGTTCAGGTGGGGGACATCATCAAACTGGAAAACAACCAGTTTGTCACGGTGAGAAAAACTTTCAGCTGAGTAACTGTAACCATAACCACCCTTCACAGCTAAACTAAATTTGATGGTTAAGACCAGTGCTGTGTTAGACAGTACACTGTAGGTATGGGTTAGACGGTAACTGTGGCACTATTGCCAATACCTTCATGGATGAAAATGAACTCACTTCAAAGAAATAAGTTGTGGAATTTGTGGTGTCCTTATTATGAAGAGTGTATCATTTAAGAAGTGTTTATAAGATAACATTTATGTACACATTTTGTGTTTACACAATTCATATTAAGTATGTTGAGAATTGCCAGTGTATTCATCTTCTATACAGGAAGTCAATAGAAATTCAAAAGACACTCTCATAAACGGGTCAGCATAATCTGCCATGATTTTACAGTGGTCTGAGTTGGCATGAAAAGTGCTGACCTGCTCACCGTCTTTGTCATTTGTCCACTATGTGGCTATTTGTTCTTTATGCGGCCGGTATACGTTTATTGTAAAAAAAAAGTAGCATTGGGATTTTGTTTTGAGATGGTGTACTCCTGCAGAATGTCTTATAATGTTTTGTCTCTTCCTGTCTCCAGGCAGACCTATTGCTGCTTTCCAGCAGCGAGCCGCTCAACCTGGTCTACATCGAAACCGCCGAACTAGACGGGTTTGTTTATGGACCTGTGTGTCTGGAATGAAGTTCAACCGAAATGAATTGGAGCGTGAACTGAGAGAAGCCGTAGAAGTTTATGTAACCGTGGTGACAAATCCCTCCCTCCCTCCTCCCAGTGAGACCAATCTGAAGGTGAAGCAGGCTCTGACCGTCACAGGGGACATGGGCGACAGCGTGGAGCGACTCGCTGCTTTTAACGGTGAGTCTCTAACCCACGACTCGACAGCTACATGGTCAAGGAAGTCAAGTGGTCAGGTGGCTGAGCGGTGAAGGAGTCGGCTAGTCGTCTGAAGGTCGACAGTTCGATTCCCAGCCATGCAAAATGACGTTGTGTCCATGGGCAAGGCACTTCATCCTACTTACAGGGGCATTCCTACTTGGAATGCCCCTGTACTTACTGTAAGTCGCTCTGGATAAGAGCGTCTGCTAAAATGACTAAAATAAGGAAAATATTTATATTGACATGATCAGTATTATTGGTTTCCATTTGTGCTATTTTAAACTCCGGATACACAAAGCAAACTGCCCTTTCCTTGGTGCAAACGTCCCACAGAGAGGGACTTCTGTCTCTGTTTTTGTTTCCAAATGTGCAACGTCTTTCGTTCAAGGCGAGGTGCGCTGTGAGCCGCCCAACAACCGTCTGGACCGCTTCACGGGCACGCTGGTGCACGAAGGGCAGAAATATTCTCTGGATAACGAAAAGATTCTGCTTCGAGGCTGCACCTTGAGGAACACCGAGTGGTGCTTTGGCCTGGTGCTGTTTGGAGGTACGGTGTCACGCGCGACCTGTCTGGAACATGTTGAAAACGTCACTGTGGGGGTTATTCGTGGTGGGAAAAATGCATTGGTTTTGCGTTCGGTGGATAAGATGATTGTAGTTTTGAGTTCCTAGCGATGATGGATATCATGTGGGTTAGGAGAGTCTCATTCGGTTCACCAAGTGATGTATCGAGCCAGGACAGAGAGAACTCTCTCTCCCCCAGAAACTCATCCTGTCACTTGGTCCTGTTCAGGTCCGGAGACCAAGCTGATGCAGAACTGCGGCAAGAGCACGTTCAAGAGGACCAGCATCGACCGCCTCATGAACGTGCTTGTCCTCTGTGTGAGTCTCCTTTACAGGCTGTGTCGCAATCTCAACACTTGTACGCAATTACTTGGACTGAATTATTCATGAAGATGTTTTTCGAACACTCACCAAAACCACATCGGTTTCCTGTGTTTCCTGTGAAAAACACCGGAAACGGTGTTTGTATCAACATACCCACACCTATTGACCTTTTTGACCGACCTCTGGCCGCCCCCTGCAGATCTTTGGCTTCCTGGCTTTCATGTGTACCATCCTAGCCATCTGCAACAGCATCTGGGAGGTCCACCTAGGGTCAGAGTTCACGGTCTACTTGCCCAGACAGGAAGGAGTTAACGCCGGCTTCTCCGGCTTCCTTACCTTCTGGTCCTACGTCATCATCTTGAACACTGTGGTGCCCATCTCCCTCTACGTAAGGTAATTTTCTGTGTGTGTGTTCAAGGCTTGCTGGATGGAATGTGTGTGTGTGTTTCTGTGTAGCTGGATGGAAGGTGTGTGTGTGTGTTTCTGTAGCGCGATGGGAGGTGTGTGTGTGTGTTTCTGTGTATCTGGATGGAAGGTGTGTGTGTGTGTTTCTGTGTAGCTGGATGGAAGGTGTGTGTGTGTGTTTCTGTAGCGCGATGGGAGGTGTGTGTGTGTGTTTCTGTGTAGCTGGATGGAAGGTGTGTGTGTGTGTTTCTGTGTAGCTGGATGGAAGGTGTGTGTGTGTGTTTCTGTGTAGCTGGATGGAAGGTGTGTGTGTGTGTTTCTGTGTAGCTGGATGGAAGGTGTGTGTGTGTGCCTGGTGTTTCAACTGCGTGTTTGTTTGTGGGGCCAGTACACAATCAAAAAGAAACCCCCCCCCCCAAAAAAAAATCCACGATCAAACATTGTGCCATACCCACGACATAAAACACGACCCTATCCACACATCACGCGCGTTCGACCCGGGATCAACCACTGTGACGTCACCCCTCGCTTCCCCCGCAGCGTGGAGTTCATCCGCTTGGGCAACAGCTTCTACATAGACTGGGACAGGAAGATGTACCATGCCCGCAGCGACACCCCGGCCGAGGCCAGGACCACCACGCTGAACGAGGAGCTGGGCCAGATCAAGTACATCTTCTCGGACAAGACGGGCACGCTCACCCAGAACATCATGACCTTCAACAAGTGCTCCATCCACGGGAAGAGTTACGGTGAGGCTCAGACGACCTCCGGCGAGGGGCCGAGCGGGGCTGTGGGCAAAGACGTTCAGGACAGACGTTTGGCACCGTCACGTGTGCTGTGTTGGATGTATCTCTGTTTTTCAAGCTCTCGGTGCTGAACAAATTCCCCTCGGGGCAATAAGGGTTTTCACTCAGTAGCACCCACATACACACACACACACACACACCCTCACACACACACACACACACACACACAGTCTGCTATGCACTCATCCTGAGTGTCTGTGCTCCTCTCCAGGTGATGTCTTTGACTACACCGGTCAGACAATCGAGATCAACGAGGTGAGTTGTGCTTTGATTTCTTGACGATTTGATTTACAGCTGGCATAAGCACAGGTATAGTCAACCGTTCCACGCGGAACGTCCTGACGGACGTCGCCCTTTTTGGGTGGGTTGAGATGTACCGCTTCTCTCCGTCTCGCCCCTTCCACTCCATCCCCCTCTCCGTTCCTCTCCTCCCATCCACCTTGTCCAGCACACCAAGACGGTGGACTTCTCCTTCAACCCGCTGGCTGACCCCCGCTTCTGCTTCCACGACCACGCCCTGGTGGAGGCCGTGAAGCTGGGCAGCCCCGAGGTCCACACCTTCTTCCGGCTGCTCGCCCTCTGCCACACCGTCATGGCCGAGGAGAAGAGTGAAGGTGCGTGACAGTGCGTGTGTGTTTCGTCCGTAGCGTGAGACGGGTTTTGGCCTGAGCTGGAATCATCCGAGCGCGCGTCTACGTCCCGCGTGTGGGCATAGAGAGAGGATTCTGGTGTTTTTTGATTGATTTGTGCAGTCGACGTTTCTGCGAACGACTTCCTGTAATGGCAGGAAATGACATCGCTCCCACAGGTGAGCTGTTCTATCAGGCCCAGTCCCCAGATGAGGGAGCGTTGGTGACAGCCGCTAGGAACTTTGGCTTTGTGTTTCGCTCGCGCACGCCAGAGAGTGTCACCATCGTGGAGATGGGCCAACAAGCCAGCTACGAGCTCCTGTCCATCCTGGACTTTAACAATGTCCGCAAGAGGATGTCCGTCATTGGTAAACAACCCCTCTGGACAAAAACATATTGTTAACAGTTTCTCTTCATTGAAGGGTATTTATACTTGAAATATTTATTTTCCTGCTTTGGCAATGTCTGTGTGTGTGTGTGTGTGTGTGTGTGTGTGTGTGTTAGTGCGGAGTCCAGAGGGGAAGCTGTCTCTCTACTGTAAAGGAGCTGACACGATCATCTATGAGAGACTGCACCACTCCTGCAGCAAGCTCAAAGATGTCACAACAGAACACCTCAATGTGAGTTCAAACAAATGTGGGCAGGTGAATCACTGAGGTGAATGGGGTTTTGAGTGTGTCAACATGGGAACATCATCACGTCTATGTCCTGCCAGGAATTTGCAAACGAGGGCCTGCGCACCTTGGCCCTGGCCTATAAAGACTTGGAGGAGGACTATTTCAGCCAGTGGAAACAGCGCCACCACGAGGCCAGTACCTCTCTGGAGGACAGAGAGGAGAAACTCGACCTCCTGTATGAGGAGATTGAAAAAGACCTGCTGGTATGAAAGCCAATACGTCTGATAAGTAATTTTTGTCAGTGGATAACCTCCCATCTTTACATCTCTTCTATTACGTCTCCCCTCAATTTGTTTAAGTTTTTTATATTTCTGTGTGTGTGTTTTTCTCTGTGTGTGTCCAGTTACTGGGAGCGACAGCCATCGAGGATAAACTGCAGGACGGAGTACCTCAGACCATTGAGCTACTCTCAAAGGCTGACATCAAGATCTGGGTGCTCACTGGTGACAAGCAAGGTAGGAGCGAGTGTTGCTGACTAGCTGGAAGCGTTCTCGGAGGAGCAGACCGATGAGTCGAGCTGTCATCGAATACATGAGGCCACTCTGGCTATGGACGGTTTTGCCTCAGTTATTATTATCGGGTCCAGTGCGTACGTTTGGTGACTTCACTGACCTATTCGAACGTCACCAAACAGAGACGGCGGAGAACATCGGCTACTCGTGCAACATGCTGCGGGAGGAGATGAACGAGGTGTTCATCATGTCGGCGAACAATCCGGAAGATGTCAGACAAGAACTAAGGTCAGAGAAACTGTTTTGATGTTGAACATTCTACCCGAGGCGTGGGTTACATTATACCTGTCCCGCCCACATTTTGAAAAAGGCAAATATGCCCCCGCCCCCCCCCCCACACACACACAAACACACACTTTTGATTATTACAATTTGTTTAACATTTCCTTTTTTACTGCCACATTATTAAAGAAAACTGTCCCCCCCACATCTGAAAACACACCTAGCTACACCCCTGCATTATATTCATGTGTGTGTATACTGACGTGGGCTTTATCCCAAATACAACCGTGCTCTCACATTCTACCCCACTTGAATTTTCCTCCAAATATGATATCCTCCAAATATTAGCAAAGACATTCTTTAGACACATGGAACCAACCCCCTTTTCGGTCTTTGAGAAATGAGACTCAGGAGAAATGTCTTTGGGGTGTACGCAGGGATGCGAGGACCACTATGAAGCCTGAAGCTGATGAACTGATCTGCATGCCAGAGAGGACTCTGGGTAAAGGTCGTCAGGTGGTCGTGGACGAGGAGGTGTCCGGAGAGTACGGCCTGGTCATAAACGGACACAGTCTGGTAACCGACAAGGAGATGCATTATCACTGTCTGTCTCATTGTTTCAACCACTGAAACATAATCGTTGCAGTTTTTATCGAGATAATCGGAAGAAACACTTAAGTGAAACGTAGTCATAAACCTTTTCCTACTCAAAAACATAATCAACTTAAACAAGAATTAGAACAAATAATACAAAACCACCAGAGCCAGTCCAAAAACGAGAGAAAAAACAAACCAGCCAGCCAACACAGACAATATATTGCTGCACATCACGTCATTGTAAACATGTGTGCACGCTTCTGGCTTAAATTGCCCGCACATGAAGCCACAGCGTTTATGATTGGAGCCGCACGCGCTCCGCACGGGCGTCCTCGTCTAGACCAGGCCAGGAACGCGAGGCTCTTCCCCCGCATTGGCTGTGTTCCAGTGTTTGTGTGGTTCTCCGCGCAGGCGTACGCCCTGGAGCGGAGCATGGAGCTGGAGTTCCTGAGGACGGCCTGCATGTGCAAGACGGTCATCTGCTGCCGAGTGACCCCCCTGCAGAAGGCCCAGGTGGTGGAGCTGGTGAAGAAGTATAAGCAGGCCGTCACCCTGGCCATCGGGGATGGGGCCAACGACGTCAGCATGATCAAGGGTAGGACACGGGAATGGCAACACCTCTTCGGTCGTCGGACTGAGCCCTTGGACGTGCACTTTAATATCGCTACGATGATGTGTTGTTATATGTGACCTGGACGTACCACCATTCTTTGGGATTTGAATCAGAATCAGAAGAATCAGAATGGATTCAGATTCAAATCCCAAAGAATGGTGGTGAGAAGTCGAGGGTGCCACTGGAGATTTTGTCTGTTTTATAATGGATTGTATTTGTTGAACTATTGTACAGTATTAACTTGCGACGCTTTGTCTTTATCTCCATCCGCCCCCTCCAGCCGCCCACATCGGCGTGGGCATCAGCGGGCAGGAGGGCATGCAGGCGGTGCTGTCCAGCGACTACTCCTTCGCCCAGTTCCGCTTCCTGCAGCGCCTCCTGCTGGTGCACGGACGCTGGTCCTACCTGCGCATGTGCAAGTTCCTGCGCTACTTCTTCTACAAGAACTTCACCTTCACCTTTGTCCACTTCTGGTTCGCCTTCTTCTGCGGCTTCTCGGCCCAGGTGAGAGACTTTGATTTGGAAAAAAAAAATCTTTATTGGTGCGGTCGAAACTGCCAGCGATCCACCACAGTAACATCAACCATTTTGGATCCTACTTATATGGAAATGTTTAATGTCTTTAATGTGCTAAACCATCTCTTTCAGACCGTGTACGATGAGTGGTTCATCACCCTGTATAACCTGGTGTACACAGCCCTGCCTGTGCTTGGAATGAGCCTGTTTGATCAGGTTTGCGACAGCTTTGTTTGCAATGTGTTTGTGTATTTGGGCACAATGAATCCACTCTTGCTTGTGCGATCTGTGTGTGTGTACAGTGCCATAAAAATAGACTCTCCACACACCTCCAAATAACCTCTAACTCTTTGTCATGTGTCCCTCGTGGGCAGGATGTCGACGATGCGTGGAGTCTCCAGTACCCCGGGCTCTACATGCCCGGACAGCTCAACCTGTACTTCAGTAAGACGGCCTTCTTCAAGTGCGCCCTGCACAGTGTCTACAGCTCTGTGGTGCTCTTCTTCATCCCCTACGCCGCCATGCACGACACGGTCCGGGACGACGGCAAGGACATCGCGGACTACCAGTCTTTCGCTCTGCTGGCCCAGACCTGCCTGCTGCTCACGGTCGGCATCCAGGTATGGCTGAAGGAGGAGGAGAGGAGGGGACGAGGAGAGGAGGGGACAAGGAGAGGGGAGGAGAGGAGGAGAGGAGGGGAAGAGGAGAGGAGGGGACAATGAGAGGAGAGGTGGAGAGGAGGGGACGAGAAGAGGAGGGGACGGGGAGAGGAGAGGACAAGGAGAGGAGGGGAAGGGGAGAGGACGAGGAGAGGAGAGGAGGGGAGAGGACGAGGAGAGGAGGGGAAGGGGAGAGGAGAGGAAGGGGAGAGGAGGTGACAGGAAGGGTAGAGGAAGGGAAGGGAAGGGGAGAAGAGGTGACAGAAAAAGGAGAGGATGGGAAGGGGAGAGGAGGTGACATGAAGAGGAGAGGAGAGGAGGGGAAGGGGAGAGGACGAGGAGAGGAGGGGAAGGGGAGAGGACGAGGAGAGGAGGGGAAGGGGAGAGGACGAGGAGAGGAGGGGAAGGGGAGAGGAAGGGGAGAAGAGGTGACAGAAAAAGGAGAGGATGGGAAGAGGAGAGGAGGTGACAGGAAGGGGAGAGGAGGGGAAGAGGAGCTGCTGCCGTCAATCTTCGGCTTCTTTTCCATTCTCTTTTGATGAAAAATATATAAAAAATCTTTTAATACATTTTGCTATTACCTTCTTAATTCACTTTTCATTGACTGAATAAACCCAACTCTGGTTAGAGGGAAACATCACGGTCTACCTTGTGTACTGTGTGTTTTGGAAATGCTGTAAAGTTTTCTCCTTTTCTTTAATCTCCAAATGCAGTTAGGCCTGGACATGTCTTACTGGACGGCGGTCAACCAGATCTTTGTATGGGGGAGTCTGACAATGTACTTTGCTGTCACGTTTGCCATGTACAGTGATGGAATGTACCTGATCTCCCCTTCCTCCTTCCCGTTCATTGGTGAGCAGTCCTCCCTTCCCCTCAATGCAAGTCACAAAGCATGAGCTCACCGTTACCGTTTCACTTTCTACACTTTATATTGATTGGAAATCAACTCGTGTAATCGTCCACCGTGACGTCTGACATGTGCGTGTGTGTTTGTCTGTGTGGGTATTTTTGTATGGACACGTTGGTGTCTACAAACACTGAACCGTCAGGCACAGCCAGGAACTCTCTAAACCAGCCCAATGTGTGGCTCACCGTCCTCCTCACCGCCATACTGTGTACACTTCCCGTGGTGGCATACCGCTTCCTGCTGATCCAAATCTGCCCCAGCATCAACGACAAGGTTTGGACAAGTTGTCAGTCACATTCAATGTGAGGGGTCCTCACGACCCACACTTCGTGGCATGAACCGGAGAATTCAATTTACGAATGATTTAGTACCTGATGACGTATAGTTTATCTATACATTTACTGTGTTTATTGCATTATACTTATTGTTATTACTTATTCTATCAGTACGTTTGAAAACATTCCTGTATTGGAATACTTGCCTCGGGGGGAATGTCCCTGTACTTACTGTAAGTCGCTCTGGATAAGAGCGTCTGCTAAATGACTAAATGTAAATGTACTTACTATACTATTCTAAGTTCTCTCCTGGGACAAATAGAGCATTCGATTGAATTGAAAGAATTAGCAGCAAATCCTGGTACGATAGCGCATGGCAAACACGTATGGATACACTTGCCGAATCCTCCGTCTCTCTCCCCTCTCCCCTGCCCCCACTACAGGTGACGTTCAAGGTGAGGCAGGCCAAGACGGCGCCCCCCCCGCAGGCGCGCCGCGTCCGCATCCGCAGCTCCAGCTCCCGCCGGTCGGGCTACGCCTTCTCCCACGCGCAGGGCTACGGTGCCCTGGTGACTTCGGGACGTTTCCTGCGGCGGCCGGCCGCGGCGCGCTCCGCCGGGTTCACGCCGACGGGCCGGAGCACGGGCTTCAGTCCCATGGGCCGGTCGGCCGGGTACAGCCCCACCGGTCGGCCGCAGAACTCCAAAGTGGATGGCGTGGAGGTGACGTCTCTACAGATGTACCGCCAGACCCATGACCCGGCCCTGTAAAGGAACTCCTGGGGAACCATTGACGCTGTTTTCCTTTTAAGAGACAATCGAGGAGAGAGGACTGCGATTCAATAAACACCCAATGTGCCTATCAAATACATCTTGACCAGTTTGGGGAGGGGAGATTATAGCTGTTAAGATGAAACACTATTCACGAAGGAAGAGTAAGTGTTGTGTTGTTTACAGCGCTTAACCATTCCTGGACCTTACAAGGTATTTCTGGTCCACTGATTAGTATTGATAATTATACTCGATTATACGGGATATAATAATTGATCACTATTATCTATACTCCTAAGTATTACCTGCATACTTCATAAACCACACCAGATTAGTTTGTCAATGGTTTAAATTCCTTCATATATCCCGTTGCAACATTGTGTATCAGGATAATAGGACCCACTTCCCAAATTCATCCATTGTTATTTTGTTTGAAGTGTTGAATAAAACTGGCTTCTTTCAAGTGATAGCAGCCTGCTATTCACCAGATGGTCAAACAACCTTACTGTTGCCACCTGGACGAATGGCCTTGCGGTTCAATCCCCACTGGCATTTCAGGAAACAGACATGAAAATCCTCCCCTCATGTCTCAAATATTTGAAAGAAAACACGAGTTACTGTAGGAGATGGATGAAACCTTATACCTTCTGTAGCTTTTTTTGGAATGTAAACAAATTGTTTGTTGTGGTCATGAGAGGGTGTTAACTGTGGACGGTATAACCTTTTTCTATATGCGGACCAGACAACATACCAAAGTGTTCTACTTACTGTGCATCAGGTCTTTCCTTGTACTATTTCTTTTTTACATTTCTTTTCTTTTTTACTGCATTTAAGTTCACAATTTGAAAAGCGTGTTTATTTTTGGTTGTTATCGGTACAGTTGTATCAGTCTTTATCAAGGACTTATAAAATATTTTGTGGAGAATATTTGCTTTCAGTTTGTGTAAAATTCATCCCATGACGTGTCCTTGGGCAAGGCACTTTACCCTACTTGCCTCGGGGGAATGTCCCTGCACTTACTGTAAGTCGCTCTGGATAAGAGCGTCTGCTAAATGTAAATGACAGGGGGATCCATTGGAAACCTGTTTTTAAACTTATGAACAGGAACATGCATGCTTCAGGTCAAAATGTTGCAATGATGAGCAACTAAAAAGAAATGCTTAAAGGTAATTGCATGCTCATCCTATGACCTACCGAAGATCCTCTAACCTTTCATGTAGAATTAAAAGCTTATCTTTAAAAACAGCCCACTTTAAAGACATCACAATGTGTATGTCAGGTTTCCTTGAAAAAAAATATGAATCCAGTCATTGAAAAAGCAATCACATTAGTAACCTAATTTCATTTCACTCAGCACTTAGTACCAGGGGTTGGGGGGTAAAATTGATTCACATGAATCGCGATTCAGTCTTATAGCGATTAACTTTCTTTTTTATGTAAGCATATATTGAATCGCATTTTGATAACTCAATTGTGAATCAATTTATCGAATCGTGACCCCAAGAATTGAATTGTGAGGTACCAAAAGAGTGAACTGTTTTATCAGCTAATAGACTGGAAGCTGTACATTTCTGTTTAACAGAGGGGAACTTGTGGTGTAGTGGGTTGAGAACAAATGCATACACCACAACAACCTGGGTTCAAATCCAGCACAATACGTAATGCCAAAGACATCCGTGGGAAAATACTTTAACAGCCCACCTTAAAAGACATATTTTCAAAAAGTAAGTTTTGTCAGGGCCCTACTTTTTTCACAAATGTATACTTTTAATCTATGCTTAAATAGTAATCAAATATAAATAAAATTATTTTTTTATACCGTAATGGCAGTCGTGTCCTTGTCCTTTGGTAATGTAAAAACGTATTCCCCATGAAAACTTAACTTTCTCCAAATATCTGAACATTGGCATTAGATATTTATTGAAAGGTTTGAAGGTGAGCAAAATAAAATACATACACACATACTTGTAGAGCTCTTTATTCACAGTTTAAAACTTTCTCTTCAAAAAAAGCATTGCTTTTTAATCGGTTATCAACACATGACCCTCCAATCAGGGTGTCTCGGATAGCGGTCAAGTCAGATTGTTGCATTGTTGATTGTGGTTTCACTTTCTCTTGTTGTAATTGCCTCCAACACTTGTATTTACCATTACATTGGATTACAGGAAGTCGACCACACCTAATCTTGAGATTACCAAGGAGCAATGGTGTTGTCGTCATATACTGTCGTTAATCAATTCTCACAAACTCGAACAACAAATTGAGAACAAAGAATCCCCTCTCCTTTCCAATGATCAACATTCAGAGGCGGAACATTTCAAATCGAAACTTTAAAAAGGCGCCTCTATAACTCTGTCATGTGTGTTTTGGTTCAAAACTTTGTGTCAGCGAGACGAGAGGCTTCCGACATGTGCGTGTGCACATGCACATAAGCCCAGAGTCCAGTCCCAACAGCCCTGCATCACACAGCAATCCTCCTCAAGGTGGAAGGCTTCAGTGCACACGGCTCAGCCTTCCTCCTCTTCACATGTAGAAAATATGGCACTGACCGCTGAGGTGACCAGCTCATCGGCAACGTCAGTCGGGAGCAGCTCTGTGCGGAGCGGCCAAGGCACTCAGGATGTAGGCCCATGTTCCAGCGGCAGGGCCCACCTCCTGGTGTAGGCACCCGCTGGACCACGCAGGAAACGAGCTCGACAGCCTCAAGAAGATTAGGGAGCCACTTGTAGTGAATAGCACAAAAAGGCCAAATACAATACTGATGTTTCATTACTGAGCCTGACTTTAGACATCTGACCAGGGTTGGGGCCTCCAGGTAGCTCACAGGATAAAGAGTGAGTACCGTGTCAGGCCTTAGCGCAGAGGCCTGGCCGTGGCTGAGGCCTTACCACAGAGGCCTGGCCGTGGCTGAGGCTGCACCTCTCCCTTTCTCCCTGCCTTTCTTGTCACACATGACTGTCACATAAAGCATGAATTATTGCAATGGCAATCTTTAAAAGACAAGAAATTACAGATTCAACAAGTGTCTTATATTCTGAAATGGATTATTGCACCTTGAAACTGCAGTACCCCCATGGAGATCAAACTGTGCTCGATGGGACATGTTAACATGGCTCAATGAACACACTTCTACAACATCCCCCCCCCCCCACCCCCCCCCCAACCAGCATACAAATAAATAGCTTATTTCAACTTACACTAAACATAAGAAAGTTTCTCTCTGTTGTGGTTATTTTTTCAGAAGGGCAGCTTCGAGACAGGCGTCCAGATGTCCGGGGCCATCCACTCAGGCTGCGGCGGGCAGCCTCATTTCAACGCTGCGTCACGCCCAACGCTCAAATCGCTTGCTCCGCGACACGCCACTTTTACTGACAATGTATCGAAACGCTTCTGGTGCTGCACAAGGGGACGACAGTTCAGCTATTGAAAGTATTTGATAGTGGCCATTAGACTCTATACTGCCTCACTGTGGGCCATGAGGCCATATACTGCCTCACTGTGAGCCATTAGGCCATATACTGCCTCGCTGTGAGCCATTAAACCATATACTGCCTCGCTGTGAGCCATTAGACCATATACTGCCTCGCTGTGAGCCATTAGACCATATACTGCCTCGCTGTGAGCCATTAGACCATATACTGCCTCACTGTGGGCCATTAAACCCTATACTGCCTCGCTGTGAGCCATTAGACCATATACTGCCTCCCCATGAGCAATTGGCAGTGATGTTAGGGCACCACTCAATCACCTGTCAACATTCTCATTTCTAACTTAATTATACAGCACTGCTTGCACTGCTCTGATTTAGTTGGGTGGTATCAGGTGCATTCCAGAGTACTTGGTACACCTCTCTCTGTACATCATATAACTATGTATTTATGTGACACTCCTCCATTCACTGATTCTTGTTGGTGATCCAAAGTTAGTAGCATTAATGTCACTGGTTTTGCACATGATACTTGTCATTTGTTGCTGTGTAGTGTTCCTGTGTCAAGTGTGTTCTGTGCATTCCCTACGCCCTACCTGTGTTCTATGGGCCGCCTTGGTGCGTGATCGTTTCTGTTCAGTACATGTACGCTTTATCCCCACGTGCTGCCCTGCGCATTACGTCTTTGGTAACCTGGATTTTTCTTTGCATTCTTCTCCGGACTGTCACGCCACCGCTTCTCTTTGGGATCGACAAAGTATATGAGCTACCTCCTGTTTATGGAGGTCAGCGCAGCCCGCTGTTGCCGCTGCCTGGGGTAGAATGTGCCGGGCGAGCGTCTATCAGAAGGCCTCGGGCGTCCCCTCCCTTCTCTCTCTAGCTGTGCTGGGTCTCGTTGTAGTCCATGATGCTGAGGTTGCGTCTCCTCGGTTGGTGGGGGCCAGCGGGAGCCGGCCGGCCCGGGGGGGATGAGGCCTGGCTGGGCGCGGGCTTCCCCTGAGGAGGAGGGGATGGAGCCTCGAGCTGGAGGGAGGAGGGCTGGAGGAGCCCCTGGTCTGGAGGCTGGCTCCCACCCTCCTCCCCCTCCTCCCCTTCCTCCTCCGCATCCAGAGACAAGCTCCCGAGCTGGGCCTCGGGCTCGCCCTCCTGGCTGTCGCTCTTGTCCTGGAACAGCCCTCGGGCGTGCATGCCCAGGAAGGACTTGGCACTGGGGTAGGATCCCACGTCCGTGGGAGCGCTGGCCGGGGACGGGGCGACGGGGGAGGAGGCCAGGAGGTGGTGGAGGGGGGAGGCCCGGTTCACCAGGGGGAGCTCCTCCAGGCTGCCGTTGGCGCTGGCGGAGGACGGGCGGCGGCCGGGGGTGGGGACGGTGGCGGAGGAGGGCGGGGGGACCCCCGGGGCGGGAGCCGGGCCGACGCTCTTCAGACCGCCCTGGGACACCGGGACGCCGCTGCTGCTGCCGTTGGGTCTGGAGCGCACACACACAAATACACATTAGGCATCACGACAAAACTATAAGGCTATGTTACTCTACATGAAGCGGGAGTACACGGCGGGGTGGCTGAGTGGGTAGAGCTTCGGGCTAGTAACCTGAAGGTTGCCAGTTTGATTCCCGGCCGGTGCACATGACGTTGTGTACTTGGGCAAGGCACTTCACCCTACTTGCCCCGGGGGGAAATGTCCCTGTACTTACTGTAAGTCGCTCTGGATAAGAGTGTCTGCTAAATGACTAAATGTAAATAGTTTGCTGGACCCCATGTTAGTTTCCTCAAGGATCACAATGACTCTTGCTTAGGGTCTTGCTGCTCTTGTTGGTTAGTGGTAACTGATTTAAATTGTTGTACTCGCTGTTAAATATTTTTTACTGTTGCTTGCTTTTCTACAGGTACACTTGCACTTACAGCGATTCATGTTGCTTAATTGTAACTTGTTTAACTACATGCTATTGTGGTTCTTCCCTTTGGCACTTATTTTGGTTGTTCACAATATTTGTGTTACAATATGTTTTGGCTACCCGCAATGTTTTTGGGGCTATCTTCTTGTTATCAGTGACCTATGCACTTTATAAAGCTCTCTCTTGGAAGTCGCTTTGAATAAAAGCGTCTGCTAAATGAATACATTTAAAAGCTACTCTGGGTCTTGTCTAGCTAGAGTTGACCTGTGGGGTGAGTAAGGGGTGGCTGTGTTTAAACTTCGGGGGCAGGTGATCGTGAAGAGTAGGAGAAAACAATAACACTGTTCTCCTCTGGGGCCATCTCATTCGTTTGAACAGGGACCAGGGCATCTCAAAACATCCCCTCCGCCAGCACCAGGCGGCTGAGGGGCACGATGGCGTGAGCGCCCCAGGCCCTGGCAGAGACGGGTTCTGTGGAGCACCTGGAGGGGCTGGAGGCCTGGTTGTCTGCAGGCTCCAGGAGGCTGCTGGAGGCCTGGGCGTGCAGGTCCAGCTGGCTGTACAGCTGCAGCATCTCCGTCTGCAGAGCCTGGGTCACGCGGCGGAGGGCGACGTAGCGGCTCTCCGACGCCTGCAGCTGGCCCCTGGGGGGGGGGGGGGGGGGGGGGACGAGGAGGAGAGGTTGGCAAAGACGCGAGACCCGACGGCCGGACGCGCGGGAGGGGGTCGGAGCAGGAACGCGTCTCACCTGGCCTTGGCTTTGAGGTCTTCTAGAAACTTCTTCTGCTCCAGGATGAGGTGCTCCTTCTTGGCCAGCTGCGCTTCGGTGTCGGCGAGCCTCTGCTGGGCGGCTTCCAGACGGCGGCTCTGCTGGGCCTCGCCCTGACGGAGACACTCGGCCTCCTTCCTCAGGGACCACTGCAGCATGAGCAGCTCCTGAGGCAGGAGAGGGGGAGGAGGGAAGGTGGGAGGGGGAGGAGGGAAGGTGGGAGGGGGAGGAGAGAAGGTGGGAGGAGAGAAGGCAAGAAGAGGAGAAGGGAGGAGAGAAGGTGGGAGGAGAGAAGGCAAGAAGAGGAGAAGGGAGGAGAGAAGGTGGGAGGAGAGAAGGCAAGAAGAGGAGAAGGGAGGAGAGAAGGTGGGAGGGGGAGGAGGGAAGGGAGGGAGGGAGGAGAGAAGGTGGGAGAGGGAGGAGGGAAGGGAGGGAGGAGAGAAGGTGGGAGGGGGAGGACGTAAGGGAGGAGAAGGAGAGCAGGTGGGAGGAAGAGAGAAGGCAAGAAGAGGAGGAGGAAGGAAGGGAGTAGGAAGAGAGAAGGTGGGAGGAGGAGTAGAGAAGGTGGGAGGATGAGAAGAGATAAGGGGGAGATGAGGTCGAAATAGGAAGGAGAGAAAGTACAAAGACACGAGAGAGGGAGAACATTGGGGATGAGGTGACACGTTCATTCAGACAGATTAACCCCGCTCTCCTCGATGCCTAAACGGTCCAGCTTGTGAGCAAACGGTTTATGGTCTCCTGGCCGTTACCTTGTCGGACTTGGGGCCCACCCTCTGGGCTTCCTCCATGCAGAGTTTGTTGGTTTCGCCCAGAAGAAGCAGCTGCCTGTTCAGCAGGAACATCTGCTCCTGCAGCTCCTCGCTATCGCTCAGCTGGAGGGGAGGGGGGGGGGGGGGAGAGAGAGAAGGGATGGGATTCAAACCCGAGTCGAACGGCTCACACTGAAGCGCAGTTTGTACGACGACGGGAATCGGCGTTCTGTGGATTGTGCATGACGCGCGTGTGGGGCAGGTGCGTGACAGCCCCCCCCCCCCTCTCACCTTCAGGGACAGCTGGGTGAGCTGGTGTTCGGCGTTGTAGGCCTCGTAGCTGGCCTTCTGCAGCTCAGACTCCAGCTCAGCCATCCTGCCTTGGCACTCCTCCAGCTCACTCTGCACACAGCCCAGTCGCAGGGCACAAGGTTCAGGGAGAGCGGAACAGGGAGAGGGTGTGTGTGTGTGTGCCTGCAGTCTCTGGGGTCTGTGATGATAGCGAGTCAGGTGGCAGGGCGGTTAGGGAATCGGGCTAGTAGTCTGAAGGTCGCCAGTTCGATTCCCGGCCGAGCCAACTGACGTTGTGTCCTTGGGCAAGGCACTTCACCCTACTTGCCTCGGGGAATACCCCTGTACTTACTGTAAGTCGCTCTGGATAACAGTGTCTACCAAATGTAATGGCATTTTTGCACATAGTTACAATATGTACGTTTCTTTAAGCGGTAAAAAGTTAGTTCCTTTGTTATAGACAGTCGAATGTAAGAGACTGAGGATCTGTGGTGTGGTTTGCTCTGTAGAAGGGACACTCAGATTGTCTTAAGGTATTTATGGTGTTGTTTTATGATACCTAACTAAGAGCCAGAGGGTCTTAGTTGGGTCTGGGGGTTGGGGAGGTGGTTATCAGTTGAGTGAGCTAACCTAACCTTTTGGCCAAAGAGATGGCCAAGGCAGACATCCTGTTTGTGTATGATTAACCATCTCCAGAACCGTGGGACACTTGGTATGGAGTCAAACTGTCACTGAGCAGTGCTGACCAATCACAGAGACCGCTATATTGTCATCAGAAGAACCATTTGTTCTAAGTTTATATAAGGCAGGGTTTTAGGGTTGTTCTTCACCACTCTTACGAACAATCTGTGTGGATAGCACCTCCTTCGTCAATGACTGATCAGCAAAACTTTGTGTAATCTTATGTAATTGTATAATCTAAAAAAATTGTATTGAAAGCGCATCTCTTGACAATTCAGATCTGCACAGTGCCACTTGAATTTGACCATTACAGGTCTTGGAGAGGTAGCCCTGGAGCAGCTGGATGTGATGAATGTGTGTGTATGTGTGTGAGTGTGAGTGAGTGTGTGTGCCTGCAGTCTCAAATAAACTTAAGTGCAGTGATTGAACAAAACAGAACGTTCTCCCGTTGGGGTCTTGGTGAGGTAGTCCCGGAGCAGCTGGATGCATGTGCATGTGTGTGTGAGAGTGAGTGTGTGTGTGTGCGGTGTGTGTGCGTGAGAGTGTGTGTGCGCGTATGTGTGTACCTGCAGCCTCTGGGTCTTGGTGAGGTAGTCGTGCTGCTGCTCCTGCAGCAGTGCAATGCGGCCGTGCAGCTGGGAGGTCTCTGCCAGCGTGTCCTGCCGCAGCTGTCTGGAGCGCTGCTGCTCCTGCTGCAGGCTGGCCTGCAGGGCCTGCTCCTCCAGCTCCTGCATCTTCAGCTGGGCCTTCTGATAGGGGCAGGAGGGGGGACGTTATCCTCCCCATTACGGTGTGTGACATGGGGCTGGGTGCGAGGCAGGCTGGACGGTTAGTGAGACAGCGAGGGCTGATGGGGCGGGTGACTACATTTGGAAGTTGAGATACTCAGGGCCTCATTTACTAACATTGCGCCGCTGCTTAGTCTGCGCCTTTGCCCAACCGCAAATAGTGGTCAATCAGCGCCCATTAGTATAAATAAACGCGCCGTTAAAAGATGGGAAAAATCGCTTACATGTTACTGCCACCATGGGTGATTCTTGAGAAAAAAAAAAAAAAAAAAAAAAGGTCAACGAACAGGAGCTAACAATATACACACCCACTTTCCCTCATACCCTCCAAGCAGCGGCAATCTGAATTTTTACTCAGGCGCTGCCTTTGTAAATACGGTGTTATGTCTTTACCCGCTATTTCACTCTGAAAATGGGCACAATCCTGTTAGCAAATGAGGCCCTGACTGTCGAAGACGAAGACCCCCAACGGCTGACTGTACTGGGAGGACCAATCCAAAGCATCGTTTTGGCTTTCAGACGGGTGTGCGTTGCTGTGACGGTATGTGTGCGCGTGTGTGTCGTTACCATGGAGAGGTTCTGCTCCTCCAGCGCCGTGGCGTTGATGATGCGCCGCAGCAGGCGCCGGTTGCGGATGGCGTGCTGCTCCCTCTTGTAGCGCTCAAACTGCAGCTGGTTGTGCATGAGGACCAGCTGGCTGCGCAGGGCCTGCGCCTCGTCCAGGGGCCCGGAGCCTGACACAGGACACACGCGGCCCCCTTTATTTCGGCCCTCTAGACCCCTCCCCCCTACGTAAGCCCCGCCCCCCCAAGGATGCAGCCGGAGCAGGGAAGGCTGATTGGAGGTACCTTGGGCCTTCGTGCCCTGTTGTTTACCTCCAAAGTGAGTCCAGTCCTCCGACTTGAATGGAACTGGCGGCCTAGGATCAAAACAGGACAGACAAGGATGGGAAGTGAGCAGCGTGGTCGTCGATCGAGCAGACACGCTGAAGGGTCAAACCAGGTGTGTCGCGGCAGGGAAACATCTAGAACATGCAGGGCAGTGGACCCTGAGGACCAGAGTTGAGAAAGATAGCTCTGAGGCAGGGTGGATATATGAGGTGGATATTCATTGAGTCAACATTGAGACTGCAGTTCATCAATTATTAACTGGACTGACTGGTTTTTTTCTTCTCCCTTTTCATTCAGCGAGGACTCGTTCAAGTCGATCGCTTTTCAACAGCAGCTCAATAAAGCCTCTTTTGCGATATGGAATGGTGGGTGAACGCCACGACTGACAGACTCGACTCCCCTCACCTCTTCATGAGTTGGCTGTGGGCGTCGTTCCCCTGCTGGATGAGCCTATCCAGAACCTCCAGGGGAGACCAGGCCATCCCCTCCTCCTCCTCCTCCTCCCCCTCCCCGCCCCCCTCTCCCCCGGCCTCGCGCCGGGACACCTCCCAGGCCTTGCGGGACAGGAAGAGGCAGGCGGCCCTGGGCAGGGCCAGCTCAAACAGAGCCTCGTACGGAGGGGCCGCGTCCCTGGGGGGCGTGGAGGGCCTCCCCGCCCCCTCCGCCTGCCCGCCGCGGACGCGGCCGGCGATGGGGGTGAACCCGGGCGGGAGGCACCAAGCCAGGGGCTGGCCGGCGAGGACGGACGAGGCCTCGAGGCCGTCGTGCGCGGGGGCCGGGGAGCCCTTGTGGAGGCTATGGTGGGAGGCTTGGAGGGAGGACAGAGAGTGGTACTCTGAGGAGATGTAGAAGGAACCGTCGGGGCCTGTTTGGGAGGCCGTCAGCTTCAGGATCTCTTCCGTGATGGAATCTGGAGGACGGTATAAGCAGGATGTGAACTCACATTACAGAAGCCATGTGCTTTCATGACTTGTAGCAGTTCCTAATAAAAAATGTATGAGAAATGACCAGGACATAAATCAACTGTTCCAATGTGCCTGTACTGCAAATAAACCTGAAGGCTAAATCAAAAACTTTCTCGGCCCACAAATCAGAAATAATCAATGTTTGCATTTTAAGGTTAGAACCATAATAAGACCAGTCTTTATCACGACCTTCAATGATGAATTACTTTTAAAGTCAATCAGTCAATGTCAAATTCCAAATGCCCTGTAAACAATCCAAGCATTATCATATAATATCATGACGGGTCTTCGTATAGACTCAAAGCCAGTGTGGTGACGGATGAGAAGGTAGACGCGTTCACCTTCCCCCTCCTCCGTCTCTGGGCTGAGTCCGTGGAGGAGGTCCACGTCGTGCTCCTGGACAAAGTGGGCCATCTCCGGCAGAGACGTGCCGGCCTTGGCTCCTGCGACACCTGGCACACACGCAGGGTCGTGGTCATTCACCTGTCTGGTGGGTGCAGCCCCGGCACTGCACACCTTGTCCTCTGGGTCACCACACAGGGCTAGTCACACAGGTGGCCACGAGGTCGAGTACACGCACAGTGGCGCCGCGAAAGGCCCCTTTTACGGAAACGTTTGGTACGACCCTTTTCGCTTGGTGGATGATTGGCGAGTGAACAGAATTTCCTTCTGAGTCAGCATTTTGAGTCAAGTACAGGCAAAAAACGTGTGCTGCGTCTCTAAATAGGGTGAAATTATAGGAATATTGTAAGAATCGGGAGTCAGATGGCTGAGCGGTTAGGAAATCGGGCTATTAATCAGAAGGTTGCCGGTTCGATTCCCGGCCGTGCCGTGCCAAATGACGTTGTGTCCTTGGGCAAGGCACTTCACCCTACTTGCCTCGGAGGGAATGTTCCTGTACTTACTATAAGTCGCTCTGGATAAGAGCATCTGCTAAAATGACTAAATGTAAATGTAAGAATATTCATAAACATTAGTAATTGCACAAATATAATTGAAACTCTTAACACATAGAACATTGACATTAATAAGCTCCAAACGAGAGCGACAGAGGCCGAGCTGCTGCTGACCTTTAGTACCGTTGTCGATGACCTCAGGCTTACTTCCATCTCCCTCTCCGATTGGCCGACACACTCCCCTCTCCAACTCTCCTATTGGTTGCCGCTGCTGCTGTCAAGACGTGTAACAGTCAGCTGGTGAACCACAGTTTTATATAGGGGCCGAGGGCTTCTCTCCCACACACAAACACACACACACATTGTACTCAGGTCCACATCAGCCGCTTTCTCCGAGCCTAACCCTGGCAGTATAGTGCAGCCCTGCACAGGACTACACTCAAAAGCCTGCTTCCAGACAGCACAGCAGGTCCACTTAGGATAGCTCAGCGCTCAGCTCTGCAGCCGAGGATACTTACACCCATAGCACGACGCCACGGTTGACCCAGTTTATACAGCAGAATAACGTGCAGCGGAGCCTGACTACATTTAGTCTACTACAAGTCTACTACTAGACTACATGCAGCCTGACTGCATTAAGGACGTTTCTTTAAACAGGACCAATCAGGACCCAGTGCACTGGTTCTGAGCTGTGTGTCTCTTCCCAAATGAAACGACAAGGTGGATGACATCAGCCAAGTACGCCATTACATTTTTCCCCTAAAGAAAACAACAACCTGTTACACACCAGCGTAACACGGTCCAGCTCTTGTCATCAGCCACAACATGTGCATTTCACAACCGCCAAGTCAGAGAGGCAGACTAAATGACAAGACGTGACAGGTGAAGGGACACCAGGCGTTAAGGGGAGCTGCCACCGCTGTACCTGGCTGGTGGAGTCGGTGGATGGCGTGCGGATGTGCTCCTCGAACGGCGCGGGGGCCAGCGGGGGGGGGGCGTGGACGGCAGCTGGCGGGGGACACTTGGCACCTGTGGTCGGACGACAGGCGACAGAAACCCCTGAGCCTTTCCTCTCCTTCGCCGAGGGGAAAGCGACAGGCGAGACCTCTCGGGTCGAGACAGCTACATCGTGCTACTTCATTATAATGAATACATGTTTGGGGGAATGCGTAGTTGTATTAAGCAGTGCCGATTGTAGACCCTTTTTAGGGGTGCTTGAGCTAAATTTCACCTCAGCACCCCTAAAAATAATAATAAAAATATTAGTGCTGTCAAACGATTAAAATATTTAATCGCGATTAATCGCATTAATGTCATAGTTAACTCGCGATTAATCACAATTAATCCCACATTTTTATCTATTCGAAATGTCCCTGATTTCTTTTTGTCCCAATCTTTTTTCAAATTTTAATGCTCTTATCAACATAGAAAAGTGGTTCGGATTGCTTTGTGCAAATATTTTTTTTATTGAAAACAACATTGCAATCGCCTGGCTTTGACGAGGGGGCAGAGAATTCGCATCAGCTGTGTGCTTGGCCATCAAGTGGTATTTCAGACTGGACGTGCTGCGATGATAGCTCAGTTTACAACGACAAAACACACAGATCACTGGTCTTGTCAATAGAACCATTTGGCAACTTTTTAAAAGCAAACTTTCCATTCAGAATCTTATTGGCATCCATTTCGGCATCTAGCGCTCGTCATCCACTCAAAACGTAACGTTAGCCTACTACCAGAGAATGTCTAATATCCGTAAACGGGCTCTGCTACTACTCTTTAGCCAGCTCGCAAGCCAAAC
The DNA here is from genome assembly GCF_054491055.1 of Hypomesus nipponensis. Classification (NCBI taxonomy): domain Eukaryota; kingdom Metazoa; phylum Chordata; class Actinopteri; order Osmeriformes; family Osmeridae; genus Hypomesus; species Hypomesus nipponensis. The sequence continues at coordinate 4,981,155 of NC_140388.1, read as the reverse complement.
GAGTGTTTGGCGTGCCTGTTGTTTTGTTTCCGGTCTAGCTAGATCCGGTGTGGTGTTGTAGTTTTTCTAACGTCTGTAGTTGTTGCAACAGCATGTGAAAAAAACTACAAAGTTTGCTAGGCCAAAAAGAGCGTTAATCGCGCGATAAAATAATTGACGCCGTTAATTTGGGTTTGCGTTAACGCCGTTAATAACGCGTTAAACTGACAGCACTAAAATATATATATATATATATATATATATATATATATATATATATATATATATATATATATATATATATTACTTATTATCATTTGATGCTGGTAGTTCATGAAGAAGGGGACATCCTTAGTTTTCATTCATTCAATTTTTTTTGCATAATAATACATAAATGTAGTAATTGTTATTGAGTGAAATTAGGGATTTATATTAGCAAGGGGGTTTAGCACTTTTGCCAGGCACTGTATTCATGTCACATTCTCATTGGGGGCTGAGCACCCCTAGAGGTCTGATCCTAGAATCGCCCCTGGTATTGAGGCAGAGCCAGAGAGAGGTCCAGTGGGCCTGGCTGTTGAACTGACCTGGTCCAGCCGGCGTGATGCTGGGAGGGCCCTGGGGGCTCTGCCAGGGGTCGGACACGTTGGCTGGGGAGATTCTGCGGGAGGTGGGGGGCGTGCTCATGTGGCACTCAGAGGAGGGGCTCCACATCGGCTTGCTCTCGGACAGGTCGCAGTTGGATATCTGCGGGGACAAGAGGTGGGACCTTGCAGTTCCAGCACATTCCGTACATTGAGCACGTACAGGCCACGCGCGAAGGCAGAGGGGGGGGGGGGGGGGGGGGGGGGGGGGGGTGGTTACCGTCGGTATGCCAAATTCTGCGGCGCCCGTCTCCAGCTCGGCCAAGACGGGCCTGTAGGAGAGCGCTTTGTCTGACTTGTTTGTTAGCTGTGTGGCTTGTTATTGGCATACTGACATACGCCATGGACAAAAGCGTTTTGAACTGATAAGGGAAGCTTAGCAGCTGCTCGACCTGTTTGGGTTCCTAAGTAATCCCAGTTCTACACACAACACAGCTGCTATAAAACAAATAGATGTTTGAACACATGACCTGAAGCGCGCAGAGGTTCAATCAAGGTTCAGTTTCACCAATGGTTGGAAGATGTCAAACTTACAACCATGTACAGGAGGGGTCCCCAAACTACGGCCCGCCAACGCATTTTGACTGGCCCTCTGAACAATGCCAGTCAAATGTATTTTTTTTTAAATACAAAAGTAAGTAAATGTTCTGATTTCAATAGCAATTAATATGAAAAAAAAGTTATTTACAATATTAATAATGTTCTTTTAATAGGATATATATATATATATATATATATATATATATATATATATATATATATATATATATAGATATAGATATAGATATAGATATAGATATAGATATAGATATAGATATAGATATAGATATAGATATAGATATAGATATAGATATCCTTTGATATGTACGAATGTACGGTGCATAACATAGTAATAAACTCATCTAACATAATAAATACATTTAAAATCATAATAAAATCTCCACAATAATACTGGTAGTAACTCCGGCCCATGTAATTTTCTGTTACAGACCGACCTGGCCCCACATTGAAGAAAGGAAAATTACCTGGCCCTCGCAGACAAAAGTTTGGGGACCCCCAATATACAGCAAGTTTATCAAAGGTTAATCTAATTTGACCACAGGCATGCCAAGGCTAACTAACAGAGAGAAGTACAACAGCACATTCATGTCTTGGTTAAAGCAGCCTTCCTCAATCCTGGTCCTCGGGGTTCAACTTTTCTGTACGTTCTACAATCTACACCAGGCTCAAATGAACAGGTCTTCACTTGGAAGAAGCCTGATAACGATCATTCATTTGAATCAGGTGCGTTGGAGCCTTTGTTAGTTTTGATAGCTCGTTTATGACTCATGATGTCAAATGGGAAACAGCTGCTCAAGCTGTTTTGTTTACCCCAACTTGAAATCTCCAGTTCCAAGATTGAATGATCTTATGCTGGGGACACACTACAGGATAATTGGGACGATTTCGCCCCTTCCGAGTTTATCACGTGAAACGAAACAATATCCAATCAGAAAGCAAGCTGAGAAAAGAAAGACAGAAGCATAACAAACGGAGACACGGCGCAGAACAAAAAGTTACATGGAATTGATTTGTGGCAACAGCAAACCCTTTAATTTTTTTCGGTGAAATGTCACTAAAAATCATTGCAAAGACTATCATCGCAGTTTCTTCCTGCATATCGACCGCCATGCTTATTCTTAAGTCTCGAGAGATTTTGCGAGATTTTGTTTTAACAGTCGGGACACAAATTGAAAATCTGTTTGTGTGTGGTGTGCTGTCTTTGTCAAATCATGGCACACCACACACTGTAGGAGCAAAATGGCTAAATCTCGGATTTTGTCTTCATGTGTGTGGTATCTCACAGTTTGAAGATCTTATAAGATCAAAAAAAAAAATTGTGTGTCCCCAAGCATTGTTTTGAATGCAACCCGCAAGTTTAACAGATCACACATTACAACCTTCCTTGGATTTTGAACGCCAGGTGATCATTCTTATTGATGGAACCATTCCATGAGTTTCCTTTGTTGACCACAGTGAACCGAAACGAAGCTCTGTATTGAGCAGTCGAGCTGAATTTCGTGTGATTAGAAATGGTGTGCTGTTCTAGAGCGAGAGCTAGTGGCGTCACCTGCAGGCAGGGGGTCTGAAGGCTGGAGAGAGACCCCCGGGAGGAGACCAGCTGGGGGAGAGACCGGGAGAGAGCAGGCTGGACCGCGGCGAGAGGGGTGGAGGTGGAACATCCTGTGGAGACAAAAGCATCAAGACGGGGCGGAAGCACACAACCGGGAGAGCACTCCAAACACTCATGTATAAACCAGTAGCTCAAACACAACATTACAGAGCAAAGTATAGGATCGCACGGCTGAAGAAGTCGTCGGCATGCCTGGTGAGTACAGAGCTTGACAGAGGACAACACGAGTGGCCCCATTCAACTCCAATACGGCTCTGGTATCATACTTCGCCATGTTTTATTCAGTGTGGGAGAATGATGGTGAGCTCACACAGTTGAGACGAGAGTTGGTTCCTCTCTGCTGTGAGCTGTTACAGCTGCATTCAAAATCCAACTGAGTCCTTTTATATTATACTGTCTATCTATCTATATACATACATGACATATTGAACGTGTGCAATCAAACTTAGCATATAACGACCCAGGATTTACGGCATAGGGGGCCAAGCACACTTTTTCAGTCATCTCTAATATGTCGTTGACCTTCAGTATGACGCTGGTTGGTCAGTCCTGTTCCACGTGCCGCCCGGCGGACGTGTGGTTGAGTACGGGGAAGGGGGGGGTCAAAATGACTCCCTGCATCCGGCTTTACCGCCATTGCAGGAGGAAGGACCGTCCCGTGTGGTTAGGGTGTGTAGGTGTGAAGCAGGGCCTGCTGATTCAGCAGGGCAGAGTGTGCGTGTGTGGTTCTGACCGTAGCTGTGGTGGTGGTCTGGGTGGGGGCTGACTGTGGTGTCGCGGAGCCGCGACGCAGGGTGGAGGGGAAGAGGGTCGGGCACGCTGGAGTAGCCCTCCTCGCACGACGCCTCCTTCGGGTCCAGAGACACTTTGGCACACTGGATCATGATGTCGTGGATCTCAAACCTCTTCCACCTAAAAGGCAGAGGACCCACAGGAAGGACGGAGTGTAAGCCACGGATGTGGAGTCCCAGGCAGGGTATGATCACAAAAAAGGATGTCCCTGACGCCACGTCTGGCCTGCTAATATAGGTGTCATCACCTGGACGGGTCCAGTTCAAGGTCCTGGGTCCCTGTCACCAGCTCTGGGTGCACCCGCACATGCTCCAACATGGGCTGAGAAAAACATCAAGTCCAAAAATATTTTATTTTTATTTTTTTACAAGCAATGTCACAGAGGGCTTCACAGAACTGCCCCTCAAACAACCTTTACCCTCAAGGTTCAAACAACTCCAACTAGTCCAGCGCCATTTGATTGAATCGTTTTCTAATAGCGGGTTACGCGGACCAAAGGCAGCTGAGAAACAAGTATGTATTTAATGACGCTGTTATCGCAAAAAGGATCACTGGAAGGAGGACTTAAGCCTTTAGTTTGGAGTTTAGCGGTACAGCGGGGGTTAATTCAACAGCCAGGAAATGTCAGCCCAGTTGTTGTGAAATGTGCAACGGTGGATGCGGAGGCGTCGATTTAATTCGGAAACCGCCTCCACAGTTTAAGAGATATAAAAATGCACGAGAATCTGCATTCCTCTGCAAGGAACCATGCACCATGTGGTTTCTGTTTTGATTGAGTGTGATATGGAAATAGAGGCGTTAATTTTGCACCGGAGATGTTGCACCGTCTTTTAACGGCCTGCCACCGCCAAGTTATGCAGAGTTGTATTCATGGTCTTCCACTGTGACTCGTTAAATACAGACTTCCTTTGCACTGACAGCTGTGATACTGGTTGAACCGCACACTTCTAGATGGCTAGTGCAGTGGCCTGCGATACGTTGCTTTGGATTAAGTGTCTGTGAAATGTTAGTTATAAAAGGGTGCGGTAAAGGGCGTGTGTAAAGGTGTGACACCCCCTCCTCGCCCGCTGTTCCACTGACAGCGATGACATAAGAGAAGTGTTTGCTCTCCACGCTCCACCGCTTGCTCGGTTAGCGACCCCACCAATACGGCCACCAGCTCCGCGTTCCCTACATCAAAACCTCCACTCCCCGCTTTGTGAAATCAGGCCATTTCCTTCCCCCCCCCCCCCCCCCCGACCGCGAAGGTGTCGAGAAACCACGGACTGAAGAGGGGCGCGCCGGTCTCAGACGCGACCCGCGGAACCCGGCGTCTCGAACCGCGGCCCCCCCCCCCTCACCTTGACCACTTCCTCGAAGGTGCCCAGGTTCTCCTTCATGCTGTAGTGGGACCTCAGGTAGGAGATGAAGTTGCAGGGGTACATGCCGTAGAGCCGGTGGAACAGGGAGTACACGCTGGCGTGCAGGTGGATCAGGAACACGCCGTGGACGTGGCCTAGGGGAGAGACGGCGAGGGAGAGACGTGCAAAAGGTGAGACGCTCGAGGGGGGAGAAACATGGCGATGGGTTGGTCACACGCACATAGGCCGAATCCCAATACTCTTAACTTCCCCTTAGTTTTGTGCGTTCCCGTGAGAGCTAGTGGTGTCACAATACTCTTTTTGAGCTAGGGGTAGGGCTAAGACGAAGGGGTATACACCCCTTAACACCAAGTAAGATCGGGAGCTTAATTGAAACCTAGGGCTATGTGAATAATGCGCGACCGGCAACAATGGTGGCCAGATCATCCAGAGAGTCCAATAAATGTAATATTGTCGACTTAATTAATAGAAAAAAAATTGACAGTCTTGTTTTGTGGTATACACAGTCCTGTACATATATTTGCAAGCATTTTCCTAATTGAAACGTTAAAAATCGCTAGTTTGGTACGCTAATATTACAGTGCTGAATTGCACAACAGTCCCGCATTTCTTTGACTAGCATGTCTACAGTTTAAAGTAATCTCCATTAGCAGCGAATTTCGTTTAAATCAGTGCATAACACTACTTGCTTTAGAGATATTGATATGTGCTAGATGACGTACCCTGAACCAAGTGGTGTCCCATCTCTTAGGGATATGTAGCCCTTACCCCTCAGTTTCAAGGGCCAAGGGCTAGGGGTAAACTAAGGGGAAGGGGTAAGGGGGAGTATTGGGATTTGGCCATAAGCTGGCTAGCAAGGAGATGGTTTGGTCGGTAGTGTCGGACAGGCACATCGAATAGGGAAGATCATGGGATCAGGAAGTCTAGCGACGGATTCCGTCGAATGCAGTGGATTGGAGGGGACTGGAATGCTATGTTTTGGAGGGACCAATGTGAGGTTCAGCAAGTGCAAAACATGTGTTCACAGCAGCTCTTTCTGTACAAGCGGATCGATTTCAACTGAATGAGCAGAACCATTCATCTCTGTGCTGAAACATGTATTCATCCCTCGTAGAAATGAGCCATTGCTAAGCCACCTGGGTTTTTTAGGCTCCAGGAAGCAAGACGGCCAAAGATGTCAAAGAAGTCGTAGATGTGCTGGCGTCCTGCTTGAGGAATCATGGGCAGTAGAGTGATCAGTACGAGGACTCCCGTTATCAACACCATCACGTCACAATCTGTCTGAAAGGGGGGGAAGAACCAAATGAGGAAATAGCAGGTTAAAAGGTCACGAACCAATGAGCATGAACCAAAAGACACCCCAATATTTCATTCACACACGGGTCAGCATAGCGTTGAAAGTGGCACCTATCGAGTGTCGTGGTATTTCACAGCGAGTACCTTAAGGCATTTGAGGACAGAGGCCAGGAGGGGGAAGCGAGTGATCTTGTGGATCCAAGATGGCTGCCTGCGGATGACGTGCCCCAGCAGGGTGAGGGTGCCCAGGCGACAGGGCGGTCTCGCCAGGCTTTCGTTGAGCTTATCAAACAGGTGCTGAGAAGCGGCAAGGAGCGGCGACACATTTAGCCCTGTTCTACTCAGGTGGTGGTGGGGGGGGGGTTTACCTTCTAAATGTATATAAGTTTGAGAGCGTGTAGCGTTGCTCACCTTGTCGTGCGGCTCCCTGACAGAACAGAGCAGGAGGATGGCCTGAGTGGAGTTGGTCTCCATGTAGTAGTCCACCAGGCCATTCAGCAGCATGCTCCCTCGATCTGACACACGCGCGCGCACACACAAACAAACAAACAGTTACTTGAGCAAGAGCAGGAATAATCCTCCCTGAACAAAAGGGGAGAGGGGCATGTTAGAAAACGGGGCAAGAGGCTGCTCCCACCTGAACTGAGGTCGTCGTTGATGGCAGCTTTGACCTGTTCGAGCTCCAGCAAGTCTGACGACTCAAGCAGCGGGAGGAGCTCGGACACGTTCGGCTGCTCTTTAGCCATGGCAGCGACCCGGTCTTGGGACCTCGGCACCTGGTCGTTTTAACCTCTGTGTCTGTTTGTTATGGCAAGAGCAACGTAACACAAGGTTTTCAGTATGTAGACAAACCTCAGTCAAACACTTTGCTAACTTAGTTGAGCCTACCAGACAAACCTTTCACCGAAAAACATGTCAGCCAAGTTAGACTACGCAACTTTATAAGTACTGTACAAGCCAGAAGGTTCAGCTGTCAAACACGACTGGTTAGCCTGAAACGCTAGCTAACGTACAAACAAAATGATACTATTCATCTGACAAATTCCAGAGAAACATCAAAATTACAGATACTAAACAGGTTGCATAATGCAGCGCCCGCCATGACGTTTTAAAATAGCATTGGCAAGTAAATGAATACACATGCTTGTTAAAACACATTGCTCATGTCCAAAACACGGGGCGCAGCCATAGTGCAAGAGTAACTCAACAACCTCTGCTCTGGCTAAAGTGAACTACTGTAGCTAGCTACAGTGCTATGTGCGAAAAAGTCTGTCAGCTGTCAGCTTCAGTTTAAATACTCACAAACGTGTAATAGTAACTGAAATAGCCTGGTAATGTTCAAATGATGATTTCCTGGATCTTAATCTAGAACACACAATTATATATGCGTCTTGTGTGTCTAGTTTTCAACTATTTCGTCTTTTAATTTACGGCAGCCTACAACCCAATCGGCGTATGTTCAACTATTTTTCACGGTTGCCAGGTTTCACGGTTATCCCTCTGTCAAGGATTTATTTTTTTAGTCTGACGCTTGTAACCACTCACCCTTTCATCTTAATATTTAAATTATTTTAACAACAAATTCATTAACATTAAACACGTTTAACACATTAACACTTTTTAGATTTTAAAATTCAGAGATAGGCAAAGATTGAGTAAACCAATAAAAGTAGTTTAGGGTGACAGTTTTAAAGAGAATGACAGGGATAAGGTCTTCTGGACCATTGCCTACAACTCCTGGCACATAGATTCCAAAAACTATGATGAATTTGGCATGACATTTTAGCCCCATACCAGGAAAAAAAGTGATATGAAAACGGAATAAAAACACAAGTTGCCACTTTCATGACCTTCCAACATTCTTCCTCTGCTCTCGCCAGCCCCCTCATCCTCTCTTGGCCGCCCACTAGCTTGATATGTGCTGTGGGGGGAATCCACAGTGGACACACTCCTCCTCACAAAGTGGTTTCAGAAAGTTACAGAAGATGAGATCTTCTGCAGGGGGGAACGGGGAGATCGAACACAATACTGTGCAAAGTTTTCTTCCAGCGATGATTTTAAAAAAAATCTCTCCCTTTAATGTTTTTTTTAACATCTTACATGCAAATACAAGTGGTCATTTGCAATAGCCTTGCTCTCTCTTTGCTGTTATGGCAGTGAGTAGCTAGAAGTTTCTGCTACCGGTAGCTGGTGATTTTTTTTAGGCCTTCTTGTACTTTCTGCCATGCAGCTGCAGGTCCCATGTGAGTGGTCACATTGTCCATCTGGCCACAGCTGGAGCAGCTTTCACTTCAGAGTGCCAGTCATCCATCTTTTGAGAAAGGGTAACCAGAGGGAGGGGACTTCTGTGGAAAGGTATCGATAGAATCCTACTCAATTGGGCTGTGCTATGTCTTGTGTGTCTGTAGGTCTGAGACTATGAATGGGAACTCTTTAAACAAGCGCCTCTCCTAAGTCTCTGTCATCTCCACACCTTTGGAATTTCCATAGTCCTTCTTGAAAATGTGGTGGGGCAGTGTGTCCGAAGTGAAGGATTGTGTGATGTTCTTTTATTATTATGTATAAACATATTTCTAAAATGCACAAAATATAAATCCTTGTCAATCCAAGCCACGGACACAAATCCATGTCTAAAAATCCATCCCAGAACCCCAAAGCTAGATCATTTTACACATGATTTTCTTCCAATTCAGCATCTCAGTACCATCGTGTTTAGCAGCTACTGAACACGCCCATACAGCAGTACTGTAAATCAGGACCGACGGCTCCCATGACCTCCACTCTTGGCCTGAAGGTCATTCTTCAGCACGTCCAGCAGAGGAGGGTGAGGGGCCGGTCTAAAGAAGCATTGAGCACTTTTCAGCAGCCTCCTTCCCAACGTCCCAGCGACGCATGGCGCCTTCCACATGAATGCTGCAATTCTGTTCATTTCTCGTGGGGACACAGAGAGTCTGACAGGTGGGGATCGACGCTTCTGAGGAGATAATTTTGACCACCGCCACATAATGTGCAATGCAGAACAACAGCATGGGTTTGGTGTGAGAAATATTCATCCGGTATTTACATTTAGGTATATAAACATACTGCTAACCTGCTCGGTTTGCCTCTTTTAACTTAAGAACAGAGGGAAGGCATACTCACTCATTTTGGGAAGGCAATCAGTATTCTTGGTGTGTCTTCTCAGGTTTAATACTGTGCACAGGGGTTAGGTGTGGTGTTGACAGTTGTATTCCACCTAAAATTGCTATATTTCGGTTGTAGCAATATTGTACATAGTTAATTTTTGAATATTGAAAGTTGATGGTTTTTGGGGTTGAACAAACCTCCCTCGCCCCTAAACAATGTTTTACATATTCTCCTTGATTAGCTGTTAGCCATCATTGCCTTTGGTTAGTTGGTAGCAAACTTCTGTCAACAATATGATGACTTTATATACATTATGACCCTGTTAAATAATTGACTGGTGTGAGGGTATTGGAACTAGACGTTGGCCCACTTTTCTGTCCCATTTAAGGTATGGAAGTGTACACACTCATACACAGTCCTTCCCTTTACTAATAGAGGGAAAGATGCAACAATTCTATTATCATAGGCCCTTCATTGTAATGAAACCATTGTTCAGCCTTGTCTCAAATGCTTGGAGAGAACATACATTGGTGATGTGGTAATACAATTCTAAACACTACACATGATCTGCTGCTGTTTTGTCACACTTAAACTTTGCCTCCTTGAAAAGCTGCTTCCCAGAATCGGAGATGTTTAATCAATAGATAGCATACCACAGCATGGACAGACTTCTCGTATAGTTATCGTGCCATTTCACGAGATGTTTCAGATCAGCCCGGAAGGGTTCTGCCATGTTTCCTCTACGCGTGTCCTGCTGGGGGGACATGACTGACAGTCAAGAGGAGACAGTCAGAGAGAGCTGTGGCCGTGCTGGTGAGGCAGGCGTGTGGGGGCCTCAGGGGTAAGGGTGCCATGCTCGCTCTCACTGCCCTGCCCTGGCCCACTGAGGTCGCTGTGTATGGAGGTTACAGCCTAGGATGTGTTTGTGACTCATTATTTCTATCCATCCATGAGCTCCATAGTTCTCGGGTGATCTGGAGTGACTGACCTGTTTGTCGGCACAGAAAGCCCATCCAAACGGATAATCAAGTGGAAACAACAGCGAGGCACTCTGCCCTGGAAAGAGAACAGGCCAGGATACCAGGAGTGGTGGCCACTGTGTGTGTGTGCGCGTGTGTGTGTGTGGTTCACTGATTGTTCACTTTCACAGAACAACAATGTCCTAAAAAAACATCATTGTGGACACAGATAATGATATTCTGCACTGTACTTGTTCTGCATTCTAATATGGAATCCTAGAAATTCATAACAACTCTAGAGTATTAAATGGATCCAAACAGTCACATTTAGTTTCAAACTGATAACATATAGGCCTAAACATTGATAAACCGAAAGATCCCACTACATTAAAAAAAAAAATCCCCTCATGGTTGCAAATATGAGTATGCAACAGCGTGTTTATGCAACAGCGTGTTTAACCAGCTATCTTTAATTACCGATTTAAAAACAGAAGACGCACTATATTTCTCTCTATCTTTGGCGAATACATGTCTCCTTCACACCGTTTCTTCTTCCAGACCTGTTCGTAAATTATTGCTCCCTCGCGAGGGGGGATGAGCCTGCACATCACCATCCATATAGCCTATGTTTGTTTCCTTGGTAACCCGGAGTCTAGATGAATTTCCGTGCGATAGCCAACGAGTATGGTAATTTAATGAGATTCTATTCACTGTTTTAAATCGACGTCCATGGTGCCCCACGGCTTGCACAGTATTTGAAAAGAGTATTTCTACTTTAAATGAATAAGATATTCCTGTTGCGTCTCATCAATAAAGATCGATAGACCTTGTAGCCTAGATCTATCATCGACATTGCATTGATAATACACATGATGCACCACACATAATTTATCTGAGTAAACGTGAATCATGAAATGTTTTCATGCCGAAGAATCCTTCTAATCCACGTGCAGAAGTATGCATCTGTCATTGCATTGCCTACGTGTATTAGTCAAGCACGATGACTGAACATAGCCTGCGTTATTAACTCACATTTAAATTCAGAAACACAATCTGGCATAGTTATTTTTTTGCATTCGGTCATATTGTAAAAACGCTCGAGCAGAGCATTAAAGCGCTTTTGCTTGATTTCGTGATCGCGCATGGTTGCGCGCTCACAATTTCAGGACCAAGGACAGCCGCTCGCGCCGTGCATCAGGTCATTGGACCTTCGGCAGACCAGAATATAAGTCGTATTCGTGAGTATAGGATTTAAGCAGACATGCAAGACCAAGAGGAAGAAAGCAATGCAAGATTGGAGACAACGAATTAATCTATCTATTAATAATTCATAATTGAGTCATTTTGCAATGATCTAATAATATCAACAGGGTACCGTAATCCAAACAGTTGCTCTCTTTTTATTTTTATGGTGCAGGTGATGAAGAAAGGTCATTTTGAAAGCGACAACAGCCTGATGCACATTCATCTATAGAGTTTATTCATAACTGCAATACGCTGGTATCACTCGCAGGGTGTGGAGTACGTGGAGTCCTATGTAAACGGGATGTGTCTACGACACACAACGAATCAACAGTAGGTTAACAATTCAGTTCGGGACCAGTACAACCATGCGTTTTTTATTTCTCCTTGGCATCTTCATCTCCTGCTCCTGCGCCCGTGGAGGCTGTGAGCCGAAGATTGTCAACATCGGAGCGGTTCTGAGCCAGAAAAGGTTCGAACAAGGGTTCAAAGAAGCAGTCGCCCAGGCCAACACACTGTACGGGAAGGATAAGTTCAAGCTGAACGCCATCTCTGTTACTCACAAACCCAACGCCATTCAGATGGCCCTCTCAGTCTGCGAGGATCTCATCTCAAACCAGGTAACGTCTGACCACAGCGCCACGGTCTCTTTACAGAGACAGTGCCCCAGTATTATGACAGTCTACTAGTGTTTACAACGCTGCTCATTGGGAGGGAAAGGAGGAGAGGAAGGGGAGGGCATCACAGGGGAGAGGGATAAGAGAGAACATGATTTGGCTTGATTCATGTAATGAGGGTGATCTATAGCCGATTGCGAATATTGTGAGAAATAACAACGTCATGTAGGCAAAAAATAATATTTTTTACAAATATTATAATTTGGCTTGTTGAATAGAGGAACCAGTGATTTCTAAAAGCAGAAAAGTGTACAAAATGAAAAGATGCTATAGGAACCCACAGTAAAAGATGAAATCCACTGACAATTTTATTAGAGCCCTTCTTTGACTGGTTCTGTGTAGAACCATTTTTAGATCAGGCAAGAAAACAATTTGGAGCCTTGACGGTGTTAGAGGGCAGCTGTTATTACAATTGGTTCTAAATTGCATAATTTTGTTTCCGACCTAAAGAGCCTTTTATCATCATTTTACAGAATAGTTTTTAATGAGTCTGAAAATGATGGCTTCAGCTCATATTTGGCTTGTAGCCATATCCACAAGAGTGATAATGAAACCCCTATTTAAAATATGTCCTTCAATTTCAGAACTGTCCTCATTCATGAATAGGTCTTGCTCATGGTGTGCACATGGAACACAATACATTTAATCAAAATCTGTTAGTGTAGTCCATACATTGTTGTAATCCATTAGGTTAGTTTTAGGCTGGTTTAGGTGCAGTTCCACAAGCGTATGTAAAGCCCTGTGTGAAAAGGTTTTACAAATCACAAATTATTTGATTTGATATTAAAAAGACCCTCCTTTTTAAAAAAAAGCAAAAAAGAAACAATAGGCTCAAACTGGTTCTAAACCCTCCAAGACTGGAAACTGATCTCTGATAGGATTCCACGTCAGAGGATTACATTAAACCACAGCTATGATTTAACACAATGGTCGTTTGGTGTTTGATGGGGGTCAAACAAGCTAAAACATTCAGTCTGATATGGTGGTGAAGTGCTGTATCTGACCGGGCCTGTTGATAACTTAAAGTAAAGGTGATGGCAGGTCGATACTAGCATCTAGAAGCTTCATAGGAGATTTGTTTCTCGGCATTCCTTTTCAAAGGAAAATTAGGCCAACATGGCGCCAGGCAAAAGGGCTGACAGCTGCTTTGTTGCTGTTTAGAGCAGCATGGATACAGTGATGGGAGGAAGATTATAGCCCAGTCACCACCGTGGCAGCAGGGCGTAGAATGCTAGTGGTGAGAAGTTATTGAGGACTGTGTCTCTCTGCTTACATGCATGTGTGTATTCAGGGGTGCTGTAAAAAGGTTATAATCAAGGGGCATGAATGGACAGGGCTTACATAGTCCCCAGTGATGATCAGAAAAATATGTGATATATATATATGTATATATGTATATATATGTATATGTATATGTATGTATAATCACATATTTTTCTGATCATATATATATATATAATTTGTGAGGTCATTCATTCCTGGTCCCTGTAATACTGGTATTTACAGGGTCGGATATTTGATTGGTTCGAAAGTGAGAACACTGACCACATCACGCACCCGAACACCTGAGTACATTTGATAGCAGTCTAAGCTATTCTAGCATTTACTCACATCTCCCTTCTTGTGATGGGCAAATTGATTTGGGAATCATGAGGTAGTCAGGTGACTTTTCTTAAGAGTTTGCATTGCCTATTCTACCATTTTTGCTCTTTTTAAGAAATTTGATGTACACCCAATTTCATCTTTCACCATTCTTGTTGACAGAAATTTACTATTTATAGAATAAATTGACCATGTTTTGGGATTATTTAGCATAATGGCGGAAAATAATAAGAACAATGCAAACTATTCCAAGACGAAGGATCCAGCCAATTGATGTCTGTATTGCTAGGTGTGTAGCCCCGTCGTCCAATAATGATGTCTCCCGTCTCCCTGCAGGTGTATGCTATCCTAGTGAGTCATCCGCCCCAGTCCAACGACCATCTAACCCCAACGCCAGTCTCCTACACCGCCGGCTTCTACCGCATCCCCGTGGTCGGGCTCACCACGCGCATGTCCATCTACTCCGACAAAGTAGGCCGAGGCCATCCTCTTCGTCATCATCATCATCATCATCCGTTTCATTCACCGACATCGACATCCTCATCTTCCGTGTCATCGGCGTCATGTTCCGAGATTTTGAGATGATCACAATGTCGTGACTCATCATCACACTCACGTTTACATGGGAGTCAATTCGCAGGCGCTTTTATCCAAAGTGTCATGCAAATAGTGCGTTTTGAATGCACAGCAGAACTTCATGTGTCAGATGAGTATAATGATATCCCTATTTCGGTGGTTCGGGCCAAGGAACGATTCGCATTTGACCAGGCACGGGTCCAATCCCTCCTATTTGTATTCCTCTTTCCTTCTACACCTTTTCCCCCTCCTCTCTTCTAACCCCTCCTCTCCCCCAACCCCCCCCCCCCCCCCCGCTCCAGAGTATCCACCTGTCCTTCCTACGCACCGTCCCGCCCTACTCCCACCAGGCCCAGGTGTGGTTCGACATGATGCGCGAGTTCCGCTGGAACCACATCATCCTCATCGTGAGCGACGACCACGAGGGGCGGGCCGCCCAGAAGAAGCTGGAGACGCTCCTGGAGGAGAGAGAGACCAAGGTGAGGCAACACGGAGACCCCCCCTCCCCCCCCCCCCCCGACGACCTTGTACCTTGTCTGTTGTTTGTTTCGGGCGTCAGTCGGTATGTGCAGCGCTATCTGTGTGTCTGACGACTCAGAACCACCATGTACTGTTTGTACTGCGAGTGATCCCGGTTTTTTTTCTTCTGTTGCGCAAGCTTCAGTCACCTCTCCCCATCTTGGCAAACTTGATTTATGCCAGAGGCCTTAGCTGCTTCATTAACTGTCCACCTGGCAAAAACTCTTCTGCTCATTCCACGTTCTGTTGCCCATAGTTAGATTGTGTGTCTATCCACAACTACAGCGCAAGGCGGGACCCTAACCTGGTGCTCTGCAAAACATCTGACAGCTACCAATGTACTTGGACCAGGTTCTAGTTAGATCAGGTTCGAATTGGTTTGGATAGGTCAGGGTTTGATCGGTCTCGTGTCGTGATCCACAGCCACAGGTAGATTCTGATTGGGCAGGCTCTTTATCCAGGTGGTGATGTCTCCGCTTTCAGAAATGCCCCATCCCATCAGAGGTCACATTCTAGTTTATTGCATTCGAGATCTGGTTTTATAAGGTTATGAAAACAAAACTTGCCAGTTCTTATTCATCGGTTGCAAAGTCAAATTTAAATAAATGATGCTGACATTTGTATCATGTTGGATATCTTAAGGCGATGATCTTTCGACTTTCAGCTCCTCAGCCCACTCACTGCACTGATACTGCAAGGTCGAAGGCCCATACATAATGAAGGGTCTGTTTCTCAAGCTACACGCTCTGTGTTCTTCAGGACACCCTCAGAGAGATGGGGAGGGGGTGGTCAGAACTAGGTTGCAGGAGATGATAGGAAAGGAAGAGTTGCAGGAGTGCAGGATGAGTCAACCGGGTGACGTTAGCTAACGGCTAAGGAGCTAGGTGCATTCACCAACAGATGAGCTCTGTTAGATTCATCAATACCATTTGAATGCCATTACGCAAGAGAAACGTTTGGTAGGCCATTTTGTAGTGTTTGAATTTGTTTGAGTTTAGAATCGTCTCTCTCGTTCACTGTTCACTCTCCCTGTTTCAATATGGTCTAAGATATAAAATGGATATTTAATATATTTATCTTTAGACAATCCTTCTGTGTATACTGCACAGTGTACGTATCTGCTAAGTAATATGTGTAAAGAATGTTGTATATCATGAACCATATTTTGCCAGATCACTACACTACTACTACAGTATAGCTGAAGTGTAGAAACCCTCAGGAGCACACTCTCCATTAAGTGGTCTAACCAATCCAGGTGAACGCAAGGATCTCTTATTAATGCAACTTGTTTGATCCATTTTGATTTGTTTCAAGGATTGAAATCATTGAGACTTTCATGTGTAGGTCATTGTGTGTGGGTGCCGTTCAAAAGACAAAACGGGCAGGACTGATTTATTGCTTTTGAATGAGGCGTGGTAGTACTGCAAGTGCCAGGAGCGTAAGGAACCGCAATGTTAAGTTTTTCACGGTACAAGTAGACCATGGCATTGGTCCATCTGCAATGGAGGGACTTACCCTGCAGTCATGGCTGTGTCGACATGCTAGATTGAACCCAACTCAGAGATAATTCAGCATTTAAGACTAATGAAATGAGAAAATGTGATGTGCTTTTAGTCAACATTTTTAGTCTGTTAGTTTGGGTGATATTAAAATACAAAAATACAGTTTTTATATAAAGATAAGTCTCAGTCTCAGAATTTTGATGGGAAGAACATTAAGAAATCATTTCTTCCTCAAATGTTTTATGGCCAGATGTTTAGAAATATTTTCATGTGACATTGGATTTGGTTGATTATGAAATGTCAATTAAGTTAAGTGGTCTGGTGCTGTTGTAAAATTGTTTAATTTCTCTTATCACAGTTTTATACACTCATTATGGATTATATGCTTAAATTAAAGGTTTGCGGAGACAGAATAGAATGTTGGATTTAGGTCTGTCGGAAAGCGTCTAGATAAACCAACATCTTGAACAAGTTGATTTTAGGTCTTGACGTCATGAATACAAGCAGATTAAGACATCAGGTTCTAAAATAAATATATTACAATCAAACCAGCCTGTCAGGATTTGGAACATCATGGTACAGGTAACAGACAGAAACACAATCGCCCAGCCAACTCCTGCTCCTGTCAGCTGATCAAGCAGCCAGCCATTCCACCAATCGGTGTGTCAGATAACTTGCACAGCACCCGCCCCTGTGATGTTTTGCGAGCTCCAGAGTTGGAAATCCCAATTTGAAGCAGAAAAGTGTAGATCTGATGGAATGCTTTACTGCACATCATTTTTAATTGTTTATAATATTCTTCTGTGTCTGCATATTTTCTCTGTGCACATTACTCATCAGACTAAAAACAGGAACTATGAAAACCTCGACCAACTGTCCTATGACAACAAGCGAGGACCTAAGGTATACTTGCATGGTCAATGCACGCCGCCCACCAACCTCAGACCGTAGCCAATAGCAACCAATCGAAACAGTCAACCAACCGATATCCAGAGATACCCTTATCCTGGTGGCACGTCTTTTTTACCTCTTCTTTTTATGATTTTGATCGAGAATGGGTTTTTAGTCTCCTCCTTTTAGCCAAATAAACGCCCCACCCCCCTCACCTCTTTCTTATCAACCTCAGTTCAAACGTTTGTGTCCAGGGTTGCATGTTGTTCAAATCAAGGAGATTGCAAGTCTTTTTTTTCTTTTGGAGCGAGCCTGTGGAGATCTGGCCGTGTGAGATCGCCACTAACCAGATGATACCTCCGAACGTTCTGCGGCATCACCTCCTCACCCCCCCCCCTTCCTGCTCCTCTTCCTTTGGGAAAGAGACATTCATCTCCACCAGCACCCTTTCTTTATAGTCCAACCCCTTGTTTGATTTGCAGTTCCTCCTCCTCTTCCTCCCCCTGCTCTTCTTCCTCTAACATGCACGTCCCTATTGGAGCCTGATAACCCTTTTTGCATGCACCAAATTTTCCCCTTCTTCCCAGCTTCAATTTTTTTTTTCTTTTAGATAACCTTGGAGATCTTTTTTTGTCCCTATTTTTCCCGCCTCTCAGCTATGTTGCTGTGAGGGGGCGTGGGGCTGAGTGGGGCATGGTCCAGGGCTGGGTGGCTGGGTTTTCCACAGGGCTGATGATATCCCCTAACCAACCACAGGCAGAGAAAGTTCTCCTGTTCAGCCCAGAGACCAACCTGACGTCTCTGCTGCTGGAGGCCAGGGACCTGGAGGCGCGGGTCATCATCCTCTCTGCCAGGTAAATCCTAATGTCCTTGCTTTCCCTCCTCCAAAACACTGCCCCACAGGTAGGACTGTCTGCCCCTCCTCTATTGAAGTGCTGATTTGATTCTCTTCTGGTTTGACTGTCTGTGTGTGTGTCTGTGTGTGCGTGTGTTTGTGTGTGTGTGTATGTGTGTGTGCCTTCAGCGAGGACGAGGCCGCAGCCGTGTACAAGGCGGCGAGGCAGCTGAACATGACAGGCTCTGGTTACGTGTGGCTGGTCGGAGAGAGGGAGATGTCTGGTAAAGCTCTGAGCGAGGCCCCAGATGGTACGTAGAAGTCCCCCACCCCCTTCCCTCGCTCTCTCGCTCCCTCCCCGCTCCCCTCTCCCTCGTTCACAGACTCTGTGCCAGATTGGTTGTGCGGGCCATCTTGCCGGGTTATTATTCTCCCGTTTTTTGATCTTCATCTGCAAAATCGGTGTCCGCAACGTGTTTTTCTGTGACGCATTTTACCGTTTGAAAATTTAAACATTGTCTCTTTTATGTTTAAAGGTTTTAAACAAGTGTTTTTTCTCTCATTGTACATGTGTGCCTAAATGTCCTAACATCTGTGTTTGTGTCATTTTAGTGCTGTGCCGTCCTTTCTTTCAGTAGACAGTCAGTGGCTTAAACGTGTTGTGGGGGTAATCCGCTTTGGTTTGAGTTCAAATTCAAATGAGACCCCCGTGTGGACACTCATTTTGAGGGGTTAGTAGGCAAAGTGTTTGGTACTGCTCTCCCCTCCACCCAGTTGAAGTGTATCTGGCCCACCAGGGTAAGCTTCTACTGCCTTTTCTCTGTTCTGCCTCTGCTGTTACACAAGTCCATGTGTCCTAACTTCTGTGTGGCTTGGCTTTCCTAATCCTGTCTGCTGTCCAGCTTCCCTAACCCAGGACCTTTCCTTAGGTGTTCACTGTAGACACAGAAAAAATTATGTATGGTACCTGACAAGAACCCCTTTCTAATTCCGAGTAGTTCCAACGAGAACCACATCCCTAATGCTTCTCCCAGGAACCCAAAATAACACTTTGGGGTTTTCTCAAAGGGACTAGCGAAGGTGCCATTTTGAATAAGATTTCCAAGTGTTGCTAACATCTGCAAGCATGAATGACACAGCAGTTATCTGTGGTCTTTTGTTCCGTCACCCCAGTCATAGAGTTGGCACCGGCGGTGATTGCGCAAGCGAGCGCTCCGCCATCTTAATGTGAACGCTCTGCTGTGGTGTGGGTTGCCAGGCCTGCTGGGGCTCCAGCTGATCAACGGGAAGAACGAGTCGGCCCACATCACGGACGCCGTGGCGGTCGTGGCCCAGTCCCTCCAGGAGCTGTTCGAGAAGGAGAACATCACGGAGCCGCCGCGAGGCTGCGTGGGCAACACCAACATCTGGAGGACCGGCCCACTCTTCAAACGGTCAGGACCACAACCAACACCTTTCGTGTGGTGCCGTATGTGTGTCTGAACCGTGTTTGACCCAGTTATCCTTTTGTGTGGGGTGTTTTTAGTGATAGGATTTGATTGATAGAATGGAATGAGGATAGAAACTGTTGTCATTTGATTGTATTTACCTGAAAGTGTTTGGCGGCTGTGATGCCTGTTCGGTATCATCGAACAATAAAACTTTTGTGAATCATATACTCACGTGAAAATGCGATCAATCTCACAGGCACAACACCTAGTGACTGACACTGCCTTCCGTGTTGAAAACATTTGTATGTATTAAACGTCATGTTCAAGCCAATATTCACCCTACTGTAGTACTGAATGAAAAAAAAAAGATATCTATGTATATATATATGGTTAGGCTGAAATAAGCATGGATGTGAAATATGTCCAAACACTTCCAAATCTCTGACCTAAAAGTCACCATGGCATATCCAAAACCTTCAAATGTTGCCTGCCTGCCTATGCAGTGGCAAATGTGTCTGATAACATCTGAATAGAATTACCGGCCAATCATATTGTCACTTACCAGGAGTGTCATTTAGCAGCCCCTCCATCCTGACATTGAGAATGTTGCTCCCTTTCAGAGTGCTGATGTCGGCAAAGTATCCAGACGGCCTGACAGGAAGGATCGAGTTCAACGACGACGGAGACCGTCGCTTTGCCACTTACAGCATCCTCAACTACCACAAGACTCGCATGGTGCAAGTGGGCGTGTTCAACGGAACGCAGGTACACGCGTGACGTGTTTCCACGGTTTCGGTTCACAGCGGTGTTGTCACGGAGCGCACGGCGCCGGTGCGCCGGTCTGCGTCACCGGAATTCTGGGGCGCACCTGTTTTGATTTAAGTCTAATTAGGACGGCTATATAAGCCGACATGTTTCTGACTTCGTTGTGGAGTCTTATTCTTGTTTCGTATTATTGGCCGTGTGGGCATCTGACCTTTGTTTGTGCAACGCTGTTTTGTTTCGAGTAAAGACCTTGTGCGCCTTCATTCAAGACTCCTTGCCTCCTTTACCACAGGTGTAAATGGGGAATCCAATCGCTTGCCCTTTGTATCAACCCTGAAATGGTTTTAAACCAGCTGTGGCCAATCAAGTTCTCTTTTGTTACCTTGTGTGGTGCCGACGAGTTGCCAGACCAACCCCTGCTAGAACAAAGACATGCATAATACTCATTACAGATACTACAACACACACATAGACATCAAACATGAACTCATGATTTGCAGCAAATGTTTAGGGTTTTAAGGAGTGCTCTTAACCTGATCCCGTCAGTAAGCATTTGTGACATCATCGCGTTTGTCAGCTTGGGACCTCAGAGCATTCCTGCTTCCATTTAGCAAGCCAACAGGATCCATGTTGAAAAGTCCATTTCAAATAGGATTTTGATTGATCGACATTGCCATTGAAAGTGGGCCTGAAGACATTGTCTGACATGGTCTCTCTTTGTGTCGTCTCTCTAGGTGGTGATGAACAACCAAAGGAAGATCATCTGGCCTGGGGGAGAGACCGAGAAGCCCAGAGGGTACCAGATGTCCACCAGGCTGAAGGTCAGAGCGCCAGGATGTGCTAGTGCTAACAGATGTTCCCCTCTTTTGCAATGTGATGCGATGAGTGTAGCGTACAAATGTTAGCCTGAAGGGGGAGGTAGAATGCTTAGAATCTGAAAATGAGGGTCTCAACCGGGAGCGATTCTAGGATCAGACCTTTAGGGGGGCTCAGCCCCCAATGAGAATGTGACATGGAAGCAGTGCCTTGCAAAAGTGTTAAACCCCCTTGCTAATAAATCACTAAATTCACTGGATAACAATCAATACATGTATTTATTATTATGGAAAATGTTGAATGAATGAATGAATGAATGACGCTCTGGATAAGAGCGTCTGCTAAATGACTAAATGAATGACAAAACAAAGAAAGAAATAATTATGTGTCAACAATAAATAAACATTGTTTTAACACGCTAAAACGTATTTAAGAAAATAATCATTCATAATAATACATATTTTATTTATTTATTATTATTATATTTTTTAGGGCTGCTGAGATGAAATTTAGGTGTGCATGAGCACCCCTAAAAAGAGTCTTAAATCGCCACGGGTCTCAACCCTTTCTATTTCTAACTTTTTTGCCATGTCACAACTAATGGCAAAGTCCCTTGGCACATCAGTTCACATTATAAATACAGATACTTCTATATAGATGCACATCATTTAGCTACATCGTTGAAGCAATTTCAACAATGACGAAGACTTGTACAACCCATGGCAACACCCTTAAATGTAAAAAAAACTGCAAAAATAACAATCACAAATATAGTAGACAGATGGAGTCTTAGGCCTATTCCAGTACATGGATATATCACACCTGGTGCAGCACTGCATGTTGATCTTCTAGACTTCAAAACACCTGCTTTGTGCAGCTTTACAGAAGTCCTCCTTGAAACATATATATATAATATAATATACAACATGAGTGACTCTCTTTGTGTCTTCCTCGGTCTCCCAGATCGTGACCATCCACCAGGAGCCGTTTGTGTACGTCCAGGCCACCAAGCCTGACGGAACCTGCAAGGAGGAGAAGGCCGTCAACGGAGTCACCATGAATAAAGTCATGTGTAACGGGCCCAACGGAACCATCCCAGGTGCGGCTTGTTAACACACTCACAGGCACACACAGACGTACACACACGTACACACATAAGCACACATGAACGCAGACACACGCATATACAAACATGCATGCATACACCATATAGTATTATTAACCAATTTTTTTAGCCGGGGAAATATATTGAAAAAAGGATCCCTGTGCACAAAATTAAATGCATACACAACGATACAATCATTCACACTAAATACATTCAAAAAGCATTGGGATAGACTGCACTAACCCCAGTAGCAGTTCTAGGCATGGGCCATTTTTGTGTTTGGCGCCCTCTGCTGGCATAGAAAAGTAATGCGTTTGGTGGTGGGGGGAGCGTTAAACCTTGCCCGGAGTGCCGAATGTGCTAAGACCCCCACTGACTACCCCCACTATGACACACACACACATTATGTGGGTTCTGATGTTTCGTTTGGGTTCCAGGCCAGCCAATCGTTCCACAGTGTTGCTACGGTTTCTGCATTGATCTGCTGATCAGGCTGGCCAATACCATGAACTTCACCTACGAGGTTCACCTGGTGGCTGATGGGAAGTTTGGGACCCAGGAACGTGTGAGTATGACACACCAAGACTCCAACATTTTACAGACAGTTAAGATGTTTATACTGCTTCTGGGCTCCTCTCCAGTATGATTTCATCCCCTTTTTAAGTGGATTAAAAGCAGGGTCAAGCTCCCTCATCAAGGTGTGAAACGTCTTCCTCTCATCCCTTTAATACCTCTCTCCCTCCCCCAACATCCCATTCCTGTTCTTCTCTCCCCCGTCCTTTCTCTTTTTCCCCACTCACTCCCCTCTCCCCACCCCCACCCTCCTTCTCCCTCCGTCTCTCTTTCCCCTCCTCCTCTCCTCCCTCCCTGGTTCACGCGGCCAGGTCAACAACAGCAATAAGAAGGAGTGGAACGGGATGATGGGGGAGCTGCTGGGAGGCCTGGCCGACATGATCGTGGCTCCTCTCACCATCAACAACGAGCGCGCTCAGTACATTGAGTTTTCCAAGCCGTTCAAGTACCAGGGCCTCACCATCCTGGTCAAGAAGGTACATGACAGTGGTCAAACGAGCACTCATTCACACACTCAGCGCACTCTCTCTCTCTGGGGCTTTAGCTCTTTGGTCGTGAATACCATGCAGCTGTGCAGTCGTCCCACTCTCTGCCTGGGAGTCAGATGGCTAAGCGGTTAGGGAATCAGGCTGGTAATCCGAACGTCGCCGGATCTATTCCAAATTTCGTTCCAAATGACGTTGTGTCCTTGGGCAAGACACTTCACCCAACTTACCCCAAGGGATTGTCCCTGTACTTACTGTAAGTCGCTCTGGATAAGAGCGTCTGCTAGAATGTGAAATTAAAATGCCTGGCCTGGGGCCACAGCTCAGAGACAGGAGTGCCAAGATTCTCAGCCCACTACAACCCCCCAGAGGATGAACCTTAGGATGTGTCACCGACTGTGATGTAGTCATTTGCAGTAATAGAGGAAGATTTGATCCTGTAACCACTCAATCCACAGCCCAGTGCCTCTAAACGCTGAATGATGTCCACCCCCTGTGTATTTAACAGTTTGTCTTTGCCTTGTGTGTCTTTATGTATATCTGAAAACTGGATGTGTGTTTCTAAAATATTGCGTGCGCTCACACAACGGTCTCTGATTCTGTTTTCAGGAAATCCCTCGCAGCACTCTGGATTCCTTCATGCAGCCGTTTCAGAGCACACTCTGGCTGCTGGTGGGTCTGTCGGTCCATGTGGTGGCGGTGATGCTCTACCTATTAGACCGGTTCAGGTAAACAAGCAAGCGTGGTGGTTAGGACATAAGGACATACAATTTGAACCCAATATCTCAAATCAAGGTTATTGTTCTCTCGTTTTTGTTTTCTCTCTCTCTCCCTCTCCCTCTCCCTCTCCCTCTCTCTCTCTCTCTCTCTCTCTCTCTCTCTCTCTCTCTCTCTCACACACACTCTCTCCCTCTCTCTCTCTCTCTCTCTCTCTCTCTCTCTCTCTCTCCTGTGCCTTCTGCTATCTCGCTCTGCCCTTCCCTGTAGCCCATTTGGAAGGTTTAAAGTGAATAGTGAAGAAGAAGAAGAAGATGCCCTCACCCTCTCCTCTGCGATGTGGTTCTCATGGGGAGTGCTGCTCAACTCCGGGATAGGAGAAGGTACGCAGCCTGTGCAGTTCTGGTCCCTGAGCCTGCCGCTGTTCAAACTCACACATGCAACAAAGAACAAAGGATGGACACAGCCTCCAAAGGTTGCGTGGCAAAGACAGTGGCGGTTCTAGACTAATTTTACTGGGGGGGGCCAAGGGGGGGGCAGATTTTAATCACAGGGGAACATTAAAAAACGGAAACAAATTATATTTAAACATGAAATACTTTAATGTTGCTTTACATAAAAATCTTACAAAATGCTCCGGCTCTCCCTCTTCCAGCTCCTCATCTCTCAATACTTTGATATGTTTCTCAAACTTTTTGTATTTACTTGGGCAGAAAGGGCTGCAATGTCCCTTCCTCGACTATTAGAAGAAGAAAAACGTGTAAAAAAAGCTTCTTTTTTTTAAAAGTCAGCTCAGGGGGGCCACAGGGGGGGCCAGGGACATTTTTAACAGGCGCACTGGCCCCTGTAGGCCCCCGTATACACCCCTGGGCAAAGAAAAGCACAAAAACTATAGTTGTCTTTAGTAGTCGTAAAAGTTGCTACTTAGGTGACTTTTTAGACAAATGATTTCTCAATTCATGTTTATTTGTAAGTATGCAACAAAATGTTTCCAAGGTGTGATGTGTATTATTCAGTGGTGACCTGCTTGAGTTGACGCCTAGGGTTGACCACATGGACTTAAGTAACTTAAGCAATAAAGGCTTTTTGCTACAGTAAAATAAAAGAGTTGTAAAAAGGCCTTTACTACTATGTATAAAATGTCCATTCCCTGCTGGGTAAGACAAGTTAAATCATAGAGGGCAGAGTAGTCTCTCAAAACAGCCACAATGTCTGAGATGTGTGTTTAAACCGGATTGATATTGCAGTAAATGGTAAATGGACTGCATTTGTATAGCGCTTTTCTACCGTGGCGGCACTCAAAACGCTTTACGACGTTTGCCTCTCATCCACCCATTCATACTCACACATACTGACGGCGGCGAGCTGCCGTGCAAGGCGCCGGCCTGCCCATCGGGAGCAACTTGGGGTTCAGAGTTTTGCTCAAGGATACTTCAGCACATGATAGGATTGGTTCTTAATGTATTTATGTGTGTGTGCGTGTGTGTATGTGTGTGTGTGTGTGTGTGCTTGTATAGGAGCACCCAGGAGTTTCTCAGCAAGAATCTTAGGTATGGTGTGGGCTGGGTTTGCCATGATCATAGTGGCATCCTACACTGCCAACCTGGCAGCCTTCCTGGTGCTGGACCGGCCTGAGGAGCGCATCACCGGCATCAACGACCCCAGGGTCAGTACACACACACACACACACACACACACAGGCTGGCACTGGTGGCGAAAGGTGAGTAACTGTGTCTCCCGTCTCCTGCGTCCAGCTGCGTAACCCATCAGACAAGTTCATCTACGCCACGGTGAAGCAGAGCTCCGTGGACATCTACTTCCGGCGGCAGGTGGAGCTCAGCACCATGTACCGCCACATGGAGAAGCACAACTACGAGTCTGCCGCCGAGGCCATCCAGGCCGTACGAGACAAGTACGTGTGTGTGTGTGTGCGTGTGTGTGTGTGGTGGTGGGGGGGGGGGGTGGGGGTGGTGGTGTGTGCGTTGGTGGCGGCATGTGTTGTTGGTGTGTGTGGTGGGGGTGTGTTGGTGGTGTGCAGTCATGCTTGTGGGGTTGCCAGGTTGGCAGTGTAGGAGGCCACAACCCTCTCCCAGCACCTCTGTGGCTCCGTCCTCGATTACAGCCTTGTTACAGCCAACTTTCACAGGTACACACGTCACTGACGTGAAGCGATTGGCCCACGTCCCCCAAACTCTCTCCCTTCATGTCCCGCAGCCTGCTGCATGCGTTCATCTGGGACAGTGCCGTGTTGGAGTTTGAGGCGTCCCAGAAGTGTGACCTGGTGACCACAGGAGAGCTGTTCTTCCGTTCTGGCTTTGGCATCGGTATGAGGAAGGACAGTCCCTGGAAGCAGAACGTGTCGCTGTCCATTCTCAGGTACCCCTACCCCACCCCCTGAACCCCCACCCTGTCCATTCTCAGGTACCCCACCCCTGAACCCCCACCCTGTCCATTCTCAGGTACCCCTACCCCAACCCCTGAACCCCCACCCTGTCCATTCTCAGGTACCCCTACCCCACCCCCTGAACCCCCACCCTGTCCATTCTCAGGTAGCCCTACCCCACCCCCTGAACCCCCACCCTGGCTGTTCAGGTGGAACAGACAACTAGGTTCATTAATGCAAAACGTGTGATCATTTTGTAAATGCAACTTATAAATACTGTATTATGTATACAAACCCCTTTCTGAAATGATTTTATTGAGTGGGGTTTACAATTGAAACAATTGAACATTATACTCAGTTAATTAGGATTCTAATCCAATCAGATTCAAACATGACTGTCGAAATGTGCCACATTGTCATGCACATGCACCTGAACCCTGATCCCTCCAGTTTCCATGAGAACGGATTCATGGAAGATCTAGACAAGACCTGGGTCAGGTACCAGGAGTGTGACTCCAGAAGCAACGCCCCGGCAACCCTTACGTTTGAAAACATGGCTGGTGAGTAACAAACTCTGCACCTGCCTCTGCTGTCAGCCACTGCCCTTCTGACCATCCTAGTCCTTATATTTGAATAAAGAGAGTAAATAATCTGTTGAACTCTCTCCTTTTCTCTAGGTGTGTTTATGCTGGTCGCCGGGGGCATCGTGGCAGGGATCTTCCTGATCTTCATTGAGATTGCCTACAAACGACACAAAGATGCCCGTCGGAAGCAGATGCAGCTGGCCTTTGCTGCGGTCAACGTCTGGAGGAAAAACCTGCAGGTACGACCCCTGAACTCTGACCTCACTCTCAGGTTATTTAAAGATACGCCACAGTTGACCTCTGACCCTGGGGGGGGCCTGGCATCTCTCCTACACACCCACATACGTTGACCTCTTGTACTTCCGCTGGCGACAGCGACAAATTCAGACACAGATTTTGCCACATTATGTATACCTAATGTTTTTTGATTTATTTCTTTACCAAAAATGAATAGAATAAATACAATCCTGAAAAGGTTTGAAGACACTGCGCGCTGGTAACATGTTGTTGAATGATTCGTATATTGGTTTAGAAGACATCCAGACCCTAAAATATAATTAGTAGTCTTTCGCCTACATAACCTTTGCCTTTTAATTCCAAAACATTCCAGATTTCTTAGTAAATATCAGTATGCTTATCCAATCTGGTAGAAATTGTATGAAATCTTGAAGTTACCTTGTAACAAGTTGGTATTAGTCCATTACACAATTGTATTCGAAAGTTTACATGTTACTAAACGATACAGAAAAACATTGCTCAGAGATCATGGGTGAGGTTACAAAACAACACCTCCTTAACATATATTTGATTAGAAATTCACACATTTTTGCTTCTAATCCACATTGTGCACAACACGTTTCAATGTGATCTGCACAAATCCCACTTTTGTCAGGTGGCATGAAAATGGTGAGCGTGTCATCACATTTAGACATTCGTCCTCTCTTTGCGTTGACACCCTTCTTTTTCTCAATGCCAATTTCTGTACTGTCGCATCCAATATGCTGACTTTCATTGCCAATAACGATCTACCTCCCTAGAAGAGGACACAGGCTGCTTGTCTCCGGTCTGGTGACAAACCAGAAATTCCAGAAGTCTCTGAACAGCTGTACAGAAGCGTCAGCTGGTGTTTGTAGGAGAGACCGAAATAGGAAGCTGGGGTGGGGGCAGTCCTCCTATTCACATCCTGTACATCGCAATTAACATTTCAAACAATGCCAGCCTCTGAGCACGGAAGTCTCTGCTTTGTGTTTGTGTGTATGTGTGTGTGTGTGTGTGTGTGTGTGTGTGTGTGTGTGCTGTGTAGGGGGACGACAACAAAAGAGCAGGTTTATGGAGGTGGCTAAGATGTCCTCTAGAATTTCCCAGAAGGAGACGATAATTATTGCTACGTTCTAGAATAACTGATCATGCCCTTCCATTGTGCCCTTCCTATGCTTCTACTGTGTACAGTGCATACCGAGTTGATTCAGAAAGGCACAATGTTCTAATAGAAAGCAAAGAAAGAACATTCTTGTTCTTTGTTCCATGGGCATCCTCCAACCATGCAGCATCCAATGAAATCCATCCATATTGAGACGTCCAAACCTTGTAGTCCTCAACACAGCTTCCTACTGCTTCCTCGTGTGCAGCTGTTCCAGGTGTCAAAGGTGGCACACGACACGGTGACCACGACAGTCTGTGATTGTGAAGGGGGATCTTGCAGGCGGTGAAAATGGCGACGGCCTGTCAGGCCCGGTGGTCACAATAACACCCATCCTACACACGTGTGTCACACATGTCTCTCTATTGGTTCCAGCACTCTGCATGTTCCAGCTGCAGGTCCCCATCCCCCCATCCCCCCATCCCCCTTTCCCCCCATCCCCCCTGGGAGAAAGACTGTTTTACCCTCCCTCTGGTATTACATTGACTGGTTGCTGATTCGTTTATCTATCTTTTATCATGATCTGACCCATCATTGAACCCCAGCTTCCCCCCTCCACTATACTTGCATTTTTATTCTTCCCTGTTCTGATTGTCTTATCATGTAGCTTTTTTTCCCTTTGATATGAGATGACAAATGACCATGATTGTTACTTCAGTCAAGACACTCTACCATTGACCTCAATGAAAAGGGTTTGACATTGGCGATGCGGTTCCGTTTAAGGAAAAACTCACTGTCTTGGAGCAGCTAGCATAGCACAAGTATATAGAATAACAAGGGAGCATAGCATATAGATCTGGAGTATTGACAAGGAGTATTGACCTTTTAGCAGGCAATGTCACAAGGCTTGACAGAGGCCGACAAGTCAGCACCGATAATCTAAGCAACCTAATCCCAGAGGGAGCCTCTGCTCTAAAGATGGCTGGTGATGCAGAATCAGAATCAAAAAGGGATGTATTCGCCATGAAAGTTTGCACAGACAAGGAATTTGCTTTGGCAGGAAGGTGCATACAATAAACATATAGGAAGCTTAAATTTAAATTTGTGGTCTAACTATACTAAGGATACATAAACTAGCACTACTAAGTGGAATACAATTAAATAGAAAATAAAATAATAAAATATAAGTTGCCATAAAATAAAATAAAGAAAGATGCAGACTATAGTTGTAGACAATTTCCCAATACAAATTACAATTTCCCAATTAGCAATGTCCTGTAGGAACTGTACCAAAAGACAGTATGTAGGAGCTGGGAATGGTGGAAGGTGGCAGCATTGCACACCATGCAGGTATATAGCAATGCATGATGTGTGAGCATGTGTGTCCGGGTCTGTGACAGCATGCAGAATGTGCTTCTCCCTAAGGAGAAGACCTCCGGGCAATCAATTAGCACACCTGCAGTTGCATGAGTCTGACGCCAGCTGATCATGTGACGTGCAGCCCGAGTCTCCTGCCTGAACTAGCTCCGCCCATGACTCCACACACAGACATACTCATTATTGGTGCAATACTCTTATGTTAGCATTTTGGCAACCCTGCATGGCCATATGAAATCTGTTAGAACAGAAGTAAAGAGAGTGGATATATGAGTTCTGTTTAAGTAGAAACCACTAGAAGCACTGTGCGGTATTACTGTGCTGAGGCAGGTTCTGTAGATTTGTGGGTGAACAGGGAGGGGGGTGGTACAGGCGGGGTTAGAGGCTAGAGAACAGAAATAATTGTATGTACATATATTTATTTTAGGATAGGAAAAGTGGTAGAGCAGACCCCGAGCCCAGACAGAGAGACTCTTTTAGGTCCATCAGTTCCAACCTGGGCTCCAGCGTCAAGAGGCCTAAGTCCTCCAGAGACACGGTAAGGAGATGAAGAAATGACACTTTCCTGCTCCCTCTCCCTCCCTCCCTCCCCCCTCCCTCCGACTGCTGTTTTTTTTTTTATCTGATCCTTCCTTCTTCCATCCATCTCTTTACCCATCTTCCTATGGCCCTCTCATCCTTTCTCCCTCCCTCTTATCCTTTTTTTTTTTTTTTTTTTTACTAAGGCTCCCCTAACCCTGTCTGCCTCTAAGTCAACTTTGTCCTCCCATCAACCTCCTGCTCCTCGCCCAGGTCTTGTCCTCAGCGTCTCTCCGCCCTGCGTTTCAGGCATCCCCTCCCTGTCTTGTCAGTCCATCGTCAGTCCACACTTCATCCACTTCATCACGTCATCCTTCCAAAAAACGTTGGCGGCAAAACTAGACAAGGGCCGGAGGTTGAATCAGAGCGGCCTGTTTAGTATCATGGGGTGGGGAGGGGGGAGGGGGTCTTTCTCCTATGTTCATCCTGGCTCACATCTTGGTACTCTCCCCTCCCCCCTCCCCCTCTCCCAGCCTGGTCTGTGACTCCGGCCAGTCCTTGTCATATCTCCGCTCCTGCTGTCTGACCATGTCCCTGTCACCATAGAGAGCATTAAGGTATACAACACAGCGCAGGGAGACCAGCTCTAACCTTCTCTCTCTCCCTGCAGCCTCTAGTCTCTGGTCTCTGGACTGGCACAGCTCACCTCACTAGACTGGCGCTATGTGCTTCAACCATGAAATGAAAGTAACCACCAAGATGATGTGTTGTCATGAACCATGAAAGGCCGCAAGGTTACATGTTCTAGCCTTGAAGGGGTCTGATTTAAAATATACATCTACACTGTACATATTTTCAATAATGTTGGCTTGCTTTACGAGTTTGTGTAAAATTCTGCCATGATCAAGTACCAACTTATTACAAGGTGCCTTAAATGATCAATTATTAAGCTGTTCTGTTGATCAGCTGTTTGAATTCCAAGATCAGAATCAATCATGTGAAAAGGCTATAAAGCTACCTAATAAAGGATAAAGGATTGTGATTGAAGAAGATAGGAGTTTTCGTCACAATCCTATTTAATCTGTCTAAACCGATTCAATCTCCCTACAGCCAAATGCGAGCATTTCACACAAGAGGACCATCAGGGAAATCAGTCAGGTCATTTTCGGGGATAAGAGTATACCCATTTTCGTTGTTGATCATCTTTTTAATTTCATATCAGTGTTAACTTATAAATGGATATGAATGGACTTTGAATGTTGGCATCCACTACATGCTGTGTATTCCACTGCCTCTCTCTCTCTGTCAGTAAGGTGGGATTGATTGGGATATTTTGGAACAGGTTTTGGAACAGAACTGTGGCAGTCCTGTCGGTCACTGCCCTGTGTGCAGTCGACATCCTTTTCATTTAGGAGAGTCATTACTTGAGAGAGAGAGAGAGAGAGAGAGAGAGAGTCATTACTAAGAGACTTGAGAAGTCATTTGTCATATCTCCATCCTTGAGATGATGGCATCTGAGTAAGAAAGGCTCTGCATTTCCAAAAGCAGGAGCTAATTGAACAGGTTTATATCCTGGCTTTCATATCATTTCAGGGAGACTGGACCCCCCAAGGTGCTTGCACTGTCCCAGCATACGCCGTCAAAGGCCAGCATCAGGGTAGTGTGCAGTGGTTTCTGTTGGAGAACATGTTCAATGAAGAGTCGGGTCGGTACGAGCTGAGTTCCAACACATTTTGTCCAAACCGCGTCTTAACAGAAGTGGTTTCTGTGGCAACAAAGTGGTTTCCTTGGCAACACAGCTGGCGCTCCAAGAACAGCCATAAAAGACATCAAGTATTCCTATTGTTGCTCAAAACTAATCCTACAGAAAATTATAGGGAACAGCCTAGTTTTATTTACAACTTTGACATACATGTTAAGTCCTGTATCTTCAAAAACTGTCATGCAGTAAAGAAATAACTATTTCTAGGGATGTCCATGGACGTCTAGTCAGCTCAATTCAAGTCAGCCTGCGAGCAGGTTGCCGAATGATATTTAGTATTGAATCATAAATCCACATGCGGGTACAGGCTGCAACATGGGTTTGTGTCCCAAACACAGCACATCACTGACAACAAAACTCTTATCAACTCAGCCTGAGTATTATAACACTGTTATTTATTGCTGTTTATTGATGTGCCTTCCAGACCAGTTGCTCTCCTTATGGCATTTTAGCCTCGCTTGTTCTCATTCTCTCTGCCTGTCTCTCTCTCTGGCTGTGTCACTCTCTGTCTCTCCCTGTTTCTGTCTCTCTTTTGATGTCTCTCTCGCTGTCTCTCTCTGTCTTCCTCTGTCTCGCTCTCTCTTTCTCTCGCTGTCTCTCTCACCCTCTCTCTCTATCTCTGTCTCTCTCACCCTCTCTCTCTCTCTCTGTCTCTCTCTCTCCCTCTCTCTCTCTCTCTCTCTCTCTCTCTCTCTCTCCCCTCCTCTCTGTTAGTCTTTCTCTGTCTCTAAACAGCAGTTATTCCAAACGAGCCCTGTGTGGAAGGGAAGAAGTGCTGTGATACTGCTGAGGACAGCGTGACATCGTCACATACTGTGCTGTTCAGTAGCACAGAAGAGAGATATGTTGACATGTGTGCATGCATGTGTTGTTGACAAGGCATGTTGAGTGTTTCTTTCCCTACATCCTCTCTGCAGCCCTACCCCACAGACATAACTGGACAGCTCAACCTAGCAGATCCCTCCGTCAGCACCGTGGTGTGAGCGGGAGGAACAAGAAAGAGAGCGATCGAGATAAAGAGAGACTGAAGAGAGAGAGAGGATCCTGGTTTGTTGGGACCATGCTGCTATGCTTCCGGGGCCACCGCCCACCTTGTCCATCCTCTGCTCTGATTGGTCCTTGTCTGTTCTTACACTCACATGGAGCTCATTATTGGCCATCACCTTGCTACAGCACGCTGGCAGGAAGTGGAGATGTGACATCACCCTGACTCACTGTGCCAACAGCCAACTCGCCCAGGAGACAGGAACCAAGAGCTTTCTGGATCCTTCTTACCTGCCCCTAACTGCCAAAAAGCGTGTTCATTTTTTGACACCTTTAGCTGGATAAGAGTGTCTGCTAAATGACTAAATGTTAAGTAATTCATCATCTACTGTATTCATTATTGCTTCATATCCTAACACTAATTATTCACTTACTTAAGTGATCCATTTTTATAGGTGTTCAAATGTTTCACCATTGTCATGTGAAATTTCCATTTGTTGTGACATTCACTCTACCTTCAACAACGCAGGTCCATTTCTCTGCTGACAGTGTTTTTACTGTGATTGATAATCCATATTTTATTAGCTTTATAAATGAGCTTTAGCAGATGCAGTGTAGCTTCTACAATAACAGCAGAGAGATGGAAATGAGTATATTCAAAGTGGATCGTAACATGCCGTTTTGTCAGTACTAAGATGCACCCTTTGTCCAGTTGTAGCATTCTTTTCCTCACTCTCTTCAGCCGTGAATTCAGGGTTTCTGGGTCCGTTCCTTCTCCAGCCGTCCTCTTAGAGTGCTAGCAGAGCCTCTCACCTGCCTGGAGCACTGAGTGACCATGTGGTCCCATAGCTAGCTTGGGATGATCAGTATTCTGACCCCTCTACAGTTCCTGTTTGACTCAAATGTAGCTGATCTTGGTATCTACTTTACGGCAAGTAATGAGGGCATCAGTTGTCAAGTTGACTCGAATTAGACAAGAGGAGATTGGGGTTGATGCACACAGACAGGGAGATCTAAGGAGAGCGAAGCGTTGATGTGCATCACTGTGGTCTGCTGGTCATCACTCAGTAATCAGCCTTAACGGTGACTCTACAGCTCAGAGCAGGTATCAGCCCAGGGTGCTGCTGTTACACTGGATGGACAGGACTACTTGTGTCTGTACTCTTTCAACTGTTGTTGTTGGTGTTTAACATCAGCGTTGTGTCATGTTGCGGTTGTATTGGTAGAGGTTGGTTGTTTAGAGAATATGTATTGGGGTGGGGTAAACAGATTACTATGTATATATACATATATATTGCTCAATTGTATTTTACTCTTTCTAATAGTATATGAGATAAACAAGATAAATATTATTATCACATATCCTATTTCACTCTCTAAAGTTATATGAGATAAATAAGATGAATAGTATTATTACCCACCATCACAGTGCTAACTTTGTGTAAAATATACTGACAATCTGTGATTCAGCAAATGAGTTATGCCTTCAAAACATTTTATGCAGTTTATGCATCACAAACAAACCCTTCTCGCTGCAAAACATTGATTCCTCTAATGCTTCTGTCTGCCCATGTAGCCTAGTGGAAGCCAAGGAACGCTATCTGGATGTAACAGTGAAGGGCTTCTGCCTCTGTCTGGTGAACTGTAGAGGAACGTCAAACGTGTCCCTGCTGCAACTGGAACCATGTCAGTGATCACAACCTTCTATGTTGTTCAATACACTGAGGTCTTTGTACAGCTGGTGTTAGAAACTTCAAAATCAAATGTTCATGTGACTGTCATGATTTCCCATCAGACTGAGCAGCTCTAGGTTTGATGTTGTATAGGTGGTCCTTTTGTAAGTTATGCCCCAACATGTGAAGAACAACATATGTTCTCATGCCAATGTAGCTATCAACTTGAAATAGGATTTGGTTCATCGCACTCACATACGTACAATCTTTTATTGACATATTTCACTCATTATACATGCATATGCAGACATTATTTTCATACATTCATGTTTAAATGAGAGTCCTTCACACAATACCTACATAGATCTAAAAATAGACAGATGGTTCCTTTATTCAGTCCCTAGCGGAAATTGCAGCATTACATTTGTTCTGAAACTAGTATTAGTTGGTACTGATGTGATTCTAGATAAGTCCAGGTTGCAGAAGAGTCTTGTGAAAAGTGCAAAGGTCATGTTGGACCGACTCCTAAAGTGTTGACCATTTGGACTGTAACACTTACATGTAGCCAAACATTCTGGAGCTGACAACATCTTGTTAGGCCTAGTCAGGGGTTAAGGATTCAATAGGTCTAACAGTTGTGCTCTATGTGTCACTAAATATCATGTTGTGTGAGTATTAAATATGATAACTCTTTGTAATATAAATCAGTTGTATTCAAATGTGCAAATAAATAGTCTAATACATAGTAAGCAATAAAGGAACTGTGTGCTGGTTTTACTGATCTCATTGATGCTGCTTCATTTCCAGTAAAAGGCTGTTAACAGCCTGTGCCGTGGGTGCAATGCCCTGGTCATGTGATCCAGCTCATCTAGCTGGTGCTGCCTACAGCCCTGCTATGTCTCCTGGGGGATATCCTAGTTGCATTCATTACGCATGGCAACATTGTGCAGAAAACTACATTTGTTTTGCATTTCTTTGATTCCTTGATTTTGGATGACGGTACCTTAGTGCAGGGGGCCCAATCAGAAAGGCATTTTCATGCAGCCAAATATTTTTTTCAGTTCCAACTCGGGACCTTAACAACATTGATTGAAGACATATTGTCTCAGAGGGGGACTATGTACAGTGTGGCGTAATGAACTTGGTCCTCAATGGATAATCACTGTCTCCTATCAGAGACCCATACAGGGCTATGCTCTGGAAGAAAGGAACAATTGTTGATCTAAAATTCTAAAACTGGTTGTTCCCATCCTTGATTGTGATTGGCTATATCGCGTTCCGTGCCGTTGTAAAATCCAGCATAACCTCACAGGTTGTCCTCATAACATTCTTTAACATTCCATATAACTGAATCAAATATTTCCAATAAAAAAAGACAGCAAAGGTGTCCATCTGGCTGTTGCGTGGCAACGATTTATGTAGGAACTGTACTTTGTAGAGGCGGAAGAATGACAGTTTATTATTTAACTATTTAGTTTCTAATTGCTTTTATTTTTGAAACCATATCAAATATTTGTAGTAACAGTTTTAGAAAAGCAATAAGCTCCGCTTCGCGTCGTGCCTAACAACTCCCTTACCTGTTCTAAAATCAGCGCAAAACACGGCCTCTTGGGGCTTATTGCTTGAGAATAATATGCTGAGCCAGGCTAATCTCACTGTGTTGAGGAGGTGAACAGTTTCCTGGTCTTTGAAAGCCTGAACACGAATGGTTCTCTGGGATTGACATAGTTTAGTAGAAATGCTAGTAGAAATGAGACTATGGCTGGATTTCTTGTTTGACTGTTGCAGTAGGGCTGTCCCCGACTAAGATTTTCTTTGGTCGACCAAAACTCGACTAATCGAACTTTGAAACGCTTAAAAAAATTAATTTAAAAAACGTACAAACATTTTCGCGATATGACTCAATGGCTGCTGGACATTGCAGATTCAGTCGCTAATAGCCTACTAATAATAAGACTGGTATCACCAGTCCTGTTTTAACTGAATGCCGATGGTATTTAGTATCTCTTACAATGTACTACAAATTAAAATATTGTTTGTTTCACATGCAAATCATCAGTGTGCTTATCACTGCCTGAAAACTTGCAGCATGCGAACTTACGTAGAAGCATGAGTGGGGAACGTTGCTACAGAGAAATGTTGTTGTCTTGGCCGGAGAATCTGTTTCCCAGATTCGTTAAGAAGCGCTCTTAGCGTTAAGAGCTTCTTAATGAATCTGGGAAACCCGGCCAATGTCATTCGATTTGGATGTGGTTCGTATAATAGGCATATTCATTTGTCAACCCAGCGTGTTAGCATGAGCAAAGTAGGGCTAGACCAACTTACGTTTTTCAGGTGGTAGGCTACATCATTTGCGACGTAGGACTAGGAAAAATAAACCGTTGTTGGCAGAGTTTGCATTCAACGTTTTTCGAGTCACCCGGTAGGCTACTTTGTAAATGTAAATGTACTTTAATGAAATGCTGCCATACCACAGATTTCTTTGCCATTTTGACTAATAACACCGACAAAGTAGGCTATGGCAGAGTTTGTAGTTCTGCAGCCAATTGTGCTCGTGCCGTGTGCAAAAACACAGAACCAAAACAAAGTGCAGATTAACGAAAGGGAAAACAGTAACCTTTTCTTTTAAATTTTATATTTTTTGAGTTGGTTTATTTGTCTTAAATAATATTATTTACAATTTCTGTTGAACATTTCGTTAATTCAGCAATGATGACATAAGCGGGAATCAGATCTCACACTGCCGAATCATATGGCAGCTCGATGGAAAAAATCTTAGTCGACCAAGAGCATATTGACCAGAAAATCGACTAAGTGGGGACAGCCCTAGCCAGTAGCAATCGACAAACTTGTTATGGGTCTCCATAACAGTCCCTCTTAACGATATGTTTAAGGGAAATCCAAACTCCGAGGACCACATACATCTAATCAAGGTGGAAAAAAAACTATCCTTTCAGAGACTCAAGAATACCAGCATATCACAGAGTAAACAAACTGAATTTAGGCTACAATGTTGGATGTTTGAACCCGTAATATTATTTATTGAAATGTATTTTGAGAACATATTCACGCTGAGTACACTCGTTAGTTTAAAAAGTAAATGAAAAAGAAACTGTATTAACATTTAAAAAACATTCAGTAAACAATATTTGAATAAATCCCCTTCCCAAAGTTCGAAATACAGCTATGTGAAATGACGTTGAAGTTATTGACAGCTGTGTGTGTCTGTGTGTGTGTGTGTGTATGTGTGTGTGTAGGACCACTGGGTCACCAACGAACACACAGCATGTCTTCTATCATCCTGTATAAAACATCTTTATTTTTCCTTATTTAGGCAGTAAGACACTATTTAGTTCATCACATTCAGTGGAACTGAGATCAAAGACAGGATTGTTGTTTGTCAACAATGAAAACTGTGGTAGAAATTAACATTCAACACACACCAATATTTACTAAGACTATGGGATATCAATTACAACTGTACAGTTCAATCTTCAATGACATCTCTGTGAGCACAGTGTGTGAGGGTGTGTGTGGGCTATTCTACCTGACAGAGGGACACTGAGGAGTCTTCATAAACCCTGAACCCAGGATAAAAGGGCTCAGTGAATGTACTGTGGAATGTGTGCAGGTGGGTCAGTGTGTCAGAGGAGACTGTGTAGAAGGACAGAGTGCCGGCCGGCCAGTCCAGATACACTCCTACTCTGTGGGAGCTGGAGGGGGGGGCAGGTATGGCAGTGCTCTTCTTATTGTGCCTGGCAGAGTAAATGTCATCACGACAGTACAGACTCCAGGACTTGTTATTGTATCCAAGTATACAGTCATCATCCTCTCCTCTCCTGCTGATTCCTTTATATGTCACTGCTATGGAAACCCATCCTCCACTCCACTCTGCCTCCCAGTAACAGCACCCAGACAGACCCTCTCTACACAGCACCTGTGGCCAGTAGTCAAATCTCTTAGAATGGTGATCAGGATCAGAATATGGCTGCTGCTCTCCTCTCCTCCATGTCACATTTCTGTTCTTCTTAGACAGAGAGAGGCAACTCCATGCTGTGTTTGGGTCCAGTGTGAGCTCACAGGCATCTGATGGGGGAGACCAAGACACAATATATTACTAATCATCATCATTCACATTAGAATGTCTTTCTCTTCCTGCCCTCCCCCTTTCATTCTCTCCCCCCTCTTCCTGCCCTCCCCCTTTCATTCTCTCCCCCCCCCCCACACCTCCCCTATCTACTCCTGTACTACGGTACTTAGGAGTGATTTGCTAGACATGATGTGAGTTTCCTCCAGGAACACAATGACTCTTATTGAGGGACTTGTTAATGTGTTGTTACTGTGAATTCTATTATTGTTGCTTTTCTACAGGTACACTCTTGCACTTTTGAGGTTCATGTTGTTTAATTGTAACTTGTTTAACTACCTGCTCTTATGGTTCTTCCCATTGGCACATATTTGCTTTTCACAATGTATGCTTCATGTTTTATCTACCCACAATGTTTTTGGTGCTATCTCTTTTATGAGCATTGACCTGTGCTCTTTTGTAAAGCTCTTTTGGTAGTCACTTTTCACATCTTGCTCTCAACGAAGGCAGTCGCATTTTCTTTCCCTCTCCTCCCCCTGACCTTCCCTGCTTGCTTCCCTGCTTGGCTTTACGGAGAAATGCTCGAAAGTTTCAGTAATTTGGATAGTTTTCGATGATATAATTCAAAATCAAGTGAATTAACTACAGCCACAAATAGGAACAACCTGAGTGACTGAAGCCCAAGGAGAACAGAATTATTTTGGGCTGCTCTCCCAGACGGACCACAGGCAAGCAAGGTAAAGCGTGTTCCCTGTAGAACTATGGCTTACAACAACTACAAACAACTTACTCAGAGGATAGTCGAACTGGAGTTAAGAGTCAGAACCCTCTTAGATATCAGAGAGACCGAAGACTTTATAGATTCCATGCTACCTAGCCCGGAGGCTAAGCTACCAGCTAATGAGCCACCCTTGGAACCAGCTTTCTCTCCACTGGCCGATGGACCAGATGAGTCATGGCCTGCTCTCGGCGCTAAACCAAAGAGGCCTAGCGCTGCTTCTATCGTCATCGGAGATGGGACTGGCGCCAAGGACAAAAAACTCTCCTCCTGTCCCACTCAGAAACAGATTTGAACCACTGGGAACTTTCTCTCCCTTGAGTGTGGAATCCAAGGCGAAGAGGCACAGGAGTGCTAGCCAAGCAGCTAACCAACATGAAGAGCCCGGATTGCCGACACTCCATGATGGTAGCTACTACACACATGCAAATCCAACATCCCTTACAAAAAAGAAGTATATTAAAGTATACTATAAGTATACTAAAATATGGATAGTACACTTTAAGTTCACTTTTGATATACTTTTAAGAAGTATACTAAGAAAATAGTTCACTTTTAATATACTTTTACGTATGCTTTGAAAACAGTTCACTTTTGATATACTTTTAAAGAGTATGCTTAGAAAATAGTTCACTTTTGATGTACTTTTAAGTATGCTTTGAAAATAGTTCACTTTTGATGTACTTTTAAGTATGCTTTGAAAACAGTTCACTTTTGATATACCTTTAAGAAGTATGCTTAGAAACAGAAAATGTTATACATTTCTTCTAGAGTAAGATGTAGGTTTTCTATTATTATACAGCAAAAGCTGTCAAAATAATTTAAAAGTACATTACAGGTTACATTTTTTAAATCCATCTCATTCTAATTATTCATGTCTATGAAAATCTATTATGCATTGCACATTGAATCTTTTTTTGTTACTGAAGCTGTAACCTTAATTACTGCCAAAACATTCTGAAGCCCCTATACTCTTATACTAATAATTATCAATTGGAGTATTAATGGGAAAAAAACTAAAAAGATACTTGACAATTTGAAGGTTATACTGCCAAACTGACTGAAGAATGAAATAACGATGTGAAATAATGAATACAATGTGGCTCATTGGCTAGTCAATTCCCATGATGCAAGGCAGTATATAGTGGAAAAAATTGCTGATAAGTTTGCCGTTTGTTCGAAATACAAATGTAACTTCATAAATTTCGTTTTTTAAATGTGTCTGCTTAGAATGTAGTGTTTTGTTGCGTGGTAATTGTCATTGTTGTGCTGGTTTACCATTGTAACCATGAGTTAAATGACTGTTACGTTTCATGAGAAGAGCTGGATTCGTCAAATGCTGATGCCTTTGCAGTAAGTAGCTTCTTTCAGAATCTGCAGTGTGAATTTGTGAGGGCCCCCATTCTCGCCATGTGACGCAAGATCTGAGGCGTCTGAGGGGCCCCTAAACATTTTAATTTATTAGTAAGTCATAGTAAAATTCAATTATTAAATGTACTTCTTGAAGTACTTACATTAACTGAAAGTGCACTTGAAAGTATTGCAAAGTATACTTTGAGGCTCTTTAGGAAGTATACTTCATGAACTGAAAGTGCACTACACAGGCTACTTTACAGTATTCAAAAGTAAACCTTGAAATACACTACAAGTGTACTTTAAAGTGTACTAAATGACCTAAAAAGTGGGCCAATTCAGTTTACTTAGTACAAAAATAGTATATAAATAAGTACACTGCTAGTATACTTTCAGTAACATGATAATAGTATACTTTTTATACTAAGTATACTTACAACATAAACTTGAAGTATACTTCTTGTTTGTAAGGGATATCATCGTCTGCTACAAGCGGGAGTCCCCCATTTTACTCCAAGCCCCTCTCGGGGCGCTGTTCGACCCCCTATCAAGTCTAATCAAACAACAATATCACAGGATTATAAAGATCCAAGGTATGCTAAGACTATCCACAGCCCATCAGCTCTTAGAGGAGCTAACGCTGCTAGCACTATAGAATCTATTGCTAGCACTGACACAGTGGCTAACCTTGGTCTAGCACAAAGACCTATCATTGCTAAACCAAATAAGATAAGAACTGGCTACGCAGCTACAAATAAGGCAAACGTTAGAAATCCAAATACAGCACCACATATGGCCACTATCTTGATTGGAGATGCCATGACAGCACATGTTAAACTGGCAAAGATATAAAATATTTGTCTTAGCAACACATCTGTCGATGAACTGTCGCCAGAGGTACTAACAATCCTCAACAATAAACCAAAGAACCCTAAGATTATCATCCACACTGGCTCGTTTGATATCCTACACAAGAAAACTGGCACTGAGATACTTAAAAAACATTTCACCCAGCTACTGAACACACTCAACATATATCAAGATGTATTCATCAGTGGACCAATTGCATGCTTTCGAAGAGGAAAAGAAGCCTTCAGTCGACTACTATCTTTCAACACATGGTTGACATCTGTCTGTCTGGCACACAAACTGAGAATTATCGATAATTTCAATGTGTTCTGGAACTGTGCAGTTTTCAAGCTGACGGACTCCACCCAAACCGTAGAGGATCTCAAGTACTAACAGCAAACATCAGTCACGTGCTCCTGACCACAAATCAAGTTGCTCCCCCTATTCCTGTTGTGTCTAAGCTGACTGACACATCCCAAACAACCTCCCATGGAACAGAACAGAACATTCATACAGCCTCCTGCAAGGACATGGGCCTTGCACAGATCTGCACCCCCCGGATGAATTCCCTTGTGATGGAACAGCTCAGTGACATAGACTTTCCCAATGAAAAGCTACGCTAGGACAGCCACCATGCTATTTCATTGGACATACCGGTCATCATCACAAACAGAAAATGGCTTGGTAAAATGCATGGTTACAAACCTGAAACTAGTGTTAGAAGTCACACACATATTCTTCAAACAGATTTATCAACCCCTGTTTTATCTGTTAATACCCCACAGATGAAACTGGCCCTTCTAAATGTTAGATCACTAAATAACAAAATATTTCTAGTTAATGATCTGGTCAAAGAAAACAAATTAGACTGCATCTGTTTAACAGAAACCTGGCTAAACAACGACACGGCAGCAGCAACTTTGATAGAAGCATGTCCGCCAGATTACAGCTTCCACCAAGTTTACATTACATTTACATTTATTCATTTAGCAGACGCTTTTATCCAAAGCGACTTC
This sequence comes from Hypomesus nipponensis, assembly GCF_054491055.1. Classification (NCBI taxonomy): domain Eukaryota; kingdom Metazoa; phylum Chordata; class Actinopteri; order Osmeriformes; family Osmeridae; genus Hypomesus; species Hypomesus nipponensis. The sequence continues at coordinate 4,938,368 of NC_140388.1, read as the reverse complement.
CAAGAGAGAGTTTCTAGGAAATCCAAAAAAGGTGGAGGAGTCGCAGCTATTTTCTCCTCTGAACTATTGTTCAAAATCACTGAGCTAGGTGAATTCACCTCATATGAATATCTTGCTATAAAGCTCAAAACCGAATCAATACTTTTTGTCATTATATATCGGCCACCCAAGCACTCGCCAATATTCATACAAGAATTCTCTGAACTATTATCACTATGTGTCACTAGATATGACAAAGTAGTTTTAAACGGAGACTTAAATATCCAAGTAAATAAAAAAGCCGACCCAAGAACTATTGAGCTCTTAAATCACCTGGGCAGTCTCAATCTAACTCAACACATAACAGACCCAACACATCGGCACGGAAACACACTAGATCTAGTGATAACAACTGGACTAAATATCAATAAAATCTCAATAACGGATCTACCCCTCTCAGACCATCATTGTATACTTTTTAATGTGAAAATTATCCTAACAAAAACCACAAAAGAATTCTTAGTCCAAGAAGATATTTAGACGATACAGCTATGATTACATTTTCTGAACAATTTGCTCTATATGAACCAACTAATCATGATTGCTCTCTGAATGAAATGGTAGAGAACCTCAATGATGCACTATTATCTGTGTTAGACTCTGTTGCACCACTGAAAACCAAAAACCAAAAAGAAGTCCACAAGCAGAACCTCCCCATGGCTGAGAAATAAACATTTTAGTGAAACGAAAAGAAAATGTCGTGCAGCAGAGAGAAAATGGAGGAAAACAAAGATCACTATCCACTACAATATATATAAAGATACACGAACCACCTACAACAAAACCGTCCGTCTAGCAAGAAGAGAATATTTCTACAACATTATTACAGAAAATGCCATAACTCCAGAGTTCTTTTCTCCACCATTGACCAGCTGTCCCCGCCCCCCCGCCATCCTCAGCAGTTAAATGTGAAGAGCTTGCTTTGTTCTTCAAGAACAAAATAACTTTGATCAGAGCTAGTACTAGTAATAGTGGGGTCGAAACTGACATCAGTAGATTCTGCAACATAGCCATGAGCACATTTACCTGTATCACACTTAGTGAACTTTCCAAAATTGTCAGTGTATCCAACTCCACAACCTCAGATATTGGTCCTATACCCACAACATTCTTTAAGCGAGTGTTTGATAGTGTCTCAGGTCCGGTGCTAGAGATTATAAACACATCCCTTAGAACTGGCGTCGTCCCAGATGCCTTCAAAACAGCTGTTGTAAAGCCCCTATTAAAGAAACCCAAATTGGATAACAGTCTACTTGCAAATTACAGACCAATATCAAACCTTCCATTTATTAGTAAAGTACTGGAAAAGATAGTTTCAGTCCAACTAAATTATTTTCTTGAAGAAAATAGCATTCTGGAAGTCTCGCAGTCAGGTTTCAGGAAATATCACAGTACTGAAACTGCTCTCACCAAAATAATTAGCAACCTCAGACTAAACTCTGATGCAAATAAAGTCTCTATCCTTATCCTTTTTGATCTCAGTGCAGCATTTGATACCATTGATCACAACATCCTAATCAAAAGACTGGAAAAGCTTATTGGGTTCACGGATCAACGATGCAACGGCCATCAATTCCATTACCAGCTGCCTGTTGGCAATAAACAAAAAGATGAATGATAACTTTCTTAAATTAAATGAAGACAAAACTGAAGTCCTACTATGTGGCCCCAAATCCAAAAGAGAGATGCTTACTAAGAATCTAGGAAGTTTAACCCCCTGGCTTAAACCAGAGGTGACAAGTCTCGGTGTAATCCTGGACTCAGATTTGAATTTCAACTCCCACATTAATAAAGTGACCAAAATTGCTTTCTTTCACCTGAGGAATATAGCAAAGGTACGACCATTCATAAACCAAAATGATGCAGAGAAGTTAATTCATGCTTTTATATCCAGCCGACTGGACTACTGTAACGCACTTTTCGCTGGTCTTCCCAAAAAAAACACTGAAAGACTACAGCTCATTCAAAATTCTGCAGCTAGATTATTAACCACAACTAAAAGGAGAGAACACATTAGTCCTGTCCTAGCTACTTTACACTGGCTCCTTGTTACCTTCAGAATTGACTTTAAGGTCCTATTCCTCACATACAAAGTTCTACACGGACAAGGACGTAGCTACATTGCTAACTCTCTTATGAACTACACACCAGCTAGAACACTGCGATCATCAAATGCAGGCCTATTAGAGGTCGCCGGAAGCAGCCATAAGAAGATTGGTGATGCTGCCTTTGCCAATTACGCCCCAAAACTATGGAACAAATTACCAATAAATATCAGAGAAGCAAATACGCTAGACATTTTTAAAAGACAGCTTAAAACCTACCTTTTTACCAAAGCATTTAACTAATTGTTTATCTCAGAAGGGCCTTACAACTGGTAGTAGTTATATTATTGTTTTTATAGATTTGCGTTGTATTCCCGCAAAGATTGCGGCTTGTGTTTGACTTGCACTATTGCTTATGTAGTGTGGTTTGCACGGTTAAGATTAGCAATACTTCGTTTATAATAAAGTATAGTAGTTCTTGGGGCACCACCTCTGATTCGTGGAAGGGACAGAGGAAACCTTGTTTAATAAAATAGCACTCGTAATAATCAGTCTAATCTTAAGGAGTGAATTCTATGAAAGTAGAGCCGATCATATAACGTGAGAGAAATGAGCAAGTATTATACACAATGATTTATTTAAGAGAATGTAATTATAGTGAACACATACCAGGTAAGTTATGGGTTAGTTGGGCTAAAGCAGTACAGTAGGCCTAGATTCTAATGCGAGCGCACTACACAATGGTAGCGTAGAGCGCGTGTGAAGGGGGAGGGGGAGAAGTTGAGGAAGAGGTAGAGAGGAAGAGGCTTCTATAGTAACAATGGACGATCAATGGAAACTGACCTAACGATGATTAAGTTAAATCATTTGTAAAATACAATCAAACATCAACAATTCAAACACAACATGCCAATATGTCACAAGTAAAAAATATTGCAAATCGCAGTTACTTTTGTCGGTTTGAAGAACGGAGTCAATGGTTCGTTATGTCCAACGAATATAAAACGGAATCTCTCGTCAAAGTTCCGGGCGCAAAGTGAATGTGCACCTCCAGTTGATCCTACGAACGAGCGGGGGTGATTGTACGTTTGGGGGTTAAATACCCCAAAGAACAAGGGGGTCATCCCTGTGAAGGTGACCTCTCTCATTGGTCAGTTACTTCCACCTGGGCGTTGTCCTGGGACCTGCCCAGAGGTGTGAAGTGGCTGATAGTTTTGAGTTCCATTATCTCAAATGTCCATGGAATGCTCAAACTTCAGAATATAACAATACAACGTTCATAACTGGTTTTGTTAGTATGATACAATTATTTTGATACCAAGATTGACTGATTTAACTATACCTGAAGGGAAGCTATAATCAAACATCAATTAACAACGTTCTAGGTAAATGAGACAAACACATTATAACTAATTAATTGACTACTGTCCTTGAATTAGTGGTCATGAGCCATGTAGTCCTTCAGAAAATGTTTGTAAGTCCACACAAGAAAGTTCCTTCAAGTAATTCCCTTTGTTCTGACAATGTGAGACCATGGTCTCTGTTCCTGACCCCATGCTGGGTCAGGAATTTGAATCTCCTACTCTGGGAGATAAGGACAAAGGGGGACAGACCCTTTCCCCGTCGGGGTAGGGGAAGGTGTGGATGGTACCATGCTTTGTCTGTGGACTCTTTGCTACACTTATGTGTTACATTTTATCCATTTTGTTGAGTTATTGTATTTTGTTATTCTGTAGTTTTTATTATTATTATTATAATTATTTTACTTTGTTTTAGTTTTTTATTTTATTTAATTTTTATTGAGAAACCACAAAGGCTGTGCAAGAGTGCATGTGTTTTGTTATATGTTTGGAAACTGCAAGTGGCAGCTCGGATCTACGACGGATTCGAGAGACCGCAGATAGAGTGCGGCTTGTCTGGGTTGTTATATGTGTGGAAACTACACGAGGCAGCTCGGATCCAAGGTTGGAATGGTTCATTTTGCAGTTCTGGACGGTACTGAACAGTGAGAAACAAAGTTCTTTGCAAGCCCTGGGGGTGGAGTTGGAGGAGAGGGAGGAGGGGAGGGGCGAGAGGAGAGAGAGGAAAGGGGAGAAGGAGATGAAGGGAGGTGAGGGGAGAATAGAGGGGTGGAGGGGAGGGAGGAGGAGAGGGTAGGGGAGTGGAGAGGGAAGGAAGCGAGGAGGGAGGGAACACAAACCAGCTAGGGGAAGGGAGGGGGGGGAAAGGGGAGGGGAAAAGGGAGGGTGGAGAAGAGAGGGGAGGGGAAGGAGGAGAGGGGAGGGTGAAGGGAGGGCACATACATGTGTCCATTTCTGACAGTGTAAAAGTCACTCATGGTATTGTCCCTGTATAACCCTGTGTACTAGAACTAAGTAGCAGTCAATACTCACATTTCCTAAGACCAGGTTTGATCCTGCACTCTCCACCATGATCCACACTGTAGGGAGAAGCAGAGGAATGATGAGGAAATGACACCTCACCTGTTTCTAAGTGACTAAAGTAAACATGTTGTTTCTATGTTTATCATCAGAGATGTATTCCAAAAAGCAGGTTTTACAAACTCTGAGCCTAACCCTGAACAAGTGGTGGAACAATCCTATGGGCACAAAACACACTTAGCAGCAGCTGAAAATGAAATATAAAATCAGTTCAAACAGGTAGGGCATATTTTGCTTAGCCCTACCAGACACATGATTGTTTTAATCATGTTTGACAGGATTAAACCAAGTCAAAATCATTCAGTGGCTGTCTCAACTTGTGAGAATGCTGTTTAACCACATAGATGTTGTCTAACCTAATATCCTGCTCAGTATATGAACATTGGACTTGTAGTGGACTAACAGAAAGAAGGCAGAGGAGGGCACCACCTCTGACAGAGGCAGAAGAGCTGGCTCTGAGCCAGAACGCTGGGCGACCAGTGGCTGAAGGCATCCCTGGAGGGAGCTCATCCAAGCCTATCACCCCCAACGATACAAGTGCCCACATAACATGTTAGTGTGTTTGTGGAGATTTCACTTGGGGGGGTTCATTTTTCCCAAAGGTCATTGATGATGTTACCTTCCTTGTTGAGCCTTCTGCCACAACAGAACCTCTTGCAGTTTAAGTTCTCAATATTGCAAAGAATGTGTACAGTACAGTAGAACAGAATGCTCTTCATCACAGAATGATACAGATATGTTGTCTGCTGCCACAGAGAGGGATTCAGAAAGACCTACAGAGGTATACATCTTACTGTATGGTGGCTACTGAGCTACACTGTTCTCTCCCCATGTACATTGTTTTGAGGTTCTTGTGAGGAAATATGGGCTTGACATAGCCTGAGTGCCAGCCGATATTAGCCACAACATTTTTGATCGGGAAGTTCGGTCTGGGGTTGCTCGGTTGGGGGAAAACTTTGAGCTGTTCATACCAATCAAATTGTCAGGACAGGCTTTATACGATGATGGACGGATGATCAACAGTAACGTAATCAACCACGTCACCAAAGAGCGCTTGGGTTGAATTTGAAACAAACATGGATGCCGCTGGAGAGCTGAGATGTGTACATTTTGCCATTGAGTCTGTTTTACAAGACATCGACAGCGCATTCATTTTGAAAGAGGAACAGACAAATGCAATCCAGGCATTTGTTGATCGAAAATATGTTTTTGCCGTCCATCCTACAGGATTCGTCACATACTACGTTGCTCTGATTGGTTGTAGGTCTATTCAATTGAGCAAAGAGGCATTTTTTGGGGGGTTTGGTTGAAACACGCCCCATACTCACAGCCCAACGGAGCGGTATCAGACTCATATTCTGACTACAATTATGAGTATGACGTCAGGCTCGGTTTGACATGTAAATTGACGTGATGAGAAAAAAGAATGAATGGTAAAACAACTGGCACATTGTTCTCCTTTATAACAGAGCATGACTGGGCATTACAAGGAAGAGCAGGGGATTGACTGGGCATTACAAGGAAGAGCAGGGTTTCCCGCAAACAAAGTGTAAATTACGGTGGTAGGGTTTGCCGTCAGACCGGAGGGGGGGGGGGGGGGCGGGGGGGTTGTGCTAGTTTGTGAAATAGAGTCTTGCCTAATGTGTTCTGGGGGGGGGGGGGGGTCATTTGTACGATAGACTAATCCATTCTGCAGAAAAGGGACGGTTTGGAATGAAAGGGAGCAAACAGGACAGAGTAACACAGCATTAATATATTATTTTTTTTGGGGGGGGGGAACGTAGTTTAGGCGGCCTTTACCGGAAAGTGCTGCGGGAAACCCTGAGGAGGGTCCATCAACCTCCACAGCACAGATTAAAAGGGACATGTTCAGTAAATACCAGGTTAGCTCTGCATGGAAAGATGAAGATTACGTTTAATTGGTTGTGTAACGTTGGATAGAACGGCGGACCAGGGTGAATCTAGGTTCCCACTTTTGGGGGGGCTAAGCCCCTAGATAAAACGTATTATTTTTCCTGTGACCCAGCAAAACTAGGGGGGTCTGGGGGCAGTTTCCCCCAGAAGAAATGTTTTAAAATATCCTTTTAAATAGTGTCCTCTAGTGCAGTTGTTTTCAAACTATGGTACTATGGTGCCCCCTTCTAGTGGTACGCGGAGGAATATCAGAAATATTTAAATACCTTAACTATGAGATTAGATTAGATTCAACTTTATTGTCATTGCACAGAGTACAGTACTGAGGCAACGAAATGCAGTTTAGCATCAAACCAGAAGTGGAAAAACAGCAAGAAGTGCAGAGCATGGCATGTGTAAAGTGCAATGACTGAACAAATAGACACAAATAGACAGTAAATACAGTAAAATACTAACTGCCATTGGGCCAAGAATAGCAGCAATGAATAAGAGGTGTAAATAAGTATGGAAAGTGCAGGTGCAATAGTGGTATAAGTGCAATGTTCAGTGCTGCACGAGTGCGTGATGACAGTCAAGCCAGGGTGGAGGGGGGAAGTACAGTCACTGGTGGAGGTGGGGTTCTATCCCCGTGGAGTTCAATAGAGTGACAGCCGTAGGAATGAAGCTGTTCCTGAACCTGCTGGTCTGGAACGTAGGACCCTGTAGCGCCTCCCAGAGGGGAGGAGGTTAAACAGTCTGTGGCTGGGGTGAGAGCTGTCCATTTCGATGCTGTGTTCCCTCCGCAGACATCTCTTGCTCTGGACAGCCTCAATGGTGGGGAGTGAGGAACCGCTGATGCGTTGGGCAGTTTTCACCACCCTCTGCAGTGATTTGCGGTCCGCGACAGAGCAGCTGCCATACCACACTGAGATGCAGTTCGTAAGGATGCTCTCTATGGTACAGCGGTAGAAGTTATCTAAGATCTGAGGAGACAGATGGGCCCTCTTCAGTCTCCTCAGAAAGAAGAGACGCTGGTGTGCTTTTTTTTTTTACCAGGGATGAGGTGTTGAGGGTCCAAGAGAGGTCCTTGGAGATGTGGACACCCAGGAATTTGAATCTGGCAACACGCTCAACCTCCATCGCATTGATATGGATGGGGATGTGTGTGCCAGCTTTCTTCCTGAAGTCCACAATCAGCTCTTTGGTTTTTATGGTGTTGAGAGCCAAGTTGTTGTCGGCGCACCACACCGCCAGGTGCTGGACCTCCTCTCTGTAGGCCGACTCATCGTTGCCGCTGATGAGGCCAATCACCGTTGTGTCGTCTGCAAACTTAACAATGGTGTTAGAACCATGTACAGGTGTGCAGTCGAAGGTGAAGTGGGAGTAGAGGACTTAGCACACAGCCCTGTGGCACGCCGGTGTTCAGGATGAGGGTTGAGGAGGTGTGGTTCTCTACCCTAACAGACTGGGGTCTGTTGGATAGGAAGTCTAGTAACCAATTACAGAGGGAAGTGTTGATACCCAGGTCACTGAGTTTCGTGATCAGTTTGGAGGGGATGAGTGTGTTGAAGGCTGAACTGAAGTCTACGAAAAGCATCCTCACATAGCTGTTTTTGTTGTCCAGGTGAGAAAGGGCGGAGTGTAATACCGTGGAGATGGCATCCTCCGTACTTCTATTCTTGCGGTAGGCGAATTGGAAGGGGTCCAGTGTGGGTGGTAAGCAGGTTTTTAAGTGAGCCAGTACCAACCTCTCGAAGCACTTCATGATGGTGGGAGTCAGTGCAACAGGGCGGAAGTCGTTTAGGCTCACTGCAGTGGAGTGTTTTGGCACCGGCACGATGGAGGTGGTTTTAAAGCATGTGGGGACAGCAGCTTGGGCCAGTGACAGGTTGAATATGTCAGTCAGGACCTCAGCTAGCTTCCCAGCACAGGCCCTGAGCACACGTCCGGGGATGCCATCAGGGCCAGCAGCCTTACGTGCATTAATCCTGCTCAGTGCGGCACACACGTCGATGGAGGAGCGTGTTAGGGGCTGGTTGTCTGAGGTGAGCACAGCCTTGATGGCAGCCTCCTGGTTGTCCCTGTCGAAGCGTGCAGAAAAGTTGTAAAGCTCGTCAGGGAAAGAGGCATCACTGTTTTGGGGGGGTGGTGTTGGTGGGTTTGTAGTCTGTTATGGCCTGGATGCCTTGCCACATGCGTCGGGGGTCGGAGTTGTTCTTGAAGTGCTCCTCAATCCTTAGCTTGTGGCAGTGCTTGGCCTGCTTGATGCCCCTCTTCAGGTCAGCCCTGGATGAACTGTAGGCCTGAGCATCCCCTGATCTGAAAGCGGTGTCTCGTGCTTTCAGCAGTATGCGGACCTCTTTGTTCATCCATGGCTTCCGGTTGGGGAAGGTAGTGATTCGTTTAAGTGTGGTGACACTGACGATGTTGGTGTTAATGAAGTCCAGAACGGAAGAGGCATAGGAATCAATGTCCGTGTGGGAGTCCTGAGTGACAAACACACTCCAGTCCATGTGTTTGAACCGAAGCTGTAGTGCAGAGTCTGCTCCCTCTGGCCACACTTTAACTGTCCTCACTGTGGGTTTCACACGTTTGATGAGTGGTGTACATTAGGGAGAAGGAACAAAGAGAGGTGGTCAGACTGTCTAGGTGGGGGAGGGGGACTGCTTTGTAGGCATCAGCCATGTTGGTATAGACCTTGTCCAAAGTCTTGTCTCCTCGTGGGGCAGAAGACATGTTGGTGGAATTTGGGGAGTACAGTCTTCAGGTTGGAGTGGTTAAAGTCACCCGCAACAATAAAGGCTGCCTCCGGATGTAAAGTCTGTTGCTTGCTAATGGCAGTATGCAGTTCTTTCAGTGCCAACTTAGCATTAGCATCTGGAGGGATACAAGCTGCAATCAAGACAGTAGATGTAAACTCTCTGGGCAGATAGAACAATCTACACCTAACCATGAGATACTCAAGGTTAGCAGAGCAGTGACTCTCGATGATAGCAGTGTCCGTACACCAAGCTTTGTTTACATAGATGCATAGTCCACCGCCTCTGGTCTTACCGGAGTCTTCTGCTGTTCTATCTGCCCGGAGGATGTAGCACCCCGTTAGTTTGATGGCGCTATCGGGAACGCCGCTGTTGAGCCAAGTTTCCGTGAAAATCCTGACGTTGCAGTCTATAATCCATTTATGAGTGGTGATCCGCAGCCACAGTTCATTCATTTTATTCGCCAGAGACCGAACATTGGCGAGGAAGATGCTGGGTAGGGAAAGCCGGTGAGGAGTTAAGTTTAGCATATCATTGAAATGTGATTTTAAAAAGGTGTGCTTTCCCTATAATATTTTTGTTTCGAAACAAAAATAAATGTTGGGTAGTGGCGCATGCAAACATCCACGATAGTTGCTGCGCAAACTGTGTAGCTCAATAGGGCAGGGCTCCAGACTGCGACCAAATGGTTGCATTTTGCGACCAGTTTTGAGACAGTGCAAGCATTGTTTACAAGCACTCACGCATGTGCGACCTACAAATTTGGAATGTATTGGGTGTGCACAACGTCAGCACACGGTAGCAATGACGCATAGATAAGACGTCCTTGTACAGCGATATCAGCGAGCCCTCAGCATTAGTAGCTTACCGTAGCTAATAGTCTTGGAAAGTTTAGGCAATTTTTCACTAGGTACCTATAAACCTAGCTTAAAGTAGAGGAAAGTTTAGGCTACTTTTCGCTAGGTTCCTACGAACATGTCTTTCGTAATCTGCCAAACTAGTGGGTTTCCCTCCATTCTTTTGGTGAGCAGTCTCACGGGCCCTTCTCATGGAGCCGAGCAGCTAAATACTTATTTAGCATTAGCGTTGTTAGCTACTGTATCCCTGCCTGTGTTTGCGCTGTTGCGCTGTTATACTCAGCAAGTATTGTGTTGTGGTGTAGGAGGACTGTCGAAAAGCGCCGCATCATACATTTAAGTCATTTAGCTAAGACTTGGATGTACAGTACGTAATGTCACATTAAATAATTTATTTAAAAGTTTCTGTGAGATATTTGCGTCGCTGTATATCAGTTGTAAAAATGTCAGTAAAAAAACCCCAGATATTGTACCCTCTCTACATTAATAATTGCATTGCAGGTCGATATAAGGTGTACCCGTAAATGTTCTGCTTGCGCTCCCAAAAATTCAGTCAGCGGCTACTGTGCTCCTAGTAAAAAAAGTGTGTCTGGAGCCCAAAAAGGTATACGCTACTGTATATTAACGTTGGTCATAATGGTGGTACTTGGAGAGTCAGATATTTTCTGAGGCGGTACGGGGTCTAAAAAGTTTGAGAACCACTGCTTCAGTGGGTTTTAGGAAGAGAAATTAACAAATTTAGATTTAAAATATGATGTATATTTATTTTGTATTATTATTATTTATTTATTTTGGGGGGGGGGGGGGGGGCTAGTTAATGTTTTGGGGGGGCTCCAGCTCTCCCAAAATAGGGCTAGATATGCCCATGCGGTGGACCGGTCACTGTATCAGCTCACAGCAGGCACATACTACTGTGCAATTAGCCAGCATTTTAGAGAAATGAAAACGTTTATTTACGAAGGCCCACAAAGACAATATTTTTTTTACAGAAAACGTAGCTAGCTACCTTCGGAGATGAAAAATGAAGCCACACGCCCTTTGCCCCTCCACAACTTCACCCTCTCGTCCAAATATGGTCACTTCTGGCTCCCAAAACACAAGATGGCGACCAGGAAGTGCAAAAATCGAGGCAATACGTCCAGTGAATTATGTACAAGTAGTCAGATGGCTGAGTGGTTAGGGAGTCGGGCTATTAATAAGAAGGTTTCCGGTTCAATTGCCGGCCGTTCAATTATCAGTAATACATAAAAAATTGGGAAAATGTGAATAATTGCTTTGCAGGTCAATTTAAGGTGTAGTCCTCTACATGTTCTGCCTGTGCCCTGTTCAGTTAGGGGCTACAGTGCTCCTAGTAAAACAAGTTAGTCTGGAGCCCTGGATGAGGAAAGGACACCCCATGTCTGATAGTTGCTTCAGGCTCGGCATGGGGGAGGAGAGAGGGAGAAATTCATGGTTTGTTAAACAAAAGCTGCCAGCAAGCAGGTTAGGTTAGTTACCATCAGTTACCATGGTAACGTAACCAGAGTTTGTGTTTCCTCTCTTTCTGGAACAGAAAATCCAGTTTCCCTCATCTCAGGGTTAACAAACTCACGGTTTTGAGGAGTGAGTTCTAAATATTTCCGACGCTTCCACCAGAGTGAGCTATTTTTCCAAAACGTCAGCTAGGTAGCTTTAATTAGCTTCCGTTACCTAGCAACCTAGCATAATACTTGTAGCAATGTTACTACCTGCTAGTGTTACTTGTTACCTAATTGTAAATTTTGAAGCCATATTATAGCGTTTGTCATATATTTTTTGTCAATCGGAAAATAGTGTGACGCTACTAATTAACAGGTTAAACCCGCTCTCTGCAATTCCCCAGTAATTACAATTATGATTGTAGCTATATAATCACAATTGCACTAAAGGCTATTGTAGATGATATAGGGCTTCTCTCTTCCTAACCCACTTTCCTAAAAAACATGCAGTCTGTAATTGTATCATCATGAAATGCAAGGCATGTTAACATACATAGATGTCTATTTAGTGTTAAGCAACATTACATTAAGAGGTATATAAAAACACAAACATGTCCTTACTTGAGTTTCTCCAGTTTGCAGTGTGGATCCTCCAGTCCAGCAGACAGCAGCTTCAATCCTTTTTCTCCTGGATGATTGTAGCTCAGGTCCAGTTCCCTCAGGTGGAAGGGGTTGGACCTCAGAGCTGAGGCCAGAGAAGCACAGCCTTCCTCTGTGACCAGACAGCCTGACAGCCTGTAGAAAGAGGATCAATGTGGTGACAGAATCCATCTGGGCCTCCAGAGTGAGTCAGCACAGAGGGGTTCATTTGGCAGGTGCTGTCATAGCTGCTCCTCCCCCTCATTAGACAGAGTGACCTTTCCCCCCAGTTCAGGAAGGTTAGGTTTGCGTTCAGTTTGATGGTAGTAGTTCTATGGAACATCAGGACGTCTGCTACATAAAGCCCGCTCAAAAATAGTGACTTGAATGAACCCAACAAATAAGTTGGGACTATAGCCCCTATTCTTAAGCAGTACGAGACATAGAACATGGATCATATCTATCCACCATTGCAGAATGCAATGTTCACGGCAACTCTCTTTGTGAAATTCATGACTGCACATTTCAGTGTTGTAATAAAACAAGTGTTCGCAGATTAAAGTCAATGTTTTTCCACTGTGACGAGGGAAACCCCAGATGTTAACGTTTGATGAATGACAGGTTGTGTTGTAATGTGAAATAGGTTTAAGTTTAACATTTAATTAAGCTGCATTTTATTACCCTTTGGGCAAGGTCATATGTAACACCCTCAAGGAATGAGTTAAATGTGTCAAGATCCACATATATTTATTCACTGTAAAACATACAGAAACACATTCGTTAGACACAGCGCAAACAAACGTTTTTTCCTCCTGCTGAGAACTGACTAGTCTACATGCTTTATCTATACATTTCCAAGGATGTCGGACTGTACTTATTCATACCTTAAACAAAACATATTCAGTGCACTCCGTCACTGATAAGTGCTGTCTGAAATTGAACACTTACGTTAAACACTTGGCGGCAGTGACGGACGTCAATCGGCTCGCGACACCCGCGAAACGTGCCAAAATGAACGCGCTTCTCCCATAGAGTTAATAGGTGCATTCGACATGGACTGACTCCATGCAGCGGTGCAGCCGGCTGCAGGCGGCTGACTTGAAACAGTGAATTATGGTTAGACTTTTTGTCTGACCTGAGACGGCGCCAAGGATAGCTCACTGTGATGTGCCATCAAAGCACTGTTTTTTTGGACCGTTTGCAGTGCGCTATCCGGGTACTTTCAGTGCACTGAATTCTGCTGGTTTTGTGAGTGAAGCGCCCCAAGCATTGAAAGTCAGTGCTCGAAGTGTACGGTAGTAGACACAGCTCTGGTGTATTTCTCCCTTCAGTCGATAATCTTGCGCTCAGGGCGCAACACATACCTATTGTTAAGACTACCCAAAGAGACTGCAATCATGTTGCACATTCATAAAAAGTTGTATCAGCATTTTCATGCTGTCTAAAATAAACACAAACATTAAATAAAATATATGCCAATCATTATGTACAGTATATTTTGGAGTGTTTCAGATGCAGCAAATCTGCCTGCAGCGAATCTGCCTGTTTCTTATCAAACTAGTCATCACTGATGACTAGAAGGCGTATCTCATTCTTGGCATGAAGTTTATACCCAACTTGAGACTCAACTCTGTTGTCTAAATCAACCACACAAATGCATTGTACAATTATAACTTTACTAATGGCTCATGTAAAACATAAATACAGACCTCAGTATCTCCAGTTTGCAGAGTGGGTTCCCCAGTCCAGCAGAGAGCAGCTTCATGCCGGCATCCTTCAGATCATTGTTACTTAGATCTAGTTGTCTCAGGAAGGAGGTTGACTTCAGCACTGAGCCCAGAGAAGCACAGCCTTCCTCTGTGATGTGACAGCCTGACAGCCTGTAGAAGGTTATCATTAGGGAGGGATCACAAACAATTTGTATTGTTACCTATACTCTTGATGCATGATTATGCTTTGCTTATGGTCTGCACCTCTTCTTCAACACCAACCACCTCTGGAAGAGTGGAACTCTCACTGAATTGCTCCTTCCAAGCTTTCTTAAATGTTTTAACGATGAGTTTCCTTGAGAGGTTGTCCTTGACTTTCTTGAGGGTTTAGGTTGGTTTAGGTGAAGTTCTATGGGTGTGTTTGAAGTATTTTCATTGCTTGAAAAAGGGCTATATAACATTTGACTTGAACACAATGGTACAGTAGCCGGTAACCAATGTGAAAAACGAACCTGCAGGAAAAGCTGATTGTACTAAGCTGGATTGTACTTGTGAAATATCCCCAAAACGATCCTGTCTAATGTATACTGAGACATCATGTGGCGTTCCTGAGGTATTTCTAAGTCATATAATGTGAAATGTAGGCCATCAGTGAATCTTTTGTTCTAGACCAGACGTTACCTATCTAGATAATCTATTTGAAAGAACTGGAGAAAGGCAGGTGCTTGATACAGGATACGGTAGCATTGCTAGTAACTGTTACTAGTAACAAGCATTGCTAGTAACTGTTACTAGTAACAAGTTTAGCTTGCTAACGCAAGAGCATAGGTAGAATGTGTGATAATTTAGCCTAGTTTATTGGCAATGGGGCTAACGTTGATTCTTGTTCCTGACTGTGTTTCATTCAAATAAATAACCTGTGTAATGTAAATCTACAATTCAAGATGCATGTTTGTCCAGATCTTGGTCATGTTATTTTTCAGCAAGTTATTTAGAGCTAGCTAGCTAGCTAACTGAAGCCGAGTAGAATCAGGATATGGTTTGGTTGCTAAGCTGTAGCCTAACGTTCTACCCACCCAAGTCAATCCAGTTTGCTTCAACAACAGAAGTGGAAACAAGTAATGTTATCATTTCAAATGATATATAGTCAATCTGTTGAAAACAGTGTCAGCAAGTGCTGCTGTTGGCCGTGTTGCGTCAACGCGCAGCTCATCTAAATATTAATGAGCATACCATAAAAGGAGAAAAGGCTAGTGTTTTTTCCCGGGAACATTTCAGAGGATCTGTCAGTGGGCATAGAACAGCACCCGGGCCATTTTCAACCCAACCAATGTTACATACCCTATGTGGAGACCTTAAGGAACAGTGTGAAATATCCCCAAAAAACAGTCAATTGCCCCTTTAATGAACATTATCTTTTCTTGCACTAGGGGTCCACTGTTGGCTAAATACGTTTCTAATATCACATCAACATACCTTACTTAGCAAATTCTAGCTAGCTAAAGGCTAGCTGTTAGGCTGCATTAGAAGGGAAGCTTACAAAAAATAGCCAGAAAACGAATAGCAGTCTAGCCTATTGCTAATGCCTGTCTAGATTATTTATTGAAAGAACTGGAGAAGCAGGTGCTCTTGCGTTAGCAAGCTAAACTAGTTTACAGGCTGTACAGTAGCAGTGTTTTTCAAAGTCTGGGTCGCGACCCACGGGTGGGTGATGAAAATTGGGTCGGCAAATATGTTTTCATAATTATTTTGTCTTAGGTTTTTGTAAATGACTTAACAACCATTTTCGAATAGTGCTTTGTTTCCTGTTTATTTCCCTTTTTATATGGTATTTTCTATGGGGCTATTATTGTAGCAAAAGTATTCACAAATGCACAGCACGATCCATGAATGCACAGCACGATCCATGAATGCACAGCACGATCCATGAATGCACAGCAAGATTCACAAATGCACAGCACGATCCACGAATGCACAGCAAGATTCACAAATGCACAGCAGATCCACGAATGCACAGCACGATCCATGAATGCACAGCACGATCCACGAATGCACAGCACGATTCACGAATGCACAGCACGATCCATGAATGCACAGCACGATCCACGAATGCACAGCACGATTCACGAATGCACAGCACGATTCAGGAATGCACAGCAAGATTCACAAATGCACAGCAGATCCACGAATGCACAGCACGATTCACGAATGCACAGCAAGATCCACAAATGTGTACGATCCACAAATGTGTACTATCCACAAATGGTTACCGCGATCCACAAATGCGTACAAGGATCCACAAATGCGCTCTCAGATTTGTTTATGTGTAAAACCTTATCCAAATATGTAATCACAAAGGGTGGCCTCTCAATTGGCTGTGTTTTTTACACATGACTTTTGTATACACTTCGGCCGTGGTACAAATCCACAACTCGTGTGCGTGTGCATGTGCGACGATATGTGCCTCGGTAGCTGTAAAGCCTCCATACCACCAGTTGGCGGTATAGTGGTCCAGTGATTTTTACGGCAACATGACATTGCTGGGTGGTTCCAAGCCCCCACCCCTCGCCCCTCGGCTTGAAGCAACGGCCCCGGTGGATGTAGGTGGTATTGCATTACGGTTAGGTTTCCGACTCTTCCGGTCGTTTTTATTAACTCCAGTCAACATTTACAAAACTATCTCCCCCAATAATTTTTGTTCGATTCTCGAACCTGGCTCATACTACTAGCTTTTTCATTGAATAATTTATCCCGATTTTTGCTAAGTTTGAGACCAATCCGAAATGGGTAAACTAGCACCCCATTTATTTGCTTACGTCAATAAAAGTTGCCTGCAAATGTGCTTGCGAATACTAACAGGGCACGAGCACAATAGTTCACATTGGCCGATAGCCGATTTACATGGAGCTGAATGAGCCATATATTGAATGAGCACAGGGAGAACTGGCTTGAGTTGCCTGCCCTGTTGTAGCAAGTTAAGGCCGAATCCCAATACTCCCCCTTACCCCTTCCCCCTTCCCCTTCGTTTTGCGCGTTGCCGTGAGAGCTAGTGGTGTCCCAATACTCTTTTTGAGCTAGGGGAAGGGCTAAGACTAAAGGCCTTTATATGCTACTCCGTACTATACGATTACGGACACATGGGAAGGGCCTACGCATAGTTGGAACGCCCTGAAACGCCCTCTCCGTCGTCTGCGGGGCCGACGGAGACCTTTAGCGTGCACCGTTTAAATTCCTGTCGATCCGTCGTGCCGTGCTGTACGCGACGGATACCCCTTGGCCGTGATTGGTCCGCTACGACATCATTTCCAAACGACATCATTTCCGACTTCGACAGAAAGGCGTTTTCTCTAAGGTCGTCTTTTTGAAAGACGTCTGTGATGAGAACTTCTTGGAGAGAAATTTTATTGTGAGCTAGTCACTTTGCCGTAACACAATTGAAATGCATGGTGAGAGATGTCGTTTATGGTCAATGCACGCTGTAAAGCAGCGTAGACTTATTTCAATAGCCCATTAATCTTCCGCGGGCCACATAAAATGACGTGGCGGGCCTTGAGTTTGTCTTTAATATAATATTATGTGACTGCACCTGCTGCACTCATCGTCTGACTAGTGACAGTTGGTAAGAGTGTCACACGTGTGATGAGAGGTGGGAGATAAACAACAACGATTTCTAACTTACAAAGACGCAACAAAGCAACGTGTTTTCGACAAAAAACCGCTTCTCCACCTACTGTTCTGGCGGTGAATTGTTTTCAGCACCCCCAGCCTTCGGAGAACCATAAAGGCAACAGAAATGCTAATTAATCCGTCCTATCCGGCGGCCCGCCCATCCGTAACGGAGTCGGAGTACCATACTGGCACCTTAAGGGGTATACACCCCTTAAAACCAAGTGAGGTCGGAAGCTTACTTGAAACCGAGGGCTATGTGAAAACTGCGCGACCGGCAACAATGGCGGCCAGATCATCCAGAGAGTAATATTTTCGGTTTAATTAATTGATAAAAAAATTATGACAGTCTTGTTTTGTGTTATATACAGTCATGAACATATATATTTGCAACCATTTTCCTAATTGAAACGTTTCTAAAAATCGCTAGTTTGGTACGCTAATATTACAGTGCTGAATTGCACAACAGTCCCGCATTTCTTTGACTAGCATGTCTACAGTTTAAAGTAAACTCCATTAGCAGCGAATTTCGTTTAAATCAGTGCATAACACTACTTGCTTTGGAGATATCGATACGTGCTAGATGACGTACCTGTAACCAAGTGGTGTCCCATTTCTTAGGGCTATGTAGCCCTTACCCCTTAGTTTCGAGGGCCAAGGGCTAGGGGTAAATTAAGGGGAAGGGGAAGGGGGAAGGGGGAGTATTGGGATTCGGCCTAAGCAAATGGTTGTCACACATACATGAAATGTTGTTAATATAGTTTATTCCCGTTATTTTAAAACAGATTTGATTTTTCGTAAAAACGTTCATGACATGATGGCAAATATAATATGTTAAGCGCGAGCATAGATTGTTGACGTCTATCTGGAGCAAAGACGAAGATTAATACTTTAACCGGTAACCACAATAGGAAATTATATAGGCCTATAGGCTATATAAATAATATTAGTCTTGCCTTCAGAAGCTTTTTTTAAACACACCCATTATTCTTTTGTTGATCGTATCATCAAGCCAGACTGCTTTTGTGGGACAATGAAGGTCCTCAGTGACTCCATATGTTTCATCCCCACTTACATCTGATGGAAACGTCTTGTAGCCTATGGTTCTGCGAATATTCCCCTTTCAAAGGCAAATGTCCAATAAAGTATATTTTAGACACAGTTCTCAAGCTTTTATTTATTACATTATTTTAAGTCTTGTTAGATCACGTTATATCCATTAATAGGCGTTTGGTTTTGTAGGATGAACATATAAAACGCAGGCCATATTTCTACACTGATGTTAAATTGAAGGCAGTGTGAATTTCGTGGCATTTTGTTTGAATATAAAGAAGAAAGTAAGCTATGCTAAGTCTGCATTATGGAAGATTTCGGTTACCAAAATAACTATAAAGCTTTCTTTGCCTGGCGAGAACAAAGACGGAGCTGTTCATGCTAACAGTTTATTTCATCTGATACGATGCGTTATGTTTCATCCCCACTTACATCTGATGGAAACGTCTTGTAGCCTATGGTTCTGCGAATATTCCCCTTTCAAAGGCAAATGTCCAATAAAGTATATTTTAGACACAGTTCTCAAGCTTTTATTTATTACATTATTTTAAGTCTTGTTAGATCACGTTATATCCATTAATAGGCGTTTGGTTTTGTAGGATGAACATATAAAACGCAGGCCATATTTCTACACTGATGTTAAATTGAAGGCAGTGTGAATTTCGTGGCATTTTGTTTGAATATAAAGAAGAAAGTAAGCTATGCTAAGTCTGCATTATGGAAGATTTCGGTTACCAAAATAACTATAAAGCTTTCTTTGCCTGGCGAGAACAAAGACGGAGCTGTTCATGCTAACAGTTTATTTCATATGATACGATGCGTTGGAAATCATACTGATATCACGAAGAAAAAAAGCAACCTATGTGATGAGTTCCATCTAGAATAGCCCTATATTTAGCCCTATAGCCTATTTCTAAAAAACAAGTGAAAGGAATACTATACAATGACAGAATACATTCCGTTAAGTTTGCATCATGTGTCTGATTCTTATCGGACTTGTACCCCATTCTGCCACTGCAATGCCTTAGCTCAGGGGTTCCCAATCCTGGTCCTCGGGCCTCCCTGCCCTCCATGTTTTAGATGTTTCCCTGCTCCAACACACCTGATTCCAATGAATGGGTCGTTATCTAGTTACGCAGAAACCTGCTAACGACCATTCATTTGAATCAGGTGTGTTGGAACAAGGAAACATCTAAAACATGCAGGGCAGGGAGGCCCGAGGACCAGGATTGGGAACCCCTGCCTTAGCTCACACGCTCGTAACATAGGCTCGTAACCATATCAATCTATGCTCGCGACTGGTTGTCGCAAAGTATGACGTGTACAGCTAGATGCAAGCGTGCAGGTCTCGGAGCCAGGGAAAAAAAGAGCCACTGTTTAAAGCTAGACCGGAAGACACGGAAGTGGAAAGATGGCCGCGTCCGGTCTCGCGCTCTCGCTTGCCTCACTGCGCCACAGAGCACTTTTCATAGAAATGAATGGGGACGCCATCTTGGAAGACAAAAGTAGCTTACTCTAGTTATATTAACTCTATGTCTGTGATGCGTCCTCTAAAGACCCGGCAATTCAGTCAATTTCCCGGCAAATGTTGTCATGTAATGCAATGCGTATGTGCACACCGCTCCCTACCGAACAAGATGGGTAGCTCGGTCAGCAGGGAGCTGAAGAAGAGAGGATACTGACGTCACTCTGCTGCGCCGCTCAGAATGCATTTTCGTTTTCGAATTATGGGCAGTTCTTTGCGGACAGAATACGAAAACGAAAATGCATTTCTGGAAATGCATTTGAATTTGAATTGTGGTCATGATTTTGCAGCCACGTTCTTAAAATGAAAACGCATTTCTGGAAATGCATTTTCATTTTCGAATTTTACATTTCAAATAGAATTTTGGTATCTATTTGCTGGGGCATATTTTGAAAATTAAATTTCAAATGTCTTTTTCGTTTTCATTTTAATTAAGTGAAAGAATGAGCAGTCTTAAAGAAGACAATTAAAATGCAAATAGAATGATTGATTAGGCCTACTAATTTTATTTATGAGTCAAATAATGCAGCCACATTCTTAAAATGAAAAACCATTTCTGGAAATGCACACGATTTGCTTCCATAGGATAGTGCTTATCAGCGGAACATTTTAGAGCACAACAAGCAGGCGGAGGAGAATCGATATGTACTCATCATCATCACAACCCCCATGACGTCTGCGGAGTCTGAGAGGAACTTTTCAATGTTGAAAAGGATTAAGACGTTCACAAGGAACACGATGGGACAGAAGAGACTGAACGCCCTCTCCATGCTTTCTATTGAGAACCCGTTCGTTAATGGACTGCTGGATTTTAACAGCAAAGTGATCGAAAGGTTTGCTCAAGCAAAGAACCGCCGCGTCAACTTCCTTTTTAAGTGATCGGCATTGGTGGGTCAAAACTTTTTTTTTTTTTTGAGCTGAAGTGCATCGTCTTTTTTACAAAGTTTTGTAAATGATGCAAGTTATGTCTGTCTAATCTTTTTACTTTGTTGCAATCAGTTTACTTTAATGCTGTATTATAGTGCCTACTATGTTGGCACTCTGAGATTCTTTGGAATGAAGAGTGCGTTAAAAATACGATGCAATATTATTATTATTATTATAGGCAACATCTTTGTGTAGTGCTGAGCGCTTAAGTATGTGAAATGTATTTGAAAAAGGATTTCTGCTCCCGGCTGGCACTCAAAATGCAGCCCATAGTATATCTGACTGGTCTATATAGGCCTAATGTAATAATAATCAGCTACCCCTATTTTTGTGACGGTGACATGACGTCATACAAAATTGCCCCACCAGAAATTTCAGGCTAAAATCGCCAATGTCAATTATATTGTCTCAAATCAACTGTACGAAGACATTGTGCAATTATAACTTTGCTATTATCTCATGTTGAACATAAATACAGACCTCAGTGTCTCCAGTTTGCAGAGTGGATTCCCCAGTCCAGCAGAGAGCAGCTTCATGCCTGAATCCCCCAGGTTGTTGTTACTCAAGTCCAGCTCTGTAAGCTCTGAGGAGGGGAGAGCTGAGGCCAGCGCTTCACAGCACCATTCTGAGAGGTTACAGTCATTCAGCCTACATGACATAAGGAGAACATGACACATCACCAGAGTCATACTTTGTACGATGGGATCATAGGATAATCAAACATCACAATATGTCCTAAATTATATAATTATTAAAATTGCTTTATACATACAGAGCAGTTTTGGAGTCTTTGACCACTAGCAGCAGCCTCAGAAGACCTTCCTCTGATCTGGAGTATATCTTCAGGTCAAACACATCCATCTTCTCTTCTGAAGTCAGCAACACAAAGAACAGAGCTGACCACTGTGTAGATGAGAGCCTCTGACTGGAGAGACTTCCTGAGCTCAAGTACTGTTGGATCTCCTCCACCAGAGAATGGTCATTCAGTTCATTCAGACAGTGGAACAGATTCATGCATCTCTCTGGAGAAGGATCCTCTCTGATCTTCTCCTTGATGTACTTGACTGTTTCCTCATGGCTCTGTGTGTTGCTTCTCGTCTGAGTCAGTAGGCCTCGTAAGTCAGTCTGATTGGACTCCATTGAGAGGCCCAGGAAGAAGCGGAGGAAAAGGTCTAGATGTCCATTCTTACTCTGCAAGGCCTTGTCCACAGCACTCTTGTACACGCTAGATGTGTCTGAGGTGGACTGAAACATCAGATTCTCATTGTTGTTGATAAATGAGAGAAACACAAACACAGCAGCCAGAAACTCCTGAAAGCTCAGATGGACAAAGCAGAACACCTTCTCCTGGAAGACTTTACCATCCTCTCTGAAGATCTGTGTGAACACTCCTGAGTACACTGAGGCATCATGGACATCAATGCCACACTCTGTCAGGTCTTTCTCATAGAAAATCAGGTTGCCTTTGTCCAGCTGGTGAAAGGCCAGTTTTCCCAGTGACAGAATGCTCTTAATGCTATCTTCATCCCAGTGTGGATCTGTCTCAGTTTTCCCATGATACTTCACCTTCTTCTGTTTGGTCTGTAACACCAGGAAGGCTGTGTACATCTCAGTCAGGGTCTTGGGCATCTTCTCTTTCTTCTCTGTTCTCAGCATGTGCTCCAGGACTGTCACACACATTAGGGAGAAGACTGGAATGTGGCACATGATGTAGAGAGTCCTTGATGCCTTGATGTGTGAGATGATTCTCCTGGCCAGGATCTCATCACTGCATCTCTTCATGATGTACTCCTCCTTCTGAGCATCATTGAACCCTCGTACTTCTGTAACCAGGTCAACACACTCAGAAGGGATCTGATTGGCTGCTGCAGGTCGAGTGGTGATCCAGATGAGAGCAGAGGGAAGCAGGTTTCCTCTGATCAGGTTGGTCAGCAGCACATCTACTGAGGTGGACTCTGTGACATCACACCAGCTCTTGTTCTTTTTGAAGGCTAAGGGCAGTCGACACTCATCCAGACCGTCAAAGACAAACAGAACGTTGTACTTGTCATAGTTGGAGATTCCTGATAGTTTGGTTTCTGAGAAGAAGTGATGGACAAGTTCCATCAGACTGAACTCTTCTCCATCCAACAGATTCAGCTCTCGAAATGGCAGAGGAAAGATTAACTGGATTTCCTGATTGGCTAGTCCCTCAGCCCAGTCTGTGATGAACTTCTGCACAGATACAGTTTTTCCAATGCCCGCAACTCCTTTTGTCAGAACAATTCTGATAGGTGTATCTCGTCCAGCTGAGGGTTTAAAGATGTTGTTGCATGTGATGGCTGTCTCTGGTCTTGCTGATTTCCTGGATGCTGTTTCAATCTGTTTCACCTCATGTTCTCTATTGACCTCTGCACTGTCACCCTCTGTGATGTAGACGTCTGTGTATATTTCATTGAGAAGAGTTGGGTTTCCTTGTTGAGCTATGCCCTCAAAGACAGTCTGAAACTTCGTCTTCAGTTTAGATTTGTGTTTTTGTCGAAAAATCTCTGCACGCTCATCTGAACAAAAAACAACACATGTTAAGTTGATAACGTAGTTTTGATTATTCACAGAGTTTGAACTGAAAGTGTTTCCTCTACATTCAATTCAAAACATATTTCAAATATTTGATCATTTATCAGGTAAACAATGATGAAACAGTTTTGTATACTCATACATAGTACAAGGTTATAGGAATACCTACACAACATTGGGTACTACTACTTTTAACTTTCTTCGTATATCTAACCTTCATCATAAACCATCAGTCGGTCAACTAAGACTAAATATGGAGTCTCTTACTTTTCTCCAGAGTATCAGCCAGCTCCTTCTGGTTCATGTTCCTCAGGACGTGCAGTGTGATCTTCAGAGCTCCCTCTCTGGCACTGCTCTCCTGCTTCTGATATTCAGGGTCCACTACTTCCTGGTCCTCTCTCTGACTCTCTAAGCCTTCTGGGAAATCTGAACTCAGCATCCTCTTCACCCTCTTCAGCTCTTTCTTCACAAACCTGATGACAGTCTCATCAAGCACCTGAAACAGAGAGGGAAGATATCAGACGAACCACTCTATACACAGTAGTACAATCAGATTAAATAATTATGTCTTGTTTGAAATTAAAATAAACACAAAACTCACTGTGAATATGGAGGACAAGTCATCATGGTGACTCTGCTCTGCCTCAGACTCCTGTTGATCTCTGAGGACAAGTAAATTATTTAGGGAGTTTGTGCTCATCAACATTGAGTAACAGCTGTACAGTGGGGAGAGTTTCTTTAGGGAGTTGGTCTGAGACAGACAACAGAGGACATTCCCTGCACTGTCTTCATCACATATCACTGAACACCAGCAGAGGTCAGTAGATACCCTTCATCATTAGAAGGTCCTCCTCCATCACTGAATCTGGAAGTTGGATTCTTATTAATAGATCATGTTCTTACCTCTGTTCAGTAATAATGTCTTTGTCTCTGAACTTAATAGGTTGATCCATAAACCAGTCACTCTTCATGGACACACAGCTGGGTACAAGTGAGGCTGGTCTCTGCTGTCTGATCCTGTCAAACACAACAAAGTGTCTTACAAACATAAATCACTAAAGTAGACACCACAGATACATCCATACTTTCCGCCAATATCGGTAGCTAAAATGATCTTTCCAGACCTGTTGCTGTGTATCTCTCACTGTGAACCTTTATCACATGGTCTACAGTCAGCAGCTCTAACCCTGTGTTTTAGTACATTTACATTTAGTCATTTAGCGACTTACAGTAAGTACAGGGACATTCCCCCCGAGGCAAGTAGGGTGAAGTGCCTTGCCCAAGGACACAACGTAATTTGACACGGCTGGGAATCGATCCGGCAACCTTCTCATCCATCTGACTCCCAGCCATCTGACTCCTTCTAACCCTGTGTTTTAGTAGGGATGTGATGAGGGATACTTTAGTATCTACAGTCAGCACCTCTAACCCTGTGTTTTAGTAGGGATGTGATGAGGGATACTTTAGTATCTACAGTCAGCAGCTATAACCCTGTGTTTTAGTAGGGATGTGATGAGGGATACTTTAGTATCTACAGACAGCACCTCTAACCCTGTGTTTTAGTAGGGATGTGATGAGGGATACTTTAGTATCTACTGTCAGCAGCTCTAACCCTTTGTTTTAGTAGGGATGTGATGAGGGATACTTTAGTATCTACAGTCAGCAGCTGTAACCCTGTGTTTTAGTAGGGATGTTCCTTAGGCTTTCACCTCATAAAGCTTTTAAATTATAAATATTTATTTGTTTGTTAGTACATTTGTATTGGAGAGACATAAAACATTTTGTTACAATTGATTCTCAGAATTTTAACCAGACACTGAAGAATGACATCAGGGTCCACCTCACACAGGGCTGCATGTTTGCTAGCAGTCTGCTTCAGACACTGCAGCACTCCTCCACCCAGGAGTTTAAGACCTTCTGGTCTCAACCTGTCTAAGTGGGCTGAGCCCCGCCCGGTCTGTGCTCATACCAGGCCTGGTACCTGCAGGGCTTTGACTCTGACTGTTATGCTGTCTGTCTGTGTGTGTTTTGTGTGTGTGTCAAGAATTACTGATCTAGCTTTTATTTTATGTTAAGCTATTATACAAAAACTCTGTATTGACATTATATTGTAAGTACTTTAAAATTGAGAGGTTGTAACCAGGGGCGGACTGGGGAAAAAAGTGGCCTGGGAGTTACTGTCAGACCGGCCCACTCATTCAATACACGGCGCGCGGCCCACTCAGTACACTGCACGTTCCCCACGCAATGCATTGCACGTATCAACCAGTCATTGGCCTACTTGGACTCATCATTTTGGATGATTACAAAGAAATTACATCATACATGTTTGATTTCTTACGTTGAACTTCCAAAGTCCGTAAGAACACATTTCAGAAGACACTTCAGAACAATTTCGAAAAATAGGCACCATGAGTGTTAAACACAGATGGCGAGGAGGAGTATAAAACTCAGCCATTGTAAACTACTTACGGTCTTACAGCAATTTATACGTGTTCAAGCTGTGTATATGGAAAATAGGTGCCGGCGATGTCAGAGGGAGGGCCGGTTGGTGATAGAAGCGGGCCGGTATTTTGGACCATCCCAACCCTGTTGGCCCACCGGGGATTCTGCCGGTATCCCCGATGGCTAGTCTGCCCCTGGTTGTAACTATCTGACGCACTCACAGGCTTATCCTGGAGGTCCCTCGAGTCTCTACTGAATTAGAGAGAGCAGCTTCAAGTTACTGTTCTGCAAAGATATAGAATGACCAAATGGTAGCCATGCATAATTGTATTTTGTCTGGAGAAGTTGCAGTGTTGTGCAGTCTTTTTTTGCCAGTTTGTTGTGGTTGTTTTGTGATTGTGATTGTATGTCTGTTAATGTCAGTCCAACAGTAAAGCAGCACTGTGGACTGGTAGGTTGTGGTCCTTGCTAACTAAAAAGAAGACTTACAGTACACCACTTACACATGTTAATGACATCATGTTAAACAACAGCTAGCTGTCACTGTGTAATTCTACCACATGGTCTGAACATCAGCCAGACTATGAACCTTCTTAACATCAGCCAGACTATGAACCTTCGTTCAGTAGAAACATCACATGATGATCCTGAATCTAGTGATTACATTATGCTTCCAAATATTTATCACCTTAACATCAAAAATCAGCAGAGGTCAGTACATACCCTTCCTCATTAGAAGGTCCTCCTCCATCACTGAAGAAGAGAGGTGGAGACATAGACCTGTCACTCTTCATGGACACACAGCTGGGTACAGGTGAAGCTGCTCTCTGCCGTTTGGTCCTGTTAACAAACAAATTAAAAGGTTTTACAAAAGTCAATCATTTAAAGTAGACCAAACTGATCCTTTGTAACAATATTTGTTGCAAAAATCAAATTATACTGCAGAAAATTAGTTTTCACATTGCAATGTTTCCCCATAGGTTTACAGCTTTTGGGAGGGGGGGGGGGGGACCATGTAGAGACAGAAATGACATGCCGTCGTGTAAATAAGATAAATAACATAAGGCCATTTAGTTTGTTTAATGAAAGAGTAAGTTATAGACCTGTTTATAGGAAAGGTAACCTTAAATGATTAATGATTGTTTTTTTTTACAAAATTAACTTGACCTTCCAAGGGGGGCAGGGGGTGCCGTTGGGGGTGCGGGCGCCCCCGTAATATAATGGTAGGGGAAACACTGCATTGAACACCAGCAGAGGTCAGTACATACCCTTCCTCATTGGAAGGTCCTCCTCCATCACTGAACTTGAAAGGTGGTTCCATAGACCTGTCACTCTTCATGGACACACAGCTGGGTACAGGTGAAGCTGGTCTCTCCTGCTGGATTGGGCTTCAACACAACAGAGACAGACCTTCAGTCTCTCATTTATTCAGACTAATGATGATGTCATAATATCACTCCTGAGCTCTGAGATGGAGAACAGTCATTAACAGTTATGGATTCTCATCTTACCTCTTAGCTTTGGTGTCCATGTCATGTTCCCCAGGGAGACTCATTTTAGAGGAAGTGCCCCCCTCCTCCCTCTCAAAGTCAGAACTTCTCTCCTCAGGGTCAGATTAGAAGGATTTTGAAGCCAGACCTGAAGACCTGTAAACAACAGTTACAATCCAACCCTATTAGACTGTTACCTCAAGAGAGGAAAGAAAACTAACTTTAAACCCTCATTTAGAACACACCACTATGATGTAAACAAGTTCAAATGTATTCAGTACATGTATTCAGTCATTTACCTCATAGTGACATAATGCAACAGAAGACAACAGAGAAGACAACAAGCTCCACTCCATCATACTGCACCATCAGCTGTACTGAGCACTACCTCACTTCCTCTTACAACAAGCTCCACTCCATCATACTGCACCATCAGCTGTACTGAGCACTACCTCACTTCCTCTTAGAAAACCTTGAAGGAACAGTAACATATGACCTGTGTCTGTGTGGATGTATGATCATCTATGTTTATAGACTTTACAGGATTACAACAATGTCATTGTAATTACAGTATTTGGAAATACTTGATACATGACCAACAACAGGATGGCTGGTTGATTAAGTGAAACAATATTTTTTATTTTGATCTTGTTAGATCATAGTTGGATTTGTTTTAACTTGGTATTGAATGTCGGC
Organism: Hypomesus nipponensis; assembly: GCF_054491055.1. Taxonomy (NCBI): domain Eukaryota; kingdom Metazoa; phylum Chordata; class Actinopteri; order Osmeriformes; family Osmeridae; genus Hypomesus; species Hypomesus nipponensis. The sequence goes on along the minus strand of NC_140388.1, from coordinate 4,910,171 downwards.
CATCAGACTTGAGCAAAAGGCTGTTTCACTTCCTCTTAGAGACATCTGGTTAGTTACTAAGATGAAGTAACTCTGGAACATCACATTCTCTGTTCATGTATGTGTACAATGATACTGTGAAGGAATATTGTAAAATCACTTACTTTAAAGTCTGCTTTGTAGTTTGAGAATCTGCTTTACCGATTCTTGTAGTCACAAAATGGATCCTGTGTAAAATATTCAGACTTTCACTTTTACCTGTGCCTCACCTCACGGCTCTCATGTCAGGCCCCACCCACCTCCATATATGGACCAATAGGAAACAGAATGAGGAACATTCCTGTGTATATACACCAATGGGAAATAGGAGGAGGAGCTGAAAGTTGATTCTCAAGGCAGGAACTGAGACAAACACACAGGTGAAAAAAACAGAAATGAGAAATTAAACAATCGATTGTGTTTGATTATTTTATATAATTGATTTGAATAACTCAACAACAAATGGCTGAGAGGCTACAGTTACATCAATCTATTTTTTATGTATGACGCAATTCAGTATGATTATCAATATCATGGGGTTATGGTTTGTCTATGACGGGCTAAATGATTTGTATAATATTATGTTAGTCCTAAATGAAGGATTCAGGGTGTTACGCTTCAGATTAGGATTGGGGGAGGCTGTGGCTCAGGGGCGCAAGGTTGGCGGTTCGATCCCATAACTCCTCTTAGGTCATGTGCCGATGTATCCTTGAGCAAGACTCTGAACCCCAAGTTGCTCCCGATGGGCAGGCCGGCGCCTTGCATGGCAGCTCGCCGCCGTAGGTGTGTGAATGTGAGTATGAATGGGTGAATGCGATGCAACAATTGTAAAGCTCTTTGAGTGCCGCTAAGGTAGAAAACGGCCTATATAAATGCAGTTCATTTACCATTTAGTAACTTGAAGGCAAGCCTTCAGTATCACACAGTTTTAGACTGACATCTAGTGGACAAAAGTGGAAAATGTTAGGCTATTTAGTCCTGATGACATGACCATGCTGACCACCTCCCCTGTAATACCACGTTGTTGAACACATTCAGTTGAGGCAGCACTGCCAAGTCCCTCCACCAGGGAGATCCAAGTTCCACACCCCTAGTTTCACACCATAGACCGGTTATCAAGTAGTGTGGTGAGACATTATCATGAACAGTGTGAAAATCATGAAGCAGATGATTACACTCTGACCAGAAGTTCTGCTCTCCTGTATAAACCCTGCCCTATCTCCCCTGTCCCCTATAGACCTGCTGTACCTGGACTGACCCTCACCTGTCCCTGACCACCACGCTCCTATAGACCTGCTGTACCTGGACTGACCCTCACCTGTCCCTGACCATCATGCTCCTATAGACCTGCTGTACCTGGACTGACCCTCACCTGTCCCTGACCACCAGGCTCCTATAGACCTGCTGTTCGCAGACATCTCCACCAGGATTACCGAGCACCACCTCCAGCTGAACCTTGCCAAAACGGAACTTCTCATCATCCCGGCCAAACCCTCCATCTCCCACGACCTCTCAATCACCCTGGGATCTGCGACGGTGACCCCCTCATCCTCTGCCAGGAACCTTGGAGTTACCATGGATGACGAGCTCTCCCTCACAGCCCACATTGCTGCGGTCTCCCGGTCGTGTAGATTCACCCTCTACAACATCCGGAAGATCAGGAGATACCTGTCTGAGCACTCCACCCAGCTGCTTGTCCAAGCACTTGTCCTCTCCAAGTTGGACTACTGCAACTCGATGCTCGCCGGTCTCCCAGCATGCGCAACCCGCCCTCTTCAGAGGATTCAGAACGCAGCGGCCCGCCTGGTCTACAATCTACCCAGACGCTCCCACGTCACCCCGCTCCTCATCTCCCTCCACTGGCTACCCATAACGGCCCGCATCAGATTCAAGACCCTGGTACTGACCTTCCGAGCAGCGAACGGGACTGCGCCCGACTACATCAAGTCTCTCCTGCAGCCTTACACCCCCACCCGCCACCTACGGTCTTCTTCAGACAACCGCCTGGTGGTCCCACCGCTCAAGACCGCCCGGTCCCAACACAAGCTCTTCTCCTGCCTGGCCCCCCAGTGGTGGAATCAACTCCCCACCTCCATCAGAGACACAGACTGTCTCTCCACCTTCAAGAGAAGGCTCAAGACGCACTTGTTCTGGGAGTACAACGGTACTTAGGAATGGTTTGCTCACGATCAGAATGACTTGCTTAGACTGTTGCTCTTGTTGGTTAGTGGTAGCTGATTTAAACTGTTGTATTCTATTTTAGTTAATCCTATTTTTATTGCTTTCCTACAGGTACACTTGCACTTAGAGATTCATGTTGTTTAATTGTAACTTGCTTAACTACATGCTCTTATGGTTTCTTCCCTTTAGCACTTATTTTTGGGTTGTTCACAATATGTACTTCTTGTTTTTGGCTACCCGCAATGCTATGGGGCTATCTTGTTGTTATTATCAGTGACCTATGCACTTTGTAAAGCTCTCTCTTGGAAGTCGTTTTGGATAAAAGCGTCTGCTAAATGCATGGGAGTTCGCCCAACCAGTCTACACATGTTTTGTGGATTTGGAAAAGGCGTTGGACCGTGTCCCTCGGGGGCTCATGTGGGGGGTGCTCCGAGAGTACGGGGTACCGGATTCCCTGATCGGGGCTGTCCGGTCCCTGTACGACCGGTGCCAGAGTTTGGTCCGCATTGCCGGTAGTAAGTCAAACTTGTTTCCGGTGAGGGTTGGACTCCGCCAGGGCTGCCCTATGTCACCGATTCTGTTCATTACCTATATGGACAGGATTTCTAGGCGCAGCCAGGGTGTTGAGGGGGTCCGGTTTGGTGACCTCAGGATCGAGTCGCTGCTTTTTGCAGATGATGTGGTCCTGTTGGCTTCATCGGGCCGTGACCTTCAGCTCTCACTGGAGCGGTTCGCAACCGAATGTGAAGCGGCTGGGTTGCGAATCAGCACCTCCAAATCTGAGGCCATGGTTATCGACCGGAAAAGGGTGGAGTGCCATCTCCGGGTCGGGGAGGAGATCCTGAACCAAGTGGAGGAGTTCAAGTATCTCGGGGTCTTGTTCACGAGTGAGGGAAGAATGGAGCGCGAGGTCGACAGGCGGATCGGTGCGGCGTCCGCAGTGATGCGGGCTCTGCATCGGTCCGTCGTGGTGAAGAAGGAGCTGAGTCGAAAGGCGAAGCTCTCTATTTACCAGTCAATCTACGTTCCTACCCTCACCTATGGTCACGAACTATGGGTAGTGACCGAAAGAACGAGATTGCGAATACAAGCGGCCGAAATGAGCTTTCTCCGCAGGGTGCCCGGGCTCTCCCTTAGAGATAGGGTGAGAAGCTCGGTCATCCGGGAGGGGCTCAGAGTAGAACCGCTGCTCCTCCGCGTCGAGAGGAGCCAGCTGAGGTGGCTCGGGCATCTGATTAGGATGCCTCCTGGACGCCTCCCTGGTGAGGTGTTCCGGGCACGTCCCACTGGGAAGAGGCCCCGGGGAAGACCCAGGACACGCTGGAGGGACTATGTCACTCGGCTGGCCTGGGAACGCCTCGGGGTCCCCCAGGAAGAGGTGGTGGAAGTGGCCGGGGAGAGGGAAGCCTGGGCCTCCCTGCTTAGGTCGCTGCCCCCGCGACCCGATCCCCGGACAAGCGGCAGATGACGAGACGAGGCGTCTGCTAAATGAATAAATGTAATGTAATTGTAATGTACCTGGAATGACCCTCACCTGTCCCCGACCACCATGCTCCTATAGACCTAATGTACCTGGACTGACCCTCACCTGTCCCTGACCATGATTCTGGATCAGCTCTTAGTACATCTGAACCTGTGTTCTGATTAAAAGTTCTGCACTTGTATTCCACTTCTGGTCTCTCTGTTACAATCGAGAGTCTTCATGACCACAGGAGACAACTGCTCTCTGCTGATTCAGCAGCAATGAGCTGAAAGCCATGTTGTCATGGCTGTGTGCTGGAGGTCATGTCAGTAGTGTGGAGGGGTTCAATATTGGCCAAACAACCAAAATAAATTCGCCTGTTTAGAGGAAGATGGTAAACTGAAACCCCCGTCCTTGTGAGGCCCCCCTGCGGTGTGGGGGCTGCGGGGTAATCTGTACGGGCCTGCGGGCTATTAATCAGAAGGTTGCCGGTTTGATTCACGGCCATGCAAAATGACGTTGTGTCCTTGGGCAAGGCACTTCACCCTACTTACCTCGGCGAGAATGTCCCTGAACTTAGGGTAAGTCTGGATAAGAGCGTCTGCGAAATGACTAAATGTAAATGTTTGATTCCCCATGATGGATGACAGTTTAGTTAGCAGTAAAATCTTGACAATCAATTACATGTAGGCTACATTTTGTTTTTGGGAATTTCTGGGAATAGCGATTATTGTGACATGCATATTTTTGAATAGCAATAAGAATTCAAAAGATCTTGGTAAATATTGTGATTTTTAACTCAATAAAAGATGGACCTATTAGGGAGCTAAAATGTTTTATTTATTTATTTGTATCCATGACAATCCCAAGAAGATCAAACACGTTTGATGGAATTCCAAACCATTGTCACAATGAATGAATCACAGTGTCGAACATTCCATTCTAAAGTTACCATGAATATGATGTACCAAACACAGCAGAAATCATCGACACAAGACAAGCACTGCCTCTTTACAATTACACACAAAACGAAAGACAGTATGTACAAAACAATGTACTATGTTCAAACTGTATAGGCCTATTCATGACTTTTGGTGTCTCAACAGGAGACCAGTCTCATGTAGGGTGTTTTTTTTTCTTCCTCAAAAACAATATTTCAACACAAATAGTTAGATATAAAAATATGACATTACCAAACCTGCATGCCAATGGTACTCCCTGTAGTCTTGATACAAATGTTTCTCTCCACACAGACCTGCAGCCATGAATTGGGAACTTCCCACCATTGATCCACATGCTCCTGTGAAGTTCACTGAGCTGTATGACTTTTTGACACCACCAAAATGTCTGGATGAGGTAAGATTGTGGTGATAAACCATAACCAAATGCAACAGTATCACTGTGCTTGATGACAGTGGCATTATATATGATGACTGGCATAGACATTGACACAACTGTCTCCTAGAAAACAACCATGAGGCAGTTCATGTCCTTACTGGAGCAAGGAGCGGTTCCATCCTCTGTTACTCTGAAGGACATCACCGAGTGGCTCTCTGGGGAAGAATGCTTCATCAGCAAGTGAGACAGGCTTAGTCTTTCTCTCGGGAGTTACAAAATACATGTCTGTGCACATATGTGTATATGTGATGGTTGTGTGTGAATGTGTGTGTGTGTATGAGAGAGAGAGAGAGAGAGAGAGAGAGAGAGAGAGAGAGAGAGAGAGAGAGAGAGAGAGAGAGAGAACAATTGTCATTCAAAAAGTGATGGTTTGCTCTTTATTTCTTCTATTTTGAAGGTGTCGGGCCTGCAATCAAGACTTGCGACAGCTGACTGCCATAAGGGTAAGAGCTTCATAGTGGACCTTGTCCACAGTACAAACTCCCAGAGACCCAAAGACTCGTATTACGAGTCTCTATATCGAAGACAGTAACAGTGCAAGTTACATTAATTTATTCAAGGTGTTAGTGTGTGATTGCACAGAATTGATCTTTTGATGGTGTTTCTGTACTCAGGTCTGGTATATGAAGAGACGCGACCAGCTTCTGAAGATCCAGCAGGAGATTCTTAGAGAGACCGAGAAGGAGTGTCGTCTCTCTGGGCTGTTTGGCAGAAGGGTACGTGACAACAACCTGGTGTAGAGTACAGTACTTCAAATTCTGGAACAAAGGATTTCCTTTATTTCTCTGACTGACAACTCTTTCTCTCCCTCCCCCTCTCTCTCCCTCCCTCCCCCCCCCTCTCTCTCTCTCTCTCTCTCTCTCTCTCTCTCTCTCCTCGCGCTGTCTCTCTCTTTCTCTCTCTCTCTCTTTCTCTCTCTCTCTCTCTCTTTCTCTCTCTGTCTCTGTCTCTCTCTAACTCTCTTCTATTTTTCGAGCATGAAGATGTTCAGACCGTCTGTAGAGACAGAGGTCCGACATCTGCTCTCTGGCCTTCCTCACAGCCTGAGGCCCTCTCACTCCACCTCTGAGGTCCCCGGAGCTCCCAGTCTCCTGCAGGAAACTGGAGAGCTCACCCCCAGGCTGGTCACCATCACCTTCCGCCACCTGCTGGGTGGATGTACACAGGGAGGAACCACCTGGACCTCCGTAGACGGGCTGAGGGCCAAGGCCGCCATGGAGGAGATCCGGTGGCTGCTGAAGGACACCGTCACCTCTGTCCTGGCTCCGTACGGGGACGTCCCATTACACAAGATTGTGTTCATCACCTCAGCTCTGGCCCGGGATGTGGTGAAGGCTGTCTTTGACAGGTTTGAGGTGGAGTCTACCACTTTCTGCCTGCTGAATGACAGCTACAACCTGCATGCTCTGGAGGCAACCAGGAAGGTGGTCGATGAGTTGGCAAGGGGGAACAAGGTCATTGTGTTTTCAGTCTGTAGCTTATAGATGTCAAAATCACTCACATTTCACGTTTCTCTCACGACAGCTCCAGAACAGGTGGGCATAAACTAGCTCTTAAACTAAGTCTCACAGTTTTAACTGTCTATCAACAGGGTCATAACAAGCCAGGTGCTGAGAGCTCCTTCAGCCTCAAGGAGAGCATCACCGTGGCCACTGATCCCCAGGCAGAAAAGGTGAAGAAAGCAGATTGATTCATAGTTGGCTTTGGGTTCAGTGTAATCGTGACCAAATGGGAGATTGGCAACTAAACCTTAATTCTCCATAAACCTTATTCACCTTAAACCTTAATTCTAAACCTTAATTCTCCCTCCAGTCTTGGTCTACCTCAATGGAGAAAGGCCTCACCATCAAGGCCATCATCCAGGACCAGGACAGCAAGGCCCTGGCCAGTGCTGGAGGTGACATGAAGACCAGTCAGACCAGACATCTGACTGCATCTCAGCTGTCCACAGCTTCTCTGGCTGAGTCTGGCCTCGACCTCACCCTGAGGGAGGCTGGGGCTCATGCTGCTGAGGGGAAGCTGGACAGAGGCAAGGCCTCAAAGCTGGCCTTAGAAGCTGGCCTCACCAGCACCAAGACCCTGGATCTAGAGGCTGGCCTCACCAGCAGCAAGACCCTGGATCTAGAGGCTGGCCTCACCAGCACCAAGACCCTGGATCTAGAGGCTGGCCTCACCAGGACCAAGACCCTGGATCTAGAGGCTGGCCTCACCAGCACCAAGACCCTGGATCTAGAGGCTGGCCTCACCAGCACCAAGACCCTGGATCTAGAGGCTGGCCTCACCAGCAGCAAGACCCTGGATCTAGAGGCTGGCCTCACCAGCACCAAGACCCTGGATCTAGAGGCTGGCCTCACCAGCACCAAGACCCTGGATCTAGAGGCTGGCCTCACCAGCACCAAGACCCTGGATCTAGAGGCTGGCCTCACCAGCACCAAGACACTGGATCTAGAGGCTGGCCTCACCAGCACCAAGACCCTGGATCTAGAGGCTGGCCTCACCAGCACCAAGACCCTGGATCTAGAGGCTGGCCTCACCAGCACCAATACCTTGGCCTTAGAAGCTGGCCTCACCAGCACCAAGACCCTGGATCTAGAGGCTGGCCTCACCAGCACCAATACCTTGGCCTTAGAAGCTGGCCTCACCAGCACCAAGACCCTGGATCTAGAGGCTGGCCTCACAAGCACCACAACCCCGGCCCTGGAAGCTGGCCTCACCAGCACTAAGACCCTGGATCTAGAGGCTGGCCTCACCAGCACCAAGACCCTGGATCTAGAGGCTGGCCTCACCAGCAGCAAGACCCTGGATGGAGCTTTTGCCAAGATGCTGTTGCTTCTAGAAGATGAGCCACTGCTGAGCATCCATGGTGTCTTCCCTCAGGAGGCTCCAAGACTCCTCATGGTGTGAACATGACATCATTCTTTTGTTGACAAGTTTCATCAGACTGAATATTACCATTGCACATGTGGTATGAATATACTTCAGTTTGGAAGTTGATGCCATTGCTCTACAGTATAGTTGATGGTCTTACATGCTTAGTATTGTCTGTTCACAGACCAGTGAGGTCCCAGCTGACATGGAACAGGAGAGCTGCATTGGTGAGTACCTTCTCAGCTACCAGGAAGCTACATGCACACGTTCTACTACATACACACTTCTCAGATATACCAGGAAGCTGTGTGGAGAACATGCAGATACAGTGTTAATGCAGGTTTTCTTCCTCAGTGGGCGGACAACAGGAGAAGGATGGAGGGGAGGAGATAAGGGGGGGGATGAGAGGATTCCTCCGTCGAATGAGGAAGCTCTTTACCTGCTGCTCTGCCTCCTCAGAAGAGGAGGACTAGAGAGGCTCCCCAACAGTGAGAGGAACCTGAGGACCAGGCAATATCATCCATATGGACCCCTTGGACAGAACCTGTGTTCATCACAGAGCCTGAGCACAAAATAAAATGTCATTTGAAGCCATGTCTTTTTTTGTGGTTGACTTTTTATTTCTGGGGATTTACTGAAAATAGCGTGTTTGTCAGTGTTCATTATTTTGATTTACAAATATACATATATATATATACATAACAATTAAAATATATAGTGTCTGCTACACTAGGGTCCAAACAATTGAAGTACAACATTCAAACATTTGAACATTAAAGTTCAAATGTGGCATCATTTTAATGTAAACATTTTGTAACACGGCGCACAATGCAGCAGAGGGATAAGACCAGAAGCCCTTTTAGACTCTCCATGTGGTTCAATTCTTCAATGAAAAAGACACACGAACCCAAGCACCTTAGAACCCTGTAGAGCATTCCATAAGAGAGCCAGAGGCAGGAGACAGAGAAACAGCATGAAGGAGGCTTGAGACAACTCAGAGGTAACAGAACAGAACATGAGGTCTACTGCAGGTTTTAGGTAAAGTACATCTTGTATGTGAACACCAGGGTGCCTGTGTCGAAAGAAAGATCGGGTGATATTAAGACCCGCTTCCATGATAGGTTTGTTGTTTTGTGGATGTCAGCTAGTGGTCACAGCCAAACAGCTCCAGGGAAAACCTGTGCTGTTCCGGAAGGGCCCGGGCCATGAGCATGACCTTGACGCTCTCAAAGTGGTAGTAGTGGTGTCCCACAATGACCTTGACGCCGTCAGGACCACATATGCCCGCGTCAACCTTCTTGAAGAGGGTGAAAGAAGCATCTTTCACAGGAACACAGGGGCTGGCCATCAGGTCTGTGTCGTAGACGGTTTGACCTCTTAGGAGCAAGAGGATGGTCATCGTAAATCTGTTGTGCTGTAGCAGATTAGAGCTATCAAAATCAAGTGTCAACTTGACTCTTAACAGCGAGCAATTTCAACCTTGATATATTCCTATGTGAAATCAATAATATAAAGGTTATGGCATTGTATGAGATGGTGTATGAAAAGTGTCGCAATCTAGATAGACTTTACAGTCTAAAAAAAACATAATTATGAACCTACAATTAGCAGTCACAGCGTTTGACAATGGTGATTCAATCTGATCCCTGATGGTTTGTGCATTGGCTGTGTGTGTGTGGTCTGCCCCCAAGTGGATTGCTGGTGGAACTGCAGGGGACCATGATGCAGGTGACTTAAACACATCTGGTCATTACTACATTAAAATAGAACCCCTAGATCCAGTCATTATATAGAACGTCCCTACAAAGAGATTTGAACAGTAATATATCACCCAGCAGTACTGCATCCTAACTTGTCATAGAAGCAGCAGATGACACAGACCCAGTATGAGGGCCGAGGCCCAACTCCATCACCTTCATACTGGATGTGACTAACATACATGGAGGATCATCTGTTACCTGAGGGGACTGGTTGACAAGTTCATCAGAACAATAACAACTTAATAAGGTGTTCATTTACCAGATGATTTTATTGAAAGCAACGTACCGGGTGACATGTGAACCTGCGACCTGTGAGTCAAATGCTGATCACCCACCAGGTCATCAACCATCAGATTCCACAGTGAACAGTCTGTATAAATCATCACTTTAACATCCTTCATGAGTGACCTACAGACCAGAGAGGTGGGATCTACCTCCTGCATGTTCTACCATCATCATCATCAACAACCAGATTCAGTGTGAACAGGAATATGAAACCTGACCACTCAGGTGTTCAGAGGAGTGGGACTACAACTACCACACACCTCACTGGGATGACATCACAGACACCTCTGATTGGCAGATCTTTACGTCAGGGTATTTGGCATCACCAGCTCCTCCAATAGAGAAGTATGGGTAGAGTGAAGGAGTCTTTCTGAGTGTGGATGTGAGTCATGTCTTCAGGGTCGTAGAAGGAGACTTCCCCCCTGTCCCAGTCCAGCTGAACTCTGACCCTCTGGAGTCTCCTCTTCAGAGGGAGAGTGTTACCCAGGACATCAATGTACTGACCCCCCCCTCAGAGTTAGACACCAGAATCCAGACTTTGGCGTTGCATTTATCTCCCCCTTCCTGTCTGCTGACTCTCTGGCCACACCTATATTCCAGTCAGGATGTTCCCCCACCTCCACCTCCCAGCTGTGCTTCCCTGAGCTGAACCCCTCAGAACCCAGAACATGGGGGTACTTGGTGTTCCTCTCTGGGTTGTCAGGGAGCTGTTTTGAGCCTGTGTTTCTAACACTGGTCAGATCATCAGAAAAAGAGAGACAGGAATGTGCAGTCTCAGGGTCCAGAATAACAGGAGTGAAGCTGACCACCCGCCTCATCTTCTCCCACACTCTGAAGGTCAGGTTGCCCAGGTGTTTGGCCACGTCTATCAGCGCTCCTGAGAGCAGCTGTGGATCCGGCAGTGTGACCTGGGCTCTGGTGCTGGACTGAGTGTGTTTAGAGCTGCTGAGAAACGACACCTTGTGTTTCTGCAGCTGCTGTTCCACAGCAGAGATGCTGACGGAGAGAGAGGAGATCTGGGCCTGAATCTTCTTCATCTCTCTGGAGATGGTCTTCCCCTTCTCCTCCTCTTCCTCCCTCACAGCTGCCAGTCTGGCCTCCTCTTCCTCTCTCAGGAACCGGTGCAGCTTCTCAAACTGAACCCTGATCTGTGTCTCCGTGGTGACCAGCTGCTTCTTAGAGTGCTGCACTACGTCCTGGTACGTCTCCTCCACATGTTTGTATTTGTCCTGCTTGTCCTGCAGAGACTGTAAGTCACCCTTCAGTTTCTCCTTCAGACTGTTCACTGCCTCTTCCAGAGGAACCACCTTGTGGTCGTGGTCGTCAGGGAACTCACAGACGTGACACACAGCTCTCTGTTCCTCCTCACAGAACCACTTAGGCTCCTCTGAGTGTTTGCTACACACCACCTCCACCCCCCTTCTCCCCTCCTCTCTTCAAACGATCCTGCTTTCTGTCTCCCAGCAAATGAGTCGGCTAAATCCTTCAATGAAAAGTTTACTCTTGCATCTTTAGAGGATTTTCTCTTACAGACGGGACAGTTCTTGTTTTCAGTCTGATCCCAGAACTTAGTCAGACAGCTGGAGCAGAAGCTGTGGTGGCAGCCCAGAGACACAGGATCTCTGAAAGTCTCTGAGCAGACGTGACAGTTCAGGTAACTCTCCAGGAGAGACTTCTCTGCCATTTTGTCTTCAATGTTTCTGTTGTATTCAGGAATCCCAGTTTAGTCGACCCTTCAGCTTCATGTCTGATCAGGCAGGTGAGTCTCTGATGTGTCTTATTCCTTTGTTTCTTTTGGTTAGTTGCTGTGCTGATCTCACTCCCTTCAATGCCGTCTCTTCTCCTCAAGAGAGTGAAATTATTCTTTCAGTTCTACTCAAGTTGGTCTTACTGGAAAGACTGGTTTTATGAGGTGTGAAAGGTATTGCTACACCGTAGCCATGATACAGGTACATGTTTGTTCTATCCATGTTTGTGTTTGCAAACTATCTGTGGGTGTGTCTGAACCATATACAGTCTATGGTGTGAACAAATATAGTTTTACCTGAACTGTAAGATGGGGGTTGGTTATTTGAAAATGGATCAATCTGCATTAAGACCAGAGAATAGAGATGGATTTATTTTAACATCTTTTAATGAGACCAAAACATGACTTCTCTGCAGAACTCTTTTGTGTCCCTCCTTAGAGCAGCAGAACTATGTACTGTTGATGCTTGGCTGGAGGCAGGAGTCACCTGCAGTTCCACCAGTGATCCACTAGGGGGCCACTGATGCACACCTGAAGCACAAACAAGTAGGGAGCAGATTTGCACACCATTGTTAAATGTTGTGACTGCTAATTGTTTCTCATTAAAAAAATGTATAGACTGTGAAGTTTATATAGAGCACAACCCCTTTGATCCATGTCATAAAATGCCATAACTATTCTACTATTGATTTCACATAATTCCATGTTCCCAGCATAGACTTACTGACACTACTGTATCAGGGTTGAAATAGCTCACTGAAGAGTCAAGGTGCCACTGCATTTTGGTCACTTCAAACTGCCACAACACAACAGCGCTCTCTCCCCCTCCCCACAGCAGTGAGTTATTATGGAGGCAGTCAGCAGGAGGAATGTGGTCTCTCTGAGACTCCTGGATCTCCTCCCACCCAGCAGGGAGCCCCTCCTGCCCTGACAACACTGAGCTGACCACTCTGGAGGAACTCTGCCTCCCTGCTCCTCCTCCCTCTGTTTCAAACCTCCTTCCATCTTCTCTCAGTAGTCGGCTCTTTCCAGTTCCTCCTGGGCTCTTTCTCCCCACTTTGGGTTTCTTCTTTCTTCATCCATTTCCATTTAGTCAATTAGCAGACGCTCTTATCCAGAGCGACTTACATTAAGTACAGGGAAATTGCTCCCGAGGCAAAGTAGGGTGAAGTGCCTTGCCCAAGGACACAACGTCATTTTGCACGGCCAGGAATTGAACCGGCAACCTTCTGATGAATAGCCCGATTCCCTAACCGCTCAGCCATCTGACCCCCCTTCTTCCATCCTAAACCCCCACGTCCACCTGCTGGGCGAGGACGCCGCCTGCATCTCCTCCATCCTCCTCACCCAGTGTGTGGATGCCCAGGGCCGCCGCGCTCCTGTTTGCTTTCCTAAGTTGGTTGAAAACATGATTTGACTCATAAAGATGCTTCTAAAAGGGTAAAGCTGGCCTTTGGTGTGTGACTTCTCCCTACTGTTGTGTGTGGCTATGACCGGAACGTTCCGTGGTTGTCACAATGGCGATTCATTTCACATTAAGGATGGGGGTGGAGTGGAGGGCATAGATATATATAAACACTAGATGTCTTACCGCGGCGTCTACAACGTCCGCACATGGCGGCCATCATGCCACAGGCAACTCGCTCACCCATAACATTGTGTTGATGCTACATGTACTTTTTAAATGACCATAACTTGCTCAATTTTCAACCGATTTTTAAACGGTTTGGTTTGTTATCAACGTCAGACATGTCGCTATTCCACTGCATACTTCTATTAAATTTTTTAAAAATTACAGAATTATTCATAAGTATGCAGTGGAATAGCGACATCTCTGACGTTGATAACAAACCAAACCGTTTAAAAATCGGTTGAAAATTGAGCAAGTTATGGTCATTTAAAAAGTACATGTAGCATCAACACAATGTTATGGGTGAGCGAGTTGCCTGTGGCATGATGGCCGCCATGTGCGGACGTTCGACTCCGTTGTCCAGCAACGCGGACGAGACATCTAGTGTATATATATATATATATATGGTGGAGGGTGTCATGTGAAGATATTGTTCTCTCTTTAGCATTGTGACTTCAAGGCTTTTACGACGGTGAGACAATGAAGTCACAATAGACGACATCATGTATTATGTGTGGACATGAGTTACATGAGAGCTGATGTGTGAGATTGTTCATTAAAAAACTACAGAGCTCTATAAAGGAACTGTCTATCCAGTGTCTGGTCATGTGACCTGTATACAGCCATGGGGACTGACTGCATGACTGTTTCATATTAAAGCAGAGGAGAATCATAACAACACTGATGCCACAAGTCCACACACACACACACACACACCCACCCACACACAAAACGACACACTGGCTCACTTGCACACAGCCTTCAACCAAGTTCATCAATCCCATGACCTCATGTGCTCCATCCCTCTTGGCTAGGGAGTGATGAATGTCCTGATGTGCAGAGGGGAGCCTCTCCAGTACCTGGGCTCTGTCTCTGGGAACCCCTGTGTTTGTCCACCATGACGAGTGTCTCCTCAACACAGAGAGGCTCTGGTGGCTCAGCAGAGCGGGGCTGTGACTGGAGCTCTTCTTCTCTGCTCAGGTTCCTCCACAGCTGCATGTCTCTGTCTGGCTCTCTTGCTGCTCTCAGCCTCTGAGGAATGTCGCCCCCCAGTGGTGTGGAGAGGACATTGTGGATCTGGATCTGGCTCTAGTGCATGGACACAGTTTTAGACTTCTGCACATCATATTGATGTTAAATACATGGTTACACACAGAAAGGTGGAGGTCACATCAGATAACAATCCTTCTGTTGTCGTCCTGTGAAAAAGCCTTTGTCCTCCAGACACACAGAGAGCTGAAAGGATGGAAATGAGTGAATGGTCAGAACCAGGAAGAGGAGAGGAAGAGAGGCTCCAAGGTAGAAGGAGTTAGACCTCCCCCCTACCAACACCCCTCTTTATCACTCACAGTGAGTTAGACCACCCCCCCCCCCCCCCCTTCCAACACCCCTCTTTATTACTCAGGGCCTCATGTATGTACATTCGCAAACATAGCGTTATTAGCGCCATGGCCAACCCGCTATTTGCGCACGCTGTGATACTTCAGTTTACGTTGTATTTACGAAACATGCAAGTCATCGGGTAATCAGCGCCTTTCTCCGCCCACTTTACCGTACATTGCGAGCATTTAAAAGCGCAATTGAATGGGCCTCCTTCTCTCTTTCTATCATGGATCAGCCACCAAAGTCGAAACAGCGATGACTGTTTGAAATGATCCTGATGCCAATATTTGTAATGTAGCGAGGAGTTTAACAACTGCTGGAATGGAATGTGAACGCTGAGCGGGAGATTCGATGTAATCTTTGATTTCTTCCAGTAACTGTAATATTGCATGGCTGCTTAATCTGTAACGCGTAATGATTTCGTGTTCACTCAACTCAAAAAGTGTGATCCTTGTGGCAAAAATCCTTTGGCCTATGTCTTCGTCTTGCTCGGGTAACGGCTGCCATTTCAGCAGGAGGCATATGCTCATCCTGGTTTACGCCTGCTTTTAACAGGCGGAGAATTTTCACCGCAAAATAGAGGCAGTAGCGGACTGGCCATCGGGAGAATCGGGAGAATACCCGATGGGCCGAAGCACTTTTGGGCCGGAGGGCCGGCCCTCCGACCCATCATTCTTTACTACTAATAAACATTTTGGAAGAAGATTGAGCAACACGGTTTGCCGGCCCCCCTTTCCCCCAGGTCTATTCCAAATGAACGTCTATGCCTCCCTTAGTGCCGCTTACACACAACAGTGACACTGACAGATCGAAAGTTAGCTATAGAGACAATATAAAGATGGAAAACCAGGTTAAGAAACGTAAACGTAATTGCCTTCACGAGACAATGTTTTACCAATTGGACAAACAGCTATGTTTGTTTGTTTTACATCAAGCTCAAAAAACTATTTTTGGCTCAAATCAGCCAAAATAATTAATTCAGCGTGGAAGTCCCAAAGCATCACATCAGGCACAGATGTAGCAGGGCGCTCGCTGTGGTGGCGTATATGGGACCGGTTCTGGTAGGCTGGTCTGGATCAAAGTCCAGGGCCTATTTTTACTCCCAGTCCGTCCCTGAATAGAGGTGCGCTTTCACAGGCTGTTTTTGCCGAATACATAATTAGGCGCACGTAACCCATCCCCTCCCATCTCTTTATGGGAAACTCCCACTTTCCCCTTGAACCTCCCGTGAATGCATATGCATGACGCAATTTGCCATTTTCAGTTCCCACGACAGGCAGTCTGCGCTTTTACCTCAGTGCGGCATGTTTGCACATACCTCGCTGTGCTTTTACTCGCAAATTGCGAAACAAATATGCCTGAAGTGGGCGCAAAAGCGTACATGAGGCCCTCAGTGAGTTAGACCCCCCCCCCCTCCCAACACCCCTCTTTATCACTCAGAGTGAGTTACACCCCCCCCCCCCCACCAACATCCCTCTTTATCACTCATAGTGAGTTACACCCCCCCCCCCACCAACACCCCTCTTTTATCACTCACAGTGAGTTAAGGCTGATTTATACTTCTGCGTTTTTACGGACACGCACACGGGGAACGCCCTCTCCGTCAAGAAACGCCCTCTCCGTGTCATCGCAGAGCCCTCGCAGAGCTCTGCGTGCACCTCCTGATTTTCCTGACTATCCGTCTGTCCGTGCGTCTTTTTACGGATACCCGTTGGCTGTGATTGGTCCGTATTAAGAACCACTTGCGTCAGGGGTGGGGGCGGGGTTGCCGTGACCAACAAGAGAACAGAATCCTTTGACCGCCATTGTTGTAAGTTTTTACAATTCATATTTCAGCTAAACTGTACATGTAAATCAGCATCAGAATTAAAATGTGACGAGAAATGGGCAGTGTAGTTGCTAAGAATGTGCTTATTTTATTGATGAAGCGGCTAATTTGTAAATTTGCTCCAACTTTTCGATAACCTAGCGAGCATTGCAGTGCAGCGCCATCTACTGTTCTAGCGGTGAATTGCTTTCAGCACGCAGAGCTGTCGGAGTAGTATAAATTCAACCAATCCGTCCGACTCCGTGCAACTCCGTGCGTGCGTCTGTCCGTTAACGGAGATGCAGAAGTATAAATCGGCCTTTAGACCCCCCCCCCCTCCCAACACCCCTCTTTATCACTCACACTGAGTTAGACCCCCCCCCCTCCCAACACCCCTCTTTATCACTCACAGTGAGTTAGACCCCCCCCCCTCCCAACACCCCTCTTTATCACTCACAGTGACTTAGACCCCCCCCCCTACCAACACCCCTCTTTATCACTCACAGTGAGTTAGACCCCCCCCCCTACCAACACCCCTCTTTATCACTCACAGTGAGTTAGACCCCCCCCCCTCCCAACACCCCTCTTTATCACTCACAGTGACTTAGACCCCCCCCCCTACCAACACCCCTCTTTATCACTCACAGTGAGTTAGACCCCCCCCCCTACCAACACCCCTCTTTATCACTCACAGTGAGTTAGACCCCCCCCCCTCCCCTCCCAACACTCCTCTTTATCAATTCAAGTCAATTGGCTTTATCAGCATTAAGAAACAAATGTTCATATTGCCAAAACGGTGGAGCCACAGAAACTGTACTCATCCCATTATGATGAACAAACACCAAGTTAGACCCCACCCCCCCTTCAAATGGGGGGGGGGGGTAGAGAGGAGGTGAGGGGGAGAGGGGGTCACACTAGACACACACAGTGGATATTCAAGTGGGTAATAGTGTCCCATTACTGGTCCTAAATGTAGTGTTTACATTGTGTGTGTGTGTGTGTGTGTGTGTGTGTATGTGTGTGTGTGTGTGTAGGACCACTGGGTCCAACGGACACACAGCATGTCTTCTATAATCCTGTCTAAAACATCTTTATTTCTCCTTATTTAGGCAGTCAGACACTATTTAGTTCATCACATTCAGTGATGAGATCAAAGACAAGATTGTTGTTTGTCAACAATGAAAACAAAACAAACATTCAACACACTAATATTTACAAACACTCTGGGGTATTAATTACAACTGTATACAGTTCAATCTTCAATCACATCTATGTGAGCACAGTGTGTGACAGTGTGTGTGGGCTATTCTACCTGACACAGGGACACTGAGGAGTCTAACCGAGCCCTGAAGCCAGGATAGAGGGGCTCAGTGAATGTGCTGTGGAATGTGTGCAGGTGGGTCAGTGTGTCAGAGGAGACTGTGTAGAAGGACAGAGTGCCGGCCGGCCAGTCCAGATACACTCCTACTCTGTGGGAGCTGGAGGTGGGGGCAGGTATGAGAGTGCCCTTCTTATTGTGCCTGACAAAGTAACTGTTATCACAACAGTGCAGACTCCAGGACTTGTTATTGTGTCCAAGCCCACAGTCAGCACCCCATCCTCTCCTGCTGATTCCTTTATATGTCACTGCTATATAAACCAGTCCTCCACTCTCTGCCTCCCAGTAACAGCGCCCAGACAGACCCTCTCTACACAGCACCTGTGGCCAGTAGTCAAATCTCTCTGGGTGATCAGGATACGGCTGCTCCTCTCCCCATGTCACCTTTCTGTTCTCCTCAGACAGAGAGAGGACTCTGTGTGCTGTGTTTGGGTCCAGTGTGAGCTCACAGGCATCTGATGGGGGAGACCAAGACACAATATATTACTGATCATCATCATTCACATTAGAATGTCTCCCCCCCCCCTTTCATTCTCTCCCCCCCCCCACCTCCCTTATCTACTCCTGTACTATGGTACTTAGGAATGATTTGCTGGACCTGATGTGAGATTCCTTCAGGAACACAATGACTCTTATTGAGGGACTTGTTGCTCTTGTTGGTTAGCTGGAACTGATTTAACTTCTTGTACTCGCTGTGAATTCTATTCTTGTTGCTTTTCTACAGGTACACTCTTGCACTTTAGTGGTTCATGTTGTTTCATTGTAACTTGTTTAACTACATGTCCTTCTGGTTCTTCCCATTGGCACTTATTTGCTTTTCACAATGTCTGCTTCATGTTTTGGCTCCCCACAATGTTTTTGGGGCGTCTCATTGTTTATGATCATTGACCTGTGCTCTTTAGTAAAGCTCTCTCTTGGAAGTCGCTTTGGATAAAAGCGTCTAAATGAAGAAATGTAAATGTACTCTCCCCCACCTCCTCTCCCCCCACCCCCCTGACCTCCACTCCCCCCACCTCCTCCCCCTCCCCCACCTCCTCTCCCCACCCACCTCCTCCACCCCCACTCCCTGACTTCCTCACCCCCCTTATGAACTCTCCCCCCCACCAAGGAGATGAAGGGAGGTGAGAATAGAGGGGTGGAGGGGAGGGAAGAGGAGAGGGGAGGGGAGTGGAGAGGGAAGGAAGCGAGGAGTGAGGAAGGGAGGGGGAGAGGGAGGGTGGAGGAGAGGGGGGAGGGGGACAGGGGAGGGGAAGGAGGTGAAGGGGGGGCACATACGTGTGTCCATTTCTGACAGTGTCAAAGTCACTCATGGTTTTGTCCCTGTATGACCCTGTGTACTACAACTAAGTAGCAGTCAATACTCACATTTCCTAAGACCAGGTTTGATCCTGCACTCTCCACTATGATCCACACTGTAGGGAGAAGCAGAGGAATGATGAGGAAATGACACCTCACCTGTTGCTAAGTGACTAAAGTAAACATGTTGTTTCTGTTTATCATCAGAGATGTATTCCAGAAACCACACAAGCCTCACACAAGCCTAACCCTGAACTCTGACTTGATGAACCCTGAGATGGGAAGCACAGAGTTATCGGTTCCAGAAAAGCTGATCAGAGTTAGTTTAGTTCTAATTTCAGTCAAGACACTCACGTGATTGATTTCACCATGTATTCATACACATGACAAATGGTTTAACATTGGGGGAATGGATGTACATGGGGAAGCGCTCCCTGCCTTCACTGCAGCATGCATGACATGAGGCAGGGAGCAACGAGTTCAATCCCCCACGGGGAGGACAGACAGACCACATGGGGGAGAAGGGGATGGTGGTGGGTGGCAGCAGTGGAGGTCCTAGCACATTTGGCGCCCCGGGAGAGTTTGTGACTTAGCAGCCCCCCCCAGTGATTATTCAACTGTGTGTGTAACGTCATCTACACTCGTGTGTGTCTCTCTTGTGTCTCGCAAAGGGAGTGATTGACGGCTAATATTAACCAATCGAAACTCTGCATTAAAGTTAAGAGTCTAAAGATGAAGTTTAATTGGTTGTGTAACGTTGGATAGAACGGTGGACCGGTCACTGTATCAGCTCACAGCAGGCACATACTACTGTAGTTTTAGTTTACTACTGAGATAAACGTTTAGTCACAAAGGCCCACAGAGACAATACTTTTTTAACAGAAAACTTTAGGGCTGAAAAATGAAGCCACACGCCCTTCACCCCTCCACAACTTCACCCTCTCGTCCAAATATGGTCACTTCTGGCTCCAAAAATACAAGATGGCGACCAGGAAGTGCAAAAATCGAGGCTTCAAAATGGGCTTTCACAAACCAATAGGGTGACGTCACGATGACTACGTCCATTATAAATATAGTCTATAGGTGTATTCGACTTCATGCAGCGCCGCATGCTGCAGCCGGCTGCCTTGAAGCTGAGAATGCCATTGGCTGCTTCAAGTCAGCCGCCCGCAGCCGTCTGCAGCACTGCATGAAGTCAGTCCATGTCGAACGCACCTTATGCTAGCTACCCACAACGTAGCCCAGACCTCACTGCACCCTTAAAGGTGCAGTGTCCACTTGAACCTGTCCACTGAATTATATACAAGTAGTCTGCTACACTCCCAAGTATGAGTTTGCACAGATAACATTTCGGGAGCATATGCAACCAAAATGGCTGCAATTTAGAGCCTCTCCATGTGGTCATTTTATATCAAATATTTATTCATTGAATTGAAAGAAAATGTGCCATATTGTGTCATGTATCGTTATCGGGATGTGAAAGGATCTATCTCAGGATATGAGATTTTGGTCATATCGCACAGCCCTACTGCAAACTAAAATACAACAGTACATTATCAGTAATACATTTCAAATGGGGAAAAAGTGAATAATTGCTTTGCAGGTCAATTTAAGGTGTAGACCCCTACATGTTCTGCCCGTGCCCCCAACATGTTCAGTTAGGGGCTACAGTGCTGCTAGTAAAACAAGTTAGTCTGGAGCTCTGGATGAGGAAAGGACACCCCATGTCTGATAGTTGCTTCAGGCTCGGCATGAGGGAGGAGAGAGGGAGAAATTCATGGTTTGTTAAACAAAAGCTGCCAGCAAGCAGGTTAGGTTAGTGACCATCAGTTACCGTGGTAACGTAACCAGAGTTTGTTTCCTCTCTTTTTGAAACAGAAAACCCAGAGTTTCCCTCATCTCAGGGTTAACAAACTCACTGTTTTCACTTAAACCCACTTTCTGGAATAGACCCCAGGAAATACAATTATGATTGTAGCTATATAATCATAATTGCACTAAAGGCTCTTGTAGCTTATATAGGGCTTCTCTCTTCCTAACCCACTTTCCTAAACAAACATTAGGGTTGTCCCCGACTAAGATTTTCTTTGGTCGACCAAGACTCGACAAAAACAACTGAAAATCGACTAATCAAACTTTGAAACGCTTTAAAAAAAAAATCTGACTCACGATCTGACTCAACGGCTGCTGGACATTGCAGATTCAGCCGCTAATAGCAATAGTATCTCTTACAATGTACTACAAATTAAAAATATTGTTTGTTTCACATGCAAATCATCAGAGTGCGCTTATCACTGCCTGAACTTACAGCATGCGAACTTGCGTAGAAGCTGAGTGGGGGAACTTTGCAACAGAGAAAGATTTTGTTGTCTTGGTCGGAGACGATAATGTCATTAGTTTTGGATGTGATTCTTATAATAGGCATATTCATTTTTCAACCCAGGGCGTTAGCATGAGCGAAGTAAGGCTAGACCGACTTACGTTTTTCAGGTGGTAGGCTACATCAAATTTGACGTCGAACTATGAAAAATAAACCGTTGTTGGCAGAGTTTGCATTCAACTTTTTTAGAGTCACCCGGTACTTTGTAAATGTACGTTAATGAAATGCTGCCATACCACAGATTTATTTGCCATTTTGACAAATAACACCGACAAGGTAGGCTATGGCAGAGTTTGTAGTTCTGCAGCCAATTGTGCTCGTGCCGTGTGCAAAATACCAAACCAAACAAAGCGCAGATTAACAAAAGGGAAAACAGTCACACCTTTTCTTTTAAATTATAGATTTTTAGAGTTTGATTATTTGTCTTGAATAATATAATCTACAATTTCTGTTGAACTTTTCGTTAATTCAGCAATGATGACACAAGAGGGAATCAGATCTCACACTGCCATATGGCAGCTCGACTAAAAAAATCTTAGTCGACCAAGAGCAAATCGACTAGTCGACTAAATGGGGACAGCCATAATAAACATGCAGTCTGTAATTGTATCATCATGAAATGCAAGGACTATTAACATTCTTAGATGTATATTCAGTGTTAAGCAACATTACATGAAGAGGTATACAAAAACACAAACATCTCCTTACTTGAGTTTCTCCAGTCTGCAGTGTGAATCCTCAAGTCCAGCTGAGAGCAGCTTCAATCCCTTTTCTCCAGGATGATTGTAGCTCAGGTCCAGTTCCCTCAGGTGGAAGGGGTTGGACCTCAGAGCTGAGGCCAGAGAAGCACAGCCTTCCTCTGTGACCAGACAGCCTGACAGCCTGTAGAAAGAGGATCAATGTTGTGACAGAATCCATCTGGGCCTCCAGAGTGAGTCAGCACA
Source organism: Hypomesus nipponensis (assembly GCF_054491055.1). Classification (NCBI taxonomy): domain Eukaryota; kingdom Metazoa; phylum Chordata; class Actinopteri; order Osmeriformes; family Osmeridae; genus Hypomesus; species Hypomesus nipponensis. The sequence goes on along the minus strand of NC_140388.1, from coordinate 4,887,634 downwards.
GAGGGGTTCATTTGTCAGGTGCTGTCATAGCTGCTCCTCCCCCTCATTAGACAGAGTGACCTTTCCCCCCCAGTTCAGGAAGGTTAGGTTTGTGTTCAGTGTGGTGGTAGTAGTTCTATGGAACATCAGGATGTCTGCTACATAAAGCCCGCAAAAAAACCCCAAGGATTCAAGTCCCAAACCTGACTTGAATGAACCCAACAAATAAGTTGGGACTATAGCCCCTATTCCTAAGCAGTACGAGACATAGAACATGGATCATATCTATCCACCATTACAGAAAGCAACAGGTGTATTCGACTTCATGCAGCACCGGCAGCGCCGACAGTCGGCTGCCTTGAAGCTGAGAATGCCATTGGCTGCTTCAAGTCAGCCGGGCAGGTGGCTGCATGAAGTCGAACATACCTAATGTTCACGGCCACGTGACCTCTCCTTTTAAGTTCTCTCTAACATGACAGTGCATGCCAAAAAACACTTCAGGCTGAGTATTGGACAATATTAGCATTGTAAAATAAGTTCTTCTAAAAAATTAAAGGGGAAATTAACCAAAAGTATTCAAAAAACGTATCTAGCAAGTTAATATATTTTTTCAATAACAGAGAATGCCTGTCAGTATGTATTTAACAGTTAAGTCATTAGATAACCATAACTGCCTGTTGGCTCTGCACTCCCTGCAAGAAGAGGAACTGCTTTATTAGTATGCTGTTCATGGATTACAGATAATCATTTAACAACATCATGTCTATGTCTTTATATAGGCTATTTCAACATTTTATATTATTTCCAACATTCTAGTTTAAAGTTGTAACAGTCATGTTTGCATTCTGTGCTCTTTTTGCTTTAATGTTAGGACGCATTAGCAGGGCCAACCTCAATAAATTCAATGGCCAATGTCACCTTTTGTGATCTGTGCAAAGGGTCAAGTAAAGACTGACATTCTGTGTCTTTCTTCCCTTTTTTAAAGAGCAGATGTGTGTTTGAAATCTCACTTGGTATGGGGCATTTGGCTGACTCTCCCTGCATCTCAGATGGAATACTACCATCCTATGAAGTAAAGTATGTCAGAATAAATGTGAATAGCCAGTTCAATATATCTATATACAGTATATACAGTAGTATTGTACATCAATTACACTTTTCCTGCCATTCCTAATTTGAAACCCTTCGTGTAGTGGAAGAGGAGTCAACCACAGGAACAACAGCCGCCAGATGCTAAACTCACTGCTCAGGTAAATGTACAATAATATGATGAATTGTATATCTTAACCCTTGTGTTGTCTTCAGGGTCTATATGTATATTTGTTTTACTTCAAATGTCTTACTTTTCATAGTGACCCTAAAATTCATAAAAATATATCACAACAACCACAGACTGATTTAGGTTACAGAGTTTATAAAGGTGCTGAAGATGACAGCACCTCCATTTCTCTCTCAGTGGCGCCATCAGCGGGGGGGCCGGGGGGGCCACGACAAATTTGCTGGCCCCCCACTGGCCCCCCCATCGCGAGTCGCATATTGTCCGTCATCAAGATTTTTTGTACATATTTTAACCACAATCTACGATTGAAACACTTCGTCATAGAAATCCTAGTATCTCCACACTCAGATCCTATCAAGTATTTTCACACTCAGAGCCTGTCACCCCTCCCCCCACAAGAGGTTGCACTGGGCCAGGTTAGAGTGCAGCCTAGGTTGATACATAGTATAGAAGCAGGAATTTATCGTTGATCGTCGACCAAGTTCAAGGAAAAAGTGAGTACAAATATTAAATAAACTGGTTTTGAATTTTAAATGACCTATTTACAGTAGGCAACCTCACGTTGGTAAGCTACAGTAGTTATATAGCTAAATCAGTATTTTAAGAGGGCTGTCTTGCCTTGCTAGCTAGCTAGTTCAGACAAGGTTACTTCAGTCTAGAGAGAGTACCAACTTAAGCAATTCGGGCCGATCACACCGAGTGTATTTTTAAAACATTGCACTTAAAACCCCATTGTTTGCTATGGTACGTCAGTACAGCTCTGTTAAATTCCATATGCGCTTTTTGTCGTTTTTGAGGCAGATGCTTTTCTAAATACACTCTTTAGTTGTTATTATTGTCCACAACCGTTTCTTCCGTTAATTTCTTAAAAAAGATATGCAGCAGCAACGAAAGAAAGTAACTCATCGATATGTACACATCTTATATTGCTGCACACCAAATTACATCTTCTTATTTTGAGATTTGAGTATGTAAATACGCTCTCAAACCGTATGTGCCTTCCGCAGCGTCAAACTGACATTTCTCCATTGAAAGTGGTTAGGTGGACGATAATGGGACCCCCTGGCTAACTGCTAAAATCAGGAGAGTAACATTTTTAGGCATATCCTGATTGGATTTTAAAACCGGAATGTTATAATACAAACTGTGACATAACGTTTTTAATTAGTAATATAACAACATTTTGGTAACATTTCTAACGAGCGTTGAGAGCTAGGTGGACGATAATGGGACCCCACACAAAGCTGGTCGGATGGGGTTATAGAACATGTGGCATGTTTTCTGAAAAATACGGTAGCCTACCAGTAAAAGACCATAGTATATCAGTATGCTATTATTAATGCTCACATTGACATCTAGCCTAATAAGTACAAGAGCAAAATATAATTCCTGAAATGTGTTTTGATTTTAGTGTGCCACCCCAAGATTTTCCCTTGCCCCAACTGGCCACCCCTATGAAAAATGTCTGGGGGCGCGCCTGTTCTCTCTTTGCGAAAGCCATGACTGCACATTTCAGTGTTGTAATAAAACAAGTGGTGTTCACAGTTTAAAGTCAATGTTTTTCCACTGTGAAGAGGGAAACCTCAGATGTTCACAACGTTTGATGAATGACAGGTTGTGTTACAATGCGAAATAGGTTTAAGGTTGAAAATTAAATTAAGCTGTATTTATTACCCTTTGGGCAAGGGCATACAGATTGTTAACACTACCCAAAGAGACTGCAATCATGTTGCACATTCAGAAACAGTTGCATCAACATTTTCATTCTGTCTAAAATAAACATAAAATAAAATGTAAGCCAATCATTATGTACAGCATGTTTTAGAGTGTTTCAAATGCAGCAAATCTGACTGTTTCTTATCAAACTAGTCCTCACTGATGACAAAAAGGCATATCTCATTCTTGGCATGAAGTTTATACCCAACTCTAGACTCAACTCTTTTGTCTAAATCAGCCACACAAATACATTGTGCGATTATAACTTTACTAATGGCTCATGTAGAACATAAATACATACCTCAGTGTCTCCAGTTTGCAGAGTGGGTTCCCCAGTCCAGCAGAGAGCAGCTTTGTGCCGGCATCCTTCAGATCATTGTTACTTAGATCTAGTTGACTCAGGAAAGAGTTTGACTTCAGCACTGAGCTCAGAGAAGCACAGCCTTTCTCTGTGATGTGACAGCCTGACAGCCTGTAGAAGGTTATCGTTAGGGATGGATCACAAACACTACTACCCTCTAGAGGTAGTAATATAAAATATCAGTCTGATAATTTTCCTCTCAAACACAAAGAAGGTTTGATCAGTTAGATGACTGTCTGTCCTGGTTGGTTAACTTTCCCTTTATCTTAAATGCAATATCATCCTTTGATATGTAGAAAATTGTACATCCAGTTACATAGTTGTACAATACTCCAATAATGTATTACATACTACATCCAGGAGCTGGTATCTCAGTATACAAGGCACCTGTTCTGACCCATAACCTTTAATGCAGAGTTAGGGTGTTAACCACATGTGAAGCAATACATTAGCAGAACAATACAAAACATACTGCCCAGGTCAACCTACAATAATATCATGGAGTAGTTTGTCTTATACAGATTCCTGTCATACCCTGATCTGTTTCACCTGTGCTAGTTTGTCTCCACCCTTCCAGGTGTCTCCCATATTCCTTCCTACCCTAGTTTATACCTGTGTTTTCTGCTTGGGACCAGTTTTTGCTTGTAATGCCTATAAAAGCCTTCCTTGTGTTTTTTCTACCTCCTTTAGTCTTTTCTGCCTCTTAGTTCCCTGCTTGGCCTCCTGCCTGCCCTGACTCTGAGCCTGCCAGCCGCCCTGTACCTGAATGACTCGACCTTGTAGAATATGACCCTAGCCTGCCCTGAATATTATTTGGCCGGCCTCCTTGTATCTTGAATAACCACAAACTTGCAGCCAGTGTGTGGTACATGATATTGTGTAACTAGTTGTTGTCTCTTGTTGAACATAGATACAGACCTCAGTGTCTCCAGTTTGCAGAGTGGGTTCCCCAGTCCAGCAGAGAGCAGCTTCATGCCGGCATCCTTCAGATCAATATTACTTAGATCTAGTTGTCTCAGGAAGGAGTTTGACTTCAGCACTGAGCCCAGAGAAGCACAGCCTTCCTCTGTGATGTGACAGCCTGACAGCCTGTAGAAGGTTATCATTAGGGAGGGATCACAAACACTTTTTATTATCTCTACTCTTGATACATGAGTATGCTTTGTTTATGGTCTGCACCTCTTCTTCAACACCGACCACCTCTGGAAGAGTGGAACTCTCAAAAAAGGGCTATACAAATAACTAGTGCTGTCAGTTTAACGCGTTATTAACGGCGTTAACGCAAACCCAAATTAACGGCGTCAATTCTTTTTTCGCGCGATTAACGCTCTTTTTGGCCTAGCAAACTTTGTAGTTTTTTTCACATGCTGTTGCAACAACTACCGACGTTAGAAAAACTACAACACCACACCGGATCTAGCTAGACTGGAAACAAAACAACAGGCACGCCAAACACTTGTTTGGCTTGCGAGCTGGCTAAAGAGTAGTAGCAGAGCCCGTTTACGGATATTAGACAATCTCTAGTAGTAGCCAGGCGATTGCAATGTTGTTTTCAATAAAAAAAATATTTGCACAAAGCAATCCGAAACACTTTTCTATGTTGATAAGAGCATTAAAATTTGAAAAAAGATAGGGACAAAAAGAAATCAGGGACATTTAGAATAGATAAAAATGTGCGATTAATTGTGATTAATCGCGAGTTAACTATGACATTAATGCGATTAATCGCGATTAAATATTTTAATCGTTTGACAGCACTACAAATAACATTTGACTTGAACACAATGAAACAGTAGCCAGTAACCAATGTGAAAAATGCCTGAGAAGCTGATTTTACTAAGCTGGATTTTACCTGTGGAATATTCTCAAAACTATCATGTCTAATGTATACTGAGATATCATGTGGTCTTGCTGAGGTATTTCTAAATCATATCATGTGAAATGTAGGCCATCAGTGATTTTTTTGTTCTAGACTGTCTAGTGTCTTTCTAATCAAATCAGATGTCAATTCCCTTGGTACTAGGATCAATACTAGATTTAGTATCTCCTTTTATCAGTGCTATAGATGAGATCAACGGCACTATTGTACTGACATGATCAAACTATCAATGAATATATGAAACTGTTCAGGAACGCTTGATTGTGTTATTGTGACATCAAACTTAAACATAAACATAAAAGATTAATTCACCAGTGAAATACAATAACACAATACAACCTTTGGTATGTTTTGGAATGGTTCGACCACATACACACTACTCCTCATGATACTGGTTCAGACAGTAGTGACCACATAAACACTACTCCTCATGATACTGATTCAGACAGAATTCTCTGATTCAGAGAAGCAAAATCCCTGGTTCTTTCAGAGTTGTCTGTATGTAGCTGCGTAAGTACACCACCTATGCCTTAGTCTGAGGCGTCTGTGGACACAATGGTGGGCAGAGAGGGGTCAAACAGAGCAAGTGCTGAACTGTCAGTTCTAAGTAGTTTTACCCGCTGGAAGCTTTTCTGTGCCTCCCCGGTCCATGTGAATGTAGCACCACAGAGTACATTTCTCATTGGCTCCATGACGGCTGCGTAGTTCTGTATTAACTTGGAGTACCACACTGTCAGGCCAAGGAAGGACCTGAGAGACGCGGCATCACTGGGTGCTGGAGCATCATGAATAGCTACAATGAGGCAGGGATGGGCGTGGTTATCCGGATATCCTAAAGTAAGTTAGTATTCGAATACTTTTTTCGAATACTTATGAGCGTAGTTTAATAAAAATATAAAAAATCTTGAAAAACCGTCGCGTCGTGTTGTGAATTCTAATAGTTGTGACGTTAGAAAATGATGAAAACCATCAAAAAAGGTAGGCTACGCCTCTGTTCTGCTGCGAGTCTCCTTTAATTTCATTTGGCGCTACAAGAAGCATAGTGTCCTGGCTAAGCAGTACCTCGCAGCAACCTCAGGTCCTGCAGTCTTTTCTACGCCAGCCTGCTCGTAAATCGACTCCGTACTCGCCTCTCCCCTGAGCATGTTTACATGCTAATTCTCCTGAATAAAAATGGCTAATGCAGTTGTGGCTTATTTATTTTCTTACCAGTAGCCATGTAGAGCTAGCGTAATCGGTTGTTTATGTTTGCATTGTGTGATGGCGCACCGTATCCTATGATTCCAGTTCCAAGTTAATATCCAAGTTAATATGCAATAGTTCTCCATGTGTGTCTTTCGTTTTTATCGAGGATAGCCTACCCAATGTGTTTAATTTAGTCCAATGTAGCCTACTTTTTATTTCACATAATAATAGGCTAGTCGCTTCTCCGCCAAATTAGGAGCCTACGTCTGAAGACGCAGCGTTTTTTCAAGTTCATTGTCTTTTCGTCATGTTAATAAATTGATCTTTCATTTGTTTTCTTTATTCAACCCTTATTTAATCTAATGGCTTAACAGTCCCAATTATTGCCAGTATGTGTGGTGGTTTATGTGTTTACTGTATGCTTTGCGTCACGTCAGGCTAATTACATAACGGAACCACATTAACAAAATAGATTATCCGGATATTCTAAAATAATTTCGGATACTATTCGAATAGTGAAATCAGTTAAAATCTCCATCCCTACAATGAGGTCATCAGTCAGTAGAAGGCCACCCTTACTTATGGTGTGTCCCAGGTAGGTCAGGTTTTCCTGGTAGTATTTACACTTCTCAGTATTCAGATGTAGTCCAGCATTATGTAACCTGTAGAGTACCGCTTTCAGGCGAGTTTCATGATCAGCACGGCAAGATGAGTCGACATTGATGTCATCAAGATATGCCTAAACTCCAGGTACCTTGCAGCACTATGAACATCATTTTCTGAAATTGTTCTTTATCGCCCACCAGGACCGCTAGCTGACTTTGTGGACGAGCTGGACATGCTCCTCAGCATCCTCCCGGATGATGGAACCCCCCTGATAGTCCTTGGGGACTTCAACATCCACCTCCAAGGAACGCAGGCTGCTGACTTCTTGTCCCTCCTGACTGCCTTTGATTTGACGCTGCTGAGCACACCGGCGACCCACAAGGCAGGCAAACAGCTAGACCTCGTCCTGACACGTAACTGTATCACTGACTTAACCTCTGTAACCCCTCTGCACATATCTGATCACTACTTTATCAAATTCTCTGTCTCTCTCCCTCCAACTCCTCCTACCTCCCCTCCCCTCGTAACTTTCCGGCGCAACCTCCGCTCCCTATCCCCCTCCCATTTCTCCTCTGTTGTAACATCCTCCATCCCTCCCATTGACGAGTTCTCGTCCTACCCCACTAACACTGCCACCGACACCTTGTTAACCACTTTAACTGCATCACTTGACTCTCTCTGTCCCCTGTCAACCAGGCCTGCTCGATCTTCTCCCTCCTGCCCGTGGCTTACGGATGTTATTCGTGAAAAGCGGTCCACCCTTCGAGCAGCTGAGAGGAGATGGCGCAAGTCCAAAGACGGTCTGGACCTTGATAAGTATCACTCCCTCCTTAAATCCTTCTCTTCTAACATAACTGGTGCTAAAACCCTCTACTTTCTTAACAAAATTAACTCTGCTTCTAACCCCCACAAACTTTTCTCTACCTTCTCCACCCTTCTTAACCCACCTCCCCCACCCCCCCCCTCCACTCTGACAGCAGACGACTTCTCCTCCTTCTTTGAGGAAAAAGTCTCCGACATTAGCAGTCGGTTCCCTAAACCCACCTTTCCTACCCCCTCACCTTTCACGACTGACCCAACTAAATGTCTAAACTCTTTCTCTCCCCTGTCCGAGTCAGAGCTCTCTGACCTCATTCTCTCTCATCGCCCCACCTCCTGCCCCCTTGATCCTGTTCCCTCCCCTCTCTTTCAAACTATCTCCCCCTCTATCATAACTTTTCTGCTCCATGTCCTAAACTCCTCTCTTACCTCTGGCACCTTCCCCTCTGCCTTCAAACAGGCCAGAGTTGTTCCTCTACTCAAAAAACCCTCCCTTAACCCTGCCGTCCTCCAGAACTACAGACCGGTATCACTGCTACCCTTCTTTTCTAAAACAATTCAACGTGCTGCATCTAACCAACTCTCTAACTTTCTCTCTCAGAACAACCTGCTTGACCCCAACCAATCGGGCTTCAAGACCGGCCACTCCACAGAGACTGCCCTCCTTTCAGTCACCACTGCCCTCCAGTCTGCCAGAGCGGCTTCGAGGTCATCCGTCATCATTCTGCTGGACCTTTCTGCAGCGTTTGACACGGTTAACCACCAGATCCTGCTCTACAGACTTGGAGAGATGGGCATCACTGGCACTGCACTCCAGTGGATCTCATCCTACCTCTCGGGAAGATCCTACCAGGTCTCCTGGGGAGGCAAACTGTCAGACCCCCGCCAGCTCTCCACCGGTGTCCCACAGGGCTCCGTCCTTGGACCCCTCCTCTTCTCTCTGTACACCACCTCACTTGGACCAATCATCACCTCCCATGGCTTCTCCTACCACTGCTACGCTGACGACACCCAGCTGTACCTGTCGTTCCCCCCGACCGATCCGGGGATCTCTGCTAGGATTGAGGCCTGCCTCGCAGACATCTCCGCCTGGATGACCAAGCACCACCTCCAGCTGAACCTCGCCAAAACAGAACTTCTCATCATCCCGGCTAAACCCTCCATCTCCCACGACCTGTCAATCACCCTGGGATCTGCGACGGTGACCTCCTCATCCTCTGCCAGGAACCTTGGGGTTACAATGGATGACGAGCTCTCCTTCACGGCCCACATCGCCGCAGTCTCCCGGTCTTGTAGATTCACCCTCTACAACATCCGAAAGATCAGGAGATACCTGTCTGAGCACTCCACCCAGCTGCTAGTCCAAGCACTGGTCCTCTCCAAGTTGGACTACTGCAACTCGCTGCTCGCTGGTCTCCCAGCATGTGCAACCCGCCCTCTTCAGAGGATTCAGAATGCAGCGGCCCGCCTGGTCTACAATCTACCCAGACGCTCCCATGTTACCCCGCTCCTCATCTCCCTCCACTGGCTACCCATCAACGCCCGTATCAGATTCAAGACCCTGGTACTGACCTTCCGAGCAGTGAACGGGACTGCACCCATCTACATCAAGTCTCTCCTGCAACCTTACACCCCCACCCGTCACCTACGGTCTTCTTCAGACAACCGCCTGGTGGTCCCACCGCTCAAGACTGCCCGGTCCCAACACAAGCTCTTCTCCTGCCTGGCGCCCCAATGGTGGAACCAGCTCCCCAGCTCCATCAGGGACACTGACTGTCTCCCCACCTTCAAGAAAAGGCTCAAGACGCACTTGTTCCGGGAGTACAACGGCACTTAAGAATGCATGGCTGGATTTGTTAGTCTCCTCCAGGATCACTACGACTCTTATTGAGTGACTTGTTGCTATTGTAGGTTAGATATAACGAAGTTAAGTCTTGTACTTGCTGTGTAATATTTTACTGTTGATTGTTCTTTTACAGGTACAGTCCTGCACTTTTGTGGTTCATGTTGTTTTATTTTTAACTTGTATAACTACATGCTCTTATGGGTCTTCCCTTTTGGCACTTGTTTAGCTTTTTCACAATGTATGCTTCATGTTTTGGCTGCTTGCAATGTTTGGGACTATCTCGTGGTTATGTTCAGTGACCTATGCTATTTTGTAAAGCTCTCTCTTGGAAGTCGCTTTGGATAAAAGCGTCTGCTAAATGAATAAATGTAAATGTAAATGTAAATGCTGACGGTGCAGATGCAAGTCCAGAACAAACTCGCTTGTATCTGAAAAGACCCTCATGGGTTATGAAGGCAGTCAGCTCTCTGCTGTCCTCATGTAGAGGAACCTGGTAGTTAGGGATGGGCGTGGTTAATCGAATATCCGGATATCCTAAAGTAAGTTAGTATTTGAATACTTTTTTCGAATACTTATGAGCGTAGTTTAATAAAAAAAATGTTTTAATGAAAAACCGTCGCGTCGTGTTGTGAATTCTAATAGTTGTGACGTTAGAAATGATGAAAACCATCAAAAAAGGTAGGCTACGCCTGCGTTCTGCTGCGAGTCTCCTTTCATTTCATTTGGCGCTACAAGAAGCATTGTGTCCTGGCTAGGCAGTAGGCTACCTTGCAGCAACCTCAGTTCATGCAGTTTTTTCTACGCCGGCCTGCTCGTAAATTGACTCCGTACTGGCCTCTCCCCTGAGCATGTTTACATGCTCATTTTCCTGAATAAAAATGCGTATGGCTAATGCAGTTGTGGCTTATTTATTTTCTTACCAGTAGCCATGTAGAGCTAGCGTAATCCGCTGTTTATGTTTGCATTGTGTGGTGGCGCACCGTATCCTATAGGATTTCGGTTCCAAGTTAATATCCAAGTTAATATGCAATATTTCTCCATGTGTGTCTTTCCATTTTATCGAGGGATAGCCTTCCCAATGTGTTTAATTTAGTCCAATGTAGCCTACTTTTTATTTCACATAATAATAGGCTAATCGCTTTTCCGCCAAATTGAGAGCCTACGTCTGAAGACGCAGCGTTTTTTCAAGTTCATTGTCTTTTCGTCATGTGAATAAATTGATCTTTCATTTGTTTTCTTTATTCAACCCTTATTTAATCTAATAGCTGAACAGTCCCAATTATTGCCAGAATGTGTGGTGGTTCATGTGTTTACTGTATGCTTTGCGTCACGGCAGGCTAATTAACGGAACCACATTAACAAAAATAGATTATCCGGATATTCGAAAATAATTTAGGATACTATTCGAATAGTGAAATCAGTTCATATCTCCATCCCTACTGGTAGTCAGCATTTGTGAGGTCAATGGTGGAGAACATGGTTTCTCCCCTGAGTTCTGAAAGGAGCTCCTCCATGTGAGGAATGGGGTAACAATCAGTTACCACTACCTTGTTGGACTCCCTGAGGTCCGTACACGTCCATATTCTTGTTGAGCTCTTTCGTTGAGTCACAATGATTGGCGGCACCCAGGGAGAAGGGTCTATCTTCTCGATTATGTCGGAGTCTAGAAGACAGAGAAGGGCAGCCTCCTCAGTTTCTGCTGCATAGGTTTAACATAACCTCTTACTTTACTTTCTCCACAAAGTTCTTCACACAGCCCATGGTAGGGAGAGGTGAAGCTGTAGGGGCAGGCAAGGGTGGAACCGCTATTTCTCTCACTGTCTGTTCTGATCTGAGTTTTACTCTGTTTCCTACAATGACCATTTTCAGTGCCTGGATTAAGTCTAACCTGAGCAGTGGTGAACCTGATTCTACAATGTCAAATGAGGCAGGAGCAGAACATCCATCATGTATCCAGTTGTCCCGACTGGGATTCTCTGTCTTGAGTACGTCACCAGAGGGATAAGGGATAAGGGTCACAGAATGAGTTCTCATAGACCTCAGCAGGCTGCAATGACACTGATGATCCAGTATCCACTATCATCTGGAATGGCTGCTTATTAAGTGATGTGCCTAATTCTACTGTGCACATTATTTTCTTATCTTTTGGGACAGTACCTTTTAGAAAGAACACCGTCAGCTCGGGAATAACCACCTCCCTCACCTCATGTTTTTGACCTGAGTGGCACACTTAAGCAAAATGTCCAGTCTTTCCACATGATTTGAATATTTTGTTTGTGGCAGGACATTTTGTGGAGTTTGCCAGGTGCTTATCCAAGCCACATTGGTAACATTTTCGTGTACATTTAGATTTTACTTTGACATTTTCTTGAGTAACCTGTTGTAAGGAATGCCAGACGGGGTTGGATCCAAGCGCAGAGCACAGATTTAATAGAATGGTCGGACAGGCAAAGATCGATACACGGTAGACAGGGCAATACAGTAGCTCCAAAACATAGTATCAGAAAACAAGCTAAGGTTGATAAAAGTCTACATATTCTGAACAAGGCTCAGACTGAACACCAAAACAGCATCAAGACTTTGCACTGGACAATACACAAACAGACACTTAAATACAAAACTAAACAAGTCACAGGTGCAGCCATTTGTCGTAATATTCCGGGGATGCTGAGCGTGGCAGCCAATTACCAGTTGCAGAAGGCTCTGGCGTTACACTTGTGCTGTTAAGACGTTTTGGTTCCTTTTTTGGTAGCATATTCATCTCCCTCACTTCACTGTTTGAGAGTTCACTTGCATTACGCGCGGCTGATTCCACTTGATTAGCAATCTGTATGACTTTATCCAGAGACCGTTTATCTTTTAACAGCAAACGTTCACGTATGCATCCACTGAAGGGTAAAGTGTTTTTCTCTCTCTTTATATATATATATATATATATATATATACAGTATATATATATATATATATATTAAAGAATGACAATAAAATCTATCTAGATAAACTATAATGGGCCTGCTGAACCTATACCTGTTCCACAGATACTGGTCAGGGAAGCCTTACTACTGTTTCTGAAGACCCATGGGACTGGTGGAATAAACACTCTTTGAATAATCTGAACACCTTCATCCACACGGTTGAAGAACGGATAGCCATTATTGATTTGATTGATTTCTTAACTTGTTTATTTAAATGAATACATTTTTTGGAGATTAAGTAAACACGTAAATCCATTCATGCTGGGTCATATTGTGAGATGAAAAGTCTGAACTTATGTTTCCGAACACGGACAGAGTAGAAGTAGCCTGGCTCTGCCCTCCTACGTACTTCCGCTCAATTTAGATTTTGCTTCTATGCTGTGTCTGGGCATGAGGTGCGTAAGTCAGATGTCTCCAGTTAACTTTCTACCTGTCCAATCAGCAAACAGAGGGTAGTTCCATTTATATGTTAGATAAATCATAACTTACACCCCCCCCCGAGGCGAGCTTTTGCTAGCTTCACCCCCCCCCCCCCCCCCCCCCCCCAGGCGAGTTTACACGGCTGTTTGCGCGTCAATATTGCTTCACGTTAACCTGCGCCTCGTCCGTTACTGTTTACAACGTTAGCTTGACTACTCGTTTGGTGTTGCCTTTTCAGCGTGAGATATACAAGGTGTGGCGTGAGAGTATGAGAAATGGTTGAAATGGGTGTGTCACACGGCGAAACCGTGAGAGTTGGCAGCTCTGTGCTTTCGTCAACCGGAAACCAGCCTCCATGACGGCCAACAGCGAGTTTCCAGGTCCCATCCAACGTCTATAAAGCCGAACAATGGATTTTTGGTGTTTCAAAACCCATTGACATTGTATGACTATGTTTAGCTTGTGTTCTGCTCCTCTCTCTTACCAACCGTCTCTGGAGGAGCGGATCCCTCTCTGAATTGCTCCTCCCAAGGTTTCTTCCATTTTTTCTCCCGTTGGAAGTTTTTCTGGGAGTTTTTCCTTGTCTTCCTTGAGGGTTTAGGTTGGTTGAGGGGCAGTTCTATGGGCGTATGTGAAGCCCTCTGTGACATGCTTGCGTGTAAAAAGGGCTGTACAAATAAATTTGATTTGATTTGCTTGTGTGAGATTGGGATGATTTAAACTCATGATTACAAACTGGAAAGGGGTAGCTAGGGATTTGGGTCTGAATTAATTTTAACTGTGGCCCGACATACCCCGGCACGCAGCCTGTGGCCTACCCTGTGTGGAGCGTGTGAAATGCATGTTTTAGACTAGTCAGGTTAAGGTGTGCGTAGAGGTGGGTTCATCAACTTTGTGGCCCCAATCAAAGCTGAGTTTAGGGGCCCCTCCTTCTCTACCTGTCTTGACCATTTTAGCTTTACCACACACATCAGTTTGCCACAGTCCTATGTAATTAAAAGGGTGGGCTACAGATCCGACAGTGCACTTGAACTAAGGTGTTCTCGTGTCAGTTAAACAGGAGAGTGAAATACATTTACTACCTTCTAGTAGCTTTTGCTGCAATCAGAATCTAACCATCCTCTGAGCTAGTCACTGTAACGTTATCCGGTAGGTTTGTGCTAACGGTGCTGCTGTAACAAGCTGAGGTGGGGCATGACGAGGAGGACAAACATTTTAGAAGATTCCTTTGCAGTGTTAAGGTATTTGTACACTGAGGGTCTCATTTATCAAGCCGTTTGCGCCTGTTTCCAGGCGTTAATTGTTTGCAAACACTGACTTAACCGATGAGGGCTATTTACAAACAGGGCGAACTTGGGTAAAATCGCAGATTGCCTGCCACATGAGCGAGAACAGACGGTATTTACAAAGACTGCCAGTAAGAGCGCGCCTCTGTTTGCGCCTCTTAAAAGCAGGTGTAAACCAGGAGCGCGTTTTCCTGTGTGTACAGATTTACCTTATTCAATGGCAGCAGTGATCCACCCTATTTTCCGAGGGTGTGGATGTTCTTCATGTTCGTATGCTTCATGTTTTGGTTACTGTGAAGGACAGATAACTATACTGCTAATCAATGCTGCTATACCAATCACTACCTCAAGTATATAACATGTGTAATGCTTAATACTAAAACATATATCCAATTGTGATCAATTGCTTTAATTAAGAACAGATGGGATTATGCAACAGGATGTTTCTGGGTCTGTGTGGTAACTTATGTCATGCTGAAATGTAGCTTTGGTGTGCGCGTAAGAATGCTGAAGGTCAGCACACTGACATGGGAGGGAACATGGTGATGCTCAGGGACTGGTGTGAGCACAATGAGGCCTCTCACCAATGGGAGTCAAAGTGTCGGCCTGAGAGATAAGGTGATGTATGGGCTGTGGAGGATGGATCTTTTTGCTCAGTGGACATCGTATCTGACCGTGGCCCACAGTTCACATCACAAGTCTAGAGGGCTTTCTGCAGAGCCATGGGGGCAACAGCCAGCCTGTCCTCAGGGTACCACCCCCAGACCAACGGCCAGACAGAACGGGTCAACCAGGAGATGGAGGCGGCTCTCCGCAGTGTGTGCTCCTCCAAACCCTCGTCCTGGAGCTCTTACCTGCCCTGGGTGGAGTACGCACACAACTCCCTAATAAATACCTCCTCCGGGTTGTGACCACTGCTCCCTGGGCTTCCAGCCAACTCTGTTTCCGCACCAAGAGGAGGAGATATCTGTTCCCTCGGTCCAGGTCCATGTTCGCCGCTGCCAGCGAGTGTGGAGGAAAGCCCGTTCCGCCCTGCTGCGTTCCTCAGCCACCACCAAACGCCGCCAAAACCGAGGACGGGTCCCTGCCCTGGCTTACACCCCCGGCCAACGGGTTTGGCTCCTGACTAAGGACCTGCCCCTCAAGGTGGCCTCGCGTAAACTGGCTCCCCGCTGCGTGGGTCCCTTCGAGGTGGTATCGGTGGTCAACCCGGTGGCTGTCCGCCTGAAGCTGCCTGCCTCCCTGAAAGTCCACCCAGTGTTCCACACCTCCCTCTTAACCCTTGTGTTCTCCTCGGGTCATTCTGACCCATCAGTCATCGTGACCCACCGTTGTTTGCAACAACTTTACCGCATACAAAAACAAAATGAAGCATTTTCTTTTAATCGTTGGGCTGTCTCAGAAGGTAAAAAGAAAATTAGTTTTATTTGCTTTTGTATAGGGTAAAATTGGGTAAACACAACGATGGTGCGTTATGAACCTTTTGGTCATGTGACCCGAAGGCAGCACAAGGGTTAAAGCCTGGAGGCGCCCGTTAGGGGGGGTGGTACTGTCATGTCCCTGGATTGGACCTGCCCTTTTTGTTCTCTGTCTGTTCTTTTGTCTGTCGGTCCCTTGTTATTTTCAATTACAGGCTCCTGCATTCCTGTCCACACGCTCCGTGATAACTACGCACATCTGCGGATCATTTCCTCTTCACCATCTGAATATCAACCCCGGTTTCACATCCACTCTTTGCCAGTTCAACTTTGTTATCTTCCACGTCAGTCGGCCGTCTGATTTATCCTAGTCAGTCTTGAAATCGTGTTCTGTTATTAACTTAGTTTTTCTGTCTGCTTGCTCCAGTCTCGTCAGTCCAGCATTCCTCCCGGATTCTCCGCTACTGCAGCCCTGCCTTTTCTCCAACTTAGTTTTGAAAAATAAATCTTTAATTCACTTTTTGGGTCTGAGTCTTGCATTTGGGTCTACCTACCAGCCAGCCATTGTAACAGTTTCACTAAAACAAGTGGTGTCCACAGATTCAATTCAGTGTTTCTGCTGTGATGAGGGAAACCCCAGATGTTCACAAAGTTTGTGGTGGATGACAGGTTGTGTCTTCATGCATAATAGATTTAGAGTTTACATTTCAGATAAGCTGTGTTTCATTATCCTTTGGACAACGGATGACAGATTGTTAACACATCCCAAATACACTCACCAGCCACTGCTTGTTAACAGAAAAAGCTAATCAGCCAATCACATGGCATCAACTAAATGCATTTAGGCGTGGTCAAGACAACTTGCTGATGTTCACACCGAGCATCAGAATTGGGAAGAACGGATTTAAGTGACTTTGCGATGTCTTGCCATAAGAATTTCAGTGCCCAGTCTGACCTTGTGGTGTTCTGTGTATCTCACAAGTAAAGACTTGAACTTGAACGTGGCATGTTGGTGCCAGACAGGCTGGTCTGAGTATTTCAGAAACTGCTGATCTGGGATTTTCATGTACACCCATCTCTAGTTGTGTGGACCAAAATGCCTTGTTGAGGTCAGAGGAGAACGGGCAGACTGGTTTGAGATGATGGAAAGGCAACAAACTACTCCTCACTGATGACAGAAAGCATATCTAAGTCTTGGCATGATGTTTATACCCAACTTGAGAATACATTATATTGTCTAAAATCAACCATACAAAGACATTATGCTATTACAACTTTGCTATCGTCTCATGTTGAGCATAAATACAGACCTCAGTGTCTCCAGTTTGCAGAGTGGATTCCCCAGTCCAGCAGAGAGCAGCTTCATGCCTGAATACCCCAGGTTGTTGTTACTCAAGTCCAGCACTGTAAGCTCTGAGGAGAGGAGAGCTGAGGCCAGCGCTTCACAGCACCGCTCTGAGAGGTTACAGTCATTCAGCCTACATGACATAAGGAGAACATGACACATCATTAGAGTCATAGTTTGTACAATAGGATCATACGATAATCAAATATCACTTCACAGTATGTCCTAAATTATATCATTATTAAAATTGCTTTATACATACAGAGCAGTTTGGGATTCTTTGACTACTGGCAGCAGCCTCAGAAGACCTTCCTCTGATCTGGAGTATATCTTCAGGTCGAACACGTCCATCTTCTCTTCTGAAGTCAGCAACACAAAGACCAGAGCTGACCACTGTGTAGATGAGAGCTCCTCACTGGAGAGACTTCCCGAGCTCAGGTAGTGTTGGATCTCCTCCACCAGAGAATGGTCATTCAGTTCATTCAGACAGTGGAACAGATTCATGCATCTCTCTGGAGAAGGATCCTCTCTGATCTTCTCCTTGATGTACTTGACTGTTTCCTCATGGCTCTGTGTGTTGCTTCCTGTATGAGTCAGTAGGCCTGTTAAGCGAGTCTGATTTGACTCCATTGAGAGGCCCAGGAGGAAGCGGAGGAAGAGGTCCAGTCGTCCATTCTCACTCTGCAAGGCCTTGTCCACAGCACTCTTGTAGAATCTGACAGCCGGTTGGAGGAAGGTTATTCTCTTGTAAAATTGTTTTTCCATTACATTGGTCTTGTAGTAAATGAATGACAGAAACACATGCAGAGCAGCAAAAAGTTCCTGGATGGTCAGATGGACAAAGCAGTACACCTTCTCCTCACCACCCCATTTATCTTCTGAAAAGATTTCTGTGCACATCCCAGAGTAGTTTGCAGCTACTTCAACATCAATGCCACACTTCCTCAGGTCTGCCTTTTTGAAAATCAGGTTGCCATTTTCCAGTTGTGTGAAAGCCAGTTTCCCCAGTGATCGAATCATCTTAATGTTATTTTTATCCCAGGGTGCATCAGTCTCCGCTTTCGTTTTGTACTTCACATTCATCTTTCTGACTTGGTCAACCAGGAAGTGTATATAAACTTGAGTCAGATTCCTGGGCATCTCTTTTTCTCCATAGGCCTCTAAAACTGTTGCAATAATGAAAGCGACGACTGGAATATGACACATGATGTAGAGGATCCTTGATGTTTTGATGTGTGAGATGATTCTCTCGGCCTGGTCTTTATCACTGCATTTCTTCTTGATGTACTCATCTTTCTGATCATCATTGAACCCTCGTACCTCCGTCACCAGGTCAACACACTCATCAGGGATCTGATTGGCTGCGACAGGTCGGGACATGATCCAGAGGAGAGCAGAAGGAAGCAGATCTTTCATGATCAGGTTTGTCAGCAGCACATCTATGGTCTTTGGCTCTGTGACATCATCACAGCGCTCGTACTTCTTGTAGTTGAGGGGCATCTGGAACTCATCAAGACCATCCAAGATAAACAGAACTTTCAATTCTGTCTTGTTTTCTTGTCCCCTTGTGAAAATGGCAGTAAGAAACTCTTTCTCCATTTCTTTGAAGCATTTTTGAATTACACCAATCCAGGTGTGCTTCTCTTTCTCCAACAAATTCAGCTGTCGAAAAGGGAGTGGGAAAATGAAATCAATGTCTTGGTTTTGTTTTTTGTTTGCCCAGTCCAGAGTGAACTTGTGTGAAGAAAACGTTTTTCCGATGCCAGCAATCCCCTTGGTCAGAACTCTTCTTATGAGTTTGTCTCGTTCATCTGAGGATTTGAAGATGTCGTTGAATTCAACTTTTTTCTCTGACCCTCTAATCTTCCTGTATTCTCCCTCAATCTGTCGTACTTCATGTTGGTCATTGACCTCTCCACCTCCAGCCTCTGTGATGTAGAGCTCTGTGTAGATACTGTCCAGGGAGATCTTCTCACTATGCTTTTTCATCCCATCAACTATTTCTTCATACTTAGATTTTAGAAGTCTTTGATGATTGAGTTTGTTGTCTTTGATGTTTTCTGCATATTTATCTACAGAAAAAACATCCACATGTGAACTCAAACGTTCTAACATTTGTAATTCATATCATTCAAATACAATTACTGTATGATATCCTAATGAACGAATGAGCAGCAGGGAGCCTTTGCGAGGGGAGCAAAGGAGAGGGGAGGAGAGGGAGGAGAGGGAGGAGGGGAAGAGGGGAGAAGAGGTAGGAGGAGAGGAGAGGGAGGAGGGGAAGAGGGGAGGAGAGGGAGGGAGGAGTGGAAGAGGGGAGGAGAGGGAGGAGGGGAGGAGCAGAGGACAGGGAGGAAGGGAAGAGGGGAGGAGAGCGAGGAGGGGAAGAGGGGAGGAGAGGGAGGGAGGAGGGTCAAGGGGAGGAGAGGAGAGGGAGGAGTAGAAGAGGGGAAGAGGAGAGGGAGGAGGGGAAGAGGGGAGAGGAGCGAGGAGGGGAAGAGGGGAGGAGAGGGAGGAGGGGAAGAGGGGAGGAGAGGAGAGGGAGGAGGGGAAGAGAGGAGGAGAGGGAGAAGGGGAAGAGGGGAGGAGGAGAGGGAGGAGGGGAAGAGGGGAGGAGAGGGAGGAGTGGAGGAGGGGAGGAGAGGGAGGAGCGGAGGACAGAAAGGAGGGGAAGAGGGGAGGAGAGGAGGACAGGGAGGAAGGGAAGAGGGGAAGAGGGGAAGAGAGCGAGGAGGGGAAGAGGGGAGGAGAGGGAGTAGGGGAAGAGGGGAGGACAGGAGAGGGAGGAGGGGAAGAGGGGAGGAGAGGGAGGGAGGAGAGGCAAGGGGAGGGGAGGAGGGGAAGAGGGGGAGAGGAGAGGAAGGAGGGGAAGAGGGGAGAGGGGAGAGGAGCGAGGAGGGTAAGAGGGGAGGAGAGGGAGGAGGGGAAGAGGGGAGGAGAGGAGAGGGAGGAGGGGAAGAGAGGAGGAGAGGGAGAAGGGGAAGAGGGGAGGAGGGGAGGAGAGGAGAGGGGGGAGGAGAGGGAGGAGGGGAAGAGGGGAGGAGAGGGAGGAGGGGAGGAGGAGAGGGAGGAAGGGAGGAGCAGAGGACAGGGAGGAGGGGAAGAGGGGAGGAGAGGAGAGGCACTTTTTCCGGGAGTACAACGGTACTTAGGAATGGTTTGCTGGACCCAATGCTAGTTTTCTCAAGGATCACAATGACTCTTGCTTAGAGACTTGTTGGTCTTGATGGTTAGTGGTAACTGATTTAAACTGTTGTACTCACTGCAAAATATTTCATTTTGTTATTATTATTTTTTTTACTGTTGCTTGCTTATCCATAGGTACACTTGCACTTTTAGCGATTCATGTTGTTTAATTGTAACTTGCTTAAGGCATTTATGACCTGGGGGAGAAGTTTTAGGAGGGTCAATTGATGCAGCTGCTCTGCCCTTTTGGCTATAGAGATCTTGTCCTGTTTGTGTTTAATTACTCCTTGTTTGAGGATGACCATATGTTATCTTCAGTATCTCCTCATCCAGAGAGAGATGTGACATCAAAGAACTTTGGGACACTAGGCACTGAGGCTTTTGTCTCAACTGATACTGAGTGGTGTTAGCCAATCACAGACACGATTACATTGATTGATTGACCATATGTTATACGTTTATATAAGGCAGTGTGTGTGATGTTCTGTTCTGGACCACTCTTCCGAATGACCTGTAACATACATGTCCTTCGTTATGACTGGTCACAGAGTACTCTGTTTTATTATGTTTTGTGCAAACTAAATAAATTGTATTTGAACCGCCATCTTGACTGTTCAAACTACACAGCTTCGTCAGAGTTTTCCACCACAACACACACTCATCACTTGTGCTACCCCATGAAACACTCATACACATCCAGTCATCAGTCCAAGTCCTTATACTCTCTCTTCCTCGTGAATGAATTGCTCATTAAAATGATGTCTTTTAATGTGTTAGTTCAGGATGTATTGGCATGACATCAGTATAATAATACTAAAGCACAAGTGATGAGTGTGTGTGTATGTGTAAGCAAGTGTTTCTGTAGTTTGGCACTAGACGGCCTCTCATAGAGAGGAGAGGGAGGGATCTGCTCCCCTAGCCCTCCATCTTTCTATCCTCCTCATGTTCCCTCCACATTCCGTTTCATCCCCCCTTTTCTTTCTCTCTCCATCCCACCCTTCTCTCCTCCTTCCGCCACTCTTCCTCTCTTTCCCTTTTCTTCCGTCATCCTTCTCTCTCTGTCTCTCAACTATCCATCCATCCAGAGGGGGGAAGAGAGGGGTGGAGAGGAGAGGGGAGGAGGAGAGGGAGGAGAAAAGTGGGGAGGAGGGGAGAGATGAGATTGGGGGAGGGGAGAAGAGAGGGGTGGAGGACAGGAGGAGAGAATCGGAGAAGGAGGGAAGAAGAGGGGGATGAAAGGAGGGGTAGAGGAGACAGGGGAGGGGAGTGGAGAAGGGAGAGGAGATGAAAGGAGAATCGAGGAGATGTGAAGGGAAGGGAGGGAGGAGGAGAGGAGGGAGGGTGGGGAGAGGAAGGCAGGAGAGGAGGGGAGGAGCAGAGAAGAGGGGATGGAGGGGAATAGAGGAGGGGAAAAGGGAGAGGTGTAGGAGAGGGGGACAGGGGAGAGACAGAGAGAACATCAGACAAACGAACAAGACACACTACCACTACCTACCCTACTCTAGTGACTGTTCATCAGAAGTCTTTTGTTAACAGTTGTAATTTAACACCACTTTATTTCTTACCTTAAGACCATTCTACAGTAGCAACTGATGTATGGTCTGAGTTTACAATGAGTCAGATGGTGTTTTAAATGTACAATATTATCTAATAAGAACATACACTGACCATCTCAAAACATTAGCCTTTTAATAATATGTTAACCTTTCTATACATGCTCCTGTCTTGACAATGCAGGTAAATCCACTCTGCTCCAATCCTTCTGACAGTTCCACCGCGCTGCATAGCTGTTCTACCATGACAGTTGTGTTTCAACATCATAGTATAGTGATAAACTAGATATTACTTACCATTTTCTTTTGTTCCTTTCCACAGCATTTCTGTAAATGAAGTGAGATGAGAGACAGTGAGAATCAGACATATGAACAACAGAATCTGAACAAGAACTTGTATCTATAGCGACCAGCTGAACCAGGACCCTACCACTACCCTCTCTCCCTCTGATGACGACATTAAACAGTCCTGACCCTACTCCACAGTCAAGAACTACCAGTGTGAACAGTAGGGGGGCAGCACAGCACAGAGATATGAATGGAAAGACTGGAGATTGTAAATAAGGCTTTTGGTCCCATTTGGGATTAGACCAGAGATGAAGAGATACAGCAGTACATCAGTGTTCTTCATTCTTTGTAACAACCATGTACATGTGACAACCTCTTCAACTCTGTATGACATCAAGATATCAAGGTCTTTATCAGTGTTCTAATAACAGCTGAACAAGAGGAGACATTCCTGAACATGCTCCTGTCCGGGCAGTGCAGTTAAAACCACTCTGCAGGAATCCTTCTGACAGTTCCACCACGCTGCACAGCTGTTCTACCATGACAGTTGTGCTTCAACATCCTCACATAGTGATAAACTGGATATCACTTACCATACACACCATCGAGCTGAACTGGACCTTGAGCTGAAATGAATTGAGATGAGAGACAGTGAGAATCAGACATATGAACACCTGAATCTGAACCAGAACTGGGATCTACAGCGACCAGCTGAGCCAGCACCCTACCACTACCTACTCTCTTCTAGCAACTGTTCATCAGTCTTTTGTTAACAGTTGTAATTTAACACCACTTTACACTTTACTTACCTTGAGACCACTCTGCAGTAGCAACTGATATATCATCTGAGTTTACAAGAGTGGTGGTGTTTTAAATGTATGTTATCTGATAAGAACATACACTGACCATCTCAAAACATTAGCCTTTTAAGAACATGTTAACCTTTCTATACATGCTCCTGTCCTGACAGTGAAGTCACTTCCCTCTGCAGACTAATGGTGGTTATCACCTTCTTTAAGGCTGGGTGTCCAAGCTGCCCCCACCTCTCATATGCTAAAGTCTGGAGTTTCTGGACGGTCTCAACTTGATGGCTCTCACACCCCATTCAAGATGTGGTCTGATTGGTTGTTCTTGTGTATAAAGGGAATTGTAATGCATTGTTCTTTGGATTCTTCATCTCCTGAGACCTTCTCCTCAGTTCTGGCTTGTCCTACTGTCGTACTCCTTGCTCATCTCTTGCTTTCTCTCTGATTTCAATGATCATGGTAGAGTAGGTACGATTTAAAGCCTTCATTTTGTAACATGTTTGCCTTGTAATTGATTTCATTCATTTGCAATGTTATTAAATTCGTATTTCATTTTAACCTTACTTTGACCATTCTTGATCGGATTTAACCCATAGAGTCATAGTCAAATAACTGTCATTCTATTGGTATTGGCATTATTTGGTTCATGCTAATACACTGTTCAGTTTCCAATCTTCCTTTAAACCATAGGGGAATTCGTTTTGGTTGTTTGGCCAATATTTTACCCCCTACACCTTTCTAGGCCTTGATAAGTTTCCCTGCAAAGGAAACACAGAGGTGATAAGACAACAGCTGATCACATATAGAACATGACTCTGTAGAGGTGAGATATAGAACATGACTCTGTAGAGGTCACATATAGAATATGACTCTGTAGAGGTCACATATAGAACATAACTCTGTCGAGGTCAGATATAGAACATGACTCTGTAGTGGTCATATATAGAACATGATTCTGTAGAGGTCAGATATAGAACATGACTCTGTAGAGGTCATATATAGAACATGACTCTGTAGAGGTCATATATAGAACATGACTCTGTAGAGGTCAGATCAGATATAGAACATGACTCTGTAGAGGTCAGATATAGAACGTGACTCTGTAGAGGTCACATATAGAACATGACTCTGTAGAGGTCAGATATAGAACATGACTCTGTAGAGGTCATATATAGAACATGACTCTGCAGAGGTCAGATCAGATATAGAACATGACTCTGTAGAGGTCAGATATAGAACATGACTCTGTAGAGGTCATATATAGAACATGACTCCGTAGAGGTCAGATCAGATATAGAAGATGACTCTGTAGAGGTCAGATATAGAACATGACTCTGTAGAGGTCATATAGAACATGACTCCGTAGAGGTCAGATCAGATATAGAACATGACTCTGTAGAGGTCAGATATAGAACGAGACTCTGTAGAGGTGAGATATAGAACATGACTCTGTAGAGGTCAGATATAGAACATGACTGTAGAGGTCACATATAGAACATGACTCTGTAGAGGTCAGATCAGATATAGAACATGACTCTGTAGAGGTCACATATAGAACATGACTCTGTAGAGGTCATATATAGAACATGACTCTGTAGAGGTCAGATATAGAACGTAACTCGGTAGAGGTGAGATATAGAACATGACTCTGTAGAGGTCATATATAGAACATGACTCTGTAGAGGTCAGATCAGATATAGAACATGACTCTGTAGAGGTCAGATATAGAACGTGACTCTGTAGAGGTGAGATATAGAACATGACTCTGTAGAGGTCACATATAGAACATGACTCTGTAGAGGTCAGATATAGAATGTGACTCTGTAGAGGTGAGATATAGAACATGACTCTGTAGAGGTCACATATAGAACATGACTCTGTGGAGGTCAGATATAGAACGTGACTTGGTAGAGGTGAAATATAGAACATGCCTCTGTAGAGGTCAGATCAGATATAGAACGTGACTCTGTAAAGGTCAGATATAGAACATGACTCTGTAGAGGTCAGATATAGAACGTGACTCTGTAGAGGTGAGATATAGAACATGACTCTGTAGAGGTCACATATAGAACATGACTCTGTAGAGGTCAGATATAGAACATGACTCTGTAGAGGTCATATATAGAAGATGACTCTGTAGAGGTCAGATATAGAACGTGACTCGGTAGAGGTGAGATATAGAACATGACTCTGTAGAGGTCATATATAGAACATGACTCTGTAGAGGTCATATATAGAACATGACTGTAGAGGTCATATATAGAACA
Organism: Hypomesus nipponensis; assembly: GCF_054491055.1. NCBI lineage: Eukaryota > Metazoa > Chordata > Actinopteri > Osmeriformes > Osmeridae > Hypomesus > Hypomesus nipponensis. The sequence continues at coordinate 4,862,423 of NC_140388.1, read as the reverse complement.
TGATTGTAGAGGTCATATATAGAACATGACTGTAGAGGTCATATATAGAACATGACTCTGTAGAGGTCATATATAGAACATGACTCTGTAGAGGTCATATATAGAACATGACTCTGTAGAGGTCAGATATAGAACATGACTCTGTAGAGGTCATATATAGAACATGACTGTAGAGGTCATATATAGAACATGACTCTGTAGAGGTCATATATAGAACATGACTCTGTAGAGGTCACATATAGAACATGACTCTGTAGAGGTCAGATATAGAACATGACTCTGTAGTGGTCAGGTATAGAACATGACTGTAGAGGTCATATATAGAACATGACTCTGTAGAGGTCATATATAGAACATGACTCTGTAGAGGTCACATATAGAACATGACTCTGTAGAGGTCACATATAGAACATGACTCTGTAGAGGTCAGATCAGATATAGAACATGACTCTGTAGAGGTCAGATATAGAACGTGACTCTGTAGAGGTGAGATATAGAACATGACTCTGTAGAGGTCACATATAGAACATGACTCTGTAGAGGTCAGATATAGAACGTGACTCGGTAGAGGTGAGATATAGAACATGACTCTGTAGAGGTCAGATCAGATATAGAACGTGACTCTGTATATGTCAGATATAGAACATGACTCTGTAGAGGTCAGATATAGAACATGACTCGGTAGAGGTGAGATATAGAACATGACTCTGCAGAGGTGAGATATAGAACATGACTCTGGAGAGGTCATATATAGAACATGACTCTGTAGAGGTCAGATATAGAACATGACTCTGTAGAGGTCATATATAGAACATGACTGTAGAGGTCACATATAGAACATGACTCCGTAGAGGTCAGATATAGAACGTGACTCTGTAGAGGTCAGATATAGAACATGACTCTGTAGAGGTCAGATCAGATATAGAAGATGACTCTGTAGAGGTCAGATCAGATATAGAACATGACTCTGTAGAGGTCAGATATAGAACATGACTGTAGAGGTCACATATAGAACATGACTCTGTAGAGTCGGATATAGAACATGACTCTGTAGAGGTCACATATAGAACATGACTCTGTAGAGGTCAGATATAGAACGTGACTCTGTAGAGGTGAGATATAGAACATGACTCTGTAGAGGTCACATATAGAACATGACTCTGTAGAAGTCAGATATAGAACATGACTCTGTAGAGGTCAGATATAGAACATGACTCTGTAGAGGTCACATATAGAACATGACTCTGTAGAGGTCAGATATAGAACATGACTCTGTAGAGGTCAGATATAGAACATGACTCTGTAGAGGTCATATATAGAACATGACTCTGTAGAGGTCAGATCAGATATAGAAGATGACTCTGTAGAGGTCAGATCAGATATAGAACATGACTCTGTAGAGGTCAGATATAGAACATGACTGTAGAGGTCACATATAGAACATGACTCTGTAGAGTCAGATATAGAACATGACTCTGTAGAGGCCATATATAGAACATGACTCCGTAGAGGTCAGATCAGATATAGAACATGACTCTGTAGAGGTGAGATATAGAACATGACTCTGTAGAGGTCACATATAGAACATGACTCTGTAGAGGTCAGATATAGAACATGACTCTGTAGAGGTCATATATAGAACATGACTCCGTAGAGGTCAGATCAGATATAGAACATGACTCTGTAGAGGTCAGATATAGAACGTGACTCTGTAGAGGTGAGATATAGAACATGACTCTGTAGAGGTCACATATAGAACATGACTCTGTAGAGGTCAGATATAGAACGTGACTCTGTAGAGGTGAGATATAGAACGTGACTCTGTAGAGGTGAGATATAGAACATGACTCTGTAGAGGTCACATATAGAACATGACTCTGTAGAGGTCAGATATAGAACATGACTCTGTAGAGGTCAGATATAGAACATGACTCTGTAGAGGTCACATATAGAACATGACTCTGTAGAGGTCACCTATAGAACATGAATCCACTCATGGATCATCTACAGTGTAGGGCAGCTGGGTGCTTCCCTGCTGCACACCTGCAGCTAGTTTATCTAATACGGTACTGAATGTGGTCACCCTGTGACATAAGACTTGGAAAAGATTTGACTAATAACATGATAATGAAGAATAATTGAATGTCTGTAAACATGTCTGTCAATCTTTTAGTTATCCATCATTTACCTTTATTTCTATGTCTCTTCACCAGGACACAGATGGCCACAGCTAATCCCACGACAAAGACACCAAACACCACAGTCAAGGGCACTTTCCAAGAGTTATCTTGATAGAACAGCTCACCTGAAACATGCATGTTTATAGCAGTGCTATTATTTTACAATTGTTTATACCTAGTGCTGCAATGTCTGTCTATCACTATGTATATATTGGTTTTGAAGTGTATAATATTGTCCTTTTTGTTGTGGTGTTTGTGTGATGTTGTTGTGCTTCCTTCCTTATTCACTAGTACAAATTCTCACGTTCCCGGAAAATCCCAAACCTTGTGGACTCTCAGAGGAAGATGTGAGGCTGAATAACTCACCAGGAACATGAATCCCTGCCATCTCATCTCTCTTCATGTATTTCTGTTTAACTGTACAGTTAAAGAGATTTCTTCTTGTCTTCTGAACAGTGACCCTCAGTCTGAGTGTGTAGAGTCCCATAGAGTCCCTGGTCGTCTCTGGAGGATCAGCAGAGAGAGAGACTCCTTCACTGTCCCTCCACACCATCTCTGGTTCAGGGTACCAGCCTTGTGTTTCACACAGCAGACCCACCCCTGCCTCGCTGTGTCCCTCAATGGAGACCTCTGGCTGAGATCCCACAGCTACAAACACACAGATACAGATTCAATCATGTTATTAGAAGGAGGGCCTTGGTTTAGGCACAATAGCAAGTAAAAAAAACTAGACTTTAAAAACGAAATTCACCTTTAACATGGACCTCAATGTTGGAATCATCATACCATTCCGAGGTAGGTGACCGAACAAAACATTTGAAAGTTCCTTCATCAGTGCCTCTAACCCAGAGCAGCTTCAAGGAGGTGTTGCCTGTCTTCAGTTCCTCTTTAAACAGAGCTGTTCTTGCCTTGAAGGAGGGATTCTGATTTTCATAGTCATCTCTACCCTCTTTGTAAAGATGGACAATGCCTTGGTATCTGTCTCCTAAGAGTTTCAACCACTCCACCGTCCAGCCCTCAGCACTGACGCTGGGGTCGACGTAGCACGGCAGAATTAGTCTCTCCCCAGCCACAGCAGTGATGTGAGGAACTGGAGTAATGACCTTATGAGTAACTGAGGAGAAGACAACAGATAAAGAGTGAATCTCAAAGGACGAACATCCTCTCTCCTCCACTTGCTCTGGTCTGATGGAGGCCTGCAATCTAGTTGTTCTGCATTACTTGAAACTGTTACTATCAGTCCTACTGTTAACTATTACTATGACTATTATAGTGTAAAACACACAACTCCATGACAGTGATTAGTTTACCGCAGTCTGCTGTGTGGAGCACTAGGAGAATCCTCAACACACAGCCAGGCAGGGTCAGCATCATTCCTGAGGACAACATCCAGAACACACAGTCAGGCAGGTTTAGCATCATTCCTGAGGACAACATCCAGAACACACAGCCAGGCAGGGTCAGCATCATTCCTGAGGACAGCATCCAGAATGTGGAGCACTCGCTCAAATATCTTTTTCATAAACTTTCATGATCAATATGTCCAGGGATGGTCAAAGATACATAAAAAATATTTAAATATATTCCAAATACCTTAATTGTAAGTGTATCAAAATAAGCTACAAAATACAGCAGCCACAACTATAAAAATAAACGATTGTGTTTTTTACATAAAAAAAATACTAAAAATACTTTTACAAGGGAGCATTAAATCCCTTGGCAAACCTACCTACCAGCCTATTTGATCTATTGCTTCACCAGTACACAAATTCAGTTGATTAAGTAGACAATGTTTGATAGCGACAACTTTTCTCTGTTTACAAGTCATGCAGTGAATCTAACATATGCAATCAGTTGCTGTCTCAGGGTCATGTCCGAGTTGTGTATTACGACACCGCCACTCTCACCATGTCTCGGGGTAATGTGACCCCCCCCCCGCCATGTCGTGCAACTTTTCCTAATACAACAACGTAGATGCGTAGGAGAGGGAATGTGAAGGGGGGGGATATATCACGTTATATCACTAGTTACCACTAGGAGGAACCCTCTAACTGTATTTGGGGCGTTGTGACCAACCACCATGTTGTGACAACTTTTCCTAAATCAAAACCCGAAGATGCTGCCACATTGGTGGAACTGGCCTCACTGGTCTCTGCCAGTAAGAGGAAGAGATGTCAAGGCTGCCCGGTGAAGAAGGACTGTAAAACGTCCACCGTTTGTCACAGGTGTAAGAGGCATGTCTGCAAAGCCTGTTCGCATGTATACTGCCCCACATGTATACTGCCCCACACCAAGCAGGGTTTCAACCAAGGGGGGTTGACCCTGGACGACACAGGGTGTGTACAGAAGACAACACCTGAGTAAAACTGTACACATCATTCCTGCTCATGTCTGATGTCTATTAGTCTGTCAGCCTCTGTTCTATAAATACAGGTGGAGGTAGTCAGGTGGAGGAGAGATGTACAGATGCTTCTGTACACAGTCCTGCTCCTTGTCCCTCCCTCTCTCTTTCTCTCACCTCCATTCTTAATCTCTCTTTCTGCCTCTCTCTCTTTCCACTGTAGTTCAGTCTGATTCTCGTCTATCTGGTTCAGATGTCCTTTCTGTTACATTTCAGCTGTTACAGTGCTCTGTAGAAACTATGTCATGTATGAGGAAACACTTTTGTGTTTCACTTGACGCCAGTAGAAATTATGGGCGGTTTTAGGAGTTGTGGGTCCCAAAACTTGGTCAATGATGGGCAAATATAACACAATCTGAACAAATTGTGACCGTATATCGTAACTCTCAGTCAAATGTACAATAATCTCCAGAAAGTTGACTTCTCATCCTTTCACATGATTATCACTGTACTATGTTCTGTACTGTAACTCTGGATGTGTGTCCTCCCTCACCTGCAGCCTACATCACCTGCCCTGCCAGAACCCTCCTCTCTCTGTCCTGTCTCTGATCACCTGCCCTGCCAGAACCCTTCTCTCTCTGTCCTGTCTCTGATCACCTGCCCTGCCAGAACCCTCCTCTCTCTGCCCTTTCTCTGATCACCTGCCCTGCCAGAACCCTCCTCTCTCTGTCATGAGCTAGCCAGCTCCTTGACCCATCATCAAAAGCTGTTAGCACTAGTGTCCCAGTCTAAAGGGAACCAAAGCACTGTAAATATGATACAAAAATACAATATTATTTAAACCCTGTATTAGACATGTACAGTGTTGTCAAATGTCACTGCCTGTGTCCTTCCCTGGCCACTGTTAACTGATAACACAGTACATCCCCTTCCTGTTAATCAGCACAGGTGGGAGGTCCTTAACCACTGACTGTTTAGACTATGTTGCTAACACACATTAGCCTAAGATCACATTTACAGACACACTAGACATGTTTAATGGATATGAAACAATGTTCTATTGTACAGCCTAGGATCTATGCTGTCAAACAAACACACCTGGAGTATTTGAAAGGATAAGACATCAGACCAGGGTTAGGGATGCTCATTTACTTCATCATAAACTATTCTGGACTGACAGTAAATCATCCACTCTCCAACATGTGAATAAACACCATTCTACTGACCTTTATAAAACTCTGGTTTCACCATCAGCCTCCTCTCTGTGCTCCATCTGGTTCTGTGTGTGTCTGACAGTAACGTACACTAACATACAGTACATATTTGAATGTGTCACACCCACATACAATCACCCACACACACTTGTGTTTGGACCAGTTGATCCTGTTTGGAGTCTTATTACTGGAACTTACTTCTGTAAGGGTGCATGCATGCCCCACAAGAGGGGAGAAAGGGGGAGGAGGAGGAGGAGAGGAGATGGGGAAGAGAGGAGAGGATAGAGAAAGAGAGGGGAGGACAGGAGGAGAAATAAGGTTAGCTGCTAACATCGTCTGGCTAGAGTGTGTGATGCTGCCTGAACAAAGTAGGACGTGGAACCTGAATAGAAGACAACACTGTACTACAGAACAAGACAGGGAGGAAATGGAGGACTAGGTTCTGCAGAGAGAAAGAAAGACAGAGGAAGAGAGAGAGAGAAGGAAGGGGGACAGAGAGCAGGAGAGAGGAAGACAGAGAAAGACAGGAGAAGGGGAGAGAGAGAAGGAGGGGGGGAAATACACAAAGAGACCGAAGGAAGACCAAGAAAGGGATTGAGAAAAGAGGGGAGAGAGAAAGGAAGAGAGAGACAAAGGGGGGAGGGTCAGGGAACGAGAAAGAAGAGGACAAGATTGTGAGAGAGGTAGAGAGAATTAGAGAGACAGAGAGATAAAGACAGACTCTGTGACATTCTTTGTAAGGTTCTGCAGAAAGACTAAAGGCTCTAACTTGGAAGATGCCACTAGTTTTATTTAGGTGTGCTTCATGTATAAACTCTTAAATGTTTACAAAAAATATTCTCATCGTTTTTTTGGAAGTTATGTTTAGAACTTCCGTATTACATTTATGAACAAACTGATATAAATCTCTTATTTCTGAGAACCAGCCAGTCACTCCTCAGCTGCTCACATGATCCCTGTCCATATTTGATGTCTACCAGTCTGTCAGCCTCTGTTGTGTAGAAACCATGTCATGAATGAGGAAATGTAGTTGTTGTGAACTTGTCTCTCCCTGTAACAGAAGACAGAGCTAGTCTAACCAGTTGAGGTACCAGAGAGTGTTATGTCTGACATAAACCTCTGGGGCAAAGATAACCCAGAGATGGACACATGGTGAGACTGAAGGTGGGTTACACTGTCTCCAGGGCTCCCTTACAACAGGGGGGAGACACAAAAGAGAGAGAGAGAGAGAGAGAGAGAGAGAGAGAGAGAGAGAGAGAGAGAGAGAGAGAGAAAGGGGGAGAAAGATAGAGAAATGGAGAAAGAGAGAAGTAGAGGGAGAGAAAGAAGGGCAGAAAGAAAGAGAGAAAGAGGGAGGAGACAGAGGCAGCGAGAACAATAGACAGGGAGAGAGGGGAGAGAGAAGGACGGGAGAGAGAGATAGAAAGACAATACACAGAGAGAAAAAGTGGGGAGAGAGGAAGACAGAAAGGTATTGAGAAAAGGGGGAGAGAAAGGAAGAGAGAGACAAATAGAAGGGAGGAAGATAGAAAGAGGAGGATGAGAGAGGTAAAGAGAGAGAGAGAGAGAGAGAGAGAGAGAGAGAGAGAGAGAGAGAGAGAGAGAGAGAGAGAGAGAGAGAGAGAGAGAGAGAGAGAGAGGGGGGAGGAAAAGAGGACAGAGATAATTAAAGATAGAGTCTGTGACATTCATTGTGAGTTTCGGCAGAAAGTAGATAGACTTGGACTTGCTTCATTCATAAATTCTTAAATGTTTACAATGTTAATCTCTTCTTTTTGTAACTGATGGAATGTATTACATATGTAGAAAGGGGATATGAAGCTCTTCTTTCTGACAACAGGCCCTCACTGCTCAACTCCACACATCATTCCTGCTGCCTGATGTCTATCTGTCTGTCAGCCTGTTCTGTAGAAACCATTTCATGTATTAGGAAATGCAGTGGTTTGGAACTTGACGCTGCAGGTAGAAATGTTGGGTGCTGCCAAGATTTGTAGGTCCCATGACTTATAAGAATGATGGGGAAATAGACAGTAATTAATAAACAAGGAAATTGATTCAGTTTTATTTTAAGCTCTACTTAAGGTGGTGTATACATTAGTTATAATTCACTATTCCAAACATGAACCCCTCACTGCTTGGAGTGTCGTTACTAGAACTCACTTCTGTAAGGGTATATGCATGGCCTAACATGAGGGGAGAAAGGAAGGAGGGGAGGAGAAGGGAGGAGAGAGGAGAAGGAGAGAAGGGTAAATAGGTGGATTTGAGGACAGAGGTAGAAAGAGGAGGAGAGAAGGCAAGGGGAGATATGGGAAGTGAGGAGGGGAGGAGATATAAGGAGGTGAGGAGGAAAGATAGGGGAGGTGAGAAGGAGAGACGCGACCTCAGACTTTAGAAAATACTCTGTCAACCATGTGTGTATAACTATGAACGTATGTATGTATGTGTGTAGGTGTGTATGTATGTATGATTGGAAGGAACAAGCAATGATGAGTATGAACATAATGAATCAAACATGATTTTATGTTCCATCCTGCATCATAATTAAAGGTATCTATGCTAGCAGTGTGGTGTGTACGTGCTTTGATGCAAGCTATAACCAAATGCTGACACAAACAGAGATAATAATTGAAGCACTGTTAAAACAGCCCAGGTAAATCCTAGGAACAAGAACACACATGGTACAGTGGTGACCTCTGACCCTAACCCATGTGGTGAGAAGAGGAGCATTCTCACCCACTTTTTCACAGGCTTCTTTCCAATTATATATACAAACATGCCAGCGAAACACTTGACATTTAAAGTAGCTATTGGGAGAAAGTAAAAGATGGAGATAGAGGGGGGAGGAGAGAGAGAAAGAGAGAGAGAGAGAGAGAGAGGGAAAGAGAGAGAGGGAAAGAGAGAGGGAAAGAGAGAGAGGGAAAGAAAGAGAGGGAAAGAGAGGGAGGGAAAGAGAGGGAGGGGGGGGGGGTGATCATTGTGTTTCATTGTGTAACTAAGTGTGTGTGGTTGTAGTGTGGTAGTGGGGTGAACACAGACACACACAAACAGGAGGCCCAGACCAGTGGTTCACAAGCAGCCATGTCTTAATGCTGCCCCCTAGTGGTGCTACACTTGTCTCATTGAAACAACAATGTCAAGACTTTAAGTGTTCTGGTATTAAGGACAGAAGATGGTTCATGTTGTATTGAATCCTGATGGAACTACAATCTGGGACAGGAATACAACCTTCATCTACAGTACCAATGTTCTCCTAACACTGGAAGGGCTTTCCCAGAGTCAAAGCAACTCTGACAGGGGGAGCTACTTCATCAGAAATAAAGGGCAGTTTAACATCCATTTTGTGGCACATTTCCATCATTGTTGCACCCACTCGTTCATCATGATATTCAGTTCGGTCAACAAACTCCCTGGATCCCAAATACACCAGGCATTCAGCTTCACACATCGGGAATTATTGTTTAGTTCTATTTTAGGGCACACGCATCCATTCACTCATTGTCTCTTCACAACTTCCCCACCCTAAATGAGTGAACACAATATACAGTTGCTCAGGTTTTGTCTTGGTGCACACATGTCAGTTATTCATTTTTCCTGTATACACAGTCCATCTGTACCATTGGTTAGCTTGAGCTCGGTTAAATCAGACACTGTTATCAACTTCCTTCTCCTGTACCAGTAGGTCTGGGACAGGTATTACCATAGATATATATAAACACTAGATGTCTTACGTGACTCCGCCGTAAGTGACTCTTCTCGTTGAGAAGTATGCCACTGCATACTTCTATTCTATAAAAAAAACAAAAAAAAAACATAATTATTCATAAGTATGCAGTGGCATACCGATATCTCTGACGTTGAGAACAAACCAAACCGTTTCAAAATTGGTTGAAAATTGAGCAAGTTATGGTCATTTAAAAAGTACATGTAGCATCGACACAATGTTATGGGTGAGCGAGTTGACTGTAGCAAGATGGCCGCCATGTGCGGACGTTCGACTCCGTTGTCCGGCAACGCGGATGAGACATTTAGTGTTTATACATATATCTATGGGTATTAAACCCTGAACTACGGGCAAGTGTTCTGAAGCAGGTGGGGGCCTTCTGGTAGGGGGGGTCCATATCCCTGGACCTCTAATCTATACATAGTTCATGTTTGGGTGTCCATTGTTTAGCTAATATTCCTCTACCCTCCCATGTGTTTTCCTCCTTTGTGATTGTGAAGGTGCTCTGTGACTCAGCCCGTGCTCTCAGGGTTTCCTGTCCTTCCTCTCTCTTCAGTCCACATAGACCATCTCGCCCTTCACCCTCACCTCTCTCTTCAGTCCACATAGACCATGTCGCCCGCCCTTCACCCTCACCTCTCTCTTCAGTCCACATAGACCATGTCGCCCGCCCTTCACCCTCACCTCTCTCTTCAGTCCACATAGACCATCTCGCCCGGCCTTCACCCTCACCTCTCTCTTCAGTTCACATAGACCATCTCGCCCGGCCTTCACCCTCACCTCTCTCTTCAGTCCACATAGACCATCTTGCCCGGCCTTCACCCTCACCTCTCTCTTCAGTCCACATAGACCATGTCGCCCGCCCTTCACCCTCACCTCTCTCTTCAGTCCACATAGACCATCTTGCCCGGCCTTCACCCTCACCTCTCTCTTCAGTCCACATACACCATCTCGCCCGGCCTTCACCCTCACCTCTCTCTTCAGTCCACATAGACCATCTCGCCCGGCCTTCACCCTCACCTCTCTCTTCAGTCCACATAGACCATCTCGCCCGGCCTTCACCCTCACCTCTCTCTTCAGTCCACATAGACCATCTCGCCCGCCCTTCACCATCACCTCTCTCTTCAGGTGAGTCTCGGCTGGACTGAGAGAAGCAATGTGAGAGAACATCATCACAGGATCCTGTTCCAGCCCTGCCTGTCTCTTTAGTCGTGTAGGGGACTCCACATCTGGTGAGACAATCTCACACTGGTCTCCAGGGTCCAACTTTCCCATGGCTTGGGGCAGTTCATGTGGCCAATAGTTTTGCCTGCAGTTTGGTAAGCTCAGGCCTGTAACCACGGTAAATCCTACAATCTTACACATCCTAGCCCCACACTCAGATGCACTGGTCCTTCAGAGATAGAACACACATAGGGGTCTGGACAACGACTGTATGGAGAGAAAGGACTCACCTTGATCAGACAGCATAAAAGTTCCTCTGACTTCACATATTTTCTTCAGGGGCTGTCTTGGTGTTAAAAGGAGGATTCCAGGATGGAAAAACAGGATGGGATTTGACTGCTGTGGGTGCTTCTCCAAATACATCTTTTACTTGATATCAGTTAGCAGGTCTGTCTTTAAACTCACTTGTGTGATGAGATAAGGGTGAGTGCAGTTGGCTCCTTCCCCATGTTATCTGTCCTCGTGTTCTCCAGACTCCCCCTGGATGAACCTGAGCACCGACTGTGTTCACAGGCCAGAGGACGGGGAAGAAGAACACTGACAAACGTGTTGGAATGAGAAAGGCCCTCCTCTGCCTCAGCAGGCGGAAAGCAGGGAAGTCCCACCAGGTATCATCCTTTCTACCTTGGCTCTCACTGACCATCTCCAATGTTGAATTACAGGTAAATGTCTAGGGGCAGCCTTCATCCAAATGACCAAAGTCACCCATGTTTCGTTGCAGCCTGTGTGTTTTGCGAAATGGTCCGAAGGTGGGCCTTTACAGGGTCTTAATGAATACATACAGTACCAGTCAAAAGTTTGAATGGGAAAATGTGTCCATACTTTTGACTGGTACTGTATGTGATTCAGATTCAGAAAGATCTAGTTGGGGGTTTATTTTCTGGATATATTGGACAGGTGGCTCTTTTTACTGTTCTGAAAGTAAGAACAACTTTTAACTCTTTAACTCCTTGACTGAAGTGCCTTCAATACAACATCCTCCCGGCTCCGTTAGTTGCCATGGCAATACTCTTTCCAACAGCGAACTCTCCTATACGTTACGGCTGCTCTTTCCATCACCCCACACTGCCCTGCTGCCTGTGAGACTATCACTTTCCACTCTTTGTTTGGGGCCTCGATTGTCCACCTTGAGTATTCCTACGGGGCGTCATGTTCCATATTTGTTTCTCCAACATTCTTGATGGGGGATCTGCCTTCCCCTGTCCCGTGCTTGTTTCCCATGTTGAGTCTGCAGCAGGACACAATCCTTCCAAGCATCTAATCCCCACTTTTTTGTGTTCTCCCAGAGTCCACACTGTGTTAGTTACGATGACCCATTTCTCCTTCATCCCTGTGTACATGTCTCCTCGTGGAGTTGTTATCTTGGCTACAAACCTAACCACCTTTAACTGGTAGGCATTACATTAGCAATTCATTTGGTGATACATTTCAAATCAAACTCACATTCCCTCTTCCACTATGGCTCCCTGGGTTTCACTCACCTCCACCACTGTTATGGGTGGGGGTGGCACTGACTCAAGTGACTCTACCACCACTGTTATGGGTGGGGGTGGCACTGACTCAAGTGACTCTACCACCACTGTTATGGGTGGGGGTGGCACTGACTCAAGTGACTCTACCACCACTGTTGTGGGTGGGGGGGGGGGGGCACTGACTCAGGTGACTCTACCACCACTGTTATGGGTGGGGGTGGTACTGGCTTGGGTTTCTCAATGGTCGATGTCAGGGGTGGCTTGGTTGGACTTCCAAGCCCAGGCCCTGGACTTGGTATTAGGTCTTTGGTCTGGACCTCGAGGTGTTCCAGTGCAGGAGACCCCGGCAGGGAGCTCTCCAACCCCATTATCAGGCACAGTCCTAGGACTGACAATAACAGAGTCATTCTGTGTACTTTCATTCAAGACAGCACAGTCCTGGGACTGACAATAACAGAGTCATTCTGTGTACTTTCATTCAAGACAGCACAGTCCTAGGACTGACAATAACAGAGTCATTCTGTGTACTTTCATTCAAGACAGCACAGTCCTAGGACTGACAATAACAGAGTCATTCTGTGTACTTTCATTCAGGACAGCACCGTCGGGTGCTGCAACAGGAGAATGAGTCAGTTTGTGTTGCTAAGTTCTGCCTTGGATCTTTAACAGTGATTTAGATGGAGCCACGTTGATGATCCTTCAACCTGTACTGCGGTCTGAGATGCCCGTGTTACTGGGCGCTCTCTCTGGGGAGTGTTCCACTGTCTACAGTAGACCTTGACAAACACGCTGTCACCAGGTTGGATTTTGGAGGGCGTGGGGACCCGTTCCTCCTCCTCATCACCTGGTTTCAGGTCCTGCAACGGACCTGTCGCTGGATGAGTAAACATCTCTGTCACCTGCCTGTGAATTTCACACAAAGTAGACTATAAAGTTGCAGAGTAATTAAGAATTACATTCTCACAGAGGTCAGTTGAAGGCAACTGACTTGTCGTCGGCCCATTCCTGAATCTTTACATTTCAGTAACTTATTCTTCAAAGTGCTGCAGGCTTCAGGGAGGGCTTGATGACCTTCATCACCTGGTGCTGCAGGCTTCAGGGAGGCTTGATGACCTTCATCACCTGGTGCTGCAGACTTCAGGGAGGGCTTGATGACCTTCATCCCCTGGTGCTGCAGGCTTCAGGGAGGGCTTGATGACCTTCATCCCCTGGTGCTGCAGGCTTCAGGGAGGGCTTGATGACCTTCATCACCTGGTGCTGCAGGCTTCAAGGAGGCTTGATGACCTTCATCACCTTGACCTGCAGCACCTGGGAAGTCAGGGGTCTCTGCTGCCCTAAACACTGAGAGACGAGCACACCAAGACACCTGTAAATGACCCACAGAGAAGAGACCACACACTGTTAACTCTGCTACTATAAGAATAGATGAAGGCATAGTCTTCCCCAGCATGTCATAACACGACTTGTGAGACATCCTACCCCTTTGGCACCTTGTGAGGGGGACTGCAGGATAGGCATGGCAGTGGAGGCTGCAGGATAGGCATGGCAGTGGGGGCTGCAGGATAGGCATGGCAGTGGGGGCTGCAGGATAGGCATGGCAGTGGGGGCTGCAGGGCTGGGCCGTCCTTGCTGGGTAGCCTGGCGTGCTGCTGGTCCTGCTGCATCACACAGAGGAAGAGCTGCTGGTGTCCCTCCAGGTGCTGGTGGAGCGGCCTGGCAGCAGGGAGAGGCTGGGCAGCAAGGCTGGTCCAGGAGCAGAGAGCCAGCCCTGCTGCAGGGAGAGGCTGGGCAGCAAGGCTGGTCCAGGAGCAGAGAGCCAGCCCTGCTGCAGGGAGAGGCTGGGCAGCAAGGCTGGTCCAGGAGCAGAGAGCCAGCCCTGCAGCAGGGAGAGGCTGGGCAGCAAGGCTGGTCCAGGAGCAGAGAGCCAGCCCTGCAGCAGGGAGAGGCTGGGCAGCAAGGCTGGTCCAGGAGCAGAGAGCCAGCCCTGCTGCAGGGAGAGGCTGGGCAGCAAGGCTGGACCAGGAGCAGAGAGCCAGCTCTGCTGCAGGATGGTCCTCCCCCTCTGACGCACACAGTACCTGGAACATACAGACAACATGTTGTCAGTCATGGATTACACAGTCATGTTTAGAGACTCAACCACGGGGGCGTAGCCGTGGGGGGCAGGAGGGCGGGATCTGGGGGCTCTGATTCGTCAAGATCCTGCCACACGCTCACTCAGACAGGTCCACAGGAGTAGGTAGAGGTGATGATTGGTTGAGGGGCTCACTGGGACAGGTCCACTGCAGTAGGTAGAGGTGATGATTGGTTGAGGGGCTCACTGGGACAGGTCCACTGCAGTAGGTAGAGGTGATGATTGGTTGAGGGGCTCACTGGGACAGGTCCACAGGAGTAGGTAGAGGTGATGATTGGTTGAGGGGCTCACTGGGACAGGTCCACTGCAGTAGGTAGAGGTGATGATTGGTTGAGGGGCTCACTGGGACAGGTCCACTGCAGTAGGTAGAGGTGATGATTGGTTGAGGGGCTCACTGTGACAGGTCCACTGCAGTACGTAGAGGTGATGATTGGTTGAGGGGCTCACTGTGACAGGTGCCGTGTGGTCCGTGTTGGTTCTGCTCACACAGCACCCTCCAGATGGTCGATGTCACTCCAGTCCACTGCCTCCACCACGGGGGGCTCGTCATGGGGGGCAGAGGGGACGATCGGAGGAGGACATTTCCCCTGACGGTTGGTGGTCCGTGTCCATTGGTTCCTCTGAGTCAGCGACCTCCACACGGCGCCCCTGTTCCTCCGTAGAGACCCCCCGGGTCGAGGGGGCCTGTCCCCCATGAGAGAGGGTCCCTGGTGGCAGAGTGGCAGGTTGGGAGGTGACGGCCTGGGGGTCCCGTTCTCCCAGGTGGGGCCTGCAGGGCACAAACAGTTGGTGTGGGGCCAAGGCAGGTGGAAGTGGGCTGGATGGCTCCACTGTCCATGTGGACACAGGAGGGTGGAGGGACCTTGTTGCTGAGGGTAGATGGTAACCAGCAGATAGGTTATGGCCTCGTGGAGGGTCTCCTGTGAGATGGTCCCCTCCAGCTCCTGGGGAGCCCAACAAGCTCCCAGTTCCCCCGTGTCAGGCCAGTGATGGAAGGTGTGGACATGGGAGAGTGTGTGGGTGCTGATGCCCCTCCAGCAGCACACAGCAGGACCTGATCCATGTGTCCGTCGCCCCTGGACGTCCTCCCAGCAGCTGTCATGGGGGGGTGAGGACGGTTTCAAGACTGCAGAGACTTCCTGTACTTCCTGCTGATAGCCCGGGGGGGTGATGCTGCCTGCAGGAAGGAGGATCCAGCATGCAGGTGGTGTAGTGGTTGTAGTTACTGCAACACTAGACTTGTGGGTATAAATGTCTGAGCTCCGACATACAGAGGAGACCACACATACACACCAACTAAAACATACACAGACACACAATGGAACATGCACACACACACACTGAAACACCCCTAAGACCTGCTTATCACCATGCTGCTCTCACCAGCAGACACCAAACAGCTCGACTCTCCGTCTCTGTTCCCGTAGCAACGGCCGCCGGGTCATGGTACACGGTCTCCAGGGCGGCGGTGGTCTCAGTAGAGGAGTGGGTGTCCTTACTTCCTGTTGCCAGGTTGTGGGTGGGGCTGACGGCTCGTGTGTCTCCCTCTCTCGTCTCCCCCCGTCGTACCTCCCTCTCCAGGCTGGAGGCTCTTGGCTTTGGGGGGCAAGCGGGGGGGAACTGAACCTCCAGGACTGGGGCACGGAGCGCAGTCTCTGGTACTGGAGCTTGGCTCTGGCCGGAGGGGGGAGGGATGGGGACCGGGAGAGAGAGGGGGAGCAGACGGTGGACTGGGACAAAGGCTGGGGGGGCCAGAGAGGGGGAGGGCTGAGGTGGACTGGCTGCCTGACTTGGCCTGACCCGGCTGGGGCTTGGGGGGCAGCAGCTCCTCCTGTGAGAGGGGGGGTGGAGGAGGACGCAGGAGGGAGGCTGTGGGGGTGCTGGCTGCAGGAGCACAAGGCCCCCCCCTGGACTCCTGTTCCCATCTGTCCCTCACTCTCCCCTTCCCTTCCCCCCCCGCCTCCCCCTTTCCACCTCTTCTCCCCCTTGGTGGGGAGTTTGTCCACGGAGCAGAAGCACCGGGGGGTGGGGGCCACTCAGAGCCCAGTCCTCCACTCCCTCCCCCCGACCTCCACCCTACTCCTGGCCCCCATGCCCAGAAATCTGCCCCCGTGCCACCCCAACCCTCCGCTCCACTACCCAGTATGGAATCATCTCAGGATGTTGATGCTGCCCCCTTTCTCCCTAGAGGAGGACGTATCAAACACACCAGCCCCCCTTCCCTCCCCCCTATGCCCCCCACCACTGGTCCCACCCCCAGGCCCGCCCTCCCAGTATCACTCAAACCCCCTAAACTCCCCTGATGAACCGTGGTCCAGGGAACTGTCCTCCTCTCTTGCCCTGTCCCTCTCTGACTGGGACATGGCACCCCTACCCCCTCTCTCCTCCTCCTCCTCCACTCTCTCTCTCTCTCCTCCTGCTTGTCATCCTCAGTCCCACTCGTCCTTCTCTCTCGCCCTCATCCTCTCCTAATGGATCAACAGAGGAGGCCGTTCTCCTCCTCTCCTTCCCTCCCCTCTCTCATCAGGTATCATTAGCTCAGCCTCTAACCCTCCAATCAAGTCCACTCAGTCAGCTGTGTGATCTGACTATTGCTCTGTTGAAGCTCATCAGCCAATCAACAGATGGACAGATTGCTTACAGTAATTTTGTTATACAATCGCTAGGACCTATTTTACATTACTTAAGTCACATTTTCAAAACTCTTCATACATGGAGCTAAACTGTGGATACATTTTCATTGCTTAGGCACAAAATGCATTCATTGACAACATCTTTCAAATCACATGAATTCTTTTCGGACACAACCACCATCAAAACTTGATGTACCCATATTGTAGAAAAATGCTGAATAACTCATTAAAAGTATGAAATGCCTTTATTACGTAATATTACAATTGATGAATTGGACCAAACTGCAACAAAGCGTGCTAACCAACAGTCTGTTCCCAGTCTGCCAAACTCCTCTTCCTCGATCAGACACACATTTTAAAACAAAACCTCCACAAAGAACTGATCACTTCCTCAGACGATCAACTTCACATGTGTTTTCTCCTTACACTGAACAGTTTACACCAAGGTCAGAGGTCACACCGGTTAAC
This sequence comes from Hypomesus nipponensis, assembly GCF_054491055.1. Classification (NCBI taxonomy): domain Eukaryota; kingdom Metazoa; phylum Chordata; class Actinopteri; order Osmeriformes; family Osmeridae; genus Hypomesus; species Hypomesus nipponensis. The sequence continues at coordinate 4,845,036 of NC_140388.1, read as the reverse complement.
CATCTCTTCCCTGTATCCATCAACTGGTTTGTGGTCTTGACTTAGGAGCAACATTCCACAATTAGAAGTACAATTTCCTGTGACCAGCATAAACACACCTTCATAACTAAATACAATGAGATATGACATAGTTAAACATGACTTGATCTCAGACTAAATGATAAACATATTATTCATTTACAGAAGATACTATAAAGGGAGAGAGAGAGAGTGGTGTGTCTCCTAGTAATGAACACAGAAGCTTCTAATTCATATTAAAACATTCATTTTACACAACCTAAAATGTCATATCAGGGGAGAGGAGATGGGGGGAGAGAGTAGATAATGAGGGTGGAGAGAGAGGAGGTGGGGGGAGAGAAGGGGGGGGGGTCACACTAGACACTGAGGGCCTCATTTATCAAGACGTTTGCGCCCGTTCCAGGCGTTAATTGTTCACAAAGACTGACTTAGCGATGCAGGCCATTTACAAACAGGGCGCACTTGGGTATCGGAGTATGCGCTGATTGCCTGATGAGTGTCAGGTTTGATAAATATTACGCAAAATGAGGAAGCATAGCGGGCGCTATTACCGAACTCGCATAAACAGACGCAGCGTAAACTGCGCCATGAGGGCCACAGTCAGTTAGACCCCCCCCCTCTTTCCCTTTATCACTCACAGTGAGTTAGTGGGTGGGTAGAGAGGAGGTGGTGGTAGAGAGGAGGTGGTGGGTAGAGAGGAGGTGGTGGTAGAGAGGAGGTGGTGGTAGAGAGGAGGTGGTGGTAGAGAGGAGGTGGTGGGTAGAGAGGAGGTGGTGGTAGAGAGGAGGTGGTGGTAGAGAGGAGGTGGTGGTAGAGAGGAGGTGGTGGTAGAGAGGAGGTGGTGGTAGAGAGGAGGTGGGGGTAGAGAGGAGGTGGGGGTAGAGAGGAGGTGGTGGTAGAGAGGAGGTGGTGGTAGAGAGGAGGTGGTGGTAGAGAGGAGGTCAGGGGGAGAGGGGATCACACTAGACACACACAGTGTATATTCAAGTGGGTAATAGTGTCCCATTACTGGTCCTAAATGTAGTGTTAACATTGTGTGTCTGGGTGTGTGTATGTGTGTGTGTAGGACCACTGGGTCCAACGAACACAGCATGCCTTCTATCATCCTGTATAAAACATCTTTATTTCTCCTTATTTAGACAGACACTATTTAGTTCATCACATTCAGTGGAACTGAGATCAAAGACAGGATTGTTGTTTGTCAACAATGAAAACCAAACATTCAACACACACCAATATTTACAAACACTCTGGGATATCAATTACAACTGTATACAGTTCAACCTTCAATCACATCTATGTGAGCACAGTGTGTGAGTGTGTGTGGGCTATTCTACCTGACACAGGGACACTGAGGAGTCAGGATAAACCCTGAACCCAGGATAGAGTGGCTCAGTGAATGTGCTGTGGAATGTGTGCAGGTGGGTCAGTGTGTCAGAGGAGACTTTGTAGAAGGACAGAGTGCCGGCCGGCCAGTCCAGATACACTCCTACTCTGTGGGAGCTGGAGAGGGGGGCACGTATGACAGTGCTCTTATTATTGTGCCTGGCACAGTAAGTGTTACCATAACACTCCAGACTCCAGGACTTGTTATTGAATCCAAGCCTACAGTCATCACCCACTCCTCTCCTGCTGATTCCTTTATATGTCACTGCTATATAAACCCTCCATCCACTCCATTCTACCTCCCAGTAACAGCACCCAGACAGACCCTCTCTACACAGCACCTGTCGATGGTTCTCAAATCTCTCTGGGTGATCAGGATACGGCTGCTTCTCTTCCCTACATGTCACCTTTCTGTTCTCCTCAGACAGAGAGAGGTTTCTGTATGCTGTGTTTGAGTCCAGTGTGAGCTCACAGGCATCTGATGGGGGAGACCAAGACACAATATATTACTGATCATCATCATTCACATTAGAATGTCTCCCTCTTCCTGCCCTTCTCCTTTCCTTCTCTCCCCCCCCCCCCCCTACCTCCCTTATCTACTCCTGTACTACGGTACTTAGGAACGGTTTGCTGGACCTAATGTGAGTTTCCTCCAGGGACACAATGACTCTTATTGAGGGACTTGTTGCTCTTGTTGGTTTGTTGTAACTGATTTAACTTATTGTACTCGCTGTGAATTCTATTCTTGTTGCTTTTCTACAGGTACACTTTTGCACTTTTGAGGTTCATGTTGTTTCATTGAAACTTGTTTAACTACATGCTCTTCTGGTTCTTCCCATTGGCACTTATTTGCTTTTCAAAATGTAGGCTTCATGTTTTGGCTCCCTACAATGTTTTTGGGGCAATGTTTTTCACATGTCCGATGTTCACAATGTTTTTTATTGTTGTTTATGATTAGTGACCTGTGCTCTTTTGTAAACCTCTCTCTTGGAAGTCGCTTTGGATAAAAGCGTCTTGATAAATGAAGAAATGTAAATGTACACTTTATTTTCCCTGCTCTCCCTCCGTATCTCTGTCAAAAATGCACAGGCCAGGCTAGCTAAGCTACTTACCCGGCGTCATGGAGCCGACCAGTTAAATAGTTATTTAGCACTAGCGTGGCTACCTGCATATGCAGAAATTATTTGTGCGTTGTTGTTGATTTTGTGAAGGTCTAAATCATTTGGATTCATATTTGGTAATACCCAAAATTAAGAAAAAAACTGCTGGAGGTAGGGCGTTCTCATATAGAGCACCTCTTCTCTGGAACAAATTACCTGTCTCAATTAGGGAGGCTGATACTGTTTCGACATTTAAAACTAGATTAAAAACGTTCCTGTTTAGTCAATCCTATGATTGTTAAATGTGTGTACTTTCTATGTAAACCTGGGGTGTGCGTTTGCCTATGTGTGTATCACATGTAACTTTTAAATTGTAATTTTAGCTTATGTTCACACTGCCCATTTAAATGCTACAAATAAAGTAAACCTGTTATTGTATATTGTTACTGTAATAGTTCCGTTGCTGTATATTTTAATTGTTATAGTTTACTAGTTGGAGACAACGGGGGGCTGGTTGTTTTCATCCTTATTCGTATAAATATAACCTATTTTAGAGTTGTTTCCCCTGGAACAGATTTCATGTTCCAACCAAGGGGGGCTGTCGCTGTCTTGGTGTGTGGGGCTGCATCACATACCCTCTTAGCTTTGTTAAATTGCTGCACTAGTCCACACTTGACCGGTGGGGATCTCATTCTATTACGACTGAAACTGTTAGCTGCTCCTGGCATTCTCTAATCCCTGTTCTCCTCTCTGTCCCCCCCACACATCCCTTGTGGTGTGGGGGGTCTGAGCTGTCAGGACCTGCCTGGTCGTCGGTCTACCAACGCTGGACCAGGTCGTCAACCGGAAACCAGCCTCCATGACGGTCAACAGCGAGTTTCCAGGTCCCATCCAACGTCTATAAAGCCGAACAATGGATTTTTGGTGTTTTAAAACCCATTGACACTGTATGACTATGTTTAGCTTGTGTTCTGCTCCTCTCTCTTGCCAACCGTCTCTGGAGGAGGGGATCCCTCTCTGAATTGCTCCTCCCAAGGTTTCTTCCATTTTTTCTCCCGTTGGGAGTTTTTCTGGGAGTTTTTCCTTGTCTTCCTTGAGGGTTTAGGTTGGTTGAGGGGCAGTTCTATGGGCGTATGTGAAGCCCTCTGTGACATGCTTGCGTGTAAAAAGGGCTATACAAATAAATTTGATTTGATTTGATTTGATATTTAATATAATAAAGTTCTGGGAAACAAATTATTAACGAAGGAATTATGAAACCCCCGCCCACCCCCCGCCACAAATAGCTTTCTAATCTGTGGGAAACACTGGACCCTGTGTACTCGAACTAAGTAGCAGTCAATACTCACATTTCCTAAGACCAGGTTTGATCCTGCACTCTCCACCATGATCCACACTGTAGGGAGAAGCAGAGGAATGATGAGGAAATGACACCTCACTTGTTGCTAAGTGACTAAAGTAAACATGTTGTTTCTATGTTTATCATCAGAGATGTATTCCAGAAAGCAGGTTTTACAAACTCTGAGCCTAACCCTGAACTCTGACTTGATGAACCCTGAGATGGGAAGTAGAGAGTTACCGATAACTTTTCCTCCAGAAAAGCTGATCTGAGTTCATTTAATACTAATTCACTGGAATTAGGAATTCTCATGTGTGCAGGCGAGTATGAAAACATTTTCTGAAAGATAAACAACAACTGCAACAGCAAAAGACAGACAATTGGTCAGTCTATTTATTTGACACACGTCTTACTACAGCTGAACAAGTGGTGGAACAATCCTATGGGCACAAAACACACTTGGCAGCAGCTGAAAATGAAATATCAAATCAGTTCAAACAGGTAGGGCATATTTTGCTTAGGCCTACCAGACACATGATGGTTTTAATCATGTTTGACAGGATTAAACCAAGTCAAAATCATTCAGTGGCTGTCTCAACTTGTGAGAATGCTGTTTTAACACATAGATGTTGTCTCACCTAATATCCTGCTCAGTATATGAACATTGGACTTGTAGTGGACTAACAGAAAGAAGGCAGAGGAGGGCACCACCTCTGACAGAGGCAGAAGAGCTGGCTCTGAGCCAGAACGCTGGGCGACCAGTAGCTGAAGGCAAATATTGCAAAGAATGTGTACAGTACAGTAGAACAGAATGCTCTTCATCACAGAATGATACAGATATGTTGTCTGCTGCCACAGAGAGGGATTCAGAAAGACCTACAGAGGTATACATCTTACTGTATGGTAGCTACTGAGCTACACTGTTCTCTCCCCATGTACATGTTTTGAGGTTCTTGTGTGGAATTATGGGTTTGACATGTACATCGACGTGATAAGAAAAAAGACTGAATGGTAAAACAACTGGCACATTCTTCTCCTTTATAACAGAGCATGACTGGGCAGTACAAGGAGGAGCATGGTTTCCCGCAGAAAATGTGTTAGTTAAGGTGGTAGGGTTTGGGGGGGGGGGACAATAGACTACTGCATTCTGCAGAGAAGGGGCGGTTTGTAATGAAAGGGAGCAAACAGTAACACAGAGAGTAAAGAGTAACACGGCATTAATAATTTATTTTCTTTTGGAAAACGTAGTTAAGGCCAGGGTTCTAAATTAACTTTTTTGATCACCAGCCAATTTGGCTGGTAACTTTCTAAAGTTACCAGCCAATCAAAATTTCCACTTTCCGGTGATAATAAGAACAATTATGAGTTTCAATGAATGCATTTGATAATTTTATTAACATTGTTGGCATGAAAAAACACAGAAAATGAAGCTAAATGAAGCACAGAAGTATGATGCAAGGGTATGTGAAATCACCAACACATGACTAAGTAAGGACACGATTTATTGTAAATGGCTAAAACGTCCATTCGCATCATGATGAGATTGACTCCTGCCCATGCATTTACAGTAATGTTTTGTCCTAAGCAGGCTTTAATTAAACTGACCTAATATACTATTTATTAAGAACAGTGTATTTACATTACACTAGACTGTGTCAGTAAGCAACATAATTTTCCTTATGCGTAGAATACATGCGTCAATCTTCACAAAACATGACAACATTTTCATTGTCAAACACAAGCCATTCCCGACTCGTCAGCCATTTGGCATTACATTTTCTTTTCTTCGTTTCTATAGTGCTATCAATATCCTCATCCCCTGCCTCGTTCCTCTTCTCGCCCCCAGAACTTTGTCCTCACCACCGCCGCATTACTTTACTACTCTAGCTAGCTCTTATTACCTCCTATGATCCGCTATGCTTCGTTTGACTTCTTCCTTGTGTTTTCTGGTGGACGCTCCGTTCGTTTCCACGGTTTCTCGCGCCAGTTTCACTTCAACTGCGCGCAGCCAATGGGCGTATAAAACGTTATCACGTAGCATTACGGCACAGTGTTCATGGGAAACTCAGGAAGTACTGCCAGGGGGATAAATGACCGAGAACCATGCCGAGAACAGAGCCTTATGTATCATTCATGTAATGCCTCATGTATCACCGGCCAAACTGGCTAGTGAGTTTTTATTAACACCCGCCAAAATGAATTTCAACCCGCATTTGGCGGGTGTTAATTTAGAACCCTGGTTAAGGCGGCAGGCGTGTGTTGCTTAGGCGGCCGCCTTAACTGGAAAGTGCTGCAGGAAACCCTGAGGAGGGTCCATCAACCTCCACAGCACAGATTAACAGGGACATGTTCAGTAAATACCAGGTTAGCTCTGCATGGAAAATTTCATGTCATCCTTATGTGTTATACGGCTTCAACAACAATTGGGTTGATGACAGGGCTCTAGACTGAAAGATGGATTTTTGCAAGATGTATTTTTTTTGATGGTGCGAGTATCTCTTACAAATACTCATACAAGTGCGACCTGTGAATTTGACATTTCTAGGATTTGAACATAAATACTTTTTTCTTCATGTAGAAAAAGGAGGAGGGAGCGAGTCTGCCAGAGTTGGCCAACATGTGTGAGGGGGGAGGGTCCGTGAGTTATTATTCAACTGTGTGTGTAACGTCATCTACACTTTTGTGTCTCTCGTGTCTAGCAAAGGGAATGATTGACGCCTAATATTAACCAATCCTTCGCCCTTCCACGACTTCACCCTCTCGTCCAAATATGGTCACTTCTGGCTCCAAAAACATAAGATGGCGACCAGGAAGTGCAAAACTCGAGGCTTCAAAACGGGCTTTCACAAACCAATAGGGTGACGTCATGATGACTACGTCCATTATATATACAGTCTATGCTAGCTACCCACAACGTAGCCCAGACCTCACTGCACCCTTAAAGGTGCAGTGTCCACTTGAACCTGTCCACTGAATTATGTACAAGTAGTCTGCAACACTCCCAAATACTGTATAGTTTGAGGTCGCACAGATAACATTTCGGGAGCATATGCAACCAAAATGGCCGTAATTTAGAGCCTCTCCATATGGTCATTTTACATCAACTATTTATTCATTGAATTGAAAGGAAATGGGCCATATCGTGTTATGTATCGTTATCGGGATATGAAAGGATCAATGTCAGGATATGAGATTTGGGTCATATCACACAGCCCTACTGCAAACTAAAATACAACAGCACATTATCAGTAATACATTTAAAATGGTGAAAATGTGAATAATTGCTTTGCAGGTCAATTTAATGTGTAGGCCCCTACATGTTCTGCCCGTGCCCCCAACATGTTCAGTTAGGGGCTACAGTGCTGCTAGTAAAACAAGTTAGTCTGGAGCCCTGGATGAGGAAAGGACACCCCATGTCTGATAGTTGCTTCAGGCTCGGCATGAGGGAGGAGAGAGGGAGAAATTCATGGTTTGTTAGCTACCAGCAAGCAGGTTAGGTTAGTTACCATCAGTTACCGTGGTAACGTAACCAGAGTTTGTGTATCCTCTCTTTCTGGAACAGAAAACCCAGAGTTTCCCTCATCTCAGGGTTAACTAACTCACTGTTTTCACTTAAAACCCACTTTCTGGAATAGACCCAAGGAAATACAATTATGATTGTAGCTATATAATCATAATTGCACTAAAGGCTATTGTAGATGATATAGGGTTTCTCTCTTCCTAACCCACTGTCCTAAATAAACATGCAGTCTGTAATTGTATCATCATGAAATGCAAGGACTATTAACATACTTAGATGTCTATTCAGTGTTAAGCAACATTACATTAAGAGGTATATAAAAACACAAACATGTCCTTACTTGAGTTTCTCCAGTCTGCAGTGTGGATCCTCCAGTCCAGCAGAGAGCAGCTTCAATCCTTTTTCTCCTGGATGATTGTAGCTCAGGTCCAGTTCCCTCAGGTGGAAGGGGTTGGACCTCAGAGCTGAGGCCAGAGAAGCACAGCCTTCCTCTGTGACCAGACAGCCTGACAGCCTGTAGAAAGAGGATCAATGTTGGGACAGAATCCATCTGGGCCTCCAGAGTGAGTCAGCACAGAGGGGTTTGGCAGGTGCTGTCATAGCTGCTCCTCCCCCTCATTACACAGAGTGACCTTTCCCCTCAGTTCAGGAAGGTTAGGTTTGTGGTCAGTTTGGTGCTAGTAGTTTTATGGAACATCAGGACATCTGCTACATAAAGCAGGGCTCTCAAGTGTCACGCATTGAGCGTGACAGTCACTCATTTCGGTCTTTTGTCACGCCGTCCCGCCACACATTGTATTTCTCACGCAGAAAAAAGATATTTATAATATACAGGGTTCATACACATTTTGACCAATGGATTTCCATGACTTTTCCATGCCTTTTCAATGACATTAAACCAAATTTCCAAGACCAAATTTTTTGTGAAATCTTGGTGTATACACGGCTGTTCGTAATACTGTAAAATGCTCCATTCACTTAAATGGGGCTTCCCAATGTTCTGCGGTGAACAATATTTGACAATAGTTTTTATATTTGATCTTGGCTATGCATATTTGACCGCTATCAAGGGAAGTGGCCTTTTTGCCTCGGATTCACATCTTTCGTAGCACTCCGCAAGCAGTCCGGTAACTTTTCAACCCCAGCGTACTCCGTTGCTTAGTGACGTCAGCTGATTTGAAGCCTAAAGAATGTTCAACGTCTATGAAGTTCAACGTCTTTGGCGAACTATTTTTCTGCTGATCAACACTACGAATGGTAACAAATAAATTGTAAAAAGACACACTGTGTTAAGTTATTTTTTTGGCAAGTAGCCGTGTAATAAGAGGCATAATGTATAGAACGCCGGTCATAGTCGGGAAAATAAGCCCCTTCAGCCCACATTACCTCAGCAGTTAGGACTTCATTTATTGTCACGGCATCGGTTATCAACCCCTGCTGCTAGGCGTAGCAGTGGACCTCGTTGGGTGAGAAAGCCGGTGATGGGTGCTGCTGTAGCTTTGCTAGCAGCACCCATCACCGGCTGCTGTAGCTTTGCTAGCAGCAGCGCTCTGATGTTTGCTACCTTTGGAATGGCTAGTTAATGCCGCCTCTCCCATGTTTGAAATGTCGAATGATTTTCCACCACACAACCGACATTTTGCTTGTCCCGGGGATTTGTCTGTTGTAATGTATCTTTCCATTTGTAGCCAAGCATCGTTAAATCTACACTTTCCTGGCATTTTGAATTATCCCTCGCGCTTCTCTGAGTTACTGTTGCTATGGCCATCGAACTTTTCAGTTAGTATGAGAGCGTATGCCTGCTTATATTTTGAACGTATTTCTTTTAAAAGCATGTGAATTATTTAAAACTCAGCGTAAATGAACAACATGAAAATATGATTATAACAACTTTCCATGACTTTTCCAAAACTTTGGGGATTTTATTTTTTTCAAGCACTTTTCTAGGCCCTGGAAATAACCATTTTAAAATTCCATTACTTTTCGGGTTTTCCATGACCGTACGAACCCTGAATATATTTCATATGCCGCAGCACCCAACCAAAATTCCTCTGGCCACTCTAACTTAGCCTGGCTCTGCCCTCCTACGTACTTCCGCTCAATTTGGATTTTGCTTCTGTACTAGGTCTGGGAGTTCGGTTTTCAGAAACACATTTTTTGTAGGTCCAATCAGCAAACAGAGGGAGTGGCTGAGAACGATGTGTGTATCGGTGAAACTCACTCCTCAGTTAATTAAAAGCCACCCGCGTCAACCGTTAGATTTTCGTTGGCGTAGTTGGTAGTGGTGGCGCTTGAGATGTCAAAGGTGGCAGGTTCGGACCCAGTGCGGGACTAATATAGGCCCGATACCTCTCACGAAGCTTGCAATCCCCCATCTGTTACGTATATTAGGCCTAGTTATATTTTCGTTATCACACGATGACTGACATATTGTCACATTATAAACATCTCTTTCCGAATAGGCGTAATAATTGTATTAGCACTAAATACATTTAAGTGTTTTGCATAGTCGATGTTACAGGTCACTTTTAAAATAATGTCATTAATGTTGAAACCCTGATGGGGGGGGGGGGGGGGGGAATGTCACTCTTACCTGTCTTCAAAACTTGAACTTACCTTGCTTGTCTTCAAAACTTGAGAGCCCTGTTGCAGGTAGAATTTTACCCCATGTATAGACTACTACTCGGCAGTGTTTGCATTTAAACTGATCATATTGTCTGGGTTAACAGCGACCATGTAAGTATTACTTTGCAATATGTGGTAGCCATTACGGGGCTGTAATATCTTGGTGAATATGGCTATTGCCTCGAGTTAACCCCAAATACTTTTTTAGTAGCCTACATTTGGGTAGTGTGTCAACGGTAACAAGTTGTTTCAGAAGAAGCCAAAACAAAATGTTGCCTGAAACCCAACGTAGTTGATAAATTTGTGACTGAATTTGAATTGTCTCATCGGCTTCAGTAGCTCGCTGTGTCCCACAAAAGCAGTCTGGCTTGATGACACGATCAAAAACAGAATAATGGGTGTGTTTAACAAAAGCTTCTGAAGGCAAGACTAATATTATTTAAATATATATCATTTCCTATTGTGGTTAACAATTAAAGTATTAATCTTCGTCTTTGCTCCAGATAGACATGTCAACAATCTATGCTCGTGCTTAACATAATATAGGCCTATTTGCCATCATGTCATGACCGTTTTTACGAAAAATCGAATCAAATTTTGGTTGGGTGCTGCGGCATATTAAATATATTATAAATATTTTTTTTCTGCTTGAGAAATACAATGTGTGGCCGGAGGACGTGACAAAAGACCGAAATGAGTGACTGTCACGCTCAATGTGTGACACTTGAGAGCTCTGAATATGTTTGTGAATTTGTGACAAATCTGGTGATAGAGGCAGACTGATAGGTGCACGCACAGCTGGGGAACCAGTTAAATTGGGAACCAGTTGGGACATAACACCGGAACTATTTTTTCTTTGCGGAGGAACAATGGCAAAATAAACATTTTTTTCATCGATAGCTTTGTTTAAATGTAAATTGGTTGACTGTAAAATTGTTTTATAAAAGCAATATAGTACGACTGCGAGTGGGGTTGGTAAGGGATATACCACGGGTGGTGAACCCCTACCAACCTCACTCGCATTTGTACAATATTGCTTTAGTATCATGCATCCAAGCACACTTTTCTTGCCCTTCCTAATTTGAAACCCTTCATGTAGTGGAAGAGGCGTCAACCACAGGAACAACAGCCACAGCCAGATGCTAAACTCACTGCCCAGGTAAATGTACAATAATATGATGAATAGTATATCTTAACCCTTGTGTTGTCCTCAGGGTCAAACATGACTGCTATTATATTTAACAGCAGAGAAAACCCTCAAAGATTTTTTTTTTTTTTTTACTTCAAATGTCTTACTTTTCCTAGTGACCCTAACATTCATAAAAATACATCACAACAATCTCTGACACACACGTACAGAATAAGAAATTGAAATTATGTGTGCTACCGATTTAGGTTACAGTCTATAAAAGGTGCTGAAGATGACAGTACCTCCATTTCTCTCTTTGCGAAAGCCATGACTGAACATTTCAGTGTTGTAATAAAACAAGTGGTGTTCACAGATTAAAGTCAATGTATTTCAACTGTGAAGAGGGAAACCCCAGATTTTCACAAAGTTTGATGAATGACAGGTTGTGTTTCAATGAAAAATAGGTTTAAGGTTGAAAATTAAGTTAAGCTGTATTTTATTACCCTTTGGGCAAGGACATACAGATTGTTAACACTACCCAAAGAGACTGCAATCATGTTGCACATTCAGGAACAATTGCATCAACATTGTTATTCTGTCTAAAATAAACAAAAATGTAAAATAAAATATAAGCCCCTACAGCATGTTTTAGAGTGTTTCAGATACAGCAAATCTGTGAGTTTCTTATCAAACTAGTCCTCACTGATGACAAGAAGGCATATCTCATTCTTGGCATGAAGTTTATACCCAACTTGAGACTTAACTAAATTGTTTAAATCAGCCACACAAATACATTGCACGATTATAACTTTACTAATGGCTCACGTAGAACATAAATACATACCTCAGTGTCTCCAGTTTGCAGAGTGGGTTCCCCAGTCCAGCAGAGAGCAGCTTCATGCCGGCATCCTTCAGATCAATATTACTTAGATCTAGTTGTCTCAGGAAGGAGTTTGACTTCAGCACTGAGCCCAGAGAAGCACAGCCTTCCTCTGTGATGTGACAGCCTGACAGCCTGTAGAAGGTTATCATCAGGGAGGGATCACAAACACTACTACCCTCTAGAGGTAGAAATAAAGATTATCAGTCTGATCATTTTCCTCTCAAACACAAGGAAGGTTTGATAAGTCAGATGACTGTCTGTCCTGGTTGGTTAACTTTCCCTTTATCTTAAATGCAATATCATCCTTTGATATGTAGAACATTGTACATTCAGTAACATAGTTGTACAATACTCCAAGAATTTATTACATACTACATCCAGTAGCAGGTTTCTCAGTATACAAGGTACCTTTTCTGACCCATAACATTTAATGCAGAGTTAGGGTGTTAACCACATGTGAAGCAGTACATTAGCAGAACAATACAAAACATACTGCCCAGGGCTACGTTTCCCGAAAGCGTCGTAAGCCTAAGTTGATCGTAGAATCCGTCGTAGGACGAATCTTAGTTTTACGGGCCGTTCCCAAAGACATTGTAGCTAAAGTGTCTTTTGAAAATGTGTAACTCTTGAAAGCTCATAGATTAGCCTACACCTTACGAGCATGTTTGGGAAAGGCACGTAAGAAATATCGATGGTGTCATTTTTTTGCTCAATAGTTGCTACGATCCATCGTTATCGGGAAATGCAGCCCAGGTCAACCTACAATAATATCATGGAGTAGTTTGTCTTATACAGATTCCTGTCATACCCTGATCTGTTTCACCTATGTCATGTTTGTCTCCAGCCCTCCAGGTGTGTCCCATCTTCCTTCCTACCCTCATTTATCTCTGTGTTTTCTGCTTGGGGACAGTTTTTGTTTGTCAAGCCTACAGAAGCCTTCCTTGTGTTTTTTATACCTCCTTTAGTATTTTCTACCTCTTAGTTCCCTGCTTGGCCTCCTGCCTGCCCTGACTCTGAGCCTGCCAGCCGCCCTGTACCTGAATGACTCTACCTTGTAGAATATGACCCGAGCCTGAATATTCTTTATCCGGCCTCCTTGTATCTTGAATTAACCACAAACTTGCAGCCAGTGTGTGATATTGTGAAACTAGTTGTTGTCTCTTGTTGAAATTGATTACATACCTCAGTGTCTCCAGTTTGCAGAGTGGGTTCCCCAGTCCAGCAGAGAGCAGCTTCATGCCGGCATTCTCTAGATCACTGTTACTTAGATCTAGTTGTCTCAGGAAGGAGGTTGACTTCAACACTGAGCCCAGAGAAGCACAGCCTTCCTCTGTGATGTGACAGCTTGACAGCCTGTAGAAGAGTATCATTAGGGAGGGATCACAAACACTACTACCCTCTAGAGGTAGAAATATAGAATAATCAGTCTGATCATTTTCCTCTCAAACCCGAAGAAAGTTTGATAAGTCAGATGGTTGGTTAGCTTTCCCTTTATCTTAAATGCAATACCATCCTTTGATATGTAGAACATTGTAAATCCAGTTACATAGTTGTACAATACTCCAAGAATGTATTACATACTACATCCAGTAGCAGGTGTCTCAGTATACAAGGCACCTTTTCTGACCCATAAACTTTAATGCAGAGTTAGGGTGTTAACCACATGTGAAGCAGTACATTGGCAGAACAATACAAAACATACTGCCCAGGTCAACCTACAATAATATCATGGAGTAGTTTGTCTTATACAGATTCCTGTCATACCCTGATCTGTTTCACCTATGTCATGTTTGTCTCCACCCCTCCAGGTGTCTCCCATCTTCGTTCCTACCCTCATTTATCTCTGTGTTTTCTGCTTGGGGACAGTTTTTGTTTGCAATGCCTATAAAAGCCTTCCTTGTGTTTTTTCTACCTCCTTTAGTCTTTTCTACCTCTTAGTTCCCTGCTTGGCCTCCTGCCTGCCCTGACTCTGAGCCTGCCAGCCGCCCTGTACCTGAATGACTCTACCTTGTAGAATATGACCCTAGCCTGCCCTGAATATTATTTGGCCGGCCTCCTTGTATCTTGAATTAACCACAAACTTGCAGCCAGTGTGTGGTGTGTGATATTGTGTAACTAGTTGTTGTCTCTTGTTGAATTTGATTACATACCTCAGTGTCTCCAGTTTGCAGAGTGGGTTCCCCAGTCCAACAGAGAGCAGCTTCATGCCGGCATCCTTCAGATCATTGTTACTTAGATCTAGTTGTCTCAGGAAGGAGTTTGAGTTCAGCACTGAGCCCAGAGAAGCACAGCCTTCCTCTGTGATGTGACAGCCTGACAGCCTGTAGAAGGTTATCATTAAGGAGGGATTACAAACACTTTTTATTGTTACCTCTACTCTTGATGCATGATTATGCTTTGCTGATGGTCTGCACCTCTTCTTCAACACCGACCACCTCTGGAAGAGTGGAACTCTCCCACTGAATTGCTGAGTTACAATACAATAACACAATACATCCTTTGGTATGTTTTGGAATGGTTTGAACACAGAAGTGACCACAAACACACTACTCCTCATGATACTGGTTCAGACAATAGTGACCACATACACACTACTCCTCATGATACTGGTTCAGACAGTAGTGACCACATACACACTACTCCTCATGATACTGGTTCAGACAGTAGTGACCACATACACACTACTCCTCATGATGCTGGTTCAGACAGTAGTGACGAGAAGCAAAAGTCCCGGTTCTTTCAGAGTTGTCTGCGTAAGTACATCACCTATGCCATAGTCTGAGGCGTCTGTGGACACAATGGTGGGCAGAGAGGGGTCAAACAGAGCAGGTGCTGAACTGTCAGTTCTAAGTGGTTTTACCCGCTGGAAGCTTTTCTGTGCCTCCCCGGTCCATGTGAATGTAGCACCACAGAGTACATTTCTCATCGGCTCCATGACGGCTGCGTAGTTCTGTATGAACTTTGAGTACCACGCTGTCAGGCCAAGGAAGGACCTGAGAGACGCAGCATCACTGGGTGCTGGAGAATCATGAAAAGCTACAATGAGGTCATCATTCGGTAGAAGGCCATCCTTACTTATGGTGTGTCCCACATAGGTCAGGTTTTCCTGGTAGTATTTACACTTCTCTGTATTCAGATGTAGTCCAGCGTCATGTAACCTTTAGAGTACCGTTTTCAGGCGAGTTTTGTGATCAGCACGGCAAGATGAGTAGATAAGGATGTCATCAAGATACGCCTGAACTCCAGGTAGACCTTGCAGCACTATGGACATCATTTTCTGAAATGCTGACGGCGCAGATGCTAGTCCATACCCCTCATAAGTTATGAAGGCAGTCAGGTCTCTGCTGTCCTCATGTAGAGGAACCTGGTAGTCAGCATTTGCGAGGTCGATGGTGGAGAACATGGTTTCTCCCCCGAGTTCTGAAAGGAGCTCCTCCATGTGAGGAATGGGGTAACAATCAGTTAGCACCACCTTGTTGGGCTCCCTGAGGTCCGTACACGTCCATATTCTTGTTGAGCTCTTTCCTTGAGTCACACTGATTTGCGGGTCACCCAGGGAAAAGGGTCTATCTTTTCGATGATGTCAGCGTCTAACAGACGTTTTAATTCAGCGAAACAGCTTTCCTGACAGAGAAGGGCAGTCAGATGGCTGAGTGGTGAGGGAGTTGGCCTAGTAATCAGAAGGTTGCCGGATCGATTCCCCGCCGTGCCAAATGACGTTGTGTCCTTGGGCAAGGCACTTCACCCTACTTGCCTCGGGGGGAATGTCCCTGTACTTACTGTAAGTCACTCTGGATAAGAGCGTCTGCTAAATGACTAAAAATGTAAAGGGCAATTTTCAGAAAAAATTCTGCTGCATAGGTTTCACATAATCTTTTACTTTCTGCACAAGTTTTCACACAGCCCACGGTAGGTAGAGGTGAAGCTGTAGGGGCAGGCAAGGGTGGAACCGCTATTTCTCTCACTGTCTGTTCTGATCTGAGTTTTACTCTGTTTCCCACAATGACCATTTTCAGTGCCTGGATTAAGTCTAACCTGAGCAGTGGTGAACCTGATTCTACAATGTCAAATGAGGCTGGAGCAGAACATCCATCATGTATCCATTTGTATCCAGTTGTTCCAATACTGGGATTCTCTGTCTTGAGTACGTCACCAGAGGAATCTCAGTTTGTTTCAAGGGTCACAGTAAGGAATGCCAGACAGGGTCGGGTCGAAGCGCAGATTTAATAGAATGGTCGGACAAGCAAAGATCGGTACACGGTAGACAGGGTAATACAGGAGCTCCAAAACGTAATATCAGAAAACAAGCTAAGGTCCGTAATAGTCTACATATTCTAAACAAGGCTTAGCCTGACGTTGTCATACTCATAATTCTCGTCAGAATATGATTCTGAAAACTCTCCGTTGGGCTGTGACTATGGGGCGTGTTTCAACCGAACTCGTAAAACAAATGCCTCTACGCTCAGTTGGATAGACCTACAACCAATGAGAGCGAGGTAATATGTTGTTTGTTGAAAACGAATTCAACCCAAGGGTTCTTTCGTGACGTTGTTGATTACGTTACTGTTGATCATCTGTCCATCATTGTATAAAGCCCGCCCTGGCAATTTCATTGGTTCCGCCCAGATCCTGGTTTTATGTAGTTGTTCCCAATACGAGACCCTCCAGACCCAACTTCCTGACCACATTTTTTTGTGGGCGCGGAGAAGTTGGGCTGGCAGCCAGGCTAGTGAAAACCCCCAGAAAAGATTCAAAAGGTACAACAAGAAAGCCACAAAAAGGTATAAAAAGACCAAAAGAAAAAAGTTTAACAAATACATCCTCATGTGTTCTCCCTTCCCTACGAACACAGAAAAATATGTCAGTGTAACTAAGTTTAGTGTCATTCATTCCGTCATGTACTATCTCTTCTCATATTCCAGCTTTTCTGTCTCCAGCCTTGTTTTTTTTAATTAAAAGCCTCTTATAATCAAGCTCCAGGTTTCTTTTATATAGGGCCCTCACATTGTCTGCCCCACCTGAAAAAACAAACAAAACATTGGGCCTCATTCTCGAACGCATTTAAGAAGAATTTAAGAAGGAATTTCTTCTGAATTGTACAGTATTTAGGAAAATATTTTGCATTCATGAAAGTTTTCTCATCTGGGATTTGTTCTGAACTTAAGAAGACTTTTCAAACTCGAAATAGCAGTCGTAAATCGTCCAGAGTTGTCTCAGAGAATTTGGGCTGGCAGCCAGGCTAAACAATACGGTGGCCGACATGTGCAAACGCGCTGCAAATTAAGAAAACACATGCAAATAGACAAAACACAAGTTAATTAAGAAAACATCTTCATGAATTTGACAACACATACGCAGCATTCAGCAAACGCGCTGCAAATACACACAACACAACCAAATACATAAACGCGTTGCAAAAAACAAAAGCACGCAAACCAAAAACGCTGCAAATACATAAACGCGTTGCAAAAACGAAAGCACGCAAACCAAAAACACTGCATCCAGTTTTCACAATGGAAGTTGACCAGGCCTCTAGGGGGAGCGCTAAGTGGCTTGATTTTCGGCCCCACGGAGCGAGAGAGAGAACAAGTTTGTTTTGGAAATGGGACCAAAATAGCAGTTGCTCTTTTGAAAAACTGTAAAAGAGGAGGGCCACATGTAAAAATGAATACTAACCTTTTTATGTCACCTCTTTACTTCGATGTTGGTCTAAACTTCTCACATGCTCTCTCTCTCTTACACTCCGTGGGGTCGAAAATCAAGCTCTTCCACTTAGCGCTCCCTCTAGAGGCCTGGTCAACTTCCGTTGTGAAAACTGGATGCAGCGTTTTTGGTTTGCATGCTTTTGTTTTTGCAACGCGTTTATGTATTTGCAGCGTTTTTGGTTTGCGTGCTTTCGTTTTTGCAACGCGTTTATGTATTTGCAGCGCGTTTATGTATTTGGTTGTGTTGTGTGTATTTGCAGCGCTTTTGCTGAATTGTGCGTATGTGTTGTCAAATTAATGAAGATGTTTTCTTAATTTCCTTGTGTTTTGTCTATTTGCATGTGTTGTCTTAATTTGCAGCGCGTTTGCACATGTCGGCCACCGTAAAACAAGGCTCGGACTAAACAGCAAAACAGTTTCAAGACTTTGCACCGGACAATACACAAACAGACACAAAACTAAACGAGTCACAGGTGCAGCCGATTGTCCTAATATTCCGGGGATGCCGAGCGTGGCAGCCAATTACCAGCTGCAGAAGGCTCTGGCGTTACACCTGGGAGGTGTTCCACCAACGTTGCTAACGCAAGTCGCGCTAACACGAATAAGTCTCACTTGGGTAAACGTCAACTTAGACTTAAGCCTGAAGCCGTTCCACTAACGTTCCGTTCCACTAACAGGCAACGCTAATTCAAGTTAGACCTCAATAAGCTTAGACTCGCAGCCCAGATCAGGCGATCGTCGAAAAGAGGAGTTATGTCGCAAAAAGCAAAGCGTAAAGCAGCAGAAAGGTGTTGTTTCAGCAGCGTAAATTGATTTTGAGTTTTTTGGGAGTTGTCCCCTTGCCGCAATTAACATGGCAAGGGAGACAACTTGTCAAACCATTACGACCGTTAAAATGCGTATATTGTAGACCTACCAAATCTACTTAACATATGCATTTAGGCCTATTGATAATTAGCGTAATTTGATGAGCTGTCTGAAACCGTTCTGACAGGCTAGCCTATGGCTGATATTCTCAACAGGAGATTGAGAATAATAGCCCAAAAAAGAACGTGGGAGCAATTGAAAATTGTAGGATAAAATTCAAAACACTGAAGAAAGCCATGGTTAATTGCACTTGATGTGGGCTAATAATGTTTTTGTCTTCACATCTTGAACAAAATCAATAAATTACTTCAAAATAACTTTGCCACAGGCATTTATTAACTGATAGGCTAAATGCTGAGCTTTAAGATAAAAGGGAAAGATAACCATGACTAAAATAGGGATTCACTGAAATGACTAGTATTGCACAGATCCAGCACTGACTTTTTAGATCAGAAGGTGACCCAAACTGCACACTTTGTTTGGCAGAACAGTCATTTAAAATTGCTCAGCATGACTATCATTATTTTACCATGAGTATTTCCAATTAACATAGTCTGCCTCCACAGATCAAGAGGGGGCTTGGACAGTGATAGACTCACTTTGGGAAAGCATGCCCTACTGGGAACATAAGGGGAGACTGTTGGGCACAGCATCTAATTGTCTTCTTTGGAAAGGGCAACATGATGGACACTGTCATGTAGGGGCAGCATAAAGCACCCTTTTCCATTGGAAGTAAGGGCATGGGAACAGTCCAATTTAGGCCATTATAAGGGCACCATATAGGGTACTGCATCACATTTTCTATACTATAAAGGAACTCATTAAGACATGTTTTTACATTTATAGAGGGCACACTGTCATTTATTGCGTGGGGCATCCTGGGCACTCAAGCATATTTCACAATGTGAATGGCAGACAGTAGGGCACTTGGTCTAATCTTTGCCACTCTAAGGCATTTTAGAAACACTTTCAACCATGGGGGCACCAGGCAGTCACCCCCTGAGTCTTCCAATGGGCCTGGATACACCCATGGGAACAGTATATTGCACCTATAATATTGGGGAAGCCAGAGGAGAGGTAATATAGAGGCTTGTCAACATATAGGCTACTTTAAAGGAGACATGACATGCTGTTTTTGGATGCTTTTATATAGGCCTTAGTGGTCCCCTAATACTGTATCTGAAGTCTCTTTCCCGAAATTCAGCCATGGTGCAGAATTATAGCCACTACAAGTAGTCCCACAATCAGCTTTCCTCAGAATGCGCTGTTTCTGTGTCTGTAGCTTTAAATGCTAATGACGAGGAGAGGGGCGGCAACATGCGCTAATGTTTACAACGGATGTATCGCAATGGCTCGTAGCCTCCGTTGCTGTAAGATGGCTCGAATTTAGCCATTCTCATCTGATCACCCTGGTTTGCAGAGGTGCACACTCAGTCATTTCAATGTGGAGAAAGGCGGATATCGCGAGCCATAACACCAACAGCAGAACGGTTATCCAAATAACAAAGAAGTGTACAACACTGGCGTTACAGCGTTTGTATTCACACACACACTTGATGCCATCTACCTTTACATTAGCGACAGTAACTCAGCTGGCTCGTAGCCCCGTTGCTGTAAAATGCTTCGAATTTGCCCATTCTCATCTGATCACCCTGGTTTGCAGAGGTGCACACTCATAATAATTTCAATGAGGGGAAAGGCGGATATCGCGCATGCCATAACACCAACAGCATAACGGTTATCCAAATAACAAAGAAGTGTACAACACTGGCGTTACAGCGTTTGTATTCACACACACACTTGATGCCATTTATCTTTGTTAGCAACAGATCAGCTGTTAGCTGCAGAGCTAATGTTACAGCCACATTCTAAGGGTAGCAAGCTAGGTAACCATATACAGTAAAGCAACAAAATGATATAGCTTTAGTTAACTTACTTGTCCAAGGTTTGTAGCTTGACCAAGGAGATTTAGTAATGATCCAGAGGTGGAGGGCCAGTTTTGTGTTGGCTGAAGTTGAGGAAACAGCAGGGCTGAAATGTTTGGCGCAGACATGCAAAACTTTGGGAAGTTGTGTCGGCGCATTTCCAGCGAAAATAAAATTGAGATATTGGTTGTGCAGAGGCTCGGATGAAGGAATTAAATAAAGATTTGTGCTTGCATTTGTACATCCAAGCACTGAGCAACTGTTGTGCTTCGTTTGTTTGCTCGCCATGATGTCTCTCCAGGAAAAACCGATATCGCACTTGCCCTTGCACGGTGTAGCTCAGTTTCTCATGGGCGGGCCAGATGATCTGGGCGGGCAAAGCAGAGAGAGCGGAGGTAACCTTTCTCGTATCTACGTCACTTGGAGGAGATTTTCAAACAGTGTTTGAGCCTTCATTTTGTCAAAGGCGGAGAAGAACACCCAGAGCTTTGTTTAGACCTATCAAAAATTCTAGCCACTGGGGGACCAAAGGCGGGCTAGGGGAACTCATATTAATGTTAAATAACCTCATAAAATGAAGTTTTCATGTCATGTCACCTTTAAACAATGAAAATACTTTATACAATTGAATAAAAAGTATCCTTGATTCTTTGTGTTTCACGATTACCTGAAAAACTGATGATAATATTCAGGTACTGCTTGGAGCAAAGTATACCCTTCATATTTCCTGGAATAGTTCAAGAACGTCCCAC
The DNA here is from genome assembly GCF_054491055.1 of Hypomesus nipponensis. Taxonomy (NCBI): domain Eukaryota; kingdom Metazoa; phylum Chordata; class Actinopteri; order Osmeriformes; family Osmeridae; genus Hypomesus; species Hypomesus nipponensis. Next base: position 4,823,787 of record NC_140388.1, on the reverse strand, counting down.
ATGCAAAGACATAGACAGATGCAGACACACTGAACAGTGTCAAGGCTTGGCTACAGTGGGTTTGCTTCTTTGTGTGTGATTCCAGCAGACTACATAGTCTAGGCCTACCTACATAACCTGCAGTCTACTACCCTCCTTTCTACTATCATAGTCTACTCTCCTTTCTATTACTTTCTACAAAGGATGGTAGGCTGCTTATGTGTTCATTGCCATCCTTAAGAGTTGCTAAAGTGTTATTTTATATATATACATGTTTTATTTTATTTAAGAATGACAATTAAATCTATCTAGATAAACTAAGCTGGGCCTGCTGAACCTATACTTCTTCCACAGATACTGGTCAGGGAAGCATTCCTTTTGTCTCTGAAGACCCTTGGGGCTGGTGGGAAAAACGCTCTTTGTCTAATCTGAGCACCTTCATCCACCACAGGCTTGTCAAAGAACGGATACGCCATAATTGATTGTAACTTGTCTTGAGGCTCTGCTTAATTTCTAAGGACTTATTTTATGTCAATTAACCAATGGCTTTTGAAAACAGATAAAGTGACATTATTTATTAACTTGTTAATTTAAATTAATATATTTTTTGGAGATGAAGTAGGCCTAAACACGCTAATCATTCATGTCTGCACTTCAAAAAGTCTGAATTTACGTTCCCGAACACGGACTAAAGTGCTTCGCGCGCAGGAATTTACTCGATGGAACTGTCTTTTGAGATTCTGTTTCCGCCTGTTTGAAATTATTTGCGACACATTTTTGTTTAGCTTGACTTTTAGCCTGACACGGATCAGGCTAGTCCAGATCTTTGGTTACGTAGCTAGAACTATAATAATCCACCTTAATGGTACGGAACTATCGCTAAAGTAAGTGAGACTTGACAAAATAAGTCTTGCATTCCCTTAATCGACGTTGATGGAACAACCCCTGTGCTGTTCGGATGTTTTGGTTCCTTCTTTGGCAGCGTATTCATCTCCCTCACCAGCACTTCACTGTTTGAGAGTTCACTTGCGTTGCGCGCGGCTGATTCCACTCGATTAGCACTCTGTATGGCTTTATCCAGAGACAGTTTATCTTTTAACAGAAAACGTTCACGTATGTGTCCACTGAAGGCTAAAATGTTTTTCTATATGTATATATAGAGAGAGTCAGATGGCTGAGCGGTGAGGGAGTCGGGCTAGTAATCAGAAGGTTGCCGGATCTATTCCCCGCCATGTTAAATTATGTTGTTTCCTTGGGCAAGGCACTTCACCCTACTTGTCTCGGGGGTAATGTCCCTGTACTTACTGTAAGTCGCTCTGGATAAGAGTGTCTGCTAAATGACTAAATGTAAATATATATACATATTTTAAAGAATGACAAAATCTATGTAGATAAACAATGCTGGGCCTGCTGAACCTATACCTGTTCCACAGATACTGGTCAGTGAAGCATTACTTATGTCTCTGAAGACCCGTGGGACTGGTGGAATAAATGCTCTTTGTATAATCTGAACACCATCATCCACAGGGTTGAAGAACGGATAGCCTATACGCCATTATTGATTATAACTTGTCAAAGACGCACTGCTTTGTTTAGGCTCCGTTTTATGTCAATTAACCAATTACTTTTGTAGTTAAAGTTACATTATTTCTTAACTTGTTTATTTAAATTAATACATTCTTTGGAGATGAAGTAAACACGTAAATCCATTCATGCTGGGTCATATTATGAGATGAAAAGTCTGAACTTATGTTTCCGATCACGGACAGAACAGAAGTAGCCTGGCTCTGCCCTCCTACGTACTTCCGCTCAATTTTGATTTTGCATCTGTACTGCATCTGGGCATGAGGTACGCAAGTCAGATGTCTCCGGTTAACTTTCTACCTGTCCAATCAGCAAACAGAGGGAGTGGCTGAGAACGATGACGTTGATGTCGTGCGTTAGTTTGAGTTGTAGTTCCGTAATTGCAGCGGAGAAAGATGCGAGCGAAGCCATTTGGTTCGTTGTGACAACGCTGCCGAATATCCAGAAGTTAAAGCCGGAGCAAGAACAATCTTTGATCCCCACGGGGTTCGTTAAATTTTCCAGCTAGGTCCGTTAGTCGTGAAGTCGTGGAACGCTAGCATTCTATTGAGATTCTGTTTCCGCCTGTTTGAAATGATTTGCAACACATCTTAATTTAGCTTGACCATAAGCTTGACACGGAGCGTGGTCGCTTTGGCAAACAAGCCTAGAAAAGACCGACTCAGCAACCAGAAGGGCAGACTGCGGTAGACGAACTACAGTCATTCCATTTATATTTTAGATAAATAATAACTTGTGCATGTGTGGGATTGGGAAGATTTAAACTCAGGAGAGGGATTGAAAAACTGGAAAGAGGTAGCTGGGTATGGGGGTCGGAATTCATTTGAACTGTGGCCCGACAGACCCCGGCGTCCAGCCTGTGACCTACCCTGTGTGCAGCGTGTCAAATGCATGTTTTAGACTAGTCGGGTTAAGGTGTGCGCAGAGGCGGGTTCGTCAACTTTGTGGCCCCAATCAAAGCTGAGTTTAGGGGCCCCTCCTTCTCTACCTGTCTTGACCATTTTAGCTTTACCACACACACATCAGTGTCTGCCACAGTTCTATGTCATTATAAGGGTGGGCTACAGATCCGACAGTGAACTTGAAGCCGTTTGCGCCTGTTTCCAGTAGGGGTGGGCGATATGGCCAAAATCTTGTATCACGGTATGAGTAATTCCACGGGTACGGTATATACCACGGTATAGTAATTGTTCTGTAAATTCAATTAAGAAATGGTACAAAATAACCATACCGTACTTCATCAGCGCACTAGATTATTTATTACAAACAAAAACAACTGCCTCACATGAGACAAAACTTGAGTTAAAAACAAAAGACTCAAAAAAGTTACGAGTACGAGAGTTCCGATTGGCTGATGCGCAGTCATGCCATCCGCGTGGTGACCTACTCACAGCTCAATGCGGATCCGTAATGCGCTCCGCCGAAAATTTCAAAATGAGCGAAAGCGATCAGTCTGAGTTTTACTATCCATATAACTTGGGTTTCGGCGTATCAACCTCGTTAAAGCTCGGTCGATACGTTAAAGCCTCAGTTTGATAGTTGGAGGGTTGTGGGGAAAGTGGGAGGGTCATGGGTAAAATGGGAGGGTCATGGGTAAAGTGGGAGGGTCGTGGGGAAAGTGGGAGGGTCATGGGGAAAGTGGGAGGGTCATGGGGAAAGTGGGAGGGTCATGGGGAAAGTGGAAGGGTCAGGGGGAAAGTGGGAGGGTCATGGGGAAAGTGGGAGGGTCATGGGGAAAGTGGGAGGGTCGTGGGGAAAGTGGGAGGGTCATGGGGAAAGTGGGAGTTCCACCCAAAAAGGTGGGAGGATACGCGCCTATTTATATATTCTGAGGTATTTACAAAGACTGCCAGTAAGAGCGCACCTCTATTTTGCGCCTCTTAAAAGCAGGTGTAAACCAGGAGTGCGTTTTCCTGTGTGTACAAATGTACCTTATTCAATGGCAGCAGTGATCCACCCTTTTTTCCGAGGGTGTGGAGGTTCTTCATGTTCGTATGCTTCATGTTTTGGTTACTGTGAAGGACTGATAACTATACTGCTAATCACTACCTCAAGTATATAACATGTGTAATGGTTAATACTAAAACATATATCCAATTGTGATCAATTGCTTTAAATAAGAACAGGGATATGGGATAATGCAACAGAATTTTGGGTCTGTGCGGTAACTTATGTCATGCTGAAATGTAGCTTTGGTGTGTGTATAAGAATGCTGAAGGTCAGCACACTGACATGGGAGGGAACATGGTGGTGCTCAGGGACTGGTGTGAGCACAATGAGGCCTCTCACCAATGGGAGTGGAAGTGTCGGCCTGAGAGACAAGGTGATGTATGGGCTGTGGAGGATGGACCCTTTTGCGCGGTGGACATCGTATCTGACTGACTGACTGCCCACAGTTCACATCAGAAGTCTGGAGGGCTTTCTGCAGAGCCATGGGGGCAACAGCCAGCCTGTCCTCGGGGTAACACCCCCAGACCAACGGCCAGACAGAACGGGTCAACCAGGAGATGGAGGCTGCTCTCCGCAGTGTGTGCTCCTCCAAACCCACGTCCTGGAGCTCTTACCTGCCCTGGGTGGAGTACGCACACAATTTCCTAATCAGCACCTCCTCCGCTTTGTCGCCATTTAACTGCTCCCTGGGCTACCAGCCACCTCTGTTTCCACACCAAGAGGAGGAGATATCCGTTCCCTCGATCCAGGTCCATGTACGCCGCTGCCAGCGAGTGTGGAGAAAAGCCCATTCCACCCTGCTGCGCTCCTCAGCCACCACCAAACGCTGCGCAGACCGACGATGGGTCCCTACCCTGGCTTACACCACCGGACAACGGGTTTGGCTCCTGCCTAAGGACCTGCCCCTCAAGGTGGCCTTGCGTCAACTGGCTCCCTGCTACGTGGGTCCCTTCGAGGTGGTATCGGTGGTCAACCCGGTAGCTGTCCGCCTGAAGCTGCCTGCCTCCCTGAAAGTCCACCCAGTGTTCCACACCTCCCTCTTAAAGCCTGTGTCATCCAGCCCGCTGGGCCCTCCTGATCCAGCTCCGCCGCCTCCCTGGCTGATTGACGGTCACCCAGTGTACACTGTGAACCGCCTGCTGGAGGTGCACCACCGGGGCCGCGGCTTCCAGTACCTTGTGGACTGGGAGGGTTATGGTCCAGAGGAGCGGTGCTGGGTGCCCCGTTCCCGTATATTTTGGATCAAAAATGGCGAATTTCGAATTATGCACCCCTGCTCTGTCTGTTTCTTAGACCCGGTTCATACCCCTGCTTGCTCCAGTCTCATCAGTCCAGTATTCATCCTGGATTCTCCGCTATCGCAGTCCTGCCTTTTCTCCAACTGAGTTTAGAAAATAAATCTTTAATTTACTTTTTGGGTCTGAATCTTGCATTTGGGTCTACCAACCAGCCAGCCATCGTGACAGTTTCACTAAAACAAGTGGTGTCCACCGATTGAATTCAGTCTTTTTGTACTATTATGAGGGAAACCCCAGATGTTCACAAAGTGCGTGATGGATGACCGGTTGTGTCTTCATCAGGGGAACATCTACCGGGGTGGCATGGGGTGGCAACTGCCACCCTAAAAATAGCCTTGCCACCCCAGTTGGCAGCTTTGAAAACAAAGAAAACATGCGGCTCATCAGACATTTGCGAGAGCGAATTTCTAATATACAACCCAAACAAAATCTGTGGATTTTTTCACATTTTCTGCTGTTATTCAGAGTGAAAATCTGCAGAATTCCAATTGTATTCCTGTTCTTGTGTTTGAGCTACCGAAGATGTTCCACAACAGTTTGACGCCGAATGTGGTTGATTGAATGTTCTTCAGGAATGAATCTGGGCATTTTTGACAAACGTTTAAATATTGTCTACACTAACGTGAACATTACTGTATCAGTTTCAGGGTTGACAAACTTCCTTTGATTGCTATCACGCCTACTACCAACACTGATGGCAATGGGCTCTGTTTAAAGGTTAATTATTTCGAAAGTATAGAGACGTAATATAAGTGGACAAGTTTATTAAATGTTTGCCTCAGACCAATGCATTCTATTTGAAATTCCGCAGGTTTTTGACGGAATTCTGCTCGCACGAATTACGTTTGGGCCTGCTAATATCCCACTGCAAGTGAATGCAGCACTAAACAACTCGAACCACCCTCCCCAATGCACTGAGACCAAGGTGAAAGCAGTTCAGGTTCTGTGTCATATTTAGGGACCGGGGTAAAAGAGTAGACAGTCTGAATGCCGAAAAACCTAACAGACATTTGAATACACACAATTTTCAGGGTTTCTTCAATATCTTTGTCAAAATCAACCATACAAACTTCAAACTTTTTTCACATTCTTCTACTACTAGCTGACCAAGTTGTCCAACCTTTGGTTTGGTTGTGTTTATTATTGATTAACCAATAGCTAATAAATCAATGAAAACATACATGTTGAGGCTTTAACAATGTGCCATAATAATGTTACCTAATGTTTTTGAGTTAAAATTTCTTAATTTGGGGGCATTCCAAATAAACATTGATTCCAAACAAACCTTGATTAATATGACTGCGATTAAATCAGCATATATACTTCTGCCACGGGGTGCCACCCCTCAAAATCTCCTGCCACCCTCTTGCCACCCCATGAATATTTTTCTAGATCCGTCCCTGGTCTTCATGCATAATAGATTTAGAGATTACATATCAAACTAGAGAGCATACAATTTTTGGGGAAATTGTGAGGGTGTGCTTGTGGCTGCCCCAGCTACCCATAGTCTCCTGGTGTTTACATATTTTAAAAAGCATTTAAGTGTATGACTGCAGTTCTGACCATTGTGTTCCCTTGATAATAATTTTTTTTAAATTACATGTATCACTCAGATGGTATCGCTCAGTAGGTAACTTAGTAAATTGTATTCAGATATAAACAACTTGTTGGTTGTCCAACAAGAGGAAGACAAAGCATCTGCTTCTTCAACTCCTTAATCCTCTTGAGGCACCTGTTGCACCTGGTTATGAGGTTGTAGGCTATGGGACATCTAATATTGTATTTGTCTAATTATGTGTAGGACAGTGTTTCTCAAGTGGTAGGACATATTGATTCATAAAAGCATCTTAATGTATCAACGTAAATATATTAATGTTTTCTGTTATTTTAAAGCTAGCTCAGAGACGGATGAATGTCGAGTTGCTCGCTATATAGAGTAGGACACAGTGAGCTAAGCTACATGACGCCGCTTTTTATGACACACTTCAAATATGTAAAGATGGTACAATTTAACCCTGTAAGACCCCATGGTTGTACAATTACAATGGCACTTTGAACGGTCTAATTTAAAAATTTTAACATTTTGGGTGGCTCTTAAAAGAGTCGTTGTTGTGTGTGCTGTGGCTAGCACAGGAGTCGTCGGAGACCGTCTTGGATGTTTCCCAAGAACACATAGTTTCCAACGTGATCAAGGTGGACACCGTCGGGTCGGTACATCCACACGAAATCGTGTCGTATTTGGGGGTGTTGAATGCTCCTCATCCCACGGTCGGCCAGGAAGCTAGATACCGCTGCGTTGACTCGATGTCTTGCCCTGTCGATACCAGAAGCGCTGGTGCTCCTCTGATACCTCCAGACGCAGCGTTCCAGGATATCCGAAAACACCAGCAGAGTGTTTGGGAACATCTCCATGATGGCCCCCAGGTCTCGCTTCATCCGCCTTGTCAGGTCTAGCCCGGTCACTTGGCTGAGGTTGTTTCTCCCGACGTGGAGCACCATTATGTCCGGGCTGGGAAGCATGCCACGCTTCTCACGGAGCTTAGGAACAAGGTCTGCCCACCTCATGCCCCTCACCACTACCCATTCAATATGGCACTCCAGTGCAAGATCGGGGTACAGTCCGACCTCCTCTGCGTGTCGCACAAGCCAGTAGACTAACGAGCTGCCAACAATCCAGACGCGGGGACGACTTTGGGTCTCCATGATCCAACATCTGCCTTTTATATACTAGCTGGCTTCCCGCTTCTTCTTTTTCAAACAATGCAAGGCTGACATCTGCCTGTTTATTTGCCGCCTGTGTCTGTGTTGTTTGTATTCACAATATTCTCATTGGTTGGCCATGAAGACAAATAGCTCAATATTATTTCTGAGACACTCGCATCCTATTTTGTAATTTTACCGCCCTGAACGGCATCATTTGAGAAATGAGGGCAAGCGCATGCTTATTAATTACTTAAAAACGTTATGTTTCATTATGCAAGATAGAGGAGTGTAGTTAGAGAAGGATTTAGCAGTTTTATTATTACATTAGCCTATTTTATTAATAATTTTTAGAGTAACCTCAAACCTTTCTTTTGTTTCTTTGACCTTACATTTTCTATGAGGACTTAGCCTCGGTTTACATCATTATTTATAGCAACATCATTATTTAAAGCGAAGAAGCCTACCGGACACTGTTAGCTCGAATGTACAAAGAATGCTCCTGCAACAAAGTTGTTACTTAGTAACAATTAGCCAGCTAGACCACCCAGCTAACACATGACGTTGCGGCAACGTTGCCAGTAGGTGCTCAGTTGGTAACCCGCAACGTTATCTTCTGGCAACGTCGTGGCAACGTCGTAGCAAAAGGGAATGTTGCCATTTGGTCCCATGGACAACGTTGCCACGACGTCGTACCTTGGTCGGCTGGTTACGTTATTTTTAGACCTGTGGGCAACGTTGCCGCGACGTTGTACCTTCGTCGTATTTTTTGGTCCCATGGACAACGTTGCCGCAACATTCTGCTAACGTTCTGCTTCTGCTGGACGCCAAGCAGAAGTTGTAGTAAGAAAGAATGCTCGTGAAACAAAGTTGTTACTTCCCCTGCAAGAGGGAATGGTGATCAGCAACCTCATAGTTGAATCAAAACGAATACATTTGGCAGACCGGTGTAAAAATTGACCTAATTGTCAGTAACAAGGCAAAATGGGATATAGACCTAGTGTAGAGAAGCTGCCCCGGTAAATTGTAGGCTACTACTACTGTAGACTTTCTTGGTAGAGATTGTGTTGGTTGAATTCGATTTAACCTTACTTCCATTGTACGGTCTAGGCTGAAATGAATTATTTTAAGGAACAGATTGACAACGTTTAGGCTGTGGCAATGGAGTTCAGGTTTGTAGTCACTAATCAGATAGTTTCACTTATTGAAATACTTTTGATTTAAGTACGGGTAGTGCCAAACATGTGCTGCCGTTTCAAACAGTAGCGTTACTGTTTACAGCCGTGGAGTTGTTTTTGTTAGCTACAGTACTAGACTAGGCTACAACGTTGCAGTGAGCTACACTGGTTTGAAACCACAGGTAATGATAATTTCACTCAAATCGTTTACTTGTAATCTAATGGCATAATAAATCCTACAACGAAAATGTATTTGTGAGGAATGTTTATTTTAACGATTGAAAACAGATGCATCATAAACCACTGTAGTATGTGTTGCCCGGGCAACATAGGCTAATGTCATGATACTAATGCTTCAGTGAAATAGTAGCCGACTGTTTCCAAAAGTAAATGTACTTCCTTAATGATATTACTTTATACTGTACATTACACATCACAATTGTGTGTCATATCACGGAGTAAAATGAGCAAATAGTTATCACCCAGGCCTCTTTGCTTGTGGCGTTTCTGCAGCTGCCTTGCAGTAAAGCAGTTAGCCTAGCCATTAGTGTTCGCGAACGATCCGGCTCTAAGAGCCGGTTCTTGAAGGTGAACGTTGGGAGCTGGCTCGCATATCTGAAAAGCCGACTCTATTTTATAGAGATAGATTAATAGAGCCTATAAAACTAAATGATTATGAAACAATGAATTTTAATTAAATAATAAAATAATTGACTAATTCAAAGAACAACAAAAAAATAAGTGTGGGCTTAAAGGCGCACACGATCATCCTCACATTCTGTTCCTGTCAATACTGCATGAGGGAGGGCCGAGCCAACTCACACACAGTCCACACAGTCAGACAAGTAGTCAAAACTCGGAGGAGAGCCATGACATATCAATGCATTTTTTAAGATATGTGGTTAAGGTCGAGTATGATTTCATTTCATAATTTAATTCAAATTGTTTTCACACCTATCATAGTTAAAACATGTATTTATTAAAGAGCCGTTCGGGAGCCAAAAGAGCCGGCTCTTTTTAGTGAGCTGAGCCATACGAGCCGGCTCACGAAAAAGAGCCGGAATGCCCATCACTACTAGCCATCTCCCAGAAGTTAACAAGCTGCTAAACTAATGTTCTGCTAGAGACAGTCACGCGAGTTTTCGTGACGTTAGTGGCGTCAGTGGCATCAGTGGTGTCAGTGGCGTCAGTGGCGTCAGTGGCTGTGGCTAGCAAGTTAGCCACCGTTAGCTTCACTTTTCGCCACAAAAACTTTAATTTCTACTAAACCGTGCAACGGAACGTAAATCCCAATACAAGCACCTCAATGGCTACCAAGACGAAACGTTTGACACCTAGGTTGTCTATGTAGTCCAAATATTGACAACGTTTTAGGGGGGCATAAAGAAATAATAATTATTATTATTATTATTCGCCGAAGGCAAGCACACCCCAATAAGATGCGTTTCATTACCCTTTGGACAAAGGCTTCGAGATTGTTAACACTACCCAAATACTCTCACCGGTCACTGGTTAACATAAATCGCATCACATGGCAGCAACTCAATGCATTTAGGCATGTAGACGTGGTCAAGACAACTTGCTGTTGTCAAACTGAGCATCAGAATTGGGAAGAAAGGATTTAACTGACTTTGCGATGTCTTGTCCTAAGAATTTCAGTGCCTAGTCTGACCTTGTGGTGTTCTGTGCATCTGACAATAAAAGACTGAACGTGGCATGGTTGTTGGTGCCAGACAGGCTGGTCTGAGTATTTCAGAAACTGCTGATCTGGAATTTTCACGCACAACCATCTCTAGTTGTGTGGACCAAAATGCCTTGTTGAGGTCAGAGGAGAACGGGCAGACTGGTTCGAGATGATGGAAAGGCAACAATAACTCAAATAACCACTCGTTAACTTACAACCAAGGTATGCAGAATTACCATCGAATACTTATCAAACTAGTCCTCACTGATGACAGAAAGCATATCTTAATCTTGGCATGATGTTAATATCCAACTTGAGAATAAATTATATTGTTTAAAATCAACCATATGAAGACATTGTGCTATTGTAACTTTGCTATTGTCTCATGTTGAACATAAATACAGACCTCAGTGTCTCCAATTTGCAGAGTGGGTTCCCCAGTCCAGCAGAGAGCAGCTTCATGCCTGAATCCCCCAGGTTGTTGTTACTCAAGTCCAGCTCTGTAAGCTCTGAGGAGGGGATAGCTGAGGCCAGCGCTTCACAGCACCGTTCTGAGAGGTTACAGTCATTCAGCCTAAATGACATAAGGAGAACATGACACATCATCAGAGTCATAGTTTGTACAATAGGATCATATGATAATCAAATATCACATCACAATATGTCTTAAATTATATAATTATTAAAATTGCTTTATACATACAGAGCAGTTTTGGATTCTTTGACCACAGGCAGCAGCCTCAGAAGACATTCCTCTGATCTGGAGTATGTCTTCAGGTCAAACACATCAATCTTCTCTTCTGAAGTCAGCAACACAAAGAACAGAGCTGACCTCTGTGTAGTTGAGAGCTTCTTCTCACTGGAGAGACTTCCTGAGCTCAGGTACTGTTGGATCTCCTCCACCAGAGAATGGTCATTCAGTTCATTCAGACAGTGGAACAGATTCATGCATCTCTCTGGAGAGGGATCCTCTCTGATCTTCTCCTTGATGTACTTGACTGTTTCCTCATGGCTCTGTGTGTTGCTTCTTGTCTGTGACAGTAGGCCTCGTAAGTCAGTCTGATTGGACTCCATTGAGAGGCCCAGGAGGAAGCGGAGGAAAAGGTCCAGGTTTCCATTCTTACTCTGCAAGGCCTTGTCCACAGCACTCTTGTAGAGGTGGACGTCAGATGTGTCTGAGGTGGACTGAGACACCAGATTCTCATTGTTGTTGATAAATGATAGAAACACAAACACAGCTGCCAGAAACTCCTGAAAGCTCAGATGGACAAAGCAGAACACCTTCTCCTGGAAGACTTTACCATCCTGTCTAAAGATCTGTGTGAACACTCCTGAGTACACTGAGGCATCACGGACATCAATGCCACACTCTGTCAGGTCTTTCTCATAGAAAATCAGGTTGCCATTGTCCAGCTGGTGAAAGGCCAGTTTTCCCAGTGACAGAATGCTCTTAATGCTGTCTTCATCCCAGTGTGGATCTGTCTCAGTTTTCCCATGATACTTCACCTTCTTCTGTTGGGTCTGTAACACCAGGAAGGCTGTGTACATCTCAGTCAGGGTCTTGGGCATTTTCTCTTTCTTCTCTGTTCTCAGCATGTGCTCCAGGACTGTCACACTAATTAGAGAGAAGACTGGAATGTGGCACATGATGTAGAGAGTCCTTGATGCCTTGATGTGTGAGATGATTCTGCTGGCCAGCTTCTTATCACTGCATCTCTTCATGATGTACTCATCCTTTTGTGGGTCATTGAAACCTCTTACCTCTGTCACCAGATTAACACACTCAGAAGGGATCTGATTGGCTGCTGCAGGTCGAGTGGTGATCCAGATGAGAGCAGAGGGAAGCAGGTTTCCTCTGATCAGGTTGGTCAGCAGCACATCCACTGAGGTGGACTCTGTGACATCACACCAGCTCTTGTTCTTTTTGAAGGCTAAGGGCAGTCGACACTCATCCAGACCGTCAAAGACAAACAGAACGTTATACTTGTCGTAGCTGGAGATTCCTGATTCTCTGTTTTCTGAAAAGAAGTGATTGACAAGTTCCATCACACTGAACTCTTCTCCAACCAACAAATTCAGCTCTCGAAACGGCAGAGGAAAGATGAACTGGATTTCCTGATTGGCCAGTCCCCCAGCCCAATCTGTGATAAACTTCTGCACAGAGACAGTTTTTCCAATGCCAGCAACTCCTTTAGTTAGAACAATTCTGATAGGTGTGTCTCGTTCAGCTGAGGGTTTAAAAATGTTGTTGCATTTGATGGCTCTCTCTGGTCTTGCTGATTTCCTGGATGCTGTCTCAATCTGTCTCACCTCATGTTCTTTATTGATCTCTCCACTCTCACCCTCTGTGATGAAGAGATCTGTATAGATTTGATTGAGTAAAGTTGGGTTTCCTTGTCGAGCTTTGCCCTCAAAGACAGTCTGATACTTCTTCTTCAGTTTAGATTTGAGTTTCTGTTGACAAATTTCAGCACGCTCATCTGAAAAAAAACAACAAAAAATGTTATACTTAGTTTTGATTATTCACAAAAACGGAAAAATATGAACTGACGATATGTCCTTAATATTCAATTCTAAACATATGTCACCTATATGATCATTTATCAGGTACAATAATGAAACAGCTTTGTATACTCACACATAGTACCAGATAATAGGAACATTGGGTTACTATGTACTACTCATAACTTTCTTCATATATGTAACCTTCATCATATACCATCAGTCGGTCATCGAAGACTAAATATGGAGTCTCTTACTTTCCTCCAGAGTGTCAGCCAGCTCCTTCTGGTTCATGTTCCTCAGGACGTGCAGTGTGATCTTCAGAGCTCCCTCTCTGGCACTGCTCTCCTGCTTCTGATAATCAGGGTCCACCACTTCCTGGTCCTCCCTCTGACTCTCTAAGCCTTCTGGGAAATCTGGACTCAGAATCCTCTTCATCCTCTTCAGCTCTTCCTTCACAAAACTGATGACAGTCTCCTCAAGCACCTGAAACAGAGAGGGAATATATCAGACGAACCAGGAACTCTGTACACAGTAGTAGAAATGGATTCAAATGATTATGTCTTGTTTGTACTTGAAATCAACACAAAACTCACTGTGAATATAGAAGATAAGTTGTCATGGTGACTCTGGTCTAACTTCTGTTGATCTCTGTGGACAAGAGATGACATTACTTAAACACATGAACCACATGGGCTAAATATCTAAGACTAAAATACTGGACTGTCTCCATTCATGCATACACACAAACAAACTGTTTAAGAGTGATACAGAGTAGACTATCTTCTATACCACTAGATGGCACTGATTTGTTCCTTTCCATGAGGGGGTTTCCTGTTGGACACTAGCTGACTGAGTAATCAATAATTTCCTTAAACTATCCGTTTGACAAATTAAATGGCACCATTTCTAAATTTTGCTTCTGAAGATGCGTTGGGCATCAGAATCTGTTGAGGTATTTCGGTGCTTTTAGATGCACGTGGACTCTGATCGTATGTTTCATGGCCAGATGGTTTAGTGTTATTGTCTGATGAATGAAATGCAGTGCAATTTACAACGGATTTTCTTAAACGGCTGTTGCCACCATATTTTGATTAATGGACTGATGAAAAAATATATATCCAAAGTTCCCTTTGTAAAAATGTTGGACTCTGATATGTTGACAAAATGAAACAAGGTTTTTCACTCAATGTTCTGATTTCCGTTCTGGAAATGTATGCAAATGATATCATATTTTACAACTTAATCATTTGCTCATTTAAACATACATTTACAGGAAACTAGTAATGAAAACAATATTTGACCTACTATTAGTTTTCAACTGGGGAGGTTTCATGTTGATATGTTATCCCTATTCACTGGGGTGTCTCCCCTTAACCCTTTTGTCCTTGGGTTGCTTTGACCCATTTTCTAATCATTTACATATCAACCAAAACCTTTCAAACCAAAAATAACAACGGGTATCTGTAAAAAGGTCTTCACAAGTGATACACAAATGATCATTTCTTTACTTTCATTGAATTTTAATGTTTCATTCACTTTTATAGCATTTTTCAAAAATAATAAATAGGACATTGAAAGAGATAAGTAGTGAAAACCTAGCCTGACGTTGTCATACTCACAATTCTAGTCAGAATATGAGTCTGAAAACTCTCCGTTGGGCTGTGACTACGGGGCGTGTTTCAACCGAACTCGTAAAACAAATGCCTCTTCGCTCAATTGGATAGACCTACAACCAATCAGAGCAACGTAATATGTTGTTTGTTGAAAACGAATTCAACCCTAGGGCTCTTTCGTGACGTTGTTGATTACGTTACTGTTGATCATCTGTCCATCATCGTATAAAGCCCGCCCTGGCAATTTCATTGGTCCGTCCCGATCCTGGTTTTATGTAGTTGTTCCCAATACGAGACCTTCCAGACCCAACTTCCTGACCACATTTTTTTGTGGGCGCGGAGAAGTTGGGCTGGCAGCCAGGCTAGTGAAAACCCCCAGAAAAGATTCAAAAGGTACAACAAGAAAGCCACAAAAAGGTATAAAAAGACCAAAAGAAAAAAGTTTAACAAATACATCCTCATGTGTTCTCCCTTCCCTACGAACACAGAAAAATATGTCAGTGTAACTAAGTTTAGTGTCATTCATTCCGTCATGTACTATCTCTTCTCATATTCCAGCTTTTCTGTCTCCAGCCTTGTTTTTTTTAATTAAAAGCCTCTTATAATCAAGCTCCAGGTTTCTTTTATATAGGGCCCTCACATTGTCTGCCCCACCTGAAAAAACAAACAAAACATTGGGCCTCATTCTCGAACGCATTTAAGAAGAATTTAAGAAGGAATTTCTTCTGAATTGTACAGTATTTAGGAAAATATTTTGCATTCATGAAAGTTTTCTCATCTGGGATTTGTTCTGAACTTAAGAAGACTTTTCAAACTCGAAATAGCAGTCGTAAATCGTCCAGAGTTGTCTCAAATGCGATTCCTTAAAAAACCACAAGGATCAAAGGAAACGCATTTAAGAAAACTCTCAGTGTTTGAAGTGTTAATGAAGTTATGAGAAATCGTTGGTGATTGCGTTCAACTCTACAGACTATGGCATTCCCAGTGCAGATGGCTTCTTCACACCATGTCACCTTCATCACATAATATTGAATACCAGCAGACTTCAGTACATATCCTTTAGGGATGGGAAGATTCACCGATTCGCATCGGTGCATCGGCATAAAAGTTCACGATGCGATGGCCCGGATCAAAAAAGTGTGCACCGGATACAATGCGGGATGAAATTGCGATGCATCGTTTCTAACATCTTTGCATCGGTATAATCCGATGTATTTAAATAGAATTATGTGTATGCAAACACCTTTAGTATTTAGAAATTTGACCAATGATTTGTGACCAATAATTTTATATTTAGTTAGTTTCTTAAGCACGCTCTTATCTCCACTGCTTCCAGTGGCCGATTCTCGTGAAGTCTCTCGGCAAAGTTTCGCGCGAGTTGGAGGCGTGTTTGGGCGAGTGTTATCATGGCGGAGGAAGAGTTACACATTCCTACAAATTTTACAAGAAAGATGGGCAATTTGACAACACCCATGCAATTGGCAAGATATATCGTACTGCTATAAAGTACACAGGCAGCACGGCTAATTTAGGTTGTCACCTGAAGAGGCTACATGGTATTTCTGTGGAAATGTCTGCCTCCCCGGATTCAGCTATGGCTACAGTCAGTGGCTAACTCCACCGGTACCTCTAGCAAGAATAGGAAGCTATTTTCCGGCAAAACAAATCCCTGTTGTGTACGACAAAGTAAGACGAGAGTAGGAACGTCACACTGCAGCGATGCGAGCGACAACATGTTTTCTATTCATTTTCTATGGAGCCAGGCGAATCGCTTGCATGGTGCATTGTGGGTAGCGACGCGACGTGACAGAGTTGAGATTTTCTCAACTTTATGCAAATGAGGAGCGATTTTCGCTAGCGATGGCCAATCGGGGTGTTTTCTTGTTTCTCGTAACGTAGCAACCATGGTAAACATTTCTAGCTTTCTAGGTTTCAAGATGGAGGAGAAACTAATCGTTTGTGTGGCTGCTTACCCAGTCCTGTATGATACATAGCTGTATTCGTACAGAGATGTTAATTTTTAAAAAACGAAGCATGGCTCAAGGTTGCTGAAGTTGTTGGTGCTTGTACTTTCTAATTCAGTTTAGTGACATTATGTAACTTTGTTCTGTAGTAACTAGCTAGCTAGCTAGCTAGCCCGGCTGGAACTCCCTATCGTATCGACAGATTAGCAGAGACTGAGTAATATAATACACATCACGTCTGTTTAATAGACATACACGTCAACGTGTATGTCTATTAAACAGTTTGGTATTTTGATCGATGTTGCGAGTACGTAAACCCAAGTCTGCACACTTGGCCATGACAACTACAACAGTGACTTAAGAGAACTACATTCTACATCAATCTGTTTGAAACGCCCCCGAGCGTGGTGCACTGTGGGAAGGTGAGCGATGGCAAGCGATTTGCGTCGCTGCAGTGTGAATGCACCGTTAGTCGTAACAGAGAATGTCTAATATAGAGAGAACTGCCACTCTCGGGAAACTTCCGGGTTCTGAACTGGTTGAAATTCCATGTGAGGGCGCTAACGAGCGAGTGCAGAATGAATGGAGGTCTATGGAGCGGTACCCCTCAAAATCCACTTTTCTCAGGATATAATTTTTTGTCCAGTAATTTGAATTCTGAATTCGAAAGGGGAGGCCAAAAAAATACACACTGCCGGGTTTTAGATTTTTTGAAAGTCTCCTTTCTGTTCTTAAAAGCTTTTGAAAATGTCATTGACGTCATACACATCGTACGACCAGAGCTACTGCTTGACGGCAAGCTCTGGTCACTTACTTTTTTTCTCAGGGCATCGACAACACAGCTGACAGGTTAGGCTCTCCCTGTCAATACACATGCTTGAAAGAGTTTTGGCTTGCTAATGTTGTTGCTAATGTTGCTAATGCTCTGACATTCTGATTCCGCTTCGGATGCCATCAAGCGGGAGCTCTGGTCGTATCAGTCCTTTACTAACCAATCAGCATTCAGTAGCAGAATGCTAGCGTGTTATGGGCAACAACGACCATGTAAGAAATCAAAAGGACATAAGTACTCGTTCATTCAATTTTCGACCTATAATCCATGTTGAACATGCACAAACTACAATCAAATCTGAGATTTTTCAACGACAATCAGGCGAAAGAGACAAATTTAGCCGTTTAGCTCCATAGACTCCCATTCAACATGCACTCGCTCGCGATCACCCCCAGTGGAACTCTGGTGGAACTGCAGCCAAATTCGGTACAATGGGGTTTAATAGGGAGTGGCAAGGCTCTCCTTAAAGGTGACATGACATGCTGTTTTTGGATGCTTTTATATAGGCCTTAGTGGTCCCCTAATACTGTATCTTAAGTCTCTTTCCCGAAATTCAGCCATGGCGCAGAGTTATAGCCACTACAAGTAGTCCCACAATCATGTTTCCTCAAAACGCTGTTTCTGTGTCTGTAGCTTTAAATCCTAATGAGGAGAAGAGGGGCGGCAACATGCGCTAATGTTTACAACGGATGTATCGCAATGGCTCGTAGCCCCCGTTGCTGTAAGATGCCTCAAATTTAGCCATTCTCATCTGATCACCCTGGTTTGCAGAGGTGCACACTCAGTCATTTCAATGTGGAGAAAGGCGGATATCGCGAGCCATAACAACAACAGCAGAACGGTTATCCAAATAACAAAGAAGTGTACAAAACTCGCGTTACAGCGTTTGTATTCACACACACACACTTGATGCCATCTACCTTTACATTAGCGACAGTAACTCAGCTGGCTCGTAGCCCCGTTGCTGTAAAATGCTTCGAATTTTCCCATTCTCATCTGATCACCCTGGTTTGCAGAGGTGCACACTCATAATAATTTCAATGAGGGGAAAGGCGGATATCGCGCACGCCATAACACCAACAGCATAACGGTTATCCAAATAACAAAGAAGTGTAAAGAAGAACACTGGCGTTACAGCGTCTGTATTCACACACACACTTGATGCCATTTATCTTTACGTTAGCAACAGTAACTCAGCTGTTAGCTGCAGAGCTAATGTTACAGCCACATTCTAAGGGTAGCAAGCTAGGTAACCATATAGGTTACAGTAAAGCAACTAAATTATATAGCGTTAGTTAACTTACTTGTCCAAGGTTTGTAGCTTGACCAAGGAGATTTAGTAATGATCCAGAATTTAATTTCAGCAAGGCCAGCTTTGTGTTGGCTCAAGTTGAGGAAATGTTTGGCGCAGACATACAACACTTTGGGAAGTTGTGTCGCATTTCCAGCGAAAATACAATTAAGATACGGGTTGTGCAGAGGCTCGGATGAAGGAACTAAAAAAAGATGTGTGCTTGCATTTGTACATCCAAGCACTAAGCAACTGTTATGCTTCGTTTGTTTGCTCGCCATGATGTCTCTCCAGGAAAAAACTATATCGCACTCGCGCTTGCACGGTGGTAGCTCAGTTTCTCATGGGCGGGCCAGATGATCTGGTCGGGCAAAGCAGAGAGAGGGGAGGTAACCTTCCCCCTATCTACGTCACTAGGGGGAGATTTTCAAACAGCGCAATTGAGCCTTCATTTAGTCAAAGGCGGAGAAGAACACGCAGGGCTTGGTTTACACTTATCGAAAATTCTAGCCACTGGGGGACCAAAGGCAGGCTAGGGGAACTCATATTAATGTTAAATAACCTCATAAAATGAAGTTTTCATGTCATGTCACCTTTAAACAGGCTCTGGTCGTAACTTTCAGTTCTACGTCAGACGTAGCGTACGCCCAGCTGGTGCACTCGGCTCCAGGTCACCTACATACATACCACTGAACACCAGCAGAAGTGACAACTAGGGGTGGGCATTCGATTAAATTGATTTTCCAACTTACGCCTGCTCCCCACTAGGCGTAAAATGTACACCCAGGTGCAGCACATAAATGGCTTAAGTCTAACTGGTGCACTAGTCTAACTTAAAGTTAGTCGTAACTTTCAGTTCTACGTCAGACGTAGCGTACGCCCAGCTGGTGCACTGGGCTCCAGTTCACCTACATACATACCACTGAACACCAGCAGAGGTGACAACTAGGGATGGGCATTCGATTAAATTGTCTTAATCGATCGTCGGAGAATTAACGATCGATTTTAGATTAATCATTAACATTTTTCTATTAAAATTCACTATTTATAGGCTATATTAAAATGCAGTGAAAATAGAAAAAACACAGCGTGTTTCTGCATTGACATCTGTAGCTATTACAAGAAGAACAACTATTTCTGTAACTCCTAGAAGCGGAGCCGACAGCTAGAAGCCGGTGCTCAAACCGGCTAATTAACAAAGCTTCATAAAAACCTTTGCCCTCAACAATACTTAAGGGTATTATATCCATCTCGATGGACTTGCAGATCCGTTGGGTAATTTTCTTTGCTCGTTGTGCATCGCAGCTCCTCCGTGCTAACACAGAGAGCAGGATGCACCGCCACTAACCAGGGTCGGATGTACGTTCTTCAAGTGGTACATCATTTGAGTCGTGGAGGAGTTGTATTTATACTCAGCTTTGCAGTGTTGGCAGTGAACAAAGAAATTTTTAAGTCAAACTGGTCTCACGCCACACTTTGCCGTGACCTCTTCATGTTTACTTTTGAAATACATGGAAACTCGCCGGTAACTGAGTAGGCCTGTGGCGTTTTTTTCCAAACATTGGCTTCGTTTGGTAAAATGTTTAATTGCTGCCACATAGCGAAATCCATTGCATTCCTTCAAGACTCACACTACGCAACAGAACACGCATTAGTTTTATCAATGAACAAATAATGTCATCGCCGAAATTCTTAATGATCGATAATCTTAATAATCGATCGTCGATTTAATTATGCCCATCCCGAGTGACAACAGAGGACGTTCCCTCCACTATCTTCATCACATATCACTGAACACCAGCAGAGGTCAGTAGATACCCTTCATCATTAGAAGGTCCTCCTCCATCACTGAATCTGGAGGTTGGAATGGTATTAATAGATCATGTTCTTACCTCTGTTCAGTAGTAATGTCTTTGTCTCTGAACTCAATAGGTCGATCCATAGACCAGTCACTCTTCATGGACACACAGCTGGGTACAGGTGAGGCTGGTCTCTGCTGCCTGATCCTGTCAACACACACAACAAAGAGTCTTACAAACATAAATCACTAAAGTAGACACCACAGATGTATCCATACCACAGATAAATCCATACATGCCAATATGGGTTGCTAAAATGATCTTTCCAGACCTTTTCCTCTGTATCTCCCACTGTGAACCTTTATCACATGGTTTACAGTCAGCAGCTCTAACCCTGTGTTTTAGTAGGGATGTGATGAGGGATACTTTAGTATCTCCAGCCCTGTGTGTAAGGATGAAATCTCTTAACAGGTAGACCGGACAGAGGCACGACGATAGAAAAGGGTTTGGCTTAATGTGGATTAGCATCGACGTCGGAACATACCATCACTCCACAACAGAATGGCTAGCATGAGTGAGAAACATGTCTCTTAGATGGACATTATATACATGAGCTGGACAGTACAAATATAGTAACCACCAAAACATGTCCTTAAACAGTACACATTCTACAACTTATTGCACAGGGAAAACGATACACAGGGGGTGTGGTCATAGCTCATCGTTTGTACTATTTTCTGCAAGCATCTGCGTTGCTCTTTCCAAAGGTGAAAGTAGCACATTCTCCAATCTATATGTGTATTGGCAGAGGCTCACGAATACTTTAGTATCTACAGTCAGCAGCTCTAACCCTGTGTTTTAGTAGATTTTACATTATAAAGCAAAGGGCTACATTGGGCTTTTAGATTATAAATATAACTTTATAATTTTCTTCACTTAAAAAAACAGTCTTCACCAGTCACCAGCATGTCCCCTTTTATGGTTCCTTCCCAAAACTTTTAACTGCTCCGTATTACAAAAATACATGTGATGGGAATTAATGTGTGGCCTGCCCAACTGTATACACAGGGAGTCAGATGGCTCAGCAGTTAAGGAATCGGGCTAGTAATTAGAAGGTCGCCAGTTCGATTCCCGACCGTGTCAAATGACGTTGTGACCTTGGGCAAGGCACTTCACCCCCTCAGGGGGGAATATCCCTGTACTTACTGTAAGTCGCTCTGGTTAAGAGCGTCTGCTAAATGACTAAATGTAAATACACTAAACAACTAGACAGTAAAGTAATAAAAAAGAATAAACAGTAGGGGCAGTTGAGTCTGGCATGTTGTGCATACGGTACAACAATGTGGCATATGGATATGTAATGTTGTATTGATTCATATGGGCCCAAAAACATCTAAATACTAACGAACTATAATACAATATTATAATTTTGGAATGCTGATTCCCAGTGCAGATGGCTTCTTCATACCATGTCACCTTCATCACATAATATTGAATACCAGCAGACATCAGTACATACCCTTTCTCACTAGAATGACAAACACTAGGAATAGTTAGTAGGAATGCCAGAAGCAAATTACTACTTTAAACTTCCAGAACTACCAGGTCACCTACATCACATACCACTGAACACCAGCAGAGGTCAGTAGATACCCTTCATCATTAGAAGGCCCTCCTCCATCACTGAATCTGAAAGTTGGAATGTTATTGGGGTGTGCTTGCCTTCGGCTAGCACAAACCATTGTAATCTCACATATATATTATTATTGTGAGAATGCTGTTAAGCATTCTCACTATTGTTTTTCTGTTTCTCTTTATTGTGAGAATGCTGTTCAGCATTCTCACTATTGCTTTTCAACTTCTCAGTTCTTCCGCCGTTGTTTGGCCTTTAACTAGTCCTGCATACTTTCACGATTGCTACAATTTTTGTATCAAAACGTTCAGCTCCTTCAGGAGATGATGGCTATGACTTTTGGTATTTCTCACTTTTATACTTTTTAAAGAATTAAGGTTTTTGTGCAAATTAAACATTTAGCTCCTTCTTGATTTTTATGATTGAGCAGCCAGCAGAGTGGCACACTCTTGTCTTTACTCTAAATATCTTCTCCGTTTTCAATTTGAAGTAGTAGATATAGTCTACTTATGTAGGAAATCTTCCATTGCATCCTCTCTCTCTAGCTTCACGCCTTAGGTTATTATTCAAGCCTACGGTGTTAATACATACATACCACTTTGACACATTTGCAAGAAATGACCCGCTGGTTAGATGTAGCATGATCTTGTTATTTACTATAAAAAACTCACCAGGGACAACAACATCAGCAACCCTGCACTATGAATTATTATTTTGATGTAATCTTAAATTAAGTGTCTGAACAGGACTGGGTGTGCAGGCACGCATGATTTGTTTCTCCTCCGTTTTGAGATTCTAGGTTAGAAATGTTGCCAGTCTGTTGCCAATGACCAGCGGTTGCTACGTTTTTCCAGCAAGTTCCAGTCATTCCAGTGTTGTCCTCTTACCTTCAAATTAGTTCAACCCAGACTTGAGCAACTGGTTTTCTGCTCCATTTTCACATTTTCCTGCAGCTCATCTTTCTGAAATGTTCCCCTTTTTGTTTTGCATTTTTCTTCTTCTTTTCTTCCGTTTTCTGCCTTCATCTTGCTCCAGGTCCTTTCAAAAATACATTTCACAGCAGTATCTTCCAACTGCCAGTACTTTAGAATTGTTTCCCTCTTTTCTGTACTTTTCTGCCTTCATCTTGCTGCAGGTCCTTTCTAACATACATTTCAGGCCTTTTGAAACTCCAGCAAATATGTTTTTGCTAAATGTTCACATTTTTATGCCTTGTTTCTCTTCTTTCTGATTTTTTTCACTTTGTTTAGCATTTTTCTTCTCTTTCTGTAGTTTTATGCCTTCGTCCGGCTCCAGCCCCTATTTAAAATACCTTTCGGTGGCTTTGAAGCTTCAGCTTATAACTTTCTGAACATTTTCACAATTTTCAGCTTTTTTAGCATGGTCAGCTATCCCCATTCAGGTTTTCAGCATTCTCACTGCTGTTTCGCAGGAACAGCCTTTTCTAGTTCCAACTTCTTAGTTCTTCCGCCGTTTTTTGGCCTTTAACTAGTCCTGCATACTTTAACTGATTCCGACAATTTTGGTATCAAAACGTTCAGCTCCTTCAGGAGATGATGGCTATGACTTTTGGTATTTCTCACTTTTATACTTTTTAGACAATTAAGGTTTTTGTGCAAATTATTCTCCCATTAAAAGTAATGGTAAGCTCCTTCTTGGTTGAGCAGCCAGCAGAGTGGCACACTCTGCTGGCAGTTCTTTTTCTGATATTCAACTAAATTGTCAAACAAATTCCTCTGACGTTCATATTGTTTATCTTACAGAAACAAGTTATACCTTAAAATGTAGGAAAACTTGTCCTCTTTCAGCCAATGTAACTACTGAAGAGCTCACATTTACAGATTTTTAGCTTTGAGCCTTGAAGCGAGAGCAGCCTTTCAAATTCTCTCACTAACTTCAATGGAGAGGTGGGTAAAATTCGTCAGAGAATTTCGAAAATAGACTTGTTTTTAAACTGCCGGTAGAGTCGTATTTCTGAATGCACAGACATATCTGGTTTCGGGAGAGTCTTGGGTCTCGGAAAATATCCTCATTTTTTGGATTGGACGTATAGTTTTGCGTCTAGGTTAACTTGTTTGAGGTGTGGAATCCAGCTAAATTCGTGATTCTCTGCCCAGCTCGTTAGCGAGCACAGCTGCTCCATTGCCGTGACAACCAAACAAACACACACCAGGAAAGCAAAAGGAACACGTTTTCGAAACTGCAGGTAGAGTCTATTTCTGACTGTACAGACATATAAAGAATATCTCTGGTTTCGGCAGAGTCTTGGGTCTCGGAAAATATCCTTATTTTTTGGATTGGACGTACAGTTTTGCGTCTAGGTTAACTTGTTTGAGGTGTGGATTCTAGCTAAATTTCTCATAGTCGAGCTAGCGTGATGGCTCTCCATAACTAGGCTAATAACGGTTCGACTTTTTTTCCACAATCGGCCAAATTGGCCAAACAAGGTATGTACATTGAGCTTAAAGTGTACATAATCTAGCTAGATCGTTTTTATTTTAGCAAGTTTTAGAGAAATCTGCAAAAATCGAGGCTCGACTGTCATAGCTGACCGTCACGAACAGCCAAACCAGGGCTGGGGTAAGTGTATGCTGCAGCTGGCGTTAATCCTACCAACAAATGCTTCGTAACTGAAGTATTTACTTTTTATTGGCGATATTGACAACAGAGGTTAAGGAACTTGTCCTTAATCCAAAGATGGTCTCCGTTTTCAATTTGAAGCAGTAGATGTAGCTTATGTAGGAAATCTTCCATTGCATCCTCTCTCTACCGGTTATGCCTACAGTACGGTGTTAATACATACCACTTTGACACACTTAGAAGAAATGATCCGCTGGTTAGATAGCATGATCTTATTATTTACGTATAAAAAACTCACCAGGGACAACGACAACATCGGCAACCCTGCACTATTTATTATTATGATGTTATCTTAAATTAAGTGTCTGAACAGGACTGGGTGTGCAGGCACACATGATTAGTTTCTCCTCCGTTTGAACCTGAAACCTAGATTCTGGGTTAGAAATGTTGCCAATGACCAACGGTTGCTACGTTACAAGAAACAAGCAACCAATCCGATTGGCCATCGCACTTCACTGTTCCACTGTCCTTCCACAAGTACTTTCCAGCTCTGAAAAGAGTTCCAGAAACTACATTTCTGCTAATTTTGTCCTTTTCTCAATTTATTTAGCTTCTTTAGGTGACTTCATTTTATAAGGATTGAAAAATAATTCAAAATATGAACATAATTCATCTCCCATCTTCTTTAAACCTTCAACTTTTTCTGCTAGGACTTATAACTTTTTTTTCAGCCATTTAATCAATTCTGCCTTTTTTTTCAGCAAGTACAAGTCATTCCAGTATTGACCTTTTACCTTCAAATTCATTCAACCCAGACTTCAGCAACTGGTTTTCTGCTAAATTTTCAAATTTTCCTGCAGCTCATCTTTCTGAAATGTTCCCCTTTTTGTTTTGCATTTTCTTATTCTTTTCTTCTGTTTTCTGCCTTCATCTTGCACCAGGTCCTTTCAAAAATACATTTCAGGCCTTTTAAAACTCCAGCAAATACTATTCAGCTACATTTTCACATTTGTATGCATTGTTTATCTTCTTCCTGATTTTTTTCACTTTTTGTTTTGCATTTTTCTTCTCTTTTCTGTAGTTTTATGCCTTCGTCCAGCTCCAGCCCCTATTTAAAATATCTTTCGGATGCTTTGAAGCTTCAGCTTAGAACTTTCAAAAAACTTTTTTCAGCTTATTTTTTTTCAGCTATCCCCATTCAGGTTTTCAGCATTCTCACTGCTGTTTCGCAGTAACAGCCTTTTCTAGTTGATTTTTATGATTGAGCAGCCAGCAGAGTGGCACACTGCTGGCTGCTCTTTTTCTGATATTCAACTAAATTGTCAAACAAATTCCTCTGACGTTCATATAGTAACTTACAGAAACAAGTTATACCTTAAAATGTAGGAAAACTTGTCCTCTTTCAGCCAATGTAACTACTAAAGAGCTCACATTTACAGATTTTCAGCTTTGAGCCTTGAAGCGAGAGCAGCCTTTCAAATTCTCTCACTAACTTCAATGGAGAGGTGGGTAAAATTCATCAGAGAATTTCGAAAGTAGACGTGTTTTTAAACTGCCGGTAGAGTCGTATTTCTGCACAGACATATAAAGGACATGTCTGGTTTCGGGAGAGTCTTGGGTCTCGGAAAATATCCTCATTTTTTGGATTGGACGTATAGTTTTGCGTCTAGGTTAACTTGTTTGAGGTGTGGATGCTCGGTAAACGTTGGTTATTCTCTGCCATCAGCGTGTTAGGAATCATAGCTGCACCATCACCGTGGAAACCAAACAAACAAGCACCATGAAAGCAGAATTGGGTAACGTTTTGGAAATTGCAGGTATAGTCTATTTCTAACCGCACAGACATATAAAGGACATCTCTGGTTTCGGCAGAGTCTTGGGTCTCGGAAAATATCCAAATTTTTTGGATTGGACGTATAGGTTTGGCCCTCGGTTAACTTGTTTGAGGTGTGGATGCTAGCTAAATGTGTCATTCTCTCTGCCCAGCTCGTTAGCGAGTACAGCTGCTCCATTGCAGTGGCAACCAAACAGACACGCACCATGAAAGCAGGGTTGGGTACCGAGGTGAAGTTAGTTTCATATTCGACATTCGACATTCGTCTCACATTTGGAAGACGCTACTTTGCAGCGTCGAGTTAGGGACCGGGTGAAAATTACCCATACAATTTTGAAAAATTATGACATTTATAATATTTGTATGACTATAAAACCTAAAAAAAAACAGCAGAGCATTCCAACAATGTCTGACCTACTTCCACTGAAAATAGCATGAAATCATTGATAATCTCAATAACTTTTTCAAACTTGTTTCAAAAACTTTCTAATATACACCAGATTATTCTAATAGTGTCTGGTCTACTTCCACACCCTTTACTTTTTCAATTATGTTTTTTTTTAAATGATAGAAAATCGCTAATCTCTGAAAAAAGCATGAAATCCCTTCTAATCTCAATAACTTTTCCAGATTTGGGTCAAGAAATCTCAAATACACACCAGATTATTCTAATAGTGTCTGGCCTACTTCCACACCCTTTCCTTTTTCAATAATGTTTATTGTGGAATATTGGTGTATATTAGAGAGTTTTTGAAACAAGTTTGAAAAAGTTATTGAGATTATCAATGATTTCATGCTATTTTCAGAGATTAGCGATTTTCTATCATTTAAAAAAAAGTTTTATTGAAAAATTAAAGGGTGTGGAAGTAGGTCAGACATTGTTGGAATGCTCTGCAGTTTTTTTAGGTTTTATAGTCATACAAATATTATAAATGTCATAATTTTTCAAAATTGTATGGGTAATTTTCACCCGGTCCCTAACTCGACGCTGCAAAGTAGCGTCTTACGAATGTGAGACGAATGTCGAATATGAAACTAACTTTACCTCGGTGAATTGGGTAACGTTTTGGAAACTGCAAAAAGAGTTGTATTTCTGACCGCACAGACACATAAAGGATATCAATGATTTTGGCAGAGTCTTGGGTCTCGGAAAATATATATATATATATTTTTTTTTTTTGGATTGGACGTGTAGTTTTGCGTCTAGGTTAACTCGTTTGAGGTGTAGATGCTAGGCAAATTTCTGTTAATCTCGACGAACCAATAAAGTTCATCATTCATCAAACCCGATTACTAGCAATTGCCGGTTTATGCCAAAAATACAATTACTCCGTTTACATGTGTAATTAGTTCAGTCAAGACAATCACGTATTAGATTTGAGCATTTATTGTTACATGACATGGACATGTAGATTTACTTTGGCGGAGTGGATGATATAAGGGAAGCACTCCAAAGGGACTGCCTCCTCGATGCAACACATACATACATGACATATGAGGCAGGGAGCAATAGAGATATAATCCCCCTGTTGGAAAGACAGCATGGGGGACAGCATGGGGGAGAAGGGGACGGTGGAGGGTGGCAGCAGCAGCACTGATCATACAACGACCGGGGTGAGTGTGTGCATATCCGCGCATCTTTTAAAGACGCCTAATCGGACGTGGCCCAATGGATAGGCGCTGCTAACATGGGTGTGGTAGTGGGTGGAGTAAGGAAGGTGGAGTAAGACGCCTTACGTCCCCGATCACTGACTGACGCGCGCTGCCCGATTGCCCTGCCAGAACTAGCTGCGCTTATTTATGCGATTACTCAATAAACACGTCTACATGATTATTTATTTTTATTAATCGTTGTATGCTCCACGGACAAAACTTGCACCATCATCCTTCTGCAACAAAGTGTCGCCGTGTCTTCTTGTATCGGCCCTACTGCTGTATGTTTGAATCCTACTAAGAAAGCCGAGTAAATACACTCAATGGTATGGCTATAATTTCAGCTGTTAAAAAGGTAATATTCTTGTTACGACTAGCTAGCCTACTTCTTCTCCTGTTTAACAGTTCAGCTTTCAGCTTCTCCCGCATTGTAGGCTATTTTCGCTCTTAGCTTTGTTAGATCATGCAGTTCAGCTTCCACACTGCCTCTTTTGTGTGACTCACACATTTTTGAAATTCTTTTCAGCAATAAAAATAAAAAAAATATTTAAAAAAAAAACTTTCAGCTCCTTCAGGAGATGTGTGCTTTGTGTTTTGGTATTTCTCCCTTTTATACAAAAAAAAAAGTTAAGGTTTTTCTGCAAATTATTCTCCCTTTAATAGTAATGGTAAATCCTTTCAAATCATTAAAAAAGCTTCCTCCCCTTTCAAACTTAACTACTTCAGCATACTTTCAGATAGAGACATCATTCAACCTTTAAAATGTTCACAAGACATTCAGCTTATAACTTTCTACTAAATTTTCACTGTTTTCAGCTTTTTTAGCATGGTCAGCTATCCCCATTCAGGTTTTCAGCATTCTCACTGCTGTTTCGCAGGAACAGCCTTTTCTAGTTATTATTCTTTTTGCCCCCCTAAAACTTTGTCAATATTTGGACTACATAGACAACCTAGGTGTCAAAAGTTTCGTCTTGGTAGAGATTGAGTTGCTTGTATTTGGATTTACGTTCTGTTGCACAGTTTAGGAGGTTACGTTTTTGTGGGGACAAAGTGTATTTTGTCGACGAAGGGTAATATGTGCTAGCTACGTCACCACGTCAACACACGTTAGCAACGACGCATGGATGATAGACTTTCTAGCTCGCAAATTGGAGCTTGGATTACGAGTGAAAAATACCACCCCCAAAAAATCACAACCATTTGGCTTTGTAGAGAAAGCGATTTCGAGTGGAACTGCAATCTCGCATTTTTGATTTAGGTCGGGACAGTCTTTCAAATTTGAGAGAGTGCAGGTCGCCCGTGAGACCGCCTCTAGCAACGACACATGGATACAACGTGATAGACTTTCTAGCTGCAAATTGGAGCTTGGATTACGAGTGAAAAATACCACCCACAAAAAATCTAAACCATTTGGCTTTGTAGAGAAAGCGATTTTGAGTGGAACTGCAATCTCGGATTTTTGATTTAGGTCGTGATAGTCTTTGAAATTTGAGCGAGTGTAGGTCGCCCGTGAGACCGCCTAGTCTTTTAGGCGGCAGCCATGCTGGAACTCGTCCTAGTAGTAGCTAATTTTATAGTTCAATTTTACACGAAAAAACTGAAAGAGGGAAATGTTATGACGATATGACTATTGTGAAAACAGATTTTAATATAGGTTGCTGTAAAAACGTTGATTTGTTTGCTACGTGAGAGCCTGTCAGCCTCCATTGACGATTGCGGAATGTTGTCAACAACAGTGTTGATACTCAGTCAACTGTCGATCTGCGTAGTGAGTATTTTCTTAATTTCTACCAGGGTCAATTCTACATCTAAATGGACAGCAGTGTTTTAAAGATATGGCGATTGCGAAGACAGCCAGCGGGTCAGCATAGTTTGTTATTTGTGTAAAACTTGGAATTTGAGTGAGACTGCGTTTTGTTTTGACGTTAGCCACAGAGTCACAGACTCGGCTCGCTACACTGGCAATATAGTAGGCTACAGTACTGTATTCAATGCCACAGCTATAGCTAAACTTTATTATGTCTTATTACACGGCTGTTCTTAATGCTGTAGAATGCTCCAGCTTCGCGTGGCATTATCCCTTACAAAAGAAACGTTCTAATTTCCTGCACTTTCAAACAATCAGTGGTGTGGATAGCAACGGCATCTAGCTTGCCTCTAGCAAACTGCTTTTGAATTAGCCATGTCCCCCTAAATTAATAGACCTAATCAGAATGTTTGTAAACAAAGGTTGCCAAGACACTTCCGGGTGGATATATCTGTCATCCTGTCAACAGCAGTTAGTATGGTAGCATAGCATAGTAGTTCATAGTAGTTCATTTAAAAGATTAGATCGAAAAGATAAACGTCATGCCGAAATCTTGTTGTGTTTGGGGTTGTAATGTCAAATGTACACAGGCATGTAAAGGATAAGGCTTTTTCCGTTTTGCCACGGTTAAATCGCAATCGACCCAACGGAACCTGTGGATAACGTTAGCACAGATCCAGCTATAATAGCCTAGTCTACGTTTACCGGGCGGTCTCGCTGCATCTAACGGTACCAATGGACAGGCTGGCAACCAACCACTCATGACCGGATTTAAGGAAGACATTTCCTCACAGATCATTTATAAAACGTTTTTGTTGGGTTGCTGTTGGGTAGCATAACGTTGGGTAGCATATACTGCAAGCTTGCTAGCGTGAGAGTTACTAGTCCAGTTGATGTAAATAAACAAACCACACACAGTGGCGTGATCTGGCTGGAGTTTTTCATTTACAGGCCATTCAATTTCAGGCCTAGGGCCTAGACCTCAGGTCAAACTACAAACATCATAACACACTCAAGGCTCTAATAGGTATCAAGCCCTATGGCTCAATATCATTTGTTTCCAAGATGTGGGAAGGAAGAATATCAGACAAGGAGATCAGTGCACAGTCTGACTTGCATCAATTCAGGAGATCAGGTTATGGCAGACATGGTTTTTTTTGATTGTTGAAGAACTGGCTAAATGTGGTGCCACACTGGTCATGCCTTCATTCCTCAAGGGGAGAAAGCAGCTAAAATGTAGCTAGGCCAAACACTATTATAAAATGGCCATGAAAGCAAAATACAAATATTTCATTATTTACAGTAATTTGTACAGTACACACACAGTAAACACAGTATTTACAGTAAGTACAGTACACACAGTATTTACAGTAAACACATTATTTACAGTAATTTGTACAGTACACACACACAGTAAACACAGTATTTACAGTAAGTACAGTACACACAGTATTTACAGTAAACACATTATTTACAGTAATTTGTATTGTATTATTTATAGATATATGTATATTTAGGTTTACTTATTTAAGCTTAGTATAGATGTAATTTATGTTCTGTGTACTTATGTTAGGCCTATGTAAATGCCAGGTGCTTGCGTTGTCTTAAGAATGTGCATTGGACAATAAAAGACTTGAACTTGAACTATATGAAAACAATATATATATATGCTATATACAGACATATACCTACTATATGAAACACTCTGTATACAAGTTTGATACACCGTTACAATATACCGTTATTCGCTAACAATATCAACAGCAACGACATCGGGAACGTCTCGTTCTTCAGTTCACAAGCATAATCATGAAACGTGTTATAATCATAATAATCATAAAACGTGTTTGTGGTTAAATGACATGGAAAATCCTGTTGGCTTCAATGGCTTGTTAAGGTTAACCAGAGAATGTCTAATATAGAGAGAACTGCCACTCTCGGGAAACTTCCGGGTTCTGAACTGGTTGAAATTCCATGTGAGGGCGCTAACGAGCGAGTGCAGAATGAATGGAGGTCTATGGAGCGGTACCCCTCAAAATCCACTTTTCTCAGGATATAATTTTTTGTCCAGTAATTTGAATTCTGAATTCGAAAGGGGAGGCCAAAAAAATACACACTGCCGGGTTTTAGATTTTTTGAAAGTCGCCTTTCTGTTCTAAAAAGCTTTTGAAAATGTCATTGACGTCATACACAGAGCGTACGACCAGAGCTACTGCTTGACGGCAAGCTCTGGTCACTTACTTTTTTCTCTCAGGGCATCGACAACACAGCTGACAGGATAGGCTCTACCTGTCAATACACATGCTCGAAAGAGTTTTGGCTTGCTAATTTTGTTGCTAATGTTGCTAATGCTCCAACATTCTGATTCCGCTTCGGATGCCATCAAGCGGGAGCTCTGGTCGTATCAGTCCTTTACTAACCAATCAGCATTCAGTAGCAGAATGCTAGCGTGTTATGGGCAACAACGACTCACCATGTAAGAAATCAAAAGGACATAAGTACTCGTTCATTCAATTTTCGACCTATAATCCATGTTGAACATGCACAAACTACAATCAAATCTGAGATTTTTCAACGACAATCAGGCGAAAGAGACAAATTTAGCCGTTTAGCTCCATAGACTCCCATTCAACATGCACTCGCTCGCGATCACCCCCAGTGGAACTCTGGTGGAACTGCAGCCAAATTCGGTACAATGGGGTTTAATAGGGAGTGGCAAGGCTCTCCTTAAACAGGCTCTGGGTTAACTATCGCTAGCCAAGATCGACGTTATCCACCCGGAAGTAAGATATTTGTTGTTGTGACGTCAGGCTGAAATGTCCTATATCGAACTTATTTACGTTTTGGGGGGCTTTTTTTCAGTTAGCAGACGATACTATTTGAATCGCAATTCCATCTGAAATACTGCCAGTGACAACGTTGTTACAGTAGCTTGTTTCAAAGGGGGTTCCTTGTTTCAAAGGGTGTTCTTAATGAATTATGCAATATAAGTAGGCTAAATGCTTGAAAATATCACTAGAAGGGAAAACGGACCCACCTGCATCTGAAGCAAACAAGCACACCCTACAATTTCCCCAGAAATTGTACCCTCTCTAGTTAATACATCTTGTTCTTACTAGTGCTGTCAAAGGATTAAAATATTTAATCACATTTTTATCTATTCTAAATGTCCCTTGATTTCTTTTTGTCCCATTCTTTTTTTAAATTTTAATGCTCTTATCAACATGGAAAAGTGGTTCGGATTGCTTCGTGCAAATATTTTTTTATTGAAAACAACATTGCAATCGCCTGGCTTTGACGAGGGGGCGGAGAATTCGCATCATCTGTGTGCTTGGCCATCAAGTGGTATTTCAGACTGGACGTGGTGCAATGATAGCTCAGTTTACAACGACAAAACACACATATCACTTTGGTCTTGTCAATGGAACCATTTGGCAACTTTTTAAAAGTAAACTTTCCATTCAGAATCTTATTGGCATCCATTTCGGCGTCTCGCGCTCGCCATCCACTCAAAATGTAACATTAGCCTACTACTAGTGATGGGCTGCTCGGTACTAAGGTGTCGATACTGTCCCGACACATTCAACACTCAGTGCATCGGAACAACGTTTCGAGACCGGTTTTGAAAACACTTCCGGTCACTTGTCAAAGTGTTTCGAAACGTTTTTGTGACGTGATCTTGAACGAAACCTGTCTCGTACTTGCCAAAAGACTCTGATGTGTCGGGGTAGCCTATAAAATGAGTGCGTGAGCCTATGGTATTGCGTGAAATTATTGCCAGGAGATGGAGCTCTATAAAAAAATATTTGTGTAGGTCTACTTGTAGAAAATATTTGTAAATCAAATATAGACAAGTGAGATTTGTGAATTTGAGACAGTTTGAGACAATTAGAGACGGCTAGAGAACGTTAAATATATATATGAATATGTAAAACTGTACACTGAGTTTATCGTCTCAAACAGTTCGAAAATCATATTTGATCGTATTTGTATTGTTCGATGAAGGCCATCGCTTCCGTATTCGATACCACGCTATCTGCTTTGCAAAACGGCAATAATTCCGTTCAACCACAAGGATCCTTAAGAACACGATGTGGAATTAGCTATAAGAATGTTAGATATGCCATATTCGTAGTTGCCAGCAGATGTCGCCGTTGAGTACATGTTTCGAGCGTTTCAAAGGCCCCGACTCCAGTGTTTCACTTGTCTCGGTGTTTCGAAAAGCCTCGATTTTATGGCAGGCCGTTTTAACATTTATTTCTATAAAGGTACTAGTCACTGTTTTAAAGTTACTAGTACTTATTCTTTAGTTACTAGTAACTAATCCAATAGTTACTAGTATCTATTCCCGTTTTACTAGTAACTTTCATTAGATACTAGTAACTATTCTTTAGTTACTAGTAACTAATCCAATAGTTACAAGTATCTATTCCCGTTTTACTAGTAACTTTTCATTAGATAGTACCTATTCTTTAGTTACTAGTAACTATTCCGACTAGATATCCCGAAACCAATAAGTACTAGTAACTATTGCCAACAAGATATCTAGTTAACATGCAAATTAGCTTTAGAAGATATCTAGTTAACATGCAAATTAGCTTTAGAAGATATCTAGTTAACATGCAAATCGGCTTTAGAAGATATCTAGTTAACATGCAAATTACCTGCCGAAGACCACACCTCAGAAGACAGCACAACAGTGAACATATCGACGCGAATTTATTTCAGAAATGGCACACACGTGTTATTGAACAAATTCCAACAAGGCAACATACGCCACGCACAATTGATTGCCTATTGATTCATTACTGGTGAATTTAAGAAGACTCAAAGGCATTTTATCGATGGAGACATTGGAAGAACTTGTTGCTAGTCTTTCCGAACTCGAGCTCTCATCACCACGCACTCGATGTCTGCACAGCAAAGACGCCTTCTCAGACCCTCGTATGCCATCAGGTAACTTTTGGATTTCGCTTTTAGAATAACATTACTCATACAATGGTAATATGGTTAGCCAAATATACCTGATCCCCATAGGTTATATTCCTTAAACTAGCTTGCTAGCTGGCGAGCGCTAATGTTATCTACCTAGAATACAGTACCAGGGCTTGGTTTATACTAATCAAAATGTCTAGCCACTGGGTGACCAAAGGCAGGCTAGGGGAACTCGTATTAATGTTAAATAACTTCATAAAGTGACATTTTTATGCCTTGAGACCTTACAAAAAAATACCCATGGCAATGACTACACAATGGAACTTGCATTTACCTTAGCTTAGTTCTAACAATAAGGGCCAATATATGGTTATGGTGTTGCATGACAAGTTATTGGCTATCCAATCAGAATATACAAAATGTGTGTCATTCAACAGTTTGTGATGGTGCCCTTACCTGTGTTGCAGCTGGCTAGGGCACACTCTCTCACACTTGTGTCCTGGCGCTCCCCACTGTCCTATCTGAGGCAAAGGCTACTATTTGACTGTAGTTCCAAATTTGTGTCCTGTTTTTCATTACTGCAGGTACATGGATGACCTCCGCGAAGCAGGACGACTGACATTATCCACCTCTGCTGCTCACCAGGCTGCTGCGCTGCTATTTGAAAATGGCGTGGGCACAGATTTGGACGTAGAAGCTGGGCAGTGCTCTGTGCCGTCAAAGTCAACCAACACAGCGTACAAAGTAAACTTGTTACACTTCACGTGTGAGGAGTGAAGTGTGGAGAGGGTGGCGGGACTTCCGCTTCTTGGGGGTCCACATACAGGACAGCCCATCCTGTAGTGTGAACACCTCTGAGCTGCTGAAAGAGACTGTATTTCCCGAGAACACTCAGGAGGAATAACATCACACAAAGACTGCTGGGGTCCTTCTACTGAGCCTCCATTGAAAGCATCCTCACATACTGCATAGGCATTTGGTATACCAGCTGTACAGTGGCTCAGAGGAAAATGCTCCAGAGGGTCATCAACACCGCTCAAAAGATTGTTGGCTGCCCTCTCCCCGCACTGGAAGACCTACACAGATCCTGTTGTCTCAAAAATGCCCAGAACATCATAAAAGACACTTCACACTCCTGGGCACTCCCTGTTTAAAATGTTGCCTTCAGGTAGACAATACAGATCAATCAAGGCAAGGACAAACAGACTAAAACAGTGTCTATCCAACTGCAATAACCACATACCAACATAATGTGCACAATGTTATGTATCATGTAATGGCTGTGTGTGGTTCTTTACGGTACAGTCTTAGGTATATTTATTTGAGTAATTTTAGCACTTAAGTAATTTTATCCTGATTTTTAAGTCAATGAATGATCCACTGACCAGAAGCACTTTAATTTCTTTGTACCTGTGACAATGACAATAAAGATCTATTCTATTCATTTGTATAGTATGCAATTGTGTTTGGGGGCACAGCCTGGCCCAAGGAAAATGCTGTAGACTGTAGTTACATGGAGATTTTTATTAATGGACCCAGTAGTGTTTGTTATGGGACAGTTTATACATGAGATGATCAATAAAACTACCATACCTGAGAAATCCCCAGAACAATATAATGATCAATTCTCGCAACTGGCTGAGCCTAAAACATCAGAACAACAGTGTGTCACTTTCTCTCAGGCAGACAGTCTGAGAGGTCAACCAGCCCAACACATATTTCCTACATTATCATACACTAACTGCAGCTGAGGTGAGGCAGCTTAGATCAACCCTCGCAAGGCTCCTGGCCCAGACGGTATATCAGGTAGGGCCCTTGGGTTGTGCTGACCAGCTAGCAGGGGTCTTCAGTGACGTCTTCCACCTCTCCCTCAGCCTGTCTGTACCCCCCACCGCTTCAAGATGACCACCATTATCCCTGTGCCCAAGAACACCAGGGTCACATGTATGAACCACTATTGCCCGATAGCACTGACCTCTGTCCGGTCCAACAGGTCTACAGACGATGCCATCGCTCTGACAATGCACACCGCTCTCTCCCACCCGGACAAAGGGAATACGTATGTGAGGATGCTGTTCATTGACTACAGCTAAGCATTCAACACCATTATCCCCTCCAGACTTGTCTCCAAGTTTGTGGACCTGGGACTAAGCTCCTCCCTCTGCAAGTGGATCTTCAACTTCTTGACGGGGAAGCAGGTGGTGAGAATCGGTGACCGCACCTCATCCACACTGATCACCAACACAGGCACCCCCCAGGGCTGTGCGCTTAACCTTGTTCACTCACGATTGTGCGGCAACCTCCTTGTTAAGTTTGCTGACGACACAACCATTGTGGGCCTCATCTCAGACAGTGTCAGCCTACAGAGAGGAGGTTGATGACCTGAAATCATGGTGTCAAGACAATAACCTCTCTCTCAACGTCAGCAAGACCAAG
This sequence comes from Hypomesus nipponensis, assembly GCF_054491055.1. Lineage (NCBI taxonomy): Eukaryota > Metazoa > Chordata > Actinopteri > Osmeriformes > Osmeridae > Hypomesus > Hypomesus nipponensis. The sequence goes on along the minus strand of NC_140388.1, from coordinate 4,786,532 downwards.
GAGATGATTGTGGACTATAGGAGGCGGCAGGAAGAAGAGCATGCACCCTTACACATCAACGGATCCGAAGTGGAGAAGGTCAGCTGCTTCAAGTTCCTCGGGGTGAACATCAGTGATATTAAGATTTTCTATACATATGTGAGGTTGTCTCTTGCTGTGGTCAAGAGGTCACGCAGTGGGCCTTTGACAATACCCATATAGATCAGGGAATGTGCTCTGTTTAACCTTTGAGAAAAGTACAAACACTGTACTGTAGTAGTGTACTGTTTAAGGGCATGTTTTGGTGGTTACTATATCTGTATGGGCCAGCTCATGTATATAATGGACCTCTGACAGACTTGTTTCTCTCACATGCTATCCCTCTGTCATGGACTGATGGCATGATCCGACGTTGTTACTAATAAAACCGAGTCAACCCTTTTCTAATAGTCGTGCCTCCTTCCGGCTTGCCGGAGATCTCATCCTTACAATCAGCAATGATCTCACCTGGTCTGCTCACACTTACAAAGGTGGTCAAAGCGGCCTGTAAACGCCTCTTCTTCCTGTGGAGACTGAAGAAGTTCAGCATGGACTCAGTTATCCTCACTAACTTCTACAGATACACTATAGAGAGCATACTGACTGGTTGCATCTCAGTGTGGTATGGGAGCTGCACAGACAGGGACCGCAAGGCCTTAAGTAGTGTGGTCTGTTCTGCTGAGTTCATCATCGGCAACACAATTCATGATGAATTCTCTTAGCCTTCATATATTGCATCATCAAGAAATATAGCTATTCAATTGTACTCAAAACAGAAAATGTCATTGATAATCATCCAGCTTGTTGTAGTGCTGATACTTCTGGCTTGTACATTTTGCCATTGAACCACAACTTCCACCAGTTATTCTTGGACAAAATACATATGAGATATATTAATTATACAGGGATGATACCACACTGGTCCCATGGGAAAATACAAATAATCATTAAGATATATTGTCTTCTTTCTCTGGTGTCTCCTCCGCACGGACAGACCCCCACACTAGCATCATGTTGTACCAGTGTAGGTGTGGAATACAATGACTTGTGTTTATGAGACCAAATGGCCATTGTTCTGATATTTTAGGCTCAGCCAGTTACAAGAATTGATGATTATATTGTTCTCTGGATTTCTCAAGTATGGTAGTTTTATTGATCATCTCATGTATAAATTGTCCCCTAACAAACACTACTGGGTCCATTAACAAAAATCTCCATGTAACTACAGTATACAGCATTCTCCTTGGGTCAGGCTGTGCCCCAACACAATCACATACTATACAAATGAATAGAATAGATCTTTATTGTCATTGTCACTGGTACAACGAAATTTAACTTCTTCCGGTCAGTGCATCATTCATTGACTCAATATCAATAAAAAGGATAAAATTACTAAAGTGCTAACATTACTCAAATAAATAAGAATTAATATACCTAAGACAGTGCCGTGAACAACCACACACAGTCATTACATAATACATAACATAACATTGTGCACATTATGTTTTGGCAACATTAACAGTGGTTATTGCAGTTGGATAGAAACTGTGTTTTAGTCTGTTTGTCCTTGCCTGAATTGATCTGTATAGTCTGCCTGTAGGCAACATTTCAAACAGGGAGTCCCCAGGAGTGTGAAGTGTCTTTTATGATGTTCTGGGCTTTTCTGAGGCAACGGGATCTGTGTAGGTCTTCCAGTGCGGGGAGAGGGCAGCCAACAATCTTTTGAGCGGTATTGATGACCCTCTGGAGCGTTTTCCTCTGAGCCACTGTACAGCTAGTATACCAAATGCATATGCAGTATGTGAGGATGCTTTCAATGGAGGCTCAGTAGAAGGACCCCAGCAGTCTTTGTGTGATGTTATTCCTGCTGAGTGTTCTCAGGAAGTACAGTCTCTGCTGGGACCTTTTCAGCAGCTCAGAGGGGTTCACACTCCAGGATGGGCTGTCCTGTATGTGGACCCCCAGGAAGCGGAAGTCCCGCCACCATCTCCACACTTCACTCCTCACACGTGAAGTGTAACAAGTTTACTTTGTACGCTGTGTTGGTTTACTGTGACGGACAGAGCACTGCCCAGCTTCCATGTCCAATTCTGTGCCCACGCCATTTTCAAAAAGCAGCGCAGCAGCCTGGTGAGCAGCAGAGGTGGATAATGTCAGTCGTCCTGCTTCGCGGAGGTCATCCATGTACCTGCAGTAATGAAAAACAGGACACAAATTTGGAACTACAGTCAAATAGTAGCCTTTGCCTCAGATAGGACAGTGGGGAGCGCCAGGACACAAGTGTGAGAGAGTGTGCCCTAGCCAGCTGCAACACAGGTAAGGGCACCATCACAAACTGTTGAATGACACACATTTAGCATATTCTGACTGGATAGCCAATAACTTGTCATGCAACACTATAACCATTTATTGGCCCTTATTGTTAGAACTAAGCTAAGCTAAATGCAAGTTCCATTGTGTAGTTATTGCCATGGTGATTGTTTTGTTAAGGTCTTAAGGCATTCAAATGTCACTTTATGAGGTTATTTAACATTAATATGAGTTCCCCTTGCCTGCCTTTGGTCACCCAGTGCAGTGGCTAGACATTTTGATAAGTATAAGCTAACGCTAAGTCCTGGTAATCTAGGTAGATAACATAAGCGCTCGCCAGCTAGCAAGCTAGTTTAAATAATATAACCTACGGGTATCTCTAGTACAACGTATATTTGGCCAACCATGTTACCATTGTATGAGTAATGTTATTCTAAAAGCGAAATCCAAAAGTTACCTGATGGCATACGAGGGTCTGAGAAGGCGTCTTCGCTGTGCAGACATCGAGTGCGTGTGGTGATGAGAGCTCGAGTTCGGAAAGACTAGCAACACGTTCTTCCAATGTCTCCATCGAAAAAATGCCTTCGAGTCTTCTTAAATTCACCAGTAATGAATCAATAGGCAATCAATTGTGCGTGGCGTATGTTGCCTTGTTGGAATTTGTTCAATAACACGTGTGTGCCATTTCTGAAATAAATTCGTGTCGATAAGTTCACTGTAGTGCTGCCTTCTGTGAGGTGTGGTCTTCGGCAGCTAGTTTGCATGTTAACTAGATATCTTCTAAAGCCGATTTGCATGTTAATTAGATATCTTCTAAAGCTAATTTGCATGTTAACTAGATATCTTCTAAAGCTAATTTGCATGTTAACTAGATATCTTGTTGGCAATAGTTACTAGTACTTATTGGTTTCGGGATATCTCTTGTTGGAATAGTTACTAGTAACTAAAGAATAGTTACTAGTATCTATTCCCGTTTTACTAGTAACTATTCTTTAGTTACTAGTAACTAATCCAATAGTTACTAGTATCTATTCCCGTTTTACTAGTAACTTTCATTAGATACTAGTAACTATTCTTTAGTTACTAGTAACTAATCCAATAGTTACTAGTACCTATTCCCGTTTTACTAGTAACTTTCATTAGATACTAGTAACTATTCTTTAGTTACTAGTAACTATTACAATTCTTACTAGTAACATTATTATTCTTACTAGTAACAAATGCGTTTTTACTCGTCATTGCTTATGACGAGTAAAAATGACTACTTGATAGTACAATTTAAAATGTTACTAGTAAAACGGGAATAGATACTAGTAACTATTGGATTAGTTACTAGTAACTAAAGAATAGTTACTAGTATCTAATGAAAGTTACTAGTAAAATGGGAATAGATACTAGTAACTATTGGATTAGTTACTAGTAACTAAAGAATAGTTACTAGTATCTAATGAATAGTTACTAGTAAAACTGGAATAGATACTAGTAACTATTTGAATAGATACTAGTTGGACACAAATAGTAGATATCTGTAAAGCAGAGCCCCATAGGATACCATTGTAAAATTGTCCAATTTGTTACTAGTAAAACGGGAATAGATACTAGTAACTATTGGATTAGTTACTAGTAACTAAAGAATAGTTACTAGTATCTAATGAAAGTTACTAGTAAAACGGGAATATATACTAGTAACTATTGGATTAGTTACTAGTAACTAAAGAATAAGTACTAGTAACTTTAAAATAGTGACTAGTACGTTTATAGGAATAAATGTTAAAACGGCCTGCCATACGATTTGCCCATCACTACCTACTACCAGAGAATGTCTATCCGTAAACGGGCTCTGCTACTATTCTTTAGCCGGATCGCCAAACAAGTGTGTGCGGCGTGCCTGTTATTTTGTTTCCGGTCTGGCTAGATCCGGTGTGGTGTTGTAGTTTTTCTAACTTCGGTAGTTGTCGCAACAGCATGTGAAAAAAAACTACAAAGTTTGCTAGGCCAAAAAGAGCGTTAATCACGCGATAAAAAAATTGACGCTGTTAATTTGGGTTTGCGTTAACGCCGTTAATAACGCGTTAAACTGACAGCACTAGTTCTTACCTATGTTCAGTAGTAATGTCTTTGTCTCTGAACATATCAGGTAGATCCATAGACCAGTCACTCTTCATGGACACACAGCTGGGTATAGGTGAGGCTGGTCTCTCCTGCTGGATTGGGCTTCAACACAACAGAGACAGACCTTCAGTCTCTTATATATTCTGACTAATGATGATGTCATAATATCACTGCTGAGCTCTGAGATGGAGAACAGTCATGAACAGTTATGCATTCTCATCTTACCTCTTAGCTTTGGTGTCCATGTCATGTTCTCCAGAGAGACTTATCTGAAAATCAGTGATGATTCATTGATTGATGACACGGCAAGACCAGGGCAAGTTGTCACAGGCTTAGGTTATACTGCTTTTAACTCTCAGCTTCATTTAGACTAGTATTATTAAGATAATTATGTATCTTTGTGATTAGTGGCCATCTAAATTTGTTAGAGCCTAATTAAAATGTTTACACAGTGGCATTAGAAATATGATTCTGGATTCTGGAAGAGACTGCTTGGAAGTGTTCAAAATGTATTTTTGTATAAAGGAGTAAGTTGTTTGGGGCTTTTGGTTTGAATTCTTATTCTTAGTTACTTTGCAAAGAGATACTCTATTATTGGTGCTTGGTCCTATGGAAACCACTTAATGTAAGAGAAAACACAAATGTTTTACATCCTGCAGTGGCCAGTACTAACCCTATCTATCAAAAACCTAAACCCCAGAGTCACATGTTGACACTGTGTCAGGGGTTATCCACTGTTGCTGTACAGATACTCCCTGTGTTTACAGACAGCAGCTTATGCTGTACAGTTACTCCCTGTGTTTACAGACAGCAGCTCATGCTGTACAGATACTCCCTGTGTTTACAGACAGCGGCTCATGCTTAAAACAGCTCAAACAGTTCAGTGTTCACTACTGTAACACATCCTTCTGCACCTCACATTTAGGAACTAAACATGCTTCAAAATCCATGTGAATGAGTGTTTCTAGTATTTCAGAACATCATCCCTCATGTTGTTCTACATTCAGTATGATCCTATTTACCACACTGGAACCCACCTGTGTTGTCTTGTGTTGTCGTCTTGTCTCAGGGACTCTGTTGGTCTCTGATCTGGGGGGGTCAGCAGGGTCTGGTGGGAACCTGCTGGGAAGTTCCCTGACACACCTGGTGGGGATGTTAAAAGACTTGGTCCTCTCATCCTTGCAGACGAGCCACCATCTGTCACTGGTCTTCTCCAGGAGGAGGTAATGTTCATTGGGTTCGATGGAGATGATGCTGCCATTGCTGTCTGTGAACTGGTACCTTAACTCCACCAGAACCACACCTATGTTTGAGGTCATTGCTCCGACTACGACCCTAGGGCCACGCCCACCCCAAGGGAGGGGAGCAGACTTACAGGTGCAGGCTGGGAAGGGTGAGGGACGTGGTCCAGACTCATCAGCAGTTTTCCTGGGGAGGGAAAAGAAAGCATTGATCTATGTCTCAAGTCCACAGCTGTGCCCCATTGTTCTACGTGTGTTCTACCTATGTTATCCCAGTGTTCGCCCCAATTCCTCAACGAGGAGTGTCTCTGGAACATTCTAGTTACAGGTACAGCACAATACAACAGGTCAAGGTCTGGTCATATAGTCGGCATCTTTCATTTTAGTAGCAGGTACACTCAGGGCATCCTTCATTTTAGTAGCAGGTACATTCAGGGCATTTTGCTGGAGGCGGCACAGGGCACCCGCACAAAACAAAACAAAAAAAATCGGAACATTCAGTCTCTATCGCTCATTTGCAGGTCACGTAAATGATAGCCTTTAATGTCACCATGTGGGACAATTCACCTTGACATACTGGGCTCTAGTGTGTGAGCTGGGCAGACTACTGCCTAGGCTGGGGGGGTCTCCCACTCAGAATTCCAAGATGGGGAGGGGGGAGGGGGAGTTGAACTCAGTTCTCCCCACTGGATGCCCGAGGGGGGCAATCTATCAAATGGATCTAACTTTGTAAATAAATACAATTCAAATTCATCATGGCCGATTTTGCGCTGTTTGCTCATTTTATCGCTGATGAACTTAATGGTCACAAATTTAACTGGGTAAACTGAACAGTACAATACAACTGGCCAGAGTCCACTGGGTACACTGAACAGTACAATACAACTGGCCAGAGTCCACTGGGTACACTGAACAGTACAATACAACTGGTCAGAGTCCACTGGGTACAGTGAACTGTACAATACAACTGGTCAGAGTCCACTGGGTAAACTGAACAGTACAATACAACTGGTCAGAGTCCACTGGGTAAACTGAACAGTACAATACAACTGGTCAGAGTCCAGTGATGTAGACACCGTCATGAGAGATGTTATTATTTTATATATTTGAATAACAAAACATGTTGTTATTATTTCACTACATTAATTGTGGACTACGGTGAACATTTGTAAAGTTGTAACCTATAATTATTTCTTAAATAGTACTTTATAGGCCTACATACTTTACCAACATTCACCCTATATAATTTAAGATAACTACACAATCTTGGTAACGAACGGCCGTTCCATGTGGTTACCCTGATAAAAACTAATGAAAATAAACGGATTGATCTGTTGAGCCAGCATGCCTGTAGTTGTTTCTGAACGGTCTGTCTATTGACAGAGAGCAGAACTGGCCCAAGGCATAAGTGACCTAAGCTGCTGCTTAGGGCCCCTGTGGCCACCAGAGGGCCTCCAAGAGCACATTAAATGACATCTTAATTGAAAAATAATATATATTATGTAAGCAACACAAGCTAATTAGTGCATTAGATTAATAGTGTGCGAATAATCAAGCATTAAGAATAATCAATTGTATTGGCGTTAACGAGGGGCCCCCAAATCACTTCAACCTAAGTCCCCATAAAGGTTTGGGCCAGCCCTGGCAGAGAGAAACTAGTTGTCACGCGTTGCACACAACACACAAGCTTGCAGACATATCGAGAGAACCCCCCAGTCTATTTTGAAACGGACGACATCAAATTATTTCTCGAAGTTGAAAAGCACAGGGAGTGGTTGTATGACCCCAGCACCAATTTTACAAGGACAGCGTAAAGATCATGCTGGGATGCTGTTGGGGCGCCTGTTGGAATAATACATTTCATAAATATAGCCTATGCCATGTTTATGTACCATGTCAGCGTTACATGTGAAAAAGACAAGATCAGAGGAGGTGAAAGGCTTGATGACCCGCACGGAGAAATGTGGGTCTGGTGGCGCTTCCGGGGACTTCAGGGCGCTTCGCAGCCAGTGTCCCCAGGTGTTATGCTTCTAAACTCACTGACTTCCATCAAAACAATATTCGCACGGCTGAAACCGGAAGCTTTCAAGGGCCAAACTTGACAAACAAAAATTCTAGAATGTTCATCAAAAAACCTGCTGTACCTGGACTGACCCTCACCTGATTCTGGATTAGCCCTTGGTACCTCTGATCCTTTGTTCAGATTAAGTTATGCTCTTGGATTTCACTTCTGGCCTCAATATTTGTACAGTGTTGTTGCCAAATGTCACTGCCTGTCTCCTTCCCTGGCCACTGTTAACTAATAACACAGTACATCCCCTTCCTGTCAATCATCACAGGTGGGAGGTCCTTAACCACTGACTGTTTAGACAGTGTTGCTAACACACATTAGCCTAAGATCACATTTACAGACACACTAGACATGTTTAATGGACATGAAACATCAGACCAGGGTTAGGGATGCTAATTTACTTAATCATAACCTATCCTGGACTGACAGTAAATCATCCACTCTCCAACATTCTCTCAAACACCATTCTACTGACCTTTATAAAACTCTGGTTTCACCATCAGCCTCCTCTCTGTGCTCCATCTGGCTCTGTGTGTCTGACAGTAATGTACACTAACATACAGTACATATTTGAATGTGTCACACCCACGTACATACACCCACACACACTTGTTTGGACCAGTTGATCCTGTTTGGAGTCTCATTACTGGAAATTACTTCTTTAAGGGTGCATGCATGCCCCACAAGAGGGGAGAAAGGGGGAGGAGAGGAGATGGGGAAGAGAGGAGAGGATAAAGGAGGAGAGGGGAGGACAGGAGGAGAAATAGGGTTAGCTGCTAACATCGGCTGGCTAGAGTGTGTGATGCTGCCTGAACAAAGTAGGACATGGAACCTGAATAGAAGACAACACTGTACTACAGAACAAGATAGAGAGGAGATGGAGGACAAGGTTCTGCAGAGAGAAAGGAAGACAGAGGAATAGAGAGAGAAGGAAGGAAGGGGGAGAGAGAGAAGGAGAGAGGAAGACAGAGAAAGACAGGAGAAGGGGAGAGAGAGAAGGAGGGGGGAGAAATACACAAAGAGACTGAAGGAAGACCAAGAAAGGGATTGAGAAAAGAGGGGAGAGAGAAAGGAAGAGAGAGACAAAGGGGGGAGGGTCAGGGAACGAGAAAGAAAAGGACAAGATTGTGAGGGAGGTAGAGAGAATTAGAGAGACAGAGAGATAAAGACAGACTCTGTGACGTTCTTTGTAAGGTTCTGCAGAAAGACTAAAGGCTCTAACTTGGAAAATGCCACTAGTTTTATTTAGGTGTGCTTCATGTATAAATTATTAAATGTTTACAAAAAATATTCTCATCTCTTTTTTGAAAGTGATGTTTAGAACTTCCGTATTACATTTATGAAAAAACTGATATAAATCTCTTATTTCTTAGAACCAGCCAGTCACTCCTCAGCTGCTCACATGATCCCTGTCCATGTTTGATGTCTACCAGTCCGTCAGCCTCTGTTGTGTAGAAACCATGTCATGAATGAGGAAATGTAGTTGTTGTGAACTTGTCCCTCCCTGTAACAGAAGACAGAGCTAGTCTAACCAGTTCAGGTACCAGAGAGGTTGTTTTGTCTGACATAAACCTCTGGGTAAAAGATAACCCAGAGATGGACACATGGTGAGACTGAGGGGGGTTACACTGTCTCCAGGGCTCCTTTACAGCAGGGGGGAGAGACAAAAGACGAGAGAGAGAAAGAGAGAGGAAGAGAGAAAAGAGAGAGGAAGAGAGAAAAGAGGGAGGAAGACAGAGAGAAAGGAAGACAGAGAGAAGTAGAGGGAGAGAGAGAAGGGCAGAAAGAAAGACAGAAAGAGTGAAAGAGGGAGGAGACAGAGGCAGCGAGAAAAATAGACAGGGAGAGAGAGGGGAGAGAGAAGGACGGGAGAGAGAGATGGAGAGACAATACACAGAGAGAGAAAGTGGGGAGAGAGGAAGACAGAAATGGATTGAGAAAAGGGGGGAGAGAAAGGGAGAGAGAGACAAATAGAAGGGAAGAAGATAGAAAGAGGAGGATGAGAGAGAGAGAGAGAGAGAGAGAGAGAGAGAGAGAGAGAGAGAGAGAGAGAGAGAGAGAGAGAGAGAGAGAGAAAGGGGGGAGGAAAAGAGGACAGAGATAATTAAAGATAGTCTGTGACATTTATTGTGAGTTTCGGCAGAAAGTAGATAGACTTGGACTTGCTTCATTCATAAATTATTAAATGTTTACAATGTTAATCTCTTCTTTTTGTAACTGATGGAATGTATTACATATGTAGAAAGGGGATATGAAGCTCTTCTTTCTGACAACAGGCCCTCACTCCTCAACTCCACACATCATTCCTGCTGTCTGATGTCTATCAGTCTGTCAGCCTGTTCTGGAGAAACCATTTAATGTATGAGGAAATGCAGTGGTTTGGAACTTGACGCTGCCAGTAGAAATGTTGGGTGCTGCCAAGATTTGTAGGTCCCATGACTTATAAGAATGATGGGGAAAGAGACAGGAATTATTAAACAAACAAGGAAATAGATTGTTTTATTTTAAGCTCTACTTAAGAGGGTGTATATACATTAGGTATAATTCACAATTCCAAACATGAACCCCTCACTGCTTGGAGTGTCATTACTAGAACTCACTTCTGTAAGGGTATATGCATGGCCTAACATGAGGGGAGAAAGGAAGGAGGGGAGGAGGAAGGGAGGAGAGAGGAGAAGGAGAGAAGGGTAAATAGGTGGATTTGAGGACAGAGGTAGAAAGAGGAGGAGAGAAGGCAAGGGGAGATAGGGGAAGTGAGGAGGGGAGGAGATATAAGGAGGTGAGGAGGAAAGATAGGGGAGTTGAGAAGAAGAGACGCAACCTCAGACTTTAGACAATACTCTGTCAACCATGTGTGTATAACTATGAACGTATGTATGTATGTGTGTAGGTGTGTATGTATGTATGATTGGAAGTAACAAGCAATGATGAGAATGAACATAATGAATCAAACATGATTTTATGTTCCATCCTGCATCATAATTAAAGGTATCTATGCTAGCAGTGTGGTGTGTATGTGCTTTGATGCAAGCTATAACCAAATGCTAACACAAACAGAGATAACTAGAGAGCATACAATTTCTGGGGAAATTGTGAGGGTGTGCTTGCGGCTGTCCCAGCTGCCCATACTCTCCTGGTGTTTACATATTTCAAAAAGCATTTAGATGTATGACTGCAGTTCTGACCATTGTGTTCCCTTGATAATAAGTTTGTAAAAATTACATGCATCACTCAGATGGAGGAGAGGTGATACTGGTTGGTTGGAAGAGAAGGAGGCCAAATGTAGCTCATGAAGATGCAGCGCTAGGTAACTTATTAAATTGTAATCAGATAAACAACTTGTTGGTTGCCCAACAAGAGGAAGACACAGCATCTGCTTCTTCAACTCCTTAATCCTCTCAAGGCAACTGTTGCACCTGGTTATGAGGTTGTAGGCTATGGGACGTCTAATATTGCATTTGTCTATGTGTAGGACCGTGTTTCTCAAGTGGTAGGACATATTGATTCATAAAAGCATCTAAATGTAGCCTATCAACGTCAATATATTAATGTTTCTGTTATTTTAAAGTAAGCTCAGAGATGTATGAATGTAGAGTTGCTCGCTATATAGGCCTAGAGTAGCCTACCAGACACCGTGAGCTGAGCTCGCAATGCCTAGCCCTAGCCTACGTGACGCCGCTTTTTATGACACACTTCAAAGATGTAAAGATGGTGCGATTTAACCCTGTAAGACCACATGGCAGTAGCGGACTGGCCATCGAGAGAATCGGGAGAATACCCGATGGGCCGAAGCACTTTTGGGCCGGAGGGCCGCCGGGAGGGCCGCCGGCCCTCCGACCCATAATTTTTTACTACTAATAAAAATGTTGGAAGAAGATTGAGCAACACGGTTTGCCGGCCCCCCTTTCCCCCAGGCCGGTTGGTCTATTCCAAATGAACGTCTATGCAGCCCTTTGTGCCGCTTATATACACAACAGCGACACTGACAGATCTAAAGTTAGCTATAGAGACAATATAAAGATGGAAAACCAGGTTAAGAAACGTAAACGTAATTACCTTCACGAGACAATGTTTTACCAATTGGACAAAAGGCTATGTTTGTTTGTTTTACATCAAGCTCAAAAAAATACTTTTCGCTCAAATCAGCCAAAATAATTAGCTCGCATTAAGCGTGGAAGTCCCAAAGCATCACATAAGGCACAGAATTTGTATGCATTAGCAGGGCGCTTGCTGTGGTGGCGTATACGGGACCGGTTCTGGTAGGCTGGTCTGGATCAAAGTCTAGGGCCTATTTTTACTCCCAGTCCGTCCCTGCCCCATGGTTGTAAAATTACAACGGCACTTTGAACGGTCTAATTGCTCTCTTTTTTACATTTTGGGTGGCCCTTAAAAGAGCTGTTGTTGTGTGTGCTGTGGCTAGCACAGGAGTCATCGGAGACCGTCTTGGATGTTTCCCAAGAACACATTGTTTCCAATGTGATCAAGGTGGACACCGTCGGGTCGGTACATCCACACGAAACCGTGTCTTATTTGGGGGTGTTGAATGCTCCCCATCCCACGGTCGGCCAGGAAGCTAGACACGGCTGCGTTGACTCGACGTCTTGCCCTGTCGATACCAGAAGCGCTGGTGCTCCTCTGATACCTCCAGACGCAGCGTTCCAGGATGTCCGAAAACACCAGCAGAGTGTTTGGGAACATCTCCATGATGGCCCCCAGGTCTCGCTTCATCTGCCTCGTCAGGTCTACCCCGGTCAGTTGGCCGAGGTTGTTTCCCCTGACGTGGAACACCATTATGTCCGGGCTGGGAAGCATGCCACGCTTCTCACAGAGTTTAGGCACAAGGTCTGCCCACCTCATGCCCCTCACCCCTACCCATTCAATATGGCACTCCAGTGCAAGGTCGGGGTACAGTCCGACCTCCGCGTGCCGCGCAAACCAGTAGACCAACAAGCTGCCAACGATCCAGACGTGGGGACGACTTTGGTTTTCCAAAACATCAGCCTCTTATATACTAGCTGGCTTCCCGCTTCTTCTTTTTCAAACAATGCAAGGCTAACATCTGCCTGTTTATTTGCCGCCTGTGTCTGTGTTGTTTTTATTCACAATATTCTCATTGTTTGGCCTTGAAGACAAATATTGCTCTATATTATTTCTGAGACACTCGTCCTATTATGTAATTTTAACGCCCTGAATGGCATCATTTGAGTAATGAGGGCAAGCACAGGCTTATTGATTACTTAAAAAACGTGTTTTATTATGCATGATAGAGGAGCCTAGTTAGAGAAGGATTTAGCAGTTTTATTATTACAAGCCTATTTTATTAATAATTTTCAGAGTAACCTCAAACCTTTCTTTTGTTTCTTTGACCTTACATTTTCTTTGAGGGCTTAGTGGTCTCGGTTTAACATCATTATTTATAGCGACATCATTACCGGACACTGTTAGCTCGCAATGTATACAAAGAATGATGCTCCTGCAACAAAGTTGTTACTTAAATAACCAGCTAGACCATATGCTAGATGCCCAGCAGAAGTTTGTAGCTAACAAAGAATGCTCGTGCAACAAAGTTGTAACTTGGTAACAAGTAGCCAGCTAGAAACCGAGCAGAAGTTTGTAGCCATATAAAGGTCTATATATATAGGCTACTTGATTTGGCTGCAAGATTCGCTGATTTTGAGTGTCCAAGATATGATGGATTCTGATCTGTATCAACAGTCTAGCCATGTAGCTTATAGGCTTGTCCGGGAAGAGTGGATTTTTTTTTACGGCAGGTCTGGAAGATAAATTTAGTTGCACCTGGTTAGAAACACATCGAATTTAATGCAATTTTACACAACACATAAATGATTCAAAAATGAACACCCATCTTTGCTGTATTGAAAGGGTCCCGTGTATGCTATGGGACGTCTATTGCATTTGTCTATGTGTAGGACAGTGTTTCTCAAGTGGTGGGTCCCGACCCAAAAGTCAATCGCAAGCTGGTGTAGGTCATTCTGATTAATAAAAGCATCTTACTACATGTTTTATGTTATTTAAAAGTAAGCTCAGAAACGTATGAATGTAAAAGGCATCTTTGTAAACCACTCTGATCTGTTGTAATGTGTAGGCCTATAACTATGTAAACCGAACATTTAACTTACTTGACTGTAAAGAATGACATTGTATTCTAGCTGACCAACAGCGCAAAGACAACAAAGCTGACGAGATGTAATATATATAGTGCTATATATATCTGGCTACTACAGTACGGCACTATCTGGTGGCTGGACGAATTGTAAAGTAACCTCCCGAAAGCGGTCTGGAACGGACGACGAAAGGTAGAAAATTAGCTGTAGGATTAACAGCTAGGCTAACTAATTTGTCGTTATACTGTAGCTACCTGCCACATATTGTACAGTACTGTAGGCTACCTCCCCAGGCCAAAGCGATCTGGAACGGAAGACTACAAGGTCGCAAGTTAGCTCTAACTTACGGTCTAACACCTTTGGTAACAGATAGTAGCAGAGATGTGCCGGTGTAACAGCTAGAGCTAACTTCTCTGTGAAAATAGGAGACCGTTTACACCGTTTACGAAAGTAGAGCTAGACTAGCTAGCTAGCTCTACAGTAGCTATAATCATCAGCATACATATTTCCAGTAGGAGCTAAATATTTTTTTGCGTCATGGACGTCCATATGGACGTCCATAGACTGACGGCGATGGCTGCTGATCTTTGCATGGATGGACGGACGGTGATGCTGTTCAGAGTGCCGTCCATAGAGGGAGCATATATTTTGGACGGCGATGGATTAGCAGGGACGTCCGTCGCTAGGGGGAGCATAGATCATGGACGGCGTCATAGCCGTCCATATGGACGTCCATAGACTGACGGCGATGGCTGCTGATCTTTGCATGGATGGACGGACGGCGATGCTGTTCAGAGTGCCGTCCCTGATTAGCAGGGACGTCCGTCGATAGAGGGAGCATATATTTTGGACGGCGATGGATTTAACGACGGCCATTAACAGGCTGTTGAGCTAACAGAACTGCCGAAGGCTACCATAGCATGTAGCTAGCTACATTAACTTTGGATGACTCAATCTTTTGTCAAGTTAATTTGTATGAATTGCATGTTAGTGTTGGCCATATATTTACGCTTTTATTTATTTATTTACATAATCAGCAGTATAATCTCATGACAATATAGACTTGAGAAACAATATGTTATGGTTTGGGTTTGCCTAGATATAGGCTACACATATTTTAATTATTTCGAGAATTGTTAATAAAGACTCATTTAAGATTTTAACATTGTGTTATGACCCTATGAAATACATTGCCCTTTAGGTCTTTTAAGCCGTCAGTTTAAAGTGTTTTATGGGTGGATTTGGAGCCATCAGTCAGTAGCTCCAATGTTGCGCACGAACCACTTTGAGCGGAGACAAAGGCAATAGGCCTACCATGCTTTGCGACTATAGAAGCAAATCGTGACCAAAATTCAAATGAAAATGCATTTCCAGAAATGCATTTTGATTTTAAGAATGTGGCTGCATTATTTGACTTAGTAAATTCCTTGTCTGAGCAAACTTTCATGGCGAATAAAACCAATAGGGTCCAAATGCAGTGCTCCCTCCTCAGGCCCCTCTAAACCGGAACTCTCTCCTCAGGCCCCTAGAGCCGGAACTCTCTCCTCAGGCCCCTTTTTTCATGTGTATCCGAGGTATTAGCGCCACCGCTGGTCGGAGGATACTGTAGGCTATTTATATTAATAGGCTACCTTACATTGAACTTCGGTTTTAGCATAAGTCAATAATGTTTAACAAAGCGGAAATTAGCATTGCGGCTAGCGTTACGTATTGCTAACATTACAAACATGATCACTGTTCTAACCCTGGCAAGCATAGAAAATAGGTTTGGCAGTTTAGCGTCATCTAGTGGTCATTATAGAATATCACATTTTTTCCGTTGGTCATTTGCAGCAGCAACAGCTGGCTCGTGTTATTGTTTATTGTTTCCACGGCAACAAGAGCCGGCTCTGAAATAATTCATTTTTTAACGTTGATAATACAAACAACACTACTCTCTTAATCTGAAATCAATATCCATCCTTGTATTTATGTTAAATGTTGCTTCATCAATTACCACTTCAATCATAAAGATGTGTAAGAGCACTAAACATATATTCCATATTCCAATAACGTAGGATTACGGTGTTCATGGGAAACTTAGGCTACTGCAGGGGGATAAATTAATAATAACCATGCCGAGAACATAGCCTTATGTATCGTTGATGAAATGCCTCATTTAGGCTATCACCGGCCAAACTGGCTTGCGAGTTTTTATTATGAAAATGAAATTTAGCCCGCATTTGGAGGGTGTTAATTTAGAACTCTGTACCTAACGCTAGCCGCAATGCTAATTTCCGCTTTGTTAAACATTATTGACTTATGCTAAAACCGAAGTTCAATGTAAGGTAGCCTATTAATATAAATAGCCTACAGTATCCTCCGACCAGCGGTGGCGCTAATACCTCGGATACACATGAAAAAAGGGGCCTGAGGAGAGAGTTCCGGCTCTAGGGGCCTGAGGAGAGAGTTCCGGTTTAGAGGGGCCTGAGGAGGGAGCACTGCATTTGGACCCTATTGGCCTGAGGAGGGAGCACTGCATTTGGACCCTTCTCCCCTCTACACGATTTTTGCTAACTGGCTTAGACTGGCTATGAAATGAGCTAGTTATCCTTGTAGCTTAGCGCTAGCTGTAAATGGCGATACCCCATATGCCAGGTTTTGTGGAGCCTTCAAAATAAAAGTCGATTGCGCAATATGTCAGTGTTCTTTGTGCGCCAATCCTGGGAATCAGATAAAGCACTCCAATGTGTTCATGCTTCAGTTTTTGTGTTTCAGTAATACTAATGAGGGATTTAGCTGTTATATGATAGTTCTAAGTACCACCTTTCATTAGAGATTACAATTATACCTTTTTATCCTAAGAATATGACCTTGGTTACAAGGGTTTTCTGGAGTCTCCAAAAGGCCCTTTTAGAAAACGCATGGATGTACTCTTATAAAAACGTGTCAAATATGAATATATTGTGGTATTATGTTTGACTTTTGATCTGAATTGGGTAAGGCTTCAACCTGTGGTCCAATGCTGTCTTCCAGCTAATACCTACCACCTTTAGGCCTCTTCAGGCCTCTGTTTTCAACACAAAATCTAGGCGGAAATAGAAACTTTCACTTTCCTTGTGTTCAAGCTTCTATTACTCAACACCAGTAGGACTGACAGGGGTCCTGACAACAAGGAACATAACTTCAGAGTGTCAGCTTTGAAAAGAGTCCATTTACCTGCATGTACTCCAAATGGTTCAAGAACAGCAGTCAATTTACTTTGGGTATGCTGTTTAGGCGTTTTTGGGCACATTTAACAGGAATAAGAAGGGGTTAATCTCTCTTTCTGCCTCTCTCTCTTTCCACTGTAGAATTCAGTCTGATTCTCGTCTATCTGGTTCAGATGTCTTCTCTGTTACATTTCAGCTGTTACAGTGCTCTGTAGAAACGATGTCATGTATGAGGAAACACTATTGTTTTTCACTTGACGCCAGTAGAAATTATGGGCGGTTTTAGGAGTTGTGGGTCCCATCATTTGGTCAATGATGGGCAAATATAACACAATCTGAACAAATTATGACAAATTATGTAACTCGTAACTCTCAGTCAAATGTCCAATAATCTCCAGAAAAATGACTTCTCATCCTTTCACATGATTATCACTGTACTGTGTTCTGTACTGTAACTCTGGATGTGTGTCCTCCCTCACCTACAGCCTACATCACCTGCCCTGCCAGAACCCTCCTCTCTCTGTCCTGTCTCTGATCACCTTCCCTGCCAGAACCCTCCTCTCTCTGCCCTGTCTCTGATCACCTGCCCTGCCAGAACACTCCTCTCTCTGTCCTGCCTCTGATCAGGGTCTCTCTCATGCTCAGGATACTCTTGCACTGTACAAATGAAACCTTCCCCAATGCACAGAGGAACATGTGGAACAGGTTTACACCTGGGGGTGTTTTGAGTGAAGGTTTATGTCATTATGGGTTGTCATGGGCTAGCCATCTCTTTGAACCACAACCAAAAGCTGTTAGCACTAGCTCCCCAGTCTGTAGTCTATATAAGACCAAAGCACTCTAAATATGATATATACATTTGATATGTTCATTTAAACCCCTAATTACACATGTATAGTTTCCTTGTCAACTGTCATAGCCTGTCTCCTTCCATGGCCACTGTTAACTGATACACAGTACATCCTCTTCCTGTTACATCACAGGTAGGAGGTCCTTAACCACTGACTGGCTGTGTTGTTAACACATTTTAGCTTATGATCACATTTACAGACACACTTGACATCTTTAATGGACATGAAACAATGTTATATTGTACAGCCTAGGTTCTGTGCTGTCAAACAAACACACCTGCAGTATTTGAAAGGATAAGACATCAGACCAGGGTTAGGGATGCTCATTTACTTAATCATAAACTATTCTGGACTGACAGTAAATCATCCACTCTCCAACATGTGAATAAACACCATTCTACTGACCTTTATAAAACTCTGGTTTCACCATCAGCCTCCTCTCTGTGCTCCATCTGGTTCTGTGTGTGTCTGACAGTAATGCTGACAGTCTGATCACCTGTAGTGCTGCCTTGTACTCATCTGATCCCAACGTTAAAGACTGCTCTTACTGCTGTTGGTATCGTTTCTGTTCATGGAACATACAGTACATAATATACAGTACAGTTTGAATGTGTCACTCCTACATACATACACCCACACACACTTCTGTTTGGACCAGTTGATCCTGTTTGGAGTCTCGTTTTAACTTGGAACTTCTCTTCTGTAAGAGTGCATGCAAGAGTGTTAGGGCTTGCATGCACACCAAAGTTGAACACCGAATTGAACACCCTGTGGTGTGGGAGTTATTATAGACAATACTCTGTCAACCATATGTGTATAACTATATGAACGGAGGTATGCATGTATGTGTGTGTATGTGTGTATGATTGAAAGGAACAAGCAATGCTGACTATGAACATAATGATTCAAACCTGTTTTTATGTTCCATCCTGCGTCATAATTAAAGGTATCTAAGCTAGCAGTGTGGTGTGTATGTGCTTTGATGCAAGCTATAACCAAATGCTGACACAAACAAACAGAGATAGTAATTGAAGCCCTGTTACACTAAAACAGCCCAGGTAAAGGCACAAAAACACACATGGTACAGTGATGACCTCTGACCCTAACCCATGTGGTGAGAAAAGGAGCATTCTCACCCATTTTGTCACAGGCTTCTTTCAATTATATATCCAAACATGCCAGTGAAACACTTGACATTTAAAGTAGCTATTGGGAGAAAGTAAACGATGGAGAGAGAGAAAAAGAGACAGAGGGGGAGAGAGAGAGAGAGAGAGAGAGAGAGAGAGAGAGAGAGGGGGGGGGGGGGTGTTCATTGTGTTTCATTGTTAACTAAGTGTGTGTGGTTGTTGTGTGGTAGTGGGGTGAACACAGACACACAAACAGGAGGCCCAGACAAGTGGTTCACAATGCAGCCATGTCTTAATGCTGCCCCCTAGTGGTGCTACACTTGTCTCATTGAAACAATGTCAAGACTTTACAAGTGTTCTGGTATTAAGGACAGAAGATGGTTCATGTTGTATTGAATCCTGGTCCTGGTGGTTTAGAGTGTGGGACAACTGACACATGGAGATACCTTGACATTTGCGAACACCATTCTACAACTTCTGTCGCTCCAGCTGTTGCTTCTCTCGCTGTCTCTCTCCTCCTAACATGCATTGTAAACTTTCGCTTTGATTGTCTGAGTTTTGTGAAGTGATTTACGTAACGCATGTGATTGGACAACACATGGTAGTATGGAGCGCTGTCTGGGACATTCCCAGCTGCGCTGAGCCGGCACACTATGGGTTCATTTAAAATAACGGTAGCTTTATCAATATTTAATTTAACAATTACTTATGAGAAAAGTATTGAGGTCCACCAGAGACAACAGTGGTGAGAGTGGGGAGGTTCTACCCTGAGATTTGGCGTCAGTGGCTCCGTGACTCAGGGTTGAAACCAACCCCTGACCAGGGTTCTGGGTGTCTCCTATCAGGGGTGCGGTGATGAGTCTGTCAACCCTGGTCATGGCTTGGTGTATTTGAGGGTCCATGCCAGCTCATTCCAGACGGTCAATGTCCCTCCAATCCATTTTCATCACCTGGTGCTGCAGACTTCAGGGAGGGCTTGATGATGACCACACCAAGACACCTGTAAATGACACAAAGAGAAGGGACCAGACACTGTTAACTCTGCTACTATAAGAATAGATGGAGGCATATGTTCAAGTCCTCCCCAGTATGTAATAACACGACTTGTGAGACATCCTACCCCTTTGGCACCTTGCGAGGGGGGCTGCAGGATAGGCATGGCAGTGGGGGCTGCAGGATAGGCATGGCAGTGGGGGCTGCAGGATAGGCATGGCAGTGGGGGCTGCAGGATAGGCATGGCAGTGGGGGCTGCAGGATAGGCATGGCAGTGGGGGCTGCAGGATAGGCATGGCAGTGGGGGCTGCAGGATAGGCATGGCAGTGGGGGCTGCAGGGCTGGGCCGTCCTTGCTGGGTAGCCTGGCGTGCTGCTGGTCCTGCTGCATCACACAGAGGAAGGGCTGCTGGTGTCCCTCCAGGTGCTGGTGGAGGAGCAGAGAGCCAGCCCTGCTGCAGGGAGAGGCTGGGCAGCAAGGCTGGTCCAGGAGCAGAGAGCCAGCCCTGCTGCAGGGAGAGGCTGGACAACAAGGCTGGTCCAGGAGCAGAGAGCCAGCCCTGCTGCAGGGAGAGGCTGGGCAGCAAGGCTGGACCAGGAGCAGAGAGCCAGCCCTGCTGCAGGGAGAGGCTGGGCAGCAAGGCTGGTCCAGGAGCAGAGAGCCAGCCCTGCTGCAGGATGGTCCTCCCCCTCTGACGCACACAGTACCTGGAACATACAGACAACATGTTGTCAGTCAAGGATGACACATTGCCTGTCCGTGTTGGTTCTGCTCACACAGCACCCTCCAGATGGTCGATGTCACTCCAGTCCACTGCCTCCACCACGGGGGGCTCGTCATGGGGGGCAGAGGGGACGATCGGAGGAGGACATTTCCCCTGACGGTTGGTGGTCCGTGTCCATTGGTTCCTCTGAGTCAGCGACCTCCACACGGCGCCCCTGTTCCTCCGTAGAGACCCCCCGGGTCGAGGGGGCCTGTCCCCCATGAGAGAGGGTCCCTGGTGGCAGAGTGGCAGGTTGGGAGGTGACGGCCTGGGGGTCCCGTTCTCCCAGGTGGGGCCTGCAGGGCACAAACAGTTGGTGTGGGGCCAAGGCAGGTGGAAGTGGGCTGGATGGCTCCACTGTCCATGTGGACACAGGAGGGTGGAGGGACCTTGTTGCTGAGGGTAGATGGTAACCAGCAGATAGGTTATGGCCGCGTGGAGGGTCTCCTGTGAGATGGTCCCCTCCAGCTCCTGGGGAGCCCAACAAGCTCCCAGTTCCCCCGTGTCAGGCCAGTGATGGAAGGTGTGGACATGGGAGAGTGTGTGGGTGCTGATGCCCCTCCAGCAGCACACAGCAGGACCTGATCCATGTGTCCGTCGCCCCTGGACGTCCTCCCAGCAGCTGTCATGGGGGGGTGAGGATGGTTTCAAGACTGCAGAGACTTCCTGTACTTCCTGCTGATAGCCCGGGGGGGTGATGCTGCCTGCAGGAAGGAGGATCCAGCATGCAGGTGGTGTAGTGGTTGTAGTTACTGCAAGACTAGACTGGTGGGTATAAATGTCTGAGCTCCGACATACAGAGGAGACCACACATACACACCAACTAAAACATACACAGACACACAATGAAACATGCACACACACACACTGAAACACCCCTAAGACCTGCTTATCACCATGCTGCTCTCACCAGCAGACACCAAACAGCTCGACTCTCCGTCTCTGTTCCCGTAGCAACGGCCGCCGGGTCATGGTACACGGTCTCCAGGGCGGCGGTGGTCTCAGTAGAGGAGTGGGTGTCCTTACTTCCTGTTGCCAGGTTGTGGGTGGGGCTGACGGCTCGTGTGTCTCCCTCTCTCGTCTCCCCCCGTCGTACCTCCCTCTCCAGGCTGGAGGCTCTTGGCTTTGGGGGGCAAGCGGGGGGGAACTGAACCTCCAGGACTGGGGCACGGAGGGCAGTCTCTGGTACTGGAGCTTGGCTCTGGCCGGAGGGGGGAGGGATGGGGACCGGGAGAGAGAGGGGGAGCAGACGGTGGGCTGGGACAATGGCTGGGGGGGCCAGAGAGGGGGAGGGCTGAGGCTGGACTGGCTGCCTGACTCGGCCTGACCCGGCTGGGGCTCGGGGGGGCAGCAGCTCCTCCTGTGAGAGGGGGGTGGAGGAGGACGCAGGAGGGAGGCTGTGGGGGTGCTGGCTGCAGGAGCACAAGGCCCCCCCTGGACTCCTGTTCCCCTCTGTCCCTCACTCTCCCCTTCCCTTCCCCCCCGCCTCCCCCTTTCCACCTCTTCTCCCCCTTGGTGGGGAGTTTGTCCACGGAGCAGAAGCACCGGGGGGTGGGGGCCACTGAGAGCCCAGTCCTCCACTCCCTCCCCCAGACCTCCACCCTACTCCTGGCCCCCATGCCCAGAAATCTGCCCCCGTGCCACCCCAACCCTCCGCTCCACTACCCAGTATGGAATCATCTCAAGATGTTGATGCTGCCCCCTTTAAATTCCTGAGATACCTACGCGTGCTAGCAGGAAACTGTCATGGTTGCTATACTACGTAGGAAGTTTTGTATTTTGTCTTATTTAAACCAGTTTATTCTGCTTAGCGACGGACGCATCCTTGCTTCGGAACGGCATTGTGACGTCAGGTAAGACACTATTTGGCCCTAGGACACTATTTGGCCTGACACAACCAGTTGTATCCAGGCAGCACCAACAGCCTTTCAGCTGCCCTCTGGTCCACTCCACCACTGACCCAGCCCCACTATGTACAGCATTGTAGCGCCCCTCCTGCTCATTCTGGGGGTTTGTCAGCGGGTGAGGAGCCAAGTTTGCAACGGGTAACCATGGTCACCTACGGGTATACATTAACCACATACTCAGATGCCAATACAAGATCATTGCCTTATTTGACCGTAGCCTAATGATCCTAAATGACACATATGAGCACTAAGCCAGCCATCCTGCACAGCACCTGTGTGAGTCTGTTCCCCACACTGCTGTTTCACAGGAGGAATGAATCCTGAGTAGAGCCAGGACACCGTGCCACAACATGTGTCAAACACATGAGTGCATCCCAGATCCCAGCACATGAATAGAGTGGAAGTGTTTTCTGTTCACATGAGCGACTTCATGATCAGATGGGGCCCTCATAGCAACGTGAGTGCAGTCGATGGCTCCCATTACATTAGGAAATCGGCTCATCGCTGCGAACTGCAGTGTAATGTTGGCCTGCTCAGCGCCAGTGAAGGGAAAGTGTCTGTACCGGGGTGACATACGGATGAGAGCGTTCCATCCAGCTGGCATGGTGCGGCTCAGGGAGGGTTGGGAAATGCCTGAGCGCTCAGCCAGCTCTCTCTGGAAAGCCCCCGCTGGGAGGAAGCCCAGTGTGGTTTACACATCATCCACAGGATCAACTGAGCATCATACGGGAGGGATTCAGCCCACCTGTTACTGTGTTTCATCCTGTGGAGGTGGACCCGTGCCTCAGGCCTCCTGTGGGTCATGGTGAGCCAGAGTCAGGCTCACTAAGACAAGGGCATTTTCCCATGACTGTCTTGGAGCTGCACAGCACAGAGAGTATATATCATCTGTGGTAAAGAATCTGTGCTGCGTGCAATATTAACCATATACAGGGAGTGACATGCATTTCCTGAGTGATTTTGTCGTTCGTTTGACACCGTCAAGTTTAACAGGAGTTATTAAGTGGTGGCGTATTAAACAGTTAAAAGCATTTCCAGTTTGGGTTTGGCATTTTGATGTGAATCATCCACATCAATTATCAAACTTTTATTAGCGGAGGTAATTATGTTTTTTGAATCGTCAACGTCATAGACGTATGACAGTAAGTGTAGTGGAAACTTTATTTTGTAATATTTGGTGAATTTCGGCACTTTTCAGTTAGAATTCGCCACGTTACAGAGCCAGACAAGACTTTGCGGACGGGCCGCACATTCTCACGTCAAGTTCATTTTTTAAACATCACACGGTGTGCGTGAAACCAGCGTACACAACGTT
The DNA here is from genome assembly GCF_054491055.1 of Hypomesus nipponensis. Lineage (NCBI taxonomy): Eukaryota > Metazoa > Chordata > Actinopteri > Osmeriformes > Osmeridae > Hypomesus > Hypomesus nipponensis. The sequence goes on along the minus strand of NC_140388.1, from coordinate 4,762,508 downwards.
TATACATGAGAAGAGACCTGCCATCAGCAGCCCTGGTCTCTACAGCAGGAAGTGACCTGCCATCACACAGCAGCCCTGGTCTCTACAGCAGGAAGTGACTTGCCATCAGACAGCAGCCCTGGTCTCTACAGCAGGAAGTGACCTGCCATCAGACAGCAGCCCTGGTCTCTACAGCAGGAAGTGACCTGCCATCAGACAGCAGGCCTGGTCTCTACAGCAGGAAGTGACCTGCCATCAGAAAGCAGCCCTGGTCTCTACAGCAGGAAGAGACCTGCCATTAGGCAGCAGCCCTGGTCTCTACAGCAGGAAGAGACCTGCCATCAGACAGCAGCCCTGGTCTCTACAGCAGGAAGTGACCAGCCATCAGACAGCAGCACCATGGACAGCACCCCTGCTGCACTCCTCTCCAAGCTCTCCCAGCTCATTCCCTGATTACCACCACTGAGCTCCCCAGCTGGGGACACTTGGGACCAGGGCCACTGGAGAGAAGTCCAGAGACACAGCCACAGGAGAGGAGGGGAGACATGTCTGACAACTGGAGAGAAGTGCTGTGATTGGCTACCAGGACTGGGGTGCAGATACCTGACTGAGAGTGGCGATGCTGCCCACCTCCTTAAACTGAGGGAGTCCCTGAGTGACAACACCACCCTCCACGCTCTTAGAGTCATCAGATAGACACAACACAGTGCAGGAGCCTGGAGGAGTTCCTGAGTGCTGGAGTCAGACCCCCCCTCCCAACACCCCTCTTTTTCACTCACAGTGAGTGAGACCCCCCCCCCCCCCTACCAACACCCCTCTTTATCACTCACAGTGAGTTAGACCCCCCCCCCTACCAACACCCCTCTTTATCCCTCACAGTGAGTTAGACCCCCCCCCCCCCTCTTTATCACACACATTGGCATGTTAATAAAACATAAACAAAACAATTTATCCAACATATTCTAAAGTTCAAGAGCACAAATACTCATGTTGTACCTGAAAAGGGGAGATATCAATAAAGATGCTTGGACACGCTGCATTTCTTCTGGCAGCTTCATTGAGAATGAGGCATCGTGGCCGAAAACTCCCCCTACCGGCCTCTGCAGGCATGACTAAACAATCACAGCCCTCAAAGGCTCAACAAGTCGATCATAGATTAACACTGTATATAAATGAATTTCCATGTTATGCCCCTTTGACTGTTTTTAATACCTATTGAACTTATTGATTCCAAAATAGCTTCCAAAATAAAATAAATCAACCACAAAATCAATCTATCACACCAACAGTCTTTTGTCACATTTAATTTGTTAAAAACTATGTTTGATTCCCCATGATGGATGACAGTTTAGTTAGCAGTAAAATCTTGATGATTATTTACATAATGTACATTTTGTTTTGGGGAATTTCTTGGAATAGCGATTATTGTGACATGCATATTTTTGAATAGCAATAAGAATTCAAAAGATCTTGGTAAATATTGTGATTTTTAACATTAACTCAATAAAAGATTGACCTACTAGGGAGCTAAAATGTTGTATTTATTTGTATCCATGACAATCCCAAGAAGATCAAACTCGTTTGATGGAATTCCAAACCATTGTCACAATGAATGAATCACAGTGTCGAACATTCCATTCTAAAGTTACCATGAATATGATATACCAAACAGAGCAGAAATCATTGACACAAGACAAGCACTGCCTCTTTACAATTACAATTACACAAAAAACGAAAGACAGACCAACAAATTCCTCATTCACTGCGAGGTAAGTTAACACCTAAGAAGGTTATTGCCTACAGTATGTACAAAACAATGTACTATGTTCAAACTGTATAGGCCTATTCATGACTTTTGGTGTCTCAACAGGAGACCAGTCTCATGTAGTGTGTTTTTTTTTTCCTCAAAACATTATTTCAACACAAATAATTAGATATAAAACATAACATTACCAAACCTGCATGCCAATGTTACTCCCTGTAGTCTTGATACACATGTTTCTCTCCACACAGACCTGCAGCCATGAATTGGGAACTTCCCACCATTGATCCACATGCTCCTGTGAAGTTCACTGAGCTGTATGACTTATTGACACCACCAGAATGTCTGGATGAGGTAAGATTGTGGTGATAAACCAGAACCCAATGCAACAGTATCACTGTGCTTGATGACAGTGGCATTATATATGATGACTGGCATAGACATTGACACAATTGTCTCCCAGAGAACAACCATGAGGCAGTTCATGTCCTTACTGGAGCAAGGAGCGGTTCCATCCTCTGTTACTCTGAAGGACATCACCGAGTGGCTCTCTGGGGAAGAATGCTTCATCAGCAAGTGAGACAGGCTTAGTCTTTCTCTCGGGAGTTACAAAATACATGTCTGTGCACATATGTGTATATGTGATTGTTGTGTGTGAATGTGTGTGTATGAGAGAGATAGAGAGAGAGAGAGAGAGAGATGGAGGGAGAGAGAGAGAAAGAACAATTGTCATTCAAAAAGTGATGGTTTGCTCTTTATTTCTTCTATTTTGAAGGTGTCGGGCCTGCAATCAAGACTTGCGACAGCTGACTGCCTTAAGGGTAAGAGCTTCATGGTGGACCTTGTTCACAGTACAAACTCCCAGAGAACCAAAGACTCGTATTACGGTCTCTATATTGAAGACAGTAACAGTGCAAGTTACATTAATTTATTCAAGGTGTTAGTGTGTGATTGCACAGAATTGATCTTTTGATGGTGTTTCTGTACTCAGGTCTGGTATATGAAGAGACGCGACCAGCTTCTGAAGATCCAGCAGGAGATTCTTAGAGAGACCGAGAAGGAGTGTCGTCTCTCTGGGCTGTTTGGCAGAAAGGTATGGACAACAACCTGGTGCAGAGAAACAGTACTTCACATTCTGGAACAAAGGATTTCCTTTATTTCCCTGACTGACAAATTTATCTCTCTCTCTCTCTCTCTCCCCCTCCTCGCGCTGTCTCTCTCTTTCTCTCTATCTCTCTCTCTTTCTCTCTCTCCTCGCGCTGTCTCTCTCTTTCTCTCTCTCTCTCTCTCTCTCTCTCTCTCTCTCTCTCTAACTCTCTTATATTTTTCTCTGGTGAAGGTCACCATGGAGGGACTTCGTAGGAGCATGAAGATGTTCAGACCGTCTGTAGAGACAGAGGTCCGACATCTGCTCTCTGGCCTTCCTCACAGCCTGATGCCCTCTCACTCCACCTCTGAGGTCCCCGGAGCTCCCAGTCTCCTGCAGGAAACTGGAGAGATCACCCCCAGGCTGGTCACCATCACCTTCCGCCACCTGCTGGGTGGAGGTACACAGGGAGGAACCACCTGGACCTCCGTAGACGGGCTGAGGGCCAAGGCCGCCATGGAGGAGATCCGGTGGCTGCTGAAGGACACCGTCACCTCTGTCCTGGCTCCGTACTGGGACGTCCCGATGCACAAGATTGTGTTCATCACCTCAGCTCTGGCCCGGGATGTGGTGAAGGCTGTCTTTGACAGGTTTGAGGTGGAGTCTACCACTTTCTGCCTGCTGAATGACAGCTACAACCTGCATTCTCTGGAGGCAACCAGGAAGGTGGTCGATGAGTTGGCAAGGGGGAACAAGGTCATTGTGTTTTCAGTCTGTAGCTTATAGATGTCAAAATCACTCACATTTCACGTTTCTCTCACGACAGATCCAGAACATATGGGCATAAACTAGCTCTTAAACTAAGTCTCACTGTTTGAACTGTCTATCAACAGGGTCATAACAAGCCAGGTGCTGAGAGCTCTTTCAGCCTCAAGGAGAGCATCACCGTGGCCACTGATCCCCAGGCAGAAAAGGTGAAGAAAGCAGATTGATTCATAGTTGGCTTTGGGTTCAGTGTAATCGTGACCAAATGGGAGATTGTTTTCAATGGCAACTGAACCTTAATTCTCCCTCCAGTCTTGGTCTACCTCAATGGAGAAAAGCCTCACCATCAAGGCCATCATCCAGGACCAGAAGGACATCAACGCCCTGGCCAGTGCTGGAGGTGACATGAAGACCAGTCAGACCAGACATCTGACTGCATCTCAGCTGTCCACAGCTTCTCTGGCTGAGTCTGGCCTCAAACTCACCCTAAGGGAGGCTGAGGCTCATGCTGCTGAGGGGAAGCTGGAAAGAGGCAAGGCCTCAAAGTTGGCCCTAGATGCTGGCCTCACCAGCAGCAAGACCCTGGCCCTAGAAGCTGGCCTCACCAGCACCAAGACCCTGGCCCTAGAGGCTGGCCTTACCAGCACCACAACCCTGGATCTAGAGGTTGGCCTCACAAGCAGCAAGACAGTGGCCCTAGAAGCTGGCCTCACCAGCACCAAGACCCTGGATCTAGAAGCTGGCCTCACCAGAAACAAGACCCTGGATCTAGAGGCTGGCCTCACCAGCACCAAGACCCTGGATATAGAGGCTGGCCTCGCCAGCACCAAGACCCTGGATCTAGAGGATGGCCTCACCAGCACCAAGACCCTTGATCTAGAGGCTAGCCTCACCAGCACCAAGACCTTGGCCTTAAAAGCTGGCCTCACCAGCACCAAAACCCTGGGTCTAGAGGCTGGCCTCATGAGCACCAAGACCCTGGATGTAGAAGCTGGCCTCACCAGCACCCAAACCCTGGCCATAGAAGCTGGCCTCACCAGCACCAAGACAGTGGCCCTAGAAGCTGGCCTCACCAGCACCAAAACCCTGGATCTAGAGGCTGGCCTCACCAGCACCAAGACCCTGGATCTAGAAGCTGGCCTCACCAGTACCAAGACCCTGGATCTAGAGGCTGGCCTCACCAGCACCAAGACCCTGGATCTAGAAGCTGGCCTCACCAGAAACAAGACCCTGGATCTAGAAGCTGGCCTCACAAGCAGCAATACAGTGGCCCTAGAAGCTGGCCTCACCAGCACCAAGACCCTGGATCTAGAGGCTGGCCTCACCAGCACCAAGACCCTGGATCTAGAAGCTGGCCTCACCAGAAACAAGACCCTGGATCTAGAAGCTGGCCTCACCAGCACCAAGACCCTGGATCTAGAGGCTAGCCTCACCAGAAACAAGATCCTGGATCTAGAGGCTGGCCTCACAAGCACCAAGACCCTTGATCTAGAGGCTGGCCTCACCAGCACCAAGACCTTGACCTTAGACGCTGGCCTTATCAGCACCAAAACCCTGGGTCTAGAGGCTGGCCTCATGAGCACCAAGACCCTGGATCTAGATGCTGGCCTCACCAGCACCAAGACCCTGGATCTAGAGGCTGGCCTCACCAGCACCAAAACCCTGGCCATAGAAGCTGGCCTCACCAGCACCAAGACCGTGGCCCTAGAAGCTGGCCTCACCAGCACCAAAACCCTGGATCTAGAGGCTGGCCTCACCAGCACCAAGACCTTGGATCTAGAGGCTGGCCTCACCAGCACCACAACCCTGGATCTAAAGGCTGGCCTCACCAGAAACAAGACCCTGGATCTAGAAGCTGGCCTCACCAGAAACAAGACCCTGGATCTAGAAGCTGGCCTCACCAGAAACAAGACCCTGGATGGAGCTTCTGCCAAGATGCTGTTGCTTCTAGAAGATGAGCCATTGCTGAGCATCCATGGTGTCTTCCTTCAGGAGGCTCCAAGACTCCTCATGGTGTGAACATGACATCATTCTTTTGTTGACACGTTTCATCAGACTGAATATTACCATTGTACATGTGGTATGAACATACTTCAGTTTGGAAGTTGATGCCATTGCTCTACAGTATAGTTGATGGTCTTACATGCTTAATATTGTCTGTTCACAGACCAGTGAGGTCCCAGCTGACGTGGAACAGGAGAGCTGCATTGGTGAGTACCTTCTCAGCTACCAGGAAGCTACATGCACACGTTCTACTACATACACACTTCTCAGATATACCAGGAAGCTGTGTGGAGAACATGCAGATACAGTGTTAATGCAGGTTTTCTTCCTCAGTGGGCGGACAACAGGAGAAGGATGGAGGGGAGGAGATAAGGGGGGGGGATAAGAGGATTCCTCCGTCGAATTAGGAAGCTCTTTACCTGCTGCTCTGCCTCCTCAGAAGAGGAGGACTAGAGAGGCTCCCCAACAGTGAGAGGGACCTGAGGACCAGGCAATATCATCAATATGGACCCCTTGGACAGAACCTGTGTTCATCACAGAGCCTGAGCACAAAAGAAAATGTCATTTGAAGCCATGTCTTTTTTTGTGGTTGTCTTTTTATTTATGGGGATTTACTGAAAATAGCGTGTTTGTCAGTGTTCATTATTTTGATTTACAAATATACATATATATATTAGTGCTGTGAGTTTAACGCGTTATTAACGGCGTTAACGCAAACCCAAATTAACGGCGTCAATTTTCTTAGACTTTGTAGTTTTTTTCACATGCTGTTGCAACAATTACCGATTTTAGAAAAACTACAACACCACACCGGATCTAGCTAGACCGGAAACAAAACAACAGGCGCGCCACAAACACAGCCGGCTAAAGAGAAACAAACACTTGTTTGGCTTGCGAGCCGGCTAAAGAGTAGTAGCAGAGCCCGTTAACGGATATTAGACATTCTCTTGTAGTAGGCTAACGTTACGTTTTGAGTGGATGGCGAGTGCGAGATGCCGAAATGGATGCCAATAAGATTCTGAATGGAGAGTTTACTTTTAAAAAGTTGCCAAATGGTTCCATTGACAAGACCAGTGATCACTGTGTTTTGTCGTTGTAAACTGAGCTATCATAGCAGCACGTCCAGTCTGAAATACCACTTGATGGCCAAGCACTCAGCTGATGCGAATTCTCCGCCCCCTCGTCAAAGCCAGGCGATTGCAATGTTGTTTTCAATAAAAAAATATTGCCACGAAGCAATCCGAACCACTTTTCCATGTTGATAAGAGCATTAAAATTTGAAAAAAAGAATGTGACAAAAAGAAATCAAGGGACATTGAGAATAGATTAAAATGTGCGATTAATTGTGATTAATCGCAAGTTAACTATGACATTAATGCGATTAATCACGATTAAATATTTTAATCGTTTGACAGCACTAATATATATATACATATATATACATAAAAATGAAAATATATAGTCTCTGCTACACTAGGGTCCAAATAATTGAAGTACAGCATTCAACAGCATTTTGAACATTAAAGTTAAAATGTGGCATCATTTCAATGTAAAAGTTTTGTAACACGGTGCACAATGCAGCAGAGGGATTAGACCAGAATCCCTCTTAGACTCTCCATGTGGTTCAATTCTTCAATGAAAAAGACACACGAACCCAAGCACCTTAGAACCCTGCAGAGCATTCCATAAGAGAGCCAGAGGCAGGAGACAGACAAACAGCATGAAGGAGGCTTGAGACAGATCAGAGGTAACAGAGCAGAACATGAGGTCTACTGCAGGTTTTAGGTAAAGTAGATCTTGTATGTGAACATCAGGGTGCCTGTGTTGAAAGAAAGATCGGGTGATATTAAGACCCGCTTCCATGATAGGTTTGTTGTTTTGTGGACATTGTGGATGTCAGCTAGTGGTCACAGCCAAACAGCTCCAGGGAGACCTTGTGCTGTTCCAGAAGGGCCTGGGCCATGAGCATGGTCACTGGTGTGGGGAGGGGGGAGAGCGCTGTTGTGCTGTAGCAGATTAGAGCTGCCAAAATGAAGTGTCAACTTGACACTTAACAGCGAGCCATTTCAACCTTGATATATTCATATGTGAAATAAATATGTGATATATTCCTTGATATATTCATATGTGAAAAGGTTATGGCATTGTATGACATGGTTCAAAAAGTGTTGCAATCTAGATAGACTTTACAGTCTTAAAAAACATAATTAAGAACCTACAATTAGCAGTCACAGCGTTTCACAATAGTGATTCAATCTGTTCCCTGATGGCTTGTGCATTAGCTGTGTGTGTGTGGTCTGCCCCTAAGCGGATTGCCTGTGGAACTGCAGGTGACCGTGCTGACTCCATTAAAGCTGGTACAGAACATAGTTCTGCTGCTGTCAGGAACATGCTAGGTGGCAGTACAAGTCACTGGAGGGGCTAATGCTTCAGAGGCGATCCTGAGGTTTTCAACTGTTAAATGAAGGCAGTCTGCATTGACACTGAGCACACAGAAGTAAGCCATGTAACCATACGTTTTATTCAATCACACAGTTGTATGAAAAGTTTGTGCACCCCTGATAATCTCCATTACTTTGGGGATCTCTGTCATTATATACACACACACACTGAAATAAGGTTTATTTGATAAACAGAAAATGCCATACGCATCATAAGAGAATAAAACAGTGCATAAATTTGGGCACCCCAACAGAAATCACATTAATATTTACTAGAGCCTCCTTTTGCAAAAATAACAGCCTCTAGACCAGGGGAAGGCAACCCTGGTCCTAGAGAGCCGCTGTCCTGCATGTTTTAGATGTTTCCCTGCACCAGCACACCTGATTCAAATGAATGGTCATTACCCGGCTTCCACAGAGCTTGATAACGACCCATTCATTTGAATCAGGTGTGCTGGAGTAGGGAACATCTAAAACGTGCAGGACAGGGGGTCCCTGAGGACCAGGGTTGAAGACCTCTGATCTAAAACATGCAGGACAGCAGCTCTCTAGGACCAGGGTTGCCTACCCCTGCTCTAGACGCTTCTTATATCCTCTGATGAGTGTCTTGACTGAGGTAATTTGGACCATTCTTCCTTACAATACATCTCCAGTTCAGTAAGTTTTAATGGGTACCAAGCGTGGACAGCCCACTTAGTCACCCCATAGATTTTCAATTATATTTAAGTCTGGGGACTGGGATGGCTATTCCAGAACATTGTAGTTGTTCCTCTGCATAAATTCCTTAGTGGATTTGGAGCAATGTTTCGGGTCGTTGTCCTGCTGGAACACCCAACTCCGCCGTAACTTCAGCTTTGTTACAGATTCTTGAACATCATTGTCCAGAATTAGCTGGTACTGAGTTGAATCCATGAGACCTTTATTAACTTTAACTAGATTCCCAGTTCCTGCACTAGCCACACAGCCCTACAGCATGATGGACCCCCACCACATTTTACTGTGGGCAGCAAGTGTTTTTCTAGGAAGGCTGTGTTCTTTCGCCTCCATGCGTAACGCCTCATTGTGACCAAATAGCTCTCTGTCTCATCAGTCTACAGCACTTTGTTCCAAAATGAGCCCGGCTTGTTCAAATGTAGTCTGGCAAACCTCAAGAGAGCCCGTTTGTGGCGCGTGTGCAGAAAAGGCTTCTTCTGCATCACTCTCCCATACAGCTGTTCTCTGTGCGCTGAACGGTCGAGCACTGCAGTGACACCATCTGCAGCAAGATGACCTTGCAGGTCTTTGGAGGTGGTCTGAGGGTTGTCCTTGACCATTCTTCACCTTTTCCTCTTGTTTTTTCTTGGCCTGCCACTTCTAGCCTTAACAAGAACTGTGCCTGTCGCCTTCCATTTCTTAATGACATTCCTCACAGTGGAAACTGAGAGCTGAAACCTCCGGGATAACTTTTTGTAGCCTTCCCCTAAACCATACTGCTGAACAATCTTTGTCTTAGATCTTTCGATAGCTGTTTTGAAGCCCCTATTTTGCCACTGTTCAGAGGAGAATTCAAGAGAAGCACAACTTGCAATTGGCCAACTTAAATACCCTTTCTAATGATTGAATGCACCTTTCTATGTAATTGAAGGCTTAACGAGTTAATCAGACTAATTATGTGTTGCAGTTAATCAGCATTTAGTAGGCAGAGGTATTCAAATCAAATAAATGATTAGGGTGTCCAAACTTTTGCACAGCCTATTTTTCACATTTGATTTAATTTCACACAACTAAATACTGCTACACCAAATATCCTTTTCTGTAAAACACCCCAGCATTCAGTGTTAACTAGAAAAATAATATTACAATATTATATTGATCTTTTTTGGTGAAGACAGCAAATTATCATGCAGCCTCAGAGGGGTGCCTAACTTTTGCATAACACTGTAAATATATGAACAACATGAATAGTTTTGTTGGGTGGGGGGTAGGAGGGCTGTGTGGGTGTGTAGTTCTGTGATGGCCCTGGGGATGAAGCTGTCCTGCAGTCTGAATGTGGGCTGTGGTGGCCCGCTAGCGCCTCCCAGAGGGCAGCAGGGAGAAGAGATCTGCAGGGTGAGTCTCATCCTTCCAAATGCCCCCTGGCCGGCCGAGGCAGCGTGTCCTCAGGATGTCGTCCAGGGGAGGCAGTGGAAGTCTGATTCTTCTCTCAGCAGACCTTCTGACCCCACTGAGGGATTTCCTGTCCTTGTCTGTGCAGTTGACGTACCATGCAGTGATACAGTCTGTGATGACGCTTTCAATGCCACAGTGGTAAAAAGACTGAAGCAGCTCTGGAGACAGCTCTGTTTCTCTTCAGTGTTCACAGGAAGTAGAGCCGCTGCTGTGCTTTCTGGACTGTGTTCATCTTCCATTTCTGGTCCTCTGAGAGCATAACCCCCAGGAACTGGAAGCAGGAGGTCCTCTCCACTTCCTCACGATTGATGATGAGGGGTCGAGGGTTTGCCTTTTGCCGTCTGAAGTCCACACCAGTAGAGGTCCACAGCAGTGTGGGATGAACAGAGACGTGGATCAGACAGCAGAATAATACGTTTTTTTGTTGATCACTTTGGTACTACAGTATTATTACAAGTACCATATTTCTTCAATTAAACGCTGCCATCGCTTAACTGCTGCTCCCAAAAAATCAGAAAACGGTTAAATTAAAACAGTTTTTATTACACAAGTAAATCTCAAGTGTACAATATAGCGAGGTAACTGACTTCGCCACTCGCCTTGGGGGTCCCAATGAGTTCACATGTTCAATTGACACACCAAATGACAGTATCTTTTCACCACACCTGTGGTGTGACACACATCAGAATGTCATGAAGCAACTGTCTTTCACAAGGCAATAATCAGCATCCCTTTGAAATGCTTCTCTTCTGATTGGTGTCAATACATTTGACCAACACTTGTAGTATCTGAGAGCTGCATGCCAGTCTAATCATTTTCAGCATGTTCAGCAGGGATATACTGGATGTGTGTGCGTGTGCATGTTGGTATTTGTTTGTTGCTGTGTGTGTATTTCAGTCAAGCCACTCACATATTAGATTTGAGCATTTCTTGATAACCATAGACATGGAAATAGGTTTGACTTTAGCAGAGTGGATGTATATAGGGCAGGGGTTCCCAATCCTGGTCCTCGGGCCTCCCTGCCCTGCATGTTTTAGATGTTTCCCTGCTCCAACACACCTGATTCCAATGAATGGGTCGTTATCTAGTTATGCAGAAACCTGCTAATGACCATTCATTTGAATCAGGTGTGTTGGAACAAGGAAGCATCTTATGCTGGGGACACACTAACTACAGGATAATTGGGCCGATTTCGCCCCTTCCCACAATCCTAGGTAACATCACGATTATCTTGATGGTTCTTCAGATTATTTTATCAGATGTTCCCTTGGTGTGAAGTGAATCCTAAATATTCAACAATATGTGTGGGGGGAACCCCGAGGACAAACGCCGAGTTTATCATGTGAAACGAAACATATCCAATCAGAAAGCAAGCTGAGAGAAGTAGGTGGTATTGCATTTATGGTTAGGTTCCCGTGTCTTCCGGTCGTTATTCTATTAACTCCAATCCAGTCAACATTTACAAAACTATCTCCCCCAATAATTTTTGTTCGATTCTCGAACCTGGCTCATACTACTAGCTTTTTTATAGAATAATTTTTCATTTATTTGCTTACTTCAAGAAAAGTTGCCTGGAAACGTGCTCGCGGATACGAACAATGAACGAGCACAAAAGGGAACATCAGCAAATCGCTGATTTACCTGAGCTGAATGAGGACAAGGAGAAAGGGCTTGATAATCTACAGTTGCCTGCTTTTCTTGTAGCACGTTTTACAAATGGTTGCACACATACATGACGGTTGTTTGTAGAGTTTATGCCCGTTATTTTAAAGCAGATTTAACCATTTCGTAATGAACGCTATGCTCACGGCATGACAAACGTAACTAGAGAGCATACAATTTCTGGGGAAATTGTGAGGGTGTGCTTGTGGCTGCCCCAGCTTTCCATACACTCCTGGTGTTTACATATTTCAAAAAGCATTTAAGTGTATGACTACAGTTCTGACCATTGTGTTCCCTTGATAATAAGTTTGTAAAAATGACATGCATCACTCAGATGGAGGAGAGGTGATACTGGTTGGTTGGAAGAGAAGGAGGCCAAATGTAGCTCATGAAGATGCAGCGCTAGATAACTTATTAAATTGTAATCAGATATAAACAACTTGTTGGTTGCCCTATTATGTCCTATTATCCTCCTATCATCGCCCTATTATGTAATTTGAACGCCCTGAACGGCATCATTTGAGTAATGAGGGCAAGCGTAGGCTTCTTGATTACTTAAAAAACGTTAAGTTTCATTATGCATCATAGAGGAGCCTAGTTAGAGAAGGATTTAGCAGTTTAATATTAGAAGCCTATTTTATTAATAATTTTCAGAGTAACCTCAAACCTTTCTTTTGTTTCTTTGACCTTACATTTTCTTTGAGGGCTTAGTGGTCTCGGTTTAACATCATTATTTATAGCGACATAATTACCGGACACTGTTAGCTCGCAATGTAGACAAAGAATGCCCCTGCAACAAAGTTGTAACTTGGTAACAAGTAGCCAGCTAGAAACCGAGCAGAAGTTTGTAGCCATATAAAGGCCTATAAATATAGGCTACTTGATTTGGCTGCAAGATTCGCTGATTTTGAGTGTCCAAGATATGATGGATTCTGATCTGGATCAACAGTCTAGCCATGTAGCTAAGGCTTGTCCGGGAAGAGTACTTTTTTTTTTAACGGCAAGTCTGGAAGATCAATTTAGGCTAGTGCTACTTGCCCCGATGCACTGGACAAGTTATTAAAACTCAAACAAAATCAAATGCAATGTTAGGCCTACTTCACGTTATGTGCCACTCGTTACGTCTATCGATTTTATTTGAGCGAATTCTGCATCAGTAAAACCACCAACCCAAGATCTCTACAGACCAGCTAATTTCCTGCTCAACACTTCAACGGGGGCTTATTACTTGAAAGATGAATTAGGCTATTTACGGTCGTCTCAGTTACACCATGAGGGGTGGGAAATACTGTGATTTGCTTAAGAAGGCAAATGGCTAGTAAAACATAACATTTCATAATAATTTCAATAAATCAAGCAGCGCAGCAAGACCCAGTAAAATGTATATCCTACAGCTAAGCAAGGCTGAAGCAGGCTGACATTAATTATTTTCATGAACAGACAAAGTTTTGACATTGACAAAGTTTAGGCTGTGGCAATGAAGTTCAGGTTAGTAGTCAGATACTTTCACCTATTGAAAAACTTTTGAGTAAGGGGAAAGCCAAACATGTTCCGTCGCCGTTTGACTTTCTAAACATCTCTAAAGAGATGTTTTTGTTAGCTACTCATTAGTGTCTCGGGTAGGCTACAGCGTTGCAGTGAGCCGCCACACTGATTTGAAACCACAGGTAATGGTCATTTCACCAACAAATCGTTTATTAATGTCAAAATAAATCCTACAACAAAAACGTATTTGTGAGGAATGTTTATTTTAACGATTGAAAACAGATGCATCATGACCACTGTAGTATGTGTTGCCCAAGCAACAGAGGCTAATGTCATGATGCTAATGCTTCAGTGAAATAGTAGACTACCGTTTCCGAAAGTAGATGTGGGCCTACTTACTTAATAATATCAGCTAATATTGTACATTACATTTCACAATTATGTTTCACACCACAAAGTAAAATGATTAAATATCACCCTGGCCTCTTTGCTTGTGGCGTTTCTGCAGCTGCCTTGCAGATTAGTATCCCCCAAGTTAACAGATGGGAAACTAATGTTCTGCTAGAGATAGTCACGCGAGTTTTCGTGACGTTGGTGACGTTAGTGGCGTCAGTGACTGTGGCTAGCAAGTTAGCCACCGTTAGCTTCACTTTTTGCCACAAAAACGTAATTTCTACTTAAACCGTGCAATGGAACATAAATCCCAATACAACCAACGCAATCGCTACCGAGACGAACCTTTTGACATCGCCGTTGTCTATGTAGTCCAAATATTGAGGCATTGAGCGGAAATTAGCATTGCGGCTAGCGTTACGTATTGCTAACATTACAAACATGATCACTGTTCTAACCCTGGCAAGCATAGAAAATAGGTTTGGCAGTTTAGCGTCATCTAGTGGTCATTATAGAATATCACATGTTTTCCGTTGGTCATTTGCAGCAGCAACAGCTGGCTCGTGTTATTGTTTATTGTTTCCACGGCAACAAGAGCCGGCTCTGAAATAATTCATTTTTTAACGTTGATAATACAAACAACACTACTCTCTTAATCTGAAATCAATATCCATCCTTGTATTTATGTTAAATGTTGCTTCATCAATTTCCACTTCAATCATAAAGATGTGTAATAGCACTAAACATATATTCCATATTCCAATAACGTAGGATTACGGCACGGTGTTCATGGGAAACTTAGGCTACTGCAGGGGGATACATTAACAATAACCATGCCGAGAACATAGCCTTATGTATCGTTGATGAAATGCCTCATTTAGGCTATCACCGGCCAAACTGGCTAGCGAGTTTTTAATATGAAAATGAAATTCAGCCCGCATTTGGCGGGTGTTAATTTAGAACTCTGTACCTAACGCTAGCCGCAATGCTAATTTCCGCTTTGTTAAACACTATTGACTTATGCTAAAACCGAAGTTCAATGTAAGTTAGCCTATTAATATAAATAGCCTACAGTATCCTCCGACCAGCGGTGGCGCTAATACCTCGGATACACATGAAAAAAAGGGGCCTGAGGAGAGAGTTCCGGCTTCAGGGGCCTGAGGAGAGAGTTCCGGTTTTGAGGGGCCTGAGGAGGGAGCACTGCATTTGGACCCTTCTCCCTGAGGAGGGAGCACTGCCTTTGGACCCTTCTCGTCCATTTAGCACTCTCGCTTGCCTCACTGCGCCAATGAGCACTTTTCATAGAAATGAATGGGGACGCCATCTTGGAAGACAGAAGTAGCGGTCTCTACTTATATTAACTCTATGACGACATATCACTAAAGCATAAGCCTAAAATGTATGTCAAAAGAAACGTTTTTAATTTCCGGCGCATTCAAACAATCCTCTCAGTGTAGTTTGGTTAGCAACAGCAGCTAGGCTACCTTGCTCATCGTAGCACAATTCAGCTTCTCCACGCAGGGCTCTAGACTGACTGAGACCAAAAAGTCGCATTTAGGGGCATATTTTCAGTTAGCAGATGGTAGCTACTGTTTGAATCGCGATTCCATCTGAAAAATAGGCTACTGCCGGTGGTGCAACGTTGTTAAAATAGCGTGTCTAAAGGGGGTTCAGCTTGTTTCATGAACAAGCCCCATCTGCAATCGACGCAAGCAAGCACACTCTACCCTCTCTAGCTTTCGTTACAATTTGTTTAGCTAAAGGGGAGAGGAGGGGGGGCTCCCTCCACATCCATCACCAGATGCCACTGTAGAGCAGAGTAATGACAGGTTTATCATCATTATTATTTTGTATTATTATTAAGAGGCCCCTGATTACCCGAGGCCCCGGGTTCAGGAAAGCCCGTGCATTAAGGCGCTACTGGAAAGGGCAAACAGCACCGCTAAACGCAGGGGTGCTTATTGCCCCGCTCTGACGACATCTGCGGTCTGATTCGGATACTAGACTAAGACTAGACTCATTGAATCTCTTGTGTCGTTATTTTGTGTTGGAATTAAAGCCATTTTTAGCCGAACCGTGTCGTCCACTTTCTATCAAAAGTAATTGGTTGCTAGATAACACCTGAAACACACCGTGAGAAAACTTGAGAGCTATCTACAATTAGCCTATACCATTTATTTTCATTTACCAAATGAAAAGAGCTAAAATGCCATATAATAAACCGCTACTAACCTCGACCGTTGCCTCATGCCTCTATCGCTCAGTCGATACGCATCAATAAACTGTTGTCTGAACAAGCTCGAGCAACACCCGAAATTACAAAGCTAAAACTTACGTGTGCAGGTGCAGCATCTCCCCTCCCTACATGACTCAAGCTCACAGACAAAATAAAAACAATTTCAGACAAACTAAACCAAATTTCAGACCAAATAAAAATGTCTTCAAAGCATTGTTTACTAATGGGGAATGTAGTCAGAGGCTACAAAGGTCTTGCAAATGGCAGTACCCCCAGTATTCTTTGCTGAACCCATAATTGCATATTTCAGTGCCCAACAGGGTTAGGGTCTCAGCTCTAAGATCTACAGGTTGTAGATCTGATATTTTCAGGTGTCCAGAAGAAACAAGAGTACAATGATTTAGAAGAGGAGGTATCTGAAGAAGAACATGGGGAATAATACAACCCGGAGCATGAAGCAATAATACACCTCTACTTTTGTAAAGTTATGACAGGTCTGCTGTAATAAAAAACGAATAGTTGTCCACTGATTAAATGTAGTCTTTCTGCAATGTGAAGAGGTAAAACTTGCATATTCACAAATGCTGTGATAAAGTACAGGTTGTTTCTTCATGCAAAAAAGATTAGGAGTTTAAAATTCAATTGAGCTGCTTTATTTTAGGGGTTTGGTGAAGGTGGGTCATTTTTTACGCTTAGGACAAGGGGAGTGTACAGAATGTTAAGACAACACGAGGGTTAAGTGTTAACGTGCTTGTTATGTCATTTTTTGATGATGTGAGCGGATGGATTTTCAGCATTTAATGAACTGATGCAAGAGCACAGATTTGGCCTTTTATCCTGTCAAGAGAGAGACAACCTCCTATTTATTTTACATTTAGAATCTATCCTGCTTTGAAATAGTTTTGAGGCCCTTCGCATATAATAGAGGTAAATTGTTTTAACACAGTTGGCATCACTCTTTGAATCTTCTTGATTATAAAATGTCTTATTTAGAAGTAATATATATATATATAGCTTTATTGGAAAGATATGGGAGTCATTTTTGTAACTATTCAAAATAGTTTGATATAGCAGAATTGCAGAGCATTTGACAGCACCTTAAGAGGTGGTAAGTTCAAATCCCCCCTCTAAATGGCTTTGGATTGAAGCATCTACTATGCAAGCCCGTCTTCAAATCAAATAAACTAATCCAGGGCTCTCATGTAATTCAACAATTTCTCACGCAATACCTTGTATTTCTCACTCATTTCAACAATTTCTAAGGCAACAAATTGTATTTCTCACGCATTTCAACCATTTATCTTGATGAGAAGTAAGGGATAACTTGTCCCTTCAATTACTACATAAAATTAATGGAATAAGTTGCACAGTTATAAGCCAGCCAATTAGAAATAATACCAGCAAACTTTTGATAAAACTTGAGTGCCCTGCAAAGGGTGGAGTAGAGAGTTACCTTATTACATCCAAACAAAGAGGTTCTGCAGTGTTTTTGTCCAAAAACTGTTTTTACTTACTGCCAGGTTATTTTTTGGCTGTTGAGATGGCTCCTGTTGAGAACACAGAACAATGATTACTGTCAGAAAGGCTTCACTTGGTCCAATTCCAATTTGGCTAATGAACAGCGTTGCAGTAATGTCTGTTTTTGTCAATTAGCCTACAAGCCGAGGCTAGACCTATGACTTATGTACTTAACCGTCCGGCAAGTTTTGCTTAGCCATCTCCCTCCCCCTGTTAATTGAGGCAGCCTTGCCCTTTTTGATGATAACTCCTAAAGGCTCCCAATGTATCCAGAACTCTTCCATAAAATTGGTGTTTAACACATCTCTGTTCCATAGTGTTCTTTGTCTCCACACACACAAGACGGCAGACAGCCATAGACAGTTGAATAAGGAGAAACATTGTATTCTTAGAGGAACGTGACTCAAATATGAAAACTTTTCATGTTTCCATTTCTGTAAGTACCTTCTCTCCCGGATGCAAATTGCACATCTGAAGACGTTTATTTAACCCAAACAAATTGCAACTTTATCTAAGTTTATATTATAGACACACAGCAGGATATGTAATGAGATATAAACTAACTTGGAGGGTAAAATACAGTTTGTATGAAAAGGTTCCAGTGAGGTAGGAGAGAAAAGTGTAAAATGCCCTGTTATCAGGCTATCTGGTTTCATGACCCTTGACTTGCAAATGTAAATACACAGAATGTGTGTCTATACTCTACAATGGAAAAAGATCAGTGTGCATTGGACTGGTCATCAGTAACATTATTCAGGGGGTTTGTTTAGGACAATTAATTATTGAAATAGCTTCTGACTATTTCACTATCCAAACAAGTAAATTGTTTTCTATGATACTTGAAGTGTAAGAGGAATTCCATCAAATGTACAAGCCCAACTAAGTAGGCCTTATTGGTGTGTTATTTAGGATAAAAACTATTTCTGGCCTTCCAATGTTAGGATCATATACCCTTAGATCCTTACCTTCATATTTTATAGGAATCTGTATCTTGTATCTCATATATTTTATATTTTCTATATTTTAAATTGTTACTCTGGGTGCTGTAATGTACCCTGCTGCTGTCGCAAACTACAAGTTCCCCACCTTTTTTTGTCTTCCAATGTCAGGATCATATCCCCTATTGTAACGTCAATGTAAAAAAAGCGATAAAGCACAATATTAAACTTAAGAAACAAGTTGAGATACGATTTGAATTCTTAGTACAATCCCGAAAATTACACATACTCATGAGCACAATGGACATCTAATGCTGAAAATAACACTGCTGTTAACACTGCAATGTCAAAAATAAAATGCGGTTTGTCTGTAACTTCTGTCTTATGTTTACAAGTACTATGGAAACACACTTTACCAAATGTAGGTGAGCTGTCACAAAACAAATAACCAAGATAGAGAAGGTATTTCAGACAACTTTATTTGTATATCCCTTTTCAAATCAGTTTTACAAAAGTCTTTACATTGACCAACAAATGTAACACACCCCAGTGGTAATGAAGTATCGACGTGAAGCAATTCATATTCATTAAGCAGGTACTTTTAACCAAACAACAACTAGTGTATGTAAAACCCCCCAGCAGAAAGCAAGTTCATAGAAAAACAGTTCTTCAATATAGTCAGAGTAAATAAAAATAGATTCAACATAATCGGTCAGTATTGCCTTTAGTATGGTCTAATAAAACCATCTGACAGCTTTCCCTCTATCTTTACAGGGGTAGAGTATTGCTTCCTGCTTGTGTTCAGTCATGTTGGACTGTAGATCTGGTGTTACTGCATGTGCTGTCCCAGTAGTTGTAGGCCAGTAGTTCTTCCAGCTGTGGTTCATACAGAAGTTCTCTCAGGTGGTGACTGCTGGGACAGCTTGGCCCCAGACATCACTGCTTTGGATGTTTTCTGTTGTGGATACGCAGATGACTCTTCAGATTGCCATTTGTTTTACTGGAGTAGTCACAGTTTGGGCAGTTGTAGGGCTTCTCTCCTGTGTGGATCCTGCGGTGAGCTGTGAAATGGCCAGTCTGGCTAAAGGTTTTACCACAGAGGTCACACCTGTAGGGCTTCTCTCCAGTGTGGATTCTGCGGTGAACGTTGAGAGTACCAGCCTCGCTAAAGGTTTTACCACAGAGGTCACAGCTATAGGGCTTCTCTCCAGTGTGGATCCTGCGGTGAGCTGTGAAATTGCCAGCCTGGCTAAAGGTTTTACCACAGAGGTCACAGCTGTAGGGTTTTTCGCCAGTGTGGATCCTGCGGTGAACGTTGACAATCCCAGCATTGCTAAAAGTTTTACCACAGAGCTCACAGCTGTGGGTCTTCTGTCCAGTGTGGATCCTGCTGTGTTTCTTCAAAGCACCTGAGGTAGAGAAGGCTTTATCACAGCTTTCACAGCTGTGGGGCTTTTCCCCAGTGTGGATCATGCTGTGCACTCTGAAATTAGAAGCACTGCTAAAGGTTTTATCACAGAGGTCACAGGTGTAGGGTTTTTCCTTAGTATGGATCCAGCTGTGAACTCTGAAACTCTCAAGCCGTCCAAAGGCTGTACCACAGATGTCACAGCT
Organism: Hypomesus nipponensis; assembly: GCF_054491055.1. NCBI lineage: Eukaryota > Metazoa > Chordata > Actinopteri > Osmeriformes > Osmeridae > Hypomesus > Hypomesus nipponensis. The sequence goes on along the minus strand of NC_140388.1, from coordinate 4,742,476 downwards.
GTAGGGCTTCTCTCCAGTGTGGATCCTGCAGTGAATGTTGAGAGTACCAGCCTGGCTGAAGGTTTTACCACAGAGGTCACAGCTGTAGGGCTTCTCTCCAGTGTGGATCCTGCGGTGAAGGTTGAGAGTACTAGCCAGGCTAAAGGTTTTACCACAGAGGTCACAGCTGTAGGGCTTCTCTCCAGTGTGGATCCTGCGGTGAAGGTTGAGAGTACTAGCCAGGCTAAAGGTTTTACCACAGAGGTCACAGCGGTAGGGCTTCTCTCCAGTGTGAATCCTGCAGTGAATGTTGAGAGTACCAGCCTCCCTAAAGGTTTTACCACAGAGGTCACAGCTGTAGGGCTTCTCACCAGTGTGGATCATCATGTGCTTCTTGAGGCTACTGGATGAGGAAAGGCTCTTCCCACAGGTGTCACAGGGATGTGTCTCCATAACTCTGGCCTCTCTTTGTTCTGTCTGGTCTCACGATCCTGTCTTGGATCAAGCTCTAGAAGCTTGTTTCTCTCTGGTTAATGCTCTTTCTGGTTGATCCTCTCTCTAGGAACTGCTATCTCTGGTTGAGTCTCTCTCTGTAGTCTCTCTGGTTGAGTCTTTCTGGAGCCATAAGATGTCTTCTCTGTCTCCTCCCACAATCAAGTATGGTTGGCCAATGGGGGATCTGGAGGAAACAGCTACAAGTTCATGACAACTCAGATTTTGCATATAAAGGAAATCCTTTTTCTGTCTTAATGGCCTCTCTGCATATGAAATGGTGATCATTTTGTGAGAGGTGTATATTACTCAGGTTTATTTTGTCTGCAGAAACATGTAACACTGTGACAAAAACGTAATCTCTGGCAGATAACTCCTCCTTCTAATAATTTCATTTTCTTCACAATAATATCATAGGATTAGTTATTACACAAGCATTTCATGCAAATTTAAAAAATGTGTTCGATTTTGGATTGAAATTGTAAAGTTTTGAATCCAATAATAATATTCTCTTTGCGTGTCTCATTTTCTATTTAAAAACAGAGAATTACAACCTAGAAAATAATTTACATAAGGTTTTTTAGAACTCAACGTATATTGACTCCACTGCAGCAATACAGAACATCTTTATGTTGCTCACAAGAGCGGTAAAATAAAATGTCCTAGGGAGCCATGTTTACCACTCTGGAACCCACAGCAACCTCACTATTTGAAATACGCACGAACATAATAGTCTCAGAACTGCCAACTCTTCCTGGCCCCTGTCTGCTTTGAGTCCTAACTCTTTATTCTCGCCTGTTGAACTCCCTGAAGCCGGTGGGAGAACAGATCAACTGAGGATGCCACTGCCATTGTGCTCCACACACTACTGGAGCACCTTGAGCAGAAGAACACCTATGCACGGCTCCTCTTTGTGGACTACTCTTCGGCTTTGAACACCATCCGGACAAAAACCACTGATGGCAAACTTTTAAAACTGTGCCATCAGCAGCGTTTTAACTAATGGTTTCTTAGTGTGGTTTTACAGCTGCACTAAGGCTGAACAGCAGGCACTCCAACGGGTGGTAAAAACTGCGGGGAGAATCATTGGGACGACTCTCCCCGAGATCAGTACCATCTACGCCACCCGCTGTCTGAGGAGAGTGCACAACATCCTGCAGGACCGTCACCACCCAGCTCACCATCTGTTCCACCTGCTGCCCTCAGGTAGAAGGTACAGGTCCATACGGGCCAGAACATCCAGACTGACCAACAGTCTGTACCCACAGGCTGTGAGGCTTCTGAACAGTTTTGTATTGTTGCACAAATGACAAAATACTCCACATCTCTTGACTGTTCCCGCCGTTGTTATGTTCTGCTAGGTCGTCCATGTTGTTAAAGCCCTTCAAAATGCTGCTAATACTGAATGTTGTTATTGTTACTGTTATGTGTATTGATTGTGCTAAGGTTTACACAAGGGTTATTTATGAGAAGTTTATTGGGAGGATATTGCACTTTGTATTACACTTTTATGTCAAACTATGCAGTCTTTGAATGCTATAAACAGAATTTCATTGTTTTCTATGACAATGACAAATAAATATTGAATTGAATTTATGGTTGTTTTATGATACCTAGCTAAGAGCCAGAGGGTTTTAGCTGGGTCTGGGGGATGGGTGAAGCATCTTACATGGCCTTCGGTCCCCTAGTCAGTGTAAGGGGCTATTGAGGCAGTTTCTATGAACTCTCCCCAGAGTTGCCAGTAGATGAGATGGCAAAGTCGACTTCAATGGAACAAGTGAATAACCAGGACTTGGCGGGTGCTGTACAGTTTGTGTTTTAAATGTAATAAGAAGTTTATGAAGTGTATTGGTCTACCCACCTTTCCTACCCCCTCACCTTTCACGACTGACCCAACTAAATGTCTAAACTCTTTCTCTCCCCTGTCCGAGTCAGAGCTCTCTGACCTCATTCTCTCTCATCGCCCCACCTCCTGCCCCCTTGATCCTGTTCCCTCCCCTCTCTTTCAAACTATCTCCCCCTCTATCATAACTTTTCTGCTCCATGTCCTAAACTCCTCTCTTACCTCTGGCACCTTCCCCTCTGCCTTCAAACAGGCCAGAGTTGTTCCTCTACTCAAAAAACCCTCCCTTAACCCTGCCGTCCTCCAGAACTACAGACCGGTATCACTGCTACCCTTCTTTTCTAAAACAATTGAACGTGCTGTATCTAACCAACTGTCTAACTTTCTCTCTCAGAACAACCTGCTTGACCCCAACCAATCGGGCTTCAAGACCGGCCACTCCACAGAGACTGCCCTCCTTTCAGTCACCACTGCCCTCCAGTCTGCCAGAGCGGCTTCGAGGTCATCCGTCATCATTCTGCTGGACCTTTCTGCAGCGTTTGACACGGTTAACCACCAGATCCTGCTCTACAGACTTGGAGAGATGGGCATCACTGGCACTGCACTCCAGTGGATCTCATCCTACCTCTCGGGAAGATCCTACCAGGTCTCCTGGGGAGGCAAACTGTCAGACCCCTGCCAGCTCTCCACCGGTGTCCCACAGGGCTCCGTCCTTGGACCCCTCCTCTTCTCTCTGTACACCACCTCACTTGGACCAATCATCACCTCCCATGGCTTCTCCTACCACTGCTACGCTGACGACACCCAGCTGTACCTGTCGTTCCCCCCGACCGATCCGGGGATCTCTGCTAGGATTGAGGCCTGCCTCGCAGACATCTCCGCCTGGATGACCGAGCACCACCTCCAGCTGAACCTCGCCAAAACAGAACTTCTCATCATCCCGGCTAAACCCTCCATCTCCCACGACCTGTCAATCACCCTGGGATCTGCGACGGTGACCTCCTCATCCTCTGCCAGGAACCTTGGGGTTACAATGGATGACGAGCTCTCCTTCACGGCCCACATCGCCGCAGTCTCCCGGTCTTGTAGATTCACCCTCTACAACATCCGAAAGATCAGGAGATACCTGTCTGAGCACTCCACCCAGCTGCTAGTCCAAGCACTGGTCCTCTCCAAGTTGGACTACTGCAACTCGCTGCTCGCTGGTCTCCCAGCATGTGCAACCCGCCCTCTTCAGAGGATTCAGAATGCAGCGGCCCGCCTGGTCTACAATCTACCCAGACGCTCCCATGTTACCCCGCTCCTCATCTCCCTCCACTGGCTACCCATCAACGCCCGTATCAGATTCAAGACCCTGGTACTGACCTTCCGAGCAGTGAACGGGACTGCACCCATCTACATCAAGTCTCTCCTGCAACCTTACACCCCCACCCGTCACCTACGGTCTTCTTCAGACAACCGCCTGGTGGTCCCACCGCTCAAGACTGCCCGGTCCCAACACAAGCTCTTCTCCTGCCTGGCACCCCAATGGTGGAACCAGCTCCCCACCTCCATCAGGGACACTGACTGTCTCCCCACCTTCAAGAAAAGGCTCAAGACGCACTTGTTCCGGGAGTACAACGGCACTTAAGAATGCTTGGCTGGATTTGTTAGTCTCCTCCAGGATCACTACGACTCTTATTGAGTGACTTGTTGCTATTGTAGGTTAGATATAACGAAGTTAAGTCTTGTACTTGCTGTGTAATATTTTACTGTTGATTGTTCTTTTACAGGTGCAGTCCTGCACTTTTGTGGTTCATGTTGTTTTATTTGTAACTTGTATAACTACATGCTCTTATGGGTCTTCCCTTTTGGCACTTGTTTAGCTTTTTCACAATGTATGCTTCATGTTTTGGCTGCTTGCAATGTTTGGGACTATCTCGTTGTTATGTTCAGTGACCTATGCTCTTTTGTAAAGCTCTCTCTTGGAAGTCGCTTTGGATAAAAGCGTCTGCTAAATGAATAAATGTAAATGTAAATGTAACACAGAATGATTTAAGGTAAGCTACTCTCTCCGCGTGGCTGTGGACATTTTAGAGTTCAATTTAACGAGTGATGTTCATGAAGTAGGATAATATCACTTTTCGCGTCTCTGATGCTTTTGTGTGACCATATTAGGTAGGTTCAAGTCTGCTGGTACAGTACATAATGCGCGGTGACATGTAACATCAGTGCATCCTCCCCTCTTTTCCAGCAAAGCATTCTTACTGTCACTCTAGGTGAAATGTATTAGCCTTTGTCACAGCTTTAATGGAAACTGTTGCACTTTACCAAAACTGTTCCTCTGTTGTGTGTTTGCAGCTAATATGACCTTCAAAGGGAGTGGGAGGTGTAATTATATTGTAAAAAATGGTTCATGTACCCTATGTGTCAGCTTAGATAACAAGATCTCTTTAAGTACATGGAAATGTTGCTACTTACTGAAATGATTGTCTAGATTGTATTAAACGACGTCACCTATTTCTTCGTCTAACAGTATGCACCCCTGGAGAAGTCTGTTCTTGCTCTGAGGAATATGGCCAGGCCCTTTCTTGTGTGTGTCTCCAAGATGTGTGTCTACAGCCACCCATAGACAGTTGATTAAGGTGACATTTTGTATTCTTAGAGGAACTTGACTCAAATATGAAAACTTTCATAGTTTCCACTTCTTTGTGAGTCATTTCTCTCCTGGATGCAAATTGCACATCTGAAAAAGTTCATTGAAGCCAAACAACGTGGAACTTTATCTAAGTTTATATTATAGACACACGGCAGGTTATGCAATAGTGTAAAGAGATCACATCTGAACTAACTTGGAGGGTAAAATACAGTTTGTAGGAGAACATCCCAGTGAGGTAGGAGATAATTATGTAAACTGCCCTGTTATATGGCTATCATCTGGTAAATGAGACAAGTAACTCCTTTGTTTTACAACCATTCAGCCTCAGGACCCTTGACGTGCAAATGTAAATACAGAAAATGTGTGTCCATACTCTACAATAGATGAAGATCAGTGTGCATTGGACTGGTCATCAGCAACATTCTTCAGGATGTTTGTTTAGGACAAGTAATTATTGAAATAACCTCTGACTATATTGGTATCCAATCAAGCAAATTGTTTTGTATGATACTCAAAGTGTAAAGGTGAACTCCTTCACATCTTCAAGCCCATATAAGTAAGTCTAAATGGTGTGTTATTTGGAACAACCTGTTTTGGTCTTCCAATCAGGATCCTATCCACTATTGTGACGTAAATGTACAAAACGATAACGTACAGTATTAAACTTAAGAAACAAGTTTGTTGAGAAACGTTTTGAATTATTATAACAATCCTGAATATGACACATACTCATGAGCACAATAGACATCTAATGCTGAGAATAACACTACTTCTGTAAACATGTCAATATGTAAAAAATGCAGTGAAATACAGTTTGTCAGTAACATCTGTCCTATGTTCACAAGTAGTTTGGAAACACGCTTCACCCTATTTAGGTGAACTGTCACAAAACAAATCAGCAAAGACAGAGAAGGTATTTCAGACAATGTTATTTGTAAATCACTTTTCAAATGAGTTTGACAAAAGGCTTTACACCTACCAACAAAGCTAACAGACTGAAACCAAGTGATTATGTATCAACGTGAACGCAATGAATATAAATTTAGTAGGCCATTTTATCCAAAGCAACAACTATAGTGTATGTAGAAAGAACAGCAGAAATAATGTTCATAAAACAACAGGACTTCAATATAGTTTGAGTAAATATAGACAGAACATAAGTCAGTACTGTCTGAAATATATTCAGGATGTTCCTAAAAAACCATAGCAAATGATCACTTGATGAGAGACAAAGTAACCCTCGACATCAGAACCACCAAGTCTATTATCACAGGAAACGCTAACACATTCTTATTTTTGTCAATATTTTTTGCGTTCTGAACAACTCACATGCCCCTAAACAACTTTACTATACCACATCCTTTTAAACAACAACAGAATATTCCATGTGCTTGAATTCAAAATACTTCAGAACAGGAAGGTGTTAGCCAGAATTGACCAGGTTTCTGCCAAGTCTGACAACTTTCCCTCTATTGTTCCTGTTTGTGTGCAGTCATGTTGGACTGTAGATCTGGTGTTACTGCATGTGCTGTCTCAGTTGATGTAGGCCAGTAGTTCTTCCAGATGTGGGTTATACAGAAGTTCTCTCAGGTGGTGACTGCTGGGACAGCTTGGCCTCAGACATCACTGCTTTGGGTTTTTTCTATTGTGGATACGCAGGTGACTCTTCAGATTGCCATTTGTTTTACCTGAGTAGTCAGAGTACGGGCAGCTGTAGGGCTTCTCTCCAGTGTGTATACTGCAGTGAAGGTTGAGACTACCAGCCCGGCTAAAGGTTTTACCACAGAAGTCACAGCTGTAGGGTTTCTCTCCAGTGGGATCCTTCAGTGCGCTGTGAAATGGCCAGCCTGGGTAAAGGTTTTACCACAGAGGTCACAGCTGTAGGGCTTCTCTCATGTGTGTATCCTGCTGTGAGCTGGGAACTGGCCAGCCTGTCTAAAGGTTTTACCACAGAGGTCACAGCTGTAGGGCTTCTCTCCAGTGTGGATCCTGCGGTGAACGTTGAAAGTACCTGCCTCGCTAAAAGTTTTACCACAGAGGTCACAGCTGTAGGGTTTTTCTTCAGTGTGGATGCTGTGATGAACTTTGAGAATACCAGCACGGCTAAAGGTTTTACCACAGAGCTCACAGCTCTAGGGCTTCTCTCCAGTGTGGATCCTGCAGTGAATGTTGAGAGTACCAGCCTTGCTAAAGGTTTTACCACAAAGGTCACAGGGCTTCTCTCCAGTGTGGATCCTGCTGTGTTTCTTCAACCCATCTGAGGTGGAGAAGGCTTTATCACAACATTCACAACTGTAGGGCTTCTCTCTAGTGTGGATCCTGCGGTGAGCTGTGAAATGGTAAGCCTGTCTAAATGTTTTACCACAGAGGTCACAGCTGTGGGGCTTTCTCTCCAGTGTGAATCATCATGTGCTTCTTGAGGCTACTGGATGAGGAAATGCTCTTCACAGTGATGTGTCTCCTTAACTCTGGTTTTACTTTGTTTTCTATTTGGTCTCTCTGGATCCTGTCTTGGATCCAGTCACTAGAAGCTTATTTCTGCTGTGGTTACTGCTCTTTCTGGTTGGTTTTCTTAATGTCCACTCTGCATATGTAATGGTGGTGATTTGGTGAGAGGTGTATGTTACTCAGGTTTATTTTGTATGCAGAAACATGTAACACTGTGATAAACACATAATCTCTGGCATACAACTAGTCTTCATTGTAATTTAATTTTCTTTAAAAATAATAACATAGGATAAGTTACTTCGCAATAAAATTTAATGCAAATTATCAATACACTTTTTATTTTGAGACTTTGGATATTGATTGCAACATTTTCAATCCAACATTATATATTGCGTTTCTCATTTTCTCCAAAAAAGGGAGAATTACAACGTAGAAAGGTTTTTGAGCTCTCAGCTTAGTGACTCCACTGCCGCAATACAAAACACAGCAAACTATATTTACGCTGCCCACAGGAGTGGTAAAATAAAAGTTCACAAAACAGTATACCATGAGACACACAACACACATTACTAATCTGAAATATTACCGTATCGGTTCCCACCTCTGTAGACTGCAACCCTTGATCTACCTGACTCACTCCTTATTCTGTAATTATATTGTTAACGTAATTTTCCGAAAAACAATATCCACCCTTTTTTTCATGCACGCATCAAGTTTGTACAAATTGCACATCTGAAGACGTTCATTAAACCCAAACAAAGCGGAACTTTATCTAAGTTTATATTGCAGACACATGTTATGCAATAGTATAATGATCTCAAATCTAAACTAACTTGGAGAGAAAAATACAGTTTGTATGAGAATATTCCAGTGAGGTAGGAGAGATATGTGGAAACTGCCCCGTTATCAGGCAATCATCTTTATTGTATTTTGTTGTACATTCTCTACATTTTCTTTTTGTTCATTTTGTTTAAATGATCACTGTTTGCACCTGCCCACCGAAGTAAACTCCACTCACATTTGGTCACAAATGTGACCACTCACTTGGCGATTAAACTCAATTCTTATTCTGATCTGGTAAATAGGAATATCAACCCTTTGTTTTACAACCATTCAGTCTCATGACCCTTGACTTGCGAATGTAAATACAGAGAATGTGTGACCATACTATACAATGGATCAGGGTCATCAGCAACATTATTCAGGATGGTTTGTTTTGGACAGTATTGATATAGTGTCTGACTATTTTGCTATCCAATTGAGCAAATCTTTTTCTATAATACTTGTATGGGTGAATGTATTCACAGTAAAGGCCCATCTAAGTAATCCTAAATGGTCGGTAATTTTGAATAAAATTGGCCTCCAATGTTAAGATTCTATCCACTATGTACATAGTGTATGTAACGTAAATTTACAAAGCGATAGAGCACAGTATTAAACTTAAGAAACAAGTTAGTTAACATACAATTTGAATTATTATTACAATCCTGAATATTACACATACTCATGAGCACAATGGACATCAAATGCTGAGAATAACAGACTTCTTTAAACATATAAAAATGCAGAGTCCCCAATGTGCTGAGACCAAGGTGCAATCTGTTTTATATTTGAGATTCAACATACATTCATATTTGAACCTCTGTTCAGGCTCTGTGTCAAATTTGGCGACCGTGGTAAAAGAGACTGAATGTCGAAAAACCTAACAAACATTGAAACACAATTTTCAGTGTTTCTTCAATATCTTTGTCAAAATCGACCATACAAACTTCAAACTTGTTTCACATTCTTCTACTATTAGCTGACCAAGTTGTCCAAACTTCGGGTTTGTTTTGTTTATTATTGATTAACCAATAGCTAATAAATCAGTGAAAACATACATGTTGATTTGTGTTTCCTCAATATCTTTGATTTAAGGCTTTAATGTTCCATAATAATGTAGCCTAATGTTTTTGAGTTAAAACGTATTAATTTGGGGGCATTCCAAATAAACATTGATTCCAAATAAACCTTGATTACAGTTTTTCACAATTGTTAACACACGTTTCTCACAACAATAACGTCTTTCTCAAAACTGCAAACACAAAACTGCAAACCTCACGCACAACGTGCTAAACCTGACACTCCCTTTGCAAGAGGACTCTTTGCCATCAAATATCTCACCTGTTCACAAAATGGAACTTGTGTTCTCATTTGGTACACAAAGCCATATTTTCAAATGAAACACACACACCATTCATAACAGTACACACAAAAAGAATTTGCTGCACACTACCAAGCATTCACACCACACAGTAGTGCAAAATTGAAAACACAATTCTCAAAATGGAACACACCATATGAATGACTGACTCTGGAGAATGAGCCATTTCAACTTTTGTAAAATGTCTCAGTGTAGGCCACATTTTTTCATAGTCAAACATAAAACAGCACACATATGCAGCAAAAAAAGTTTTATTTTTTGAACAGTACAGTACAGTCAGCGGGCCTGCTCAACCCATTGCAGCACACAAAGTGATGTTCCCACCACCCTCAGCGGGGACCTCAACAATGGTGTACTAGCCAATGACATTTCTGCCCAGGCGCCTCCTTTTCACCAGGTTGAATCCAACCTCATCAATGAATATGTATTCATATAGATCATTAGCTGTGTCATGATCCTGGATCTGCTGGAACAGACAGCATGATAATGCAAGTTACTGTATAGTATGGACACAGATGGGTCAACACAGTGGGGTACAGTGAGACACATTACAGGTGCAATACATGTGTGTGTCAGTGCTGAACGTATGGGACTTACAAACTCTTGCTGTAACTCCTTGATGTGTTCCGGTCGAATGGGACCCTGTACACTTGTTTCATCCGCAAGGCATTCCTGCGGAGAACATAGTACAGTGTAGAGAGGGTAACGGTCTGGATGTTTCTGAATGTGGCATGGTCGTGGTTCTCTTTCAGTCCTGCAAAATACAAATACAGTGAGCACACTGTATTCTATTGATATGCAATATTTCAGTACACAAGGCAAATATAGTTCATACCTGTTCTTCATTCTAAAGTTTCTAATGATGGCAGCAACTGTGAAGCGGTTGAGATTTGGTTGGACCTTCTGGCCAGCCTTCCTCATGCTCAAACCATGGTTGAGCACATGGTCAACCACAGTGGCACGAATCTCATTAGAGATCACCGTTCTCCTTCTTCTTTCTCCTCCACCTCATTCTGCTTCTCCTCTTCCTCCTCCTTGTTATCCTCTTCCTTTGTCCTCTTCCTTGTCCCCTTCCTTGTTCCTTTCCTTGTCCTCTTCCTTTTCCTCTTCCTTGTCCTCCTCCTCCTCTCACTGTTACACCCCTCCTTCTCTGGTTGTTGATATGTTTTAAGTTCTCCTTTGTTCACCAAACAAAACAGAGGCTCAAGGCCCGTTTTATGCTGCAGTCCTGATCGCAAATTGCTCACCAGACCTGAGTGTTTAGAGATTTGAATAGTTGTGTGTTGTAGGTTGATGCTTTGAGACTTTACTTGAGAAGTGTGTGCAATAACTGAACATTGTGTGCAGTGTTTTGACAACAAGGTGATGTGTAATTGACATCAGTGTGTAAACAAGGAAAGTCAGAGTCTAATGCAGATAAGGGAGTGTAAAGTAGTGATAAATTGGGTCGAGCAATTGGTACATGACGTTAAGGTTGTGAAAATGGTGCCAAAGTTTTACTTTTTGTGTGTTAACAATCGTGAAAAACTAACTACCAAAGTGCTGTACATGGAGTTACAGAAATAAGATCACATACAACAGCTGAGAATACAACAAGCGTTTAACACCAACAAAGACAGGATAAGAGAAACTGACAAGGTCAAATGTATAATGCAATTCATTAAAAGCTGGGGGAAATAAACACGTTCTGAAGGCCCCCTGGAGAGAGACTAGAGACAGAGATCATTCCAGAGTATAGGGGTTGCCACTGAAGAAGATGGCTTCTGTGGTTTGGTTCTAGTGTTGTGGGTTGGATCCTTGATTGTTGACAGACAGAATTCAGAGTAAAGGTGGATGGTTGTTTGTTTGAGGTCTGGTCCTCATCTACAGGGTCTCCTCAGGGATGTGTCCATTCTCCACTGATCTATATTTTATACACTGATGACTGCCAGAGCAGGAGAACAGATTGATCTTAACATTTGCAAATGACTGTTGTCAGTCTCCTCCACGCTGACTGACTGTTAGAGAGGATTTGGTCCAGTGGTGTGACCCCGCCCATCTCCCCCTGGCCTCCTCCAGGTAGATGGAGCCCAGGTGCAGGTAGATGGGATGTGCGTCTGAGGCGTCCACCACTAAGTCCAGGGTCCTCTCATAGCCCTCCAGAGCCTTCCTGTGCTCCCCAGTCTGGTAGTGCAGGTGACCGTCCAGAGCCACACGTCTGGGTCCTGCAGAGAGGGGAATCATCAGGAGAGAGACGATGTCCAAGTGGGACATTGGTTTGAATAGGATGTCTGCTGCTTGATCTTTATATGTGCATGTTTATTCTTTTGTTTGGGTTTTGTTTAGTTCTAGATATTCTACAGTTGGTTTTCTTGAATTTGATGTGTTTACTATGGAGTTTGTGTCAGTGTGTTTGTATTCATGTGTAGAGTTTTGCTATGTTTTAAATTGGATCCAGGCGATTTGTCAACACCCGGTGTAAATTGGAGCCCACCCCACAGCTGCCAGGAGATGGTGTTAAAAGGAGAGAGACGAGAAGAGACGGGGTTAACAAGGGGGAACAAGAAGACACAGAACGGAGGAGAGAGAGAGGAAGGAGGGGCTGTGCAACCAATATGGAGGAGGTGGGGGAAGGTGTGGGGGAAGGTGGGGGGGAGAGGGAGGAAAGGAACAGGAGAGAAAGAAAGAGGACAAGCCCCCGGACGGGAAACGGAGGACGGGAGGTCGAGCAAAGATCAGATCAACACCGACCAACACAGATAAGAAGAGGATAGAGACTGAAAGAGCAAGAGTGGAAGTGGTGTGAAGGAGCCCTGTGTGCAGGTGGACCGTGACTAAACACGCTCCCTTCTCTCTCAGTGCCCTCAGCGGGTCCAGGGAGGAGCAGCAGAGGCTGCAGTAGAGCAGCAGGACGGACCCTGGAACCCCCGCGGCTGCTACTCACATCCATAGAACTCTACTACTCACATCCTTAGAACTCTGCTACTCACATCCTTAGAACTCTGCTACTCACATCCATAGAACTCTGATACTCACATCATAGAACTCTGCTACTCACATCCATAGAACTCTGCTACTCACATCCATAGAACTCTGCTACTCACATCCATAGAACTCTGCTACTCACATCCATAGAACTCTGCTACTCACATCATAGAACTCTGCTACTCACATCCATAGAACTCTGCTACTCACATCCATAGAACTCTGCTACTCACATCCATAGAACTCTGCTACTCACATCCATAGAACTCTGCTACTCACATCCATAGAACTCTGCTACTCACATCATAGAACTCTGCTACTCACATCCATAGAACTCTGCTACTCACATCCATAGAACTCTGCTACTCACATCCATAGAACTCTGCTACTCACATCCATAGAACTCTGCTACTCACATCCATAGAACTCTGCTACTCACATCATAGAACTCTGCTACTCACATCCATACAACTCTGCTACTCACATCCATACAACTCTGCTACTCACATCCATACAACTCTGCCCTCTGGATTTGTTTGATTTTTTTTGAGACCATGGACTTTCATGTTCATCACGGTACCTTTTTACTTTTTATGCCTCGTTCTTACTTCATTTGATCTATTATTAATAAATCGTTGTAGTGCACCCTTTGTTGTTATACCATTCTTTATTCTTTTTTCTCGTGTTTTGACAGTGGAATTAATTTTAAATTGCTGGTATCCAAAAAACCGCACACTCAGTGTGTGACATTTACACATTTGATTTATTTGGTTAACACGTGTGGTGAATGGACATCTCCCACAACCTCCAGTGAGTCTAGGTTTACTTTTAAATGATGATTATTCATGTACACAACAAAGAGCCCATAATGATGTGTCAGTAGCTGCTCCTGGTCTGTAGGTTGTTGGAGGCTCCTGGAAGCTGTGGTTGAGCGCCTCCTGCAGGCTGAGCTGGGCACTGCTGTACTCTGCCCTCAGCAGCTGCAGCCTGGCCATGGCCCCCCTCTGGACACAGCAGCTCCTGGACCAGAGCCCGCTGAGATATCTGCACACACACACACACACACAGATAGATAATATATACACACACACACACACACAAACAGTACATACACACACATACACACATACACACCCACACACACACAACACACCATTACGTCTCATCATGTCTCTACTTTTGGTCTGTATGATATCTGTGTTTTGTTTGTTCACTCTATTCCTCTCACTCAATCTCTCAGAGTTCAATTCGCCGTCTGATTGGTCCAGTCCGGTCTCTTCCCAGGTCCAATCAACAGCCTCCCCTATCACAACCATCAGCACGACTTGCCTCCCATAGCAGCTGCACCTTTCTTCAGCCCCAGGAGAGGGAACTGATCCATGATGTGGAAAGTGCTGTTAGTATGAGGACTGTGTTTTGTGTTGACTTTGTACTTGGTAGGAGAATAGCTCGAGTTGATCTTGTTGTCTTTATGCCTGTACCCTGTATAGAGCTTTGTGTTTGTTTGTTTCCACCTTCATACAGTGGAAAGAGGATCATGAAGCTGCCCATGGGCCTGCATCCCATCACATCGTTTCTATCCTGTTGAACAACACCAGGTACGGAGCGGGGCACTTTGTGATGAGAGAGTCATTATGTGGTTAGGAATCAGAATCATAAAACACGGGACGAGATGTTCAAACTGTCCATTGTGCCAATAGATGGTATGCACTCACATGAGATTTGCCGTGATGTTGACAGAGTGGCATGGGAGCTTTATTTCTTAAACTGGGTTAAGATATCAATTTTGGGACCCATCCTCAGTAGTGTGCCTTCGAATCAGTGGGTGTTTCGGCCTTTAATCACTAAACACCCTCATCCAAGGAGGCCAGCTACAGGGTGATCAAGCCTTAGCTTGTGTCCCATGCCCAATTCAGATTTCCCACAGGACTATGCAAGGCAGGGGCGTCCTCTTGAGCCAGCCCTACAGCTGACCGCATACCTCACATGCCCTCCTCAAGTTGGAGGGATCTGACCTGGGTTCTGATGAAGTTACAGCCCAGCTTCCTTCCATTTGATCCAGATCCACTGGCTGCCTCTTTCAGCTGCTCGACAAACTGCTCTGACGGTCTGCCGCAGAGCCTGGCCATGGATTCCAAGTTCTCTCAGCAACCTGATGGTGGAAGAAGCCACCAATCCTCTGCATCCCTCTTCAACTGGCCAGACTTTAGCATTCCAGCCACGCTGAGTTGTGTCTGCTGCCAACTCTGTGGAACACAGTTTCTTACGCTCGCAGGGCTCTTCAACAGAGTTTTCCCACGGGACTGTGAGCTCTATGATGTACACGATGTGAAGGGGACCAGAGTACCATGTCTGGCCTAAGGTTGGTAGAAACAATCTCAGGTGGGAAAATGAGTTGCTGGCCAATATCGACAGCAGGGATGGAAATTAGCACCCGCCACCAGCCAAATGCGGGTGATTTTGTGTTGTGGCGGGTAAACTCGCTTCACCTACCGGCCACCGTGGCGGGTTAATAAAATTATTACACGGCTGTTCTTAATGCTGTAGAATGCCCCATTCGCTTGCATGGGGTTTCCCAACGTTTTGCAGTCAATTATTTTTCGATAACAGAGCGTTGCTATGTATAACTTACCGCTGTCAAGAGAAGTGGCCTTTTTGCCTCGGATTCACGTCTTTCGTAATACTCCGGATGTAGTTTGGTAACTTTTCAAACAAAGCGTACTCCGTTAGCGACGTCAGCTGATTTGAAGCCTAAATGTTCAAAGTCTATGAAGTTAAACGTCTTTGGCGAACTATTTCTCTGCTGATCAACACTACGAATGGGAGCATATAAATTGTAAAAAGACATACTGTCTTAACTTATTTTTTGGGGCAAGTAGCCGTGTAATAAGCGGGATAATGTATAGAAAGCCGTTGTCGTTATCGGGAAAATAAGCCCCTTCAGAGCGAAGCTACACCCCTCCGCGAAGAAGAACGCTCAGGAAAGCACCTCTGAAACTTCAGAATCAGATTCTGATGAGCAGGAGTAAATTGTACTGGGAGTGCGGGGGATTGGTGGAGGAATTTTAGTTTGTTGTTTAATCTGCCCTACTCATTTAATGAAATGTATATCAGTTCGAGGTTTGTGTATGTATAAGAGACCAGTGTTTCATTGAGACTTGAGATTAAATAAACTGGTTTTGTAGTATTAATTTTCACATGCAGTTACACATTGTCGGTTAAAAACAAGAAAGTGTCTGGTAAAAACATTGAGTGGCTGGTAGATTTTGAAATCCACCAGCCACAGTGGCCGGTGAACAAAACATTTAATTTCCATCCCTGATCGACAGGCGTCTTCCAGTCCCGGGCCATGGCTAGGTGTCCAGTGTCTGGCTTCGTAGGAGGATGCTTGGGCCTTTTCTGTCCCTCCCGGATGAATGTTGCCGTTTTAACGGGATTGCTTGTTTTTGAAGGTAATGAATTGGTTGCACTCCTCTTGGTCTCAAGTGCTGCAGCCAGGCTCTCGAGGACCTGACTGTGCCTCCAGGTGTAGCAGCCTTGTGAGAGGCTGGTCTTGCAACCTGTCATGATATGCCTGGGAGTCGCTGGAGCTGGGCAGAGGGGGCAGGTCGGGTCCTCGCCATACCATGGATGGAGGTTCTTTGGTGATGGAAGCACATCATGAACAGCTCTTCTGATGAAGCTCATGTTGCTTGCCTCCATTTGCCAAAGCTCCCTCCAGTTGATCTTTCTCCTCTCCAGGCCTTCCCACCGCGTCCATTGCCCTTGTTGAGCAGGAGAGACAGCCTTTGCACTTCTTGTAGTCTCCTCCTGTCTGCGCTCCTCCTCGACCACCAGCTTCCTGCATTCAGATGTTGTTGCCTTATGGAACGTTGGTCTGCTTGCTGCCAGGCCAAAGCCTCCTCTTCCATGCTGGATATTCCCCACAATGTCTGGGTGTCTCAGGGCTGATGTTGCTTGCTGCACAGCCTTGGATTATGTCCATTTCCGTCCAGTTTGTAGGGGAGGTGCAGCCTTGCTAATGGTCTGGTCTTTGGAGTCCTTCAATGTCATCTGAAGTCTTACTTCAGAGCACTTGTACTCCTCCATTAGACTTGTAAGAGGTAGTTCAAGGACCCCTTTGCCATAGAGGCCGATGTTACTCAGACATGGTGGGACACCCAGCCATTTCTTCAGGTATGAGGTGATGGTTCGCTCCATCTTCTCCACTGTTGTTATCGGGACCTCACAGACGGTGAGTGGCCACATTACCCGGGGGAGAAGTCCAAACTGGAGGCACCAAAGCTTGAGCTTCCCAGGCAGTAGGGTCTTGTTGACGTTCTCAAGACCATCGGCGATGTTCTGCCTTACCTGCTGCACTTGATCTTTATCCTGGAGGCTTTCGTTGCACCATCTACCCAGGCTCTGGATGGGTGGCTCAGACACCGTTGGTATGGAGTCATCTCCAATGCATCACATCTTGAAGCTGTCCCTTGACTATGGAGATGCTTCGAGATTCGCTCGGCTTGATTTTCACCCGGGCCCACTTGATGTTATCCTGCAGTTTGGCAAGTAGCCGCCTGGTGCATGCTGCAGTGGTGGTCAGTGTGGTCATGTCATCCATGTCTGCTCGGATAGGTGGGAGACGGAGCCTTTCCTTAGTTCTCCAACCACCCATCTGGATGCCCTGATGATGACTTCCATGGCCACAGTGAAGGCCAGAGGTGATATTGTACAGCCTGCCATTATGCCTACAGCCTGCCATTATGCCTACAGCCTGCCATTATGCCTACTTCCAAGTGCTGCCATGTTGTTGTGAAGTCAGGTGTTGTGAAACACAATTGCAGGTCTCGGAAATAGGCCTTTACCAGTGTAGTGATGGGTTCTGGTACGTGGAAAGAGTTGAAGGATTCCCAGAGGAGTTCATGGGGAACTGAGCCAAAGGCATTGGCCAGGTCGAGAAAGATGACATAGAGGTCTCTCTTGTCCTTCTTAGCTGTTTGGATCTGGTGCCAAATCATACTAGTATGTTCCAGGCAACCAGAGAAACCAGAAATGCCTGATCTTTGTGCAAATGTATCAATGTCCCTTTTCTTTTCCAGGTAAGTGGACAGACTCTGTGCTATTATACTGAAAAAGATCTTCCCTTCGACGTTGAGAAGGGAGATTGGTGGGAGTTGACTGATGTCTGTCGCATCCTTCTCTTTGGGGATTAGCACACCACTAGCCCTTCGCCATGCCTTTGGTATTATCTCCTTCTGCCACACTATCCTCATGAGCCTCCAGAGAAAGTGCAGAACATCCGGGGCGTTCTTTTAGAGCTTGTACGTTTTCTACTTCCTTCCATTTTGGAGGGTCAGCGTCCAGATTGAATTCTGGTGGTTGAATAGGTGGGATGTCATGTGGGATGATTATCTGCTCATGCCTTGTTGTGTCCTGGTGGACCTTTTCCACATGTTCTTCCAGGTTATAAAACTAATATCCCACCTCCATCAGACCCGCCTGCTTATATGAGCCAATAGGAAACAGGAGGAGATGAAAGTTGATCCTTAGAGCAGGAGCTGAAAAGAGACAAACACACAGGAGACACACCACACATAAGAAATGTAATTATCTATTTCATTTTATTTCATTATATAGTTGATTTGAATGAATCCACAACATATGTCTAAGACACTACAATGAGATGAATCTATATGTAATGTATGGCGCTAATGCTCACATTTCAGCAGGATATGATTATTAATATCACAGGGTTCTGTTCTGTCTATGACACCTAAACGGATGATTCAGTGTGTTTTCAAGCAGCTTTGCTTTAGATCGAGAACAGTTACTTACAAAAGGCAGCCTACAAGTATTACACAGTCTTAGACTGACATCTAGTGGACAAAAGTGGAACTCCCGAAGCTGATTTCTGATTGGGTTGGTTAGTGCTGACAACATTAGCATGACGACCATCTCCACAGCAATATCAGGTTGTTGTTGAACCCATTCAGTTGAGGCTGCACTGCCTGGTGTGGTGGGTGTGACTGTGGCCAGCTCAGGGCCCAGCCCTCCCTTAGAGTCCTCCACAGACCTGCTTCCCTGGCTGCTCTGAGAGACACTCACCTCTCTCCCATTGTCTCTCTCTCCATCCCTCTCTCCATCTGAGAGACACTCACCTCTCTCACACTGTATCTCTCTCCATCCCTCTCTCCATCTGAGAGACACTCACCTCTCTCTCACTGTCTCTCTCTCCATCCCTCTCTCCATCTGAGAGACACTCACCTCTCTCCCACTGTCTCTCTCTCCATCCCTCTCTCCATCTGAGAGACACTCACCTCTCTCCCACTGTCTCTCTCTCCATCCCTCTCTCCATCTGAGAGACACTCACCTCTCTCCCACTGCCTCTCCAGTGTCTGGTGAAGACGTATTAGATAGTACCCAATTGCTGTGAAAGTACCAAGTCAATGAAGTGAATCAACAAGCAACAAATTCAAGACAAAATCAACGTATTTATTATAGATCTATAAGGTGCAGGGTGTCTGATACACTCAAGTTGATTATCTCAGAAGACTGGACCATGAATACAGGAATCAGGGCAGTTAAATAGTATCACAATATGGGGGTTTTACTCTAGCAAGAAACGTCAGGGGGGATAATTAACAGCCTTTGCAAGCACAGAAAAAGGCCGCTGCATGCTAGATAGCTTGTGTTGAGGTCTTTAGATAGGGCTCCTAGAAATGGCCTTGACGCTCCTCCTATTTTCCTCGTTCATAGTTGCATGGCATTATACACTTTGGGAATAGTGTGACCTCTGACCTACACTAGTGTCACAGGAATTTCCTAGTCGCACCTTAGAAAGAACTAACTTAAGGCTGTGCAGGCATAAGCAAACAGCAGTTTATCAATGATACAAGCAACATCATTCATAGATTAGGCATATTTCTCTCCTGGACATAACCAAGGGTTATGTTCTCATGAGCTTAATATAGCAGGGTATTGATCAAACATTGTTTAATATATTTAGAGCATTCCAAACAGTATACAAGTAATAAAGTCATCATTAGTTCTTGTTAATTGATCAGTGGTTAAGGACAGACCTCTTCATTCCCCTCTTCGAGGTCTCTGGACCTCCACAAACAAGGAGTCTCTTTGTGTCAGTATTGGCAGATCAATTTAACGAGTCCCCTCTTCTTTTGGCTCTCGACGAAGGCGGTCGCATTTTTCTCTCCCTCCCCTACCCTTGACCTTCCCTGCTTGGCTTCTATCGTATTGTCTTGTCCTGTATACGAGAGACTCTCTCTGCATCACTCTCCGAAGCAAGAAGGATGGAATTGATTAGCTGGTCTCTAAATGCAATTTACACCATCTTCTCGAAGAGAAGCTTGGGTTCGGGGGAACCTAATTGCCCTGACGGGACGTTTGCAGCTGGCTCAATGGACCCAGGCCTTGGCCAAGGCCATTGCTGGAACAACAACTCCCCTGGAGAGCAATGCAGTGAGACTCTCTGTAGTCTCCTCCCTTCCCCCTCCCACAGACACCTGTGGATTGTGTCTCTGTCTTGGGTCATGACCAAGGATGTCTCCATGTCAATACTATCTGCGAACTGAGAATCTGACTGATTGGGGCCTAGGCGAAGGCGCCAACCCAGGCATACTCATAGACTATCTTAGACGTACTACAGATATGGCATCACCCCCCCCACCCCCATCCAACGCCTTCACCTGCTTGTTTCCCCTGGGTGGCTGGCGGGTCTGTGTCCAGAGCCTACCATGGCTGCAGGTCCAGATGCTGCTTGTCTACCCCAACCTCCTCCCCGTTGCATGTGTTGATGTGTTTCTGTAATGTTGTACAACTTATGTGCTGAGGTGTTTTTTTCCTGTTCCCACACTGTACTCCTCTGGGAGCATAGTCTGGGGGTTGCCTTTTTCCTCCCCTCCCCAGGGGCGGTTTTAGGCACGGGCAGACCGGGCATCATTTTTTCATGTCACGTGGGGGGCGCACGAGCATTTAAAAAAAAGAAATATCTCCGCGGTTTTGTCTTATCGATCATTTAAGTTAGTGGGCAATTGACATATTGGCAGCCAGGTTGTACCGGTGCTCGTTCTGGGGGCGCTGTCGGGGGGCGGCCGACGGGATAGGGGGCGGCACACGATTTCTTCCTCCCTGGGCGGGGGGGGGGGGGGGGGGGGTGCAAGTGATTAACTCGCCCTGGGCGCACAATGTGCCAGAGCCGCCACTGCCCCTCCCCTCCCCTCTCCTCATGTTATGCTGAAACCTTCTAGATGGCGCCGATAATGGCTGCCTCGGTAGGCACCTTCCTGCCAAAGTTAATTCCTTGTCTGTGCAAACTTTCATGGCGAATAAAACCCATTCTGATTCTGATTCTGATGGCATGACTGCGAATCAGCCAATCGGAACGCTTGTCCTGTCGTTGCCTTTAAATAATAGCCAGTAACGTCTCGTAGTACATGCAATACATGCAGTATCGTGATATATACCGTAACCGTGATATACAATTACGCATACCGTGATAGAAGATTTTGGCCATATCGCCCAAATGATGTTGTGTCCCTGGGCAAGGCACTTCACCCTACTTGCCTCGGGGGGAATGTCCCTGTACTTACTGTAAGTCGCTCTGGATAAGAGCGTCTGCTAAATGTAAATGTAAGCCACTATTTAGTTCATCACATTCAGTGGAACTGAGATCAAACAAAACAAACATTCAACACACACCAGTATTTACAAACACTCCGGGATATCAATTACAACTGCATACAGTTCAATCTTCAATGACATCTATGTGAGCACAGTGTGTGATAGTGTGTGTGGTCTATTCTACCTCACACAGGGACACTGAGGAGTCATAGTTATAAGCACAGAACCCAGGATAGAGGGGCTCAGTGAATGTGCTGTGGAATGTGTGCAGGTGGGTCAGTGTGTCAGAGGAGACTGTGTAGAAGGACAGAGTGCCGGCTGGCCAGTCCAGATACACTCCTACTCTGAGGGAGCTGGAGGGGGGGGCAGGTATGACAGTGCTCTTCTTATTGTGACAGGCAGAGTAACTGTTATCATGACACTCCAGACTCCAGGACTTGTTATTGTATCCAAGCACACAGTCATCACCCCCTCCTCTCCTCCTGATTCCTTTATATGTCACTGCTATATCAACCCTTCCTCCTCCACTCCACTCTGCCTCCCAGTAACAGCGCCCAGACAGACCCTCTCTACACAGCACCTGTGGACGATAGTCAAATCTCTCTGGGTGATCAGGATACGGCTGCTGGTCTCTCCTACATGTCACCTTTCTGTTCTCCTCAGACAGAGAGAGGCGTCTCCGTGCTGTGTTTGGGTCCAGTGTGAGCTCACAGGCATCTGATGGGGGAGACCAAGACACAATATATTACTGATCATCATCATTCACATTAGAATGTCTCCCTCTTCCTGCCCTCCCCCTTTCATCCCCCCCCCCCCCCCACCTCCCTTATCTACTCCTGTACTACGGTACTTAGGGATGATTTGCTGGACCTGATGTGAGTTTCCTCCAGGAACACAATGGGCCTCATTCTCGAACATTTTCTGAAGTTTCTTCTGAAATGTTTCTTACGGGCTTCGGAATAACAACGTAAGAAAAAGACATCCGCCAAATTCATGAACGCTTGAAAATGTGTTCCTACGCAGCAGACGTTTTCTGATCTGTGCTCCCCGGGAAGAGTTTTCTTAAGTTGAAAGCGCGTCCTCGTGCTCCTGAATTTGCATACATACACGCCCCGACAGCTCCTCATAAGGGCACGCAACAGCAGTGACGTGTGCAGTCAGAATCGACACAATTAGGAAAGCAACAGGAACACACGTTATGTCCATGCGAAAAGCAATTGTGCCATATTGTATGCCTAGGGTGCACACTCGTCCCTTTAAATAGGTCGAGTGGTCAGTGATAATTGGATGGCCTGCTTGAATTTATATGATGTTGAAGTTCAAGTGCAAGTTAACGGTTTTATTTGTCACATACAACATCATACCAGTAAGATGAGCAGTGGAATTGTTCTCCACTAAACCTAACTGTTTGCACACTCACTAAGCAAGGTAAATTATTATAATTCTGGTGTTTTTTGCCTGTTCCCACACTGTACTCCTCTAGGAGGATAGTCTGGGGGTTGCCTTTTTTTCTCCTCTCTCTCCTCATGTTATGCTGAAAATGTCTTCCTGTCCTGTCTACCCCCTTGTCATGTTTGTGTATTAGAAACTGCAAGTGACAGCTCGGATCTAAGACGGATTCGAGAGACCGCAGATAGAGTGCGGCTAGTTAGATCAACACTTGTATTATTGTTTTTGTTGATTTTATGTAAAGCTCTTTGAGCTGCAATTCTTGTATGAAAAGTGCTATACAAATAAAGTCTTACTTACTTACTCTCCCCCCACCCCCCTGACCTCCTCTCCCCCCACCCCCCTCTCCCCCTATGTTCCCCATGTAAAGCCTGTCACACCAAAATTAAATAAGTTGGGAATACTACCAACTTTAGGAATCATGTGAGCCGTTTCCATCCTGAGTTGCTAGCAACAACACCTGCGGCGGAAAATGCAAACTCTGGGCCAGCAACTCGGAGGATTGATGCAACTCTGTTTTCAATACTGCTAATAATGCTGTCTGTTGTGTTCAGACTTGGTTCAGATTTTTTGATGAAAACATAACCATATGAAGTAATATAGAAAACTGTATTATATTGACATAGTATACAGTATCTTAATGCATTCTGTCAAGTCAAATATCCTATATGGCTTTAATAGAAAAATGTATTTGACGCATCTTGATGCATCGAATCGCTGACATGATAATAGTAATCGAATCGGGAGATCAGTGAAGATTCACACGACTACCCCCCACCCCCCTGACCTCCTCTCCCCCCACCCCCTTTATCTACCCTCTGCCCCCCAACTCATCTAATGTCAGAATACTAAAACAGGTCAAGTTCAGGTTGGGACGGTTCATTTTGCACTTCTGGACAGTACTGATCAGTGAGAAACAAAGTTATTTGTGAGCCCTGGGGGTGGAGTTGGAGGAGAGGTAGGAGGGGAGGGGTGAGAGGAGAGAGAGGAAAGGGGAGAAGGAGATGAAGGGAGGTGGGGGGAGAATAGAAGGGTGGAGGAGAGGGAGGAGGAGAGGGTAGGACAGTGGAGAGGGAAGGAAGAGAGGAGTGAGGGAGGGGGAGAGGGTGATGGGAGGGCACATACCTGTCTCCATTTCTGACAGTGTCAAAGTCACTAATGGTATTGTCCCTGTATGACCCTGTGTACTAGAACTAAGTAGCAGTCAATACTCACATTTCCTAAGACCAGGTTTGATCCAGCACTCTCCACCATGATCCACACTGTAGGGAGAAGCAGAGGAATGATGAGGAAATGACACTTCACCTGTTGCTAAGTGACTAAAGTAAACATGTTGTTTCTATGTTTATCATCAGAGATGTATTCCAGAAAACAGGTATTACAAACTCTGAGCCTAACCCTGAACTCTGACTTGATGAACCCTGAGATGGGAAGCACAGAGTTATCGGTTCCAGAAAAGCTGATCTGAGTTAGTTTAATTGTAATTCACTGGAATTAGAAATTCTCTTGTGTGCAAGCGAGTATGCAAACATTTTCTGAAAGATAAACAACAACTGCAACAGCAAAAGACAGACAAGTGGTCAATGAGTACATTTCAATGCAGTCTATTTATTTGACACTTAACCACACGTCTTACTACAGCTGAACAAGTGGAACAATAGGTAGGGCAGGTAGGGCATATTTTGCTTAGGCCTACCCGACACATGATTGTTTTAATCATGTTTGACAGGATTAACCAAGTACATATCATTCAGTGGTTGTGGTGTTACCTGCCTTGTTGAGCCTTCTGCCACAACAGAACCTCTTGCAGTTTAAGTTCTCAATATTGCAAATAATGTTTACAGTACAGTAGAACAGAATGCTTTTCATCACAGAATGATAAAGATATTGTCACGTCTGTGCATGTCCGTCGCTCCTCCAGAGGGCGATGCGGATCCTAGGACACACCTTTCACCTGTCACTGACTTCCTATTTAAGGACAGGAAGGCCCTCCTTATTCACTCCGTCATGGTTTGTCATGGACACGTGAACCGAAGTTGGTGAGAATGTTTTCTGCCGTGGATTACTGTTTCTTTTGTAGTATTTTGGAATATTCCTCTTTCGTTGTGGATTATATAGGACTATACTGACTGCTCCACACTGTGAATTTCACAGTAGCCGGATACAAACTTTCCTTTGTTTTTTCTGGTTTCCTGTGTGGATTATCTTTTGTTGAAATATTGCCCGCTCTGTTCCGAGGTGAACTCAATAAACCCTACACCTGCATTCTGCGCTTGTGCTTCAGACCTAGCCTGATAGATATGTTAGATAGATCTGCTGCCACAGAGAGGGATTCAGAAAGACCTACAGAGGTATACATCTTACTGTATGGTAGCTACTGAGCTACACTGTTCTCTCCCCATGTACATTGTTTTGAGGTTCTTGTGTGGAATTATGGGTTTGACATGTACATCGACGTGATGAGAAAAAAGAATGAATGGTAAAACAACTGGCACATTCTTCTCCTTTATAACAGAGCATGACTGGGCATTACAAGGAGGAGCAGGGTTTCCCACAGAAAAGGTGTTAGTTAAGGTGGTAGAGTTTGCCGGGGTGGGGGGGGTTGTAGAGTCTAATGTGTTCTGGGGGAGGGTTGTTTGTACGATAGACTAATGCATTCTGCAGAGAAAGGACGGTTTGGAATGAAAGGGAGCAAACAGGACAGAGTAACACGGCATTAATAAAAAAAATGACGTAGTTAAGGCAGCAGGCGTGTGTTACTTAGGCGGCCGCCTTAACTGGAAAGTGCTGCAGGAAACCCTGAGGAGGGTCCATCAACCTCCACAGCACAGATTAACAGGGACATGTTCAGTAAATACCAGGTTAGCTCTGCATGGAAAACTGGAGAATTTCATGTCATCCTTATGTGGTATACGGCTTCAACGACATTTGGGTTGATGACAGGGCTCTAGAAAGATGGATTTTTGCGATATTTAGTTTTTTGATGGTGCGAGTATCTCTTACAACTACTCGTACAAGTGTGACCTGTAAATTTGGCATTTCTAAGATTTGAACATAACTACTTTTTTTTCTTAATGTAGAAAAAGGAGGAGGGAGCGAGTCTGCCAGAGTTGGCCAACGTGTGTGAGGGGGGAGGGTCCAGGAGGGATTATTCAACTGTGGGTGTAACGTCATCTACACTCGTGTGTCTCTCTCGTGTCTCGCAAAGGGAGTGATTGACGGTTAATATTAACCAATCGAAACTCTGCATTAAAATTAAGAGTCTAAAGATGAAGTTTAATTGGTTGTGTAACGTTGGATAGAACGGTGGACCGGTCACTGTATCAGCTCACAGCAGACACATACTACTGTGCAATTAGCCAGCATTTTGTAGAGAAATGAAAATTTTTATTCAAGTAGGCCCACAAATACTTTTTGAACAGAAAACGTAGCTATCTACCTTCAGGGCTGAAAAATGAAGCCACACGCCCTTCGCCCCTCCACAACTTCACCCTCTCGTCCAAATATGGTCACTTCTGGCTCCAAAACCACAAGATGGCGACCAGGAAGTGCAAAAATCAAGGCTCCAAAACGGGCTTTCACAAACCAATAGGGTAACGTCACGATGACTACGTCCATTATATATACATTTACATTTAGTCATTTAGCAGACGCTCTTATCCAGAGCAACTTACAGTAAGTGCAGGGACATTCCCCCCGAGGCAAGTAGGGTTAAGTGCCTTGCCCAAGCACACAATGTCATTTTGCATGGCCGGGAATCGAACTGGCAACCTTCAGATTACAAGCCCGATTCCCTAAGCGCTCAGCCATCTGACTCACTCACTCAGTCTATGCTAGCTACCCACAACGTAGCCCAGACCTCACTGCACCCTTAAAGGTGCAGTGTCCACTTGAACCTATCCACTGAATTATGCACAAGTAATCTGCTACACTCCCAAATATATTTTGAGGTCGCACAGATAACATTTCGGGAGCATATGCAACCAAAATGGCTGCAATTTAGAGCCTCTCCATGTGGTCATTTTATATCAACTATTTATTCATTGAATTAAAAAAAAAAAGTGCCATATTGTGTTATGTATCGTTATCGGGATATGAAAGGATCTATCAGGATATGAGATTTTGGTCATATCGCACAGCCCTACTGCAAACTAAAATACAACAGCACATTATCAGTAATACATTTAAAATGGGGAAAATGTGAAAGATTGCTTTGCAGGTCAATTTAAGGTGTACGCCCCTACATGTTCTGCCCGTGCCCCCAACATGTTCAGTTAGGGGCTACAGTGCTCCTAGTAAAACAAGTTAGTCTGGAGCCCTGGATGAGGAAAGGACACCCCATGTCTGATAGTTGCTTCAGGCTCGGCATGAGGGAGGAGAGAGGGAGAAATTCATGGTTTGTTAAACAAAAGCTGCCAGCAAGCAGGTTAGGTTAGTGACCGTCAGTTACCGTGTTAACGTAACCAGAGTTTGTGTTTCCTCTCTTTCTGGAACAGAAAACCCAGAGTTTCCCTCATCTCAGGGTTAACAAACTCACTGTTTTTACTTAAACCCACTTTCTGGAATAGACCCAAGGAAATACAATTGTGATTGTAGCTATATAATCATAATTGCACTAAAGGCTACTGTAGATTATATAGGGCTTCTCTCTTCCTAACCCACTGTCCTAAATAAACATGCAGTCTGTAATTGTATCATCATGAAATGCAAGGCATGTTAACATACTTAGATGTCTATTCAGTGTTAAGCAACATTACATTAAGAGGTATATAAAAACACAAACATCTCCTTACTTGAGTTTCTCCAGTCTGCAGTGTGGATCCTCCAGTCCAGCAGAGAGCAGCTTCAATCCTTTTTCTCCTGGATGATTGTAGCTCAGGTCCAGTTCCTTCAAGTGGAAGGGGTTGGACCTCAGAGCTGAGGCCAGAGAAGCACAGCCTTCCTCTGTGACCAGACAGCCTGACAGCCTGTAGAAAGAGAGATCAATGTTGTGACAGAATCCATCTGGGCCTCCAAAGCAGTAGCGGACTGGCCATCGAGAGAATCGGGAGAATTCCCAATGGGCCGAAGCACTTTTGGGCCGGAGGGCCCATAAAAATGTTGGAAGAAGATTGAGCAACACGGTTTGCCGGCCCCCCTTTCCCCCAGGCCAGTTGGTCTATTCCAAATGAACGTCTATGCAGCCCATAGTGCCGCTTACACACAACAGTGACACTGACAGATCGAAAGTTAGCTATGGAGACAATATAAAGATGGAAAACCAGGTTAAGAAACGTAAACGTAATTACCTTCACAAGACAATGTTTTACCAATTGGACAAACGGCTATGTTTGTTTTTTTCAAATCAGCCAAAATAATTTGCTCGCGCACTACGCGCGCTCGCATTAGTCGTGGAGGTCCCAAACTAGCATCACATCAGGCACAGAAGTTGCATGCAGTGGTGGCTTATACGGGACCGGTTCTGGTAGGCCGGTCTGGATCAAAGTCCAGGGCCTATTTTTACTCCCAGTCCGTCCCTGCTCCAGCGTGAGTCAGCACAGAGGGGTTCATTTGGCAGGTGCTGTCATAGCTGCTCCTCCCCCTCATTAGACAGAGTGACCTTTCCCCCCAGTTCAGGAAGGTTTGTTTTGTGTTCAGTTTGGTGCTAGTAGTTCTATGCAACATCAGGACGTCTGCTACATAAAGCCCGCTAAAAAAAAATTATGATACAAGTCCAACACTTGACTTTAATGAACACATTTACATTTAGTCATTTTAACAGACGCTCTTATCCAGAGCAACTCACAGTAAGTACAGGGACATGCCCAAGGACACAACATCAGTTGGCACGGCCGGGACTCGATCTGGTAACCTTCAGATTACTAGCCTGGTTCCCTAACCGCTCAGCCATCTGACGCCCTGAATCTGAACACAACAAATTAGTGGGGGCTATAGCCCCTATTCTTAAGCAGTCCGAGTCGAGACATAGAACATGGATCATATCTATCCACCATTGCAGAATGCAATGTTCACGGCCACGTGACCTCTCCCTTTAATAAGTTCTCTCTAAACCGAGTTCTATGACATCTCGATGTTATGGAAGCAAATCGTGACCAAAATTAAAATGCATTTGCAGAAATGCTTTTTTCATTTTAAGAATGTGGCTGCATTATTTGACTCATAAATGAAATTAGTATTCAATCATCCTATTTACATTTAAATTTTCTTCTTCAAGAGTGCTCAATCTTTCACTTAATTAAAATGAAAAAGAAATAAACATTTGAGATTTAATTTTCAAAATATGCCCCAGCAAATAGATACCAAAATTCAATTTGAAATGTAAAATTTGAAAATTAAAATGCATTTGCAGAAATGCTTTTTCATTTTAAGAATGTGGCTGCATTATTTGACTCATAAATGAAATTAGTATTCAATCATCCTATTTACATTTAAATTTTCTTCTTCAAGAGTGCTCAATCTTTCACTTAATTAAAATGAAAAAGAAATAAACATTTGAGATTTAATTTTCAAAATATGCCCCAGCAAATAGATACCAAAATTCAATTTGAAATGTAAAATTTGAAAATTAAAATGCATTTGCAGAAATGCTTTTTCATTTTAAGAATGTGGCTGCATTATTTGACTGATAAATAAAATTAGTAATCAATCATTCCATTTGCATTTGCATTTTCTTCTTCAAGACTGCACATTTTATGCCATAATCAAAAAGAAAACAGAGCGGACATTGCTTTTTCGTTTTCGTGGTCTGCCTGCAAAGTACTGCCATAGAATTATATATTAATAGACACAACTAGATTTTTCTTCCAAGATGGCGTCCCCATTCATTTCTATGAAAAGTGCTCAGTGGCGCAGTGAGGCAAGCGAGAGCGCGAAATGGACCGCGCCATCTTTCCAGACCGACTCGTCCGGTCTTGCGCAGAAGCTTGTTCCTAGCTCCGAAACTCGTGCATGCTTGCAACTAGCTGTACACGTCATGCTTTGCAACAACCAGTCAAATGAAATAATCTCATTAAATACTTTTTTCTTTACATAGTTGAATGTGCTGACAACAAAATCACACAAGAATGATCAATTATCAATGGAATCAAAGAAAAAGAAAGTTGTTTAGGCTTCATTTTATGTCAATTAACCAATTATTTTTGAAAACAGTTAAAGTGACATTATTTCTTAACTTTAAATTAATATATTCTTTGGAGATTAAGTAAACACGTAAATCCATTCATGCTGGGTCATATTGTGAGATGAACTGCAACTGATTAATTCTGCACTTGTTTCCGAACACAGACAGAACAGAAGTGCTTTGCGCGCTGGAATTCACTTGACGGAACTGTCTCTTGACATTGGTTCCGCCTGTTTGAAATGATTTGCAACACATCTTAATTTAGCTTGACCATCACCCTGACACGGAGCAGGCTAGTTCAGAGGTATAAGTTACCTTGGTTACTTAGCTAGAACTCGAATAATCCACCTTACTGGAACAGAACTCTTGCGGAACGAAGCAAGACTTGTCGAAAGCCTGTGGATGTACAATAATATGATGTGTGTGTGTCGCGGGTGATAAGGTATTGATGGGTTAATTGGTCGAGGGAGTATCTGGGTGGATTATGATTGTCAACAGGTGCCGACTCCGGAGGGGGGCGTGGTCGCTTGGCAAACCAGCCCAGAAAAGATGGATGCAGCAGCCAGAAGGGCAGGTTCCGGTAGACAAAAGACGCTACGACAACCCTTAGGTTCCAGCCATTGTCTCGGGCTACCGTGGACTCTTCTACTGGGAAGAATAGACTACGTCCACGAGCTGGTGTGGGAGTGCCGACCTAGTTCTGGATTCTAGCGGACGCTCTGCTGTGGTGCTGGAACAAGGCCGCTGCTTCTGAAGGGGGGGGGGCTTTCATGGAAAGTGGATTACAGTCATTCCTTTTATATTTTAGATAAATAATAATTTATGCTTGTTTGGGATTGGGATGATTTAAACTCAAGGGAGGGATTTACAAACTGGAAAGGGGTAGCTAGGGATTGGGGTCGGAATTCATTTGAACTGTGGCCCGACAGACCCCGGCCCGCAGCCTGTGGCCTACCCTGTGTGGAGCGTGTCAAATGCATGTTTTAGACTAGTCAGGTTAAGGTGTGCGCAGAGGCGTGTTCGTCAACTTTGTGGCCCCAATCAAAGCTGAGTTAAAGGAGACATGACATGAAAACTTCATTTTATGAGGTTATTTAACATTAATATGAGTTCCCCTAGCCTGCCTTTGGTCCCCCAGTGGCTAGAATTTTCGATATGTCTAAACAAAGCTCTGGGTGTTCTTCTCCGCCTTTGACAAAATGAAGGCTCAAACGCTCTGTTTGAAAATCTCCTCCAAGTGACGTAGATACGAGAAAGGTTACCTCCCCTCTCTCTGCTTTGCCTGCCCACATCATCTGGCCCGCCCATGAGAAACTGAGCTCACCATGCAAGGGCAAGTGCGATATCGGTTTTTCCTGGAGAGACATCATGGCGAGCAAACAAACGAAGCACAACAGTTGCTCAGTGCTTGGATGTACAAATGCAAGCACAAATCTTTATTTAATTCCTTCATCCGAGCCTCTGCACAACCAATATCTCAATTTTATTTTCGCTGGAAATGCTCCGACACAACTTCCCAAAGTTTTGCATGTCTGCGCCAAACATTTCAGCCACTACTGTTTCCTCAACTTGAGCCAACACAAAGCTGGCCTTGCTGAAATTAAATTCTGGATCATTACTAAATCTCCTTGGTCAAGCTACAAACCTTGGACAAGTAAGTTAACTAAAGCTATATCATTTTGTTGCTTTACTGTATATGGTTACCTAGCTTGCTACCCTTAGAATGTGGCTGTTACATTAGCTCTGCAGCCAACAGCTGAGTTACTGTTGCTAACGTAAAGATAAATGGCATCAAGTGTGTGTGTGAATACAAACGCTGTAACGCCAGTGTTGTACACTTCTTTGTTATTTGGATAACCGTTCTGCTGTTGGTGTTATGGCTCGCGATATCCGCCTTTCTCCACATTGAAATGACTGAGAGTGCACCTCTGCAAAACAGGGTGATCAGATGAGAATGGCTAAATTCGAGGCATCTTACTGCAACGGGGGCTACGAGCCATTGCGATACATCCGTTGTAAACATTAGCGCATGTTGCCGCCCCTCTCCTCCTCATTAGCATTTAAAGCTACAGACACAGAAACAGCGCGTTCTGAGGAAAGCTGATTGTGGGACTACTTGTAGTGGCTATAATTCTGCACAATGGCTGAATTTCGGGAAAGAGACTTCAGATACAGTATTAGGGGACCACTAAGGCCTATATAAAAGCATCCAAAAACAGCATTTCATGTCTCCTTTAAGGGGTCCTCCTTCTCTTCAGGGTGAGCTACAATAACGACAAACCCTGGTTTACAGCTAAACTCAGAAGGCTGAGGCTGGACAAATAGGACGCGTTTAGGAGTGGGAAGTCCATCAGCACCGGATCACCTCAGGGCTGCGTCCTGTCCCCTCTGCTCTTCTCCCTGTACACCAACAGCTGCACCTCCAGTCATCCGTCCGTCAAACTCCTGAAGTTTGCGGACGACACCACCCTCATTGGGCTCATCTCTGGTGGAGACAAGTCTGATTATAGGTGGGAAGCGGCCAACCTGGTGACCTGGTGCAGCCAGTACAACCTAGAGCTCAATGCTCTCAAGACAGTGGAGATGGTTGTGGAGTTCAGGAAGAACACAGCCCCACTCACCCCCATCAACCTGTGTGACTCCCCAGTCAACACTGTGGAGTCCTTCCGCTTCCTGGGCACTATCCTCTCCCAGGACCTCAAGTGGGAACTGAACATCGGCTCCCTCATCAAAGGGGCCAGGGCCAGGGCCCCTGTAAAAATGTCCCTGGCCCTGACTGAATAAAAAATATATATACAGTATATACATATATTTTTTTTACACGTTTTTCTTCTTCTAGTAGTCATCATGAAATGAGGAAGGGACATTGCAGCCTTTTTTTGCCCCAGTAAATACAAAAGTTAGAAAAACATATCAAGGTATTGAGAGAGCTGAGGAGCTGGAAGAGGGAGAGCCAGAGACGTTTTTTTTATGATTTTAATGTAAAGCTAAATTAAAGTATTTAATGTTTAAATATCATTTGTTTCCGTTTTTTTTAAGTGCCCCTCTGATTAAACACTGACCCCCTTGTCCCCCCCAGTAAAATGTGTCTAGAACCGCCACTGAACAGGGCGCACTTGGGTAAATCGCAGATTGCCTGCCACATGAGCGAGAACAGACAAGTTGCGCTTTCAATACGTGTTCGTGGGAGGGTCATGGGTAAAGTGGGAGGGTCATGGGTAAAGTGGGAGGGTCATGGGTAAAGTGGGAGGGGCATGGGTAAAGTGGGAGGGTCATGGGTAAAGTGGGAGGGTCATGGGGAAAGTAGGAGTTCCACCCAAAAAGGTGGGAGGATACGCGTAAAGTGCGCCTAATTATATATTCTGCGGTATTTACAAAGACTGCCAGTAAGAGCGCGCCTCTGTTTTGCGCCTCTTAAAACCAGGAGCGCATTTTCCTGTGTGTACAAATGTACCTTATTCAGTGGCAGAAGTGTCCCAAGTAAGGCGAAGACATAGGCCAATTTTTTTTCAAGGGTATGGATGTTCTTCATGTTCGTATGCTTCATGTTTTGGTTACTGTGAAGGCCTGATAACTATACTGCTAATCAATGCTGCTATACCAATCACTACGTCAAGTATATAAAATGTGTAATGCTTAATACTAAAACATATATCCAATTGTGATCAATTGCTTTAATTAAGAACAGATGGGATTATGCAACAGGATGTTTCTCGTCAGATGCCCTTTCCCCCTTGGAGACCCTGCCCCACTCGCCCATGTACTCATCAGACCTTGGAGGGGTCTGAAACCCCCCTTCCCCTGGAGACACAGCCCCAGGTCTTTGGACTACCCACCCCGACCTACGACTCACGCCCTGGATACCTAATTGTAGACCCCGAAGCCATTTGTTTTGAGAATAATGGCTGGCTGATGAAGTTATTGGCTGGCTAGCCAGCTCAGCCAAAACCTATATGGCTGCTGCAGCCGCCAAAATGTTAATAGCTACAAATGGCTGAAGCTGCCACTTCATGTCTACAGATGTGTATGTTATACTGATTTACTAGATCTCAATATTTCCAAGTTCTAAACAGTGTTTCCTCTAGGATTAGGATTTATTTTTTTTGCAGTGGGGGCAGGTCTGTCCGACCTATCAACAGACGTGCAATTTACTGTAGCTAGAAGGGGAAGAATACAAACAACAAAAATCACCAGTTAACTTAATTTAAATACTAATACAATAACAGGCTTAAATGAACTGACAACATAGGTTATACGATTTACACTTCTCAAGGACGCACACACGCAATCTCAACTGCGGTGTGAAGCGTGCCATTCTCCGACATAGACCCCGAAGCCATTTGTTGTCCGCCACAGCAAAATCAACATAGAGGAAACACTGCTAAAAAGTCGCCTACAAAAATATCGATAAAACACTAGTCCTGACACAACGAAAAACGTCATTCTAGTCCTGACAAAACGGCATTCTTACTTCCAAAAACTGAAGACCTAACAAAAGTCTGAGTATCCAACGTAGAAATTAGGAAAGTATGTGAGAACAACACAATTACCTTTTCTAGTTGTTTCCGCCATTTCAGCTCAGCGTGAGAGAAAAATGCATTGCTTCTTTAACTGTCTATGTCTATGATCATCACTATCGGAAAACACGCAATTTTAATTGGTCATCAATTCACTGAGTCCTGTGTATCATAGCAATGAGCATGAGACTGGCGAATCCGGTGTGCAAAATTGATTTAGTTTATCATTTATTTTTCGTGTGTGTATGTCTCTATGTGATAGATAGAATTATTGTTTGATGCAAATCATTTCAGCTGACTCAGCCAAAAAATGTCAGATGGCGGCTGAATATGGCTGACAAAATTATTAGCTGGCTTTGGCTGAAACTTAAATGGCGGTGGCTTCGGGGTCTACCTAATTGGATGACCACACTCCCTCCCTATGGTCTTCTGACCAATCACCTGACAAACACCTCCCTCTCTTGGGGGGTACAAGACCTGTCTCCCAAGGACAGGGAGACAGAATTTGGACTGGGCAGAACTCTCTCTGATTTCTGTCAAGACTACTTTCTCACAAATGCTTTCGTTTAATCTACTCTGTAACTCTTTGCTCTGTGAAGCTGCATGACATCATCGACTGGTTTTACTGTTCTAGACTGAGAACATTCTGGTGTGTTGTATTCATTGTGATTGCATCATTACTTATTAATGATTGATGAATGAATTATTAATAAACTACATATAACTTGGTCTGGTATTTAACCTTGTATCATTCTTCACCACCCAGATTTGACACACTTTACATTACCCGCAATGTTTTTGATCATTACATCTCGTTGTTTATGATCATTGACCTATGCACTTTTGTAAAGCTCTCTCTTAAAAGTCGCTTTGGATAAAAGCATCTGCTAAATGAATAAATGTAAATGTTCTGCACTGTAATATGTTCAGGTTTGCAGTTACTTCATGCACGTCACTAAATTTAAGCATGTGCTTTCTTTTTCCCGTAGGAAGATCCATGATGGAAACATGCGGGCCCATTGTTCTTTTAGAGGCGCAATAATTGCGCTTGAGGGCGGAGTATGCGCTGATTGCCTGATGAGTGTCAGGTTTGATAAATACTATCATTTTGTTTCATTCCCCTTTGGACAAGGGCTTACAGATTGTTAACACTACCCAAATACACTCACCTTCCACTGCTTGTTAACAGAAATGGCTAATCAGCCAATCACATGGCAGCAACTCAATGCATTTAGGCATGTAGACGTGGTCAAGACAACTTGCTGAAGTTCAAACCGAGCATCAGTATGGGGAAGAAAGGATTTAAGTGACTTTGCGATGTCTTGTCCTAAGAATTTCAGTGCCCAGCCTGACCTTGTGGTGTTCTGTGCATCTCACAATAAAAGACTTGAACTTGAATGTGGCATGTTGGTGCCAGACAGGCTGGTCTGAGTAATTCAGAAACTGCTGATTTGGGATTTTCACGCACAACCATCTCTAGGTGTGTGGACCAAAATTCCTTGTTGAGGTTAGAGGAGAATGGGCAGACTGGTTGGAGATGATGGAAAGGCAACAATAACTCAAATAACCACTCGTTACAACCAAGGTATGCAGAATACCGTCAAATACAATACAATCATCAAATGATGACAGAAAGCATATCTTATTCTTGCCATGATGTTTATACCCAATTTGAGAATAAATTATATTGTCTAAAATGAACCATACGAAGACATTGTGCTATTATAACTTTGCTATTGTCTCATGTAGAACATAAATACAGACCTCAGTGTCTCCAGTTTGCAGAGTGGATTCCCCAGTCCAGCAGAGAGCAGCTTCATGCCTGAATCCCCCAGGTTGTTGTTACTCAAGTCCAGCTCTGTAAGCTCTGAGGAGGGGAGAGCTGAGGCCAGCGCTTCACAGCACCATTCTGAGAGGTTACAGTCATTCAGCCTACATGACATAAGGAGAACATGACACATCATCAGAATCAGTTTGTACAATAGGATCATACGATAATCAAATATATCACATCACAATATGTTCTAAATCATATCATTATTAAAATAGCTTTATACATACAGAGCAGTTTTGGAGTCTTTGACCACTGGCAGCAGCCTCAGAAGACCTTGCTCTGATCTGGAGTATATCTTCAAGTCAAACACATCCCTCTTGTCTTCTGAAGTCAGCAACACAAAGACCAGAGCTGACCACTGTGTAGATGAGAGCTTCTTCTCACTGGAGAGACTTCCTGAGCTCAGGTACTGTTGGATCTCCTCCACCAGAGAATGGTCATTCAGTTCATTCAGACAGTGGAACAGATTCATGCATCTCTCTGGAGAGGACTCCTTTCTGATCATCTCCTTGATGTAGTTGACTGTTTCCTCATGGCTCTGTGCGTTGCTTCTTGTCTGAGTCAGTAGGCCTCGTAAGTCAGTCTGATTGGACTCCATTGAGAGGCCCAGGAAGAAGCGGAGGAAAAGGTCCAGGTGTCCATTCTTACTCTGCAAGGCCTTGTCCACAGCACTCTTGTAGAGGTGGACGTCAGATGTGTCTGAGGTGGACTGAGACATCAGATTCTCATTGTTGTTGATGAATGAGAGAAACACAAACACAGCAGCCAGAAACTCCTGAAAGCTCAGATGGACAAAGCAGAACACCCTCTCCTGGAAGACTTTACCATCCTGTCTGAAGATCTGTGTGAACACTCCTGAGTACACTGAGGCATCATGGACATCAATGCCACACTCGGTCAGGTCTTTCTCATAGAAAATCAGGTTGCCTTTGTCCAGCTGGTGAAAGGCCAGTTTTCCCAGTGACAGAATGCTCTTAATGCTCTCTTCATCCCAGTGTGGATCTGTCTCAGTTTTCCCATGATACTTCACCTTCTTCTGTTTGGTCTGTAACACCAGGAAGGCTGTGTACATCTCAGTCAGGGTCTTGGGCATCTTCTCTTTCTTCTCTGTTGTCAGCATGTGCTCCAGGACTGTCACACACATTAGGGAGAAGACTGGAATGTGGCACATGATGTAGAGAGTCCTTGATGTCTTGATGTGTGAGATGATTCTCCTGGCTACAGTCTCATCACTGCATCTCTTCATGATGTACTCATCCTTCTGATAATCATTGAACCCTCGTACCTCTGTCACCAGGTCAACACACCCAGAAGGGATCTGATTGGCTGCTGCAGGTCGAGTGGTGATCCAGATGAGAGCAGAGGGAAGCAGGTTTCCTCTGATCAGGTTGGTCAGCAGCACATCCACTGAGGTGGACTCTGTGACATCACACCAGCTCTTGTTCTTTTTGAAGGCTAAGGGCAGTCGACACTCATCCAGACCATCAAAGACAAACAGAACATTGTACTTGTCATAGTTGGAGATTCCTGATTGTCTGGTTTCTGAGAAGAAGTGATGGACAAGTTCCATCAGACTGAACTCTTTGCCATACAACAGATTCAGCTCTCGAAACGGCAGAGGAAAGATGAACTGGATTTCCTGATTGGCTAGTCCCTCAGCCCAGTCCGTGATGAACTTCTGCACAGAGACAGTTTTTCCGATGCCAGCAACTCCTTTTGTCAGAACAATTCTGATAGATGCGTCTCGTCCAGCTGAGGGTTTAAAGATGTTGTTGCATGTGATGGCTGTCTCTGGACTTTCTGATTTCCTGGATGCTGTCTCAATCTGTCTCACCTCATGTTCTTTACAGATCCCTCCACTATCACCCTCTGTGATGTAGACGTCTGTGTAGATTTCATTAAGAGTTGGGTTTCCTTGTTGAGCTATGCCCTCAAAGACAGTCTGATACTTCTTCTTCAGTTTACATTTGAGTTGACGTGAGAGTCTATGATGAGAAAGCTCTCCTGAATGACCAAACACAGATGTTATTATTAACAGGGCTTTAGTTTGCAAAAGGAAGTTACTTAACAGTTCAGAATTGTTCCTATTATAAATATAATGGCAGTCATTAATGGCTTATACATAAACATGTATTTTCCATCACTGCACTTTGCTAGATGAAAGTTACTCTGATTCTCTTAACCTGTACCTTCATCATATACCATCAGTCAGTCAACTAAGACTAAATATGGAGTCTCTTACTTTTCTCCAGAGTGTCAGCCAGCTCCTTCTGGTTCATGTTCCTCAGGACGTGCAGTGTGATCTTCAGAGCTCCCTCTCTGGCACTGCTCTCCTGCTTCTGATATTCAGGGTCCACCACTTCCTGGTCCTCCCTCTGACTCTCTAAGCCTTCTGGGAAATTTGGACTCAGAATCCTCTTCATCCTCTTCAGCTCTTCCTTCACAAACTTGATGACAGTCTCCTCAAGCACCTGAAACAGGGAGGGAAGATATCAGAGGAACCAGGAACTCTATACACAGTAGTACAATCGGATTAAAATTAGTATGTCTTGTTTGTACTTTAAATGAACACAAAACTCACTGTGAATATAGCAGACAAGTCCTCATGGTGACTCTGGTCTGACTTCTGTTGATCTCTGTGGACAAGAAATTACATTACTTAAACACATGAACCACATGGGCTAAATATCTAAGACTAAAATACTGAACTGTCTCCATTCATGCATACACACAGACACACTGTTTACAGTAAAAGTGATAGAATATACTATAGTATATTCTATACCACGAGATGGCACGGATTTGTTCCTTTCCATGAGGGGGTTTCCTGTTTTCTAGCTGTCTGAGTAATCGATAATTTCCTTAAACCAGCGGTTCCCAAACTTTTTAGGCCACGCACCCCCTACTACATCCCGACCGGGTTCACGCACCCCCACTCCCCCACACCTTTAAAAAAAAAAGCAACAGCCTATTAAGCCGCATTCAAATCGTACCAATGAGAGAACAGTTTGCTAGCGCGTGGAGTTTATTTACAAGATTTAGTCCGCTGTTAAATGTTGCAGTGTAAACACAAACTGAACAAAGGGGCAACAGCAACATTTTATCATATTAATCCCTGAATCGGAACAAAGCAAACAAACTACATGGGTGAAAACGCCCTGTTTTAGCAGAGTAGGTTTCGGCAGCGATCCTGGCGTAAGTATTTGACCCAGTGTTAACAGTGCAGTTGAAAGAAACACGTTTTCTGAACTAGCTCTCATGGGAGAGAAATGAGAGAAATATTTATTTGACAGGAACACATCAATTTATATGCTGAAGTCACGTGCCAATCTTGCTGGCGTTCATTGGCTAACATGTACCTTTAAATAGCCTGAGGAGTGAAACGGGCAAAACTAGCCTGGCTAGCTAGTAACGGAGGTCGCTTTCTCAGGCAAATGATGAATGAAACAGGCTTGGTTGAAGAAATCCGAGATTCTGGCTATCTTCAGCAGGCTCGTATCTACCAAAGGCCCTGACGTTCTAAGTGTAGAATGGAGTGACAAACAACATTGTGCAGACTGCCAGTGAGCGACCCGAGTCTGACTGAGGCTAACGTCAAAACACTACTGTACAGTAACGGGGACGCAGTCTCACTCAGATTTCCAGTTTTACACAAATCACAAAAATAATTGGACCAGCTGGCAAAAAGCAGAATTCCCAGATCTCTTGAAAGCTGCCCTGCTCGACTTTTTTTGTTGTAGGACTGACTGTAAAACTGTAAAAAAGATTAACTTTGTCATGACGTGAAGACATGGCTGCCGCCTATGCGGTCTACCGGGCGACATTCTCACTCAAATTTCAAGACTTTCGCGCCCCAAAGCAAAATTATGATGTGACAGATCAATGTGGAATCGCTTTCTCCCAAAAAGGTTGTCCTCCTCGACCTTTTTGGTCTTTTAAAATCTAACTATTGGAATAATCCGTGTAATTCTCTAGCCGTTATAAAGGCTATATTTTCCCCGTTTTCTGCCACCATGCTGCGCGCGCATCCCGAATGTTTACAAACAAATAATTGGTCCGGATCCGTGTCAGACGGGCGAGGAAGGCAATACGCGGCTAGCAGGACCCATTAGCCAATCAGAAAGCTTGTACTGTCGTTGCCATATAATAATTCATATTACACCAATAGACCACCATTACATTTTTCCTCTCGCGCACCCCCTAGAGGCAGCTGCTACAAAAATGGCCGCCGGAGTAACACGGCATGGTGCAGGAGAGTCTTGTCAAAAGTTTTCTCGGATTAAATCGTAGATCTACCAAACCAAAGACGGTAAAGTCATAGTTGAGGATGAACTTTTGAATTTTATTGTGGTTAAACTGCGAACTTTGAGCCACGATGACATTGTTTCGCTTGCTACAAGCAGCTTCAGTTCTGAAAGGATTGAGGCTTCTAAGACTGTGTTGTCAGAACTCTTCCCAAACAGCATACGCTGGGCAGCGCAGAGAGGACAAAAGAAGGACATTAACAATGTCAAAATGTGCCTCCAAGTGCTCAATGAATGTGGTGAAGATATACCAAGATTTGTGTCACATTTCCTGGATGAACTACCTGCTGTTTCATATAACAACATGGATGTGTCAGCGCTTCTCTGCAAAATGCTGCAAATAAATGCCGATATTGACTACCTAAAAAGAACAGTTAACTCTCAGGTAGCAGCCAGTGAAACATTGTCTGACTGCCGTGGAAAAGCCACCAGTCCTGGGCGCTTTGGCCTCAACGACCTTCCTCTATGCTGCGGCGAACTCACCGGATCCCTTGGTAGGCCCTTCGACTGTGGCAGGGAAGCCCCTAGGCCCTGAACCAACCTCCTCTATGGCTAATGGCAGACCATTACCTACAACCAGTGAGACCGACAGCAGTCAACCAGCCCAAACCGTGGATATAGCCCAGAGACAAGCACAGTCCCCTGCATGGAGCAAGGTGGTGAGGGATGGACGTCGATTAAAGGAGTTACCTGAGACCTCTGCCCTCCGCCCTACACCTCGCACTGTGATGAATCCAGCGAGGCATGTGAGAAAGAAGACCGGCATAATCGGGACTGGTGTGGTCAGCAACATAGTGGCTGTCAAAACAAAGATGGTGAGTGTATTCGCAACCAAGTTTGATCTCAATTTGGCTGCCAGCACTCTCTGTTACTATTTAAAAGAGAAACTGAAACGGGAGATGAAGCGTCGAAAAATTTAGACGACACAGAGCAGATTTAGATCCTTTTGTGTCACCGCCGAATGCAATGATGTTGCAGAGATGTATGACCCACTGCTCTGGCCCTCAGGGGCTTTTGTCCGATGCTACTATGAGCCTTGTCGCTTTAAAGGAGCAGTCGGAGGCCCGTCTAGACCAGAGCAAACCCCCAGCAAACCCCCAGCAAACCCCCAGCTCAGTCATGATGCTGGGGTGAATGTAGGCCTATCTGTAGAGACCAGGAAGACAGACACACTGGCCAGCTGCCCTGATGGGTCCGTGGAAGATCATTAATGCGGGTCGTATCCTACAACGCTCGTGGCCTCCGAGTAGGACATACTGCTGCTGATAGATCAAGACGTTTGGTGGTGGACACATTGCTGGACGAGAGTGACATTGTCTGCCTTCAAGAAACCTGGATGGCCAAGCAAGATCTGGACCAATTGAACACCCTACCCAAGAACTTTCATGGTGCTGGAGAGTCCAATACCGATCTCAGCATGAGAATGGTTCGTGGGAGGATAGCTGGTGGTGTAGCTATACTGTGGAACATAAAATATGACCCAATGGTGGTACGGCTTAATGTTGACAGGGCTATTGGGTTGGAGTTTAATCATAATGAAAAAAAAAAAAAAAAAAAATGCAACTGAAAAAAAAAAAAAAAAACTAACAAACTCAAACTCAAAAAAAGTTTTGAATCTGAAAACATGAAATGTGAAACTTTGAGAAAATATAAAAGTGAAAAATGAAAATTAATAACTTATTCAAAATAATTCCAGAATTTAATCGAAATTTTATTTTATTTATTTGAAAAAATTGGTACACTTATTTTTTCTTTGAATACATGGTTTTATTTTTTCAAGTTTTCGACCAAAACGTACATTTTCAATGTCAAGCTTTAGTTTTTCAACTTTAGATTTTTTTTCTTCGAATTAACAAAACATTTGGCCCTGATTTAGCTCCACAGGCACACAACTTCCTGGCTAGACCATATTGTGACCACAGCCGATGCTCATGACTCACTGGAAAGTATAGAGATATGTTATGGGCTGGCCACCACTGATCACATACCAGTTGCTATGCTGCTAAATGTTGAGAGTGTTGTTGGCCAACAAGGGTAATGCTGCTCCCTCAAGAAAACTGGACTGGTCAAAATTGACCAAAGAGGATATGCACAGATATTCTCTATTAACTGACAGCTTACTCAGTGATGTTGAATTGCCTAGGGATGCCCTAATGTGCACGGATATGAACTGCAAGGATAAACATCATGCTGAAAAGCTCTGTGCCATGTATGATGTGCATTGTCAAATGTCTTTATGCTTCCAGTGAACCTTTTATTAATCACAAGAGTAAGGTCCCTAACACAAGGCCTGGCTGGAATGAGTTTGTGTCTGAGCAACATGCTGCTGCTAGAGAAGCCTTTAGAGTCTGGTCAGAGGCAGGCAGACCCAGACAGGGAGTGCTGCTTGATCACAAAAAACTCACAAATGCTAGATTTAAATATGCACTTCGTTTTATTAAGAAAAATGAAAACACAATGAGAGCACACTCGCTGGCCAGAAAGATGCAGAATAAC
Organism: Hypomesus nipponensis; assembly: GCF_054491055.1. Taxonomy (NCBI): domain Eukaryota; kingdom Metazoa; phylum Chordata; class Actinopteri; order Osmeriformes; family Osmeridae; genus Hypomesus; species Hypomesus nipponensis. Next base: position 4,699,570 of record NC_140388.1, on the reverse strand, counting down.
AATCTTACTGACTTCTGGAAGGAGGTCAAGATCATAAATAATAACAGAACTCCCCTCCCTTCTGATATCGAGGGGGTTAGTTGTCCAGAGAAGATTGCTGGCGATCTATGGCGTGAGCACTACAGTAAACTATTTAATTGTATTAAAAGTAACACGTGAGAATTAATAATGAATATAAAGGTATCTCTGCAGACTTGATAGTTAGATCAGTAGATATTTATGATTCCATCCACATGCTAGACAACAACAAAGCTTGTGGTATGGATTGCATTTCTGCAGAGCATCTAAAAAAATGCCAGTTATAGAGTCCATTCCACTCTAGCCATGTGTCTCACTGGAATTATGGTTTATGGTGTTCTGTACTGTTAGTGCCTGTTGTTAAAGATAAGGCTGGTAAACCGAACAGCATAGACAACTATCGACCATTGCATTGGCCAGTATCCTGTCTATAGTGTTTGAGAGAATTCTTTTGATGAAATTGGAAATGTATATTCTGACTGCAGACAATCAGTTTGGTTTTAAAAGAAAACATGGTACTGATCTCTGTATCTATGCTCTGAAGGAGATTGTCTCTAGGTACACAAGTCTTAATTCATCTGTATTTTTATGCTTTATTGATGCTTCCAAAGCTTTCGATCGAATTTGTCATGAAAAACTGTTTATGAAGCTGCTAGCGAGAGGTGTCCCTAAACCTCTTGTGAGGATTTTGGTGTTCTGGTATGCCAATCAAACTTTTCATGTTAAATGGGACAATGTTGTATTAGCTCCTTTCTATGTTGGTAACGGAGTTCGACAAGGAGGAATTTTATCTCCCTTTTTGTTTAATGTGTATATGGATGACTTATCAAGCCAGCTGAATAAGACAAATACAGGCTGTCTTGTAGGGGAATCTATTGTCAATCATCTGATGTATGCAGATGATCTGGTCCTACTCAGCCCATATAGTGCTGGGTTGATGCTGAGGGTGTGCTCTCAGTATGGCATAGATCATGATATACTGTATGTACTTATATGTTATGTTATGCCAGGTGCTTGCGTTGTCTTGTCTTAAGAATTTCAGTGCCCAGTCTGACCTTGTGTTGTTCTGTGTACCTGACAATAAAAGTCTTGAACTTGAACTGATATAAATATAATGCAAAGAAAAGCCACATAATGATAGTCAGAAGTAATCAGGACAGGAAATTAACCTTCCCTACCTTTTATGTATCTGGCAGTCCCCTTGGTGTTTGTGAGGAAATAAAATATCTGGGCCATGTCATTTCTGATGATTGGACAGATGACAACGATATATATCGACAGCGCTGTAAAATATATTCTCAGGCCAATATGTTATTAAGGAAGTTTTCTATGTGCTCAGATTCAGTTAAATGTTCCCTGTTTAGAACCTACATAACACCATTGTACACTGCTCATTTGTGGTCTATGTACAGGAAAAGGAGTATACAGAGACTGAAAGTAGCTTACAATGATGCTTTTAGATTGCTGCTTAATGTGCCAAGGTGGCATAGTGCTAGTCAGTTGTTTGTGTCTAAGCACGTACCAACCTGTGAGGCACTCTTGAGACAACTGATGTATGGTTTCATGTGTTGACTGGACAAGTATGAGAACTGTATAGTAGAGGCTCTGGTCAACCCTCTAAAGAGCTGCTATCGATTTACTTCGAACTTAAGACAACATTGGCACAAAAGTCATACTTTTTAATGCACTGTATCATGTATGTTTTACCTTTCTCTCTTTTTTATAGCTCTGTCTGTTATTTTATATGGAACTTGGCGTCTGAAATAAAGATTTATATATATTCCCCCGAGGCAAGTAGGGTGAAGTGCCTTGCCCAAGGACACAACGTCATTTGGCACGGCCAGGAATTTAACTGGCGACCTTCAGATTACTGGCGGTCAAAGGATTCTGTTCTCTTGTTGGTCACGGCAACCCCGCCCCCGGCGGGTTCCTTGACGGAGAGGGCGTTCCCTGTGTGCGTGTCCGTAAAAACGCAGAAGTATAAATTGGCCTTAACTACTTAACACACTCACAGGCTTATCCTGGAGGTCCCTCAAGTCTCTACTGAATTAGAGAGAGCAGCTTTGAGTTACTGTTCTGCAAAGATATAGAAGGACCAAATGGTAGCCATGCATAATTGTATTTGTTTCAGGGTAGTAGTTTGTTGCGATTGTGTTGTGGTTGTGTCTCTGTGTTAATGTCAGTTAAAGTTCAACATTAAAGCAGCACAGTGGACTGGTAGGTTGTGGTCCTGTCTCTCACTGATCAAACACAACAAGGAGGTCAAAGGGGTTGATGTGTCTGATGGTAGTCTAGGGGTTAAATTATAGATGAATAAAGAGAAGACCAACACTACATCTTAATGACATTATATTAAATAACAGCTTCCACTCACTGTGTACCTCTACCACATGGTCTGAACATCAGCCAGGCTAGGAGGTCTAAGCAGGCCTGGACTGGTAATCTGGTATACCGGGCAAATGACCGTGGGCCGATGCACTTGGGGCCGATATGATATGAGATTTAATATATACTGTATATTTATAAATCTTTATAATAAAAAGAAAAGGAAAGCAGGGTTCATTTTCCAAACTGACACTGGGCTGGCCCAATCACATCTCTTAACAGGCTCCACTCCTCCCCCTCTGTTTCTTGTGTCAGATGCAGTGGCTCAGAGCAAGACATTTGTGGATTAGCATGGAAAAAACGAAAAGGGGGTGCGGAGAAGTTGCGAGGCCAAAAAGAATCTAGAGGTTGATGCCTCCACATGTGCAAAAATAACCGACATGTTTAGGGCTGTAGCTTCAGTTTCTAAGCCTACAGTACCTGACATTCTGCAAAAACAGGTGAACATAGGACATGGAGGAGAGATGACTGGCCATGGCACCTGTCAGTCAAAGGAGCAGGTGTCGGACAGTGAAGCCCAGAAGGGACAGAGGGTGCAGGAGGATAGTGTGTGTGGGCCATGATGACGACCACGACGATGATGATGATGTAGCTAGATTAATGAATATTAAAATAAGACAACATAATCGTTGTTGTTTACTGGTGTCCGACCGATTGTGGTGGGTCAATCTGAGCAAAAATGCCAGGGCCATTTTTTTTGTCCCAGTCCAGCCCTGGTTCTAAGCTTTGTTCAGAAGAAACGTCGCATGATGATCCTGAATCTAGTGATTGCATTATACTTCCAAATATTGATCACCTTAATATAAAAACCAGTGGTCAGTACATACCCTTCCTCATTACAAGGTCCTCCTCCATCACTGAACATGATAGGTCGATACATAGACCTGTCACTCTTCATGGACACACAGCTGGGTACAGGTGAGGCTGGTCTCTGCTGTCTGATCCTGTCAACAAACACAACAACGTATCTTACAAACATAAATCACTAAAGTAGACAGCACAGATATATCCATACCACAGATAAATCCATACATGCCAATATGGGTGGCTAAAATGATCTTTCCAGATCTGTTACTCTCTCACTGTGAATATTTACCAAATGGTCTGTAAGTTACCCATTCTGTACTGTACTTTTTAACTCAATATCACCTTCAGTACCATAACAAACTCAATATTGACAAACATTTATTACCATTAAACCCATTAAAATCTGACATTCCCTCCTGGATCTTCAAATGAATGAGAGTCAGACAGGCAGGGATGTGATGAGGGATACTTTAGTATCTACAGTCAGCAGCTCTAACCCTGTGTTTTAGTAGGGATGTGATGAGGGATACTTTAGTATCTACAGTCAGCAGCTGTAACCCTGTGTTTTAGTAGGGATGTGATGAGGGATACTTTAGTATCTACAGTCAGCAGCTCTAACCCTGTGTTTTAGTAGGGATGTGATGAGGGATACTTTAGTATCTACAGTCAGCAGCTCTAACCCTGTGTTTTAGTAGGGATGTGATGAGGGATACTTTAGTATCTACAGTCAGCAGCTCTAACCCTGTGTTTTAGTAGGGATGTGATGAGGGATACTTTAGTATCTACAGTCAGCACCTCTAACCCTGTGTTTTAGAAGAGATTTTACATGCATAAAGCAAAGGACAACATTGGGCTTTTATATTACTTTAAACTTTGCTTCACAAAGAAAATAGAATAGAGACAGCTTCTTTACACCATGTCACCTTCATCACATAACATTGAACACCAGCAGAGGTCAGTACATACCCTTCCTCATTAGAAGGTCCTCCTCCATCACTGAAATGGATAGGTTTATGCATAGACCAGTCACTCTTCATGGACACACAGCTGGGTACAGGTGAGGCTGGTCTCTCCTGCTGGATTGGGCTTCAACACAACAGAGACAGACCTTCAGTCTCTCATTTATTCTGACTAATGATGATGTCATAAAATCACTGCTGAACTCTGAGATGGAGAACAGTCCTGAACAGTTATGGATTCTCATCTTACCTCTTAGCTTTGGTGTCCATGTCATGTTTCCCAGAGAGACTCATTTTAGAGGCAGTGCCCCCCTCCTCTCTCTCCCCTGAGAGACTCATTTTAGAGGCAGCACCCTGAAACACAGTAATGTGTTGTTGGTTGCTTAGTATAATTAAAAAACATGGATTACAATGTTGATACATGGATATTTTCACATCCAGTATTAAGGCCTTTTGAGTCCCTCAGTGACATCATGTGCAGACTTTCATCTGTCAGAAACATGATGTTTCCCCAGAGAGACTGGGCTGCTCAGTGAGTAGAGAGACCAGCAACTTGTCTCTGGACACCAGCATGTCATGCAGCTGCCCTGTTTCCTGCAAGACCATCAATACAGGAAGCTCCTTATACAGTATACTGCAGGTTACAACCTCCACATGTATATATACTGCAGGTTACAACTACTACATGTATAAATACTGTAGTCACAACCCCCACTCCACAAGGCAGACCTGGAGGGTACTATAAAGGATGACTATATCTACCTCTGTATCCAGGAGAAGTTATACTACCTCACTGCTCTGACTCCAACAATACTTGTGCTGAGTCAAGGATGGTTTAGACTCATGAATCCAAACCCTTTGTAAACAAAGACCCTCTGTTGATAGGGTCTATATACAGTAACATTGATCTGTTTCCAGCTGCTACAGACACTGGGGACCTCAAGGTGCCACTAAGACACAGATCTGGTACAGGGACCATGAATCAGGATAGACTGATCTGGTCAGATCTGGTACAGGGACCATGAATCAGGATAGACTGATCTGGTCAGATCTGGTATAGGGAGATACAGGCCTTGGTAGTCAGGATGTCTGAGTTGCAAACCACACAAAGATTCACACAGGATTGTACCAAGTCAAACTCCCCCTTCTTTTTCTCCCACTTTCTGTACATGTGCTCCTTGTCAAGGCTGTTATCAGCGTGGGTCCAGCTGCCCACAAAGGATCACCAGCACCCTGGACAGCTACTCCTGAGCTTGCACCTCCCGTGACGCACGGCTGGCGAGGGATCATGAGGAAACACACCTGCACAGGATTAGACCTCGTCAGCCGTGCCATAAAGGGAGAAGAGAGAGCAAGCCCAGGCGGCCGGTCTCGTGAGCACCCTGTTTCAGGAAGACGAAGGACTAACGTGCTGTATTGTTATGCTCTCTCCTCTTTGTTTCCCCACAGTTTGGTTCACTACCAGACGGTCTGCTGTGTACTTTCAGTTGGTCTCTGCCTGACCTCTTTCTTTGCCACAACGTAAAAACAAATGATGGACAAATCAAATGTACAATAACCCCTAATCATTCCATAAATATGAATTGTCATCCTCTAACATGATTATCACAGTACTGTGTTCAGTACTGTAACTCTGGATGTTCCTCAGTCACCTGCAGCCTACTGTCACGGTGTGAGTGTGGGGACTGGACCCCAACACAGAGAGAGGCAGGCAAGGCACGAACTAAACACTGTTTCTTTTCCTCCAAAAACCTGGGCCAAGAGGACATACTCATACGTACATAACACCATGTACACAAAACAACAAGGAAGTGACAAAGACTGACCAGGGGAGGAACCATAAATACACACTCGACCAAACTAGACACAGGTGAAACAAAATACGACAAACAAGCAAACTCCAAACCTCTCACAGACTCTTAGTAAGGCACAGGTGCAGGTAATCACACAGAGACCACAGGGAAACACTAGGGCACATATAAACATGAGCACAAGCTGGGGCACGGCCGTGGGTGTGACACCTACATCACCTGCCCTGCCAGAACCCTCCTCTCTCTGCCCTGTCTCTGATCACCTGCCCTGCCAGAACCCTCCTCTCTCTCTTTGTCCTGTCTCTGATCACCTGCCCTGCCAGAACCCTCCTCTCTCTGTCCTGATCAGGATCATCTCTGATCAGGGTCTCTCTCATGCTCAGGATACTCTTGCACTGTGCAAATGAAACCTTCACCAGTGCACAGAGGAACATGTGGAACAGGTTTACACTAGATGGTGTATTGAAGTTTTTGAGTTGATGTCATCCTGGGTTGTCATGGACTAGCCAGCTCTTTGACCCACCATCAAAAGGTGTTAGCACTAGCGTCCTAGTCTATAGAGAACCAAAACGCTCTAAATATGATACAAAAATACTATATCATTTAAACCCTGTATTAGACATGTACAGTGTTGTCAAATGTCACTGCCTGTCTCCTTCCCTGGCCGCTGTTAACTGATAACACAGTATATCCCCTTCCTGTCAATCATCACAGGTGGGAGGTCCTTAACCACTGACTGTTTAGACAGTGTTGCTAACACACATTAGCCTAAGATCACATTTACAGACACACAGACATGTTTAATGGACATGAAACAATGTAATACTGTACAGCCTAGGATCTATGCTGTCAAACAAACACACCTCCTGTATATTAAAGTATAAGACATCAGACCAGGGTTGGGATGCTCATTTACTTCATCATAACCTATTCTGGACTGACAGTAAATCATCCACTCTCCAGCATGTGAATAAATACCATTCTACTGACCTTTATAAAACTCTGGTTTCACCATCAGCCTCCTCTCTGTGCTCCATCTGGTTTCGTGTGTGTCTGACAGTAATGATCACCTGTAGTGTGTCACACCCACATACAATCACCCACACACACTTGTGTTTGGACCAGTTGATCCTGTTTGGAGTCTTATTACTGGAACTTACTTCTGTAAGGGTGCATGCATGCCCCAAGAGGGGAGAAAGGGGGAGGAGGAGGAGGAGGAGGAGTAGAAATAGGGTTAGCTGCTAACATCGGCTGGCTAGAGTGTTTGATGCTGCCTGAACAAAGTAGGACGTGGAACCTGAATAGAAGACAACACTGCAGAACAAGATAGAGAGGAGATGGAGGACTAGGTTCTACAGAGAGAAAGAAATACAGAGGAAGAGAGAGAGAAAGAATGGGGAGAGAGAGCAGGAGAGAGGAAGACAGAGAAAGACAGGAGAAGGGGAGAGAGAGAAGGAGGGGCAGAGACAGAGAAGAAGCCAGAGAGAGAGGAAAGAGAAAGAGAGATACAGGGAGAGAGAGGGAAAAGAGAGAAGAATAAGAGGGAGAAAGAGAGAAATACACAAAGAGACAGAAAGAAGACCAAGAAAGGGATTGAGAAAAGAGGGAGGGTTAGAAAATGAGAAAGAAGAGGACAAGATTGTGAGGGAGGTAGAGAGAATTAGAGAGACAGAGAGATAAAGACAGATTCTGTGACATTCATTGTAAGGTTCTGAGGAAAGACCAAAGGCTCTACCTTGGAAGATGCCACTAGTTTTATTTAGGTGTGCTTCATGTATAAATTATTAAATGTTTAAAAGAAATGTTTGGAACTGACATATTATATTTATTAACAAACTGATATAAATCTCTTATTTCTGAGAACCAGCCAGTCACTCCTCAGCTGCTCACATGATCTCTGTCCATGTTTGATGTTTACCAGTCTGTCAGCCTCTGTTGTGTAGAAACCATGTCATGAATGAGGAAATGCAGTTGTTGTGAACTTGTCCCTCCCTGTAACAGAAGACAGAGCTAGTCTAACCAGTTCAGGTACCAGAGAGGTTGTTTTGTCTGACATAAACCTCTGGGGCAAAGATAACCCAGATATGGACACATGGTGAGACTGAGGGGGGGTTACACTGTCTCCAGGGCTCCCTTACAGCAGGGGGAGAGAGACAAAAGGAGAGAGAGAAAGAGAGAGGAAGAGAAAAGGGGGAGGAAGACAGAGAAATGGAGAAAGAGAGAAGTAGAGGGAGAGAGAGAAGGGCAGAAAGAAAGACAGAATGAGAGACAGAGGGAGGAGACAGAGGCAGTGAGAAGAATTGACGGGGAGAGAGGGGAGAGAGAAGGATGGGAGAGAGAGATAGATAGAGAGAGAGACAATACACAAAGAGAGAAAGTGGGGAGAGAGGAATTGAAATAGTCCCATAGTCACAAGTGATCAGCCCACACCTGCGTTTGGTCATGATAGGGGCATGCTGGAGGGGCCGGCCTCTCTCTGTGTTCCCCTCAACCTGCCGGGCCTCTCCAGCCTCTAGTTTAGTGCAGTCTCTAACTGCATCCCAGATGGAACTACAATCTGGGACAGGAATACAACCTACATCTACGGTACCAATGTTCTCCTAACACTGGAAGGGCTTTCCCAGAGTCAAAGGGACTCCGACAGGGGGAGCTACTTCATCAGAAATAAAGGGCTGTTTAACATCCGTTTTGTGGCGCATTTCCATCATTGTTGCACCCACTTGTTCATCCTGATATTCAGTTAGGTCAACAAACTCTTGGGATCCCAAATACACCAGGCATTCAGCTTCACACATCGGGCCGTATTGTTCAGTTCTATTTCCGGGCACACGCATCCATTCACTCATTGTCTCTTCACAACTTCCCCACCCTAAATGAGTGAACACAATACACAGTTGCTCAGGTTTAGCCTTGGTGCACACATAGCAGTCTTGTCAGTTATTCATTGTTCCTGTATACACAGTCCATCTGTACCATTGGTTAGCTTGAGCTCAGTTAAATAAGACACTGTTATCAACGTCCTTCTCCCGTACCAGTAGGTCGGGGACAGGTATTACACCTTGAACTACGGGCAAGTGTTCTGAAGCAGGTGGGGGTCTTCTGGTAGGGAGTGGTCCATATCCCTGGACCTCTATTCTATACATAGTTCATGTTTGGGTGTGAATTGTTTAGTAAATAAAACTCAAATTACTCAAATAATACTCTGTATCAAATAATACTCTGTATCAAGGGTTAGAGGACTCATGTCTCAACAGGATTTGGAGGAACTTCATGCATTGATCTTCAGTAGACTCGACTACTGTAACGGTGTGTTCACAGGTCTCTATAAAAGCCATCCCGACCCCTCAGGTCATCTGGGACTGGTCTACTCTGTGTTCCAAGAGTCAGAACTAAACATGGAGAAGCAGCATTCAGTTTGTCTGCTCCACATATCTGGGACAAGGTTCCTGAAAGCTGCAGGTCTGCTGAGACCCTCAGCTCCTTGAAATCCAGATTGAAGACTGTACTGTTTGCTGTTGCCTTTAAATGAACCAGATTCAAGGATATCAATCCATTTCTGCATCTCACTCCTGCATTGAGGGCCAACTGCAATGCCACTTTTTATTCTATTTCTTGCTTTTTGACTGTTTTTAATGTTTTATTGAATGTTATCAATTGCTTTTAAATCTGGCCTCCTTCAGGTAGATGAAGCCCAGGTGCAGGTAGATGGGATGTGTGTCTGAGGCGTCCACCACTAAGTCCAGGGTCCTCTCATAGCCCTCCTGAGCCTTCCTGTGCTCCCCAGTCTGGTAGTGCAGGTGACCGTCCAGAGCCACACGTCTGGGTCCTGCATAGAGGGGAACCATCAGGAGAGAGATGATGTCCTAGTGGGACATTGCTTTGAATAGGATGTCTGCTGCTTGATCTTTATATGTGGATGTTTATTCTTTTGTTTGGGTTTTGTTTAGTTCTAGATATTCTACAGTTGGTTTTCTTGGTTTTGATTCTGCTGTGTGTTTACTATTGAGTTGTTGTGTTTGTATTCATGTGTAGAGCTTTGCTATGTTTTAAATTGGATCAAGGCGATTTGTCAACAGCCGGAGTAAATTGGAGCCCACCCCACAGCTGCCAGGAGATGGTGTTAAAAGGAGAGAGACGAGAAGAGGACGGGAGGTCGAGCAAAGATCAGATCAACACCGACCAACACAGATAAGAAGAGGAAAGAGACTGAAAGAGCAAGAGTGGAAGTGGTGTGAAGGAGCCCTGTGTGCAGGTGGACCGTGACTAAAGACGCTCCCTTCTCTCTCAGTGCCCTCAGCGGGTCCAGGGAGGAGCAGCAGAGGCTGCAGTAGAGCAGCAGGACGGACCCTGGAACCCCCGCGGCTGCTACTCACATCCATAGAACTCTGCTACTCACATCCATAGAACTCTGCTACTCACATCCATAGAACTCTGCTACTCACATCCATAGAACTCTGCTACTCACATCATAGAACTCTGCTACTCACATCCATAGAACTCTGCTACCCACATCCATAGAACTCTGCTACTCACATCCATAGAACTCTGCTACTCACATCCATAGAACTCTGCTACTCACATCCATAGAACTCTGCTACTCACATCCATAGAACTCTGCTACTCACATCCATAGAACTCTGATACTCACATCCATAGAACTCTGCTACTCACATCCATAGAACTCTGCTACTCACATCCATAGAACTCTGATACTCACATCCATAGAACTCTGATACTCACATCCATAGAACTCTGCTACTCTGGATTTTTGTTTGATGTATTTTAGAGACCCTGGACTTTTATGTTCACCACGGTACTTTTTTACTTTTTATGCCTCGTTCTTACTTAATTTGATCTATTATTAATAAATCGTTGTAGTGCACCCTGTGTCGTTATACCATTTTTTATTCAGTTTTCTTGTGTTTTGACAGTGGAATCAATTTTAAATTACTGGTATCCAAAGAATCACACACTCAGTGTGTGACATTTACACATTTGATTGATTTGGTTAACACGTGTGGTGAATGGACATCTCCCACAACCTCCAGTGAGTCTACGTTTACTTTTAAATGATGATTATTCATGTATACAAGAGCCCATAAGGATGTGTCAGTAGCTGCTCCTGGTCTGAAGGTTGTTTGAGGCTCCTGGAAGCTGTGGTTGAGCGCCTCCTGCAGGCTGAGCTGGGCACTGCTGTACTCTGCCCTCAGCAGCTGCAGCCTGGCCATGGCCCCCCTCTGGACACAGCAGCTCCTGGAGCAGAGCCTGCTGAAACATCTGCACACACACACAGATACACAGTACACACACACAGTACACACACACGCAGTACACACACACACACACAGACCCGCATACACACACATGCACACATACACACACACATAGTACACCGTTATGTCACCAGACATCATGTCTCTAGTTTTGGTCTGTATGATGTCTGTGTTTTGTTTGTTCACTCCCTTCCTCTCACTCAATCCAATTTGCCGTCTGATTGGTCCAGTCCGGTCTCTTCCCAGGACCAATCAGCAGCCTTCCCTATCATAACCATCAGCCCGACTTGCCTCCCATAGAAGCTGCACTTTTTTTTGGCCCCAGGAGAGGGAACTGATCCATGATGTGGAAAGTGCTGTTAGTATGAGGACTGTGTTTTGTGTTGACTTTGTACTTGGTAGGAGAATAGCTGTAGTTGATCTTGTTGTCTTTATGCCTGTACCCTGTATAGAGCTTTGTGTTTGTTTGTTTCCACCTTCATACAGTGGAAAGGGGATCATGAAGCTGCCCATGGGCCTGCATCCCATCACATAGTTTCTATCCTGTTGAACAACACCAGGTTCAGGCAGAAGGACTCAGTAATGTTATGTTACTTGATACTTTATTACACACATTACGATACATCATTGTAATATTTGATTTGGCGTATGGTTGTGCTCGCAGCGGCTCCCTGCCGCACCCAACGGAGACACCGTCTCCTGAGACACCGTCTCCTGAGACACCGTCTCCTGAGACACCGTCTCCTGAGACACCGTCTCCTGAGACACCGTCTCCTGAGACACCGTCTCCTGAGACACCGTCTCCTGAGACACCGTCTCCTGAGACACCGTCTCCTGAGACACCGTCTCCTGAGACACCGTCTCCTGAGACACCGTCTCCTGAGACACCGTCTCCTGAGACACCGTCTCAGGACTGAGACACCGTCTCAGGACTGAGACACCGTCTCAGGACTGAGACACCGTCTCAGGACTGAGACACCGTCTCAGGACTGAGACACCGTCTCAGGACTGAGACACCGTCTCCTGAGACACCGTCTCCTGAGACACCGTCTCCTGAGACACCGTCTCCTGAGACAGCGTCTCGACATCCGGGCAGAGAACAGCGATGCATTCCCCCTGAGAAACAAGAACCAGACAAAAGGGAGGAGGTCGGGGAGGTGGAGGCCGCAGGAGACTGAGAGTGTCTGTGTCGAACTAGCAATGCAGGAGCTGGGATCCCTGCTATATACCCCGCCCTATTAGGAGGGTGTGCCCGGACGCGTGATGACGATTGCTGACGCGCTCGGTCTCGCGTCCCCCTGCATGAACCTGCTTCGCTTGTTAAGGTTGAACAATCTCAGGTGGGAAAATGAGTTGCTGGCCAATATCGACAGACATCTTCCAGTCCCGGGCCATGGCTAGGTGTCCAGTGTCTGGCTTCGTAGGAGGATGCTTGGGCCTTTTCTGTCCCTCCCGGATGAATGTTGCCGTTTTAACAGGATTGCTTGTTTTTGAAGGTAATGAATTGGTTGCTCCTCACTCCTTTTGGTCTCAAGTGCTGCAGCCAGGCTCTCGAGGACCTGACTGTGCCTCCAGGTGTAGCGGCCTTGTGAGAGGCTGGTCTTGCAACCTGTCATGATATGCCTGAGAGTTGCTGGAGCTGGGCAGAGGGGGCAGGTCGGGTCCTCGCCATACCATGAATGGAGGTTCTTTGGTGATGGAAGCACATCATGATCTTTCTCCTCTCCAGGCCTTCCCACCGCGTCCATTGCCCTTGTTGAGCAGGAGAGACAGCCTTTGCACCTCTTGTAGTCTCCTCCTGTCTGCGCTCCTCCTCGACCACCAGCTTCCTGCTTCAGATGTTGTTGCCTTATGAAACGTTGGTCTGCTTGCTGCCAGGCCAAAGCCTCCTCTTCCATGCTGGATATTCCCCACAATGTCTGGGTGTCTCAGGGCTGATGTTGCTCGCTGCACAGCCTTGGATGATGTCCATTTCCGTCCAGTTTGTAGGGCAGGTGCAGCCTTGCTAATGGTCTGGTTTTTGGAGTCTTTCAATGTCATCTGAAGTCTTACTTCAGAGCACTTGTACTCCTCCATTAGACTTGTAAGAGGTAGTTCAAGGACCCCTTTGCCATAGAGGCCGATGTTACTCAGACATGGTGGGACACCCAGCCATTTCTTCAGGTATGAGGTGATGGTTCGCTCCATCTTCTCCACTGTTGTTATCGGGACCTCACAGACGGTGAGTGGCCACATTACCCGGGGGAGAAGTCCAAACTGGAGGCACCAAAGCTTGAGCTTCCCAGGCAGTAGGGTCTTGTTGACGTTCTCAAGACCGTCAGCGATGTCCTGCCTTACTTGCTGCACTTGATCTTTATCCTGGAGGCTTTCGTTGCGCCATCTGCACGTTCTCAACTTCTTTCCATTTTGGAGGGTCAGTTGGAGTCCAGATTCAGAATTCTGGTGGTTGAGTAGGTGGGATGTCATGTGGAATGATTATCCGCTCATGCCTTTTCGTGTCCTGGTGGACCTTTTTTCCACATGTTCTTCCAGGTTAGAAAACAAATATCCCCCCTCCGTCAGACCCGCCTCCTTATATGAGCCAATAGGAAACAGGAGGAGGAGCTGAAACTTGATTCATAGAGCAGGAGCTGAAAAGAGACAAACACACAGGAAACACCACACATAAGAAATGTAATTATCTATTTCATTTTATTTCATTATATAGTTGATTTGAATGAATCCACAACATATGTCTAAGACGCTACAATTAGATGAATATATATGTAATGTATGGCGCTAATGTTCACATTTCAGTAGGATATGATTATTAATATCACGGGGTTCTGTTCTGTCTATGACACCTAAACTGATGATTCAGTGTGTTCTCAAGCAGCTTTGCTTTAGATCTAGAACAGTTACTTACTAAAGACAGCCTACAAGTAATACACACTCTTAGACTGACATCTACTGGACAAAAGTAGAACTCCTGAAGCAGATTTCTGGTTGTGTGGTTAGTGCTGATAACATTAGCATGGCGACCACCTCCACAGCAATATCAGGTTGTTGTTGAACACATTCAGTTGAGGCTGCACTGCCTGGTGTGGTGGGTGTGACTGTGCCAGCTCAGGGTCCAGCCCTCCCTTAGAGTCCTCCACAGACCTGCTTCCCTGGCTGCTCTGAGAGACACTCACCTCTCTCCCACTGTCTCTCTCTCCATCCCTCTCTCCATCTGAGAGACACTCACCTCTCTCCCACTGTCTCTCTCTCCATCTGAGAGACACTCACCTCTCTCCCACTGTCTCTCTCTCCATCCCTCTCTCCTTCTGAGAGACACTCACCTCTCTCCTACTGTCTCTCTCTCCATCCCTCTCTCCATCTGAGAGACACTCACCTCTCTCCCACTGTCTCTCTCTCCATCCCTCTCTCCATCTGAGAGACACTCACCTCTCTCCCACTGTCTCTCTCTCCATCCCTCTCTCCATCTGAGAGACAGAATCAGAATCAGAATCAGAATCAGAATGGGATTTATTCGCCATGAATGTTTGCACAGACAAGGAATTTGCTTTGGCAGGAAGGTGCATACAGTAAACATATAGGAATGTTAAATTTAAATATGTGGTCTAACTATACTAAGGATACATAAACTAGCAATACTAAGTGTAATACAGTTAAAATAAAATAAAAATATAAGTTGCCAATTCACAATATAAAATACAATATAAAATACAAATATTACAGTAATTGAATGTAGTGCAAAATGTAAAAAGTTTTTTAAACAGTCAGTGTGAGCTCCTGTTGAGGAGGCCAACAGCGGAAGGGAAGAAACTGTTTGTGTGGCGTGAGGTTTTGGTCCTGATGGACCGCAGCCTTCTGCCGGAGGGGAGTGACTGAAACAGGGAATGTCCAGGGTGGGAGGAGTCAGCCACAATCTTCTTCGCCCGTCTCAGGGTCCTCGAGGTGTGCAGGTCGTCGAGGGAAGGCAGATTGCAGCCAATCACCTTCTCTGCAGTGCGGATGATACGCTGCAGCCTGCTCTTGTCCTTGGCAGTGGCAGCAGCGTACCAGGTGGTGATGGAGGAGGTGAGGATGGACTCAATGATGGCTGTGCAGAAGTGCACCATCATTGTCTATGGCAGGTTGATTTCTTCAGCTGCCGCAGGAAGTACATCCTCAGTTGTGCTTTCTTGGTGAGGGAGCTTATGTTCAGTTCCCACTTGAGGTCCTGGGAGAGGATAGTGCCCAGGAAGCGGAAGGACTCCACAGTGTTGACTGGGGAGTCACACAGGGTGATGGGGGTGAGTGGGGCTGTGTTCTTCCTGAAGTCCACAACCATCTCCACTGTCTTGAGAGCATTGAGCTCTAGGTTGTTCTGGCTGCACCAGGTCACCAGGTTGTCTGCTTCCCACCTATAATCAGACTCGTCTCCACCAGAAATGAGCCCAATGAGGGTGGTGTCGTCCGCAAACTTCAGGAGTTTCACGGACGGATGACTGGAGGTGCAGCTGTTGGTGTACAGGGAGAAGAGTAGAGGAGAAAGGACGCAGCCCTGGGGAGATCCAGTGCTGATGGACTGGGAATCAGAGACTTGTGTTCCCAGCTTAACGCACTGCTTAAGCTGGGAATGGTATTAAAGGCAGAGCTGAAGTCCACAAACAGGATCCTGGCATAGGATGCTGGGGAGTCCAGGTGCTGTAGGGTGAAGTGGAGGGCCATATTAACTGCATCGTCCACAGACCTGTTGGCTCTGTAGGCAAACTGCACTGGGTCCAGTAGAGGGTCTGTGATGGATTTAAGGTGTGCCAGCACCAGGCGCTCAAAAGACTTCATTACCACAGAGGTCAGGGCGACGGGTCTGTAGTCATTATGTCCAGTCGGCCTGGGCTTTTAGGGCACAGACACTCACCTCTCTCCCACTGTCTCTCTCTCCATCCCTCTCTCCATCTGAGAGACAGTCACCTCACTCCCACTGCCCCCCCAGTGTCTGGTGAAGACGTATTAGATAGTACCCAATTGCTGTGAATGTACCAAGTCAATGAAGTGAATCAACAAGCAACAAATTCAAGACAACAATCAACGTATTTATTATAGATCTATAAGGTGCAGGGGGTCTGATACACTCAAGTTGATTATCTCAGAAGACTGGACCATGAATACAGGAATCAGGGCAGTTAAATAGTATCACAATATGGGGGTTTTACTCTCACAAGAAACGTCAGGGGGGATAATCAACAGCCTTCGCAAGCACAGAAAAAGGCAGCTGCATGCTAGATAGCTTGTGTTGAGGTCTTTAGATATAGGGCTCCTAGAAATGGCCTTGACGCTCCTCCTATTTTCCTCGTTCATAGTTGCATGGCAGTATACACTTTGGTAATATTGTGACCTCTGACTTACAGTAGTGTCACAGGAATTTCCTAGTCGCACCTTAGAAAGAACTAACTTAAGGCTATGCAGGCATAAGCAAACAGCAGTTTATCAATGATAAAAGCAACATCATTCATACATAAGCATATTTCTCTCCTGGACATAACCAAGGGTTATGTTCTTATGAGCTTAACATAGCAGGGTATTGATCAAAAATTGTTTATTATATTCAGAGCATTCCAAACAGTATTAAAGGAATAAAGTCATCATTAGTTCTTGTTAATTGATCAGTGGTTAAGGACAGACCTCTTCGTTCCCCTCTTCGAGGTCTCTGGACCTCCACAAACAAGGAGTCTCTCTGTGTCAGTATTGGGAGATACATTTAACGAGTCCCCTCTTGAGGATCCTCTGAATCATCACAACATGTGCTTGTTTAAAGGGTCATACAACAGTAGTCAGCGGAGGTTACAAATAGTAGTGAGGAGAACCTCTAACAGAGGATGTATGTATGTGCTGCCTTGCCCTATAACAGAGGATGTATGTATGTGCTGCCTTGCCCTATAACAGAGGATGTATGTATGTGCTGCCTTGCCCTATAACAGAGGATGTATGTATGTGCTGCCTTGCCCTATAACAGAGGATGTATGTATGTGCTGCCTTGCCCTATAACAGAGGATGTATGTATGTGCTGCCTTGCCCTATAACAGAGGATGTATGTATGTGCTGCCTTGCCCTAGAAAAGGGGGGTGGGTCCAGGTGTTGTAGGAGCCTCCTCTGACCAAACACACACTGGGAGGAGTCTGTGTCTGTTCTCTAGGGAGCATCACCATCATCAAGGCCTCAGGCAAGGCTGTCTTGGTACAGCGTTTACACATGAGCTTCACAGCACAATAGGATCACAAACATACAGCAATGATGATTACTATGACAGCAGAGACTGGAGTGGGGAAGGAAATCATTTGACCTCCCAGATCTCCAAATGTACCCCTTAACCATGAACCTACTTCCCCTCCACCCATCATCTTGGGGGATTCACTGAATGTTTTGGCGTTTCCAGGTTTTGAATGATGGTGGACATGTTGTTGGAGGCTGGGAGCAGAGTGGCACATCTGTCTCCTTTCAACTTGAACACATCGCACATCCCTCCCTCCGTAACTAAAAGTTAGTCTAGGGCCAGACCAGGTTTCATCAATACCAGACGGCGGTTTTGCATCTTTCAGCGTCTTGAATCCTGCTACAGTGAGATCTGAAAATGTATTTAGTGAAAGGTAAATAATATGAATATGTTCTGCAAAAAATCCAACTCCAAAATGAGGTAACAGGGACCAACGTATGCGCTCGGCTTCAGTAGCGCTCCAGTTCCTAGCGGCCTCCACACTGAAGACTGCTCAAGACCTTTTTGACCTCTAGCGCTGTGGGGTGTTTTGATACGGGGCAGGGGCGTGTCCCCTCCTGTCACCAGCGTGGACACCAGCAGGGACGTGTCCCCTCCTGTCACCAAAATGATCAAGTAAATAGTACAGCAAACTAGCACTTCTCATCATTTGCCCTAGAAAACACATAATGGTAGAGGACAGGAGAGAGGACAGGAAAGTAGAGGATGAAAAGAGGAGGGGCAGGGAGAGGAGGTTGGAGGTTGGAGGCTGGAGGTGAGCTGGAGGAGGTGTGGATGAGGAGAGGAGGGGCAGGGAGAGGAGGCTGGAGGTGGAGGTGAGCTGGAGGAGGTGTGGATGAGGAGAGGAGGGGCAGGGAGAGGAGGCTGGAGGTGGAGGTGAGCTGGAGGAGGTGTGGATGAGGAGAGGAGGGGCAGGGAGAGGAGGCTGGAGGTGGAGGTGAGCTGGAGGAGGTGTGGATGAGGAGAGGAGGGGCAGGGAGAGGAGGCTGGAGGTGGAGGTGAGCTGGAGGAGGTGTGGATGAGGAGAGGAGGGGCAGGGAGAGGAGGCTGGAGGTGGAGATGAGCTGGAGCAATCTCACCACCTGGCCAGCAGCCCTGGGGTCTCATTTATAAAACTGTGTGTAGGATTCTTACTAAAAGTGTACGTACGCCCAAAAGCCTAAAATGGCATATGAAAATTCAGATTTATAAAACCGTGCGTACGCACACCTGTACGCAATGTTCCCTTTATAAATCACAGATTACCCACAAGTGTGCGTACGTGAATCAGCATTGTACCCCGCCCTGAACAAGCCCATTTTTAACCATAAATAGTCAATGCAAAGCACCTCATGCTAATCTAGTATCTCATCCTGACCCTGGCATGCGATTGTTCTTTACGGTGAATCATGGCGCATGACAACTTGTCAGACACTGTTATCCTATTGGTGGAGCCCAAAAAGTCTGAAAATGTGGTGGCCGGTAGATCACCAATTTAAAAAACTGTTGCAGTGGCGTCAACTGTGCCAGTGATTCCGCGAATCGAGATACAATTTGAAAACAAAAGCGTTTTGTTATGAATAGTAATCTATTAAAGTCTGGACTGATAACAAGGACGTGAAGTTTAACGATTGCACGGGAGCTTAACATTGTATTTCCAGTTTTTGACATATGATATATGTACAGTATTAAAGACACATATTTAGTTATACAATGTATCCTGCAGTTATTTAAAGGTAGGATATGTGATGTTATCTGCATTTCATGCAGTCAGGCATTTCCCCCTCCTGCAGTCCGGTAGTGGACAATATGATGGTGAGACAGCGCTGAATTTTGATTTAAAATTTGAGTTGATTGTACAAGGTGTTTATGGAACAATTATCACTCAGTACAAGCTCAAATAATACTGCTGGATGTAATCTTCATGATAATCATGAAATTGAATGAAAAAAACGTGTATGATGAAAACCAAATATCTAAATATTACGAGTAGAATCGTTTTTCCCACTTTTACTTCATGCAGTCTGACTACAGTACGGTCATCTGCGTCGCCAATTCCAACTGTCTCCAAAATGTGCGTAGGCCTACGGGAGGGTCAGAGTTTGCGTGGAGGACCGCACATTCTCCCGTCAAGTTTGTTTTTTATAAATCACAACCTTTGCGTGGAAAGTGTCGTACACACATTTTCAGCCCCGTTTTGTGCGTACGCAAGCTTTATAAATGAGACCCCTGGTCTCTACAGCAGGAAGTGACCTGCCATCAGACAGCAGCACCATGGACAGCACCCCTGCTGCACTCCTCTCCAAGCTCTCCCAGCTCGTTCCCTGATTAGCACCACTGAGCTCCCCAGCTGGGGACACTTGGGACCAGGGCCACTGGAGAGAAGCCCAGAGACACAGCCACAGGAGAGGAGGGGAGACATGTCTGACAACTGGAGAGAAGTGCTGTGATTGGCTACCAGGACTGGGGTGCAGATACCTGACTGAGAGTGGCGATGCTGCCCACCTCCTTAAACTGAGGGAGTCCCTGAGTGACAACACCACCCTCCACGCTCTTAGAGTCATCAGATAGACACAACACAGTGCAGGAGCCTGGAGGAGTTCCTGAGTGCTGGAGTCAGACCCCCCCTCCCAACACCCCTCTTTTTCACTCACAGTGAGTTAGACCCCCCCTCTTTATCACACACATTGGCATGTTAATAAAACACAAATAAAACAATTTATTAAACATATTCTAAAGTTCAAGAGCACAAATACTCATGTTGTACCTGAAAAGGGGAGATATCAATAAAGACGCTTGGACACACTGCATTTCTTCTGGCAGCTTCATTGAGAATGAGGCATCCTGGCCGAAAGCTCCCCCTACCGGCTTCTGCAGGCATAACTAAACAATCACAGCTCTCAAAAGGCTCAACAAGTCGATCATAGATTAACACTGTTTATTAATGAATTTCCATTTTATGCCCCTTTGACTGTTTTTAATACCTATTGAACTTATTGATCAGATTTCAAAATAAAATAAATCAACAACAAAATCAATCTATCACACCAAAAGTCTTTTGTCACATTTAATTTGTTAAAACCTATGTTTGATTCCCCATGATGGATGACAGTTTAGTGAGCAGTAAAATCTGATGATCATTTACATAATGTACATTTTGTTGGAATAGCGATTATTGTGACATGCATATTTTTGAATAGCAATAAGAATTCAAAAGATCTTGGTAAATATTGTGATTTTTAACATTAACTCAATACAAGATTAACGACTATTAGGGTGCTAAAATGTTTTATTTATTTGTATCCATGACAATCCCAAGAAGATCAAACACATTTGATGGAATTCCAAACCATTGTCACAATGAATGAATCACAGTGTCGAACATTCCATTCTAAAGTTACCATGAATATGATGTACCAAACACAGCAGAAATCATCAACACAAGACAAGCACTGCCTCTTTACAATTACAATTACACAAAAAATGAAAGACAGACCAACAAATTCCTCATTCACTGCGAGGTAAGTTAACGCCTAAGAAGGTTATTGCCTACAGTATGTACAAAACAATGTACTATCTTCAAACTGTATTGGCCTATTCATGACTTTTGGTGTCTCAACAGGAGACCAGTGTGTTTTTTTGTCCTCAAAAACAATATTTCAACACAAATAATTAGATATAAAAACATAACATTACCAAACCTGCACGCCAATGTTACTCCATGTAGTCCTGATCCAAATGTTTCTCTCCACACAGACCTGCAGCCATGAATTGGGAACTTCCCACCATTGATCCACATGCTCCTGTGAAGTTCACTGAGCTGTATAACTTTTTGACAACACCAGAATGTCTGGATGAGGTAAGATTGTGGTGATAAACCATAACCAAATGCAACAGTATCACTGTGCTTGATGACAATGGCATTATATATGATGACTGGCATAGACATTGACACAACTGTCTCCCAGAAAACAACCATGAGGCAGTTCATGTCCTTACTGGAGCAAGGAGCGGTTCCATCCTCTGTTACTCTGAAGGACATCACCGAGTGGCTCTCTGGGGAAGAATGCTTCATCAGCAAGTGAGACAGGCTTAGTCTTTCTCTCAGGAGTTACAAAATACATGTCTGTGCACATATGTGTATATGTGATGGTTGTGTGTGAATGTGTGTGTATGAGAGAGAGAGAGAGAGAGAGAGAGAGAGAGAGAGAACAATTGTCATTCAAAAAGTGATGGTTTGCTCTTTATTTCTTCTATTTTGAAGGTGTCGGGCCTGCAATCAAGACTTGCGACAGCTGACTGCCATAAGGGTAAGAGCTTCATAGTGGACCTTGTTCACAGTACAAACTCCCAGAGAACCAAAGATTCGTATTACGGTCTCTATATTGAAGACAGTAATAGTGCAAGTTACATTAATTTATTCAAGGTGTTAGTGTGTGATTGCACAGAATTGATCTTTTGATGGTGTTTCTGTACTCAGGTCTGGTATATGAAGAGACGCGACCAGCTTCTGAAGATCCAGCAGGAGATTCTTAGAGAGACCGAGAAGGAGTGTCGTCTCTCTGGGCTGTTTGGCAGAAAGGTATGGACAACAACCTGGTGCAGAGAAACAGTACTTCACATTCTGGAACAAAGGATTTCCTTTATTTCCCTGACTGACAACTTTCTCTCTCTCTCTCTCTCTCCTCGCACTGTCTCTCTCTTTCTCTCTCTCTTTCTCTCTATCTCTCTCTCTTTCTCTCTCTGTCTCTGTCTCTCTCTAACTCTCTTCTATTTTTCTCTGGTGAAGGTCACCATGGAGGGACTTCGTAGGAGCATGAAGATGTTCAGACCGTCTGTAGAGACAGAGGTCCGACATCTGCTCTCTGGCCTTCCTCACAGCCTGATGCCCTCTCACTCCACTTCTGAGGTCCCCGTAGCTCCCAGTCTCCTGCAGGAAACTGGAGAGCTCACCCCCAGGCTGGTCACCATCACCTTCCGCCACCTGCTGGGTGGAGGTACACAGGGAGGAACCACCTGGACCTCCGTAGACGGGCTGAGGGCCAAGGCCGCCATAGAGGAGATCCGGTGGCTGCTCAAGGACACCGTCACCTCTGTCCTGGCTCCGTACGGGGACGTCCCGGTGCACAAGATTGTGTTCATCACCTCAGCTCTGGCCCGGGATGTGGTGAAGGCTGTCTTTGACAGGTTTGAGGTGGAGTCTACCACTTTCTGCCTGCTGAATGACAGCTACAACCTGCATGCTCTGGAGGCAACCAGGAAGGTGGTCGAAGAGTTGGCAAGGGGGAACAAGGTCATTGTGTTTTCAGTCTGTAGCTTATAGATGTCAAAATCACTCACATTTCATGTTTCTCTCACGACAGCTCCAGAAGAGGTGGGCATAAACTAACTCTTAAACTAAGTCTCACTGTTTGAACTGTCTATCAACAGGGTCATAACAAGCCAGGTGCTGAGAGCTCCTTCAGCCTCAAGGAGAGCATCACCGTGGCCACTGATCCCCAGGCAGAAAAGGTGAAGAAAGCAGATTGATTCATAGTTGGCTTTGGGTTCAGTGTAATCGTGACCAAATGGGAGATTGTTTTCAATGGCAACTGAACCTTAATTCTCCCTCCAGTCTTGGTCTACCTCAATGGAGAAAAGCCTCACCATCAAGGCCATCATCCAGGACCAGAAGGACATCAAGGCCCTGGCCACTGCTCGAGGTGACATGAAGACCAGTCAGACCAGACATCTGACTGCATCTCAGCTGTCCACAGCTTCTCTGGCTGAGTCTGGCCTCGACCTCACCCTGAGGGAGGCTGGGGCTCATGCTGCTGAGGGGAAGCTGGAAAGAGGCAAGACCTCAAAGCTGGCCCTAGAGGCTGGCCTCACCAGCACCAAGACCCTGGATCTAGAAGCTGGCCTCACCAGCAGCAAGACCCTGGCCCTGGAAGCTGGCCTCACCAGCACAAAGACCCTGGATCTAGAGGCTGGCCTCACCAGCACCAAGTCCTTGGCCTTAGAAGCTGGCGCCACCAGAACCAAGACCCTGGATCTAGAGGCTGGCCTCACCCGCACCAAGACCTTGGCCTTAGAAGCTGGCCTCACCAGCACCAAGACCCTGGCCCTAGAAGCTGGCCTCACCAGCACCAAGATCCTGGATATAGAGGCTGGCCTCACCAGCACCAAGACCTTGGCCTTAGAAGCTGGCCTCACCAGCACCAAGACCCTGGCCCTAGATGCTGGCCTCACCAGCACCAAGACCCTGGATCTAGAGGCTGGCCTCACCAGCACCAAGACCCTGGCCCTGGAAGCTGGCCTCACCAGCACCAAGACCCTGGCCCTGGAAGCTGGCCTCATCAGCACCAAGACCCTGGCCCTAGAAGCTGGCCTCACCAGCACCAAGACCCTGGCCCTGGAAGCTGGCCTCACCAGCACCAAGACCCTGGATCTAGAGGCTGGCCTCACCAGCACCAAGACCCTGGATCTAGAGGCTGGCATCACAAGAACCACAACCCCGGCCCTGGAAGCTGGCCTCAACAGCACTAAGACCCTGGATCTAGAGGCTGGCCTCACCAGCACCAAGACCCTGGATCTAGAAGCTGGCCTCACCAGCACCAAGACCCTGGATCTAGAGGCTGGCCTCACCAGCACCAAGACCCTGGATCTAGAGGCTGGCTTCACCAGCACCAAGATCCTGGATCTAGAGGCTGGCCTCATCAGCACCAAGACCCTGGATGGAGCTTCTGCCAAGATGCTGTTGCTTCTAGAAGATGAGCCACTGCTGAGCATCCATGGTGTCTTCCCTCAGGAGGCTCCAAGACTCCTCATGGTGTGAACATGACATCATTCTTTTGTTGACAAGTTTCATCAGACTGAATATTACCATTGTACATGTGGTATGAATATACTGCAGTTTGGAAGTTGATGCCAATGCTCTACAGTATAGTTTATGGTCTTACATGCTTAGTATTGTCTGTTCACAGACCAGTGAGGTCCCAGCTGACGTGGAACAGGAGAGCTGCATTGGTGAGTACCTTCTTAGCTACCAGGAAGCTATATGCACACGTTCTACTACATACACACTTCTCAGATATACCAGGAAGCTGTGTGGAGAACATGCAGATACAGTGTTAATGCAGGTTTTCTTCCTCAGTGGGCGGACAACAGGAGAAGGATGGAGGGGAGGAGATAAGGGGGGGGATGAGAGGATTCCTCCGTCGAATGAGGAAGCTCTTTACCTGCTGCTCTGCCTCCTCAGAAGAGGAGGACTAGAGAGGCTCCCCAACAGTGAGAGGGACCTGAGGACCAGGCAATATCATCCATATGGACCCCTTGGACAGAACCTGTGTTCATCACAGAGCCTGAGCACAAAAGAAAATATCATTTGAAGCCATGTCTTTTTTTGTGGTTGACTTTTTATTTCTGGGGATTTACTGAAAATAGCGTGTTTGTCAGTGTTCATTATTTTGATTTATAAATATATATATATATATATACATATACTGTATACTGTATACATAAAAATGAAAATATATAGTCTCTGCTACACTAGAGTCCAAACAACTGAAGTACAGCATTCAAACATTTGAACATTAAAGTTCAAATGTGGCATCATTTCAATGTAAACGTTTTGTAACACGGCGCACAATGCAGCAGAGGGATAAGACCAGAAGCCCTTTTAGACTCTCCATGTGGTTCAATTCTTCAATGAAAAAGACACATGAACCCAAGCACCTTAGAACCCTGCAGAGCATTCCATAAGAGAGCCAGAGGCAGGAGACAGAGAAACAGCATGAAGGAGGCTTGAGACAGCTCAGAGGTAACAGAACAGAACATGAGGTCTACTGCAGGTTTTAGGTAAAGTAGATCTTGTATGTGAACACCAGGGTGCCTGTGTTGAAAGAAAGATCGGGTGATATTAAGACCCGCTTCCATGGTAGGTTTGTTGTTTTGTGGACATTGTGGATGTCAGCTAGTGGTCACAGCCAAACAGCTCCAGGGAGACCCTGTGCTGTTCCGGAAGGGCCTGGGCCACGAGCATGACCTTGACGCTCTCAAAGTGGTAGCAGTGGTGGCCCACAATGACCTTGACACTATCAAAGTGGTCATAGTGGTGGCCCACAATGAAGTAGTGGTGGCCTCTTGACGCCGTCTGCACCACACATGCCCGCGTCAACCTTCTTGAAGAGGGTGAAAGAAGCGTCTTTCACAGGAACACAGGGGCTGGCCATCGGGTCTGTGTCGTAGACGGTTTGACCTCTAAGGAGGCAGGAGGATGGTCATGGGAAAGCAGCAAGAGGGCTCAGAAGACCCAGTGGTGATCAATGTTCCGTCGTGTTAACATATCAATGGGGTCTTGTGGTAGAAAATTCTAGCTGGTCTGTGTAGATATGAATAGTCGAATATGGCAGTTTCAATACAATTTATTCAGACTATAAAATTACATATGATTAAACATAGCTTTGTTGATCAGTCATTTACAAAGGAGGTGCCTATCCACACAGATCGTTCGTAAGAGTGATAGAGAACTATCACACATGCACAGACTTATATACACTTTAGATCAATGGCATTCTATAAAATCTATCAATCAATGTAGCAAACTCAACTTAGTGACAGCTTAAAACAATACATTTACATATCAAATGTCTCACTGTTCTTTGTGTGACCATCTTCAAACAAGAACTTAATTAACATCACCTATGAAACAGGAAGAGTCAGTGCAGCTTGATCCATTTATCTATCTCACCACAGGTGACAAGAACAATACAACCAAACCCACATTGTCCTTAGACCAACTGTCTCTTCCCCCCCCCAGGTGACAAGAACTCTTTCAGGTCACCCAGACTTCCCGTCTCCTAGAATTCACGTCTCCTAGTTAGGTGTTATAAAACTACAGGTGGCATCTCTACCAAATGAAGTCGAATCAACATACATTGTATCAAGCTTCTTATCCAACTGTAAACTTTTCCTAAAACACATACATTGTACATAGGCTCAACATTTCTGCAACAGTCTTATACATCACTCTCATTGCTCCGGATAGCAGCTCCAGGGAAAACCTGTGCTGTTCCGGAAGGGTCCGAGCCATGAGCATGGTCACTGGTGTGGGGAGGGGGGAGAGCACTGTTGTGCTGTAGCAGATTAGAGCTACCAAAATATAGTGTCATCTTGACTTGACAGCGAGCAATTTCAACCTTGATATATTCATATGTGAAATCAATATTATAAAAGTTATGGCATTGTATGACATGGTTCAAAAGTGTTGCAATATAGATATACTTTACAGTCTATAATTAAGAACCTACAATTAGCAGTCACAGCGTTTGACAATGGTGATTGAATCTGCTCCCTGATGGTTTGTGCATTAGCTGTGTGTGTGTAGTGGATTGTTGGTGGAACTGCAGGTGACCGTGCTGACTCCATTAAAGCTGGTACAGAACATAGTTCTGCTGGTGTCAGGAACATGCTAGGTAGCAGTACAAGTCACTGGAGAGGCTAATGCTTCAGAGGTGATCCTGAGGTGTTTAACTGTTAAATGAAGCCAGTCTGCATTGACACTCAGCACACATAGAAGCAAGCCATGTAACCATATGTTTTATTCAATCACCTTGAGGCAACAGTAGCTGATTAAACACTGGTTGATCATTACAATAGAATACACTTTATTGGTCATAGTGCATTAGATACTCAACAAAATTTGCTTGTGCAACCACTAACCCCCCCCCCCCCCCTCTAAAAAAAACTAAAAACAATACTTACATCCACATACACCCTTCCACAACACTACAACACATCTAAGCATGCTTGCAACCCCACGCACTCACACATAAATATATGAAAAACATGAATAGTTGTGTTGGTGGGGGGTAGGAGGGCTGTGTGGGTGTGTAGTTCTGTGATGGCCCTGGGGATGAAGCTGTTCTGCAGTCTGAATGTGGGCTGTGGTGGCCCGCTAGCGCCTCCCAGAGGGCAGCAGGGAGAAGAGATCTGCAGGGTGAGTCTCATCCTTCCAAATGCCCCCTGGCCGGCCGAGGCAGCGTGTCCTCAGGATGTCGTCCAGGGGAGGCAGTGGAAGTCTGATTCTTCTCTCAGCAGACCTTCTGACCCCACTGAGGGATTTCCTGTCCTTGTCTGTGCAGTTGACGTACCATGCAGTGATACAGTCTGTGATGACGCTTTCAATGCCACAGTGGTAAAAAGACTGAAGCAGCTCTGGAGACAGCTCTGTTTCTCTTCAGTGTTCGCAGGAAGTAGAGCCGCTGCTGTGCTTTCTGGACTGTGTTCATCTTCCATTCCAGGTCCTCTGAGAGCAAAACCCCCAGGAACTTGAAGCAGGAGGTCCTCTCCACTTCCTCACCATTGATGATGAGGGGTCAAGGGTTCGCCCTTTTGCCGTCTGAAGTCGACCATGATCTCTTTTGTCTTCTTGACATTCAGGGTCAGGTTGTTTTCTTGAAGCCATCCTGTCAACTTCGTCTCTGAAGGCACTTTCGTTTCCGTCGGTGATTTGTCCTGCCACAGTCGTGTCATCTGCAAATGTGATCACTGCATTTGAATGATGGGTGTTGGTGCAGTCATATGTGTAGACGGAGTAGAACAGGGGACTTAATACATAGCCTTGTGGAGCTCCAGTGCTGAGGGCCAGGCTCCATGATGGGTGAGGACCCAGTCTCACTGTCTGCGGGCCATCTGTTAAGAAATCCTTCATCCACTTACACAGGCTGTAGCTGAGGCCCAGATCAAGGAGTTTGGTGATCAGCCGGTTAGGGACGATGGTATTAAAAGCCGAGCTGTAATCTATGAAGAGCAGTCTCACATGTCTCCTTCTTGTCCAGGTGTGTCAGCGTTGTATGGAGGGCTGTGACGATAGCGTCCTCAGTGGACCTGTGTTCCCTGTCAGCATACTGATGCTGGTCCAGGGAGCGAGGGAGGGCAACCTTAACGTGCTTCGCCACCAGCCTCTCCAAGCACTTGGCGATGATGGGGGTGACGCCCGAGTCTCTAGTCATTTAAAGTGCTGATGTTGCTCTACTTGGGCACTGGAATCATGACTGCTGTTTTAAAACAGGTTGGTACGGCCGCTTTGGCTAGAGACTTTTTAAAAATGTCTGTAAAGACATCTGCAAGCTGGTATGCGCATTGTTTGAGCACTCTTCCTGGAATGGCATCTGGTCCTTCTGCCTTCCTTGTGTTCACAGACCTGAGGATGCGTCTCACATCCTCTGCTGTTGCCATGGCTGTGTGGTCTGGGCCTTAACTGCCTGTGCATGAACTCAAGTTGAAGGTAAAGCAACGAGAAGACCCAAACTCATGTTCTCCTGTTCAACCAAGATCCAGACTCCACGCTCAGGAGACTCACAAGCCTTCATGTCGGCTTCCTCAGTTCACCTGGTGACCAGAAACCAATTACTGCTGATATCATTCACCTGTCCTCAAAGTCTTATTCTAGGGACAGTTCCCTTCCTGACGGAGGGTTTTAGTCCTTACATGTGTAAGGTAATAATATCCTGTTAATATCTTTCTTAGTTTTATAGTGCTCAAAAGGTATCTCACTTTGAAGGGACAATATTTGCACATGTAAAGGAGCTGTACATTGCTGAAACAAAGAGAAACTCAAGAAAAGCACAATAACATGTCTGATCAAATACATCAATAATCACAATAAATATGAACCTGAGGACCAACCAAACCAGCTGATCTGCTTACTGAAGGTTCACCACCACAGAGAACTCTACTGACAGAGTAGCTGACTGAAGGTTCACCACCACAGAGAACTCTACTGACAGAGTAGCTGACTGAAGGTTCACCACCACAGAGAACTCTACTGACAGAGTAGCTGACTGAAGGTTCACCACCACAGAGAACTCTACTGACAGAGTAGCTGACTGAAGGTTCACCACCACAGAGAACTCTACTGACAGAGTAGCTGACCACATGTGGAAAGGAGACCAACAAGGGGAGGAGACCAACAATAACAAACACAATACTGACAAGCTGGGATACCACAGGTGACTGTGCCACACTGGTGACACATGTTTCCTCCCCAACCTCCTCCTCCTCTCCTCCCTCCTCCTCCTCCTCCTCCCCTCCCTCCTCCTCTCCTCCCTCCTCCTCCTCTTCTTCCTCCTCCTCCCCTCCCTCCTCCTCCTCTCCTCCCTCCTCCTCCTCCTCCTCCTCCTCCTCCTCTACTCCCTCCTACGTACCCTCCTCCTCCTCTTCCTCCCTCCCTCCTCCTCCGCCCCCACCCTCCTCCTCTTCCTCTCTCCTCCTCCTCCGCCCCCACCCTCCTCCTCCTCTTCCTCCCTCTTCCTCCTCCGCCCCCACCCTCCTCCTCCTCTTCCTCCCTCCTCCTCCTCCGCCCCCACCCTCCTCCTCCTCTTCCTCCCTCCTCCTTCCCTCCTCCCTTGTTCCCTGCATCTATCTCCAAAGAGCTCATGGACTGTGGCACAGTCACTGACATTCCTACCAAAACGGGCATGCAGGAATGCACACAAACAAGCACCACACACACACACACACACACTATGCACAGACACTCTCGCATATACACACACAAACTACGCACACAGGCAAACCCACACACACCCACATAAATGCACAAAAACACAAATATGTAGACACTCATACACACACAAACACTACTATACCTGTCTAACAATTTTTGGATTTCATGTAAACGGCAGTCATTACTTAGCTCAGCTCAACACAGAGATATCAGTTGTTCATGTGGTCTTCATCAACTGTGGACAACTGTCTTCATACCTGGGGACATCTGGAACACGCACAACAAAGAACTCAACAGGACATTTAGAAACACACATGGCTTTGAATAGAGGAGTGTCAATGTTAAGATTGTATGTGATCATGTTTCTCTGCTTCTATGGAGAACTGGAAGGACACAGAGGTAGAGAACTGCATCCAGGAGGATGTCATCCATGAAACGTTCTGTTAGACCTCAGGAAAACAATTCCAATTCCCTCTTTATCACTCACAGTGATTTAACCCCCCCCCCCACCACTTCCCAACACCCCTCTATAACACACACTGTGAGTTAGTGGGTAGAGAGAGATAGAGAGGAGGTGGTGGTAGAGAGGAGGTGGTGGGTAGAGAGGAGGTGGTGGGTAGAGAGGAGGTGGTGATAGAGGAGGTGGTGGTAGAGAGGAGGTGGTGGTAGAGAGGAGGTGGTGGGTAGAGAGGAGGTGGTGGTAGAGAGGAGGTGGTGGTAGAGAGGAGGTGGTGGTAGAGAAGAGGTGGTGGTAGAGAAGAGGTGGTGGGTAGAGAGGAGGTGGTGGTAGAGAGGAGGTGGTGGTAGAGAGGAGGTGGTGGTAGAGAGGAGGTGGAGGTAGAGAGGAGGTGGTGGTAGAGAGGAGGTGTTGGGTAGAGAGGAGGTCAGGGGGAGAGGGGATCACACTAGACACACACAGTGTATATTCAAGTGGGTAATAGTGTCCCACTACTGGTCCTAAATGTAGTGTTAACATTGTGTGTGTGTGTGCACGTGTGTGTGTGGGTGTAGGACCACTGGGTCCAACGAACACAGCATGTCTTCTATCATCCTGTCTAAAACATCTTTATCACATTCAGTGGAACTGACATCAGACAGGATTGTTGTTTGTTCAACAATGAAAACCAAACAAACATTCAACAAACACCAATATTTACAAACACTCTGGGATATCAATTACAACTGTGTACAGTTCAATCTTCAATCACATCTATGTGAGCACAGTGTGTGAGAGTGTGTGTGGGCTATTCTACCTGACACAGGGACACTGAGGAGTCTTCATAAACCCAGAACCCAGGATAGAGGGGCTCAGTGAATGTGCTGTGGAATGTGTGCAGGTGGGTCAGTGTGTCAGAGGAGACTGTGTAGAAGGACAGAGTGCCGGCCGGCCAGTCCAGATACACTCCTACTCTGTGGGAGCTGGAGGGGGGGACAGGTATGACAGTGCTCTTCTTATTGTGCACGGCAGTGTAACTGTTATCACGACACTCCAGACTCCAGGACTTGTTATTTAATCCAAGCACACAGTCATCACCCCTTCCTCTCCTGCTGATTCCTTTATATGTCGCTGCTATATCAATCCTTCCTCCATTCCTCTCTGCCTCCCAGTAACAGCGCCCAGACAGACCCTCTCTACACAGCACCTGTGCATAGTTCTCACATCTCTCTGGGTGATCAGGATACGGCTGCTCCTCTCTCCTTGTCACCTTTCTGTTCTCCTCAGACAGAGAGAGGCGTCTGTGTGCTGTGTTTGGGTCCAGTGTGAGCTCACAGGCATCTGATGGGGGAGACCAAGACACAATATATTACTGATCATCATCATTCACATTAGAATGTCTCCCTCTTTCTGCCCTCCCCCTTTCATTCTCTCCACCCCCACCTCCCTTATCTACTCCTGTACTACGGTACTTAGGAATGATTTGCTGGACCTGATGTGAGTTTCCTCCAGGAACACAATGACTCTTATTGAGGGACTTGTTGCTCTTGTTGGTTAGTTGGAACTGATTTAACTTCTTGTACTCGCTGTGAATTCTATTCTTGTTGCTTTTCTACAGGTACCCTCTTGTACTTTTGAGGTTCATGTTGTTTAATTGTAACTTGTTTAACTACATGCTCTTATGGTTCTTCCCATTGGTAGTTATTTGCTTTTCACAATGTAGGCTTCATGTTTTGGCTCCCCACAATGTTTTTGGGGCGTCTCGTTGTTTATGATCATTGACCTGTGCTCTTTTGTAAAGCTCTCTCTTGGAAGTAGCTTTGGATGAAAGCGTCTAAATGAAGAAATGTAAATGTACTTTCCCCCCACCTCCTCTCCCCCCATCCTCTCCCCCCATCCTCTCCCACCTCCTCTCCCCCCATCCTCTCCCCCCATCCTCTCCCCCCATCCTCTCCCCCCCATCCTCTCCCCCTACTAGAGGTGTGGAAATTAATCGAATAATCGATGCATCGCGATGCAGACATGGACAATGCTGCATCGATGCAGTGGCCAACCAGAATCGATTATAACACGATGCAGTCGCTTGTTCATTTTCCGGCCGCGGCATAAACATTCAAATGAAAAATATGATTCCCAGTAGCCTAACCCGTTTCATCTAGACCAGGGGTACTCAATTAGAAACTCAAAGGGTCCACTCACCAAATTTCCATTCAGTCGAGGGTCCGGAACGGACCATGGTTTATGTTTCTGGCCCTTACCTCTCCCATTAACTCCAATTCAAAATTGACTTAGGTTTAGGCACAGTGCCTGTGCCCCTGGGCATCTTTCTCCCATAGACCAGAGTTCGGGGGGTACTTTTGTTCAGTGTCTATGCTTTGTGTCATAGTGACGTTTCACGTTAGCTCTACCACTTTTGACAAGGGCCACCATCTCATTGCAGATTAAACACATCTGTTTTGTGTTCCCCACCGGCAACACAAATGCGTTCTTGTCAGTCCATTCTGTCTGAAATTCGATTTTTCTGAATCAACTTTTCGCTGGGTTTTGTCACGCCATTATTTTTGCCAAGGAAAAACAGGTAGGCTAGCTACTATTAGCAAATCGATTAGCCATGCGTTGTTGCGAATGACAAACACAACCTGCGTGACCCACAGAGGTTGCGGCCAACGTTGAGTGAGTGAGTTGTCATGGTGATTGCTATTACAGCTCCTGATTGGATCTTTGGATTGGATAGAAACCACATCTCGTAATAAAACCATATACATAATAAATAGCGTACAGGCTAAAAAATTTGCCGGTTAAAATGGAAACGCTCCGTCAAAATGAATCAACTCCATTGGCTAATAATATATCGGCTAAAGGTCCGGGTCCGGATAGGAAGCCGCCTGGGTCCGAATTCGGACCGCGGTCCTCCATTTAGTGACCCCTGATCTAGACCTATGATAGACTCTGGTCTCATCTGGGTCTCATTCACCTGACGTCATTCGTCACGATTCGCATACCTGCCAAAGCAAAATGGCTGAGGGTGGTTGTGAGATCGTCCTTAAAAACGCTCCAAGCGTTTTAAAAGCTGAGATGTGGAACTTCATTTGGGATTTTACCAACAGGCTGGGAAGTACAAACTGGATACATTGCATGCGACACGGAAAGCCTGTCACACAAAAATGAAATACGTTGGGAACACTACCAACTTTAGGAATCACGTTAGCCCTTTCCATCTTGAGTTGCTAGCAACAACACCTGCCGTGGAAAATGCTAACTCTGGGCCAGCAGCTCGGAGGATTGATGCAACTCTGTTTTCAATACTGCTAATAATGCTGTCTGTTGTGTTCAGACTTTGTTAAATAAAAAAGATTGTTTATATCTTACTACGGTATTTTTGGATGAAAACAACCATATGAAGTAATATAAAAAACTATTATATTGAAATATACAGTATCTTAATGCATTCTGTCAAGTCAAATGACCCTGTGTACTACAACTAAGTAGCAGTCAATACTCACATTTCCTAAGACCAGGTTTGATCCAGCACTCTCCACCATGATCCACACTGTAGGGAGAAGCAGAGGAATGATGAGGAAATGACACCTCACCTGTTGCTAAGTGATTAAAGTAAACATGTTTCTATGTTTATCATGTTTTCCAGAAAAACAGGTTTTATAAACTCTGAGCCTAACCCTGAACTCTGACTTGATTAACCCCCTGAGATGGGAAGCACGGAGTTATTGGTTCCAGAAAAGCTGCTCAGAGTTTGTTTAATTCTAATTTCAGTCAAGACACTCACGTGATTGATTTCACCATTTATTCATCCACATGACAAATGGTTTAACATTGGGGGAATGGATGTACATGGGGAAGCGCTCCCTGCATGAGGCAGGGAGCAACGAGTTCAATCCCCCACGGGGAGGACAGACAGACCACATGGGGGAGAAGGGGATGGTGGTGGGTGGCAGCAGTGGCGGTCCTAGCACATTTGGCGCCCTGGGAGAGTTTTTGGCTTAGCCCCGCCCCCCGTAAATCAGATTCTGATTTACATGTACCATTTAGCTGAAATATGAATTGTAAAAACTTTACAAGCAATGGCGGTCAAAGGATTCTGTTCGTCCTGCTATCACGACAACCCCGCCCCCACCCCTGACGCGAGCGGTACTTAATACTGACAAATCACAGCCAAGGGAGTCTCCGTAGCTCTCCGTAGCTCTCCGTCGCTACGACGGACAGTTACAAAATTGAGGAGGTGTACGTCAAGCTCTCCGAGGCTCTCCGAGGGCTGACGGAGAGCCCGTAGAGGGCGTTCCACGGAGACGAGGGCATTCCCATGTGTCTGTTTTTCGAAAAACGCAGAAGCATATAACGGCCTTTACGGACTCTGCAGAGAAGGGACGGTTTGGAATGAAAGGGAGCAAACAGGACAGAGTAACACGGCATTAGTATATATTTTTTGGACTACGTAGTTAAGGCGGCAGGCGTGTGTTGCTTAGGCGGCCACCTTAACTGGAAAGTGCTGCGGGAAACCCTGAGGAGGGTCCATCAACCTCCACAGCACAGATTAACAGGGACATGTTCAGTAAATACCAGGTTAGCTCTGCATGGAAAACTGGAGAATTTAATGTCATCCTTATGTGTTATACGGCTTCAACAACAATTGGGTTGATGACAGGGCTTTCGACTGAAAGATGGATTTTTGCAATATTTTTTTTTTTGATGGTGCGAGTATCTCTTACAACTACTTTTACAAGTGTGACCTGTAAATTTGGCATTTCTAAGATTTGAACATAAATACTTTTTTCCTTCATGTAGAAAAAGGAGGAGGGAGCGAGTCTGCCAGAGTTGGCCAACGTGTGTGAGGGGGGAGGGTCCAGGAGTGATTATTCAACTGTGTGTGTAACGTCATCTACACTTGTGTGTCTCTCGTGTCTCGCAAAGGGAGTGATTGACTGCCAATATTAACCAATCCAAACTCTGCATTAAAGTTAAGAGTCTAAAGATGAAGTTTAATTGGTTGTGTAACGTTGGATAGAACGGTGGACCGGTCACTGTATCAGCTCACAGCAGGCACATACTACTGCACAATTAGACAGCATTTTGTAGAGAAATGAAAACGTTTATTCACAAAGGCCCACAAAGACAATAGGTGCGTTCGACATGGACTGCGGCTGCATGAAACGACCGGCGAGAGTAGCCGCTTGCAGTCGGGGAGGAGTTGAAAACGGCGCTGTGAAGTCGGACATTCCAGCTTCTCGTGGTTTGCTGCGTTGATGTCAGTCATGGCCGATCAAGCGCTGTTTGCTTACTTTACTTTATTTATAATTAAACGTAGTCTTTCCGTTAGTGAAGAGGCTGACTAAAACCCTTTCTTCAACACATTTTTTATTAAATTAAACTTTTTTGATCGTTGGCAAAACTGAAGGTGTCCGAATATTACAAAACACGCGTCAAAGTTGTCGTGTGTGAGTCTGGCCAATCATGAAATAGCTGTGTCGTCACTTGAACCCGTGCAGTTGCTCTCGAGAAAATGCCGCTACACAGCCGGCAGTTCTCGTATCGATCTCACGGTACTTTGATGGTGACGTCACAGTGACGTTAAACCAGTTCTTCTTTCCTGTTGTATGTATTCTCTGAATGTAAAAAAGGGTCAACTATTATTGGCAGTCACAAGATGCTGTAAACACTGTCATAACTTTGATGGCTACGTCACAGTGAGCTAGCCTTGGCGTCGTCTCAAGTCGGACAAAAAGTCTAACCAGAATTCACTGTTTCTTAAAAAAAAATTTTTTTTTATCTTTGTTCATTTTTTTTTTTTTTACAATAAAAACAGTTCAAACATAGGGGGAGTTTCATTATACCTCTCTGAGAGAGAATAAAGAAAGAAAAAGAAAAAATGGACAAACATATACATATACAAATACAGCCAAACAAACAAACAAAAAACAAATTTAAACAAAATCTGATTTTAAGCCTATATGTTCAACATACCCAGTCCATTTAGACCATATCTTTTCCATTTTATATTTATCACGAACCACATCTAACCATTCTCCTATTGTAGGAGAGTCTTGTTTTAAGCACCTTCTTGAGATTGCTTTTTTGCTCGCCACCAGAAGTAACAACTTTTTATCTCTGTAATCCCAAGAGTTGAATGAGATGTTTCCTATGTATAAAGTGTCAAACCTACATGGGATGATTACTTTGAAGGTTGCTTCCAAGTGAGAGTGTATTTCTTGCCAGTATGAAGTTAGTACTGGGTAGTCCCAGAAGACATGAAAGTGATTGGCCTCATTTGCACCACAGGCCCTCAAGAAGGCTGTGCTAGGTATTTGGGTCCGTTGTTGTACTGGTGTTATAAAAAATCTGGACACATTTTTCCAGCTATATTCTCGCCAGGTATTTGAGCATGTTGTTCCCCATTGTAATCTACATAAGCATTCCCAATATTCTTCAGATATTGAAAGACCACCTTCCTTTTCCCATTTCTCCTTAATATATAGAGTGTTGTCTGGACTGGCTTGGCGCAACCCATGATCTAGACACAACCTTCTTGCATATTGATGAATTGTTTGCACCTTTGAACACTTCCAAAATACCTGTCTTTTGCCCTTCTATTGCTCTGGCTATATTTTCCTGAAAGTAGTGTCTAACCTGGAGATACCTATAGATATCTTGGCGTTGTAGTCCATGCTCTTGTTGCAACAATTCAAAGCTCTTAAGGGTTCCTTTACTTACAAAGGTGTAGTAAGTGGTGTTTCATAGGTATTTCCACTGGGAGACTTTGGAAGAGGTATAACAATCTCGGCAGCACATTCATTCTCATAGATTCTACTCTGGAATTAAGGCTTAAGAATGGAATGAGGCTCCATCTCTGTATGTCAGATTTAATGTTATTATTAACGCGCCAGAATTCACTGTTTCAAGTCAGCCGACTGCAGCGCTGCATAAAGTCAGTCCATGTCGAACGTTCGACTTCATGCAGCGCCGGCGTCACCTGCAGCCGATGGCATTCCAGCTTCAAGGCAGCCGATTGCAGCCAGGAGTCAGGTGGCTGAGCGGTTAGGGAATCGGGATAGTAATCTGAAGGTTGCCAGTTTGATTCCCGGGCCATGCCAAATTACGTTGTGTCCTTGGGCAAGGCACTTCACCCCAACTTGCCTCGGGGGAATGTCCCTGTACTTACTGTAAGTTCCTCTGGATAAGAGCGTCTGCTAAGTGACTGAATGTAAATGTTATGTGTGTGTTGCAGATTGGAGCAACTAAAAAGCCAGCAATAAACTTTTTTCCATTGGAACAAATTCACTTATAAAACTCTCTCTCACGCGCACACACACACACACACATACCACACACACAAACCGTTGCTTGTGCTGCTGTTACTGCCATGACCCAGTTTCAGGGATAATACAAAAGGACATGTGTTTGTGTGGAAAGGTTATAGGTTTCCAAATAAATCAAGTTCTAAATACATTTTCCTCAAGTTAATCAGTATCAGTATATTTGCTTCCACAAACTATTCTTATTCATAAATAATTCATTATTTCAATTAGATCCTCAATACAATAAAAGTCATGCCAACATGCCATCCCTAATCTTCTGGTTGGGAGAGAAAAGCAGGGATGGATTAAAAGACTCACCGATGCCCTGTGCTTTGACTGTCACAGCAAGCTGCAAAAGTGCCAGTGAGATGATCATGGTCCACAGGGCCATCCTCAGAACCATGGAACCTCAGAGTTTAAAAAGCTCAAAACCACCGAACGTGAGCCACTGAAACTCCTCACACAGACAGGCTGAATGACTGGCAGACAGACAGGCTGACTGACAGACAAATAAAAAGGTGAAGAGACAGACAGGCTGACTTCCAGATGTTGAAGAAGAATTCCAGCTGCGGTGTTTGTGTGACCGGTGAGCAGAGGGCTTTATAATGGCCAGGGGGTGTGTCCTGAAAGCTTCCTCAAACTGGAGTGAGGTATAGCAAAGTTTTTATGGCAGGAGGGTATGTTACTGTTTACAGTAGTTAACAATGCTGTTGTTAATGTTTCAGTCTGCTAAAGAAAGGGTCTGTTATTGATTCAATACAAGAAAGATGCATGGACAGAGTATTCAATCATCAATAAAATACACAAAAGATGTCAAATAACAATACAAATCACAAAACAACACAACTTTAAACCCAAACCTAAAATATCCATAACCACAAACCTAACATAGCCCTTATCCTGAACCTAAAACCTCTCTAATCCCAAACCCAACATAACTGTAAACCCAAACTAATATAACCCTAAACCTACCACATCCTAATTCCAAATTTAACATCACTGTAACTGCAAACCTAACATAACCCCATAATCCCAAACCTAGCATTATAGCTGGACGAAGATATCTAAAAGAAAGGTTTAATCCTGGAGACAGTTCAAGATGAAGGTCTGGTACTCATCGTGGCTGAGATCTTTTTCAGAACCATAATAAACATTTAACCATCTATGTGACCTACATTAGCCGAGACAGACAATTATCATCACTAAACTATTCCATCCACTCGTCCATCTGTCTGTCTGTCTATATTTGTTGAAGGAGACAGCTTTATTTGCTTCCAAAAGAAAGTCTTCAGGATATCATCCAACACTCATCAACACTTAGTTTAGAAAGCTGGTTGGGTAGTCATTTAATGTCTTGTATTTACAGTTTTTTCAGTTGCTAAAATACATTTTTATCGTTTGTAATGTGTGTTAAAGTAATTATTCTGAAAATGTGAATTGTCTTCACATTTTTTAGATGCTTAAGCAATCTAGACACTGTAACATGATTTTAACTCTTATGTTATGTTTGTCTCATCTTAACTCTGTGTTCCTTGTCCAAAATGATCACCTGCATTTTAGCTGATTCTGTAATCCATAATAATATCAAGTATTGTGATTGATAAAAAAAACAAAAACAATTTAAGGTATTGTGAACTTGACAACTAGTTCTAGTAATAAAAGCATAATGTATGGATTGTTTTGACTGACAAATACACAGATGAAACATGTTGTGCATTTTTGACAAGGATTTGAGGTCTGGGAGAAGAAGTGTGTCCATCTGATAAATGGGCATGTGCCTGAATCATTCATTTCTAATGACTGGTCAATTAGAATTGGGAACACCAGGTGAACAAAAGTTAATACATAAAACATACAAAATTGAATGAAAATAATGTATTTATTTAGTGTGTATTATGTGTGCCCTGTATGGACACATACAGGACTGCATGGACACATGGAACCTTATGACAATCAGATTAAATATGCATACTTTTTTGAGAGAAAGCTTGTCAATTGGGCCAATTTGATCAGAACACAATAGGCATGTTTCACATCACTGAAAAAACATCCCAACGTTACAAGCAGAAATTATTTTATTTATTTTTTTACTTGAGTGCTTGCTCCACAATACTGTAACTACCTCACCTTCTCCACTGCAACAGTGAGGGAGATACTGCCATGAAGGGAAGTGATCTGTGTTTGGAGAGGCCAACCAGGTCTTGTCATTTTCTGTTCTGCACTAGGTGCATCAGTGGTTCCCATGGAAAATATTCTGAAATCTCTGATCAATACAGCTCACTCACAGGGTGGAGTTTACAGTTGATAGGCAGAAATTCTAGAAGAGAAACATTCACTCTCACGTTCCCTGACCAGAAATGAGGGAAGGTGTCAGAGATGGTACCAGGTCTTGCCTGTCTGTTATGTAGTTCTGGAAAGTTATAGATGTAGCATCCTAAACTTGATTGTAAATTATTGTGAGATTATTGAGTAATTAAAGGAGATGTATTACTGGCAGGATTATAACTTGGTTCAGGGGTTTATTCATCCACATAATTTTTGTCCAGTTAAGTCATTGTTGATAATATTAGAATGACAGTAATATACACATATACACCAATGGTATTGGAGTTACACTAGTGGTTGTAGACAGCACTCTGAAATGTCATTCACCAAAGTACCAATGAGACTACAGTGAGACTAGCTTAACCTTTCATCCTGACATTTTTCGTGCACAAACTTAATATCCTGGTTCTAATTTGAACCAGTTTAAGACCATAAATAACAGGGTTTAGAATTGGAGGCACTATTAAAAACTCTATGGCCATGAAATTCTTAAGGCTTTGTGGCAAATCTCTTGAACCATATCGTGTATACATTACATCAAAAAGCAAAGCGATTGTGATGTTTAATAATGACAGTAAATGTGGTACACAGGTCTGCATAAACTTCCCCCTGTTCTCTATGGATCCCAAACATGTTCTGACCAGGCACACATATGAACATACAATGAACGTTACATGTCCAAAAAAGAATATTATGACAGAATATCCAGCTATATTGTTTACTGTGATTGAAGAGCAAGAAAGTTTAACAACAGACCAGTTCTCACAGTAGAGTTTTTCTATGTGGGACCCACATAATCTCTGTCTGGATGCCAGTAAAGATAGCATAGTGAAACAACATAAGGGCGACACCCAGGAAAAAAACACCAACTGAGCAACCCTCTTATAAGTCATAACAGAGTGATATTCCAATGGTTTACATATTGCTACATACCTGTCGTATGCCATCACTGCCAAAATAGAAAAATCATAGTTGGCAGAAGAATATATTACAAAAGCCTGAACCAGGCACCCTGCATAGGAGATGACATGATGAGGAGACAGCAGGTCCAGCAGGAACTTGGGATAGAAACCTGTTGTACCAATAAGTCCATTGAGGCACAAATTGCAAAGAAAGATATACATGGGTTTATGCAAGTCGTCATCCAAGATGATGGTGACCACCAGAGCAACATTGACCAGAATAATTACACAGTAACACAGTAGAGTGAGAGAGAAGAGTGTGGCTCTGTAGTCCATGGTCTCTTCTAACCCTGAAAGAGTAAACACTGTAACAAGGGACACATTATCCTCCAAGGTCATTGTGAATCTTCAACAAAGAACACAAGCACAAAACCATTTCAATAATTCCTCTAATACCTATACTTGCAACGTGCAAAAAGAAAACAGTTTAATTCTCACAAACCCAATGTAAAGTTAGTAGATAAGTATGTATCATTAAACATGTATGTTGTACATGATCTAATTCATTCCCTTGATGAACAGCGATCCAGCCCGTAGTCAGTGATTCCACAGGTGATCTACGGGTGGTAACTTGCCCTCTTGCTCTTATACTGTTTATTCTCAAGTTACACACCCACACTGCTGACACTTTTTGTTTGTCAGCATTTTGGTGCACTTCCCCCTTTGAGCAGCTAAACTCAGAACATGTACACTTATGGGCTAGTCAAATATAGGCCCATGAACAGATCTGTACCTTTTAGAGCTACATTATGTACAATTATACAGCTCTTCAAAAGTTACCTTTACAACTAGAGGGTACAATTTCTGAGGAAATTGTGGGGCATGCTTGCGTCGGTTGCAGTTAGGTTATGTATATCTGAATCCACACATTTGTAGATATAGGCCTACTTTTTAACTATATGGAAATAGATTATGAGGTAGAACGGATGAAATTGTGACGGATTGGATGATGTTGTGACGTTAGGCTAGCACTGAATTCCCTTGTGCCCCACAAGACACTTTTTGCCACAAAAACTTAATTCAAGCCTAAAGGCCGATTTAGGGTTCTCCGTTTTCCAAAAAACTGACATATTGGAATGCCCTTGTCTACTTGGAACGCCCTCTCCGAGCTCTCCGAAAGCCCTGGGAGAGCCCCTGAGAGCTTGACGTGCACCTCCTGAATTTTCGAACTATCTGTCGTAATTTCTGATAGTTACGGACACCCCCTTGGCTGTGATTGGTCAGTATTAAGAACCGCTTGCGTCAGGGGCGGGGTTGCAGTGATAAACACGCAGACCCCCACGCCTCGCCCCTCGGCTTGAAGCAATGGCCCCGGTGGATGTAGGTGGTATTGCATTTACGGTTAGGTTCCCGTGTCTTCTGGTCGTTTTTATTCTATTAACTGCAGTCAACATTTACAAAACTATCTCCCCCAATAATTTTTGTTCGATTCTCGAACCTGGCTCATACTACTAGCTTTTTTAGAGAATAATTTTTCGAAATCCAAAATGGGTAAACTAGCACCCCATTGATTTGCCTACATCAATAAAATTTGCCTGCAAATGTGCTCGTGGATACTAACAGGGCACGAGCAAAAAAGTTCACATTGGCCAATTTACATTGAGCTGAATGAGCCATAGACCTCTATTGAATGAGCACAGGGAGAAATGGCTTGAGTTGTCTGCCCTGTTGTAACTAGTTTAGCAAATGGTTGTCACACATACATGAAATGTTGTTAATATAGTTTATTCCCGTTATTTCAAAACAGATTTGATTTTTCGTAAAAACTTTCATGACATAATATGTTATGTTAAGCGCGACCATAGATTGTTGATATTGTTGTCTATCTGGAGCAAAGACAAAGAATAATACTTTAACTGTTAACCACAATAGGAAATTATATATATTTAAATAATATTATTGTTGCCTTCAGAAACCTTTGTTAAATGCACCCATTATTCTTTTTTTTGATTGTGTCATCAAGCCAGAATGCTTTTGTGGGACAATGAAGGTCCTCATTGACTCTACATTTCACCCCCACTTGATGGAAACGTCTTGTAGCCTATATGGTTCTGTGAATATGCCCCTTTCAAAGACAAATGTGCAATAAAGTTTATT
Source organism: Hypomesus nipponensis (assembly GCF_054491055.1). Classification (NCBI taxonomy): domain Eukaryota; kingdom Metazoa; phylum Chordata; class Actinopteri; order Osmeriformes; family Osmeridae; genus Hypomesus; species Hypomesus nipponensis. The sequence continues at coordinate 4,656,483 of NC_140388.1, read as the reverse complement.
TTAGACACAGTTCTCAAGCTTTTACTTATTACATTATTACCAAGTCTTGTTAGATCACGTCATATGAAATAATAATAGGTGTTTGGTTTTGTAGGATGAACATATAAAACACAGGCCACATTTCTACACTGATGTTAAATTGAAGGCAGTGTGAATTTCGTGGCATTTCGTTTTAATAAAGTTAACAGTAAGTTATGGCAAGTCTGCATTGTGGAAGATATCGGTTACCAAAATAACTATTAAGCTTTCTTTGCATGGCGAGAACAACGACGCAGCTGTTCATGTTTACAGTTTATTTCATCCGATACAATGCGTTGAATATCATACTCACATCATAAGGAAAAAGTCAGATGGCTAAGCGGTGAGGGAGTCGGGCTAGTAATCAGAAAGTTGCCGGATTGATTCCTTGCCGTGCCAAAATGACGTTGTGTCCTTGGGCAAGGCACGTCACCCTACTTGCCTCGGGGGGAATGTCCCTGTACTTACTATAAGTCGCTCTGGTTAAGAGGGTCTGCTAAATGACTAAATGTAAATGAAAAAAGCAACATATGTGATGAGTTCCATCTAGAATATCCCTATATTTAGCCCTATAGCCTATTTCTAAAAAACAAGTGAAAGGAATACTATATAGTTACAGCGTACATTTCCGTGAAGTTGTCATCATGTCTCTGATTCTTATCGGACTTGTACCCCATTCCGCCACTGCAATGCCTTAACTCACACGCTCGTAACCATGTGAATCTATGCTCGCGACTGGTTGTCGCAAAGTATAACGTGTACAGCTAGTTGCAAGCGTGCATGAGGTCTCGGAGCTATGGAAAAAAAGAGCCACTGTTTAAAGCTAGACAAAAAAAACAAACAGAATCCTTGGACCGCTGTCAGGCCAAATAGTGTGTTAGGGCCAAATAGTGTCCTACCTGACGTCACAATGCCGTTCAGAAGCAAGGACGCGTCCGTCGCTATGCCGACCTTAAATTCCTGAGATATCTAATCGTGCAAGCAGGAAACTGTCATGGTTGCTATACTGGTTACTAGGTAGGAAGTTTTGTATTTAGGCTTATTTAAACCAGTTCATTCTACTCTACTATTTAAAGTTTTCACTCAATCGATAGCTGGTGCTAGCTAGCCAGTTGTTTTTGTAAACAAAATTACTTATTTAGCGTCAATTTTAACAGATCGGGAAGGCAACACGTATAGTATTCTACCTGCGCGCGTTGCTGTCTCGGGAATGTTGAACGAGTGAAAACTTTAAATAGTAGAGTAGAATAAACTGGTTTAAATAAGCCTAAATACAAAACTTCCTACCTAGTAACCAGTATAGCAACCATGACAGTTTCCTGCTATCATCAGTAGTCTATCTCAGATGAAATCAGCAACAAATCAGAAACAGTACCATCAGCTAACTGAAAATATGCCCCCAAAAAAGTATTTAAGCTTAACATTTATTTAGGAAAATCGCTCATTCAAAAAAAGTTAACTGGTAGCGATCATTGTCAGTAACAACGCAAAATAAGACCATTTGGTGTGAGTTTAGAGCCCTGTGTGGAGAAGCTGACCCCGGTAATTGTACTACTAGGCTACTGCTGTGTTCGTCTTGGTAGTGACTACGTTGCTTGAATTAGATTTAAAGGGGTGATTGGGTTTTTGGGTATTTCACACTGTTCCTTAATTTACAGTGAAGTAACAACACAACTCATTCAAACTATAGTTTCTAGTCTTCATCATCACTTTCAATAACACATTTTCACTACTTCTGAATTTCCTCATGGCTGTTGATGTCTATCAATATCGCTCACTTTGAAGCTGACATTAAAGGGCACTACGGATCGGTATCAGACCGGCGAGGAGAGCTGCAGTCAAAGTGTGTAAACACACCTGATGCCGACGTTTTCAAATATGAATTTTCAGAATATGACATTCTGGCCTCCAACAAAACAGCAGAGTCCCTTTAAAGAACATGGCATAATTACTTGTTTTAATCGTTTGGAGATAAACCAAGTAAATTGCTTGCTCACCGAATTCGGCAGTCCTCCTCAATGCACATCAACCAGATTAACACAGATATTGGAACAACTATTAACCCTAAATCCATTAACAATCAGTTCAGAAAGTTTCATGCTTAATTATACTCCTCTGAGTGTCTAAATAGTGAAACACAATACAAACCCTCTGTCCTGTAGTAATTACCGCCCTATCTCTCTGCTCTGTGCAGATGTAAAAAAAAAACTAGCTTAAATGCTGTCTAGATGTCTAGAATGTGTCCTTCCAAATATCATTGCCGCAGACCAAACAGGGTTTGTAAAGAACAGACACTCCTTTCATAATGTTGAAAGGAGCTGGTCATTTTAATGGATGCAGAAAAAGCATTTGACCGTGTGGAGTGGCCCTACACATTGAAATGTTTTGGCTTTGGCAATACATTTATATCATGGATTAAGCTTTTGTATACATCCCCTCTTGCTCGTGTCCGCACAAGTAATGACTATTCTGACAATTTCTCCCTCAAACGTGGTACCCGACAGGGCTGCTCACTCTCTTCATTTCTGTTTGCCATTGCCATCAGGGACGGACTGGGAGGAAAAAGTGGCCCGGTAGTTATACCGTCAGAACAGCGCGCCGCCCACTCAAAACACGGCGCGTTGTCCACTCAATGCATTGATATGTTCGACCAGTGATTGGACTACTTAGAGAAATACCCATACACTTTGCATTATTTTGGATGATTACAAAGAAATTACATCATATATGTTTAATTTCTTACTTTATACTTCCGAAGTCGGTAAGAACACATTTCAGAAGACATGTCAGAAGATTTTGGAAAAATCGGGGCCACGAGTGTGAATACAGATCGCGAGAAGCAGTATACAGGTCAGTCAGATATTCAAGACTACAAAATGTCTTTTTGTAGTCAATTGACTAATTTATACGAATTCATGCTGTGAGGTGAAATAATATGAGATGCTGGCGATGCCAGAGGGCCGGTTGGTAATGGAAGTGGGACGGTATTTTGGACCATCCCACCCCCGTCGGCCCACCGGGGATTCTCTGATTGCCATTGAACCTCTAGCTGTAGCCCTCAGGTCCAGTCAGATGCAGGGCATCTCAAGACGCAGCATAAAACATAAGGTATCCCTGTACGCCAATGACCTCTTGGTCTTTCTTTCTTGTACGGACAAATCTATCCCCCTTGTAATAACTGTGTTTGGGCATATCTCAGGTTATAAATCAAATCTGCATAAAAGCAAACTTATGCCAGTTAATGTGGCGGCCACAGCCTATCCCCTCTCAAAGTTACCATTCAGAACGTCTCTGGAGCACTTAAGATATCTGGGGGTCTGTGTAACAAAACACTATTCAGAACTGTTTAAATGTAACCTCTCCCCTCTTTTGGCCAGACTATGCAAATACGTCAAAAAGAAAATTCTACAAAAACCTTAACAGTTGGGCGGCCTAGCTCTGGCTGCAAAATGAAGAAGCCTCATGTATCCCTCCTCTCTGATGTCCCTGTTGTTGTGATAAAGCAGGCAAGGAGTCAGCGTCTTTTGAATGAAAGCGCACAAGGTCTTTATTTGAAATAAACAGGGTAATACAAAACAAAGGTCAGACGCCACACAGCCAAAAACATGAAACAAGAATAAGACTCCACAACGAAGTCGGAAACATCTCTGCTTATATAGCCGTCCTAATTAGTCCCAACACAAAACAGGTGCGTCTTAGAACTCCGGTGACGCAGACCGGCGCACCGTCGCCGTGCGCTCCGTGACAGTTGTGCCTCCCCCTGACTTTGTCACCAACTGCACACTCCAGTAGTGTTGTAGTGAAGAACTGCCTTAAGGCCGAATTATACTACTCCAACTCCCTAATGGACAGACAGACAAACGGAGTTGGACGGATTAGTAGAATTTATAGTACTCCGAAGGCTGTGGGTGCTGAAAACAATTCATAGCCAGAAAATAAGTCACCGTTACTCGCCCTGTTTGGTGTCCTACCCGTTGGCCTCTCACTGCTATCGTATTTTGTTGAACTTGTTGCCTTTCTCACACTGCTAGCAAGATGTGCCATTCTCTTGCGGTGGAAAAGCCCTCGCCCCCCCTCTCGCTCTCAATGGATAAAGGATGCACTTCATTTTATGAGATTGGATCAAATTAAATACTCCCTCCGTTTCTCAGAACGGACATTCCATAAAATCTGGCAACCCTTCCTAGATCATGTCAGGTCTCTCCATATAGACATTGACCCTGATGTCTAGACAACTAGTTATATTACAACTAGTTGTATTCTCCCCCCCCCCCCCCCCCATGAGAAGTAGCGTGTAGCACATGTGTTTTTTTTTTTTTTTTTTTTTTTGTGTGCCATTTGTTTGTCTTTGTAAGCGTATGAGCATGCACGACTTGTATGTAATTATGTTTATGTATAAGTTAAGGCATGCATGGCCCATATTAGTCTACCACTACTGTTATTACCTGTATCAAAACCCATTTTACCCTATTTCATTGATACTTCTCTGTAAGGGAGGGAAGGGGGTGGGGGGCATAAGCTGGGGTTAAACTGTCTCTTTGTTAGTACCTTGTTTTACAGAATTAATCTTTCTATTAATTTCACTTCTTGGATGAGTTGTAATATGTATGTTATGCTCTAAATCCCACTAATGAATCATACAAAAAAGAAACATGGCAATGTTGATGTCATGGCCTCAATAAAGGTGTTAAATTATCAGCTGTTGGTAGTATGTAACGATTTTTCCTTTTTCATTTTAATTTATAAAAATTAACCCAAGGCACTGTTACAACTATCTTGGACCATGGACTCAATTCACTCCTTGTGGATTGTGAAAAATGTCTGAAACCCTCCGTTTGTGTGGACCAAGATACCTAACTAGGTAAAATACAGTAGTTGATACAACAATTTGGCAACTAAAATGTTAAACCTTTGCAACAAACAATGAAAATAATTGTTTGAAATTTTTTTTTTGAAATCATAGACTTTTCCAAATAACTAAGCCTTAAACACTAAATTATAAGTCCCTCATAAGTGATGACAGAAAGGTTACTGTACATGTCATGAACCTCTCTTCCCTCCTGTCCGTGTTTGGTGGAGAGTCCCTTCTGGGCCAATTTCCATAATCTGACATTAAAGGCTTCAGGGAGCAGAACTGGCTAAACTGAGTTGAATAATTAGGTCCAGTGGCTAACTAATACAATTGGGATCCAAAACATGTTGATCCCTTCTCATTATTATTTTAGTGTCAGGCAGTGCTTGACAGTATTTTACATATATATCCATCCTAAAATAGCGTGACTATATTAACTGGGTGTCAGAAAAACATACACTAAAACAATAAAACGTTATTGGAATATCAACAAAACATACTTTACACTTTCTTACTGTAGGATGTCCCTGATGTGACACAGAACACTTGCTATGAGAGCATAAACACGTTTAATCAGCAGGTCATTAGTCCACATGCCCTGGGGTGGCAATTTAGCCTCTTTCAACCAGTGAGACTGAACGGGCACAAGCCAAAACAAAGATGTCCCTTGCTGCCAACTCTCATTAGTCACAAAGAGGTTGTATTAGAGAGTTCTGTATTTCCTGTAATTCTGTTCTATCCCCAAAATGAATCAGGTCATGTATACTTCAACTTTCAACTTAGAAGTGGTTTGTCAATAAACAATGACATTTTTTGAAAAAAAAAAAAAAAACTATAAATAATACATACATATTATAAATACACATTTGTAATACCATATAACTAAACTAGATATGCCAATGATATCACTTTGTTAAAACATATGTTTTTAAAATGGTATATGAGTGGTCTATAAGCATATGTAAGTTGCTAGTGAATACTATTGAATACAACTGTAATAAAAATGTTTATATTCTCTGTCTAATATTTCAAAGATTAAATAAATGAAACAGTTTTCAGGTTTCAATGCAAAGATTCCATAGCATATACAGACATACCACAGCACAGAGTTGCAATTTTCCAATAATGGATGGACCAGGAAACAGGGTCAACAGCCGAGAGGAAGAAGAAGAGTAAGGATGCGTGGTGGAAGGCAAAACAGAAGAAGAGGCAGAAGAGGCCAAGGACGTAGGCGCATATCTGATGACATAAGGCCCACTATTGTAGACCATGTTGTCAATCATGGCCTTACAATGGCTGAGGCGGGTCGAAGGGTGCAGCGGAATATTGGGAAATAAACCATGTCTTCAATAGTTCAAACGTTTCGAAGAGAGAACAGGTTTGTCCACCAATCTGCAGTGTACTGTTACAGTATACTTCCTGCAATGCTTCATATTATAGTAGTCCACTTGTATTTTACAGCATACTGAAATATACTTTATACAGTATGATGTGGATGAGAATATGTAGGCCGACAGACAGGAACGTCTGGATGTCTATAGACCGCACTAGAACAGTGCTTCATGCATAACGTTTTACCTAAGCAGTGTTTCCTGCGTTTATATATTTAAAAAAAATGTTTTTACCTTTGTGCCCCTTGTCTTTTTCTTACTGTAAATAATTTTACATACAGTAGCACTAGTAAAAGCTGTGAAAAACGAAATCCTGTCAATAACCCACATACAGTAATATGTAATTTAGTACTGTTGAAATTGATATACGCCATGTAGAAGTGCAGCCTTGTGCATTTTCAATAACGTAATTGTCATCCAAACTGTAGCCTTAGTACATCAGGTAATACTGACAAAGTACACAGTTACATTGACAACATGACAAAAACAAATTACCACCCTGTTCGTAAACAATAACACAATGACTTATCATTCTGATATGTTCATTGACATAAATATTTACTCTTGAGAGATGAACTAAGGATTTTAAGTGAATTACTAGCTTAAGCAACGTATCCATTGTGTAATGCTGTACAAATTGTTTTGATAAATACACTTACTATTTTGCACATGTTAGGGATGATGTGAAAAACGCACCAAAGCGACTGAGAAAAACTAAACTTATGTAGATGTCATCTTAAAAAAAAAAATTATATACCCTGGTTGTATTAGCAATGTCATATAATTTCACATAACCAGAACTAAACACAAAACAATAGTTACTGTAACTGAATAAAATATGTATCACATGCAGAATGTACAGTAGCTATGACTGAATGTCATTGTTAACTTTTTTGAGGCACCCTCTGTAAATATAGACAAACCCTCACAGCTCCATGCCTTTCTATGGCATGTTGCTGGCTCAGGATTTTTTCACAATGGGCTTCTCTGCCTGTTAGGTATAAAAAGAAAGGGTTAAGCAGGTAGGAGTCAGTTCAGGATCAAGAGCAAGAGCAGTAACAACAGCAACAGCTGAGCCATCTGAGCCAAAATGACCACCTTTAACATGAACATGATGAGCAAGGTAGGTACCACTATACTTTTCTGACATTTACACCAGTATTGATGTGGATTGCACAGCTAGGGATGTTCTGGGTGGCATCTTGGTATTAACTGTAGATGCTGCTGCCATGTTGGAGTTGAACGCTTTTTTATTAGGCCAGTGCCATAGATCAACTCCTGAGATTGATATTTAATTGTCAGACTGTTCAATTAAAAGCATTGTAAAAAAAAAAAAAATCTTTTTTTTCTATTCAGATCATCTTTTACGAGGACAGGAACTTCCAGGGCCGGTCCTACGAGTGTATGAACGACATGTCTGACATGTCCTCCTACATGTCCCGCTGCCACTCTTGCAGGGTGGAGAGAGGCTGCTTTATGGTCTACGACCGCACCAACTACATGGGTAACCAGTACTTCATGAGGAGGGGCGAGTACTCAGACTACATGAGTATGATGGGCATGAGCGACTGCATCCGGTCTTGCCGTATGATCCCCATGGTAAGAAGTGAACCTACTCTCCAGGCACTGGGTTGCCTCTGTTGTTATGTCTATGTATCAATGTATTTGTGCTATGGGATGGGGTTTCACTTAATATGCATATTTATATTTATATATTTTATATATGTTTAAATCTGTGTCCCACTACAGTACAGAGGAAACTACAGAATGAGGATCTATGAGAGGGAGAACTTCGGAGGTCAGATGTACGAGATGATGGACGACTGTGACTCCATCATGGACCGTTACCGCATGTCCAACTGCATGTCCTGCAACGTGATGGAGGGCCACTGGCTGATGTACGAGCAGCCCAACTACAGAGGCAGGATGATGTACATGAGGCCTGGAGAATATAGGAGCTTCGGACAGATGTTTGGAGGCATGGGAGGCATGGGCGGCATGAGGTTCATGAGCATGAGGCGCATCATGGATTCGTACTACTAGATCATTTGCACTTAATAAAGGAATCTTTAAAAAAAAACATAATCAGTTTTATTTAACATGAACCATAAAAACATTTTCTTCACAATGCCATTTTTATTGCTATGTCACATTTTGGGTAAATTGGGAAATCTTTCTGTGTGCTGTAGGCTGACATGAAAGTGTACTGTACCAGAGGCTGTCTAAAGGGGAGCATGTTCACTCCCTATAGGGGATTATCACGCTTCCGGGTTTCATGGGCGGGATTTGTCAACTTTGTGCATGTCCACTTCCGGCGCAGTTAAACAATGGCTGAAACGAAGGCTAGATGTCACTGCTCTGTTCCACTTTGTAAATCGAACAAACAACGCCAACCCTACTTAAGTTTCCATGGATTCCCGACTGAATTGAGTCTAAGGAAGAAGTGGATTAAAGCGGTTCGCCGGGATGAGGGGCCAAACTTTAAAATAAAACAAGGTAGCACGTTTGTTTGTAGCCCGGCACTTTAGTGAATCAGACTACACTAACGCTACAGGTAGTGCTAGCAGGCTAGCGTTAGCTGACGTGGCTAACTTTACCAACCGAGGTCGCATCAAGCGTCTGCAAATCGGTTCTGTGCCCTCCCGTTTCCAGTGGAACAACTGGGGACTGCCAAGAAGGGAGTCTGCTTATAAAAGAGCATCAACTCGCTTAGGCCATGACGTTTGTCCAGCCCTTCCTCTGGAGCAGCCCCTACCATGTGAGGAAGAGGCGATGGAGGAGGTCGCAGCTTCGGTGGTGATGACAGAACATGATTACGGTTCTGCTCTTAAACCAGGTATGTCAGTGTTTGCCGGTGTTCTGAAATGTTGGACTACCTCCTCATGATGACCTACCAGCTTCATCACAAGTACAAACATTGCATTTTATATCTTACTTGATTAAACGTAAAGGTGAATATTGAGCTATAAAAAGCTATTTCATGTAGCTTTAGAGGTCCAAAAAACTTCCAATATGCAAGTCACAGACAAAATCTGGGTCAGATGTTTAAATTTTTTCTCTCCCCTCATACAGGTGCACTGGATGCTGCTGCTGCACACATACAGCAACTGGAAGACAAAATCAAGGAGCTGACAACAGAGCTGTCACAGCTGAAAGTGGGTGAAGTGCATTTTCACCGATTTTGTGTCTCAGACAAGGACATCCTTTATTACACAAGATTCACGTCAAGATATGTTTTTTGTCACTTCTGGGAGGCAATTCAACCATCTGCCTCCATGGTGGTTTATTGGTCGAAAGCTCAGAAAAAGGGACAAACATTTGAACCCATTTCTCCCAGTCCAACGCGTAGGCTGCAACTGGTTGATGAGTTTTTTCTTTTCTGCTGCAGAGTTGCTGCAGGCCTGCAAGAGAAGGTGCTGGCTGACATGTTTCAGGTCAGTGTGTCCACTGTCTCCCGTGTTGTTATAACGTGGGCCAACTACCTTTACCTGCTCCTTGGCTCCCTTCCCATCTGGATGAGTAAACAGCAAGTCAAGAACACCATGCCAAGCAAATTTGTGCAGTACAGTCCAGATGTTCGTGTAATCATCGACTGCACCGAGGTGCGATGCCAGAATCCATCATCCCTCACTCTCCAGTCTGAGGTTTTCTCATCGTACAAAAACACGACAACCTTGAAGGGATTAATTGGGATTGCCCCATGTAGTGCTGTGACTTTTGTGTCAAGTCTCTTCACCGGCTCCATCTCTGACCGAGAGCTGACTGAACAAAGTGGACTGCTGGACTTACTGGAGCCAGGAGATGGCTGCATGGCAGACAAGGGTTTCACCATCGAGAAGCTGCTAGCTGACCGTGGGGCAATGCTGATTATACCACCCTTCAAGATGACAGGTAGGCATGAAAGGAATGAACATTTCAAATTAAAACTGTGACCAAAATGATAATCATTAAGGTATGCAGACAAATGTTTAAAAAAGTACTGAGGCACTCACTGAAATAATAGAAATGAACTTATTTCATCTCTAACCACAGCGCAGTTCACCAAAGAGGATGCTCTAAAAACACAAGCAATCGCCCGACTTCGAATCCTCGTGGAAAGAGCAATACGCAGAGTCAAGGAATATCGCATCTGGGAACACACTCTCCCTCTAACCTTGTCTGGGACAGTCAACCAGCTGTGGACCGTCTGCTGTGTGATGACCAACTTCCAGGGACCACTTGATTTAAAAGGCTACATCCCTGTTGAATAGTGTTTCCCCCGATCACATGCATTCAACTGTATACTGAATACATTGTATATATTGAATGAGATGTATATAATGAATGAGAAGTCATTCATCTATAATCAATTGTAAAGGTCAGTCCATCCTGAAAGTATTCAAATAATGTAAATATGTAAATAATGTACTCAGAAAAAGGGAATTAATAAAATCTTTTATTCATTCATTTCCTTTATTCATTCAGTTCATTTCACTTTCTGCTGAAGATACACATTCATATATGTACCAAAGAAGTACAGGTCCACCTTCTTTTTCATCTCTTTTATCATTTCATCATCCCTCCAGACCCTTTCGACTGTTAAGTCTCCCTCAGTATCTGTTATAAAATCGCACCAACTCAATCCAGTTACTGCCAGTTGGCCTTGAACCTGCCAGTGGTATTTATGATTCTGCTTCAGTTTTGCCTGACCATTCACAAGTTTTACATGTCCTGCCTCAGAAATGCTGGAGATGTCTGGGCACTTAACTTCAGCAAGCCCAAAACACGGAATGGCACTAGGGTCATATACCCTCGCATCGGGGCTAGCCCCGATGTGAGGAGCATCGGGATGGATAACAAATCCACAGCGTGAGACATTACATTGAAATGTTTTGAATATTGTTCCAGCACCTGTGGCTCGCGTTCAAGGCCCCTTTTCATGGCGGGAGTCTGGTGTACTCCCTTAAGTATCCGCCCTGCCAGGGTCTGACCAGAAGACGGCCCTTTCACATGGCCTTTCACATTCTCTAGGCTTGCGTAAAGCTTGCCATAATGGGCACTCAGACTGCTCACGTGTCTGCTCCTCTCTCTCAGCTGCCATCTCGTGTGTCACAGTTAAGCTGTCCAAATGGAGAAACTGTTGGGAGTTTGGGTCAACGTTTGGAAAAGTAGTGGGAAATGTTGACCCCTCTAAAGGCAGTTTAGGGAATGTTGGTGCACCTGGGTGTTGGACATAATTTCCGCGTTTGACCACAGGAGGACACTGGTAGGACAGGGGTGAACCTCGCGGCACAGGTCCGAACCTGGAGTCGACCATGGAGAGTTGAGACAAGCCATGCAGCACTGAGGATATTAGTGGTTGCGGCCTGAGGTTTTTCAGTCCTTCCCCAAGAGACAAGACTTGCGGGTCTGGGAGGGATCCTGAAATGTAAAATTAAAAACAGTAAGTGTTAAATTATCCACACATCTCTTGTCTTTCTGGAGAATTGCTCACTGCTGTTACACTACTGTGTGTTATATTTGCTACATAATTATGTGTATAAAAGTGGCAAGATACAATTATGTATTATACGGCAGCCAACAGTATGATATTAGTTACAGTAACATTACCTGTGTATGCTTGATAGAGTGTTGATTTGCATACACTCCTGGCAGATGGCTTTGGTCTCCTAACAACCAAGTCCTGAACCGGCTCTGCATGGATCCCCTGGGAATGATATTAACAAGTAGCCATGATTGTAATAGTATCTTGCTTGTAATGGTGTAAACACTATGCTCGCGGTAGCCACACAGAGTGGCACCGCTTCCAATTCACTCCCATGTTAACCAATGTAGCCAGACGTACAGCTGCGCTGCACCGCTTTGAATAGACTTCCAGTCTATTTTTCAGCTGCCCTGTGTGCCACGCTTCGCTCCGCGAACAGTGTGTCCCAGGCGTAACGTTTGGGATACACTGCTCGTGGAGTTAAGGGTGGCACTTGGGGCAGCTCACGCCACGGCTGAAAAATAGACTGGAATTCTATTCAATGCGGTGCAGCTCCGCGCGGCTACAATGTTACCTTTGTCCTTGGTCGATGCCATGTTTGCAGAGAGCTTGTGCAGGCCACAGGTGGTGGTACAGCTCTCACCTGCAGAACAAGAGATAGAAAAGCAAACCGGGATGTGCTTGTTAACAATCAAAGGTAGACCTCTAGAACCAGTGTCACTCCAATCAACCTGCCCTTGTTAACATCCCAGACCACAGCCCTCACCTGCAACATGCTGTAATGGGCACTCTGGAACAACAAGGCCACTAGATGGTTGCACAGAACCTTGCCTGCTGTACAGCTGCATGAGGTTTCTTGAAGTTCGGCTGCATCAGCTTGGAAAACAATCTACATTAAAGACAACACTAATAATGTTAGTTGCTAAAGTTAAACTAAAATGAAAATCTTGTTGCAAATGATACAGAAATGTAAGAAAGAGCATTACAATTAACCAAAAATCCTAGGAAATCTGCAACCGCAGTCTAGGAAATCTGCAACCGCAGTAGAGTAGTTAACCCCTTACACCATTAACTTGCTGGATTCAACAAAAAGGATATTAAAGAATTTAAATGCAAAGTTACATTATCATGATATATATTGATATTTGCATACCGTACGTATGTCACAAATCACATGGCTGTTGACTGACTTGATGTAAACAGGCAACAGTGGAAGGGGTTACATTTCTTGCCATTATGCCTTAGCTTCTTAAAATAACCTTCAAATAATGGGGCTGTTCTCGCTTCTTCATCGACCTGTAACACCTAGACCTGACAGCCACCGCCCTGTCAATGATGTTGGACACTGGTGGACAAAATAATTAATGCATATACTGTGGATTTTTCATTCTAGCAAAAGGGACACTCCTATGCTGACGTTAGCTAGCTGACACTGACAGAGGCTAACGTTCTTCCTATCAGAATACAAATTAAAAGGGTGAATTGACTCAGCCTCATTTAAAGGTGAATAATCTTACTTTACTTGGATTTAACGTAGGTTAAACACATTATAACCATACGAACATCTGAGCTGACGCCAAACTGACGTTAGCATAAGCTAACCTACCTAGCTAATGTTATGTTAGCTAGCTAGCTAGTAGCCACTCACCTTCGTAGTCGTAGATGAAGTTCTCGAAAAAGAAACTGTATCCCTTGTCCACTTTGGAGCGGGCTGTGATGGAGTGTTGTTCAGTTAGTCGATGTACGTCAGAAAAAGTTATTTTGGGTAAATTTACCAGGGATGCAGTATAAGTTAACTTATAATCGTCCATCATAGGTTCGCCAGAGTGATGAGTGATCCACCGGAAGTGGCAGTGCACAAAGATCACTGAATGCGGAAGTACTACGTATCAGCGTGATAATGGCCTATTAAGCCCCATTGTATCGAATTTTGTTTTGTTGCAGTTACACCAGACATCCACTGGGCGTGATCGCGGTCCAGTGCAAGAGTCTGTGAAGCTATGCAATAATGAAAAATCTACGTTTTTACCATTCATATTTCAGCTAAACGGTACTTGTAAATCAGCATCTGAATAAAAATGTATCGAGAAGTGGGCAGTGTAGTTGCTGAAAATGTACTTATTTTATTGATGACACTCAATTTGTAAATTTGCTCCGACTTTTCGATAACGTACAGTAGCTAGCATCGCCGTGCAGTGCAGACACTAGCTAGTTGCTGCGTTTTATCATAATCCTATCAAATGAGTGAAATACAAACACAAATGTTATGAGCTATCGAGCCTATATCTAACACACGTTTAAATACAGCTTAACTTGACTTAGTGTGACAATAAACTCAATGCAATTGAATGCCGTCTGACAAAGCGCGCTAGCGAGCACATAAGTACACGCAGCGCAATGACGTACATCCTGTCTTAATAGGCTGTTCGAAAACAACGGTTTATAAGATACCTTACCCCGAAGAGAGCTGTCTCGTTAGACACCTGTCTAGTAAGACATCAAGGATTAAGACAGCTGTCAAAGTTTTCGAACAGAGCCAATTAAGGAGAACCTGTCAGCTGTGTTGTCGCCTCCAGTTAAATAAGGAAGTGACCAGAGCTTACCGCAAACCAGTATATCTGGTCGTTCGATTTGAGACAGAAAAGCGACTTTAAAAAAATCTAACACCCTGCAGTGTGTATTTTGTTTGCCTCCCCTTTCGAATTCAACATTCAAATTATTAGACAAAAAATGTTATCCTGAGAAAGGTGGATTTTGAGGGGTATAGTATGGTGGACGATATGTGTAAATGCGCTGCAAACTAAGAAAACACATGCAAATAGACAAAACACAAGCAAATTAAGAAAACATCTTCATTAATTTGACATCACATGCGCAGCATTCAGCAAACGCGCTGCAAATACACACAACACAACCACCTACATAAACACGCTGCAAATACGCGTTGCAAAAACGCTGCAGTAGGCTACATAAACGCATTGCTAAAACGAAAGCACGCAGACCAAAAACGCTGCATCCAGTTTTCACAAAGGTAGTTTTCCAGGCCTCTAGGGGGAGAGCCAAGTGGAACATCTTGATTTTCGGCCCCATGGAGCGAGAGAGAGAGCATATGAAAAGTTTGGACCAACATCGAAGTAAGTCTTTAGAAAAACTGTAGAAGAGGAGGGGCACAAAATGAATACCAATCTTTTTATGTTGCCTCTTTACTTAAGCAATAGGCCCCAAGAGGCCGTGGTCTGATTTTAGAACAGGTAAGGGGAGTTGTTAGGCACGACGCGAAGCGGAGTGCCGAAAACCCCCTTACCTGTTCTAAAATCAGCTAAACCACGGACTCGCGGGGCTTATTGCTTTTCTAAAACTGTTACTACAAATATTTGATATGGTACATCAATAAAAACAATTAGAAAACAAAATAGTTTAATAATTAACCGTCATTCTTCCGCTACTACAAAGTATAGTTCCTACAATCGTTGCCACGCAACAGCCAGATGGACATCTTTGCCGTCTTTTTCAATTTGAAATATTCGATGCGCAGCAATATGGAATGTTAAAGAATGTTATGAGGACAACCTGTGAGGTTATGGTGGATTTTACAACGGCATGGAACGCAATATAGCCAATTACAATCAAGGATGGGAACAACCAGTTTTAGAATTTGATTTTGGTCCCCTTTCCAAAACAAACTTCTCATCTTCCCTCTCTGGTTCGAAAATCACGCTCTTCCACTTAACGCTCCCCCTAGAGGCCTTGAGCACTTCCGTTGTGTTATCTGGATGAAGTGTTTTTCTTTTTGCAGTTGTTTTCAGGATTTGCATGCTTTCCTTTTTGTATGTAGCTAAATCAGGGCCAAATGATTTGTTAATTTGAAAAAAAGTTTTGGTCGAAATCTTGTTTTCAGATTCAAAATTCGGCTTAAATTTTTTAAGTTTTTTTTTAAGTTTTGACTTTTGGCCCCGATTTTGCGTAGGGGGCGTGGCTTCAACTCAGAGGCGGGAATTATGAGTGACAGCCTAACAAAGAAGACTTGGCAGTCGGCATGGCGTCCGCTCCGCCAACCCAGTCTCATACTTCATATGTATGACACGGGTTTACACATCTATTTTGCGTGCCATATATACTCCAAATCGGAGATCACTAATTAGACGTGTGTGGTAAATATTGAGATGATAGTTGTCTCGAGTTATAAAAAGTTAAATCAGAAATCATTTTTTTAACTTTTGAATCTGAAAACATGAAATGTGAAACTGAAAATATGAAAGTGAAAATGAAAATTAATAACTTATTCAAAATAGTTCCAGAATTTAATCAAAATTGTATTCAACCTGAAAAAAAAATTGGTACACTTATTTTTCTTTCTTTCTTTTTCACATTTTCGACCAAAACATACATTTTCAATGTCATGCTTTAGTTTTTCGACTTAAGATTTTTTGTTCAAATTAACAAAACATTTGGCCCTGATTTAGCTCCATATTTTTGCAGCGCGCTTCTTTATTTGCAGCGTGTTTATGTAGTTGGTTGTGTTGTGTGTATTTGTTTGCAGAATGCTGTGCATGTCAGGTTCCTGAGCGGTTAGAGCATCGGGCTAGTAATCTGAAGGTTGCCAGTTCAATTCCTGGCCGGTGCACATGACGTTGTGTCCTTGGGCAACACAACTTCACCCTATTTGCCTCGGGGAGAATGTCCCTGTACTTATTGTAAGTCGCTCTGGATAAGAGCGTCTGCTAAATGACTAAATGTACTGTAATGCATGTGCTGTCAAATACATGAAGATGTTTTCTTAATTTGCTTGTGTTTTGTCAATTTGCTTGTGCTTTGTCTATTTGCAGCGCGTTTGCACATGTCGACCACTGTAGTATAGCTCCATCGACCTCCATTCATTCTGAACTGGACCATTAGCGCCCTCATATGGAACTAGGGGTAGAAGTTCCACCATGGAACTGCAACCAGTTCAGAAGCCGGAAGTTTCCCGAGAGTGGTAGCAGAGAATATCTAATAGAGGGTTTTCACCAACGTCACATTCTGGGCAGTAACCTGGATGCGCGGCCATATTGGAGGCACTCGGTGTAAACAACTGAACTGAGTACAACCAAAGAATGTATATTCTATACTATTTGGTACAACTGTAGCCATGTCTAAACGACCGAAATGGTCATCAAAACGCGCCCAAGATCCAAAGGCAGATAGGGAAGGACTTGGACCACAAGAAAAGGGTCGGTATTTTGAGAAATTAGGATTTATTGGCGGTGCAGATAATATACCAAATGTTTTTCTCGATCTGCCCTATTGGTACAAAGTGAAACACGGCAATAATTCACAATTTTCCTTGACGACGTTCGGGATATACTTCAGTGCCAGCGCTTTGTTGTGATGCGGAGTGCCTCCAAGATGGCAACTTCCGGTCCGATGACACGTCGTGAAAACCCTCTATGGCTGTTTATCAATCCGGAGAACGCAAGTACATTCTTTTTGAAGAACATTCAAGTTCATGCAAGCGTCCTTGAGAGAATGGTCTCGCAAGGACGCAAGGACGGAGAATGAATTGAGATGGTTAGGGGTTTTCCTGGACTCGCAGCATTATGATAACACTGACGAACTACAAAAACTAGAAAATGGTCCCTCTACCTTTAATTTTACGTTTTCTGTAGCCCTTGCTAACTTACAGTACCTAATGTTAACTAAGTTATTGAAAAGTTGGAGCAAATTTACAAATTAGCCGTTTCATCAATAAAATAAGAACATTTTCAGCGACTACACTGCCTATTTCTCGTCACATTTTAATTCAGATGCAGATTTACAAGTACCGTTTCGCTGAAATATGAAAAGTAAAAGATTACAGTTGTGAGGTTTGTCCGCCTCGCTTGACATCTTGCAATGACTTCTGGGGAATCAGAAGCGTTCTCGCTGGTCAAGTCACCATCCGATGTATTCCCGAGAAAAGGGCGGAACAGCCATGGCTGTTTATCAATCCACGTTTTTTTCCGTTCTTGTGTTCTTGCGAACTCGTTTGACGTCATCTTTCATTTCCCAAGTACGGTTCCAATCCAAAGAACACAAGTCACCAAGAACGCCAAAAATACCCGGAAATGTTCTTGATCCGCCTCTTTTATCGAGGATGCATCGGATGGTGACTTGACCAGCAGGAACGCTTCTGATTCCCCAGAAGTCATTGCAAGATGTCAAGCGAGGCGGACAAACCTCACAACTGTAATTTTTCACTTTACATATTTTTATATTTCATACTTTTCAGCTAAACGGTACTTGTAAATCAGCATCTGAATTAAAATGTGATGAGAAATAGGCAGTGTAGTCCCTGAAAATGTTTTTATTTTATTGATGAAACGGCTAATTTGTAAATTTGCTCCGACTTTTTGATAACCTAGCTAGCATCTCAGTGCAGACACTAGTTAGCCTAAATAAACGGTGAACTTATATATCTGGCTCCGTCATTGTTCTAGCTTTGCAAAGCAAGCTAAATTAAGCCTATAGCAACCTATGTTACTATTATAATGTGTAACGGACAGACTCCCAAGACAACAGGTACTGGATCCAAGTGCAGATTTATTTAGGCGTGGTCAGACAAGCAGGGGTCATACACAGTCAGAGAGGAAATCCAAAAGGGTAGTCAGGTCACAGGCGTAGGTCAAACAGGTGTGGACTGGGAAATGAAGGCTAGGCTTGGGCAAGTTCCACAGGACAGGCAAGGGTCTGGATCACGGCGTCTAGGAATAGTTCAGATAAAGCAGATACAAAGTTGGGGGCAAAAACAAGGTCAGTATATCACAGGGTCTATCCGTATATTGCTTAGAATGTTACTCTACTGTTAACAAGACTCAGCACAGAGTGAAGGGAGTGACTGGCTTAAATACAGAGCAGAAGGGAGTGGACTGATTGGTTTCATTGTTTGCAGGTGTGAAGAGGGAGTACCCTCTTAGTACTCTGGTGATGCTGATCTGAGACAGGGGGACCTGATTGTCACATAATGATGATGAGTGTTGTTTTTACTATTACTAGCTTATTGTTAATGCCATCGTTAGTGTTGACAAATAACAATATAACGACCATATTGTGGCTATCAGACATGATTTATTCATATTCGTCTTTGCTCCAGAATAACATGTAAACAATAATGACGCCGTAACATGCCACGATATTACAACTAATTATATTATGCTATAATTACGTTTGTCATGCCGTGAGCATAGTAGCGTTCATTACAAAATGGTTAAATCTGCTTTAAAGTAACGGACATAAACTCTACAAACAACCGTCATGTATGTGTGAAACCATTTGTAAAAGGTGCTACAATAAAGGTAAGCAAATGTAGATTATCAAGCCCTTCTCCTTGTTCTGATTCAGCTCAGGTAAATCAGCGATTTGCTGATGTTCCCTTTTGTGCTCGTCCCCTGTTCGTATCCGCGAACACGTTTCCAGGCAACTTTTCTTGACGTAAGCAAATAAATGGGATGCTGGTTTACCCATTTCGGATTGGTTTCAAACTTGCAAAAAAAAACTTGCAAAAAAAACTTGCAAAAATCTGGAAAAATTATTCTAGGAAAAAGCTAGTAGTATGAACCATGTTCGAGAATCGAACAAAAACTATTGGGGGAGATAGTTTTAGATATGTTGACTGGAGTTAAAGGTGACATGAAAACTTCATTTTATGAGGTTATTTAACATTAATATGAGTTCCCCTAGCCTGTCTTTGGTCCCTCAGTGGCTAGAATTTTCGATAGATCTAAACAAAGCCCTGGGTGTTCTTCTCCGCCTTTGACAAAATGAAGGCTCAAACACTCTGTTTGAAAATCTCCTCCAAGTGACGTAGATACGAGAAAGGTTACCTTCCCTCTCTGCTTTGCCCGCCCAGATCATCTGGCCCGCCCATGAGAAACTGAGCTACCGTCGTGCAAGGGCAAGTGCGATATCGGTTTTTCCTGGAGAGACATCATGGGGAGCAAACAAACGAAGCACAACAGTTGCTCAGTGCTTGGATGTACAAATGCAAGCACAAATCTTTATTTAATTCCTTCATCCGAGCCTCTGCACAACCAATATCTCAATTTTATTTTCGCTGGAAATGCTCCGACACAACTTCCCAAAGTTTTGCATGTCTGCGCCAAACATTTCAGCCACTACTGTTTCCTCAACTTGAGCCAACACAAAGCTGGCCTTGCTGAAATTAAAGGTGACATGACATGCTGTTTTTGGATGCTTTTATATAGGCCTTAGTTGTCCCCTAATACTGTATCCGAAGTCTCTTTCCCGAAATTCAGCCATGGTGCAGAATTATAGCCACTACAAGTAGTCCCACAATCAGCTTTCCTCAGAACGCGCTGTTTCTGTGTCTGTAGCTTTAAATGCTAATGAGGAGGAGAGGGGCGGCAACATGCGCTAATGTTTACAGGATGCATCGCAATGGCTCGTTGCCCCCATTGCTGTAAGATGCCTCGAATTTAGCCATTCTCATCTGATCACCCTGGTTTGCAGAGGTGCACACTCAGTCATTTCAATGTGGAGAAAGGCGGATATCGCGAGCCATAACACCAACAGCAGAACGGTTATCCAAATAACAAAGAAGTGTACAACACTCGCGTTACAGCGTTTGTATTTACACACACACTTGATGCCATTTATCTTTACGTTAGCAACAGTAACTCAGCTGTTGGCTGCAGAGCTAATGTAACAGCCACATTCTAAGGGTAGCAAGCTAGGTAACCATTTACAGTAAAGCAACAAAATGATATAGCGTTAGTTAACTTACTTGTCCAAGGTTTGTAGCTTGACCAAGGAGATTTAGTAATGATCCAGAATTTAATTTCAGCAAGGCCAGCTTTGAGTTGGCTCAAGTTGAGGAAATGTTTGACGCAGACATACAACACTTTGGGAAGTTGTGTCGGCGCATTTCCAGCGAAAATATAATTAAGATACGGGTTGTGCAGAGGCACGGATGAAGGAACAAAAAAAAAAGATGTGTGCTTGCATTTGTATATCCAAGCACTGAGCAACTGTTATGCTTCGTTTGTTTGCTCGCCATGATGTCTCTCCAGGAAAAAACGATATCGCACTCGCCCTTGCACGGTGGTAGCTCAGTTTCTCATGGGCGGGCCAGATGATCTGGTCGGGCAAAGCAGAGAGAGGGGAAGTAACCGTCCCCCTATCTACGTCACTAGGGGGAGATTTTCAAACAGCGCAATTGAGCCTTCATTTTGTCAAAGGCGGAGAAGAACACGCAGGGCTTGGTTTACACTTATCGAAAATTCTAGCCACTGGGGGACCAAAGGCAGGCTAGGGGAACTCATATTAATGTTAAATAACCTCATAAAATGAAGTTTTCATGTCATGTCACCTGTTTTTCTGGATCATGACTAAACCTCCTTGGTCAAGCTACAAACCTTGGACAAGTAAGTTAAATAAAGCTATATCATTTTGTTGCTTTACTGTATATGGTTACCTAGCTTGCTACCCTTAGAATGTGGCTGTAACAATAGCTCTGCAGCCAACAGCTGAGTTACTGTTGCTAACGTAAAGATAAATGGCATCAAGTGTGTGTGTGAATACAAACGCTGTAACGCGAGTGTTGTACACTTCTTTGTTATTTGGATAACTGTTCTGCTGTTGGTGTTATGGCGTGCGCGATATCCGCCTTTCTCCACATTGAAATGACTGAGTGTGCACCTCTGCAAAGCAGGGTGATCAGATGAGAATGGCTAAATTCGATGCATCTTACAGCAACGGGGGCTACGAGCCATTGCGATACATCCGCTGTAAACATTAGCGCATGTTGCCGCCCCTCTCCTCCTCATTACTAATGAGATACTAATGACATTAGCATTTAAAGCTACAGACACAGAAACAGCGCGTTCTGAGGAAAGCTGATTGTGGGACTACTTGTAGTGGCTATAATTCTGCACCATGGCTGAATTTCGCGAAAGAGACTTCAGATACAGTATTAGGGGACCACTAAGGCCTATATAAAAGCATCCAAAAACAGCATGTCATGTCACCTTTAATAGAATAAAAACGACCGGACGAGTCGGATAGAAAATCGGAAATGCAATACCACCTACATCCACCGGGGCTGTTGCCTCAAGCCGAGAGGTGGGGGCTTGGTTCTCGCTGGTCAAGTCACCATCCGATGCATCCTCGATAAAAGGGGCGGATCAAGAACATTTACAGGTATTTTTGGCGTTCTTGGTCATAGACATGAAAAAGAATAGACGCCGCATCGAACGCTACCTACTGGCGCTGACGAGACGTGGGGCCGCCATATTGGAAAGGTCCGATCGCTCCACTCAGTGAAATCTGTTTGGTTGGGGCAATGAGCTGTCAGCGCATTTAATTAATCATACCGCACTCAATACCATACGGATTTTCACACAGTTTTTTTTTGCTGCAACGGTCATACATGTAGCTATGATACAGGCCACATTTCGGCGTATTTTAATATTCATAGTGGGCCTTTCCTTTAAACCCTTTCCTGCCGGACCATTCAAATATGGGCATTAAAATGCCCATGGTTCCCGCGTCAATATCTTTGCCGTCCAAATGCCGATTTTATTTCTGAAAACTGCCAGATACTCATGACAACTTAAGCTCAAAGTACATGTCATTGGTTAGGGGTTACTGGGAAGGGGGAAATAAATGTATCGTCAGCAATGGGAGCCATTGTTTTCCGAGGCGGAGCCAGAGCGGAGACCATGGGAGATTGCCTCCTGTGTTAGATTCACAGCTTCGAATTGAAATCGGAGACGATATTATGAGTAAAGACAAGTTTCTTAATATGTGTTGTCAATATTGTCGACTAAAAGTCTAAACTTTTTACTTACGAAGAATTTGTTTGTGGGAGTGACGTGAGTTATTTGAGCAAAGAATTACGTGTCCGGCTTGGCCGTTTTTGATAGGCAGCTATGACAGTAGTAGCACTGTTTAGCCTCGATTTTAGCAGCTTTCTGTGAAATTTGAAAAAACAACATGAACTTGCTAGATTATATAAACTATAAGCTAAATGTACGTGCCTTGTTTGGCCAATTCGGTCAATTGTGGAAGAAGTAGCCTACTATAGCGACTGCCCTGATGCCTACAGTCGGTGCCACTTGTGTAAAATTTGCTGGCCAATGTTTTCCAGTAATATCTGTTTTATTTCTACAATAGCATTTTTGTGTCAGTTGAGTCATCTAAGTCAGTGTTATGGAATATGACATATCAAGTCTTAGTTCATAGCCGGGTATACACCGACCGGTGCAGTAAACATAGGGGGCTAGGCTAGCTTGCTAGCTACAATTTCAGTACAGTAATATCAAAGATTATTGCTAAACATTTCTCAACGTTGGTAAGATTCTATTTACAAAATGCAACAAATAGTACTGTAATAGTAAATATTACTTGTGAAAAGTAATCCCCTGTGCCCTATTTAAGATGGTTCGCCGATTAGATCATGAATATGCTGCACAGTGTTGCGGCATCTTGTTTATTCTGCTGCTACCCAACTGGGAATTTGACCTTTCCAAGATGGCGGCCGCATTTCTCGTCCCCAGCAGCCAACGCGGTGTCTACTCCCTATCAGAGCCTGTTTAAGGACAGCCAGAGCCTTGCCACTCCCTATTAAACCCCATTGTACCGAATTTGGCTGCAGTTCCACCACAGTTCCACTGGGGGTGATCGCGAGCGAGTGCATGTTGAATGGGAGTCTATGGAGCTAAACGGCTAAATTTGTCTCTTTCGCCTGATTGTCGTTGAGAAATCTCCGATTTGATTGTAGTTTGAGCATGTTCAACATGGATTATAGGTCGAAAATTGAATTAACGAGTACTTATGTCCTTTTGATTTCTTACATGGTGAGTCGTTGTTGCCCATAACACGCTAGCATTCTGCTACTGAATGCTGATTGGTTAGTAAAGGACTGATACGACCAGAGCTCCCGCTTGATGGCATCCGAAGCGGAATCAGAATGTCGGAGCATTAGCAACATTAGCAACAACATTAGCAAGCCAAAACTCTTTCAAGCATGTGTATTGACAGGGAGAGCCTAACCTGTCAGCTGTGTTGTCGATGCCCTGAGAGAAAAAAGTAAGTGACCAGAGCTTGCCGTCAAGCAGTAGCTCTGGTCGTACGATGTGTATGACGTCAATGACATTTTCAAAAGCTTTTTAGAACAGAAAGGCGACTTTAAAACAATCCAACAGCCAGCAGTGTGTATTTGTTTTGCCTCCCCTTTCGAATTCAGAATTTAAATCACTAAAAAAAAAATTATATCCTGAGAAAAGTGTATTTTGAGGGGTACTGCTCCATAGACCTCCATTCATTCTGCACTCGCTCGTTAGCGCCCTCACATGGAACTTCAACCAGTTCAGAACCCGGAAGTTTCCCGAGAGTGGCAGTTCTCTCTATATTAGACATTCTCTGTCTTTATTATGTCTATGTTCTTGGTGACTTGTGTTCTTTGGATTGGAACTGTACTTAAGCAATGAAAGATTACGTCAAACGAGTTCGCAAGAACGGAAAAAACGTGGATTGATAAACAGCCATTAGGTACTGTAAGTTTGCAAGGGTTACAGAAAACGTAAAATTACAGGTAGAGGGACCATTTTTTAGCTTGTCATCTAGTTTTTGTAGTTAATCAGTGTTACCATAATGCTGGGAGTCCAGGAAAATCCTAACCATCTCAATTCATTCTCCGTCCTTGCGTCCTTGCAAGACCATTCTCGCAAGGACGCTTGCAAGAACGTTCTTCAAAAAAATGTACTTGCGTTCTCAGCGTTCTTCGGATTGATAAACAGCCTGTCTCTGACTGTACCATTAGCTAACTCTATGGACTGTACTCTTCTGCAGAAATTTTCTTTGTCACGTAGAGGGCGCTGTGATTTACGAAGCCACATGAATTACCATGCTGCTCTTCGTTGGTAACGAAAACCTTGTTGTAAAGCGTTGCTAAGGAAGTATTAGGATTTTGAGCTAGCTTGACTTGAAAATAATATGAAGCCAAAACAAGTTGCTGAACAAAAACGTAGTTTACGCTGAGGTAATTTCTTTAGCTAACGTTTGTCATCAAGGCAAAGGGTATCGTGTGGATTTGCTAGTCTACAGTAGCTGTCTAGTAGATTGCTACAGTACTGTACGTGTAGATGGGAGACAAACAAAACAGCTAGGCTAGCTAGCTATACTGTACAGTAAACAACAGTACTACTAGCACTGTACAGTACTGTAGTTGGGCTAACTCGTAAGCTTGTAGTTAGCTAGCTAACTACGTTATCTTTATCAACGTTACTCAACGCTATTTCTAGCTAGGTTCTTTTTCTTGAGCAATATGTCACGTGCCATAGAAGATGCCGCTTCAACAAAATATTTAGACATAGCCAGGCTACTGTAGTCTTTACGGTGTATTTAACTTGCTTGAAGCAGTAGCGACTGAATACTGTGTCTGATTAACAAGCAAAACCATTTAAATTCAAGACTGCATTCTTTTTTAGCAAGCTACTGACAAATATGGATTTCCAATATAGCTTGTATTGTTAGCTAAGCGGCGGAGAGAAATTTTTCACGAACAGCTTGACACTGTAGTTAACTCTCTGTCAACTAGAGCTTAACATCTTGTTAGCTACCCAGCTCATATTTTCTCTACATCAAAACTAAGCAATACGCAAATGAAGTCTCCGGGTCCTACAGACGTCTGACCAGAGGACATAGAGGATGAAGATGACCGAGGATGGGGAAAACACCAGCCCCTTTCACCCAGCTGCTTCTGTTCTGCCTGGAGTCACAGGTGGGAAGGACCCAAGTAGGGTCAACAATAACAAGGAGCTGTTTACGGCAGCTACACCAGACGTTAAAACCTTCAGGGCCCACAGCGACATCCAAATCACCCCTCAAGATACACGGGACATGAAGAGCAAGGCCACTACTTACCAGCCTCGCCCACCCCTTCTGCCCAAGCCATCTGGGCATTTGAAGGTAGGCAAGAACAGTTCGCTGGAGGAGGAGGGGAGAAAGATACGGAGATCTAGTCAGGAAAGTCTAACCGACCCCGCTGAGACGGGCTCCTCCACAGACTCCCTTAAGGATGACCATGCAGTTTCAGATGTGTTTACCTTTAGTGGTGCTGCCACCTTGAGGAATGAACAGAACTCAGCGACTGTAAGCGCCCAGGTTCCTACACGGTCTCCCGTCTTCAGGGGTAGGGGCCACAGCCTCTCAGAGTACGAAACGCAGCCCCACAATCACCAGAGTGAGTCTGCAGAACAGCGGGTGAGGTCTTCCAAAGTGCGCCTCTCCCCCCTGGAGCCCTCAGGAGCGCTTCCTGCCCTGGAGCAGAGTTTGGTGTCGGCGACCTTAAGAACGTCTAATCGGATTGACAGGGATTGCGTGGATTATGGCATGCTGATGGGGAGAGGAGGGCCTGGAGAGAGACTGCATAGGAACCTGAGCGACAGCCGGCTTCTAGAGAACATGGTGTCTGACAGCTCCTCCGTCAACTCCATGAAGTCCACCTTTAGCGTGCTGAACCCCATCAGACCCAGAGACGTGAGAAACAGGTGGGTTCAGGACAGGAGACTCTTACCTGCACATACGGAAGATGATGAGCTTTAGTGCAAGTGGTTACTAGCAGGTTTATCCTCTGGGTTGATAGGCTACAGTGTATACAGGTGTGCTGTCTTTAGGCTTTCTTGAAACTTTCAAAGCAGAATTTGAGGTTTTGGCTTAAGATATGTTTCTGATACCCCATTTTTAAGGGAAGGTCTACTGTAGTACATTGGGTTACATGGTTTATTTGTGTACATTATTCAGAGAAAATCCCTTCCTGTGATGTTGCACATAACATCAAATCAAAACCCTTCACAGCGATGACCCTACAGCACTGGCCACAGTTCCCCTTTATTGGACTTTATTAGCATGTTAAGATGTGTGCATGTGATCCAAGAGCTTGCTTTTACACAGAAAATGGTGAAAGATAAGATAACATCGTTTGTGGGAGGGGATTGACCTTGTCTGATTAGCACACCTATTGACAGCTGACCGGGAGATAAGATGGGTCTTACTGGACAACCAGTATCTTAGCAGCAGGAATCAGTGCTCAAGCATTTAGGGGGCTCATACTAGTATACGTGCGTATAAGAACTGATAGGTACAGAACTCTTTATTACACTACACCACACAGTACATCACTTCATACATGCTACATTACACAGGTGCAGGCATTATATTGCTGTGACGGTTCTTCCTTTCTTCAGGCCCGTAACCAGTTTCTGAAGTCCAACCACATTTAAATAAATGGTTTTGTGAATGTTCTTTATCAAGGTCCGAACCTTGGTAGTTACAGTCCTGTCTGTGTTGTTGCAGGAGCTTTCTGGAGGGAAGTGTACTAGGCAATGGTGCATTATTGGGGGCTGAGGAGCTAGACCGCTACTTTCCTGACAGGACTCTGGGAATCTACGTAGCAACCTGGAACATGCAAGGAGAGAAGGTTGGCCAATCAACCTCAGCACACAACCTGCAACTGATGGTCTTGGAACACTGAGAAACACACTCGGAAACACACTCTTCTCCTTGCTTGTACTTCTTCTACTGCACATGACTATCTATAACAACTTCTGACCACCATGCTAA
Source organism: Hypomesus nipponensis (assembly GCF_054491055.1). Taxonomy (NCBI): domain Eukaryota; kingdom Metazoa; phylum Chordata; class Actinopteri; order Osmeriformes; family Osmeridae; genus Hypomesus; species Hypomesus nipponensis. Next base: position 4,629,161 of record NC_140388.1, on the reverse strand, counting down.
CATATCATGCACAAATCATATTAACATATGTATTATTTTCAGGGACTTCCAATAAATTTAGATGATCTGTTGCTCCCAACGGACTCTGAATTTGCACAGGACTTTTACATTATCGGTGTTCAGGAGGGATGTCCAGACAGGTAGGAGTTGTTTATATTGCTTGTCAAGGTTTCAACATTTTTACGCAAGGGTTCATTTGTTGTGTATACAGGAGATTCAGCAATCCATAGTTGGGACAAAACATCATTGTGATACAAATTCATAAGACATCAAAACAAATACTTTAAAACAAGTATCATTATAGTAATAAAATGTAATTAAAATGTAGGAATGCCTGAGTGTGACAAAGTGCCTCTACACACACATTTCTGGAATAGATGTGAGTGCAGTGCTCGTGATGCAGCTGGTGATGACAGTTCTTCTCAGTGGCTTTAGTACCTATATTTCTCATATTACAGTTGAAATTATCTGCATCTCTGAAGTACTTGTTCAACCTCCACATCATCTATTCTAGTCATTTACTCACATCGTAATAGCAATTTCTCATGATTTTAAACAAATTGCAAATGCTGTGGTAGATTCATGCAAATGATTATGTAGCCTTCATTTGTCTGCTGACATTACCCACGTTATCAATTGCTCTGTTAAATTGTCTTACCACCACAAACATTGAAACTTTTAGGTAACCAAATTAACTGATCTATACTGAAAGTAAATCCACTTTATATTGTTGTTCTGTTGGCTAGCCAGCGAACCCCTTTGAAAGCAGCTGATTATCGGTTGTACAAGCGAATTTGCTTAAAAAACAAAAATGAAACAGAATTTCCCTATTTTCCTTACTACGAACTCCAGAGGCCTGTTCCATAAAGCAAGTTGACCGAATAAGCCAGACTTATGTCAGTTAGTCGGACTCATTCCTAGTTCATACGGTTCCATAAAGGTAGCTCAACGTAGTTCGAACTCGGTTACTATGGCAACTTAGGCTGCGAAACTAGTCTGGTCAGGGTCCGACTAACTGTCAGGCTTAGCGTGACTTGGTGCTTAACCAGACCTTCCTGTAACACTGACCCAACAGGAGAACGAGGATTTACCACGGATATTCTCATGTTCTTAATCTCATCAGTTCAATATGTTCAACATTGATAGAAAATCTACTTAAATAGCCTACATAGGTTACAACATTTAGCCTAATGCATCAAACGATGATGAACAATTATTTGATACAAGCCAAGTTAAACGTAGCCTATACCTATTTGTGATTTCAAATGTTTAGACATCAGGCATAGGCCTATCTCAGTCTAAATTATACGAGTATAATTATCATAGTTAGGCCTATATAGTTGTTAACAGTAGTCTACAATTGCAAAACAAACCTAAATCCATAGGCTATCTATATCCTTCATGTTCCCGACACAACCATGTTTTAAAGTTAGGCTACTGGGTAGGCATATTGATTAGTAGTAGGCTATTTATTTAAAACAATGTCAAAAAATTAAATTTACATGTGTTTAGAGGGTCACTGATTTTAAATCATCGAAGTAAAGGTCTAAAAAAGGACCTTGACCTACGTAGCCTGTCGTTCACGTCAATCATGGCGTGTCGTTTTATTTTGATGAAGCAGTGGATGAGGGAGCTGTCATAGTAGGCTACAAGGCTTAAAGGGAACATTCTTTCTGGAAGAAGTCATGTGTGCATTCTTTTGCCGTGGTGGATTGTATGATCCATGTTTTACCTTTCGGGCTTCTTAAGAATAAGGTGCATGCGCAATTAGCTTGACTACTTGAATCTGACTTGAATTAGTAGGACTGCGTGAGCTGAAATTGGCCTTTATGGAACCACTTTAGCCCCGCTTGACTTGTTAAGCTAAGTCAAGTCTGGTTTGGGACTTTAAGCCCAACTTATTTGAGCGGCCTTTATGGAACAGGCCCCGGCACTCATTGCGAATGCTTTTGTTAATCGCATTAGTTAAATCCCGGTACTGCACTCCGTTGGATTATGAAAAGGACACCTGCAAAATATGAACTTTGCAGAGTGCCCGGCTTGTCAGATAATCGTAGGAAACGCGGACAAACAGACAGACACACACAGATTCCTGGCATTATTAGAGATATGGTAGTATACCGACCTTGAGATTGTGTTGTTGTGTGTGTGTACATGTGTGTGTGTGTGTGGGTGTGTACGCGTCTTGCGTTTGTTGTGCATGTGCGTTCACGTCTGTTTGGTTGCCGTGTGTTTGTGTGTGTACACATGTGTGTTTGGTGTATATGTGTGACAGGAGGGAGTGGGAGATTCGTCTCCAGGAAGCCCTAGGCCCGTACTACGTCATGCTGTATGCTGCATGTCATGGCGTTCTCTACCTCACTGTGTTTGTCAGGAGGGACCTCATCTGGTTCTGCTCAGGTGAGTTTTAAGCCACACACCGGCGCCATGGAAACACCCTTGAAATGGGTGTGTACTATGCATGTTCTATGTGATTCTGAGCGTGTTTGTTCACACCAGTGGTTCTCAATCCTGGGGCCTGTACTACAAATCAAGATTTGGCGTTAGCGAAGTAACTTTAGGTTCAACCCAGGGTTTTCTGTACTACGACAGTGGATCAGTTGTTACCGGGGTAGATTGCCATGGTAACACATGCTGAACGCCGAACCTGGTCGGGAGCAGGTTAAATTGGAGATCAGAGATCAACCGGTATAAAAACCCCGCCCACTAACTCATTCTTGACGATAATGTTGTCACCGTTAAGATCCTGTGGAGCTTGGTGCGTGAATAGTGAGAGGTGCGCTCAGAAGAGCCAGAACATTTAGAGACAGACAAAACCCTTTCGCATTCCCTCATGAGTAGGCCAATCTTTATGAAAGATATAGATCCTTGCAGAGCGAATAACGTAGCCTATCTTTGTCAGCTTCTTGAGCTGTATGTTGCCAATGCGACACATTGATGTGCACTCACAGTTCCAGACGGAGTATGCATAGCATTTCGTTATTTCGCTATGGGTACTTTTATAGTGGGTGATGCGGAGAACCTGAGCAAGAACACGGTCTGCCGCACAATTTGCAACAGATTTTCTTTAATGGCTGTTGCCACCACATTCTGATTAATGGAGTGATGAGAAATAGATATCCAAAGTGCCCTTTGTAAAAACTTTGGACTCTAATATGTTGACAAAATGAAACAAAGATTTTCACTCAATGTTCTGATTTCCGTTGTATGCAAATACCAAAATGTATACAAATGATATCATATTTTACAACTTAATGCATCATTTGCTCATTTAAATGTGCATTTACAGGAAACTAGTAATGAAAACAATATTTGACCTACTATTAGTTATCAACTGGGGAGGTTTCATGTTAATATGTTATCCCTATTGACTGGGGTGTCTCCCCTTAACCCTTTTGTCCTTGGGTTGCTTTGACTGATTTTCTAATAATTTCCATATCAGAAATTGGGGTTTCTTTCAACCAAAAAATTTCAAACCAAAAAGAACAATGTGTATCTGTACAATGCAGACATGAAAATCCCTCACCTTTCGGCGAAATTTGCCGTTTTGAAACCAAAACAGGTGACCTACGTGAATTGTGTAGATTCGATGAGAAATTGTTTTTTTGGGGGGTGGGGGGGTATTCATATTCATTGAACTGCGAACAGGTGCGCGTGTCAGAAGGGAGCGTGAGTGCATGGAAATATTACCAGTGCAAACCACCATCAGAAGCTGAAAGCACCTGGCCTCGGTGAATGATGGTTTCAATCATTTTTATATTTTCTGGTATATCTAAGTTAAGTTACCCAGGAGCTCTGTTGACATAGATTTAGCTAACGTTAACTACAGCTTGATGAGTTGAGTCATTGAACACAGCAGGAGAGAACGCAACGTTAGCCATCTAGCTAAAGCTACGGTGGAAAATTCCAAATGAACGTATGTGCCGCCTACACACAACAGTGACACTGACAGTGGCGGTTCTAGACTCATTTTACTGGGGGGGCCAAGGGGGGGCCAGTGTTTAATCAGAGGGTCGCATAAAAAAACGGAAACAAATGATATTTAAACATTAAATACTTAAATTAGCTTTACATTAAAATCATACAAAATGCTCTGGCTCTCCCTCTTCCAGCTCCTCAACTCTCTCAATACCTTGATATGTTTCTCTAACTTCTTTGTTTACTGGGGCAAAAAAGGCTGCAATGTCCCTTCCTCGGTTTATGATGACTACTGGAACAAGAAAAACGTGTAAAAAAACAAAACAACAAAAAACGATATATATATATATTTTTTTTTTTTCCAGTCAGCTCAGGGGGGCCACAGGGGGGGCCAGGGACATTTTTACAGGGGCACTGGCCCCCATGTAGAAACGCCCCTGGACACTGACAGATCGAAAGCTAATTTGAGACAATATAAAGATGGAAAACCAGGCTAAGAAACGTAAACGTAATTACCTTCACTAGACAACGTTTTACAAATTGGACTAACGTCTGTTTGTTTGTTTCAAGCTCCAAAAACGTTTTTTTGCTCAAACCAGCCCAGAAAATTTGCTCGCGCGCTCGCATTAACCATGGAAGTCCCTAACTAGCATCACATCAGGCACAGAATTTGCATGCATTAGCAGGGTGCTCGCTGTGATGGCGTATACGGGACCGGTTCTGGTGGGCCGGTCTGGATCAAAGTCCAAGGCCTATTTCTACTCCCAGTTCGTCCCTGCCGTTCTATCAATAAGCAGACCTGACAACCTGTATGCAATTTGTGGTACTTGTATTGGCTGTCATTCATGATGGAAGAGTAGACAAGTTAAATTACAGCATGTCCACCATCTCTTGTGGGAGTTATGCATTAAGCCATTTGTGGTGCCCTTACCACATTGTGCCTCAGATACTGTAAATGTTAGACCCAGTGACAGGCTGGCATTAAATGGCTTGCATAATACTTAGTAAGGAGGCCATAATAATTTTTGACTCATGGTTTAAGTTACATTTCTCCAGCTCTCCCCAGGTTGGCAAAAAAGTATCTCAAAATGCATCAGATTGATGCTTTAAAATATGGAATATTAAAAATGTTCTTATGGGGGAGCATGCACCCAGACCCCCTTACAGGGGTAATATCCTTCTCACCTTTTTCACCACTGACCCGTTTTCATGCCTGACAATGCTCTTCACAAGTTAAATAAATAATAATTTCACTACTTTCATTAAATTGTGATGTTTCATTTACTTTTATAGCATAAAAAAAAAATGCTAAATAGGACATTAAGAGAGAGAAGTGGTGAAACCCCCCACAAAAGACTCAAAAGGCACAACAAAAAAGCGACAAAAAGGTATAAAAAGGTTCCAAAATGTAGAAAAAAGTTTAACAAATACATCCTAATGTGTTCTCCCTTCCCTAGGAACACAGAAAAAGAATGTCAGTGTAACTAAGTTCAGTGTCATTCATTCAGTCATTTACTATCTCTTCTCATATTCCAGTTTTCTCTCTAATCTCCAGCCTTGTTTTTTAATAAATAGCCTCTTATACAAGCTCCAGGGTTCTTGCAGGGCCCTCACATTGTCTGCTCCAACCTGAAACAAATATAGAACATTGTCCCTTTGCAAGGCACATTTGGAGAAAGTTGAAGGTGTCCATTTGACTACTGTGTTTCAAGGTTCATTGCTTATACCTTGTGTCTTGGCCTTGAAGTGGAGGCCCTAGGCTCAGGGGGAGGAACAAAAGGGACTGACTCAGGCAATTCAGCCTTGTACTTGTATGCCTTATAATATGAGCAAGTATTGCCTATTGCTACTTACCGTTTTGAATTTGGTTTGGTTTTAGATGTATTTTTTATTTGCTCCCATGATCGTTTGCAACTAAAATAATACAGGAACAAGTTTTACGTTATGGAATGCACAAGTGTAATTATGGTCACATCTTGTTAGCCTAGCTGCCAGCCCAACTTAGCTTCACCCACAAAAAAATTTGGTCGGGAAGTTGGGTCTGGGGTCGCTAGTTTTGGGAAAAAGTATGTCCGAACAGGGGCTGTTCGGACCAATCAAATTGTCAGGGCGGGCTTTATATGATGATGGACAGATGATCAACAGTAACGTAATCCATAGACATAATAAAGAGTAGACGCAGCATCGACGAAATACAACATTGTGCACACTGCCACTGAGCGAGTCTGACTGAGGCTAACGTCAAAACAGTGTAACTGGGATGCAGTCTCACATTGATTGCCATTTTAAACAGATCAGAAAAATAATCGGACCAGCTGGCTAAAAGCAGAATTCCCATATCTCTTGAAAGATGCCCTGCTCGACTTTTTAGATGTAGAATTGACTGTAAAACTGTACAATTATTAACTTTGTGACATGACGTGAAGACATGGTTGCCGCTCGACTCTGCGGTATGTACCGGGCGACATTCTCACTCAAATTACAAGACTTTCGTGACCCAAATCAAAATTCTGATGCGACAGATCACTGGGTAATCGCTTTCTCTTTTTAAAGGCTGTCCTCCTCGACCTTTTTGGTCTTTTTTAATCTAACTATTTGTATTATCCGTGTGATCCTTTTGCCATTTAAAATGCTATCCTTTCCCGGTTTCCTGCAGCCACATTGCGCGCGCATCCCGAATGTTTGCAAACAAATAATTGGTCTATAATGTGGCTTAGAAGAGGAAACAGAAAGGATGTGTTTACCTTGTTCACTTTCGCGTGACGAGGTTTAGTCAGACGTAAATGACATTTGTTCACAAGTAATAATTACAGGTTTTGTTATTTTGACTTTTTTGTACTTTACTTACAGTTTAGTGCTGTGTAATTGTTTGCCGCAATAATTAAATGCTAGTGTGAAATGACCATTTTGAGTCATACAAACTGTGATGATGCATTATTTGAATCCAAGAATTTCTTTTAAAATATTATCTTCTGGTTTACATGCAGGCCTACATGAGAATATGATAAATGTTTGCAGTGGATGTATTTAGGCCAGGGAATTGGCTAAAAATGTTGACCCCCCCCGTATGACGTATACATAATAACGTTACCAACATAATCGACACACAAACTTAAATCAATAACACAGACAATTCCATATAGCTCCATCTAGCATTCTCAAATGGAACCGGAGAGTCCAGCAGACACCAGCACGACACAGCTGATGGCCCTGAACCCCCAAGAACATCCTTCAACAGACCATTTTATAGCACACAGTTCTCAAAAGTCATTGGTCCATAATACAGACATGCAGCTATACCAAATATCTTCTGTCATTGGTTAACTCCTTAGAACAATATAGTTGTCTTCAGACCAACTGTCTCTGCCCCCCAGGTGACGAACTCTCAAGTCACCCAGACTTCACGTCTGTAGCTCCTAGTTAGGTGTCACAAAACTACAGGTGGCATCTCTGCCAAATGGAGTTAAATCAACATTCATTGTATCAAGAATCTTAGCCAACTGTAAACTTCTTTTAAAACACATTCATTGTACAGCCCAACATTTCTTTCACATAATCTAATGCTGTGTACTTGTTTTATGTGCCTAATACATGTACACTTGCTTTCATGCGCTGTACTGTAGCTGTATCTCTTGCTTTTCCTTGCGAGCAGAGGTGGAACATGCCACAGTCACGACAAGGATCATTTCCCAGATCAAGACCAAAGGGGCTGTGGGCATCGGCTTCACCTTCTTTGGGACCTCCTTCCTCTTTATTACCTCCCACTTTACCTGTGAGTGGACAGGAAGGCACCCTCTGTTTAAGAATGGAAGTAATTGAATGTAAATATGAAGTAGAATGTGATGTGCATGCCCTTGGATGAACAACAATAAATACAAATATTATAAATATTAGTATTATAAAACATAGCAGACACTTTTATCCAAAGCAACATATAGGTGGGGATTTGAACCTGTAACCTGTTGATCTGCTGTCAAATGCTATACCACTGAGCTATACCTATCCCCTACATTTATTGGCGTTAAATGGGTTATTTTGAACAGAGCAACCAGTCATTCCCACATTGTTCTTTCCCAGCCGGTGATTCCAAAGTGTATGAGAGAGTACTGGACTACAACAAGATCATAGAAGCTCTGGCTCTTCCTAAAGGCCTCCCAGACACAAATCCATATCGCTCCACTGCCTGTAAGTCAACTTGCTCTTCTGCTAGTAATTTTGAAGCATTTTTGTGACATAAAGTCTTTCACTGCTTAGTTAAAAATGTCTAACCATAACCTAAAACTTTGTCTGGATAAATACTAAATATAATACAGAATATAATATTGTGTTGTGTATAACGTTAATAAATGGTGTAAATGATCATTCTCAGCTGACGTGACAACGAGGTATGATGAAGTCTTCTGGTTCGGGGACTTTAACTTCCGTCTGAGTAAAGACCGCGTGGGAATAGAGACCATTTTGAAGCAGGCGTCCGGCGTGGACATGGCACCCCTGCTTCTGCACGATCAGCTCTCCAAGGAGATGAAAGACGGTAGGCTGTCTTGAGGCACGCTGTGTGTGCGCGCGCATGTGTCAAATACAGATAGTAAATCATGATCAGAGCTGCCAACATACACGATTTTGGCGTAGCAGATACGATTTCCAGGCCCCAATTACGCTGCCACGCTTGACTTGAATATCCTAGGCTTTGGCTCCAGACTGCGACCAAATGGTCGCACTTTGCGACCAGTTTTTGAGGCAGTGCAAGCATTTTTTACAAGTGTAGCATCCGAGGTGTAAGGCATAGGTGTAAGGAATATCTCGTGGTATTGGACAAAAACTCATAGAACTGGTAACTCTTGGCGCTCATGACCATCTCCGTTTATTTTCTTTATCCACACTTATACACCCGTCACTCTCTCTCCACGTCATCAAGCTGTCACACCGGCCTTAGCAACATCATTATAACTGACAACCGAACACTTTGTTTCAAATTGGTCCCCTCTTATTGAAAGAAATGTCGACATTTCAATCCCAAAAGAACAGACCCCAAACATACCATGTTACATACAACAATGCATATACATATACACAAAACAAACTCTATATATATATACCTTGAGAAAATGGAAACATGTGACTCTTACGCACGTAAATGCAACCAATAAAAAATAAAATAAAATCATCCCAGGGCACAATGTACATTGTATCCTTAAAATGACACATCAATTCAACAACCAAAACCCTAGCCCAACCTATAATCCATAAAACGCATAGGGGGCCGCATTGACCTCCCAGCCCTAGTTAACCCTGTTGAGGCAGGAACCTGTTCTGGTGAATCCATAAAACAGGCCCTGGTTCTAGCAAGAAGTCTCCCCGGAGGGTGAGCCTGTGGAGCTCCAGGGGTCGGCCACATCTCCCTGCAGCACAGCAGGTGTGGAACAAGTAAAGGGGGTTCTCGGCGCACCCTCCCCAACAGAAACATCTGGCAAGTTGTAAGGGCGTAGCCTGTCATAATGGATAGTCTGGAGAGGAGGCTTGTCCCCGAATGGGCTACTAATCTGGTAAGTAACCCCCACATCATCCCCCAGATCCAGTCGTTTCCGCACCAAGTATGGCCCCTTCCAGTGCGGAGCCAGTTTACGGCGGCTCTCTGTAGGGTCATTAAGCCACACAAGATCCCCAACCTCATGTGGCTTGTGTCTCATCTTCACATCATAGTATGTCTATTGCTCGCTGCCAGATTGTTGTCCATCGTCTGCCCAATGCTGTGTCCAAACTGGCGAGGAGGGAAGAAGCAAAGCCTCCCGGAGCACCTCGCACAGGGTTGCACTGTGTCAACGGACCCAACACTACATCCACAGGTGCCGAGCTTCCCGGCCACGGGTGAGGAAGTACGGCGTAAACCCTGTGCTGGCATGGACACTGGTGTTGTATGCAAATGCCACCTGCAGAAGAAAAGAGCCCCACTCCCCTCTGCAAGATAGTAGAGTCCTATTAAATCTCTCCACCATGCCGTTAGATTTAGGATTGTACGGTGTTGTGTGTGTTTTTCACACCACCAGCCTCCCGCACTAAAATCTAACCACATCGGACTCTGCCCATGTCTGTATGCAATGTTACCATGACAACATGTTCCAAAATGTAGTTGTTAAAGAGACACTCAGCGACAGTGGTGGCTTTCTGGTCAGGGATGGCATATAGGTTGACAAACTTTGTGAAGTAGTCCAACTGTCCTGACGGGACGTTCGCAGCTGGCTACACGATGGACGCGTGGGAGAATTGGTGTGTCGTGTGTCTCGCGGCGCTTTCCGTGGAGGACATTGAAGACATCTTTATATTTGGAACCGTGATTACAGGCTTTCTGCTGTTAGGAATAGGCGGTTGGTTTTATATCGGAAAGTCAAGGATACGGATGCAGCCATCAAAAGCCCCATTAGGCTGCCCGACCTGATTGAATCGGTGGGTAGAGCTGTTGGAGCTCTGACTGCGAACTTACAGCGCAATATGGATTACAACAGGGATAAGTTTGCGGCTCTGCAAAGGAGGATCGAGGAGTTGGAAACCTTTTTGAAGGGTGGACAGTGAAAATTGAGTCGCAGCTACTCGTCAAAACAACTACACCAATCTTATCTACTTTCGGCCCCGTAACCAGCACAGGCCTTGGCCAAGGCCGTTGCTGGAAAACAACTCCCCTGGAGAGCGCTGAAGCGATCTTGCCCTTCCCTCCCCCTTCCCCCACCGACATCTGTGGCTTGGTCTCTACCCGGGTAATGACCAAGGATGTCTCCTTGCCAACACAATCTGCATAGGGAGACTCAGACTGATTGTGGCCTAGGTCGAGGGCGCCAACCCAGACCCACTCACACATTTACTTTCACCTACTACAGATATCACCACCCCCCCACCCCCATCCAACGCCTTCGACTGCTTGTTTCCCCTGGGTGGCTGGCGTGTCTGTGTCCAGCGCCTACCATGGCTGCAGGTCCAGATGCTGCTTGTCTTCCCCCCCCCCCATTTCCCGTTGCAAGTGTCTTTGTCTTTGTAAGTGTTGTTGGGCTTATGTGCTGAGGTTTTTGCCTGTTCCCAGGCTGTACTCCCACTGTACTCCTCTAGGAGCATTGTCTGGGGGTTGCCTTTTTCTCTCCTCCTCTCTCCTCATGTTATGCTGTAACCTTTTTTTCTAGTTGGCGCTGAAAATGGCTGCCTAGGTAGGCTCTCCTGCCAAAGTAAATTCCATGTCTGTGCAAACTTTCATGGCGAATAAACACCAATTCTGATTCTAATAGCACACACTTCTCGCCCGTGCCAAGACACGTTCATAGGCCAGATGACCTGTCAAAGGGGCCCCATGGAGGTGTTTCAGGACCTCGGGTACCAGGACAGCAGGAACAACGACCTGGTTGGACTGACCAGCCTCAACCCGCCAAACTGCTCGACATAACAGGCCATCCACGAATGTCAAACGCGGAAATTCATGCCACAACCTCCGCAGACCGTGACTGGCACCCTTTAACCTCCACCTGGGTGGTCTCTGACCCATTTCCAGCCAGGACAGAACTTGCTCAATGTCTGCATCCTTCCTCTGCAGCTCCTTGACATTTGAGCCATCGTGAGACAGCGTATACATCAAGGCCTGGTCTGTGAGAGTGTCGGGGTCAGGGGCTGCCTGGGAGCAGGAGCCATTATCAGCGGCCTGTGTATCAACAGAACACACTGTACCATAAACTTTGTCTAGTTTTGTCTGGGTGCTGGTGTTCACTAGAGTGCAGTTGGCGCTGGGAGAATCCCCGTCCTCTTGGACTCCACCACGGTCCGTCCTGCGTGAAAGGGCATCAGCGTATGTATGCTGAGCCCCACTTTTATGTACAATGGCCCAGTCGTATGGGTCCAGCTCCAAGGCCCAGCGGCTGTGATGTCCTGTCCGGTCGTTGTCGATGGTAAGCCGCCGTAGGCCCGACAAATGCTCTTGACGAAGGCGGTCGCATTTTTTCTCTCCCTCCCTTCCCCTGACTTTCCCTGCTCGGCTTTTATCGCATTGTCTTGTTTTGTGTATACTCGAGAGACTCTCACCGCATCACTCTCCGAAGCAAGAAGCATGGAATTGATTAGCTGGTCTCTCAATGCAATTGACACCATCTTGGAGGCCATAATGATGAGTAGACGTGGAATGAAGGCGCCTACTCGACCAAACAACTACCCCAATCTTGCTTTCGGCCCCGTAACCAGCTCAGGCCTTGGCCGTTGCTGGAACAACAACTCCCCTGGAGAGCGCTGCAGTGAGACTCTCTGTAGTCTCTTCCCTTCCCCCTCCCACAGACACCTGTGGATTGCGTCTCTGTCTTGACTAAGGATGTCTCCATGGCAATACTATCTGCGAACTGAGAATCTGACTGATTGTGGCGTAGGCGAAGGCGCCAACCCAGGCACACACCCCTTTCCCCATCCAATGCCTTCGCCTGCTTTTTTTCTCTCCCTCCCCTCCCCTGACTTTCCCTGCTTGGCTTCTATCGTCTTGTCTTGTATATACTCTGTAATGTTGTACAATGTATGTGCTTATGTGCAGAGGTGTTTTTATCCTTTTCACACACTGTACTCCTCTAAGAGCATAGTCTGGGGGTTGCCTTTTTTTCTCCTCTCCGTCCTCATGTTATGCTGAAATTTAACCTTGTCTTCCTGTTCTGTTTGGGCGGTGAAGACATCTTTCTATGCGAACCATGATTACAGTCTTTCTGCGCAAGTCATGTGGTTCTGTAATGTTGTACAATGTATGTGCTTATGTGCTGAGGTGTTTTTTGACTGTTCCCACACTGTACTCCCCTTGGAGCATAGTCTGGGGGTTGCCTTTTTTCTCCCCTCCCCTGTCCTCATGTAATGCTGAAATTATAGATGGCGCCGAAAATGGCTGCCTCGGCAGGCTTCTTCCTGCCAAAGTAAATTCCATGTTTGTGGTTTTATTCGCCATGTCTTTCATGGCGAATAAAACCCCATTCTGATTCTGATTCAATAGTGAATGGCAGGAGACCCAAGTAATGTTTAAAACTTCTCACAGCCCACACTATGGCCCACAACTCCCCATCATATGTGGACCAACGCCGTTCAGTGGCAGTGAGGGAGTGACTTGCATAGGCCACTACTCTTTCCAGGCCCTCCGTCTCCTGTACCAACACAGCCCCCACCGCCATCTGTGACGCATTAGTGTAGAGCGTGAAATGCTGGGAAAAGTTTGGATGGGAAACAATAGGTTCTGAGCACAGGGCGTCTCTCAAGAACACAAATGCCTCCTGGCAATCCGCTGTCCAACGGAAAGGCACATATTTTCCCCTGAGCACATGAAGGGGAGCGGCGTGCTGGGCAAAACAAACCACCGATAATATGAGCCGAGCCCCAGAAACGCCCGTACCTTGGTAGCAGACTGTGGGACTGGCCGCGCCTTCACCTTATCGGTGTTCCTGGGGTCAGGGCAGAGCTCCTCAGCCGTGACAAAGTGACCAAGTAAAACCACATGGTCGCAGGCCAGGTGATATTTCCTGGCGTTTAACCTCAGTCCAGTGGCTCCAATCCGGGTAAAAACCTCTTCCAAATCCCAGAGGTGGGCTTCGAACGACCTGCTGAAGACTAGTATGTCGTCTAAGTAGACCATGCATATGCGCCATGGCAAACCCCTCAACACCAGCTCCATGACCCACTGAAAGGTTGCAGGTGCGTTGGTGAGGCCCATGGGCATTGATCTGAACTGATACAGACCGTGGCCAGTAGAGAACAACGTTTTCTCTCGATCCTCTGACGCCACTTCGGCCTGCCAGTATCTGTCAGAGGTCCAGCGTGCTGAACCAGGAGGCTTCCGACAGAACATCCAGCGTGTCGTCCACTCTTGGCAGTGGATGAGAATCCTTGACGGTAACAGAGTTTAGACCCCTGTGATCCTCACAAAAACACCATGTATTGTTTTTTTTCTTGACGAGCACCACTGGAGAGGACCACAGGCTACAGCTCTCCTCAATGATGCCATCCTCCAACAGACACTGCACCTGCCTGTCAATTTGCCTCTGTTTGTCTGGGGAAGTTTGATTGGCCGGCTTTTTCACTGGGGAATGGTTACCTGTGTCGATGTGATGTTGGATCAGGCCAGGCTTTCCTACTACCCACCGTACGGAACTGAATACCCCTTGGTGTAACAGATTTGTGTAATTTAACACAAAAATATGAGTTAAATTACTTGGTTGTGTTATTATTAGCCGGAATGACATACTGTTAGACGGAAGGACATTCTGCAATAATTTTCAGGATTACCATAAAAAACATATTTTGTATCATTTTTCTTACCAACACTCAAACTTGAAACTAAATAAGAGAAATTGACAAGTTTGTAACAATTTTTTAATGTTTTAATAAAAATGTTTATTGATTAATTTCACTTAACATTACATAACACAACGTTTTTATAAAACACTGAATTAACATATTTCATATTTTATGTAGAGAATACATTTGAAGGGAGATGATACTGTTTGAGTAACATTTACATTTATAACCTCATCTCACCATTCGAGTTGCAAACATTTAATCAGACAAGTTTAAATCCGTTTATTTAAGAGAAGATAGGAACTTTTGAAAATTTCCAAATGAACTTAAAAAGACATGTTTGTGACAATATTATGAGTGTGGGCATGTGACTACCACATGTTTTGGAATGTTTCCCAGTCAGGGATACATAATTGTGATGAGCGGTTTGTTAATGGCTCAGGCTCCGATAGGATGGCTTGCATGTCAGACACGTAATAAAATATTTCATCTGGGGCTGTTGGCCACACAAAGGCATTTCTTTACGTTGTCTGTCGCATGCAGCTCACTTCAAGTTCATCACTAACCAGATTTAGGACTTGGTTGACAAATGGCTGGGCATCATATTTAAATATGACAAACCTTCCAACAATATCTGTTGTCATAGTATGAAGTGGTATTGTTGCTGGAGCACTGGTGGGTAATTCACACACATTCATGTGCACTTCATTGGGACTGAAGCAGTTACAAATGTTACCCTTTCCTCGGCTGCAGAAGCAGGACAGTTCTCTGTGACTAAACTGTCCAGGGGTAAGACACAATCTGGTGAATTTTCATTGTGCCCTTCACAACAGGTAGCTTCTCTGGTACAGCTTCATCATGTTTCAGGATGTCCTCTTCTGACACCCGAAAGTAATTGATAGAGTAAGCTGAGGTTTTTAAAGTTTCATAGAGCTCTTTTGGTGTCTGAATATTTGCTGCCATTTTCACCCTCTGATCAGCCATGCGCTTTACAGCACCACACACCCCATCAGGTGCACGTTTACCATGGGCTCTCTCAGAGAAATTCCAGGTCACCTCCTTGATAAAGGGCAGCGTTGTCAGGAGATAGAAATTGCGCATATTTCTATATTGTGTAACAGGCCCATCACTCATGAAGTGGATGGATGTAAGAGTGGGCTTCTGCTCCTTCAACTTCTTTAAAATTGGCTCAATGTGTGCCCACACTGCTCTTTCATTATGGCGAAGGCTGTCCGAGATTGTGGCATATGATTGGCTCCCATCGGATGTGTAGACCACACTGGTGTGAATTGTGGCCTGTTTACGACTTCCACCAAAATGGAAAGCTTGAATCTCGGTGTGGAGCTTGCATGCATTGTTTTCTGAGAAATCCATGTGGACCACTACCTCTGTGTCACTGATGGCTTCTTTCACTTGTCTGCACTGCTCAACCTGGTGTATCCAGTTGTATCACATCAACCCCTTCTACCAGTCCTTTGACATAGGCTGTAGGCTTAGACTCCCCCACTGAACATGAGTCCCCTCTAGGACTAGGGGTTACCTCCGGTGAATCTCCCTGTGGACCCTGAGGTGACAAAACTGGCATTTGGGTCTCAATGCCAGTCACTGGAAGTTTCCCTGCATCTGTCTGGATGAGGCCGTAGACGGTGAATGCCGGGAGGGGACAGAAATCTCACTGCCCGTCTTGACTGTTGCTCGTCCATGCCGTAGGACCTCCGTTGGCCCCCACTGTCTGGTTGGAGTGGTGAGGAGTCAGCTGTGTCATGGGACCCGCAAGGAGACCAGCCGCTGCTGTTGTATCCCCCCTGCGGTCCGCACAGTGGAGAGCTACCCCTTCTACCGTCCTCCGTCTGGGGGTCCCTGGTAGCAGATCTACAGCCCCGCTCGCCACAGTCACACCGCTGGTGCATCCTGCGTCATCTTTCTGAACGGGGGAACTCCATCTGCTGCTGTCAGCGCTAAGTGTGTAAGTCTTCAGTTCCCTCATTTCCGTCTGAAAATTGTCCACTTTCAAAGTGAGACTTTCAACAAACATCAACAAGCATATTTGTGGCATTGGCACTGCCATCCACCGCAGCAGCAGGTGGAGAACTCAGAGAGGCCACCACAGCAGGTGGGGTAGGGGGCTAGTGCGACGTGCACCCACCTTAACTGCACAGTGCGAGCATGCACTGTCTTGCACGCTCGCAACGGCCCGCTATCATCATTGCCTCCTCCATGTCGGACGCCCCTTGCTCCTAGCACTTAACTTGGAGAGCGGGGTCTAGACCAGCGAGAAAATGCCTACAGTTCTCCCCATTCACCTCAGCACGGTCATAATCAGAAAAAGCTTTGGCTACCAGTCTTGCGATGTTCGCAGTATAGACCTCCAAACTCTCATTAGCATTGCGGGGCCGTGCATTAATGCACGTCTAGAAATATAGGAGAAATTGCCACTGTCCGAACGCCTCCTTTAATTTATCTTTCATCCGTTCGTAATCACACTGTACCTCTCCTGGAAAACTGTCCCAAAGCAGGAAAGCTGCCCGTCCAGTCTGGTAGGGAGAATATTCACCAAGTTCGCGGTGTAGCTTATGCCCAGCTGCTCTCTCGTCTGAGCACGCACCGCGGCTTCAAACTGTTTAACCCATGTAGCAAACGGTTTCTTGCTGTCGCCACAGAACGGTGGTGGAAGCTCCACTCTGATATTACTCACAGAGTTAGTAAATGATGAAGTGCCGTTGTAAAACGCGCCGTCCACCATATCGTCGTCTGCACCTTCCCATTTAAGTCCACCCAACATGATGCTCCAACTTAACAAGTGTTAACAAACTGAGTACCGTAGCGCTAGCCAGCCAATTGACTAGTAAGTTCAGTAATTGTCCAACAAGAAAACTAATTCAACAAAACACTCCCCAAATACCGCTGTCACTAATGTGGCATCTGAGGTGTAAGGCCTAAATATCCCGTGGTATTGGACAAAACGCATAGAACTGGTAACTCTTGGAGCTCATAACCATCTCCGTTTATTTTCTTTCTCCACACTTATCCACCCGTCACTCTCTCTCCACGTTTTCAACCTGCCACACCGGCCTTAGCAACAACATTATAACTGACAACCGAACACTTTGTTTAAACTCTACACAAGCACAACTACAATGTGTGCACAATGTCAGCACACGTTAGCAACAACGCATAGATACGACTTTCTAGTTAGACAACGATATCAGTGAGCCCGCAGCATTAGTACCCTAGCTAAAAGTCTAGGAAAGTTGAGGCTATTTTCTGCAAGGTACCTATAAACCTAGCTAAAAGTCTTGGAAAGTTTAGACTATGTTTTGCTAGGTTCCTACAAACATGTCTTAATCTACCAGACAAGTGGGATCCCCTTCGATCTTTTGGTGAGCAGTTTCACGAGCCCTTGTTACCAGGCGTCATGGTAGCTTGGTCTTAACCAGACTCTCATACATTTAATTTGTACAGAGGGTCTGGGATCGCTCTATTGACAAGTGTTAACTTCCTTGAAGTTGGGTACTCTGTTGAAGTTTGGGTTAGGGTTAAACTATTGGATCTGCCCAGAGCCACGCTGATCTGCCATAACCAATCGCAGGCGTTGGCCTTAGCCAACTCCTTCACAACGGCGCTAGCTGCCTTAGCTGCAAAATTGAACTTTTCCAGAACCCCGTGGGGAGGAGGGCCACAGCATCATGACCACCAAAAAAACTCGCAAGGATTGTTCTTGCTCCACCAAAAGCGACATTTCATATTGTTTAACATATAGGCCTAAACGCTGTAGTCTGCATTGCAGACTAATAATGCATTACATGAATTATTATCATTAATCGGCAGGCTCTTTTTTTTCTTCTTTTTTTTGCGGGGGAGGGGGGGGTGCCCTTTTTTCAGGCCAGAGCAACTGCCCTTCAAAATTCCTGTACACTTCCCTAGGTATATATTCATTGTTGGAATACTCTGCTGTTCGTTTGAGATTTTATATTCATAAAAATAATATAAAAGTCATAATTTTTCAAAATTGTAGGGGTAGTTTTCACCCGGTCCGGAACACGACACTGCAAAGTAGCGTCTTTTCAATGTCGAATACGAAACTAACTTTACCTCGGCTTTTGGCATGGACATCAATAGTTAATGCCAGTGCACATTCATTTTCGTATTTATTTGTGCGCAGATACGGTTTTATGAGCTTCATGTTGTATTGTTTTTATGTTTTAGGCAAAATAAGATGATCGGTAGGCCTATCATTTTGAAACTTTCTTTAGTTTTGTAATGTTTTCTTAGCCTACCTCAATTCTGGTGTCCGAGTCTGACACCTGGACTTCTGTGTGTGTGCTGCAGTGGCCATTTGGCAAGCTCAGAAGAGCACAGCTACTGGTTAAACAGCTTTGATTTTACAAGCGTTATTTTTTCGGGGATTATTAATCTAAATGAATGCACTGACTAATAAAGTAAAGTGTTAAAACTCAAACTTTTGATTTTACTGGGGCACAGCAGATTTATACTGGGGCACGTGCCCCAGTATAAAGGGTCTAGGGGGGGGGGCCTTGACGACCCTGTAAATAAATAAATTATAAAATTCATAGTTTACCCACCTCTATTTTTACCACTACACCACTGGTGCTGAGATACAATTTAGGGGTGCTTGAGCACTCCTAAAGAGGGTCTAATTGCCACTGAATTGTACTCTCTCTAGTTACATTAATACATGCATTGCAGGTCAATATAAGGTGTGCCCCTAAATTCTTGCTTGCGCTCCAAAGTATTTCAGTCATGGGCTATTGTGCTCCTAATAAAAAAAGTTAGTCTGGAGCCCTGCATTACACAATAAATCAGTGTCATTCTTTTAGCAGGCAGCCACGTGCATGTGTTGACATCCAAACAGCCGTAAAGCTCACATATAAGCCGTCTTATGATTCGTCCCAAAGAGCCAATACAAAAAATACAATATCCAGCCAAATTTTCTTTGCTCCTACTTTACATTACATTTCAATAACAATACTTTCAAAAACACAATGTTGGCAGCTCTGAATTATACACTTTGACCTTTTTTAAGTTGAATTGTGTGTTGGTGTGCGTGTTGGTATTGTGTGCATATCATCAGATGCGTTTTGGGCTGAGACTGTTGTCTTGTATTCTAGGTTCTATATTTAAAGGTTTCCAGGAAGCACCCATCCACTTCCCACCCACCTACAAGTTTGACATTGGTTGCGATGTTTACGACAGCACCTCTAAACAGAGGACCCCGTCATACACGGTGAGCTTTCCTGCTCAAGGAGTCCTATCACAGAAAAACCACAGCAAAACCAATAAATGTATTTTCTCTGTGTGCATCCCAGGACAGGATACTGTACAGAAACAGGCAGGCTGACGACATCAAGGTGGTCAAATACACCAGCTGTTCATCCATTAGGACATCCGACCACCGGCCTGTTATGGGCATGTTCCAGGTCAAACTGCGCCCAGGGAGAGACAAGTAAGACTAGCTGGAACTGGATCCTAGCTGGACAGCCTGCTGGCTTTTAGCTCTCCCAGTTTAGATACAGCAGATGATGCCCTGCATAGCGCTAAACCCCAAAAAAGAGGACAAGTATTCTTTGGGTGAAAACAAAACAATTATTATATATTTATATATTTGTATATAAATGTGTGTTGTGTTTTACAGCATTCCCCTTGGGGCGGGCCAGTTTGACAGGAACCTATACCTGGAGGGCATTAAGAGGAGGATCACCAGAGAGCTGAAGAGGAGAGAGGCTCTGAAGAACCAGGGCAGCAGCACCGTCTGCTCCATCTCCTGAACGTGCGTTCGGACCAAACTCAACCTGAACCGACCATACTCAACTGGACCAGACCAGACTCAACTGGACCACAACAGACCAGGCCGTTCTCTTTGGAAAGAACCAGACTCTATTCAAACTTACACACGACCAGCAGGATTGAAAGGGACACGGTTGTTTGTCTGTCAAACCTCAGAATCGTGTAGTGAAGAAGTTATTGACCTCTAGTGTGCTTTGGTGGGACTGCACAAGGTGGAGTAGGCTAGTCCTTGAAGACAAACAGCACACAAAACAGTCTGGTGTATATTTATACAACACTTTTGCGCAACGAGACCTTAGAAGCTTTCTAGTAGAAGAAGAACATCAGATAACCTTGGAGGCTGGGTGTCTACACTAGGTCCTTACAAAATTTGAATTTAACAAGCCTGGGCAACATGGACCATTCCTCTATCAGTATTCTAAATGCCTTGTCAAAACATTTCCATCACTAGCTTCCTAAACAGTACAGGCAGCGGCCAACTAGGTGTGATTTTTAAAATGTCTTTAAAGATTGTTTCTATTCTAGATGTTCACCAAAGTTAGAATTGCACTTTAGAAATCTTTTGTAAAACCCCACTTTAACCACTGAGAGCTTTACAAAAAATAATGTAATTTATTTTTTAGAGCTTGATGAAAATACATTTTCTGCAGTACTCTTTAACAGTTCATAATATTTGGTTTGGTAACTTTTCCACTTGTCCACGGTCTGCATCTGGATTTAAGATGATCTGCTTGTTGAGTTCGGAACAGTGTGTGGTTCAATGCCTTAACATTCTCTTGCCTAAATCAAAACTTTTTGCAGAACTGTACTGTGGTGATGGGAGATCAGTAGATGGGTTGTGCTGGTGAATCATGAGTCATCTATCACTTGTTAAGTGCCTGTGATCTTGTCCTCAGGACTCAATATTGTTAACAATCAATGTATTTTTTTAACAGGTTTTTTGTGACGTAACATCACATAATAAATATATTTTGTTCATTCTTTATTTTCAGCCACAGATGTTTCACAACAAGCATGTGATATTGTTTAACCTTTACAGGTAGTGATAATCCACTTATGACCTTTAATTTGTCATGTAAGTGCCCTTTCAAGCAGTACTGAAAGTCAAATAACATTTGAAGATGTTTATTTATAGTAATAATTGTTTTAATGGGTTTGTCACCAACATCCCACATGGAAGACAATGGGCCTACATGTGGTAGCATTAAAGAATACCGTGTTCTTATATTAACATGGTTTTATACAAACTCCATTTACTGCCCAAATAAATGGTATAAAGTACTACATATACTTTATGCTGCCCCATTTTAGGTAAAACACAGGAGCATTATCCAATTCCTTTTTCCAAGCACCAAACACTACATCAGTGCAAACATACAATAACACATACATTCAGGGCTTTACACAACAGGGCATTATAAGCGGTTGAAGGGCATGGGGACAATGTACATTCTACTGATAAGAATAGTTTTTCACATCCCAGTCATTCTGAGTCTAGTCACAAGTCTTGCCGTGAGGATCGCAAAAGGTTTGCTTCTTTCAATAGTTCCTGAGCAGTACAGAGGAACTGAGTTTATCTGCAGAGGGAAGAGGTGCTAATCAGCTGAGGGTGCATCTGTAAAACGATTACAAGAAACTGAAAAGGTGTGTCCTTAAGAGGGTCGTCTGTAACTACTGTGCGTAACACCAAGGAAGCAACTTCCTAAACGCTACAAACATTAGAACGTCAAACTCTGCCATTATCCTTTATAAAAGTCATTTGGCAGCTTATCTCCTCTGCATGGGCCTAAGTGCTGGCTTCATCAGTTCACACATTCATTCACACACACACACACCCTTAGAACTAGAACCCACTGAAAGCAAACGCAGCTGAGGAATTTCCTCAGACCCAAAAGAGAGAGAATGTAAGTGTAATATTATTTCTTGATGAGGAAAAACAGCAATAGAAGTCCAGACTTCGTCCCCTTTCACAGAGCTCCACCAAGACGGATACGTTTGGGAGTGTCCATTATATACAGTAATGGTAGCTTGTCACTGGCTCGTTGAATAACAAGGCTATCTATCGGAAGAGGCGGTACGTGCGAGGCAGGCGCCCATCCTTACTGGACAGGGCAGCCTGGATGTGTTCATAGGAGGGCATTTCTGTCAGATCCCCCAGTGCTGCTACAGCCGGCTTGCTGCGGAGCATTTTGGCTGTGACCTTCTTAATGTCGCTAGCAGTGACATTGCCTGAGAAAAGGGGAACAGAAAAAGAATGTTTATTAGAATGCACTTCTAACCTTATCAATATGATGTTAGACTTTCCTCTCAACGTCAAAAGTTGCATAAGACTTTGCAACACTGAGCTAAGAATTGGGTGGGTAGAGAAACTGATGGTTAGAGCTATAGTATACCTATAAAACATACATAGTCAAATTCGCCTGCAACTCCTAAACAAGACATACCCAAAGAAAATTTAAAGCTGTTCTTGAACAATTTGGAGGTGACAAGTTATTTCCCCTGTTGTCAGAATCCCTGTAAGTGCTACTGGTTTTGAGTAATAGAACCTTAAAACACAAATATAGCTGCAAGCCGAAAAGAGGTGGCCAAGCAGGTCAAATGACCCCGAAAACATTTTAGACAACCTCAGAAGCAATGCAGCAAGTTTGGTGTGAATACATCAAAGATTTGCTGAGATGCGACCCAATATCCTGTTTACCGGCTTTGCTGCAAATTGGCTGTTTGATTGGCTGTACCAAGCTAACTGTTTAGAACATGGAAAAACCATGTGATAACTTTTGTGAGGCTTGATAATCTCTGCCAAACTTTGTAGGAGTAGAGAAAAAAAAACAATTTTCCTTCAAATCAAAAGTTACGTGTGTAAACGCACCTTCAACTTTTGACCCGACATGAAATTTTGTAAAAAGATTGAAGGGAATGTCCCCAATGTGTGTGCCATTTTTCACAAATTTTTACCATACGGTTTCAGGGGCTGCCACAGACTCCAATGGGAAAGAAGATGATGCGTAATAATAATATTAAGGTACAAAACACAATAGGTGGCTTCGCAGCTTGGCCACCAATGAAATAGATGCACTGTTAAGCACTGTTGCTTGACTGAGAGCGCCCTCTGTCCAATGTTGCCAGGGGGGTTTGGGGTGAGAGTTAACATGATGAAGTCATATACTTTATCCATACTAGGATAAAAAGGTTTTACTTTTCATAATTCTTGGCTCTAATTAAAAGGTGGTACTTAGAGCCATCATATCCCATATCCAAATCCCCCATTAGTGTTAGGGCTTTTTCTGATTCCTCAGTATTTATTTCTGATACTTCCCCAGACTATTAAGAGTACATCTACTACAAATACAGTGGACGTTTCCGAGATAGCAGTACTCACTAATGAGTGTGCACAACTCATGAGGAAGCTTCCTCTTTCCCGTGGCGAGAACCTGGCGGCCCACATCCTCAAAGATTACCGGCCTCGACTCCAGATTCATCATCAGCATTGACTTGAGCTGTGTCTTGGCTCTCTCCAACTCCATCTGACAAACAAACAGATTCATGGTAAGGTACAAATGTCACAAATTTTAACCGTTCAAACAAATATACTGATGATTGGTTTGTTACCTCTCCTGCAGTCCCAGCCATCTGAATGAACTCTCTGGTTATAATCTCCACCATTTCCCGAACCTAAAGCCACACAACAGAAATCAATTATGTTTTATACAAAAGCTGTAAAATACAGCCAACCAAAGTAAGCCTGGTCTAAGGTTCTCCACAATACTTTTACATGCCCCCTTTCAGAATCAGAAGGGATTTTATTCAGAGGTGCATACATTAAACATATAGGAATATTGAAACTTAAATATGTGGACTAACTATACAAAAGGAGCAAAGTCTAGCTAATACTAAGGGGGGTCTAGCTAATACTGAGGGGAATAAAATAAAATATAAGTAGTCATAATTTACAATCTAACCAAAAAAAACAGATAGTGCAAGAGAACAATACAATAGTGCAAATTGCAATGTGCAGGGTGTCATTGTGCAGCTTGTGGTTTAAAGTCAGTGAGAGTCCTTGGCCTTGTTAAAGTGGCAAACAGCAGATGGGATTTCTCTCTATAGTACAGATGCAGCCCAACCACAACACGCAAATCTGGGTTTGTTCAGGTGCAGGGCGCAACCTACCTGTCTGGGATCCGCACTGGCATGGATGCACAGCAGACCATTGTCCTCATAGCTATGGTGGTAAGCTGTAGCGTTGTACATCCAGTGATGCCTGGACAGCAAAATACAAGAGCATTATATCCAAAAGGAAAATTTTACTTGTTACGTTTCCATGATGGTATCAATTCGAATCTAGCTTTATTCGGACAATGCTATTTTTTGGGGCAACTGCTATTATCCTAATATATATGGCAGTGAATAAACCGAATCATTGGCCGAAAGCATGTCATGGTTTCATTACAACTAGTGGTGATACAGCCCTTTCCGCTTGACCTCTTCATCACTACCAACAACAACAACATCAACATCAACATTTCGAGAAAGACGGCAAACGGAGAGCAAGGTGAAGCTACATCACTGTACATTTCATGCATGATGACAATAGGAGTACTGTGAATGCAAACGGCGCTATTGGCTCGCGATGTTTGTTTGTTTCTGCCGGGCCGGCTCCCGGTAGCGACAACTTTTCATCTCTTTAGACTTCCAGGTCACAACCTGGGAAGGAGGGAGGGGGAAGGGCGGCGGGATCTCAAGTATACGCAAAGACGCAGAGTCCAGTTCATAGCCCAATTCATCGTTTACAAGCATGCGATGGTCGAATTATCAACCAACTCGGACCGAGTTATCTCGGGATGTCGATCGGATTGTAGTCGCATTTATTCGAACAAAGGTGTTTACAAGAAAGGGATAATTACATTTCAGTCCAAATAAGCCAGAAACTAAAATCCATGTAACCACAGTGACTGATCAGAGGTCATCATTTTGCAGCAAATGCAACTTTGATACTGCTCTCACCATGAAACACAGACATTGTATATATAAATAGATAGGTAATGTTTTCATTCCAATGGGAAATTTCAGAAAGTTCTTGAAAAGTTGCTTCTTTGTTTCAGGTTTGACATCCTCACCTATTGAGTACGTTCAGGTAAAGGCGGGTGAACATGCCTTTCCCAGGGCCCCCTGCAGAGAACGACCCTCCTCCCCCCATCATCATGTTGAGGACAGCAAAAGGGATGAAATCATCTTCCTGTCACACAGACAACAGACACGTTAAGCAACAAAGACACCTTCAATAAACAGAACAGGTAGCAGGAAGTGGGAGGTGCTAACCAACCAGGAAGGAGCAGCTCTCCAGGCCAATCATAATGTGCGTAAGCTCAGGGATGGGCGTGGGGCCAAGGCTTATATCTGACATGTCTTTTTCCATCTGAGAGGAGGAAAAGTGGGTTCGAGCAATCAAGTAAACAAAAACAAACTATGACATGCCGTCAAAAGCAGACAACAACAAACAGTCTGCTCTCACCTTAATAATGCCACCAGTGTATTGTGCCACAGAAAGGTCAACATTGGCCGGAGTGCTAGTTCCCCAGACTGGCTTCACGTCCAGTAGGTACTTCCTGGCACACTCCACTAATTGCTCATGTTCGATGCCCACGCCTGCTAGCACCATGCGCTCGGGGCAAAAGTAGCTCCGCAGGTAGGAATGAAGCAGCTTCTTGTCAATCTTATCTACGTTGTCTACGGGGCAGAAGCGTGGCAAACCCACTGTGTTGCCCCGGTATGCAGCCTAGGCCCAAGTGGAAGAGTAGTGAAAAATGACAATGTCAGCACTTTCACAACTCAAACTATTACAGAAGTCAGGAAGTAATTGACACAGTGGAAGTGAGATTGAGAGAGAAAGGCATGACTCACTGCATGGATCATCTCGGTCAGCAGAGGTTCAGGGTCAGGGCGCATGCTGAGGTCCTCCAGCTCAAAGCTCACTGCCATCCTGGTCATCTCTATCTCCTCATCTAGCACAACCCATCAACAATAAAAAATAGTCTTCAGCCAAGTCAATTTGGACACACAGACACACTCACAGACCGTCAAACTCTTGACACGTTCGCATTTTAATTGAATTCCGTATGTCAGGTCTATGTTAGAGGAAACTAATTGTAAGCTGTGTCTGTGTCGTTCAGCGTACAGTTTGCACTCACCCAGAAGACGAGGCTGCAAGACAGCATCAGAAAGAAGACTAACAACAGTGTCCAGTCCCTTTACCTCAGCAGAGATGGCATACATAGTGGTGTCTCTGAAGTCAAATAAACAAGAAACAAGCTGCATGAAGTTAAATCTGCTTAAAAGTCAATATGCCATATTATGCAACATTTTATAAACCATGCCTATAATTTTGGCTTGTTAGTCTTACTGGTGGCATACTTGGCTATAAAAAAGCATACCTAGATGTTTGGCAGTCACATATACCTCCATGCTTTTCAAGTGTGAGGAGTATTTCATCTCTACTCCCATACTGGGCTGTGGACTGAAGAATACATGTTTACTGTAATTGCAAGAGAAAGGCCTACAATCATAACGACCATTTTATATGAACCATTTTACAATGATGAGGGTTTATTCTGTTGGCTTGTTAATTGGAGTGAGAGTATAGGATTAGTGTATCACAAGATAAAACCCCTTGCCACTTACAGAAAAGGCAAGTTTCTCCACAAAGTGTGCAATTCCACTTGGGTATTTTGTCTCATGCCTGGAACCTGAATTTACTAAGACTAGAATGGGAAAAAAACAGAGTGTAGGGGCGACTCAATTAATTGAGGTTTTTAATGAAAGGGTTTAAATACGACAGCAAATATTAAGTGTTGCAGGTACTTACTTCCAACTGTGCAGAATTGACCAAACTTATTCTGGGAAGCAACTTTTAGACCATTTTCTAAAGTCGTGATTTTTGTCTCATATTTCTCATGACCATCCACTGAAGCAAACACGGGTTTGGGGATCCCAGGCAAGGGTGAAGAGAGTGAGATATTTGGATATCCACTGCCACTGCTGTATTTCCTGTATGCTGCGATCCCACACCTTGAAGGCAACGACAACTAAATTATGTTGTTGTTGTTACTTGTAATAAAAGTATGTCTTCAACTAAACAGTAGCTTTGCTGTTCCTATAGCCATGCAAGGGTAGCTAGCTAGCTGAACACAAACTACTGCAATGAAATAACTTCCAAAGATCGTGTGCTCTAGATGTCGATGTTTGGTTAGATAGCTGACTAGTTTGGGACTTGTCTCACACCAAGCCCCTGATGTGACCACTTCTAACTAACGGTAGCTAGCTAACAACTTGACGTTCATTCCCTTGGGTCTCATCAGCGAGGCGAGCTAGTTTGACCACTGTCTGGTTTGACTGTCGAGATTGACAGCCTGAAGGTAGGTAGATAGCTAGCTAGCACCCCCACCTCAGAGAGCTATGTAACTAGCACTAGCTAGCAGTTTGCATCGTTACAAGTATTCACGACACATCGATCGGGTTGGAGGAGCAAATATAAACGTAACAATAACGTTGGTCAAACATTAAAAAGCTTAAAGACTCAGAACACTTTGGTAAATATAAATAATAACTGAATACCTTTGGACACGTCCCCAAGTTCTACACCTAGACATGTGCGATGCCATCTTGGATTCGCTGTGACCACTAAATAACCCGGATCACGTTGGTAGGGCCAGTAACACTTCCTCTACATAAATTCCATCAAATTAATTTTGAAGAATCTAGCTGTTTTTATTAGATGTAGTTTGTTGATGTGTCTCTTCCATTTATTATTTTTTTTACAAGTAGACTTATGTGCCCCTAAAATGGATCCTCATTTGAGGATCCTTTCTAACAAGTAAACCAGCCTAATTTACCGTCATCCAATAGTGAAAGATGTGAAAGACTAACACTGACTGCAGAGAAGATGGATGGACGATTGAGTTCTACCAGTACTGCACCAATGAATTTGGTCTTGTACAGCCAACTGAATTTATTTCTACATAAAAGTAGGCTATTGTTTGTGTAGGAGTTGGAGGACAGGCTAATTGGGGTGTGCTTGCCTTCGGCTAGCACAAACCATTGTAATCTCACATATATATGATTATTTATTTATTTTCCCACCCCTAAAACTTTGTCAATATTTGGACTACATAGACAACCAAGGTGTCAAAAGTTTCGTCTTGGTAGCGATTGAGTTGCTTGTATTGGGATTTACGTTCCGTTGCACAGTTTAGGAGGTTACAACGTTTTTGTGGCGTCAAAGTGCCTTTAGTCGACGAAGGGTAATCTGTGCTAGCTACGTCACCGCGTCAACACACGTTAGCAACGACGCATGGATTCAACGTGATAGAGACATTCTAGCACGGAAGTTGGAGCTTGGATTACGAGTGAAAAATACCACCCCAAAAAAATCCCAACCATTTGGCTATGTAGAGAAACGATTTCGAGTGGAACTGCAATCTCGCATTTTTGATTTAGGTCGTGACAGTCTTTGAAATTTGAGCGAGTGCAGGTCGCCCGTGAGACCGCCTCGTCTTTTAGGCGGCAGCCATGATAGCGTCATAGTAGTATTTTTTGTAGCTAATTCTCTAGTTCAATTTTACATCAAAAAACAGAAAGAGGGAAATATTATGACGATATGACTATTGTGAAAACAGCCAGGTGGTGAGATTTTAATATAGTTGCTGTAAAAACGTTGATTTGTTTGCTACTTGAGAGCCTCTCAGCCTCCATTGATGATTGCGGAAGTAACAACAGTGTTGACACTCAGTCAACTGTCGATCTGCGTCTGGTGAGTATTTTCTTAATTTCGTACCAGGGTTAATTCTACATCTAAATTGACAGCAGTGTTTTAAAGATATGGCGATTGCGACAGCCAGCGGGTCAGCATAGTTTGTTATTTGTGTAAAACTTGGAATTTGAGTGAGACTGCGTTTTGTTTTGACGTTAGCCACAGAGTCACAGACTCGGCTCGCTACACTGGCAGTGTAGTAGTAGGCTAGAGTACTGTCTTCAATGCCACAGCTATAGCTAAACTTTATTATGTCTTATTACACGGCTGTTCTTAATGCTGTAGAATGCTCCATTCACTTGAATGGGGCTTCCCAACGTTCTGCGGTGAACAATTTTCTCATGCTCAGTCTATGAAGAAGTTCAACGTCTTTGGCGAACTATTTCTCTGCTGATCAACAATCGAATGGTAACAAATACATTGTTAAAAGACACACTGTGTTAAGTTTTTTTTGTTGGCAAGTAGCCGTGTAATAAGCGGGATAATGTATACAACGCCGGTCATTATTGGTTAAATAAGCCCCAAGCTTCAGCTTCGCGTCGCATTATCCCTTACAAAAGAAACGTTCTAATTTAATGTGCTTTCAAACAATCACTGGTGTGGATAGCAACGACATCTAGCTTGCCTCTAGCAAACTGCTTTTGAATTAGCCATGTCCCCCTAAATTAATCAGAATGTTTGTAAACAAAGGTTGCCAAGACACTTCCGGGTGGATAACTGTCATCCTGTCAACAGCAGTTAGTATGGTAGCATAGCATAGTAGTTCATTTAAAAGATTAGATCGAAAAGATTAACGTCATGCCGAAATCTTGTTGTGTTTGGGGTTGTAATGTCAAATGTACACAGGCATGTAAAGCATAAGGCTTTTTCCGCTTTGCCACGGTTAAATCGCAATCGACCCAACGGAACCTGTGGATAACGTTAGCACAGATCCAGCTATAATAGCCTAGTCTACGTTTACCGGGCGGTCTCGCTGCAGCTAACGGTAGCAATGGACAGGCTGGCAACCAACCACTCATGACCGGATTTAAGGAAGACATTTCCTCACAGATCATTTATAAAACGTTTTTGTTGGGTTGCTGTTGGGTAGCATATTGTTGGGTAGCATATCGTGCAAGCTTGCTAGCGTGAGAGTTACTATTCCAGTTGATGTAAATAAACAAACCACACACAGGGGCTTGATCTGGCTGGAGTTTTTCATTTACAGGCCATTCAATTTCAAGCCTAGTGCCTGGACCTCAGGTCAAACTACAAACATCATAACACACTCAAGGCTCTAATATGTATCAAGCCCTATGGCTCAATATCATTTGTTTCCAAGATGTGGGGAGGAAGAATATCAGACAAGGAGATCAGTGCACAGTCTGACTTACATCAATTCAGGAGATCAGGTTATGGCAGACATGGTTTTTTTGATTGTTGAAGAACTGGCTAAATGTGGTGCCACACTGGTCATGCCTTCATTCCTCAAGGGGAGAAAGCAGCTAAAATGTTGCTAGGCCAAACACTATTATAAAATGGCCATGAAAGCAAAATACAAATATTTCATTATTTACAGTAATTTGTACAGTACACACACAGTAAACACAGCATTTACAGTAAGTACATAATGCCAGGTGCTTGCGTTGTCTTAAGAATGTGCATCGGACAATAAAAGACTTGAACTTGAACTATATGAAAACATTTATATATATATATATATATATGCTATATATACCTACTATATGAAACACTCAGTATTTAACTGATAAGAAATCTTAATGTTTGCTTTATCCAACATTTACCTTTACTGTCAACTCTGCTTGCTCATCGATCCACAAATCCTCAAAACTGCTCATAATTACAATGATAAAGTTTCCATAGTCAATAAGATAGATAGGTACTTAATTAACCCCCAAAGGAAAATTATTGTGTCCAGACAGATAGCTAGAAAGCTCACGCAGTCCAGAAAATCTTTTATCGTTAAGTTGGATACTGTAGCTACAGCAGTAGCTAGCGATCTCAGTCACTGTATACAAGTTTGATACACCGTTAAAATATACCGTTATTCGCTAACAATATCAACAGCAACGACATCAGGAACGTCTCGTTCTTCAGTTCACAAGCATAATCATGAAACGTGTTATAATCATAAATCATAAAACGTGTTCGTGGTTAAATGACATGGAAAATCCTGTTGGCTTCAATGGGTTGTTAAGGTTAACTATCGCTAGCCAAGATCGACGTTATCCACCCGGAAGTAAGATATTTGTTGTTGTGACGTCAGGCTGAAATGTCGAACTTATTTACGTTTTGGGGGGCTTTTTTTCAGTTAGCAGATGGTACTATTTGAATCGCAATTCCATCTGAAATACTGCCAGTGACAACGTTGTTACAGTAGCTTGTTTCAAAGGGTGTTCTTAATGAATTATGCAATATAAGTAGGCTAAATGCTTGAAAATATCACTAGAAGGGAAAATGGACCCACCTGCAACTGAAGCAAGCAAGCACACCCTACAATTTCCCCAGAAATTGTACCCTCTCTAGTTCAACATGCAACGCAATGCAACACAACAGGATGGCAAACGATCACAACGTGTGTGTGGGCTATTGTATCTTTGACAACATATTACACAGACAATATTACTTAATAAAAACGAGATTTGTTTCATTCAGCAAAAGGCAAATGAGGCAAAATGAATTGTTTGCTGTTGTTAAGACTGACTATTGTTAAAATGTTTATTGGACAGGTGAGAATAACTGACACCATAATTGAGAACTGTTTGCGAATTGATCGGACAGGATCATATGTTAACCTTTCTGTGATTTACGCGGAGCGAGGGGCCCGGTCAGTTCTTCAGGTAGAGTTCTCACTTGAGATCGAGGACGGGCCCCCTTTCGCCACGGGCCCTAGTGCAGCTGCACTCCCTGCACTCCCTATGCCGTAACTGTGCGTTCACACAACGGCTTTTTTTTTTACCGCTCAGCACCGCTGGCCTTCCCACAGTGCACCACGCTCGGGGGCGTGTCAGACAGGTTCATTCAGAGCTGTAGTTCTCTTAAATCACTGTTGTAGTTCGTATAATGTCATGGCAAATGTGCAGACAAAATACAACTTTTACACACCTTAAGCAAAAATCCGATACACATTCTAGATCTGACATGATCTTATCTACAGCACACAATAGGTTATCTTTTTCCACACTTTTTTTAGGCCGAGTGAAAGATTAAATGCCACCCGCACTCTATAGAACGGGTCTTGTTCTGGCTGGAAAAAAAGATGCATCAGACATAAACGTTAACATGTGTAACCTTTTATTATACTACTCGAAATCTCTGCAAATCAATCGCTAGATTATGACTTGACACTACACATTCACTGTATGGATAGCGAGTGGCTGCCAGCCAGCATTTCAGCGTTGAAAGTGATGGTAAGTCCCTTCGTCCGGCGGTTTTCGTTGCAACAGGTGTTGTAGAGTCCTTGTATCACCCGATGCATGACTCTCTGGATTGGCACCCCCTCGCGGGAGCGCGCGCGACTCAAAGAGTGAAGGATTTCGTCTTGATATTGCATCCAAAAGAAGGGGAGACAGAAGTCTCACATTATACCGTCTTTGTTGTTGAATTCAAGAGAAGGATGTCTGTTATCTGTGTAAATATCAGATGCTATTTTCAATACAAAATCCTTAAAATTCGTCATTCAAACGGTATACGCGAACCAACATTCTTGCTCCACGACATCGCATTCTGAGGAAATGCACCCCCCCCAGTATGATCATGATTATTGATTAGGTTCAAAGTATTTCAGATGGCATGGCTCTTCATACTAATGTATAGCTTCAAAGGCATGCGATTTTAATGCAGTTAGCCTGTGCGCAGGGTGGGTTACTCAGACAGGTCGAAAACAACAGCCTTCTGATCCAGAATCAGCTGTCCTGAAAAGGGACCAAAGGTTCACATGCCTAGCCTACAAAAGACAAGTACTAAAAACAATGTATCAACCATGTATCAACATCAAAAGAACCATCAAATCCTTTTTTAAGATAGGAAATATTATTCTTATTGTTTAAGTCAATGAAATAAATGAAAAAATAAAACATAATAATCCCTCACCTACCATGGACTATTCTGTTTTCAGACCTGTCCACCCCATACATACACATGTATTGGTATTCAATTTATGCGATTAAATGTACAAAATGCTGGCATAGAAGGATAGAAACGTATGCGGTGGGAGAGCATTTCATGACAGGTTTCCCATTAGATGTAAGTGCAATGCACCCCCTGTTAACCCTGACTAGGCAGTATGACATGCCTGAAACTTACTGTGGTTACTCATACTAGTGCCCTCAGTGTACAGTAAGAATCATTTGATGCTGGGATATACAGAACAGACAATAGAGGGGGGGTGCATCTCACACCAGGCTTGTTTCATTCCTTCTTGTCACGAAATGCACCCCCCGCTAACCCTGACTAGGAAAGTGTCACATGCCTGAAACTTACTGTGCTTACTCATACTAGTGCCCTCAGTGTACAGTAAGAATCATTTGATGCTGGGATATACAGAACAGACAATAGAGGGGTGGTGCATCTTATGACAGGCTTAATGCACCCCCTGCATAACCCTGACTAGGAAAGTGTCACATGCCTGAAACTTACTGTGGTTACTCATACTAGCCCCATATTGTGCAATGCACACACTGTGAATAACAGACACTATAAAATTAAATATATTGAATAAAATTAAATAATATAAACCTTTTATTATTTGCAATGCAGTTGCAGTCCCATATTACCTTCTGGTAGGTATTTTGATTTTGGGAAACAGTACAAATGAGCTGACAGGACGACCACTGTCCTATTGTAGTTATATGCATAACCAATACAATCTAGTGTATGATAAATACGTGACTCCTTTTTCGTGTTATTTTCTTTGTTACTAATGTTTATTGAGGTACATCTTCACAAAGTATTTCTTTATGTCAAGGCAGTTCTGTATATCCCAGCATCAAATGATTCTTACTGTACACTGAGGGCACTAGTATGAGTAAGCACAGTAAGTTTCAGGCATGTCACACTGTCCTAGTCTGGGTTAACAGGGGGTGCATTACACTTACATCCCATTGAAAACCTGCCATGAAATGCTCTCCCCCCACATACGTTTCGATCCTTCTACGCCAGCATTATGTACATTTAATAGCATAAATTGAATACCAATACATGTGTATGTATAGGGTGGACAGGTCTGA
The DNA here is from genome assembly GCF_054491055.1 of Hypomesus nipponensis. Taxonomy (NCBI): domain Eukaryota; kingdom Metazoa; phylum Chordata; class Actinopteri; order Osmeriformes; family Osmeridae; genus Hypomesus; species Hypomesus nipponensis. Next base: position 4,595,123 of record NC_140388.1, on the reverse strand, counting down.
AAACAGAATAGTCCATGGTAGGTGAGGGATTATTATGTTTTATTTTTTCATTTATTTCATTGACTTAAACAATAAGAATAATATTTCCTATCTTAAAAAAGGATTCGATGGTTCTTTTGATGTTGATACATGGTTGATACATTGTTTTTAGTACTTGTCTTTTGTAGGCTAGGCATGTGAACCTTTGGTCCCTTTTCAGGACAGCTGATTCTGGATAAGAAGCCTGTTGTTTTCGACCTGTCTGAGTAACCCACCCTGCGCACAGGCTAACTGCATTAAAAACGCATGCCTTTGAACCTATACATTAGTATGAAGAGCCATGCCATGTGAAATACATGTGAACCTGCAACACTAAATACATTTTGTGTAGCAATAATCATGATCATACTGGGGGGGGGGTGTATTTCCTCAGAATGCGATGTCGTGAAGCAAGAATGTTGGTTCGCGTATACCGTTTGAATGAACAATTTTAAGGATTTTGTGTTGAAAATAGCATCTGATATTTACACAGATAACAGACATCCTTCTCTTGAATTCAACAACAAAGACGGTATAATGTGAGACTTCTGTCTCCCCTTCTTTTGGATGCAATATCAAGACGAAATCCTTCACTCTTTGAATCGCGCGCACTCCCGCGAAGGGGTGCCAATCCAGAGAGTCATGCATCGGGTGATTCAACACCTGTTCTCTTTCTTCATGCGGCGGCCTTCTTTTCTGGGCTTGTGTGCCGAGCGACCACGCCCCCCTCCGGAGTCAGCACCTGGTGACAATTATCCAACCCAGCACTCCCTCCCCCAATGACTACATTTACACCTTATGACCCGCGACATTCACAATATGTGCTTCATGTTTTGGCAACTCGCAATGTTTTGGGGCTTGTATGTTGTTAGTATCAGTGACCTATACACTTTGTAAAGCTCTCTCTTGGAAGTGCTTTGGATAAAAGCGTCTGCCAAATGAATACATGTAAATGTAATTTGGTCTACTTCAGTCATTGTAAAATTCAAATTGTTGCCCATAACGTAAAAATGACGTTTTGAGAAATCAATGCAGCGCAATCCCTACTTTACCACTGTCATTTCAAACATGGGGCAATATATATCTTGTTAATTATCAAAGTATATAGGCCAATATTAATGTGCAATGTTCTATATATTTTACAATGTGTTCAGTTTTTTTTAAAATACAAATCATCTACTTAATAAAAAATATATTTTAGAGGTTTATGTTTAAATGTTCTTGCTCTTGTTGCTGCCTGAGGATTGCCAAACTTAATTGTTTTGTGTTGTTATAGGACCTGTCTGAAGTCAGAAGTTAATTGGGGGAAGCTCAACTCAACCTCTTTCCTTCACACTTACCAAAAGTGTGAACTGGTCTCTGGATGGTTCATAAGTTTGTTAAAATATTGTTCTGGACATCTTGGTACAGTTAAAATATATAGTTGAATGATTGTTTTATTATGTTTTATTATGTTAGCTTTGTGTAGATACCAAGATACTTGGTTATCTTTCAGGAAGAAGGAGTAGTTACTAGAATCAGGATTACAGTACACCAACATTTAATTAACAAACAAATATACAACAAACAAACAAATATCCCTCACATAATCCTCCACCTTCTACTCTTGTGGTAAAGGTGAAGTCTTGAATAACTTTTATTCAATGTTCTGGGGTGCGTTTCCCGAAAGCATCGTAAGCCTAAATTGATCGTAGAGTCCATCGTACGATGGATCTTAGTTGTACGGGCCGTTTCCCGAAACCATCGTAGCTAAAGAGGCACTTGAAAATCGTCGTAGATTAACGAGAGCTCCAGACCAGTCGTAGATCGCTAAGTGCATCGTAGCACAGAGACTCAGTAGAGACACATGTAGGCCGACCATGAAAACTACATTAAACTCATGCTGAAAGTTACTTCCGATGGAAAATAAGATTATTTTGGTTCTCTTTGTACAACAGTTATGATGGAACTGGGATATTTGTTAAGCCATACAAGTTTAAGTGCCGAAAACAAATCTGAATCCGTTTTATTGTCAAGTAAATTTAGGTTACACAAAATGATTTGATTTGTTGGGTTTGGCGCATGCAATGAAGGTATCTAAAAAACGATGTCATTCTTATTCAAAATACTATAAAATTGAAATATGGCTGTTGTAATGTGGAATAGTAACTAGAAATGCATTAACGTAACGCTTTTACCAGTACAATAACACAACAACAATTGAACATTGAAGATGTATATTAGAATTATAGGGCTGGTAGCACGCCAAGCCCGGTGGATGAAGAGGCTGGTGGCAGAGCCGAGCCTGATGTTGGGAGATGGTGGCGCCAAGGAAATGGAAGGACTCCACAGTGTTGACTGGGAAGTCACACAGGGTGAAGGGGCCAGGAGGGAGTGAAAACTACTACAAATACAAAAATCATAAAAGCCATTGAAGGTAGTATAAGTCCTGCACCGCATACTTGTCCCCTCTGGTTGTGGGGGATTGGATGTGGTCTGGGATGTGGCAGTAATGCAGTTGTGACAGCCTGCACAGATCTTGAAACTGAAGCCTTGAGAGCCCATGTCCATCTCCAATAACCTCCAGAAAACTGCCAGTGGCATAGAACCTTAACACTTCCAGTAGTTGGGTTGCAGGGGTCAGTGCAAAGGACCTCCTTGTTAGCCTCTACAGGTCTGCTTTTATGTGGTTCAGGAGCATCATGATATCATGATGTCATCTGACATATCTTACACTTATAATGAGTATAATTGATCAACCATCAATAAAGGTAGAGTTGATTATTCATGTCAGAAACAATGATTCATGGGTATTCATTACTTATGTATTTGTCATTTGTCATAATGTCATTTGTGGTCAATATGTGAGAATTATGAGATTGCAAACATGGTCTTGGAAAGCTGTTGGCCTATGCAAGATTGTAGATATAGTCAGCACTAGAAAATAAGACAGTAAATATGTTGGATTGAGATGCTTGTATTTGTACATTGAATTATTTAGGCTGCTAGCTGGGACATGCCATGTGTGATACCATTTACATGCATGGTTTTTAACCTTGTGATTCAATCAAGTAGTAAATATAGGACTCTTATATATATATATTTGCCTATGGAAAGTGTAGTACCAAGAAGAGTTAAAAACCAAGGAACAAGTAATTTGAGAAATAGTTGTTTTATGGGAGTTTGTTCTCCCTGCTCCTGCCCCTCACATGGATAAGGTGAGGGGAGTCAGGTGGCTGGACGGTGAGGGAATCGGGCTGGTAATCTGACGGTCGCCAGTACGATTCCCGGCCGAGCCAAATGACGTTGAGTCCTTGGACAAGGCACTTCACCCTACTTGCCTCGGGGGGAATGTCTTACGTACTGTAAGCCGCTCTGGATAATAGCGTCTGCTAAATGTAAATAAGGTGAAAAAACATGAAAGGATTGGACAGGCAACACTGAATATATGATACAATACACAATTCAGCCTTAAATAAACATTGTATGCTTAGGCTATAAGGTAACCTAAATTTGACACTACCTTTTTGAGTGGGCAGAAGACTAGGCACAAAAATGGAGGCTCTTGTGAACTTCATTTCTTCGAGCTTCCTCACCTCAATTTGGAGACAAGCCCACTTAATTTCCAAGACCTCCTATTAGTAACTAGCATCCTGTGTCGCTGATTGCAGGGTCTTAACACCGGTGTAAAACAGATGCATCATAGTTTGCACGTTCACCTTATTGTCTTTGCCTTCATGTAGCATCATACAATGTACATTGATAAGTACTCAAATAAGGAGCCTACAACAAATGTAAAGTTTTCTATAGCGACAGAAAATATTTTGTACCGTAATTCGTTAAATATTTTGGTTAACGTTTTAATTTGAAAGTCTTCAAGTTGCGTCATAAGATTCACATTTCAGTACAATGGACAGCGTCTTGTTAAGTGCATTTAAGACACAAGTACGATGGTTCTTCTTATGAGCATGTTCGGGAAACGCACGTAAGAAATAACGATGGATCGTTATTTTCATCGTAGAGAACCCTCGTAACAGCTACGATCCATCGTTATCGGGAAACGCACCCCTGGGCAATGTATGTTTTTTGTTCAAATTGCTGACAAACGGAGAGCACAAACGATTGAAGACGTGTCGTCAATAAAGTATTACACTTAGTTTATTTATTTTTTACCACAAATTACTTGTGAGCAGTTATAGGCCAACAAACTCAATACAAAGCTAAAATCATTAAACTAATTACTCAAATAAATAACATAAAATAGGTCATTTTAAAATGAAATTAACCTCCCAAAAAATGTATGGCTATAATTAATTAAGTCTGATTCGTTTAGTCTCATCAGTTTAAAGTTTATTCTCCTTTCCACGTGCGTGTTCCCGAATACTAATAGAACAAAGTCAGTAATTTGGTGATGACTTGAAACTGACAAAGCCGAAGCCGGCTGCTACTGTTCACAAACAGTATGTAGTCTGCTAGTACATACGTTGTTGATAAGCCTTGCACTTAATACAGAAAGGGATGTCACCCACGCCTTTGTCTTTCAGCCACCCTTATGAAACCGATCTTGCATGATTAATCGAATGACATAGCCTCATAGACAGTGGCCTAAACAGTAGCCTAGCCTTCAAGCATGTTATTTTCCAATAAATGTAGTTGTCCGTTTTGTTTTTGGCGTAAGGCCTATATAGCAAAGGAAGAAATTGCGCCTAAAAGCAATAGAAGTATAGATTTGATCGACATCCTCAGCATCTCCATCTCAACACTTCAGCGTACAATAAATAGCCTATTAATGAACACACTTGTAAATGCATCATCAGCCAGTGTGACCTTTAATCCTTTAACCCCCCCCCCTCCCCCTCCACACACACTTTAATATTCTGTGCAGTATTCCTCATCCATCTTTGTTCATTGTGTTCTGGTCAAATACAGTCCTGTACAACAAAAGGAGGTGGGTCAGTGTTCATTGACCTTTCAGATCAAGCAATAAAAGTAAACGAGTCATTTACTCACTGATGTCGCTTGTGAAATGTGTAGGCTATAGCATTTGCAAACGAAAGCCCAAACCCTTAATGGCAAGAGTACTTACCTTTCTCTCCGCCTGCATGGACACACACTCCGCCACACGTTTCTCCACACAGCCGCGCGCAGCGCCGGGCTGCCCCAGATGTAAAGAGCTGGTGTAACCACTGCGTTAAAACGTGCCATAATAGCGAACAAATTAGTGGCTTCGTTCCTAAACCTGAGCCCCCCTTTGGTCAACTGTCTTAAAATGATGTTAACGAAAGAAGGAGACCACAATGTTAGGAAACAGATGACAACAAACACAATGATGCGCAGTGATTCCTTCTTGTTATCTCTCTCCTCGCTGGGCACCTCGCGCCCCAACTGGTTTCTGGCAACGAAATATAACTTTATTGTCATCAGCACTTTTGTAATAACAATAATCTGTAGAGTCATGACAGCAAATGCGTTAATTTGTGCCGCTATGTAGACTGGCACCATGTTTTGTACCGTGAGAATAGAATACGTTTCTATCCAGCAAAATGCACATACTCCAATTACAAAAGATCTAGTGATGATGCGATTGTAAAAGAAAGGATGGCACACAGCAAAATAGCGGTCAAACTGCGCAAACAGAAAAGTGAAAACATTAACTCCCAGAAATGAAGGCAAAATATAATATGTTCCGTTTCTAGAAGGGTAACCTTCTTGGACGTCAAACAGACCGAGATAGTAAACTGAAAAGCCAGTGAATGTGTCGCTGATGCTTGTGTTCAGCATGAAGATGAAACGGTTCTGTTGTCGCAAGGATTTGGTACTGAATATACCTATGACCACGGAACCCGCCAGGAGCACCGCACTCGTGGCGAATAAAATATGGAAAATAAAGATAAAGAAATCTTCCGGGCTGGTGAAAGTTACCGACAGAGGCACGGTGGAGTTGGAGAGCATGGTGGCGCCCAAGACTTGACTACCAATTTGTAGGCTACTTATACTTATGTTGCGAAGTGAAGACGGTATGCCTCACAGGGGCGTTGTTAAACATAAAACTACTGGGGCACAGGCCCCTATTCACATCCCTTTTTTTTCTTTCAAGCTTGCTCCGCACAATGCCCTTTGCATAACCCACTATACAATAGTTCAGGGACGCAAGTTCAGCTTTGGCAGGGACATCAATGCGATACATGAGCTTCATGTCATATTGTTTTTATGTGTTAGTCAAAATAAGATGATGGGTAGGCCTATCATTTAGACACTTTCTTGAGTTTTGTAATGTTTTCTTAGCCTACCTCAATTCTGACTGAGTCCTACACCTGGAGTTCTGTGTGCGTGCTGCAGTGGATATTTGTATATCCACTTGTATATATATATTAGGGCTGCACGATTAATCGAATCCAATCTGCATGCTGTAGCCGGCTGCGGCGCTGCATGGAGTCGAATACACCTAAAGTCTGATCACTTGCCTCCATGAGCCAGTCAGAGTTGTTCCCTGCACCATACAGCTCAGTTTCTAGATGTAGACGGTTACAGACAAGAGTAAGGAAAATTCTGTAACAGATAGCAGTCGGTCATAAGGCTACTATCTTAACAAATAAAACAAAAAACTAGCCTACCTGTGACCTGCCTTCGCTAATCCCTAAAGCCTTATTTTAGATACAGTATGAGTTTAGATAGCTTGCAAATACAGGATAGATCGAAGTTGAGTTAGCCAATGTCGTTAGCGATGCTAGCTAACGTTAGTTTGCTAGCTGTATAACATTTAACTGCGCTGCTTGATTTACTGAAATTATTCTGAAATGTTATGTTTTACTAGCCATTAGCCTACTTGAGCTAGGCACAGTTTTCCAATTCCTCTTTCAAGTAATAAGCCCCCGTTCAATTGTTGAGCATTAATTTAGGTGCAAGGTCTGTAGAGATCTTGGGACTAAGCCACTCGAGCGAACACAGATCTGTGTTTTGCTAATGCAGAATTCGGTCAATTAAAATCGGTAAAATAAACGTAATGAGTGGAACATAACATGAAGTAACGTGGCATTTTATTTTGTGTGAGTTTTAAATTGTCCAGTGGGGCAACTACATTTCTCTTCCATTTGCCCTACAAAAAAATCCACTTGTCCCGGACAAGCGAACAAGCCTTAATGTCGAGCCCTATGTAGGCCTATTTGTTTTTTATTGATGATATATTTTGAGTTTTATTCACATCCATTATGCAGGTACAATGAATTGGTACAATAAAATTTGATTAGGTTAAAATCAACAAATAATCGTGATAATTAATCGTGATCTCAATAATGATCAAAATAATCGTGATTATCATTTTGGCCATAATCGTGCAGCCCTAATATATATATATATATATATATATATATATTTTTTTACATTTACAAGCGCTGATTGGGATACTGCGTTTATTTATTCCGGGATTATCAATCTAAATTAATGCACTGACTAATAAAGTAAATTGTTAAAACTCAAACTTTAGATTTTACTGGGGCACAGTAGATTTATACTGGGGCACAGCAGATTTATACTGGGGCAGGTGCCCCAGTAAAAAGGGTCTAACGATGCCCCTAATGCTTCACCTCAAGAGATTCAGTGACCTTCAACCTAGATATGTTTCCAATTCCTGCGTTGAAGTATTAACAGACCTGTTGGTCAATACAATATTCAGCTCTGGGATTAGGTTAATAAAGATATAGGTTAATCAACGTTAGTCTTTAGTTACAAGGCCAGCCAGCTATTTGCAACAGATGTGCTTCCTTTTGCGAGTGTGGCCCATTCTCGCATAAGCTATGAAATAGGGCCGTAATCATAATATAGATTGGGGGGGGACACATCCGCCCCAATATTCAAATCTGGTTAAAATGTCCCCCCCCAATATATTGATTTAAAAATGTAAATATAATATAAATGTGCTATGCTACGACAGGCAACCATGCACACAGTCTGAAATTATCATAACAAATATTCATATTCTTAACTAAACATAAAAGGTTTTCAGGCGGGGACCCTCAGTCTCCCCAGCAGATTCGGCCCCCCCAATGTTGGCTCCATGGCTACGGCCTTGCTATGAAACACATGTAATCTCCATAAGAATACATTTAATTTAACCACCTTTGAATTTATTAATATATCCTAATTGAAATACACTTTAAATCGATGTTGATCTTGTCTTCATGAAACCTATTTTGACATTTCGACCCAAAGGGTCCGTGGACAGACCACTGAATTGGCTACAACTGTTGTTGGAGAGCACTAAAAGTAGGCTACCTCACAAAATTGCAGTTTGTAGTTGCATCCACAAGATGACATACATGACTCGAGCATATGGAAGGCCATTTGTGCTCAAACCCCAAATTTAACTTTTGTGTACAGACGGCATATTTAACTGTATACTGTAACGGTAGACTTGTTTAGGGTACCATCACATGACGAGGGACAAGACACAAGATAATTCAATTATAAGAATGTATTTTTACCAATATCAATGAACAATCAAATAGGGGTATGAAAAAAGTAATGTTCAAAGTCGTGCATGAATGGGTGAATGAATGCATCAGTTTCTACTGAGAGTAAGAGCTAAAGAAATGGAAATAGAAAGGGGGACAGATTGAACAATAAGTCAAAGCGCCCATGTGAGAGAGAACATCAAAATAGTGCCTACAAGAACCGAAAAGAAGTGCCTCATGAGAGAGAGACACCCTTGTATAGCCCCACCCTGACTACAGGTGCAGACAATACTGCATGTATTTTCCCTGTCACCGATGTCGTTTGTCTGAAACACCACTCTCTGTGAATCTTTACGGCACGCCTTTGCCCTATGTTCTTTCTGTGACCTATCTCGCTTTTCAAATCACGCCAGATCTCTCTGACGATAGTTCTATCCGCATGCAAACCCACCAGTTGTACACAAAAGCGAACACTCTAACCCGAACACTTGGCAAATGCTCTACTGATGTGAAGCGTATCCTGTTCATGGCACACTGCTCTCCCCTGTATTGCGCCAAGCTATGGTGCCACCAGTTTCTGAGTCTAAGTACAAGGGCAGGGCGAAGCCTGAAAGGGGCACAGGTGGGCGTCACACCTCCCTCTCCAAGAGGCTTAATGTAGGTAAACCTCAGACAAACAAACACAAACAAACAAAAATAAAGACCTCCTGTGCCACATGTGGACAGTTACACTTTATGCCCTTTGTAAAAGTCAAACCCCACAACCCCCCTAAATGAATCTTGCAACACCCTTGCACCTAGCATTGTTGTATATAAACAAATTATTGTTATATTAGCAGACGAGGCTGACAGACGATGACTGTCCCACTTTACCAGACGAGATGTCCCACATTACCTTAAAATGCTGCCTGAGTGAGAGAGGGGCTCATGAAATGTTTGAAAAATTATCTAAAGACTCATAGAAAGGCCGAGTCGGGAAATGAAATCATGTTATGTTTGAAAGTGTGTAGCTTCTAAAATATTGTGTATTCCCATTTCATTCCAACATGAAAATGTTCCTAAGCCCTAAAACGATTTACAGAAACACAACTGGGGTGAGTTAACAGTTATTTTGTAAGTTCACTGGAGCCTCTACCAAAAGGTCTACGACTACTTTCTGAGGGGAAACCAGATAACGATCATTGCAAGAGAGAAAACCTGTCCCCATTCAACCAATCTTGATTGAAATAAGCTAATATAAATTGGCAGTGTTGTTTTCAACAACTGTATGCTATTTTGTAAGCTACTGGTTACGTACTGAGAAAATAATTTACCTTGTATACCATCATCATCATACCATCATACAGTTTTTCTGGATTGCTTAAGCACGATTTTAAAAACAGGGCCCATGTTTTCAAAACACTACACACAATTAGCACAACCACACACCCAATTAGCAAAACACTACAGATCCTTTGCATAATTAACACTTATACACTAACTATACACTTTTGTTTAAAAACCACACCTTGTTACCATATGAAACACACACGTTTCACATTACTATACTCAGTTTGCACGAGTTACACTCTTCTGTGATAAACTTAAAACACTTTTAGCACTTCTATTTCCCTATGATTAGAGTAGGCTACCATCAACAAAGTACAAACTTAGATTTGGCTGTACTTGCAGTCCAGCCTCCAAGCTATCCCAAAAAACTGTAAGATCGCTAAAGTGCCCACTAGATGGCAGTGTGAGAGAACAAATGGTAAGGGCCGGGTTTCCCAGATTCGTTACAGTTTTTTTCAAATGCATACACACAAATTTCTTACTTTTCACACAGTTTCTGAAACCTGTCACTCAAACACCAGAACCACATCTCAAATCTGCAAAACCATAGGCACATTTTGGGCCTTTGACGCAGTTTTCAATTTCATAAGACACTTTTTTCAAAACATAACACACAATTCTGCACGTAACACACAAACTTCTAACAGGACACATCTTGATTTCCTTTTTAAAACACAACCAATCAAAATGACACACTATTTCATCAGTGCCTTACACTAACTCCTCACATGTGCAAACACTCATTGCTTTACTCAACACCAATCAATCATGGCTTTAGAAATCAATTTGAGTTGATTAACAGCGGTGGGTATAATTGGAACCTTTACTGTAGAAAAGATAACAGGTATGTACAATTTACTGTAATATACACATGTTCTAAGCACAACACATGGTATACTATACACAAACATATATTTTAGCACCCATGCATTCATTGACTGCAGTGCTCTGCTTGATTGGTCACAGTCTGGTGGATTACTGTATCATACTGTGCAACAGCACAGTGACTGTAAGAAAACGTTCTGACAATATTGTTTTAAATAGTATATATTCCTGTATGCTACAGTGTATGGCACACACACAGAGACACCATTCCGTAATCACCGTTTTCCAAATTATTGTAGGTTTGGTTTCTGTCCTACTACACTCTTTTTTTCGTACTGTGTAATACTGTATTCACAACCACAAATGCTTACAATAAAAAAACTAGTTTGGTTTCAATCTTGTTTTTGTGTTTACCAATTTTCTGCATCTCTGCCATTTACTTTCAATCTTGTACAGAAATGTACAAAGGAGCTCATGAGAGAAAAGCTTTAGGTTTTGAATAACTGTGTGTATATGATATACCCAAAAATGTAATATAATGGTAAAAGTGTTTGCAACATGAGACAAAAGTTTGCTTTTGAGATGTGTTTGTGATATTTTGAATGCAGTGCTTCATTTTGCAAGAAAAGCGAGGCATTTTGCATTTTGTGTGTGCAATTGTTGGATTTGTGTGTTAAGTTTTGAAAAAAAGAGGACAAGTAAAAAGGAATTACCTATTTGGTAGGCTATTGCATGTTTGAATCCCCTCTGACCATACATGAGGCATAGCGCACACATAGTTTTTTTTTTTCACTCACACTTTGGTGGTTGTAAAGTTTCAGCATAATAGTGCACACATAGCGCACCTATCGTTTTTTTTCTTCAAAAAAACACTGGTGGTTGTAAAGTTTCAGCATAATACTTTTTCATGTCAGAATGAATCTTTAATAAATGTGTATATGACCTTTCATCAATTATTTACAATCTCCTTGCATGCTCTGCGCTTGGAGTCATTATAGGCTATGGTTGCATTCATCCCCGCTCCCCAGTCGAGGGGCATAATTTTCATAAAATGAATGACACTGAATAGTTTGCCATGAAATGCTTGTCTTGCTGACTATAAAAACAAATTGTAGGTCTATGTGTAGGCTACATCAGGCAAGAGTCACATATTTATGCACAAAGTTGAAGATGTTGTTTATGAAATGTCTAAAGTTGGCCAATTTATATTGTGTTGGCCTATCGCAATATTCTGACCCAAGGGGGATTATTATCACAATCCATCATAAGGCCTTGCAAGCATTACACTATCACGTGTCATGTGTCAAGATGAAGAGCGTGTGATAGTTACCGCTCAATGAAGCCCACAAACTTGCAAAAAAATGAGTAAACAAACGTCTTTGCAGACCGGTACCAGTCCGTGGACAGGTGGTTGGGGAACGCTGCTATAGAGGGCACATTGTTGGGGAGATTGTAGGACACAGCATTTAATTTCCTTCACTTAGATTTTTTTTCTCTCCATCGCATGGGCACTTCATCCTCACTTGGCAGGGCATCTAGTTTTTTTCATCAGAAAGGAACCTGAAATTAATCCCATTGTAAGGGCACCTATATTGCACCACATTACATTTAATCCACTGGCGGGAAACTTCTCCATTAGAGGATCACATCATGTAACCTTTACAACACTGCATCTAATTGTATGTACTGGAAAGCGGCAGCATAAAGGACATTTATACAACACTGCTTCACCCTTTTCCACTGGAAGGGCACCCATGTGGTACTTAACAACATTTCCTCGCACATAGAGGCACCCTCGAGAGCACTGCAGCACCTCAGTTCATTGAATCTTGTTCAGTAAAATGAACAAATCTTTTTTCGGGTCAATCGTTCATTTCAGGGGAAGGGGGGGGGGGGGGGGGGGGGTTGCTCAATATTTTATTGGCAATTCCCTGGGCTAAATACGTCCACTGCAAACATGTATCATATTCTCATGTAGGCCTATATGTTAGTATCTTAGTAGTATGTTATGCATCATGACAGTTTATATGATTTGAAATTGTAATTTATTTTCCCACTAGCATTTATTTATCACAGCAAACAATTACAGTGCATTGAACTGTAAGTAAAGTACAAAAAAGTTGTAATAATTTCTGTTTCCTCTAGCTACCAGTAGGCTACTGAGCCGATGCAGGTCACGTGAAATTTTTTCCAAAGACTGATACCTGTAAGAAGGAAGAGTCGTTCACCTCCCGACCGTGTCTTCGGATCAATGTTTCGTTCATCTGCCGAGTCTTTGGATAATTTTTCACGTGACCTACATAGGCTCAGTCTATGGGCTCAGTACTAGTAGCTATAGGAAACAGAAATGATTCGTTCATTTCCCGACTGAGTCTTCGGGTACGAGTCTTTGGATAATTTTTCACGTGACCTGCATAGGCTCCAAAGAGAAAACAGAAAGGATTTGTTTACCTCATTCACTTTCGCGTGACTGCTAGGTTTAGTAGGCTATAAGGCGTGAATGGGATTTGTTCACAAGTGATAAATACAGGTTTTGTTATTTTTTTCTTTTTTTAAATCTCAGCCAGGAGAAAATGAAAGAATCACTCTCGGTGACTACTCGTTACTCCCAAGTCATAATGATTCGTTCAAAATGAACGAATTGTTCACGAACGACACATCACTACACAGTAGAGGACTCAGATCCCTGTTCACAACGGACGCTTCTGGTTAACAACTAACCATCGTTCCTCGATAACAATTGATCTACGCTCCAATATTTTCAAGAGACACTTACGATGTCTTTGGTAACAGCCTGTAAAAACTAAGATTCGTCCTACGATGGATTCTACGATCAACGTATAGGCTTACAATGCTTTCGGGAAACGCAGCCCTATAGTTGTTTTCTATGAGCAAAATAACGAACGATCGGGCCAGCCCTGGGCAACAAGGGTCAAGCCCCCCCCCCCCCCCTTTTTGATGTGTTGCTAGTTTCGGATTTCAAAAATAAATGCGAGCACGCGAGCAAATATTTTGGCCCTTTACTTGAGCGCAAAATAGTTCTTTGAGCTTTATGTAAAATAAACATTTTGCAAGCCGTTTTTCAATTGGTAAAATCTTGTCAGACAGTAGGCTAGATAAGAAAGTAACAGCTGGTTGGCGTCAGTTACTTGTAAAATGCATAATGTTTAGACAGTAAAATCTCAATTTAGCTTGCCCCTAAGTTAAAACATATTTGAGTGTGCTAACATTGGCCACGTTTCCCAGATTCGATCGTTCTTAAGCAGTGCCGCCGCTAGCCATTTTGGTGCCCCACACATAATTCCTTTATGATGCCCCACCACCACCACCACCACAGCTGCCCTGTCAATGCATCCACATTCTGTGTTTGATATGATGCTAGTTACGGAGTTAATGTGAGCGCGCAATGCGCACGAGCGAAATTTGGGGGCCTTTATTTAAGTCATAGACTTACTATAACTAGAGACAGCTACTTCTGGCTTCTAAGATGGCGTCCCCATTCATTTCTATGAAAAGTGCTCAGTGGCGCAGTGAGGCAAGCGAGAGCGCCAAATGGACCGCGCCATCTTTCCAGACCAACTCGTCCGGTCTTGCGCAGAAGCTTGTTCCTACCTCCGAAACTCGTGCATGCTTGGAACTAGCTGTACACGTCATACTTTGCGACAACCAGTTGCGAGCTTGTGAGCTGGAGCTAAGGCATTGCAGAAAACTGTCAGAATGTGGTCCGATCAAGAGATACATGTGAACTTTACGAAAATTAATACTATTAGTACTGTAATATTAGCTATACGTGCACTGCCTATACGTTGTTCTATTTGCTTTGTGTTTTTAGTTTGACTGCTTAAAGGGGCAATTGACTACAAAACCGATTTTACCTTGTCATAGTTAAATAACGACAGTTCGGTGGGTAAACTGAACATACCGTGAATACCAAAAATGGCTGTTAAACGCTAGCTTTTCAACAAAGCTACCGGTCCTACATAGGACCGGTGATCGCCCTCTTATTGGCTCTGGTCTGTATCTTTGTCACGCCCCAGAATTTACATCCAGACCAGCCTGAGGTAGGTCTATCTCCGATACTAGTTTAGCTGCGCGCTGCTCTGTGTAGGCTACTTATAAGGAATTACAAAGAAGAAAGTTTTGAATTATAACAAGGATATTGAAAATGGACCACGGTCGTAAATGCTGTGTTCCAAGCTGTACAGGGAAGGCTAACACTCACAGTCTTCCCAAGGAGCCAAACATTCAACAGGCATGGCTGCTGTTGTCTATGAGAAGATCCCGGCGAAGTTCGACACTCAATCATTCATTTGCTCTGAACATTTCACCCAAGACAGTTTTGACAACCTTGGACAATTTCAAGCAGGATTTGCTAGGAAGTTGAACCTGGAAAGAGGTGCTGTTCCGACCGTATGCTCATTGCAACCGCAAGCTATAAGGACAGTATGATGTTGTGCTAACAGTTATTAGCAATGCTAACGTTTCCTGTATATAGCATACCAGGTAGAATGCTAAATATGTTTCTACGCACATCAAATGACTCTAGCTAGACTAGCTGTAGTCGGCATTAGAAGGGAAGCTTCCGAAAAATAGCCAGAAAACGAACAGCAGTCTGGCTTATTGCTAACGCCTGTCTAGATAATCTATTTATAGAACTGGAGAAAGGCAGGTGCTTGATACAGGATACGTTAGCATTGCTATCAACTATTACTAGTAATACCTAGACATTAGGCATGTAAACAAGTTTAGCTTGCTAGTTAACGCAAGAGCATAGGTAGAATGTGTGATAATTAAGCCTAGTTTATTGGCAATGGGGCTAACGTTGATTCATGTTCCTGACTGTTTCATTCAAATAAATAACCTGTGTAATAAAAATCTACAATTCACGATGCATGTTTGTCCAGATCTTTGTCATGTTATTTTACAGCAGGATATCTAGAGCTAGCCTAGCTAGCTAACTGAAGCCGAGTAGAATCACGATATGGTTTGGTTGCTAAGCTGTAGCCTAAGGTTCTACCCACCTAAGTCAATCCAGTTTGCTTCAACAACAGAAGTGGAAACAAGTAATGTTATCATTTCATAGTCAATCTGTTGAAAACAGTGTTGTGTAGACACAATAGATTTATTTGCGTGTTTTTATTTCAAGTCTCCAACTTCAGTGTTTCAGCGAGTGCTGCTGTTGGCCGTGTTGCGTTTTTGCTCCCGAGCTTCACTTGTTGATAACCAACCAATCAGCGCGCAGCTTATCTAAATATTAATGAGCATACCATAAAAGGAGAAAAGCTAATGTTTTTTCCCGGGAACATTTCAGAGGATCTGTCAGAGGGCATAGAACAGCACCTGGGCCATTTTCAACCCAACCAATGTTACATACCCTATTCAGAGACCTTAAGGAACACTTTTGAAATACCCCAAAAACCCAGTCAATTGCCCCTTTAAGTATTGTGACGGATTAAAGAAACTGTAAACTTGAATATCTGGCTCTGTCGTTGTTCTTGCTTGGACGGCAAGACAAGCTAAATTAAGCCTATGTTATAATGATGATGAGTGTTGCTTACTATTACTAGTTTATTGTTAAAGCCATCGTTATGGTGTTACATGACATAAAGTTCTAACAGTAGGCTATAATGACCGTAACAATAGGGTTATCAGACATGATTTATTCATCTTCGTCTTTGCTCCAGAATAACATGTCAACAATCTATATTGACACCGTAACATGCCACGATATTATAGCTATTTATATTAGGCTATAATTACGTTTGTCATGTCATAAGCATAATAGCGTTCATGCCTATAAAATGGTTACATCTGCTTTAAAATAACCTCAACAAACAACCGTCACGTAGGCTATGTGTGCAACCATTTGTTAAACGTGCTACAATAAAGGCAGGCAACTGTAGATTATCAAGTAATTTCTCCATGTTCTTCTCATTCAACTCAGGTAAATCAGAGATTTGCTGATGTTCCCTTTTGTGCTCGTCCCCTGTTTATATCCGCGATCACGTTTCCAGGCAACTTTTCTTGACGTAAGCAAATAAATGGGGTGCTAGTTTACCCATTTCGGATTGGTTTCAAACTTAGCAAAAATCAGGAAAAATTAGGCCTATTCTATGAAAAATCTAGTAGTATGAGCCAGGTTCAAGAATCGAAAGAAATTTATTGAGGGAGATAGTTTTAGATATGTTGAATGGAGTTAATAGAACAAAAACGACCGGACGAGTCAGGTAGCAAATCGGAAATGCAATACCACCTACATCCACCGGGGCCGTTGCTTCAAGCCGAGGGGCAAGGGGAGGGGCCTTTATTGGAGTGCATAGTTTTTTTAGCATAAACAAAATATGTTAAATAAACAGCCGTTTTTCAATTGGTAAAACCTTGTCTAGTGAAGGTGATGTATTTTTGTCTCTTAATTTTTCAGCCCCACCCTTACGTTTCTTAACATGGTTTTCCAAATTAATTATAAACATTTAAAACTGGAGCTCTCCACCTTTATTACTAATTTAAAAACTATTTGATCAATCGAATATAAAAGCATAATAGAATGTACAGTAAAGTAACATCTAGCTGGCGTCAGTTATTTCAAATGCATAGATAATGTTTAACAGTAAAATCTAAATTTAGTTTGCACCTAACATATTTGAGTGTGCTAAAATGAGCAATAACGTCAGCTAGTTCGAGGTGTATGCATAGGCTAACTATAAGTTAGCAGCACATTTCCCGTATTTAACAATAATTAAACATGGATTTACCTGAAAGTGATGCACGGGCATCATCTCGCAGTTTATTTCGTTTTCTGCCCCTGACTCCTGTTGTCTTTTTGAGGCCACTTTCGAAAAGTTTACCTAGCCTACTGTCAAAGTTCGTCAGGCCACTGAGATAGGAAAGGGCACCCACGGCGAGCTTGGAAAGTTGAGGGTGTAGGCCTATTTTTTTTTTTTTGTGGGGGGCACCATCGTAACGTTTTTTGAGCAATTAAATATATCTCTTGTTTTGCCTGTTTTGTGATATACATGCCTAAAAGGTGCGTAATATTTATATAGGCCTACTGAAATAATATCGGCATTATAATTCTAATAACTATGATGATTTTTCAGTTGGCAATTTTTTGGTGCCCCCTCAGGCCTTGGTGCCCTACGAACAGCGCGTAGTGCACGTTATGGGAGCGGCGGCACTAATAGATGATTCATTTTATTTATGTAGCTACAGGAACACATGGGCAATTATTTATTTTTATATCGTTATTTTTCTTCTTATGCTATTATTTTTCTTGCTTCAGTGTGCTGCAGCTGTGGGAGCACATTTCAGTTGGCTATTTTTTGGTGCCCCCTTAGGAGTTGGTGCCCTACGCACAGTAGGTATAGTGCGCGTTATGGAAGCGGCGGTACTGGCTACTAGACTACACAAACACTGTTTTTGACGTGATTTAACATACCATTTTGATCGAACGAGTTGCAATAAGGTACTCACATTAAGGAAAGTTAGGACTGCATTCATAACGTGATATAACATTTTAGTTGACATTGTCCAGGGTCCCTTAGATGTCTTGTGCCCCTGGGCAAGTGCCCAATTGCCCTAATGGTTAATCCGGCCCTGAGCATGTCAGTTAGGCTACTTTCCCGTTTAGGCCTATTTGGTAAAAAAAATAACTAGCTTAATGGAACAGCCCCCCGATTTTCTGACTTTTATTTTGTTTTTTACCTATGGCGTAGACGCGACCTCCGTAAAAAAAGCTACCCATCTGTCGCGAAGCTGCGCGGAGAGTCGCATCTGAAACGCGCCGCGGCTCGTCCTTTGTGAACTGCACCATTGGCACCAGTGTAGGCGATCAGGCGCGATCAGCTCCGACAATCTCATTGCGGCCGTGCTTGGTTAAAGTTAATTGAGTCTCCAGATTGAGTCTCCAGACGGTTGTTCAAGACTTACAAAACGCCTTCACCTGCAGTAGGCTATATAAGTACAAGTCGGTAGTCCATGTCTTACGTAGGGTCACCATGCTCTCCAACTTAACCGTTCCTTTATCGGTAACTTTCACCAACCCAGAAGATTTCTTTATCTTTATTTTCCATATTTTATTCGCCACAAGTGCGGTGCTCCTTGCGGGTTCCGTGGTCATAGGTATATTCAGTACCAAATCTTTGCGACAACAGAACCGCTTTATCTTCATGCTGAACACAAGCATCAGCGACACATTAACTGGCTTTTCAGTTTACTATCTCGGTCTGTTCGACGTCCAAGAAGGTTACCCTTCTAGAAACGGAACATATTATATTTTGCCCTCATTTCTAGGAGTTAATGTTTTCACTTTTCTACTTGCGCAGTTTGACCGCTATTTTGCTGTGTGCCATCCTTTCTTTTACAATCGCATCATCACTAGATCTTTTGTAATTGGAGTATGTGCATTTTCTTGGATAGAAACGTATTCTATTATCACGGTACAAAACATGGTGCCAATCTACTTAGCGACACAAATTAACGCATTCGCTGTAATTACTCTCCAGATTATAGTCATAACGAAATTGCTGATGACTATTAAGTTATATTTCGTAGCCAGAAACCAGTTGGAGCGCGAGGCGCCCAGCGCGGAGAGAGATAACAAGAAGGAATCACTGCGCATTATAGTGTTTGTGGTCATATGTTTCCTAACGTTGTGGTGTCCCTCTTTCGTAAATATTGTGGTGAAGCAAATGACCAAAGGAGGCGTCAGGTTTAGGAACGAAGCCACGAATTTGTTCGCTATCATGGCACGTTTTAACGCACTGGTTACACCAGCTCTTTACATCTGGGGCAGCCCGGCGCTGCGCGCGGCCGTGTGGAAAACCGTGTGGCGGAGTGTGTGTCCGTGCAGGCGAAGAGAAAGGTAAGCTATAACAAGCACTCTTTGCGTAAAGTGTTTGGGATTTAATTGAACTTGAGCTTAGTTTCGTAAGTAGAACTTATATTTAAAACATTTCACCAGCAACATCAGCGAACAAATGACTACTTTACTTTTATTGCTTTATCGAAAACCTCGATGTGCATTTACCATTTATTTTTCACGTACAGGACTGTATTTGACCAAACCACGATAAACTAAAACGGATGAAGAATGCTGAACGCTGGGGGGGGGGGGGTCAAGTTCACAATCGGAATGATGATGCATTTACAAGTGTGTACATTAATATTATTTGACTCATAAGATATGTTGAGATGAGAATGATGGAGAAGGAGGATGCAGGAAGGTCGTCAAATGTAGGCCTACTTCTATTGCTTTTTAGGTGCCATTTCTTGTTTTGCTTTTAATGGACCACAATGGAAACAGACAACTGATTGAATTGGAAAATAACATGCTTGATAAATTAAAGTGCTAGTAGGCTACTGTATTTCGAATAATTATGCAAGATCACAAATGATGCAGGTCGAGGGTTGAGAAGATCTTCAGACAGTACAAACACCCTGGAAACTCACTCTTCTCCCTGCTGCCGTCAGGATAGAGAGCCAACATAGAGAGGATGAAGAGGAGTTTCTTCCTTCAGGCCATCTATCTGTTAAACTCAAAGTGTTGAAATACTGCTGTGTGCTATTTTATTTATTGTAATTTATATACATTCATACAGTCTCCTTTTAGTATCCTTTTATTCAATTTTATTTAAATGGGTACAACAACACATTTCACTGCATATTGTACCATGTATAATCATGTATGTGACAAATAAAAATATTGATTCTTGTGCCCCTATTGTATTACATTTACATATATGCATTTAGCAGGTGCTTTTATCCAAAGCAACTTCCAAGAGAGAGCTTTACAAAAGAGCATAGGTCACTGATCATAACAACGAGGTAGTCCCAAACACTTCAAGCAGCCAAAACATGAAGCATACATTGTGAAAACTAAACAAGTTATCAAGTGCCAGGTTCACAAAATAATCTGTGAACGACAGCAGTCAGGTTAGGCTTTTGTTTTGTAATGATGGGGAACAAAAAAGTCTCAAGAACCCATAACGTTGGCAGCATGAATTTTTCTCTACAATGACAATTTGAGAAGAAATTCCCCAAATTACTTAAAATCCGCCATTGCTCCAATTGTCTTGAAATGTTGTGTACATGTATGAAATACATGTCAACATTGCAAAAGTTGTTGTTGAGGAGGAACTCGCCATTGCTGCCTGCAGCTATATTTTAAATAATTATGTGTAGGCCTATTTATTAGCCTATTAATGAAGATTGCCTTTTGATTAAAAAGCATACAGTTGTTGCTGCTCATTTACACTTGAAAATAGTATGAGTGAAGTTTAGAATGAAACAGGGTTCTCTTCTAATTTCCCTTTTTTTCTAACAACGTTGTGCCCCCAAAATAGCCTAAGCTTGAAATCTATTTCTGGAAAAGCTAATATAACAAGTTAACTGGAAGCGATCATTGTCAATAACAACAGATAAATGCAACCATTTGGTTGCAGTCTATAGCCCGGAGAAGCCAGCTGTGCTTCGTTTTCTTCCTGGTTTCAGACTTCAACCCCGTACATCTGAAGTGAACTAGTAGACTACCTATGTGGTAGCCTAATCGCTGGAGCTAACCAGTCGAAGATAGAGGGTGTTGATATCACAGCCTGGAAATATACACTCTAAAAAATGCTGGGTTATTTTTTCTACCCAAATGCTGGGTTGAGCCTGTTGCTTCATTTTGTTGGGTTATTTTCATGGTGCTGGGTAGTGCAGCCCAGCCGCTGGGTTAGTGGCTGGGTCATTCTCGGCGACAGTTGAAACAATGCAGATTGTCCTCATCTCTTTCACCCTACGTCAACTGGTACCTTACCCAGCGTGCCTGCCTCACTTTAACCCAGCTGCTGGTTTATCTGTAGCATAAACTTGTAGTAACTTTGTCAACGGTCTTCTCATCGGCTCTTAAAGGGGCAATTGACTGCAAAACTGATTTTACCTTGTCATAGTTGAATAACGACAGTTCGGTGGGTAAAATGAACATACCGTGAATATCAAAGTCCATTGACACCTCTTTCCTATTCAAATCTCAAAAAGATAAAATTTGGCTGTAAACGCTAGCTTTTCAACAAAACTACCGGTTTTTAGCAATGCTAACGTTTCCTGTATAATGTAGCATACCAGGTAGAATGCTAAATAAGTTTCTACACACATCAGATGACTCTAGCTAGACTAGCTGTAGTCGGTTAGAAGGGAAGCTTTCGAAAAATAGCCAAAAAACGAACAGCAGTCTGGCTTATTGCTAACGCCTGTCTAGATAATCTATTTAAAAGAACTGGAGAAAGGCAGGTGCTTGATACAGGATACGGTAGCATTGCTAGTAACTGTTACTAGTAACACCTAGACTGTAGGCATGTAAACAAGTTTAGCTTGCTAACGCAAGAGCATAGGAAGAATGTGTGATAATTTAGCCTAGTTTATTGGCAATGGGGCTTACGTGGATTCATGTTCCTGACTGTGTTTCATTCAAATAAATAACCTGTGTAATGTAAATCTACAATTCAAGATGCATGTTTGTCCAGATCTTGGTCATGTTATTTTTCAGCAAGTTATTTAGGGCTAGCTAGCTAACTGAAGCCGAGTAGAATCAGGATATGGTTTGGTTGCTAAGACCCACCCAAGTCAATCCAGTTTGCTTCAACAACAGAAGTGGAAACAAGTAATATTATCATTTCAAATGATATATAGTCAATCTGTTGAAAACAGTGTTGTGTAGACACAATAGATTTATTTGCACGTTTTTATTTGAAGTCTCCAACTTCGGTGTTTCAGCGAGTGCTGCTGTTGGCCGTGTTGCGTTTTTGCTCCCCAGCTTCACTCGTTGAAAACCAACCAATCAGCGCGCAGCTCATCTAAATATTAATGAGCATACCATAAAAGGAGAAAAGCTAGTGTTTTTCCCGGGAACATTTCAGAGGATCTGTCAGTGGGCATAGAACAGCACCCAGGCCATTTTCAACCCAACCAATGTTACATACCCTATTTGGAGACCTTAAGGAACAGTGTGAAATACCCCCAAAAAACAGTAAATTGCCCCTTTAAGTTTTGTACAGTCAGCAGGGTCCACGCACAATGGCAGGGACACATTATGCTCATTTACTTAAGGATTATATCTGTTATAGCCTACCTACCAAGACAAGGGACAGCAAAAAATACTAGTCCGGCGGTGTCGCCAAATTTCTTGCAGCAACTGAATGGTGAGATTTTTCGAGTCCTAGCTAGGTGTTGTTGAGGATAGCTTATTAGCCGTTACAGTACCTCAGTTTGCTAGCCTGACGTTGTCATACTCATAATTCTAGTCAGAATATGAGTCTGAAAACTCTCCGTTGGGCTGTGACTACGGGGCGTTTCAACCGAACCTGTAAAACAAATGCCTCTTCGCTCAATTGGATAGACCTACAACCAATCAGAGCAACGTAATATGTTGTTTGTTGAAAACGAATTCAACCCAAGGGCTCTTTATCTGTCCATCATCAATAAAGCCCGCCCTGGCAATTTCATTGTTCCGTCCCAATCCTGGTTTTTATGTAGTTGTTCCCAATACGAGACCCTCCAGACCCAACTTCCTGACCCAATTTTTTTGTGGGCGGGGAGAAGTTGGGCTGGCAACCAGGCTATCAGTTTGCAACCGGCTAACTTAGTCTACATTTCCTAGTTTAGCCAGCTAGGCAAATTTTAACTATACAGAAGAACCCCACCAAAATAAACGTACTGTATTGCAAACGATTTGTTTTAAGGAGTTTTTATTTGCACCTGTCTGCTTTTTGACTGTTTACTGTACCGTAGTTCTAATTAGTAAATATAGGCTAGATCTACTGGTCTACTGTATAGCTAACGACTGACTGTTCGTTCGTGAAGGCGCCAAAAGTGGATGGTACAAATGGAAAAGGTAGCCTACATTAAACCGAAAATGAAACAGTTTCTAACAACATTATGTTTTCTCTGTGTTTATATAATTCAATTTAAATAGTTGTTTCTGCTTACTTCTTTTTGCTATACAGCTTGTTCAGGTAATGTTAGCTAGGCATTGAGGAGTTCAATGATCAACCCAACATTCTGGGTTAAATGGTCAACCCATCTTGTTGGGTTAGTTTAACCCAACGTGTGTTCTGTCCTATATTTAACCAGCCGCTGGGTTGGAAACAACCCAAACTGGGTCGTTTAAACCCCAGCATTTAACCCATGTATGAGGTCAAATAACCCAGCCTTCTAGTCAATATGAACCATATTTGGGTTGAATGATCAACCCAACATGCTGGGTTCAATGGTCAACCTATCTTGCTGGGTTAATTTAACCCGACGTGTGTTCTGTCCTATATTTAACCAGCCACTGGGTTGGAAACTACCCAACCTGGGTTGTTTTCAACCCAGCATTTTTTAGAGTGTAGTTATGCTGGGGACACACTATACGATTTTTAAAATCTTATATGATTTTCAAACTGTGAGAGACCACAAACATGAGGACAAAAAATACTATGTAGGCTAGCCGTTTTGCTCCTACAGTGTGTGTGGTGACTCTTAATAAACCTCACACCAAGGGAACATCTGACAAAATCTGCGGAACCATCAAGATAATCTGAACATATGTTACCTAGAATTGTCGGAAAGGCCGAAATCGGCCCGATTATCCTGTGGTGTGTCCCCAGCAATAGCTACATGTTATCACCCTGGATTTCATGCAGCACCGGCAGCGCCGACAGCCGGCTGCCTTGAAGCTGAGAATGCCATTGGCTGCTTCAAGTCAGCCGGCCTGCAGGCGGCTGCAGGCGACGCCGTAGTTGGACCGAATTCTCACTCCCCCGCAGAATCCATCTCCCCTACGCGTGAACGCGCGTTGCCTTCCTAGCGTATTGCTAGTTGCAAGTTGTACAAGCCTAAATTCCCTCGTTTTAGACTTTGAGGAAACTGTCAGTAGGATATTTAATTCATGTTTCATCAAAATATAAGTTTTTGTTGTGCTGCACTTGAGAGCCGATACGATTTGTATGTCATTCTACTCGTAAAATCCGAATGATTCACTCACGAAAATAGACGTAGTTTGAAGATGCACTTGAAAACCTTGTTGAATTGTCGATGTTGTGCTATACTGTCCTATTATCGGAATGAGGGTAATATGTGAATTATGTGCGACTGCTGTTATGTCACTGTCTGGTTAAAGCGAGCATTCTTCTTTGTATTCATTTGTACACATCACTTTTAGTAGAACTATTCACTTCTGATTCTTGATTACGTTGAACTTGCTGTTATAGGCTACTTACTAAATGCACTATGCCAATTGTAATATAATCGTCTGTTACATGAGTATAGCTACATTATTTTACAAATGTATATAAAAGGCCCCTGCTCACGGGTCCCTCATACCAGAATTCAACTCCTATTTCCCTCTCAGTAAACTACTTGCCACACAACTGTTTTGTGTTTACAATCATATCCATTTTATAGATCCTGCTTCCTACAGCCTTGTAAGTATCTTCTAACTTGCAATGTACAGTGCTTGGTTCTAGTACCTGATAAGCCAAGCCTGGACCTTCCCTTTGTGAATGGCTAGTGGAAAACATCTAATAAATGATGACATTTTGATTGGTGATTTGATTTCCAAACAAAAAACTATAATGATATATTTAACAAAAAGTAGAAAAAAATTGTTTTCACATGTTTGAGGCTTGACCATGACAACAGGTCAGAGATATACGGCAGGCAGCACAGACATATTCCTCTCAGTTGGATTTTAGCACAACAGAGATGGAACCTTCTGAGGCAGCTGTCACAGCCAACCTGAGATTTTATTTGGGGAGCGAGGATTTTGGCATGTATGAAAAATAGTGTAGCCAAAATCCTACTCCCCTTCTAACTTTTAAATTTTTGCAACTAGTATTAAAAGCTTTTTATGGCACACTCTACAGGGCATAAGGAGCCACCAAAATAATTTGGGGGTGTGTCAGATCTTACCGTCCCAAGATATGAGGGGGGGAGGATTTCGGCAGGGATGCAAAACAGTGTTGCCCAAATCCTACTCCCCTCCTAACTTTTACATTTATGCAACTAGTATTAAAAGCTTTTTATGGCACATTCTACAGGACATGAGGAGCAACCAAAATAATCTTGGGGTGTGTCAGATCTTACTGTCCCAAGATATGAGGGGGGGAGGGATTGCGGTAGGTATGAAAAACAGAATCATACTCCCCCAGTAAGTTGAATTGCTGCATCATTAAATAGTTGATACAAGTAGCAGTTGGTTTTTAGGATTGTTAAATTGGTGAGGTAGCGTGTGAGATAAAGAGAACTCATACACAGAAGCCTAATGCAATGCATTCAAGGTGAAAATAACGGGGCATTAAGTTGTCCCTTACAAAAAAGAAGTATACTTCAAGTTTATTTTGTAAGTATACTTAGTATAAAAAGTATACTATTATCATGTTACTTAAAGTATACTAGCAGTGTACTTATTTATATACTTTTTTTTTTTGTACTAAGTAAACTGAATTGTCCCACTTTTTAGGTCATTTAGTACACTTTAAAGTACACTTATAGTGTATTTCAAGGTTTACTTTTGAATACTGCAAAGTAGCCTGTGTAGTGCACTTTCAGTTCATCAAGTATACTTCCTCAAGTACTTCAAAGTATACTTTGGAATACTCTAAAGTAGCCTGTGTATTGCACTTTCAGTTCATCAAGTATACTTCCTAAAGTACTTCAAAGTATACTTTGGAATACTCTAAAGTAACCTGTATAGTGCACTTTGAGTTCATGAAGTATACTTCCTAAAGAACCTCAAAGTATACTTTGCAATACTTTGAAGTGCACTTTCATTTAATGTACATTAGTATACTTTGAAATACTTGAGGAAGTATACTTGATGAAATGAAAGTGCACTTCACAGGCTACTTTGCAGTATACAAAAGTGAACTATTTTCAAAGCATACTTAAAAGTATATCAAAAGTGAACTAAAAGTGTACTATCCATATTTTAGTATACTTATAGTATACTTTAATATACTTCTTTTTTGTAAGTGGTATTAACATCTTGAAAAACATCTGATCGCTGTTCTGCTACAGGGCAAACTGTTAACTCCCTAATGTTTGTTATTTCACTAACGGAGTTACAAAATTAAGCTGAGTTTTGGGTTATAGAAGCAAAGTCCAAACTCGCATTCCTTGGAGGTGCAAAAGAAAAGAATCGTACGCGTAGAAAAAACACTAAACCATAAATCTTAGAGTAGAGTACAAGTTTTATTGCCCCAAGAACTTATATGCAAAAAACGTAAATCTTTTTAGTGCTTTCAAAACAGTCAAATAAATATTTCTTCTTGCATGCTTCTCGCCTCCATTACCTTACAGCCTCATGGCCTTTCGTACCACCATTTCTCCTGTGAGCGTGACCAGGCAGAACTGCGCAGGCACAGTTCAAAATAGTATGGAATAAATCAAAGAATATACACCTTGTACATATCCAAGAAACAAATACTAATCACACTGTAAACCTATAATTATTAAGAAACAAAAATAACAGGTAATTTACACAAATGTTGAATTGGCTCTTACATGGGTTTTATAAGAAACCTTTTATCAATCTGCAGATTGAAGAGAATGTTTAAATAACACAACGACTTAAAATGAAGTCTCTGAGGATAGGACGGTGTTGATAGTGAATAGAGAAAACAAATATTACATGATTTACAGTCAAATAGGGTTTGTCAGGAATCAGACAGCAATCCTCTTTACAGAATCTCTCCAGATCATCTAGGGTCCTACTCTCTTGTGCACTCATCAACTCAACTCAACTCACAGGTTTACAATAGGGTTAAATGAATATTGCCTTTGTGTGACCTTATCTATATAGGCTACAATATTTTACTGCTGGTAAATTCCTAAATTTTGTTGTGTATTTTACAATGTGTTGCCAGTAATTCTGGAGTTGGCTGTCTGAACGGGTGATAAGGACATGGCTATTGTGATCAGCATAAGCACATAGGAAATGTATTTTCTTCCACGCCCTATATCCCTGAAATGTTCAAATAGAACTGTGTTCATCCATGTTTAATACAACAGCTACTGTGTATGAGTTATCTTTATCTCACACGCTACCTCACCAATTTAACAATCCTAAAAACCAACTGCTACTTGGATGCACTTCTACACAGCCATCATTGAGTCCATCCTCACCTCTTCCATCAGCATCTGGTACTGCCAAGTACAAGAGCAGACTGCAGCGTATCATCTGCACTTCTGAGATGGTGATCGGCTGCAATTTGCCTAACATCGAGGACCTGCACACCTCAAGGACCCTGAGGCAAGCGAGGAAGATTGTGGCCGACCCCTCCCACCCTGGCCACTCTCTGTTCCAGCTACTCCCCTCCGGCAGAAGGCTGCGGTCCATGAGGACCAAAACCTCACGCCATAAGAACAGTTTCTTTCCATCTGCTACTGGCCTCTTCAACAAGGCCATGGACTCCCGCTGACATTCATTCATTATTTAACCCAGTATCTGATTGCACTTTGTTGACCACTCATGCTGCTCATTCTTATTTTTATATATATTTTATATTTAAATTGTTTAGTTTAGTTCTTAGGAATATTTAAAATTTGTACCTTTACTTCATCTAAGATTTGTATATGTTTGGTGTAAATTTACTGCCACAGTAAATTCTGTGTTTGTATAACATACATGTCGAATAAATTCTGATTCCGAGTAGGATTTTGGCAACACTGTTTTGCATACCTGCCAAAATCCTCCCCTCCCTCATATTTTGGGATTATAACATTTGACACACCCCAAAATTATTTTGGTGGCTCATCATGCCCTGTACAGTGTGCCATAAAAAGCTTTTGATACTAGTTGCATAAATTTAAAAGTTAGAAGGGGAGTAGGATTTTGGCTACACTATTTTTCATACATGCCAAAATCCTCCCTCCCCAAATAAAATCTCAGGTTGGCTGTGACAGCTGCCTCAGAAGGTTCCATCTCTGTTGTGCTAAAATCCAACTGAGAGGAATATGTCTGTGCTGCTTGCCGTATATACCTGACCTGTTGTCATGGTCAAGCCTCAAACTTGTGAAAACTATTTTTTTCTACTTTTTGTTAAATATATCATTATAGTTTTTTGTTTGGAAATCAAATCACCAATCAAAATGTCATCATTTATTAGATGTTTTCCTCTAGCCATTCACAGAGGGAAGGTCCAGGCTTGGCTTATCAGGTACTAGAACCAAGCACTGTCCATTGCAAGTTAGAAGATACTTACAAGGCTGTGGGAAGCAGGATCTATAAAATGGATATGATTTTAAACACAAAACAGTTGTGTGGCAAGTAGTTTACTGAGAGGGAAATAGGAGTTGAATTCTGGTAGTTGGGACCCGTGAGCAGGGGCCTTTTATATACATTTGTAAAATAATATAGCTATACTCGTGTAACAGACGATTATATTACAATTGGCATATAGTGCATTTAGTAAGTAGCCTATAACAGCAAGTACAACGTAATCAAAAATCAGAAGTGAATAGTTCTACTAAAAGTGATTTGTACAAATGAATACAAAGAAGAATGCTCGCTTTAACCAGACAGTGACATAACAGCAGTCGCACATAATTCACATATTACCCTCATTCCGATAGTAGGACAGTATAGCACAACATCGACGTCAACATGGTTTTCAAGTGCATCTCCAAGCTACGTCTATTTTCGTGAGTGAATGATTCGGATTTTACGAGTAGAATAACATACAAATCGTATCGGCTCTCAAGTGCAGCACAACAAAAACGTATATTTTGATGAAACATGAATTAAATATCCTACTGACAGTTTCCTCAAAGTCTAAGACGAGGGAATTTAGGCTTGTAAAAATCGCCTTGGTTCGTCAAACTGCAACTAGCAATACGCTAGGAAGGCAGTGCGCGTTCACGCGTAGGGAAGTGGGATTCTGCGGGGTAGTGAGAATTCGGTCCAACACCGTAGCTGCATGAAGTCGAACGCACCTATTGACTCTTATTGAGAGACTTGTTGCTCTTGTTGGTTATAGTTGTAACTGACTCAAAACTACTGTAACCTACTTAATGTGTAATACTTTTGCGGCTTGCTTTTTTCCACAGGTAGGCCTACACCCTTGCACTTTTTGGAGATTCATGTTGTTAAATTGTTTAATTGTAACTTGTTCAACTACATGCTCTGGTTCTTCCCTTTGGGACTTATTTAGTTTTTCACAGTGTATGCTGGGTTTTGGCTACTCGCATTGTTGGGGCTATCTCTTTGTTATGATCAGTGACCTATGCACTTTTGTAAGGCTCTCTTTTGGAAGTCGCTTTGGAAAAAAGCGTCTGTTAAATGCATAAATGTAATTTCTTACGTGCGTTTCCCAGACATCATCTTAACAAGAACTTTCGTGTCTTACGAACCACAGACGCTTCCCGGATGCGGAAATGTGATTGTTTTGTCGCAACTTCAAGAATTTTGTTCAATAAACTTTAAGCAAAATAATTGAATAGTCACGGTATGCAAGAATTATTATTTAGCCTAGCCTACTCTCGATACAGAAAACGTTGTAGGCTACATATACTATATCGTATTATTATGATCGTTTTTAATTTATCGCAGGTGGTTAAAAATAGGCTAGTTCACACGATACTTGCCAACAAATTTGTTTTAGCAGGTGTCATGAAGAGACACACTTGAGACACGTACGAATGGTTCTCCTTACGAGCATGTTCGGGAAACGCACGTAAGAATAACGATGGATCGTTATTTTGATCGTAGAGAACCCTCGTAACAGCTACGATCCATCGTTAGGCCTATCGGGAAACTCACCCCAGGGCCATTGTACGTGTCTCATTAGTTGCACTTAACAAGACGGTGTCCATTGTACTGAAATGTGTAAATGTGTAAGAGAAGGCCTTGGAAATTAGGTGGGCTCCTCTCCAAATTGAGGTGAGGAAGAACTTGTCTGAAGTTCACAAGGCTCTCCATTTCTGTGCATATTCTTCTGCCCAATCAACAAGGTAGTTTCAAATTTAAGTTACATATGCCTAAGCATACAACGTTCATTTAAATGAAGTAAAGGCTGAATTGTGTATTGTATCCTATATTCAGTGTTGCCTGTCCAATCCTTGCATGTTTGTTCACCTTATAGATCCATGTGAGGAGCAGGAGCAGGGAGAACAAACTCCCATAAAACAAGTATTTCTCATATTACTTGTGCCTTGGTTTTTTAATCTTCTTGGTACTCCACTTTCCATTGGCAAATATATATATGAGTCCTATATTTACTACTTGATTGATATAGGTTAAAAAAACATGCATATAAATGATATCGCACATGGCATGTCCCAGCTAGCAGCCTTAATAATTCAATGTACAAATACAAGCATTACAATTCAACATATTCAGTGTCTTATTTTTTCTAATGTTGACTATATATACAATCTCGCATAGGCCATCAGCTTTCCAAGACCATGCATGTTTGCAATCTCATGATTCTCACATATTGGCCACAAATGACATTGTGACAAATGACAAACATATAAGTAAAGAATACCCCATGTCTTTAACATGGAATCATTGTTTCTGACATGAATAATCAACTCTATTTTAATTGATGGTTGATCAATTATACTCATTATGAGTGTAAGATATGTCAGATGACATCATGATATCATGATGCTCCTGAACCTCATAGAAGCAGACCTGCAGAGGCTAACAAGGAGGTCCTTTGCACTGACCCCTGCAACCCTATTGACAGTGTTAAGGCTCCATGCAGTTTTCTGGATGTTCTTGGAGATGGACATATAGGCTCTCCAAGGCCTCAGTGTCAAGATCTGTGCAGGTTGTCACACCTGCATTACTTTGCCACATCCCAGAACACATCCAGTTCCCCACAACCGCAGGGGACAAGTCAGCGGTGCAGGACTTATAGTCTATCTCCAATTACTTGTATGATTTTTGAATGAGTTTTCACTCCCTCCCAGCCCCTTCACCCTGTGTGACTTCCCAGTCAACACTGTGGAGTCCTTCCATTTCCTGGGCGCCACCATCTCCCAACATCAGGCTCGGCTCTGCCACCAGCCTCTTCATCCACCGGGCTTGGCGTGCTACCAGCCCTATAATTCTAAACATCTTCAATGTTCAATGTGTTATTGCACTCGTAGAAGCGTTTCGTTAATGCATTTCTAGTTACTATTGCACATTACAATAACCGCCATATTTCATTGTATAGTAGCCTATATTTCGAATAAGACTGACATTTGTTTGTTAACCTTCATTGCATGCGCCAAACCCACCAAATCAAATTATTTTGCGTAACCAAAATTTACTTGAGAACAAACCGGATTCAGATATTTTTTGTCACTTAAACTTGTATGGTTCACTAACAAATATCCCAGTTCCATTGTAGCTGGTGTAAAAAGAGAACCAAAATTATCTTATTTTCCATCGGAAGTAACTTTCAGCATTCGTCTAATGTAGTTTTAATGGTCGGCCTAGGTGTGTGAGTCTCTTTGCTACGATGCATTTAGCGATATACGACTGGTCTGGAGCTCTCGTTAATCTACGAAGATTTTCAAGTGCCTCTTTAGCTACGATGGTTTCGGGAAACGGCCCGTAAGATCCATCGTACGAGGGACTCCACGATGAATTTACGCTTACAATGCTTTCGGGAAACGCAGACCTGGCTAGATTACTATTAATTAGGAATTTAAAAAATTGATACATTTTCAAAGAATAATCTCAGTGAATGGCCAAAATTACTGTGGTCGTTTTACTTGCCAAATTTTTTTTATAAGCTAACAAAATATGCCCTACATGATTGAAAATGAAAGGTCGATATGCTATTACAGGCTTGCCCCACTCCAAAACACACACTGCATTATACCAATTTAAACTTTTAGAAAGCCGAGAGTAGAAATAGATAATGTCACGCATTAAAATTACAATTATTTAGGAAATCTGTTTTTGAATGCAGCCCAATACTGATTGTGAAGAGTCAAATCGTAATCATTCAAATCAGCATCACTCCTCGTCGCCATCGTTTTCATGACAGAAGCATTGCGTTTTCACGAGACCATATTCATCACACAATTCAATGTAGGCCTAATATATATATGCAACATAATTAAGGGATGTCTGGCCCTTGCCATAGTTAACATTCACAACAGTGAACAGCAGGGGAGGCAAACCTCGTCCTCTCCCAGTCCCTCTTCCCTATATCAAGTTCCAACCGGCTGCCTCAATATCCTTCATTGGTAACTCAGTGTTTTCTCCCAATGTCTTGGTCAAATCCGATCCTAGAAAGAATAATTAAAGTTAGGAAGGGGAGTGGAGATTTATAGAGATACACAAACAGCATCATAAAAATTATTCTCTCAACGTTTGTTAACGGAGTTTGTTCAACTCAAAGACCAAAAAACGTATCTTAAACGATCTGGGTTGGATTGAAAAGGATCCCAATAATTGCTAATCATATCTTACCTTCCTCTCCGCCTGCATGGACACACACTTCGCCACATGGTTTTCCACACGGCTGCGCGCAGCGCCGGGCTTCCCCAGATATATAGTGCCGGTGTAACCAGTGCGTTAAAACGTGCCATTATGGCGAACAAATTTGTGGCTTCGTTCTTAAACCTGAGGCCTCCTTTGGTCAACTGTCTGACAATTATATTTACGAAAGAAGGAGACCACAATGTTAAGAAGCAGATGACCACAAAAACTATGATGCGCAGTGACTCCTTCTTGTTGTCTCTCTCCGCGCTGGGCACCTCGCGCCCCAACTGGTTTCTGGCTATGAAGTATAACTTTATAGTCATCAGCAATTTGGTTATGACTATAATCTGTAGAGTCATTACACCGAATGCGTTAATTTGTGCAGCTAGGTAGACTGGCACCATGTTTTGTACTGTTAGAATAGAATACGTATAAATCCAGCAAAATGCACATACTCCAATTACAAAAAATCTAGAGATGAAGCGATTGTAAAAGAAGGGGTGGCACACAGCAAAATAGCGGTCAAACTGCGCAAATAGAAAAGTTAAGACATTAACTCCTAGAAATGAGGGCAAAATATAATAGGTTCCATTTCTAGAAGGGTAACCTTCTTGGACGTCGAACAAACCGAGATAATAAACTGAAAAGCCAGTTAGTGTATCGCTGATGCTTGTGTTCAGCATGAAGATGAAGCGGTTCTGTTGTCGCAAAGATTTGGTACTGAATATACCTATGACCACGGAACCCGCCAGGAGTACCGCACTCGTTGCGAACAAAATATGGAAAATAAAGATAAAGAAATCTTCCGGGCTGGTGAAAGTTACCGACAGAGGTACGGTGGAGTTGGATAGCATGGTGGCGCTCCAAGGCGTGACTACCAACTCGTACTTATACCAAATGCTGCAAGATGAAGGTGGTTTTCCTAACCTCCAGAGACTCCAGAGAGAATTTGCAATACCTGCGGTGAATTATTGGAACAGATTAACATACCGATTAATGAGCGTTTTGTCTTTAGTCACAAAACCTACTTCCCACCAATTTGCCTCTCCTCCTTGGTTTTCGAGACTGTGACCCATTCTTACTCTATGTATCACAACCAAAATCAAATACAACAACTGCACAGTGCCCGTGATGCAGTCGGTGAATAAGATGACAGTGAAACACACAAATACAGATTCCTTGAACTTCAGATAGTGCCTGTGATTAAATTGGTGGCACACACACACAGATTCCTGAATTTTATGGCACAGTGCCTGCAATGATGTCGGTGACACACACATATTTTTGGAATTATGGGTAGTGCAGTGCCCGTGATGCAGCTGGTGATGACAGTTCTTCTCAGTGGTTTTGGTACCTATATTTCTCAGATCACAATTGAAATTCTCTGTCATCTCTGATGTACTTGTTCAGCCTCCACAACTATTCTAGTCAAATTGCCAATGCTGTGGTAGCCTACATTCATACTATGACGCATTGGTTAAATCGCGGTAGTTTAGGCTACTGCACTCCGTTGGATTATGAAAAGGACACCTGCAAAATATTTCTTTTGCAGAGTTCCTGGTTCTTGAGTCCAGATATAGGAAACTCTGCAGACCAGATGACCAATCAGAGTGAAGGGGCTGTGACCCGAAGAGAGCAAGCCAAACTCGCTGGCAATTATAATTTTTTTCGTAATTTTTCATTATTTTACAGTGGCGATTTTAGACCCTTTTTAGATACTCAAGCACCCCTAAATTTAATCTCAGCACCCCTAAAAATAATAATAATAAGAAGAATATATAGATATTATTGTTTATTATCATTTGATGCTGGTAGTTCATCAAGAAAGGGACATCCTTAGTTTTTTCATTCATTCAAAATTTTGCAGAAAAATACATAAATGTATTAATGGTTATCCAGTGAAATTATGGATTGTATTAGCAAGGGGGTTTAACACTTTTGCAAGGCACTGTATTCATGGCACATTCTCATTCGGGGCTGAGCACCCCTAAAGGTCTGATCCTAGAATCGCCCCTGATGTCAAAAAGCGTATCCAAACAACGTCAATCGCGGCACTGCACTCCGTTGGGGTATAAAGGGGACACATGTAAAATATGAATTTTGCAGAGTGCCCGGTTCTTGAGCTGATCGTGGGAACTAAACCCATTCTAAGTACACACACGTGCCTGTCCTTCCTTAAGGCGACATAGGCAGCCGCCTAGGGCGGCATGAATAGGGCGGCGGCAATTTCCCAAGTGCATCCATTTACAGTTTTTCACGATTGCTAAAACATTAAACCCCATTCTCTGAATCAAATCCAATTCGTGAAATCAGACACTCTTTTGGTAAAACTCTAAACACATTCTCATTCACTAAACACATTTTGCATTGTGATGCACTTGTGCTGCAAAATGGTAAACACAGGTGGCAAACAGTAAACACAACTACAACACAGTTGTCATCTGTAAAACACAATGACTCAAAATTTTTCATACTTGTTTCTAATGCTGGTTTGGGACAATGTCAGCTTTCACCATAGTGTCATGAAGAGAATAGTTCAGGGCAGTGTAGCTAAAGCTTGCCTAGGGCACAAAATGTGCTAGGACCGGCTCTGCACACAAACACAGATTCCTGGCCCGGCTTTACAGTTTTTTACAGTCGCTAGGACATATTTCTCAATACTTAAGTCACGTTTTCAAAACTCTTCACACACTTAGTACAACAGAAGTATATGTGGGCTAAACTGTGGATAATTTATCATTGTTTTGGCACAAAATGCATTCAATAACTACATCTTTCAAATTACATTCTTTTCTCATTTTGACCCAACATGCACATGCTAACATACTGTTTTCAAAACTGTTAAACTTCAGTTCAAAACAATAACATAATACAAAACTGAATAAGAGAAATTTGCTAAATTTTTACAGTAATACTGTAATGAAATATATTTAGAATAAAAAATAAAATGCTATAAAATAATCTCTACGGAAGGATTGTGCTAGGTAAGGAAAGGGATACAGAGAGAAGAAATTGTATGGGACAATGTGGCATTTAACCACTCACGTGCAGTCACTGAGTGGTTTGTAGCCCATCCCAGAATGGTGTCACTTTTCCTCCCACCTTACTCTCCATTCTTCAACCCCATAGAATAATCATTTTGCTCATGGAGG
Organism: Hypomesus nipponensis; assembly: GCF_054491055.1. Classification (NCBI taxonomy): domain Eukaryota; kingdom Metazoa; phylum Chordata; class Actinopteri; order Osmeriformes; family Osmeridae; genus Hypomesus; species Hypomesus nipponensis. The sequence goes on along the minus strand of NC_140388.1, from coordinate 4,558,926 downwards.
TGGAAAGTATGACCACCACCCACATGATCAAATGTACTTCCTGGACGCAATGAATGCTGAATGCCTGGACATTGCCAGGGGTGGATCAGGCATGCCAGAAGATTCTTTCCTAGGTGTATTGCCTTAGATGACACAAGATGTGATGTGGATGAGAACCTATGGCCAAATGCAGAAGATTACAGTAGCATTCCTATTGTATCAAATTCTTGTATTCTGGAATTACTAGTGAGAAAAAAAAGAAAGATATACAACAAATTGAAGCATACTGCATCATGTCTGATTCATTCCAGTAACATATATTGCAGTGAATTCAGTGAAAACAGTAGAGAGGTGTCCTTGTTTTACATAAGAAAACATTGTATAATGCTACCTGTTGTTAGTGATTTTAGGTCATTGTTTTGAGGGTGACAAAGTATGTTTGTTGGCTGTCAGCCTTTGCTAGTGTTATGGAAGAATTAGTTGATTTGAGACATGTTACCTGTATGAAGTGATTTGGTAGTTTTAGTGCATTTTGAATGTGAAATTAACTGCTGTGCTGAGCTGAAAGTTGGTTAGGAGAACTGTGTGAAGAGTTTTGAAAAAGTGACCCAAGTATTGAGAAATGTGTCCTAGCGACTGTAAAAAACTGTAATCCGACCAATACAATTTTTGATACATTTTAAATCGAAGTTGCTGTCGTCTTCATGAAACCTATTTCGACCCATGATTGTTGTCACTACTTTCCGTTTGGTGCAAGGACACTCAATACTGTACTTTGAAGTATTGGCTATTGTTGTGGTTGCGGAATTAAGCCTATCCATTTACTATTTGTTGTTGGCGAGATACTGTTAGCTCTGTCTTGCAAACAGGTCTACGAAATTATGTTAGACTGTACAATATTACGACAATGCAAAATTGTAGCTGGGTTGTTGTTGTGTGTGCTGTTGCACTGCCTGGAAAGTATGTTTCTATTGTTGCACTGTATGCATGGTCGAATACAGAGAGCTCCTTGACGCAAACCATCAAAATACTGTTGACCACTTCCGATCTTTCTATGCATTTTTTAAGTCGCTTTGGATACAAATAGTATTATACTAATACAAAAAGATTTTTCTTTAAATTATACTGTAGTTAACTAGCGTGAAGCAATCAAGTTGAGAGACAGATATACTATTTGCAAGGAAAATCTGAGTTCCATAAATCGCACGACTTCAAAAAAGCTAGCCCTATAGCTCATTATCAACTTCCAACATTTCGTAGATCCTATTCCAACCTAGATCCTGGTCCTACATTCAGTTTCCTTAACCCTTACGCATAAAACACAACAATGGTCAAAACATTAACAGAACATTTTATGATCACAATTTAAAGACGTGAACGTTAGCAGTCCCATAAATACTTGTGTTAACCAGCAAAGACTGTCAACCAGTGATCGGTTCCTTAGATATCTCCAATACAATTTAAATGTTTCAGGACGAGTAAGTATAATTGTTTGGCAGGTACTGTTGCAGTTTGTTGTTGTGTCCACAAGATGACGTAGCCTACATGACCATGGAAGTTAATCACGTTTCCTTTTTTTGAGAGCTTTTAAGCTCCGACATTTGTGTTCTCCTAAAACGTTTGCAGCCAACTCTTTGCAACAGCTTAGAGTCTAGTGAATGTTCCTATGGTATTTCATGATAAATTTGTTTTGTGAACGAATGATTTTGCATGCGCAAAGTGTCTTTAGAGATTTGAACATACAATGCTATGCTTGGAACATGTGACAGTGTGTGTTACAAGTAATGACTGTTTCGAGTTTTGTAACTAGAGTTTTGAAAAAGGACATCAAGGTTCTGAAATTTGTGTCAAAGAGATTGTAAAAAACTGTAAGAGTAATGCAACAGTTCCTCATCATTTTGAGCTGTAGGCCTAGTATCAATTGACCGTTAGATCCAGTGCCGCTGCTAGCCATTTTGGTGCCCTACGCATAATTCCTTTATGATGCCCCCCCCCCCCCCCGCCCACCACCACCACCACCACCACCACAACCACAGCTGGCCTGTCAATGCATCCACATTCTGTGTTTGATATGATGCTGGTTACGGAGTTAATGCGAGCGCGCCAAGCGCGCGAGCGAAATTTTGGGGCCTTTATTTGAGTGCATGATGTATTTTTGTCTCTTAATTTTTCAGCCCCACACTTACGTTTCTTAGCATGGTTTTCCAAATTAATTATAAACATTTAAAACTGAAAGCATGCAGCCAAGGAGCTCTCCACCTTTATTACTCATTTAAAAACTATTTGATCAATCGAATATAAAAGCATCATAGAATGTACAGTAAAGTAACATCTAGCTGGCGTCAGTTATTTCAAATGCATATTGTTTAACAGTAAAATCTAAATTAGTTTGCACCTAACATATTTGAGTGTGCTAAAATTAGCAATAACGTCAGCTAGTTCGAGGTGTATGCATAGGCTAACTATAAGTTAGCAGCATATTTCCCGTATTTAACAATAATTAAACATGGACTTACCTGAAAGTGATGCACGGGCATCATCTTGCAGTTTATTTCTTTTTCTGCCCCTGACTCCTGTTGTCTTGTTGAGGCCATTTTCGAAAAGTTTACCTAGCCTACTGTCAAAGTTTGTCAGGCCACTGAGATAGAAAAGGGCACCCACGGCGAGCTTGGAAAGTTGAGTGTGTATTTGTTTTTTTTGTGGGGTGGGGGGGGTGGGGGCACCATCGTAAGGTTTTTTGAGCAATTAAATATATATCTTGTTTTGCTTGTTTTGTGATAAACATGCCTAAAAGGTGCGTAATATTTATATAGGCCTACTGAAATAATATCGGCATTATAATTATAATAACTATGATGATTTTTCAGTTGGCAAATCTTTGGTGCCCCCTCAGGACTTGGTGCCCTACGCACAGTGCGTAGTGCGCGTTATGGGAGCGGCGGCACTGGTTAGATCATTGTAATGTAAGGAAATGACAGACATTTCAGATGTTATGTTTGAATTTGCATTTTGAAATGGTGATACTTTGATGTTTAGTTGTGTCATTTTGAACAGATGATTATAGTTCAAAGAACAAATGATCTAAGGTGAATGTGTATTGTATCCAAGCAATTGAAAATTGCGTTAGCGTTTTGAAAAATGTGCACTTGGATCATCAGTTGTGAATTTTGTGTCTAGAGTTTTGTAAAAGGACATCAAGGTTCTGAAATTGATGTCAAAGTGATTGTAAAAAACTGTATTACCTCTTACCTCCTACACATTTCACTCCATGTACTTTTCAAGACAAGCATTTTATGTCATAAAACAGCATGTAGCCTACAGTTGTGGTTGTACGTATAGGGGTACAATAGAGACCATGGTGGCTTCCATAACATATTTTTCACGTGTCAGTCTTCGTCAAGTAATCGAAAACATTACAGTAGGCTAATTGGAGTCCATGGGAATTGTGACCCTGGTGCCCGCACCATGACATTGCACCCATGACGGATTCATAATACTGCGCTCGAGCAGTGCGGAATCCGACAGGGGCCCCGACACTGTCCAGAAGAGCCTAGGTGTCTGCCACTATGTTAGACGGACTTTGACACGCTTCTCACTGTTTGGTAGCTTGCATTCTCTTTGTCTCTGCCTCGATGAATAACGACAGTGTGCAGCGTCTATCTACCGTGTTGCCGCTCAATAGTTTGGGCAATGTGCTGATGTTTCTCTTCAGCATCTCGCTGGCAACCGTGATTATTTTTCTTAACGTCTCTGTCTTCTTGTCGATTATGATAAACAGGGCGCTGCGCAATGAGAACCGCTTCATGTACATGCTTAGCACCTGCTTCAGTGACATTTGTTCTGGTGTTTCCTATTATTATGTTGGGGTTCTTGATGTGCGGGACAGCTATGACTCATCAAATAGAACTTTCTACATCGCACCCACGTTTTTAGGTCTGTCCTACATGGCCATTCTGGCGGCCCAAGCCGACCGGTATCACGCCGTGTCGGCACCTTTTAAGTACTCACAGAGAATGACTAGGAACAGAACTTTGCTGGTTATCTTAACCTACTGGGTCTATGCGTTTGTTATAGTGGCCGTTAACAATCTGGTGACGGTTGGAATCGCCAAACGGGTGACTGGTATTGGTACGTTTGTGGGTAACATATTCACGGTGATCATCATGATAGGGTTGAATATCAGACTGTTCTTAATAGCAAAATTTCAGTTGGAGAGAGAGCACCCCTCGGCAGAAACAGAGAATAAGCGCTCCTCGGTTTACCTCATCATAGTTGTAGCTGTGTTTTTCTTATGTGCATGGTTACCAATATTCCTGCACATCATCGTCTGTAATTTTGTGGGCTCCACGTGCTATGCATTTAAGAACGAAGGAACGGACCCTCTCCGAATTCTACCCCGAATAAATGCTGTTTTGACGCCGCTCCTGTATGTAAGAGGGTGCGCAGGGCTCAGGGCTACGCTGTTCGCCAAGATCTGGAGATCTTTCCGTAGGAGAAGGTGCGGAAAGGATGCTGCTGTGAGCGCATAAGCGACCAGATTGTTCCTATTTACTGTTTTTTTTAAAAAACCTAGCATAGGTTATGTTAAAGGCTATTGATGTGTATTTGACCGATTCCTAAAATGGATGGTTGAAACAGAATTGTAGGACAGATTCTCTATCCGTATAGCCTATCCACAGTGATCTGGATACTTATTTACGAACGTCCATGTAAAATAATTTAAAATGTAAACTAATTTTACATCAACGATAGTGCAAAATTTGTTTAATCCTATTTTGGATATTGGTATTGCATATAAAGGATAGGCTACAGACAAGCTCCTACCTGGGGGTTGTGAATATGTTTGTAAAAAACAACAACAAGAACAAAAACATTGTATCGGCATTAGGATATTAAAATGTATAAAAATATTGAAGTAGGCCTATTCTGAATAGCGTACGCTAATGTAACGTATGTTTTTGTATCATTTTCAGCGTGAATCCTGGTGCGCAAGGATCCGTTACTAACAGACATCAAGTTCTGACAGGATTGAAGACGTGATGTCACAGAAAAAAACGTTGAGGATGGCTCCAAAAAGTAGATGAGTTATTATTATTTAGACGTAGACCTACTTTTATTTGAACACGTATAGCCTTGGCCTTACTTTGACACACATTTGTATTGCTTCATGTTTTGGACACAAGACAAATGTTTGTCAATGTTTGTCAATTATGATTATGATGTCACTGGCACTGTCACAGGAAACGTCTGGTAAGCCATCACTTTATTTTAATGTGAGCCTATTTTCTTTTATGTAGGCAGAAGTATAGCCCAATCAGCATGTAATAGGCTAGGCCTAACTGTTGCTCCTGCAATTCTGAAATTATTATCAAAACAACACATAGGCTCACTTTGAATACTAGGATTAAAGTTAAATGTTTTGTTTAGAATGTGTACATTATTATCTTATAGGCTAAACTCGTTATTATATTAAATGGTCAATCAATCATTCGAATAAAGTTTATGGTCTTTCAAATATTGCCTCCATAGAATATACTATTATGAAGACATATGTATCGTCAATGAAATGCCTTTGATGTGATTCAAAGATTTATTTCGGGGTGTGAATTATAAGGAAGAGAACGTTTGAATTTAGGGGCCCCGCCAATGAGGCAGACGTGTCCATTGGATACCTTCAACGTGCACATAATGCGTGCCTATAGGCCTAGTCACCGGATGCAGTTTTCATGGCAACCACCCAGTGTCAGGAGAGGTCTTTGGCTTGGAGCCATAACCAACTCTCTCAGACATCCCAGGAATGTGCTCCATGGCTGACCCGTACTTCTTGTATTATTTGCTTAACGCATGGAATCCCGTCCAGGACTTCCAATAACATTCGCCATAAGTCCCCTCAATATCCTCCCTTCTCAACCATCCATATACTGTACCATCAAAATTGTTGCAGATTTCAGTGATTGACTGCTTTCTTTATAGTAAAGCAGATAAAGCCGACTGTATTGACTTGGCACGCTAGACCACCTGTGATACAACCCACTTATAGGCCTACAGACCATAGTGCTTTTTGGCTACATGTTGATCATGGACTCGCTTGCATTTGTCAATGTATAGACGAGTGGCTCAAGAGGGAGGAAGATATCGCAGGCAGAGCCAGTGACAAGAGGCGGGGTCGGAACATTACATTACTTCCATTTAGAACATCTGGTGCTAGAGAGATCTGCAATAACCTTCTTGGCTCTTCAGCGGCCTTTCATGTGTTCATGGAGATGAACATGTATGTAGGATATACATTTTAAATAGTAAAACGTTATAGTAATCTAAAAAGGCGTGCTCATTCTAGCGATGATTGGGCGAGTAAGATAACAGATAACAGCCGTTCAGGTCTAGTCCAGACCAGACCCCCACCCCTCGGCTTGAGGCATCAGCCCCGGTGGATGTTGGTGGTAGCCTACCGTAACTCCAGTCACTAAACATATCCAAAACGATCTCCCACAATAATTTGTCTTCGATTCTGGAACCTGGCTCATACTACTAGCTTTTTCATAGAATCATTTTTTTAAGATTTTTGCTAAATTTGAAACCAATCCGAAATGGGTAAAATAGCACCCCATGTATTTGCTTATGTCAAGAAAAGTTAATGTGCTCGCGGATACGAACAGGGCACGAGCACAAAAATGAACATTAGCCGATAGCTGATTTACCTGAGCTGAATGAGCACAAGGAGAAATGGCTTAATATAGGCTACAGTTCACCTGCCTTGCAGTAGCCAGTTTTTCAAATGGTTGCACACATACATGACGGTTGTTTATAGTTTATTTCCGTTATTTTAAAGCAGATTTAACAATTTTGTAATGAATGTTATTATGTTCATGGCATGACAAACGTAATTATAGGCTATAGGCCTAATTAGTGATATATGTTAAGGGGTCATTAGATTGTTGACATGTTCTTCTGTAGCAAAGACGAAGATGGATAAATCATGTCTGATAACCACAATATTGTTAAGGTTATGCAACGTTATGTCAGTTAACACCACCATGATGGCATTAACAATGACAGTAAACTCGTAATAGTAAAGCAACTCTCATCATAATAGTAACATTAACTTAGCTTTCTTTGCCGAGCTAGAACAATGAAGGAGCCAGATATTCAAGTTTACAGTTTCTTTAATCCGACACAATTTACTACTTAAGTAGTCATACTAAAAACATGAAGCAAAAAGCACAACGTAGGCCTATGTGGTGAGTCTGAGTCATATTTGGACCATAAAACATGAAGCAAAAATAACAATGTAGCCTAGCCTATGGTAGCCTAAGTCTGAGCCGTATGTGGAACATATGTTCCATCTAGAATAGGCATATTTCTAAAAACCAAGTGAACGGAATGTGATAGTATACAGTGATAGTATTGATTTAGATTGAGTTTGCGTCATACTGATTCTTATTCTGACTTTTACCCCATTCTACAAGTTTTCTGACTCTAGTGCAATGCCTTAGCTCACGCGCTCGCAACCAGATGTCGCAAAGTATGACGTATATAGCTAGTAGCAAGCATGCACGAGTCTCAGAGCCAGGAACAAGGTGAGTCACTGCTCTGCGCAAGACCGGACGAGCCGAAACTGGAAACATGGCGCCGTCTGTTTCACGCTCTCGTTTGCCTCACTGCGCCACTGAGCATTTTCCATGGAAATAAATGGGGACACCATCTTTAAAGGGGTCATTGAATTTAAAACTGAGTTTACCTTGTCATAGTTGAATAACAACCGTTTGGTGGGTATAGAGGGCATACAGTGAACCTCAAAATCTATTAATACCTCTTTCCTATTCAAATCTCAAAATTTGAAACAGCCGCTGTAAAACGGGCGGTTTCCAAAAAGCCACCGAGTTCACCTTATTTGGCTCTGGTCTGTACCTTTGTCATGCTCCAAAATGTACATAGACATCCGACCGTATGCTCATCAACTGCAAGCAGTAAGTCTGATCTTGTGCTAACAGTTATTAATGCTAACGTATCCTGTATCTAGGCCTACCATAGGTAGAATGTGCGATGATTTTGTTTATTGGCAATGGGGCGTTATTTCATTTTCCTGACAGTGTTTCGTTCAAAAAAACATTGTGTGCTGTCATGTAAATCTACAATTCACGATGCCTGTTTGGCTATGTTGTGTCTTTGCTCCGCAACTTGTAAATCAACCAATCAGCGCGCAGCTCATCTAAATATTAATGAGCATACTATAAAATAGAGAAAAACTATTTGTTTCATTCTTGGGCTATTTCACAGGGTTGCATAGAACAGCACCCAGGCCATTTTCAGCCCAACCAATGTTACATACCCTATTTGGAGACCTTAAGGAACAGTGTGAAATACCCTATAAAATCAGTATATGACCCCTTTAAAGAGCAGTCTCGCTGTGTCTACTGTAGGGCATATGTAAGTCTATGGTCTCGTCATGTCATGGCGCCATATGCCTATGGTAGGAGCCTACCTGGGACAGCCTAGCCTACTATAACATACAGTAGACCTAATTATTTTACATCAGAAAATATTTATTTAGGTTCGAAAACTTAATTAACTATCTAAGACAAATGGTAGGCCTATCGGGGCTGGAATACTGGTGTGACCCACTAAAGCCGTAGGTTACAGCACAAGACAGGACAAAAAATCCCCTGGCGTTTGCATATTTTAGACTATTGACAAAAATCGAATGAGAGTGTTCATTATTGTCTCAAATCAATAAAGCACGTGATAAAACTGTCAATCTAATTGACACAAAATACTTTGGACCGTCCCTGTAATTAAGGTAGCCTATCACAAATATCACATCACAGAATAACATGCGTGTTATAGGCATATATTCCATTAAATTAATTGTTAAAGTTACAACAAGCATATAGGCTACACGTGAAAGGTGTGAGGGGCAGATATAGTCTATTTTGTATTGTGATCGTGAGCGCAAGTTTATTGATCACTAAATCCTATATTCTGCAAAGGGGAATGACTGTTTTTACGCCGAGTTGGCAAGGGGTCTCACTGGTGATAAATCGATCAGTCCGTATACCCTCATGTTACACTGGGGAGGAAAGAGCCCATGTTTTCTTCCTCTCCTCCGCTCTTGGTTGGCTCATCGCGTTGGCTTCTATTCAGATTTGGGTCAGGGGTGAGGACGCTTAACGTCACAAGCTTGCAACATGGCGTCCCGAAGGCTGTGAGGTGAGCAAGAGGATGGAAAATTGAGAACGCTCCTACCGATGTATTAAGGTACCAAGTTTGCATTTCTACCATTTTTCTGTACGTGGTACTATGTCAGGGTCCTAGAAAATTGTCGGTTTGTTTAGGATTTATTTCTCATCAACGGAAAAATCACAAGGATTTTGGTTGTTGCGCTTGCTGGCCATCGCGTGCCAACAAAAAGGGGTTTCGCCTGTGTGGGCTGGTGCCTGTGTTGCCTTTACCAGCCTGCTTGGCAAGATATACGCTGGCGATATGTCTGCATGCACACCTTAAACGTACTGTACTGTAGTCGTACTGTAGCCTTATTCAAATTCGGCCTTTATAAACACTGCATTGTTTACATCGATGTATTTTGCCCAAGTGTTCTGCCTCCGTAAACGGGGTCTATTTGCGAACGAATCCTGGGCAAAGTAAGCTGGCAAAGCTCAGTATAGACTGAACTGGAAGAAAGGAGCTATCGTAACCAGTAGGCTACTAGCAGCATGTCGACACCATTTCTCCCCATGTAGCCTATTGACTTATTTTTTCTTTCTTTTTTTACGTTCAATAATTTCGTCGACATAGGCCTACACAGCGCAAGACTTATTGAATGGAATAAAGCCTATGTTGAAGACCAAAATCCAAATTGGCTTTGTATTCATTAATGGAATTAGCTAATTGATGCAGGTAGTGCTATTGGATTCTTGATTGCATCAGAATTCGACACGAGTAATAATTGTGGCGTGATTTAGGCTAAATGTAAAGTCTTCATCAGTTTGAGTCGAACTAATTGTTTCGCCGACTTAACTACAATAATGCCAGTTTGCCATCTAGATGGGCCATTGTTTACATGTTTTAGCCAGTCGTTTGGGGATATCCCGTCGATGTTTGTAACGGACGCTTCTCATCTGCGTCTGTGTTATTGGAATTAGAAAATTGTCCATTTGAAAGTTTGTGTAGGGTACGATATGTCGCTATAGGGTGCACGGTAAACAGCCTAGCTAGTAGCCTGTGGTGCTAGGATGTTCCTGTGAAACCAAGGTTCACAGCCTGCGCCACATCGATTAAGTTGTAAAGGGCCTAATCAGAAACTACACCAGTGTCTATTTAACTCTGTCTTTACGTTTTCCTTTTTTCTTTTTTTTTTATAATGCGAGGCTCATTTTCACATTTGATAGAACATTTGTTTTAATCTGCAAGGATACATTGCAGTTTAACCCTGTCATGTCCTGCTCTAAGCTGCTGGGTTGAGGTAGGGTGGTTGTAGGGTGTGTTCAGGGGCGAACCCGGCCTGTCTGTTCAGGTGACCAGTTTCTTTAAGTACCAAGGGGCGCGGAGATAACATGGGCCTGGAATGTCAGTTATGTGGATTCTGGGTAAAGCTCTCGTCTTCATCGTAAACTACCTTAGTCTGGGTGTTCTCTGGGCAGCATTTCTGGTTGTAAATGTTTAGCGATCGTATTTAACAGGAATAATTTGATTATTTTCCAGTTTAGGTTAGTCATAGTCACTCTGCATTGTAAATCGGTCTACCCTATCTTTTTTAGATCAAACAAATATGTTTGAAATCCTGATTGGCTTTTTTTCACTGCATCCATGAAGCTCTTAACAAAAACAGTTAATCAAGCCTCATATCTCGGTCTCTGGTGTTAAAAGGTCTATTTTGACTCCTGTTGATGGACTGCATTGCTGTAGTGTGTTGATCAGAGGGAGGTTAGCTGGGTGTCTGTGTTAACAGCAGTTAGTCTGAGAGGAACCTGTTCTGATTCTGCAGACACCCCTCAGGTTTGGGATACCAGACACACCCATGGAGGGGGTCGAGAGGACTGGGGGAAAACCACACACAAATGGAGGAAGGGGGGGTGGGGGATGTAGGGTTTGTCTTGTACAGTAATGGCTGCCTTAGACAGACCAGGACAGCCAGGACAACACAGTCCAGCCTGCATACTGCGTGTGGGACAGGAATTGAGAGGAAAGGAGCGGGGCTCTTCTTTGAACAAGAGGCGGCAGCACATCTGGGTTATGGGGCGACTGGACCCCCCCTTCTCACACACACAAACTGAGACGTTCACAACTCTTTTCATTCCTTCACTCGGTGGGGGGGCAAGCCTCTGTTTGTGGTGGCCTTCTCCCTGTTGGTGTTAAACAAGGCTGACCTGCTTGCTTCCAGATGCCCCCTAATTGGAGGGGTCTCCCCCAAGCTGCAGCAGGGGCACTGTAAGTTATGTAGCCCCCTCCCTCCCCCTTCGTCCAACACTTAAACACCAGGGTCACTGCACCTGCTCACACCAATTTATTCTATCTGATTCTGTAGAGCCAGATCAGTCCTTAGGCTCTGTTTACACTGGGTTTGAAAATACATTTTGGTGATCCTAACACAAGTGGACAGCCGGGACACAACGCCATTCACACCTGTGTGAATCGTGCGTCTGCAAGGTGTCCCGCTGTCCACTTGTGTTCTGATTTTGTCACTGCCTATGTCACTTCCACTAGAGCAAGTACTGACAAGTGCCAGGCTTGTTTCACACAGGCTAATTGAGGAAACCGTTTTCTACAAAAAGCTTAAAAGAATGTGAAGAAAAAAGGTTTAAAATAACTTGTAAAGGCTCTTCCAACTTTTTGAAATGGGTTGGTACAAAGTAATTTGCAACTTGCAAAAGAGGGCAGGGCAGGAAAGGAAAGGAGGAATGTTAGAAAAGCAGTGGCTTTTGCATCCTGGCTGGAGATGCATCAGTATACATAAAGGCCTCGGTATACTCCAGTTTCGTACGTGTAGGTACATACGCGAAAGCTCCGCAAGCAGCTTTGTTCACATACTCCACTGCGTCTTTTATGTCAACACGGATGTTTCAAAGCCACAAGGAGGCAGGTCAGCAACAAAACACCACAAAATACGTTGACGACAACTTCAGATTTTGTACAACTGCAGGAACCATGGCGACATAGGAGGTATTGTTAACGTATGTCTTTACGGCTAATTGCGAGACAGCTATTTAAAATTGACCTCTGTTGTGTACTACATCTTCGCTGTGTCCTGATTTTATCTTGCAGCGCGTCAGAGGAACTTTGGTATACTGCCCCACGATTTCGGTTGGTATTGCACATTGCATATGCATACATTTAAGGGCCAGGGAGACGTGCACAAAGTACACACCAAATGATCGCTGGATGCATGTGGAAGCCATTCAGTGTATTTGTTCAAGTACTTAGCGTGAAGTATATTTTGGCCTTAAGCGTTTACACTACAAAACGCCTGGTCGGATGTGTCCCACACACCAGTGGTTTGAGTGATTGGATCAGTCTGCGTCGTGGTGGTCGTTGTATTTAGCAATGTCCACTGTGATCTGATAGCCCAAGATGCATTAAAAAACGTAACGGTTTAGACTGACTTGATTGTCTGACTAGCCATTAAAAGCATCTATCTGCAAATCTGCAACGCTTGACCAATGGTACAGGAGTGGTCCATAGGGATAAGGACAGCAAGTCAGGATAACTAAATACGAGCTGTAGCAAATCACGTTGTTCTGTGTTACAATGTAGAGCTCATGTGTATATAGAAGATGCTTGTTATGGGAATAAATCTTTGACCTACATACAAACTGGTGATGGTTGTCATGTATTGATATTGAAGGGAAACTGGAGCCGCATTGATGACAACAATGTGTGGGCACGCAGGGATGTGTAGGATTTCTGTAGGAGAGCGTAGGCCTCGGTGTGTAGAATGGTTTGATGACTGGAGCCTCGTTGCTATGTGTTAGAATTTTAGACCAGCTTTGCATTGTCCCCCTCCCCCACACCTCTTACTGACTAACGCAGACACACACACACACACACACACTGTACCTGCATACAACACCACACACCTGCCTCCACCCCCCCTTTCTCTCTTCTGCTCAGCTCCATTTAGACTACTCTACCGGCATGGCATACACATGTTTATGGTGCCCAAGCATACTGGAGTGTTGTCTGGCCTTTTCACATGCTGGCACACACCTTGCTGATGTGACTGTTCTAGGACACTTCACCTAACAGGTATGGGAGCTTGTCACCTTTCAAGTTGTTCAAATTCTCATTTGTGACTCACTCTCTAGCTCTCTCTGTCTCTCTCTCTCACATACGTACATACAAGGGATGCACGATATTGAATTTCAGCCGATATTTGATATGCCGATATTTACAAGCTCATTTTGGCCAATTGCCGATATATACGCCTCTGCTTTTTAATTATTGAACTCCTGTACTACAATTAATCTATTATGATGGGGTACTTGCTGTAGATAAAGGACATTAAAAACTTGATTTGTATCATTTTAGAAATAGACATTCACTCATGAAAACTATTGAAATGATTTCAAACATGGCAGAATTATTTATATTTTCACGTCACAATTTTTATACTTGAACAGTACTTCCTTGAACTGTAACAACTACAGTTTCCTTAAAACTGTGTTGTTGACAATGACACGCATTCTATGCCGTTGTAAAATCCAGCATAACCTTTCAAGTTGTCCTCATAACATAACATTCCATATTATTGCTCATCGAATATTTCAAATAAAAGACGTTACAAAGTTACACGGTAGCAAGCAACCCCTAGTCGTAAAGAGAATGGCAGAATTTGTTGTGAATTTTGATTTGCTGGGTGGGCTGACGTTTGACGAGTGGTGGGAGACTATTGACAGAATGGAGGAGAAAGAGTTTTAAAAGACCAGGCATGCAGAGAAGACAGGCTGAAATTGAAGCGTTAGCAAAGGCAAGGAATGAAGCCGGCACTATAAAGACGATATGGGCCGTCCACTGTTTTCTATCTGTTGCTTGGCAATGATTTATGTAGGAACTAGACTTTGTAGTGGCGGAAGAATGACGGTTTATTATTAAACTATTTTGTTTCTTAAATTTGATTGTTTTCATTTATGAAACCATATCAAATATTTGTAGTAACAGTTTTAGAAAAATAATAAGGCCCGCGAATCCGTGTTTTGCGCTGATTTTAGAACAGGTAAGGGGATTTGTTACGCACGACGCGACGGGCTTATTGCTTGATTAAACCAGAGAATGTCTAATATAGAGAGAACCATAGAATTATATATATCTATGGAGAGAACTGCCACTCTCGGGAAACTTCCGGGTTCTGAACTGGTTAAAGTTTCATGTGAGGCCGCTAACGAGCGAGTGCAGAATGAATGGAGGTCTATGGAGCTATACCCCTCAAAATCCACTTTACTCAGGATATAATTTTTTGTCTAGTCATTTGAATTCGAAAGGGGAGGCAAAAAAATACACACTGCTGGCTGTTAGATTTTTTTAAAGTCGCCTTTCTGTTCTAAAAAGCTTTTGAAAATGTAATTGACGTCATACACATCGTACGACCAGAGCTACTGCTTTACGGCAAGCTCTGGTCACTTACTTTTTTCTCTCAGGGCATCGACAACACAGCTGACAGGTTAGGCTCTTCCTGTCAATACACATGCTAGAAAGAGTTTTGGCTTGCTAATGTTGTTGCTTATGTTGCTAATGCTCTGACATTCTGATTCCGCTTCGGATGCCATCAAGCGGGAGCTCTGGTCGTATCAGTCCTTCACTAACCAATCAGCATTCATTAGCAGAATGCTAGCGTGTTATAGGCAACAACGACTCACCCTGTAAGAAATCGAAAGGACATAAATACTCGTTCATTCAACTTTCGACCTATAATCCATGTTGAACATGCAAAAACTACAATCAAATCTGAGATTTCTTAACGACAATCAGGCAAAATAGTCAAATTTAGCCGTTTAGCTCCATAGACTCCCATTCAACATGCACTCGCTCGCGATCACTCCCAGTGGAACTCTGGTGGAACTGCAACCAAATTCGGTACAATGGGGCTTAATAGGGAGTGGCAAGGCTCTCCTTAAACAAGCTCTGATTAAACATTTGCTTCGCTTGCGCATAATTTGCACGTCACCTTATCGGCCAGGTACATCTGCAGAAAGTTTAATATCTGCAGATGCCGAAAATTTTTTGAAGCTTTTATCTGCCGATACAGACGTCGTGCAGATATTATTATACATACATACATACATACATACATACATACATACATACACACATACACACATACACACACACACACACACACATGGCATCTCAGGACAATTGTAACTGTAACATTGATCAAATATAAACTGTGGAATCCAATGGTTATTCCTATTGCCATGATAGCATTCTAACTAGTCAGCACATATCTACAGCTCCTTGGCTGTTGCACCACTGGACTTTGGCTCACCTCTGGCCCTGATTCCCCTCTCCCCCAGCCCACCCATCCCACAGCTTTTCCCAAATGTCCTGTGTTTACATCATACACAAACACACCCTGTTGGCTGCTGAAGAGTTCTTTTGATACTCAGATCGGTACTCACTATAAAGATCGGTACTCACTATAAAGGCTGATCAAAATAGACATTTTCTTTCTTTTTTTTCTGTGCACATTGTTGCCAATGGTCCTTTATCTCCTAAAACATTTTTTTAATAGTCTACAGTTAAAATGTATAAAGAATGTTTTATTCTGTTTTAGTAATTTATTATTGGGCAGGATAGTTAAATTTTTATTTAATTTTTATAAGCGGTTTATCAATAACCCAGCATAGGCTGCTATGGTTTTTGTTGCGTCTCTAAAAAGCATCTCTAAGAAAGAGAGTGGAATATGTTAAACATGTTTCCTGCCACTAAATAAACAAAAAGTAAATAAAAAGTTGTTCATGATAATTCATGATATTTTATAATCTCTTCATTGTTATACTTAATATACATTGTTGTTAAGAATAGGTAAATAGATAAGGAATGTACTTTGGCAGGAAGGTGCATATATGCAACATGTAGGTATCATAAATCTTGAATAGTGGTTTACTCGTCAAACGATACTAACTACTAACGGTACAAGGTCTAACTAATACTAAGGGGATGTAAGAATTTAGAAGAAAAAAAATGGTGATAGGTACTTCAGTATCGGCCGCTGCTTCTAGCGATCGGTGAACGCCCCCCTAAACCCTGATCGGAGCACCCCTAGTGTAAGATCAGCTCCCAGAAGAAGGGAACAGAAAGGATGTTGATGTCAATCATATAAGTAGACTGATGGTTGGTCAGGCCTGCAGGGACCCATTTTGTGGACACAGAGAAAGCGTGGTAATGTGACTGCTACAGATAATACCCCTTTTATGTGTCAGAAGAGTCATTGTCTTCATTACAGTCTGAGTTTTAGGGTGTGTGTTTAGTGTTGGGTATGAGTATTACTGGGTATGGGTAGGATACCGATGCCCTACTGCTACATTGGGAAGGTCACTGTATGTTGTGACTCCTAATAGCTAGTCTCTCTTACTGGTACGGTCTCTAGCTAGCATCACTGGGCTGGGACAGCCTCTAGTTAGTTTCTCTCACTGGTAGCCTCCTCCTTCTGGTAGCCTCCTCCTTCGCTAGGCTGGGCTGGGACAGCCTCTAGCAAGCCTCACTGAGCTGGGACAGCCTTCAGCCTCCTCTCATTGGCTGGGACACCCTCTATCCTCATTGGCTGGGACAGCCTCTAGCCTCTCTCTGTCGGACAGCATCTGTCCAACCTATCTCATTGGCTGGAACTGCCCCTAACCTTCATGCTGATCTGGAACAGCCTCTAGCCTCTCCCTCCCTGATCTGGTTGTGGCAGACTGGGTGGTATGTGGAGCCATATTTGGTCTTAGAATGTCAGGTTTTTCTGTAAGGAATCATCTTTGGCCTCCTTGAATGGCAGCGCACCTCTTTCACCCACTGCTTGTAGTCTGCCACATCAGAGATAGATGAGTTAGTTAGAACTGGGTTAGTAGGCCTGCCCTGGGTAACAAGGCCTGTCCTGGGTAACAAGGCCTGTCCTGGGTAGCGAGGCCTGTCCTGGGTAACAAGGCCTGTCCTGGGTAGCGAGGCCTGTCCTGGGTAACAAGGCCTGTCCTGGGTAGCTAGGCCTGTCCTGGGTAGCTAGGCCTGCCCTGGGTAGCTAGGCCTGTCCTGGGTAGCGAGGCCTGTCCTGGGTAACAAGGCCTGTCCTGGGTAGCTAGGTCTCTCCTGGGTAACTAAGCCCAAGGGTGTGGTTTATGGGGGGGAGGTAAGCCCCCAATATTCAAATGGCCACAATGTTTGAATATTATTATGTTAGTTGAACCCCTCCAATGTTCAAACCAAATATATGCCTTGGCTAGGCTTGTCCTGGCTAGCTAGGCCTGTCCTGGGTAGGTAGGGCTGTTTAGGGGTAGGTCTTTCTAGTGAGGTTGGTCCTAGGTAAGATTGTATACGTGCATTTAGTAAAAAATAAACGTATATTCCTCCCTATAAAGACTTGCTGGCAGGATTCAAAGGTAACACTCCTCAGTTGCCAAATGCAGGTACATTTAGTTTTTGGCAAGTAAATTGAGACCAGCAGTCGCCATTCTAGCCGGCTGAAAACAAGCAAAAACTCTCAAAAGCTACGCCCACATCATTTGGTTGACCAACCCACCAACAGAGCGAGCTGTTTTTCCTATGTGCTCTGGAGAAAGCTGATGATTTGCTGTCATTGAGTCTTCTAGATCTGCTGTACTGAGTGTGTAGTGTATGTAATTGCATTAGTCATCAAACCACACAAAATATTATGTCATCAGAACAGATGAATCAGACGCTGCCGTGCCCCAGCAAATATATTTCTACATACAGTTAATGTTACAACGTTTATACTACTACTATACGACATACTACTGCAATATTGATTGAGAATCACATATGAGATAATACACAATAGTAATATTAGCAAATTGATATTGTAAATCAAAGAATCAATTTATTACTTTATTGCCGAGGAGGCTGTGAAAATGTACCGGTCAGATTTTCTACCAGCCTCCTCGACAGATTAGCCTAAAGGTCCATTTAGACACTGCCTGCTGGTCTCTCTCCTTTGCTACAGGCCTATTGGTGTGTCCTTCTCTGTGAAGCCCTGATGGTCTCTTTCCTGAGCTGATTTCTCCCTTTTTCCAGTATCAGGGAGCTATGGCTACACATGTCCCACCAAGGCTGCATATAGATCAGCCATAATCCATTAGCAGCTCCCTGGAATCCTGGAGGGGCCAGTGAGAGAGGGCGGGCGCTTGGGTGGGCAATGGGGGTAGGAGAGAGGGATGATAGGAGGAGGGGGATGGGGAGGAGAAAGCGCTCTTTTTTTTTTTCCTGAGCTGGCTTCTCTTCTCTGAGCCCTGCCCCCTTTTACTGGCCTGCTGGAAAAGCCTATTGTATCCCATCATGAAGCCTGCAGATGTGTGTGTGTGTGCGTGTGTGTACGAAACAGTGAGAGAGACCTGGTTGATGTATGGTTTCCTGGCTGGCATCACAGCAGGGCCCACTCTCTTTGCTTCTGTTTTATTCCCTTCCTCGCTCTCTCTCTGGCTCTCCTTACCCCCCCTCTCACTCTCCCCCTCTTTTCTCTCTTTCTCTCACTCCCCCTCTTTCCTCTCCCATTCTCTTGCTCCCCCTCTTGTGCTCTCTCCCCCCTCCCCCCCCTCTTTTCTCTCTCTGGAGATGAGTGTCTGCGGAGAGAAGACAGCAGATGACATGAACCACGAGATGACTGCCTTGTCCACACCAGTGTTAAGTGTTACACCAGACTTCAGAACAGCTAGATAACCTAAAACTTGTGAAGCAGACTGCAACACTAAACCCCTGAGCTGGCGGATATTCAGATCACACTAGCTATCTGGCTTGTACCACTGTAAATGTGCATAGTGCTACTAATGTTCCAAGATATTCACACCCATCACCATGTAGCATGCTACCATTTTGTTATTACTGTGCTATGTTGAGAAACATGTCGTTTCTCAACAGTGTCATCACTATTGCATCACTAAACGTGTCATCACTATTGCAACTCGCTATCGGGGCAAACGCTGTCCTTATCAGCATGTCTTTGGTAATTGTCTATCTTTTGGCACCTGTAAAGGCTCTTTAAAACTAGAGTAATTGTATATGTTAAGTGGTTTTATTATTACATGGTAGTTGTTGTGGTGTGCAGTTGTTGTTCTACTTCAGACTGGATCTGGCTCTGCCATGTTACATAAATAGCAGTTAATCTGTGTTAGCAGTTTGCAAAGGTTCGGATGGTTTGTTTTCACTATGACCCAAGCTGCACTCTGCATTACAGCTTACAGTAATCTGCTAACACTATAGGCTCTGCTATACTCTGCTATACTTTGTTCTTCGTCCATGTAATGGATCCAGTGTTGCTGTGTGCTATTCTGTATTCTGCTGTGCTCTGCTATACTTAACTGTACTATACACTGCTAAACTCAGTTTTGCTATGCTTTGCTATACTCTGATGTACTCTGTTCTTTGCTATGCTCTGCTATCCTCAACTCTACTATACTCAAACTGTGTCAAACTGACCTCTGGCTAGTTTGGGGTCGGAGTTCACAATCCTGCTTGAACATGCTCCTGGTGTCTGAGGAGGCCATATCTAGTAGACTAGTAGTAACTTGCTCTGGTAGCTCATTATGCACACTATGCTAGTTCTAACCCTCCTTTGAAGTTCTACACACACTATGCTACATCTACTCTTGTAGTAAACTAACTGGACTGAAATGCGTCTTGACTGTTGGGTAGTGTTTGGTCCCCGTGTCTGTTAGAATTATAAGTAGCCTACATGTGTGTAGTGTGTAGTATGCAGTGTAGAGTGTGTGTTCTTGTCCTGTACCAGTTACAGAGATCAGGGGCCGTATTCACAAAACATCTTAAGGGTAAAAGTAGCTCCTCCCTCGCCGATTTAGGAGAAACCCCCCCCCCCCAAAAAGTAAATGGGCGTGTTAGCCCTAATTTTAGGACTCATTTTTTACTATTTAGAGTATTCCACAAAGCATTTTAGCACTAAAACCAGCTCCTAAATCTGTGAAATGTTAGGGGTAGTCGAGAGGACTCTGAAGTCCCTAAGATCAAATCACAAACAATGCTAAAATGTCTGTTGCTGGCCATCCGCCTTGGAACGTTAACATTTTAGAAATATTTTGTGATAATGAGCTTTAAAAAAAGGTATTGTCGGGTATTATGATTGTAGTAGAGTTAACAGGGATGCAGTCACAGGAAAAAAACGACAGTTTAGCGAATAATAGGATGATAGGATAGTGAAATACGTAGCATATGTCAGGCCTATCCTACTTTATCGTAAATAGCAAGACCAGCAAGCATTATTAGAAAACATGAGTTCCAAACAACCAATATATTGATCTACAGTTATTTGTGGGTCTCATTTTGGTGCTTTTTAAAACAGTCACTAGTTAAATAGTATAGGTGTTAATAGCATAACATCTAAAGTGGCTCAGACAGAACGTCCGTTTAAAAAAAGACACATTCCCATCGTAAATTTAGGGAACTTAGCAGTGCCTATAGTTAACATAATTCCCCTGGCAAAAATGTTAAGTGCAAATGGCCTGTTGGTAGCTAGAATCGGCTGTTAATTTAAAAAATGTGATCAACCCTTGTGGGCTGTCTGATTGTGATCTATTAGGTATCATTTCAATTTTAAGTATCGTTTTGGTATCGAGTATTGTGATGCTAAACTTGGTATTGGTATCAATAGTCAATCATTTCAATCAATAAATAATCAATAATTTTTGTATCGTGCCAATACTAGAAACAACCCAGTAACACCGGAGATCGAGGTTGACAACTCTACACTACCTGGCCACAGGGAAAATGCAGCTATGCAGCGCAGACAAACTAGGTATATCTCAGCCATCCGTCAGTAGAACGCATAACATTGCATCAAACAATAAGTCCTCTGCAGTTCCCACATCGACAATTCATACTCCTGCCTTTATACATATTTGCTATTTGTTTACGAGATGCACATGTAAGAGACTGAAAATTAGCTAAACATATACTTTTGAATTTGTGATTAAACCAATAAGTATTGACCATCTTTATTTCAATATGGCATAACATTTATTTTTAAAACTTTTGCATATCGCAACATATCTCGTTCTTCAATATTTCTATGAAATCATTGACAGAGGTCCATCTCCTATTGCCAATCACTGTGGGCATAGTTAGAATGTTTTAGGAGGAAACTCTTAGCTAAGAACTTTTACTGCTATTTAGGATGACTGTTAGTGGTAAGATGAAATGTTTTGTGAATACAGCCCCAGTTACATAAGTCATAAAAGTCCACTTTTATGATCCATTGGGTCATTGCTGTGGGTGAGATCAAAACAAATGTTCCTCAAGTGCTTGACAGCGTTTGTAACTAGTTTTTGCCTGCAGTCCACTAGTGCAGTACCCGTTTGACTACTTATTGCAGCTCAGCATGGCAGCGAACACCTTTATAAATATAGCTACAATTAGGTGGCCAAGCAGGTCAAATGTCCAAGAAAATATTTTTGACATCCTCAGAAGAGGGTTCTTAGTTCATGCAGCAAGTTTGGTGTGAATACATCAATGATTTGCTGAGATACGTCCCAACTTCCTGTTTGGCAGGTCTGCGGACGAATACGATTGGTTGTACCGAGCAAACGGTTTCAAAAATCCATGTGATAACTTTTTTGAGGCTTGGTCTGAAGATAATCCCTTCTAAATTTGGTAAAGATTGGACACACTTTGTAGGAGGATTTTTTCATGAATGGCGGCTGCATCGAATCGTCTGGTATCACACGTTTTCATGTGTCACACACTTGATCTCCCAAGATATCCTGAAACAAAGGAATCAGTTAATAAAGGCAAACAAATCAACAATTATTGTCCAAAACACATTTTTGCTTCCTGCGGCCACTCCCTGTGGTCACATGACACCAAATTGTTTGGACATCCTCAGAAGAAGGTTCCAAGTCAACATCCCAAGTTTGGTGTTAATTTCCCAAATATTTGCTGAGATATTAACCAACTTCCTGTTTGTTTGCTTTGCTGCCAATTTTGATTGGCTGTAAAAAAAAACTTTGATAATTTGAGTGAGGGTTGCTCTGACGATGATATGAGCCAATTCTGGGGAAGATTGGACAAGAATTGTAGGAGGAGTAGCGAAAAAACATCTTGATCCAGGGAATCCAACGGTACCACATATTTGAAAATCGGCCATACGGTTCAAAAGATACGTGTGTAAACACGTCCAACGTTGACCCATTGGTGGCGCCAGCTTGCTCAAATGGGAGACATGAAACTTGCTGACAATAGAGGGGACTGTCCTTAATGAGTGTGCCAAATTTCACAACTTTACCATACGGTTCTAGAGGCTGTCAAAGACTCCAATGGCGGAAGAAGATATGTAATAATAATAATAAAAGGTAGAAACACTTAAGTGGCTCTGCGGCTTCGCTGCTTGGCCACCAATTATTTCTCATGAACCACTCATCCATACATCTTCACAATTGACACAATTGTCATTGGGTCCTGATGAATACACCCGCCAAATACAGGGTGGAGATAATCAAGCCACAGGCAGAGATTCCTGCCCTGGTAGTTAGATAGCCTCTGGCATTTAAGCGAACTTTCTTGTCTGCCCGGCTATTTCTCTTACCCAGCCCCCTCCCCCTCTTCTCCCTCCTCCTTTCCCTGGCCCAGCTCCTGCTTAGATCTACCTGCTCAGGTGACACCTAATCCTTCCCCCTGGCCCTGCTGTTCCCCTGACCCCCCCACCCACAAACAATGGGGTAGGCTGACTTTACCATGACCTAATGGATCTGGGTGTGGGCCACACCCCCACACATGCCATCTCACTGAAACTAGAGTTTGGCTTTGGGGCTGTGTGTGGATGGGGGCAGGGGGCTGTGTGTGTGGTGGTGGGAGGGAGGAGAAGAGTCACAGTAGAGGAGGTAACTCAAAGTGTCTATTTGACCCTTTCTTCCCCTCCACCCCATTTGCCTTTGTGTCTGAACAGTGGCATGGTGTACGGTTCAGAATATGAGCTGTTGCATGTCATAGTTTGTCCTAAAAGGAGGGGAGGGAAGAGGGTAGGAGAGACCACAGTGGCTGTTGGGAGGATTTTGCCATGTGATTTCCTGTGGCATGCTGTGGCCATTTAGAAATGTATTAATTTCCCCTCACGTATCACATTTGCAAATATTATTATTCCCTGTGAGACCAGGGTACTGGGGCATTTTTGTTACTCCCGGTAAGACCAGGGTACTAGGTAGTATTGTTTCTTCCTGTGAGACCAAGGTAGACATGGCCAGCTCATCTTGTATCTGTGTTCTTTGTTACATTTACATTTATCAGACGCTCTTATCCAGAGCGACTTACAGTACATTCTCCCCAAGGCAAGGAGTGTCTTTTCCAAGGACATAACATAATTTTGCACCGTCTGGAATCAAACTGGCAACCTTCTGATTAATAGCCCGACTCCCTAACTGCTCAGCCATCTGACCCCCCTTTTATTATTCATGGTTCTTGACTCTGGGAGTACCATCCAATGTGGCATAACTTTTAATAGTCATATACTGCCATTTTGTTGTTGTGTCACTGGTTTCAAAGCACTAACGCCCTCCCCTTTTCTATTTTCTCCTCTTCAGCTTCAGGTGGTGATCGTGTAGGAAGAGAGAGAAGGAAGGAAAGGTATAAAGGAAGGAAGGTAGGTGGAAATGGAGCTGCCAAATCATGCCAAACAACTGCTTCTGCAACTGAACCAACAGAGGGCGAAGGGCTTCCTGTGTGATGTCATCATTGTGGTGGAGAACGCGCTGTTCCGCGCCCACAAGAACATCCTGGCGGCCAGCAGCATCTACTTCAAGTCCCTGGTCCTCCACGACAACCTCATCAACCTGGACACGGAGATGGTCAATCCGTCTGTGTTCCGGCAGGTTCTGGACTTTATCTACACGGGCAAACTGCTGTCCTCCTCCACCGAGCAGGGTAGCGAACAGAGCTACAGCGCCCTGCTGACGGCCGCAAGCTACCTCCAGCTTCACGACCTCGCCGCTCTCTGCAGGAAGAAGCTGAAACGTGGCGGGGGGAAGCCCCTCACTGGGAAACCCTCTTCCCAGGCCGCCCTTGGGAGAATACGCATCATCAACCAGCGCCGGGCCTCCTCAGGCCCCCTCAACCACTACTCCGTAACCCCATCCGATGCCGACCAGATGCAGCCCGACGACGGAGTCCGTGACAAGCTCTCGGACGACGAGACGTTCGCTGGGAACAATGGCAGCACTGGGGGGAACAACGGCAGCAGCAACGGGAACCTCAGCAGTGGTGGGGAGCCAGACCTGGGGCTGGACTTGTCCAAGAAGAGCCCCGCCTCTGGGGGGGGGGCAGCGGCGACGCCCTCAGCCCACACAGCTGCCATGAGTCTCCCCAATCTGCCTCAGTGTCCACCACCAACAGTGCCTCTCTGGACGACTCTTCCACACTCCTGACCGGCCTGGACGCCTCGGGCCCTGAGCCCATGGAGCTCACTCCCACCCCCAGGGCACCCGGAGACGGCACCCCCCAGCCCCCCGGACCGCAGCCCCGCAAGAGCTCCCGCCAGGTTGCCCGGAAGAAGGAGTGGCCCAAGAGGGAGTTGTCTGGCCTGAAAGCCGAGGACAGAGACAGGCCCCTGGCCAACGGGGTCATCGTGGGCCCCAAAGATGGCCGCTACTCCAGTGGAGGAGCAGGAGGAGGAGGCAGCAGCAGCAGCTTTATCTCAGACCAGTCCTTCCAGTGCAAGGAGGAGGAGGAGGAGGGAAGGGAGAACGGCCAGGAGCATAGCGATGAGAGCGGGCAGAGCGACGGGGAGAGCGGCGAGACAGGTGGAGGAGGAGGAGGAGGAGGAGGAGGGAAAGGAGGAAGAGGTGGCAACCGCAGAGCCAACTACGTCTACCGCCAGGAGGGCTTCGAGCCGGCATTCGGGGACAACCTCTACGTGTGCATCCCCTGCGGGAAGGGCTTCCCCAGCTCGGAGCAGCTCAACGCCCACGTGGAGTCCCACACTGAGGATGAGCTCTACATCAAAGAGGAGGCCGGCGCCTTCGTCAAAGAGGAGGAGGAGGAGGAGGAGGAGGCAGAGGACCTCTCGGCTGCACCCGCCGCACCGGCATCTGCCTTCGGAGGCTGCGAGCCGCGGCCCTTCAAGTGCACTGTGTGCAGCAAGAGCTACAAGGACCCGGCCACCCTCCGCCAGCATGAGAAGAGCCACTGGCTCACACGGCCATTCCCCTGCAACATCTGCGGCAAGATGTTCACCCAGCGCGGCACCATGACGCGGCACATGCGCAGCCA
Source organism: Hypomesus nipponensis (assembly GCF_054491055.1). NCBI lineage: Eukaryota > Metazoa > Chordata > Actinopteri > Osmeriformes > Osmeridae > Hypomesus > Hypomesus nipponensis. The sequence continues at coordinate 4,533,540 of NC_140388.1, read as the reverse complement.
CCTGGGCCTCAAGCCCTTTGCCTGCGAGGAGTGCGGCATGAGATTCACCCGCCAGTACCGGCTCACCGAGCACATGCGGGTTCACTCGGGCGAGAAGCCCTACGAGTGCCAGCTGTGCGGGGGCAAGTTCACCCAGCAGAGAAACCTCATCAGCCACCTCAGAATGCACACCTCGCCCTCCTAGGGGAACCAACAAGCCAAAGAACCCTGGGAACCCAAACCGGGGGGGAAGAAGAGAGACGGAGCTAGCTCTCCCCGGTTTTCGTCCCGCCTCAAAAAGCAAAGAAACATGCACACATACACATTTAGATATGCACACATAACATTTTGAACACAGCTGTTTCCAGGACTGCATTTCTCTGGGCTGAGTGCGTGCTGTCACACATGGCGATCAGGGTGTTGTCTTGGTGTGACGCACGTGTGCACGCATACGCACACACCTCTCTCTCTGGCCCACCTGATCACTGTTATTACCTCTAGCCACACACACACACATGCACACACCGTCTCCAGTCTGGGATTGCTGCGTGGAGTTTTTAGTGGCCCCAGCTCTGGTTTATCAGATTGTCCAGTCCTCTCAGGCCCAGCAAGTCCAGACGTCTGGTGGCGGGCCCAGCCGCTGTCCCAACAGCACCTCACCACACGCAATAATCTGAACCTGAACATATGGTTGTGTTTGTAACAAATCAGCTTTAGCTCCATGTAACAGTGGGGACGGGACAGGGGAAAGGGAGGGGGCGGGATGCATGTGGGTTGTAAGGGGGGGGGGGGGTGATGGGTGGGGGGAGTGGGGTGGGGTGGTGACCCTCTCTGTGCTTTATCTGACGCGTGAAGGGGGTTTCTGGTGGGTGGAGGGTGGGATTGGATGATTCTGATTATTCAGCAGTTACCTGGGGGCAAGGAGATGCCCCCCCCCCCCCCCCCAGGTACGAGGTCCAGTCAAATAACTTTTCTGTGAATGTTTCAACTGGAAGCTTTGGGGATTTTTCTTCTTGGAAGGGGAGGGAAGGGATGGGGGGGGGGGGGGGGGGGGGGAGGAGAAGAGGGGAGAGAGAGGTTGGTGAAAGCTGAACGCCATGCTCAGTGGGTACGTTTATTTTGTCTGTATAGCTTTCCTCCCCTCACAAAACAGTTAAGTCTATTTGTATAGGCTTGAGATTTCTCTACCTCGGGTGACTCTTACCAACTCTATGTTGATTAGTTGAACGTACCTATGTAATTAATTGTATAAAGTGTGTAGATTCCAGTTATCTTACACCTAATGCTTTAACCTGCCCATCTCTCAACACAGGTTTTTAATGCTTTTAAATTTTAAATGTTATAGCATAGTTTTTAACAATCGTTTTTTATTGTTACAGAGAGCAGAGATAGCTTTTGCGGGCGCTGTATTCAACACACCCCCACCTCAAAACGTACTGTATCCTCCTTGCCTCCAGCAAATAGTGGTTAGTTAGACTAGATGCAGTGTTCCAAAGATCGTTGAGCTAACTAACAAACGTTGCTAGACAAGTTCATAACCAAAGTTATAAAAAAAATATGTACTTAAGATATATAGCATACTAAATTATTTACCTTTTTTTTTTTTTTTTTTTTTTTTTTTACTGTATAAAAAACAAACAAATTATTAATTATTTTCTCGTTCCATACAAAGAAGTCCTTGCTTATGATGAAATCTTGACCACTGACTCTGGAGACTCAGGAGAGATTCTGTGTTTGCAAGGAAAGCTTGTGGTGATAGGTGGGCGGGTAAGAATGTAAACTTTACACCAAAAGAAATGTAAAGTTTACTATGTTCCCTAAACATTTTCTCTGTTTTTAAGGGGTCCTTCTCATCACTTTATATTCCCTAACTTAAAAAAAACAGGACTTGATGACAGTGTATGTGTTCTGTTCAGACCAAAAAAAGAAAAAAAGATTGAATCTATAATCATGATTTTAATGTGAAGTTCTAAGTTTGCTTTGTTAGATTTTATTATTTTTTTGAGCCAGACTTGTGAAAGCTTGTATAGGGGAGAGGCTGAGAGGCACTGGACAGCTCAGCTTATCATTTATTTCTCCTGATTGTATCACACAGACACACACTTCCAGACCTGATTGTATTATACACACTTATCAAAGCTGATTGTATCACGTGCACACACACACTCACACACTACCAGACATCTACATTATCACCTCTTCTTCCCCTCTATGAATATGAGTTAATCACCATCGTCCCGCCCTGAACCTGGGACATCATAAACCCCCTCCTATCCCCTCCACCAAACTCCCCACCCACCCAGCTGCTGTACAGCTCCTCCACCCTCCCCCAGGAGCAAAATTCTCCTCCTTGGAGCTTTTGATTTAGGCATTCCTCTGTTGTGTTGGCTTTATGACCTGTTTGATATATATTCCTCATACATCATCATGTTATGGTCTGTGAAGCGGTTTGGGTTACCATAGTAATGCAGCTACAGTAAAAAACAAAACAAAAAAACAAGCATCAGTTACATTTGAAGGTAGCTGCGTTCTGGACGCCCCACAGATGGTCTGTGGTAGTCTGCACAGTCCTCTGAGGAGTAGTAGCTACTGCTGAATGATGCAGAGATCCACACCCCTCTTCTACCTAGTAGTCATTTTCTGCTAGTGCTTATACCTAGGGATGTCCTCCAGCTTAAATAGGTGTCCATGACTCACTGCCTTCAGATGACTGCTGTGGTTGTGCAGGAGTGCAGGCAGAGGTGTTTTCTACAGCAGGTCTCGTAATCTCACAAGGATTCTGCAGCTGCAGTCGAAGAAACCTTGGTTTGCTTGACAAAAAGAAGAAAAATCTCAAAACTGTGATCGTACTACTACTAATACTCCAGACTTCAGGGATTGTTCTGCATCTGGGAATGCAGAGCTCTCAGCTACATTTGTAAGACATAGTATTGTATCAATTTCTCTGTATTTTAATCATGGGGAAAAAGAAAACACTAGTTTCATATATAAGACAAAAATAGGGGGGTACTTTTTCAACTAACACAAAGAGCCTTAACACAAGGCAGGGCAGCTGAAAACAAGTCTTTTTAGTTAGTAACAAAATATGTTCAGAAATGGTTGCAAAGATGTACAAAGAACTAAGAAAAAAAGAAGCTCATACCCAAATCCACAAACTATTTTTTAAACCAAAGCACATTTGAATGATATTGAACCGTGTGTGGCTCTGAAAAAGATACATATGTATTTATCTCATTGTTTACATGAACTTTTACAGTTTTACAGACCTCAGTGGAGGCAGGGCCAGCCAGAGTGAAGGATTTGTGAGGGTGTGTGTTTTGTGAGGGCTTTTACCACAGAGGTTGCTGCCAAAACAAAAGCAGGGCATCAGGCCTGCAGCGCTGCTGCATATTCATACAGGGGGAGAGCGGGGGAGGGTGCGGACGTATTCCCCTCTGCCAGCTGGCTCTAGGGTGACCTAGGACGCCCCTCTTGTCTGCCCGCATGCCCTCTGGCCTGTGGTCTGTCTTCAGATGGGCCAGCACCAGAGGATGGGGGGGAAGGGGGAGGTTAGGGGGAGACGTGTCCTTGACATATTAATCAAAAGGTATTGTTAGTCTCTGGCCTAGGGTCCTCATGGACTTGAGGGCCAGCTCCACTGCTGGGCTTTCAGGGCATGTGGGGGGTGGGGTTAGTTCTAGAACTGTAACGGTACTTCCAGGTTGTTTCAGCCTGGGTTTGGAGGGAGGGAGGGAGGGAGGGGTTTAGACACATTCATGGATGTATCTGTAGCTTAGGGTGGGTTACATCTGTACGGGGCTGTAGGCTTTTAACTGTGAATGTTCCTTTCTGCTTCTGTGGGTATGTTCTAAATTGATGATGATGATGATGATGATGATTGTGGTGACTACTTAGCTCCTGTTTTCTGTGGAGGAGAGAGAGACACATGCCTCTGGCTGGCCTGGCCTCAAACATAGTTGGTGCAAACACTTATTGACAGTGTTCTTTTTTTATCAAGTGTCTATTGTTGTCAGTAATGAATGTATTTATTTCTGGTGTCCTGACCCCCCCCCCCAACCCCCCTTGGTGATGAACAGTCTTGGTATTTGAGACTGCAGGGAGGGGAGGGGGGGGGGCAACTCTCTTGGGTGGTATTTGATTTGTTTAAAGATTTCAAGCTGAGAATCAAAAATTACCCAAAACAGCCATTAACCACAAATCTGTGAAGGGGACTTTTCTGGGGAGAGCTGGTTCTGTATAACTTTAAACGTCATACAAACTTGATGATGTACACATGTTACTGTGTCTGTCTCAGCTACTGCTACTACAGGTTGTAGGGGGTTCTCGTTGTTCACTGTGGGTGTTTGTGCCCTTGTTTTTTTGGGTACTAAAAGATGACTCACTGATTGACCACGCACTGGGGGGGGGAGTTGAACTTTGACCCCCAGAGTGTGTTTGTGTGTGCGTGTGTGTAGACAGGCAGGTCAATGTGGCCGGTCTCAAGCGATATACTGTATCTCCTCAAACACTGCCTGGGTGCTGCCAAGATTGCCACGATGTTTAAGACCCCCCCCCCCCCCCCCCCCCCGAACCCCTCCCCCAACACTTACAGCTCAGACCTCGTCATCCACTCGCACTCATTCTCTGAATAATAGTGTTCTCTTAATGACCTCGTAATACTTTTGTCTTAAACGCCCGCCACTGTTTTCATCATGTCTGTTAACTTTTTTCTCTCCAGTTTTTACAAAGTAATGGTATGGTCCAGATAGCTTTACTAAAAGTGCACTTTGTACGTTCTTTTTAATCATCTGGGCTGTCTAAGGCCTAGTTGTGACTCATATCATCTCTCACTAAGGATGACTATATAGGAGTCAGTCCTCATAGAGTTCTTGTGTTCCTTTACTACGTCATATCAATGCAGTGTTACAAAGCTTTAAGAAACCATGTGCAAAGATCAAACTAGACAGTCGACAGACAGTCAGAGTTGACATCACCTATCTGTGTCTGCTGTTTTAATACGTCAGTGTTTCACCTTTCAGACTTTTCCTCTCTCATCTGCATCACCCCTAACTTCCCCTCCTCCCTCTCTCTTACTTCAAATCCCGACCTTCCTCCTCCCTCCCTTCCCCTCCCTGACCCCTGGGCTATGGATGGCTCCTCACCTAGTCAGGGTTAACATTTTGAACCTCCAGGACTATCTAACCTTAGTTTACACCCAACCCATAGTGCATCCCACCCCGTTTCAGACTAACCCTAACCCAACCCAGACATACTTTAGCCTTTGACCTCTCTCCGTTGAGTCCTGAAACCAGTCCTGGTGCCAGTGCTTTCTCCACACACCAGTGACTTGGCATGTTTGTTCTGCTATATCCACATCAGTATTGACTCATCGACTCAGAACGTTACCTCAGACACCTCAGTGTTTACAGCAATACGCTATCTTGCCATTGACAAAAAGCTTTTCTGCGTTTGCATTTTTTATTACTCCTAACTGAGACTCTTTTAGGACCGTCCGGTTGTAACCAAAATATCATCATTTTCCAAATAGTGTTTGTAACTTTTGTTTTATTTGATTTATCTCTCACTTGTTTTTCTGGCACTTTGGGAACTGAGTGCACTCCAGTTTGATGGACAGACACACTTAGCTGCTAAACTTGTACTTGAAAATGTGATTTAAAGAGTTTAGAGTGAAGCTGCTCCTCTCGGGGTCTGCCTTTACATAATGGATGTTCTGGCAGGACTGGACCGGTAGGGTCATTGACCATGAATAATTGAGGGCCAACACCCCTTCTCCCTCTCTCTTCTCTCACAAATATACACACCTATAGGTCTAAACTTTCTCTCACACACACACACACCTATAGTCCTATACATCCCCACACACCCCTTAAGGCCTACACGCCACATATACACTACACTTGCATTCCATTGTGTACTTCATTTGCCTACCACAAGCGCTCTATACTTGTTTACACACACACACACACACACCTCCCCAGACCTCTGGCTGTGGCAGCACCCAGGCAGGGAACTCGTCTCTCCCCTCCTAAGAGAGCTCGTATTCAGGTCAGAGCTGTCGCCGTGGCGATGGGGCTCGCTAACTCAAAGTGTCATATGTAAGTGTAGCACGCTGACCTCAGCACTCTCAACCTTGCAGTCTTAATGTACAGCGATGAGGAAAAACAAACTGTTATTTTACGATCTTTTCATTAAAAGCTTGATCGAAAATGGCTGTTTTGTTGGTCTGATCTCTTGTTTCTCTGGTGTCATGTTTTGAGAGATTGTGTGTGTGCCTGAAATGGAGGGTGTGAACTGGGAGTTGTAAGAATGGTCCTCACACTGTACAGGCAGGATACCTAATATGCAAATTGAAATGATACTTCCATCCCAACTATCCCCCACACACAAGATATATCCCGCACACGCACTCTCATTTACACACACATTCCATGCATGGCAGTGGGAGGTGTGGCCAGCACTGCCAAGGGGCTGGTATGAGAGAGATAACGACTCCAGTGGATTGATGGGAAGATGGAGGTGTGGCCCCATGTCTTGTAAAAGTAAAAAAATAAATACAAAAAAAGTACAAAGGGGAATGTTTAACAATATGTACACTTTATACATTTACTTGCCTACCCATCTATCAGTGTACCTCTCCTGTTTGATATTCACTCAGTTTTCTTCTTGTCTTCTTTTTCCTTCCTCCATTCCCACCACCACTCCTCTCCAGGTCGAGCTCCCACTCTCAACACCTCCACCCCTCCCATTTCCCTTTTGCTCCAGACCTTACCCCTCTGGCTGTATGGTAGAGGGGGAGGGTTGGCATTGGTTTATTGCCCCTCAGTAGAATTAGTGATGCAGCCCTAGAGGTGTAACATGCTAAATAACTGAGTAGTGTAGCGGTGAAACAATGATGTGGGTGTGGACAGTCTAGCCTAGCCTAGCATATTGTATCCCAATCCAACCTATCCTATTCAAGGCTAACCCAGCCACGTGTATATTATTCTAGCCCTGTAATGACTCCTTCATGTGTGTGGGGGTTGGTTGGTAGGTGAGTAGTGTGTGTGTGCGTGGAGGGCGTGGGTGAGTGAATGTGCAGATGAGTGTGTGTAGAGGGTGAGTGTGTTTGTGTAGAGGGAGTTGGGGGTTCCTTTTTGAGGGGACACCATTTTCTCCTCCGCAGGCAGGACCTAGCAGAGAGAGGGCTAATGGCCAAATGTCCTCCTGAAAACCAGAGAACTTCTACAATCGTTTCTGAAATTATGCCTGGGTCACATGGGAAATGGGTCTAACAAAGGAGTGTGTGTGTGGGGGGGGGGGGAGGAGGAGGAGTGAACGGAATGTCCCATGGTCTGTCCAGCAGGGTCCTGGCTGGTCTGGGCTTGTCCGGGATGGCCCACTATCTGGATTATGTGAGACGTGGAGGCGGTGGTTGAGGAAGAGGAGGAGGGGTGTGAGTGTATCTTCATCTCAGTCGAAGGCCTTCCCTTGCGGGCTCGCCCACAACACCAGGAAGAAAGCTGCAAATGTAGCTAACTTCTATAGGAGAGACTGGTGTCTACCGTGTCACTGTTAGTATTGGTGCTGGGAGGACTGTCAAACAGGTGCCCCCCCTTTTTGATAGAATATGTAAACCCACCTGAAGAGCTTGTTGATTCTGCTCATGTGGACACAACGTCTATGCTACACATTAATTATTAACCAGTGTTGCATTAATGTGCGAGGCTGGAGGGCTGTGATACTGAGGTGAAGTCCGGGGGGAAGGAGGGAGGGTGGTGAAGTGATGATTGCTGTAGAGTATTCCCTCCGATACACGTTCTCTTCATCCTTGTCTCTCCATTTCTCTCTTCGTTTCTCTCCTCCTTCTATAACTCCATCCGCTCCGTTTTTCCTTTCTTCTTCCATCCATCCTTTTCTGTGTTTGCTTTAAGGGAGGAGATATTTCTATACTTCCTGGGACTCTCCTGCTTTGGCAAGGTGCAATGCTGCAGGCGCCTGGTACAAACCCAGCTGGATTTAATTGACTTTGTGTGTGTGCCTTTGGTGCTTTAAATCTTTTCATGCCATCTTGTCTTTTTGTCTGTTCCAGCTGGGGTGGACTTGTCTATGCTGGTGCAGGGTCTAGGCTAGTCTATGCCATTGTAGGGCTGGTCTAGGCTGGTACAAGATCTAGGCTGGTCTAGAGGTGGTCTAGGCTAGTGCAGGATCTACGGTGGTCTAGGCTGGTGCAGGTTCTAGGCTGGGCTAGGGATGGTTTAGATTAGGTCAGTAACTGGCTCCTCATTAATAAGGCAGTGGTGTTGAGGAGAGGAGCGTGGAGGGTCCAAATCCTTCTCACCCCATAACTGGGGCTGGGCACCAAGACAGGGGGCCAACAACACTTGAAAAGTGTTTCTCTCTTCCTCCTTCTTTCTTCCTCTCATTCTGCCACTGTTTCCATCTCTTATCTCCTTCTGTCTCTTTCTAGCGAGCGGGCGAGCGAGAGACTGACTCCTCATCTCAATACAGCTGCTGTCCAGTACTGGTGAAACCCCTCCACACCCCTTCTCTATGCAGCACCCCCAAAAAGCACCAGCATCTCTTTCACCCTTCATAATTAATCTTTTCTGTTTGATCAAACCCTGTATTTCTTTTTTTCCCCTCTCACTCTTGCTGACTCTCTTTCTCCTCTGTTGACTCCCATGAAAGGAGTGGGAGAGAGAGGGATAGGAGAGAGGGCTGGAAGAGAGAGGGTATAGGATACTGAGCTATGTCAGAAAGAGAGGGCGACTCCTGTCTGTTGCCGTCTATCCCAGTGGTTTGTTCCAGCCCCCTCTCTTTTTCTCCCGTAACACTCGTGTTACGAGAGAGGGGGATGGGAGATAGAGGACAGCAGAGTGAAATAAGGGAGGGCCAGGAGTGAGTGAGAGTGAGGGTTGGGAGAGACCGAGAGGGGATGAGAGAGAGGGATGGGCGGAGAGAGGACAGGAGAGAGAGAGAGATGGAAGGGAGGGGAATGGGCGAGATGGGACAGCAGAGAGAGATGAGTGAGAGAGTTACGGGGTAGAGAGAACAGCAGAGAAAGGGAGATGGGAGAAAAAGCCCTTGGCAGGAGGTGGGCACTGCTGCAGCTTTAGCCCGCGGTCTCCTTTCCGATGGCACCCAAGGCGCCAGGCAGCCACTGAGGCCCTGCTTACCATCAGAATATTTCCCTCTCTTTAAACGACAGACAAGGAGAACAGGCTTGTGCCGGGATAATAGGAGGCTTTCTCTGCCATGTGAGAAGCCCCAACAATAGGGGGGAGGAGGCAACATGATTCAAAGTGGGATTCTTCACCTGCTCTCTTCAACTGCCGTCTCTCTCTTTTTCTTCTTTCTCTTGCTCTGTCTTTCTCTTGCTCTCTCTCTGGTTCTTTTCAGAGCATGCTAATGCCATCTCATTTACAGACAAGCTGTATGCACACACAGCTATCTGACCAAGTGTTGTGTGTTTTGCTCGTTATCACCGTTAAACCATTTCAGAGCTGCAGTTGTAAATCGTCTGTCGTCGAGTTTTCTGCTATGTTGTGACCTCTCCAGGTGTTGATTTTCTCTCCTTCCTCTCCAAATTAGCTTTCATTTCCTGGTCCTTTGCATTCAATCTGATGTTCTAGTCATTAAAGTTTTCATTCATGTATTCCTGGAAAGAGTGAGAGAGAGGAGAAAGAGAAGGAAGAAGAGAAATGGTTGAATGGTTGCAATTCCACTTTGAATTATGACGCCTCCTACTCTCCGTTGTCGGAGCCTCTCACATGGCATTTATTTTGCACAATATCAGAACGTATATGTCACAAAGATCCATTGCAACATGATGTGCTATGTTGTGTACTGTGAACATTGAAATGCATCGAAACATTCTAAAATCTTAAGAACATCGTCAAACAATTTTTCTTCTGCGACATCACAAGTCTTTCTTCCTCGTTTTCTTTCTCACAGTGTCATTGTGTATGAGTAAAACCATTTCCTTCTTAACCTTATTCCCTTTGCAGTCCTTTGTTTTTGACCCTCCCAGTATGTGCGTGTGCAATTATTACTTGATTGTCATAATTCCTTTTGGTCCGGTGTAAATTAAACTTGTGTGCTATTCTATCACTCACAACCCGGCTGCAGAGTGTTACACACGCACACACACAGCACGGGTCACAAGGCTATGTTATTGGTGGTGTTGCAATGCCCTGGACACAAGGCAGGAAAGCCTCTTTTCTTTGTTTCTACTCCCTTCGCTGTCTAGTTAGACCTCTGCTCCCTTCTTCCGAAAACCTTCCGCTGCTGTAATTACTCAGGATCTTTCTCTGAATGACTGCTCTTTTCAGTCAGTGAAGGGTAGGTAAGAGACTAGTAGAAAAACAGGCAAGCTGATTGGCAGACAGACAGGCAGAGAGAAAGGTAGAGAGACAGGTAGGCACATGGACAAGCAGAAAGACAGGTAGGCAGGCAGTTCATGAATGCGTCAGCAATTTCCCATCTCCCCTTCCATCCGCCTTTCTCTGTGGTGGCCTGAGCTGATTGGCTGATAGTTGGAGAGGGGATGTTTCAACCTATGAATAATTGACAGCAGAGTTAAGTGTAAACTGACCTTCTGTGATACACACCTATATGGGGATTCACCTACACACACGCACACATGCGCACACGCGCACACACACTCACACACACACACATTAGTGAGTGAAAGACCAGTTTAGTGAAGTGTAAACTGACCCCCTGAGATACACACCCATACAGGGATCCATAAGCACATGCACAAACACACACACTCTAGTAAGTGGATGGCCCACTTTAGACAGAGAGAGGAAATGAGCAGCAATAGTATGTAGTTAAGAAAGCATGTCAACAGTGTGGATTATTTCCATGTTATCTCTGGTGACTTCTCTGCAGACTGAAATGCTAACTTTTTTTAGAGACTTACTTAGAGACCAGCTTTGTGTATGTGTGACTGTATGCTCACACACAGACACACACTCTCAGATACACACACACACACACACACCTTCTACACCAGCCTAGCTGCACCCTATGTCGCTGGTTGCCATGGTTTCTGGAGAATGTGGCTGGGCAAGTTGTAGCAGGTACCTGACTAGTGGTCCCACCCTGCCTGGCAGCGGTGTTTGTTGTCCCAGTGTATTTGACCTGAGGCCTGTTCTATGAAGTGAGTTTACCAAATAAACCAGGTTTATGTCAGTTAGTATGACACATTTTCAGTTAATTTGGTTCCATAGAGCAAGTTCAACATAGTTTAAGATCAATGACTATGACAACTTAGGCTACAAAACCAAGTTGGTCCGTGGCAGGATACCTGTCAGGCTAAGCCTGTAAAGGTAAGTTGCTTAACCAGGCGCTCCCATAACACAAAAACAACTGAAAAACAATTATTTACAACAAACCTTCTGGTGTGCTGCCATATTTTAGTTTATGAACCACCATCAGTCAAGACATTTACATTTATTGAAAATAAAGTTACATAAATAATACTTAAAAAAAGCCTTTGCTGCATGTCTTCCCCTATCTCTCTCTCCCTGCATTTACTGTCACACTTGACTTAAAATGCATTTAATAAAGCATTAAATATTCCCCGAAATATATTGGTTTATGTATAAGTTAACATGGTTTTTTTTCTCAAAACAAAGTTAACTACTAATTAATTAATTAAAGGGCTATAAAAAGTGACCTCAACCTATGTACAGTATTGTTCATGTCAAGGTACTAAGTTTATTCAAGTCAGGTTTGGGACTTAATTCCCTCTCTCTGACTGTGCTTGATGGAACAGGACCCTGGTTATGATGTGGATGTTCCTCCTCTGAGCTGTGCTAAATGAGTCAGCCACACATGTTCACCCTCATACGCAAGCACACACACACTACAATCAATCTGCTGTGCAGGCCTGCTCATTTGTTATGCTACCCAGAGTAATGCATTCTAAATGCCATGAATGTCATTGTTATGTCACTGCTACAGCAGTCACAGCGCGTTTGACTTCATGCACACCGGCGGCGCCGACAGCCGGCTGCAGTCGGCTGCCTTAAAGCTGAGAATGCCATTGGCAGCTTCAAGTCAGCCGGGCTGCCGGCTGCTGCAGGCGACGCTGGCGCTGCATGAAGTCGAACGCGCCTATCGATTACAGTGCAGTCGTTTGGCATGTGACCCTACACACTGGTCATGTGGTCTACCCGGTCAACTTCCTGGTTTAGCTGGTCATGTGGTCAACTGGCCAACTTCCTGGTCTAACTGGTCAACATCCACGTTTAACAGGTCATTTTCCTAAGTGGTTTAGGTTTGAATATGGTAAAAAATATAATTCACCGAAGTTTGCTTTTCATGGGACCAGTGGTAACGAGTCCCCCATAGCAGAACCCTGAATGAACTAAAAGCTAACTGTTGCTCCTGAAACCTGTTTCTTCCATATTTTCTCAAATTATTTTTTCCTTGTCTTCCATGAGGGTTTAGGTTTGTTGGGGGAAGTTACTTCAGCGAGATTCACAAATATTAATCCAAGGTCGAGCTGGTCTAATGTTCTGTAGTATCAGACCCAAATTTTCAAGCAAAGTGTGTATCATGCACATATGGGCGTTTGCTTACCCTAAACATTCTTGCAGCTTGCCTGAGGGCACACCTACACACATGCACTCACTTTTGTAGGAAAGTTGGCTCTTGACTTAGACCAGGGGCGGGGAACCCTCTTTCTGCCAATGGTCATTTGGATATCTATACAATCACACGGGGGCCATACAGAATTATCGAGTGCCTGCTATATTTGGTCAGATATTTAACTTACTCACCCCTAATGTGATGGCTGGAACTGCTTCTCTTAGGTGAGGTTTGTGATGTTAGGTGGCAGGGCCGGATGCAGCCTGCTATGACTGGGGGTACAGTGAACATTTCTGGGGGATATCATGATTACGGAAAGGGATCTTATTATTTTTTATATTGCTACCATTTTATAATAATAATAATAATAATAAATTGTATTTTCCAAGGCGCCTTTCTCGGCGCTCAAGGACTTCATACAGAGGTATATAAACATTAAAAGCAGCAGAAAAATTAGAAATACAACAGTAAAGAGATGTTTTGAGTTGTGATTTTTGAGACTGCTTATCGATCCGAGTGTTAATCAGCCGCAGAGCCAGAAGTTATAAACATTCTGGGCTTAGCCCAAACCAACAATGTATTCTGGGTTTGATTTGCTAGAAAGGAATTCCACACTTAATGCGAGTGCGCAGAGCGCCCGAGCAAGATTTTTTGGTGCATTGGTACGCGACGCTGCGCGCCTCCACGGCCCTCTTCCATAAATTAAAATAGTGTTGCTGCCAACAAATAATGCACCTGGTGCCTGCAGTGCGATGGCGGGCCGGACCAAATGATTTTGGGCCGGACGTTCCCCACCCATGACTTAGACTGTTAAATAAATAAAGGTTGACTCCATTGTGGTTGAACCCCTTGCATCTGGATAGTTTCGCAACTGAGACAATCAGCCTACAATCAGGTTGTAAACTCACTAGTTACCCCAGGATGAATAGACACACACACACCCACACACACACATTGACAGATCCTTGCGTACACACATACATGTCCATCCTAGCTCAAGGAGAGTGATTTGGCCAGTAATTAATTTAATAGGCCCAGCTCAGCGGTTATTTCGCCCAGTAGTCAGCCCCCCCCCCCCCCAACCCATCCCATCACCTCCCCTGCCCCCCCTAATCAGGGTGACCCCACCCACCTTGAGCCCAGTAGCTTCAGTCTACTCAGCACTCCCTCAGTAATCAGCCTATGGTTGTAAGCCTCCTTCCCATTTCCCACCTCAGAGACCAGACTCCCAGCCTGTTCCCTGTCCAGGACCTGCCTACTTCACCACGTAGAGATGGAAAGAAGGGATTTGTTTTGTTTGTTCAGCGAGCATAACCATTGCAGAATCTAGTTATGGACTAGGACCAGACCCAGGACAAGACTCAGACCCAGCACCAGTTAGTTAAGACCAGACTTTCAGACCCTGTATGGACACCTCAGCCTGCTAGCCTGGGTTAGTTATTTATACATGTTTGCTTCGCTAACCACATCAAAACCCTGAGCAGACGAGGGGGGATTTATTAGCATTACCGTGGAGACCCCCACCCCATCCTTCCAGTTTGCCCCGTAATATGTCCCTGGGACCCATACACTGCAGCATGATTGAAATGCAGATTGATGGAAACATTACTGACCATCGTTCAATGATAAATGTTCCAACACAGACTGGCTTCCTCCGTCTCTCTCCCACATTCTGTCTCTGTGTCTCTTTCCATCTTTCTCTGGCTCGTTCTCTGTCTCTCTCTCTCTTTTCTGTCTCTCTCTCATATGCTCACACATGCACACATGCTCTCACACACACACACACACACACATGCAAGTAAAGGGTATTATGAATGCAGATTACATCCCCCACACTTACCCAGTCCAGAGGGAATGGTGCCTCCAGTCTGGGCCCCTCAGGACCATGGGGGCAACACAGGTTTCATCCACAGGAAGATAGGGAAGAGAGGGAGGGGGGTTATGCATGGTCAGATGTAGGGGGGTTGGGGGGGCAGTGGTCCATACAGATGGGTGGTGATCCATATTCATTTGGCAGTTTTGGAAGGGCCACAAAGCGCATGCACATGCGTGTGTGTCCAGTTCAACAGCAGGTCTCTGAATGTGTGTAGTCCTGGCCTGTGTTTATACAAAAGGGATCAACATAGATGATCAGGATCAGGCCCAGGGCACCGCTAAGCTTCTGCATGTGTTTGAGTGTGTGTGTGTGTATATATATATATATATACGTGTGTTGGTTTATGTGCATATGTTGTATATGTGTGTAAGTGTGGGCGTTTGTGTCGCATGTATGCAGATGAATGCCTGTCACACTTTGGCCTGCATGGGCAAGGGTAATCTGTGTGTGTGTGTGTGTGTATGCACATGGTTGGTGCTTGTGTGCCCAATCCTGCACAAACATGCAATTGGCATGGTAATTGCTTGGAGAATTGGCAGGCAGCAATAAATCCAGAAGTGTAGCATGCTCCTCTCAGGTCACAGACGAGGAAGAGATAGACAGGCTTTGCTACCGACTCAATGAGCTCTCCTCACAGTCAAATGAGTGAATACCTGTCTGCCTGCCCATTAGTGTGTTTATCATAGAATACCGGAGCTCATAGATTTTTGTCCAATTCAGGTTAGGACATGGGAAGCAAAAGGGTCCTTATGAGTTGAGGGAAGGCCAGAGAGAGAGAGGGAGGAAAAAGGCAAGGAGGAGGTGGTGAGGGGGAGAAATAGGAGGTGGGGTGGAGGAGTAGAGGAGATGAAAGGAGGTGTGGAGGAAGAGTTCTAATCCTGAAAATAGGATCAGCTGGGGATCATCTTGCTGTTACTTTAGTTGCTAGTGACCCAGTTGGTCTAAGCTGATTGGTCGCTCCTGCTTCCACGGTAGGGAACACTGGCGCTAGGATGGTGACCGTGGCAGTGTCCTAGGAGAAGAGGATCATGGGAGGTAGCTTCCTGCTTCTGTTGCTATGACACTGCAGCCACAAGTTTACATCTCCGGATCATGGTCAGAAGAATGAGGTTTGTGTGTGTGTGTGTGTCAGCATGCACAAAGTTTGTAGGTCACGTGCTGCTTGGGCTTAAGCTCTCGAGGTACAGTTCCACCTTCCCCCCAGCACAGTCTGCTGTACAGTGTTACACCGAAATCCTTCCCCCTGCAAAGTTTTATGAGAATCAGTTTGATGAATTGATAGATAGTTACCATGGCAATATACCAGCAGCTATACATGCTAAAGAGAAGTTTGTCCCAGAGAGGTAGCAAAGGATGAGGAAGTAGCAGGGAGGGATCATCAGTTGATCATTCATCGATCAATCGATGGATGATTCCTACTCCCTCCTCCCTCCTTTTCTACCTGTCTGGGACAAACTTCTCTTTAGCATGCATACCTTCTGGTACGTTGCCATGGTAATGCAGTAGTGTAATGCCTAGGTCACACTGGCTGCAAAGCGCCGCAAAGCTGTGCTAGTATGGAGAGGAGACAGGAACGATAACAAATTTGACAGATCTGGAGGATCTAAATGAGTGAGTGGGGACTGTGTGGCCTGAAGTCTTTTACACTTCACTCTCCCTTCTCCTATTTCTGCTTCACACTGCTCCATTCCTCTTTTCCTCCTTTCCCCTTCTCTCCTTCTAGAGGGGGAATAGTTTGTTTGGATACAGGTAGGTGGTGAATGCCAACAAGTTAGAGTGTGTGTCAATGTGTGTGTTTGTGTCGTGTGTGTTCTCTGGCCCTTCTTGTGTTTGTATACAATATAGTGAGAGAGAGAGGGAGGGAGAGAGATGGGGAGGAGAGAGGTGGTGAGAAAAAGAAAAAGATTTGGTTGGGGGAGAGAGCGAGAGAGGTGTGAGTGAGAGAGTGAGCGAGCAAGAGAGAGAGAGAGAGAGAGAGAGAGAGCGTGCCTGCTCCCTGACCCCTCTCATGTAAACATGGACACACTCCGGCGAGGTGCTGAATGGTGGTGATTATGAGAGAAAGCTGGGAGCTCTGACACACACACACACATATTCTGGGAACTCTGCCAAACAGGGAAGACCCAGAGTAAGGCTCCCATGGCTCACTGCCAACAGTCCATTAACAGATGAGAGTCTGAGGGAGGGAGGGAGGTGGGAGGGAGGGAAATGAGGGAGAGGTGAAGGAGATTGGAAGAGGAAATGAAAGAGATGGAAGGAGAGAGGGAGGGAAAGGAGAGTGAAGGAGGGAGCGAGAAGGAGGCAGGAATAGCAGAGGGGGAGAAAGAGAGGGGAAGCAGAAGGAGACTGAAGGAGGCAAAGGAGGAGATGATAGGGAAAGAGTCGAAAAAGAAAAAGCCTGAGGGAAGAAAGGCAGCACTGCAGCACCTAGATGCTAATCTAATTCTCCTGATTTAGCCTCAAAGATGACAGTGACACATAGTCTCAGGTACTATATCACTAGTGGGTAGGAGAGGAGACGAGAGAGGTTTCTTAAGGTAACCTAATACAACCTTTAGGCAATCATGTGAACATGGTTTACACATTAATCTTCTGTCTTCTGAATCTTCTTCTTCTCTCTCTCTCTCTCTCTCTCTCTCTCTCTCTCTCTCTCTCTCTCTCTCTCTCTCTCTCTCTCTCTATCTCCACTCTTGTTTTTCCTCCCTTCTCTTCCCTATCAACATGTATGTTGATATTTGAGCCACTGGATGGATTAATTAATTTACACTAACCAGTTTCTCCTTTCATATCTTTCTCCCTCCCTCCTTCCATTCTCTCTTTCTCCACGATTCCCCACTGAGGGGGAAAATGTGTCTCATTCCAATTTAATGCATGGCCAAGTCCCAGCTCAACGGAGCCGTAATTAAAATCTACACGCAAGGACTCATTCATCACGGACCGTGACAGGAAGGTGGGAGGTGGTGGGGGGGTCTCTGTACCCTTGAATATCAGAATTAAAAAACTGATAGTGGAGAAGTACTCCCTGCCCCTCCTGTTACCCAAAAACCTCCCGCTCTCTGCTCCCCCAGCCCCCCATTCCTCCCTACCACCCATGGCACATTTCCTATGTTGTGACAGGAATCCTGCTGGGCTTGATGAGAACTCTTCTTTTAACACACGTACAAAGATACACCCTGACACACACACACTGACATACACTCTCTTTGACACACCCACAACATAATTATGACCCCTTCAGAAGTTGGTTAGCCTCGACATGCTGGGAGGCAGTGAGAGTCTTGGTGTGTACGTGTTTGTGATTGTTTACCACCAGCAGCTGTTAGCATGTTTGTCTGGGTGTCTGAAGGTTACCATCACACTCGCGCGTACATATGAATGCAGTTTTGTTTGAATTGCATCAGGAAAAACACGGTTGTGTATTAAAACACAAGTAGAATTTTACATCTTCCTCCACCCCCCTGTTTCTTTCTCAGTATATTTCCTACCTCACTTTCTGTCTCTCTTTCTGTCATATCTTAGTTTCTCGCTTTCTCTTTGTCTTTCCTGGTCACTCTCTCTCTGCTCCAGATTGCACTTGAACTTGTGAATGGGTAGAGAGTGACAAGCAGCTGCTTTACACTGGAGATCAGGGCTGAGGGAACCCACCATCCATACAGAGAGAGAGAGAGCTTCTAATGAGATTTGTAGTCTCAATAGTCATTCTCTCTTGCTGAAGGGAAGGGAGAAAAGGGGCTCTCTTTCCAGGATGGTCTTGGAGGGGAAAGGGGGGTTAACTGTGTGGGCATTGCCCCACCAGATTTTCGTCCTGCCTCCCCCAATACAAATACATTCAAAAACGTCAGTAATGTCTTTTTTACTTATAGAGCAATCATAAAATCCTATTTCAAAAATGATTTATTTTCTTAATTTCTGATTGGTTTGTAGGGTAATATAAAACTTGGACGGCCCGCACCGCTAGTTCTTTCGGTTAGACGTATTTTATAGTATATAATAATGTATTATAGTTGACTCATTATTATGTTGTCATTTAATATTGTGGTTTTATGTTTGGTTTGCGGTTGTGTGTGTGCATTTGAGGATGAATGTTTTCCCAGCTAATGCCTCAACTTGTTAGCTAGGTTGACCACCATGTGTGTGTATTTTGCACATGGTTGACTGATCAGCAAGCAATCCTACCTTCTGTTTAGCTGATAACCAGGCTAAAAGACAGTTTGAACGTGCATCCATTTTTAGTCCCACAGCGCCGTACCGTTGTAGCCTCTCTGCTGCTGTTTAGTCTGAACATTTGGGAACACGTGTTACCTGGTCCTGGCTCCAGCAGTTCACCTGAGGCTACTAGCACCTCTGCACCCCCGCAAGAGTGGCAGCCTCACCCCAAATGCTGACATCCTAGTGTGAAATAGATCAATCGTCCTCCTTACAGACGTTGACAACAACTTGACATTTTTTAAATCATGTATTTTATCACAAGCCACACAGTAGAATATTCTTAGTTAAGCTCTGCAAAACATGCACTCAGTCTGTCTAAGGAGTCTAGAACTGGGGCTGGTTCTCTCTCTCTTCTCTCTACAAGGCTCGCTCGCCCTTCACTCCATCTCTTTCTGTCTCTCTCCCTGTGCAGCCTTCCTTCATTTTTTTTCTCTCTGTTTGTATAGTTCTCTCCCCTCCCTATGCCCCGTCGCTCCACCTCTCTCTCTCTCTCTCTCTCTCTCTCTCTCTCTCTCTCTCTCTCTCTCTCTCTCTCTCTCTCTCTCTCTCTCTCTCTCTCTTTCTCTCTCACACTCACTCTCTCTCTCACACTCATTCTCTCTCTCTCACTCTCTCTCTCTCTCACACTCATTCTCACTCTCTCTCTCTCTATCTCTCTTTTCTACCCCCTTTCTTTGTCTCTCCTACCCTCCTCTCCAGCTGGTGAGGTGTATTGTTGGGCAGCAGATGATATCCCGGCAGCCCCGGCCCAGACGGTCCTTTCAGCTCCGTCTTGCAGGCGTTCACCGGGTCAGAGGTTGACATTGGGCATCTCAATGGGTTTCCCTGACAATGGGAAAAGAGCTGTTGTGGTTTGGTTGCCGTGGGAGGGGCCACATAACACAGGCACCAGCGGTTGTGGCAAGATGCAAACAGCTCCAAACAGGTATGGCTACTGATGTCTTTGTTTTAGAAGATAGATGATTTTTTATTATCAAAGGAAATGCGTTGCACCAGTTTACAGAGCCTCACATAAACACGTAGGGTGCGTAGGTGCAATAAACACCAAACACGACTCAACAACATGACACACACAGTACTTCTATGCACAGCATCTTCCCAAGTGCTAGTTACTGGGTGTTTTGTTAAGATTATGCAATGGCAGCAGGAATAAAAACTCTAGCCACACCAGACCAGGTATCTGTATCTGCAACCTGAAGCAGTGTGAAAAATGGGTTGACACTGCTTTCAGCAGGTCGCAGACACAGATCCCTGGCCTGGTAACTATGCACACTATGGCTGGAGTTTTGTTTTACCATGGTTTAGTAAGTACCAAAACTGAAGGATCCTTAAATATTTTGATTGAATGTTAAGAAAATTGGACACAAAGTGGTTGAATACTTTTCATTGACTTTGTTGTTAATTCATTGCAATTCCAGCTGCTCAATAAGGAAATACTTGAACTTGGTAGAGCTAAGTTGATGTTTGATGTCTGAACTGGTGCACCAACCCCCTGCTGGACAACAGGATTACTGCGGGCTAAAGGACCGCGTGTCTTTATCCGTGCAAGTATGTGGTTTAAGATTATAGTTTTTCTGTGTTTCTCTTTAAAAAATCCAAGTTGTTAACACATTAACACTATTAATACAAAAAAAGGGGAAAAGGTATCAAAATTCTCAATGGACAGACCCTTTTGTTGTTTCACGAGTGTCCGAAAGTTTTGAGAATATCTTTTCCCTCATTTGTATGGATAGTGTGTTACATCTGGGGACATAAACATGCATTATTTACAGCTTTGGGTCCCTGTGTGTATGTGTTGACAGTACTACATGTATGACAAAATGTTATGGTAAACTGCTGTGCCCTGCACACAGAAAAAGCACAAGACACCACCGTTTTTCATTTATACAGAGTGTGTAATAACAACTTTGTGTGCTTATTCAAATAATGGTTTGTGTTGCCTATAAATATGCAAAAACACAGCGTTTTAAAATACTTTGTAGAGTTTTGCAAGGATTATTTGCTTTTCCAAAAATGTATAATGTTTTGCTTCTTTGATGTATGGTTTTGTGGTAAGTCCCAAAGCATCATGGGAAGTATGCTGGCATCCACATGGGCGGAGTCTCTTCAGCTCCTCTTGACTGTTTTGATCTTTCTTTTTCTCTCAGGGTGTCTGCAAGCCTGCATTTCTCTTTCTCTATCGATGTGTTTGTGTACATCTCTCTTTCTCTGTGTGTAGGTGTGTGTCTCTGCATCTCTCTCCCTGTGTTGGTGTCATGGGTTTCAGCAGGTCATGCTGTCCAAACAGATCAAAGGTCATACGATAAGGAAAGTACTGAACACAGACGTCTATTCAGGACCCAGACCAACACGTGGGCACGGACAGAGAGGAGGGGGGAAGAAGAGAGGAAGGACAAAGAGATACATACTGTATATATAGAGTGAGATAGAGAGGGAAGTCTGACTTTAACACTGTAAAATACGAACTAGCCATACCCATTGGTATTATCATACCATAATTGAGTTTCCCTTAAGTCTGCCTCTCACATGACCAAGATACATGACTGCAGTGTGTGTCAAGAGTACCTGTTACTTAATCTCTTGTGCCCCCCCCCCCCCCCCCAGGTAAAACAGTCTTGATATCTTGTGAAAATGAAACCAGAGGGACTCTGGCCCCTTCCTCCCCTAGTCTTCCTCCATTTGTCAATAAAGGCCCAGAGTGATAACAGTGGAGACACAGAGATAACAGCAGAGATAGAGCTCATTACTGACCACCACAAGTCTCTGCTTACCACAAAACCAGCACTAACTCTTGGCTAGTTAGTCTCTCTGCTGAACCCAGCTCCAGTATTAACTAGCACAAACTCGACACACTCTGCTGCCCTAGTTAACTCGAAACAAGATAGTCTCTGCTTCCTCCAGCACTAACTCTAAACACCAGTTTCTCTGCCGCCCCAGTTCAAACTCTACTCCAGACTGAGAATACGGTGTTGATCCTGACATCATAGGACTGGTACCAACTGGTACAATTTAAAGTTGCAGCACCTTCATGGAGATTTTTTGTAGGATTTTACAAGATAAAGAACAATAATGAAAGATTATAGAATTAAAGCTGAGTCAACCTTCATAACAGCATCATAACAGAGAATGACCCTGGCTTCTCCCTTTGTCTGTGGCTTTGAAACGGGGGAGAGAGAGAGAGACAGAGAAAGGGAGTGACAGATATAAGGAAAATAAAGAGAGACCAAGAAAAGAGAGGAAGAGAGCATGTCCATTGATGACAAAACACTTTGCAAACAGCCGCGTTGTGGTGCGGGACAGCGTTGCTTGTGTGCAGCCCTCAACCCCATGTGTCCTCTCCAGATTATAAAAACCATTCAGTACTGCTCCAGTCTTCATTAGGTCATCAATAGGGCTGTCTGTCTGCTGGGGTCTGGGGGAAAGCAGGCCTTTCTGTCACCGCTAGCCTGGCTGGGCTGCTACAAGGAGGCCTTTCTCCACAGAAACTCCCTCCACTGGATGAGCAGTAGCAACACTGAGGAGGAAGAATTACTGTGGAGCACATGGCTGGCATACAGACAACCCCTGCTGCTTTAGTTCCAGAACGATGTATGTGTCACAAGACCTGCCCTCCCCATTGAATTGAGTGCATGTGAGACATAGTGTATTTGTGTGTTTTCTTCAAGACATCAGCAGTGAGGCCCATGTGTGCCCATGTGCGATTGTTTTTTACATTTGTATTTATATTGGGAAACCACAAACTGTGTGGCTCTGTGACTGTGGCTCGAGATACTGCAAAGACTGCAATACAGGCTGGCTCTACATTTTTTACAGACAGGACAAGACTGCCTAGTTTATTGTATAAAGTACATGTATTAAGCCTAGTCCTAGACTAAAAACGTTGTCAATTGGGATCTTCATTTAATTTTTGTTTTGCTTTAGGACTAGGTTTAATCCATGTCTGGGAAGCTGGGCCGAGATGTTTTATGTTGTTGTCTTCAGGCTACCTACCTCACAGTACTCATTCATGCCAGTGTGTGTGTATTGTTAACAGATTCGGTGTAAAATGTGGCATCCAATTTCTGTCCATTTTCCATGTCTACATCTCTCTGCAAGAACAATCCATTCCCATGCATACTAAATGGGTTGTCATCTTTTTTTGAAACGGCAAACACGTTAAGAGAAGTGAAGAGCATTGCTGAAGAGACCAGCCGTGAACAAGCACTTCCTCGCTGGGCCACATCAGGCTGTGAACCGCAGGTCAGGCTGGCCAGCACGACAGCCTGGGGGACGTCACATGACAAGTGACACTCATAAAACCCTCTCTAACAGAAGGAGAGAAAGGGACACTTTAAATATATCTTTATTGGGCAGTCAAAACTGCCAGTGAACCAACAGTTACACCACAACAGCCATGTTTCTCTCATATTCACACAAACCCATTCAATTGAACATTTTAATTTCCAGGCAAACCTAAAAAACTAAACAAAACCTCCCAAGTTACAACTTAAGCTCTTACCCTCTCCCCCTCATCCACTGTGCACAAGGCAACCCTCACCCCCCACACACCAACAAACTCTTCCATCTTTCTCAACAGCTTACAATATGATAAGCTTGCCATGACCAGCCCCAGAAACACTGCATGTGCATCAAGTGACCCTACTCCCAAGAGCGAGGAAGGGAGAGAGAGGGAGGGATGGAGAGAGATTGAAAAAGAGAGGAGAGCAAGATAGCGCAATCGAAAGGCCTGGATGCTTGTGTATATCCCCTCAGTGGTGGTCTAATGTAAAACAGAAAGGTTTCAGGTCGGGTCCAGATTTCCAACCACTCATTATGTGTTGAATCTCTCTCAGAGTGATGGGATTAGCAGGCTTGTCTCTGGAGGAAGCACTCTGCTTGTGAGTGATCTCATCAAATATACATCACAGTGTCCCCACTGGACATCTGTACTCAATCATAAAATATTAACCAAATAGTGTAGCCCTGCATCCTCTTATAAACAAACACAGGCAGTATGCTGTGGGATCTAGGCCTACAAGAATCAAGGCCATAGGGACTTTCAGTTGCCTACTGGGGAAAGGGACTCTCCTCACTCTTTCCCTTAACGCCACACCTTTATCAGTCCTTATTAGGGAATCGGGAGACAATCCAGTGGCCCAAGGCACATCTCGGTGCATTTCCTCAGGCACCCCGTCTCTCATCTGATGAAGTCTCAACCCTCCAAATCTCACACTGCCCACTCGTCGCTTTGAAGTCGCTGAGGCTCACACTGCTTCTAAATAATGTATCTACTGGTCAGAAACAACAGCAGTAGTGGAATAAATAAATACATTAGCCTTCAGGTAGAGCAAATGGTCTTCTAAAGAACCTTTTAGAGATTTCTGTTATAGCGAAACTTGCAAACATTTTGAGATAGGGAGCTACTTAGAGATGGACCTAACGAGAAAGGCAAGTAAGCCAGAACAACAGATAGGCTGGACCTATGATCAGCTGAACCCACTGTTGGCCCTTTCCCAGCAGTCTCTGCTCCTCTCTGAGTGGGCTACCTATTAACCAGGCCCCCTCATATAAATACCAGGTGCAAACGCCTATGAATATTCAAAACATGTAATGGATAAACTGTCCATCTTAATTTCTGTTAACTACGCAAGCCATCAATGTGGAGAGGCACTGTTAATGTTGACAACACTTCTCCAAAAGAATGAAATCCTCACCAAAACCCAGACCAGTTTATGATGAGTCTGTTCTTTTTTTTTACTTGACAGGTATGACCACTTTACAGTCCCAGGTCTTTAGGGCCCCAACATGTTCTCAGTTATCTTGCTCTTAATCACCTTTCGTAAAAAAACTAGTTTAGAACAGCAGTATGCATTCACACCTTACTGCAGATACAGTGATACATTATCAACTTCCTCATAAGTTTGAAACGGAGGTGTCAGGGGTGTTGATATATTGTGATATATGCTGCCACCTGCTGGCGAGTATTTCATATATTTTGAATGAATGAAACTCCCATTTAAAAAATAAAATAATGGATTTCTATGAATAACATGCATTGAAAGGTGATTAGGACAATATTTCTTTATTTGATTTCATATCTAGACATTCCCATCCAAAAGACCTGAATATAGAAAAGGTGACAGAAAAGGGTTGCGGATATAAATATACAAAGATAGGCAGAATCTTTACAACCAAAACATTAAATAATGGCTTTGACTACCCATAACAGACATGAACCTCACTAACTGAAAGATAAATATTTCAGTAACTTTGTCCACAGAAGGTGCTTTGGCAGCAGTGAAGACACTTGACGTAACATTAAAGTTTTCAGGTAATGTGAAATGTTTTCAATTATTAGCTCTCCATAAAATCCAAACCATTTTAATTTAGTGTTTTATTGCCTTCAACAATTACTTGTAGTGAAAGTCAAATTTGTTTATGTGTAAAACCTTTCAACTGCCAGGCAGATAGCGTCCTATCCAGAGTAGTCCATGTCTGTCAGGATCGACTGGAGGGTCATGACAGAAGCACATCCCTACTCTAATTGGTCCAATATGTAGAGGAACACAGTTCTCAACACAGTAACAGAACAGGCCATGTTGTTTTCAACTAAAACCAGACAACTGCTTCAAGTATCCGATTAGTTCACTTCACATTACACATACAGTACTGTCAAATCCAGAGAAAAATAAATTAAAAATAATTTTATTTGAATGCACACCATATTAACACACATTAATAAATCTTGTTTTTTTTATAACACAAACTCTTATTTAAATGATTAAAACCATCATTCACTGACTGTGCAGATTGGAGGAGTAAACAGTTCGGTCTTTGAATGCACAGAAGTCTAGATGACAGCGAGTAACTTTGGCGAACAAAAAGATAAAGGGGGAAGAGAAGAAAAACAAAAAAATATATGGAAGATTTCATCAACAACCTTTAACAACCTACTAACAGGCACATACACAGAGGCACATCAGTAAGGGATTTGATTCTGGTAGAATTGGAGCATGTCGTAGGTTTTACTCCTGCAAAACAAGAACACAGAGATGGCATCACCAGTCTTACACGCCTGTTTTTCTTCAGAGACGGTCGAGGATGGCCAGGGACCAACCCCTGGTGTGTGTGTGTGTGTGTGTGTATGTGGACTGACCTGTTACTGAGGAAACAGTTTTGGATGATTTTGATGATGTAGGCAGCGGCATCCTTCTCACTCACGCTAGGGTTAAAACGCTGCCTGAGAACATAACATGCCCAGGTCAATAAAGCACCCACACATCACAGACAAAAACATGCGTCACCCACACACAGATAACATTTTACTTGAGTAGTTTGATGGTCTGTCCTCTGAAGCAGGGAAGCCCAGTATCCAGCATCAGGGTTACCAAGGAAACCACGGCATCCATGTAAGGCCTGCCATAGGAAGCACAACATGTCGCTGTAGAAGGATATGTAAATACACACACATGCAGGCACACACACACACGCGCACGTACACACACACCTGACGGCTAGGTATCCTCTGACACACATCTCCATGAACCATCTGAAAGGTGTGGCCTCCATCTTGCCCCCCATAATCATCACCATCTCGTCGGTCAGCTTGATGTCTGGTTCCCAGCCCAGGTTACCACCTGGAGAGCTCTCAAACATGAAGCCAAAGTCTGGACACACACACAAACACACAGTTACCCGGTTACCTATTTGACGACTTGGATTTTCAAGAGGAACTCACACAAAAACAATCATCTTAAAACACACACAGACGCGCACACACCCCCACCCCCACACACACACCAATGTGGATAAGGTGTCCCTGGCTGTCCAGCATGATGTTGCCATTGTGTCTGTCCTTGATCTGCAGCAGGAAAAGCAGCAGACTATAGGCGGCCATACTGCGGATGAAGTTATACCTCGCCTGGAGAGACAAAACCGGGAGAAAGAAAGAAAAACACAAACAGTCAGATGATGATGAACCGATGACAGGGAGCTTAAATAGAATTGATATGGGTTCGGACCTCTACTTTGTGGAGAGACAGGGTGGTGTGTAGGTGTGCATATATGTATGTGTGTGTGTCTCCAGCAGGCCTTTTGTGTGTGTCTCTCCGGAAGGGTGTGTCTGTGTATGCTCTCAACCTTCTGGAAGGCCAGGGTGGACTCGTCTCCATACTGGTTCCTGAAGTAGTCGTACATCCCAAAGTCTGTCTGACGCCCCAGCTGGTCTCTGGACTTACAGTCTGGGATGCATTCTATCACCCCACACTGGAGAGGAGAAAGAGGAGGACAAAGACAGAAAGGAGGTGAGCCTAGCTGTCTCTCTAACATTTCAGACTGCATGTAGACTCCAGAGTAGCGGGGCGTGCTCTCACCCCGGGGGCAGTGGCCACCACTCGGTAGGGGAACACAAACAGGTCCAGACCCACTAGCTGGAAGATGTTCTTAAACAGGCCGATGATCTGGAGAGCCAGCATGTCCTGGGGGAGCAGACAGACAGACAGGTTAGATTGGGGTGATAGACAGATGGGTTTAGATGGACAACACAGATGGCAGAGACACAAATATCTGAAAGAGAAAGAGTGAGGAGGAGGAGTGGGAGAGAACTAAGGACATAAAGAGTAGAGACCTGTCGGCAGTCATCCCCAACTTTAAAAATGGCTGCCTGCCAGCAGATTCTCTGGGCCTCCTCTTCACTCTGAGCTTCATCCAGAGAGTCAGACCTGCACAGAAGACCTGAACACACCACTCAGATTAGACCTGAACACACCACTCAGATTAGACTTGAACACACCACACTCATTTCACAAGACCACACCACACAGACCCTAAAGACCATGACATTTATAATGTACTTCCAAACTGTGTGTATCAGAATACAGGTACTGGGCACCGTCATCCTGATAATGTGCATTTCAGAGTACTGGTGCTGTCCTGGTTTTGAGAGTATGAGTACTGGAAGTGTCCTGGTACGAGTGCTACGGTACCTTCTTTCTCCAGCTCGCTCACGCCACATCTCTTTACTTTGAACTTGGCCAGGTAGGGAGCCTTGGCAGCACTGGGTGGACAGAGTGGGGACATTAGACAGACCGCTGAAGATATGAAAGAACTACAGAGAGACCGAAAGAAAGAAAGAAAGAGAGACAGACAGACAGGAGACAGACAGAGACAGAGAGAGACAGGCAGAAAGATAAACAGCAGGAAAGGAGGCCCACCTTTGCATGGGTGTGCCAGACTTGTAGTCAATGTCGAGGACGATGGCCTCAGGGTTGCTGGGGAGATAGCAGCCTGGCTGGACCTGGATGTCTGAAAGGGCTGTCAGACATGCCCTCTTCCTCTCTTCTCCCTTGGGGATGGGCCTGGACACAAGCAACAGCAACCAACATTGTAATAATAGTAATGTGTTTGTTGAGTAGATATCGTTTTTATACACATGTACTGTAATGGCAATGTATGCAATGTTTATACAGTAGGATCCAAAGGTGATGGAGGAGAGATGACTTGGATATTTAATGGTGGAATTTAAGACTGAGAAAGTCAAGCATTCTGTGATATCACAAGAAACTCTTTGGAATAGAGTCAAATCATCCTGGGATAAGATGGGTAATCAGTCCATGCACGTTGTCGTTAAAGCAAAATTGGGGGACTAAGATACTCTGATAAAGGTACATGAATTTGAAAGATTCAACGTTTCACTCCAACTGTTAAGCTGACATTATTATTTGTACTGAGTTAGTCTTACATTCGGAACAAATTCAAAATTGAAGTGTCTGACTACTGGCCTCAGACCCTACTGTAGATGCTAGTTTTGTCTTCCCTTCTCTTCCAATCACATAGCTTCTGTTCACCTATCTTTACAAATATTTTGTTAAGAACACTGAGTTGGAAATGGGTGGCACCCTATTTACTTTGACAAGACTAGTAACACCTGAGTTATACCCACCCACAACATTATAAAAAAAACGTTTTACAGGGGCAGAGCACATCAATGAACATGATTGTAAATGTGACAGAATTATCCTTTTTTTTTTTTCATTTGTAGACCCTTGACAGAATGTTAAAAACCTCAAATATCAACAAAGATGTGAATTTGAAGAGTTGTCAAAGCTTTTGGTGTACAATGAAAGCTTGTTTGCCATGTCTGCTTGTCTCTCATCTGATGATGATGATGATGTTGTTGTTGTTGTTTTCAGGCTAAACCACAGCCGAGCAGACAGCTCTCAGAGCCCTGGGCCCCTGTGTTAAACTCTCCTCCTCTGATGGCTCCTGTTCTGACTGGAGGTGACAGACTGGCTCTGGTGTTATTCACACAAGCAGGAGGAGGGGAGGAGAGACAGTCTTGGGGGAGGGAAGGTGAGAGATGTTTGGAGACCCTGCCATCCCCAGATGTCTGCAATTAGGGCCGGTTATGAACCTAATGAGGGCAAGTGGGAAGATATTACACGCACCGCTTCTTAACCACCGGAGATACACAAACACCCCCCCCCCCCCCCAAACCCCCCCCCCCCCCCCTCCAACATTCCGCTCTGTGCCAGGCAGTAACTGTCACAGCTGCGGTCATCACTGGTGGACAAGTTCCACACAAGACACTGAGACACAAGGGGAAAAAAAACTCACACATGGCGCATGTCCTCACACACCTACACCTGTCCTTAAGCACATACATGAGGGGGGGGGGGCACACACTGGGGACTAACAGTGACAGTGGTCAAGGGTTCATGGGCCTGTGTGTGTTTATTTGCTCGTCTAGGGTGGACGGAAGTAGCTCTGTGCTCGCTGAGCTAGACGTACTTGAGGATGGCGGAGACGTTGGTGATCTTGTTGAAGAAGTCAAACTCTCTCAGGTAAAAGTCCTTGGCTGGACCAGACAGGGAGCCTGTAATCTCCTCCACCATGTTCTCCAGCTGCTCGCCGATGTCAGCTACACACACACACACACATACACGTGTTATACCGGGTACCGAGTGTCTGTGTGTGTGTGTGTGTGTGTGAGAGATAGAGAATGCAGAGCTCACGGTCTTTTTGATGGCCTTCCTCGTCCAGGTAGATGTTGGTTTTCATGTTCCAGATGAACTGGTGAGCCAGCAGCTGGGACTTCTGGGCCGCCCACAAGATGTACTCTCTCACATACCCCATCTGTAAGGGGGGGGGGGGGGTGAGGGGAGTGAGGGGTGTGAGAGAGGGCACTCCGGTCAGACGGGAGTAACACAGTAAGCTGAAGTGGGCCTGGCCTGGCAAACAGTGTTACCTTGTCGTATCGCAGAGCTTGGACAATCTGAGGAATGTAAAACAAGATGGCATCCTGGAAAGACAAGAGGGTAATCAAGTCACTGACAGAACACAACACTGCAAATAGGCTCGGGAGCGCAGCAGTCCTGGTGTGATGGTGTGGAACGTACCGGGGGGAAGGAGCGAAGCACCCTGACCCCGTACTGAGCGGTGAGAGGGTGGGGGGGGTACATGGAGGAGAAGTAGGACAGGCCGGTGGGGGGGTCAGCTGGGGCCCAGCACAGGATGTGGCTCAGCTCCGGAGAGTCTGCGTCAATGGTGTGCCATGTAACCAGGAACTAAACACAAGGAGCACAACACTGTACACACAAAGCGTTGCTTGACGGCCAAAATACTTCTAGAACGTTCATGAACTTCCGATCCTCCATTCTTTCTCTGTACCTTCTATATGCCCTATTTATTTGTCACTTTGGATAAAAGCATCTGCTAAATGAATAAAATGTCAAACGTAAACGTCAACACACGAAAGGGTGCACTTGGTTTAGTTGCCCGTGATGATGACACCATTGGGACAGTCCCAAAGGAGTACAGTCTAAATGAACTTCGGAGCTAATTTAAACCGACTGGAGCAAACAAGTCAGGTGTCAGAGGGCATCAGCTCTCGCCACACGGCTTTACTGAGGGAGCGCCATGCCACAACTCAGGGGAGCTGTGTGCATGTGCGTGTCACCAGGTGAAAGCCCCATGGGCTGGTTCATTAGGAGAGCTTAGTCGGGCAGAACTAAACCTGGAGGACTTGACGGAAAGATGAAAAGGTACAGAAACAGAGCCAGGAGATGAGGAGCAAACAGGAGCAAGATCAAAACAACCCTCTTTCCTCTGAGAGAGTCAGTAGGAACCTTCTAATGAGATCAATATTTACTTAAGTTGCTATTCCCGGGAGTGTGACTCATGCCAGACAGATAGTAGGAGAGAGAGACAGTCAGGTGAATACACAGTGACAGATGGTAGATAGACAGGCAGAGACAGACAGACAGACGGAGAGACAGGCAGACAAGCCTCACCTTGACAGCCTCAGGTACATCACAGACTGCTCCAGGGTCCATGCGGACCAGCCGAGTCACCTCCGATACTATGGCCTCTGTGTTCTTAAACCTGAAACCAAAACAGGGTTAGGGTTAGTGAGATGGGGTTTGTGAGTGTGGTCTTGTTTAACTGCCCTTGTGGGTACCAAATGTCCTTGCAAGTACATTTACATTTAATCATTTAGCTGACGCTCTTATCCGATCGATATACAGTAAGTACAGGGACATCCCCCCCGAGGCAAATAGGGTGGCCGGCCCCTGGAAGTGAATGGTCGGGACCCACTAGGATAGAAAAAACAAACCTGTGTGTGTTTGTGTGTGCATGTGTGTACCGTGCAGGAAGCTGCAGGGCCAGGTATGGAGCTATGCTCCAGGCCAGGTTGACGTTGTCCCTCCACTGCTTCTCTGTCAGGCTGATGTACTTGGATCTCCAGTTGGCGATGCTGGTCTCCACTGACGGGTCAGTGGAGATGACCAGCTCCTGAACAGACAGTGGGTTGTACCACGTAGTCAAGCGCTCAATCTCACTGGCCTAGAGAGAGAGAGAGAAAGGGAGAGATAGTTATAGAGAAAGGCAGGGAGAGAGATACAGACAGACGTAGGTTGCTATACACATCAGACAGACCTAGTCCTACATATGAGGCCTACAACCTTCCCCCTTGCTTTCCCATTACTCCCTCAAACCTTGTTAAAAGACATGTGCGACACCATTGGTCTTAGCATATTGTCTATCATAAACAACTGTCTGAACTCTGGCACCATTGCATCCTGTTAACAAAATGCAGTGGTCTGGCCTCTTCCAGACCTTCCAGACCTGGTCTTCCAGACCAGAACTTTTATCTATTCCCGTCTTACTGCAACCCCCTGTATATGGGAGTCTTCCCTATCTCGCCTGTAATTGATCCACAATGCAGCTTCAGCTTCTTGACTGGCAACAGGAAGAGGGACCATATTTCCCCCATTCTGTCTTCACTGGCTTCCAATCAGATTTGATTTTAAACATTTGCATTTGAAGCATTGATTGGCAGCACTTTATATTTCACAACACATCAAGGTCCCCTTGATCCTCAAAGCAGATGCTTTTGTATATAGACTGAAATATACAGTACCTGTCAAAAGGTTGGACATTTCGATACATATATATATATATATATATATATATACACACATTAGTGCTGTCAGTTTAACGATCTAGCTAGACCGGAAACAAAACAACAGGCACGCCAAACACTCGTTTGGCTTGCGAGCTGGCTAAAGAGTAGTAGCAGAGCCCGTTTACGGATATTAGACATTCTCTGGTAGTAAGCTAACGTTACGTTTTGAGTGGATGACGAGCGCGAGATGCCGAAATGGATGCCAATAAGATTCTGAATGGAAAGTTTGCTTTTAAAAAGTTGCCAAATGGTTCTATTGACAAGACCAGTGATCTGTGTGTTTTGTCGTTGTAAACTGAGCTATCATCGCAGCACGTCCAGTCTGAAATACCACTTGATGGCCAAGCACACAGCTGATGCGAATTTTTTGCCCCCTCGTCAAAGACAGGCGATTGCAATGTTGTTTTCAATAAAAAAAATATTTGCACAAAGCAATCCGAACCACTTTTCTATGTTGATAAGAGCATTAAAATTTGAAAAAAGATTGGGACAAAAAGAAATCAGGGACATTTAGAATAGATAAAAATGTGCGATTAATTGTGATTAATCGCGAGTTAACTATGACATTAATGCGATTAATCGCGATTAAATATTTTTATCGTTTGACAGCACTAATATACATATACATATATATATATATATATATATATATATATATATGGAAATGTATATATAGGGAAATGTCCAAATATATATATATATTTCCCTATATATATATATATATATATATATATATATATTTCCCTATATACATACATACATACATATATATATCCTATATACACACACCAAAATCTAGATGATAGTGTAAGGACAATTGTGCATGCTCAGTTGCTATCACTAGTGCATCCGCTTTTCCCCTAGCCTTGGCATACGGACCAAACAGGAATACTATGTCATTTGTATGCGGGTTGTGTGTGTTTGTCTCTTGTGTGTCGTGTTCTATGTAATTATTGTTGCTATATAGCTGTTTTAAATAAATACAAACAACCAAGTGTACAGCAAAAATTGAAATTTTGACATGACCAGCAGGGCCAGTAGGAGTGTAGAGGTTGCTATAGTTACCATCAGGGCCAGTAGAAGGGTCCTTCGCTTCATGTAGTACTTGTGTAGCTGAGAGCCTCTGGTGCTCTTCTTAGACAGACCTGCAACACAGCAGGCCCAGGGGGTCAGCTGCTTCACTGTGTGTGTGTTTCTTATTTGAATTCTGGGAAATGGTGGAGGTGTGCGAGTGAGTGTTACCTGACTTCTTGGAGATGGTGGATATGCCGGAGGAGAGGGGATAGGTGTTGATCCATCCCTGGGCCGCCTGCTGCCTCTGGCCCACGGCTGCATCCAGGCTGTTCCTGCTGTCTGTTACCGTGACAACAGACAGGCTGTTTACAGACATGTCCTGAGGATCTGAACACAAGAAGCAGCATCATCACTAACCTGGTTCATCCATCAAATCACAATAATCAAGTATTGCACTAAAATGTGTTTGATCTACAGCTAATGTTAGGGTGTTGTTTGGTCTGTCGATAGGTTCCAGTGTGTTTGATCTACAGCTAATGTTAGGGTGTTGTTTGGTCTGTCGATAGGTTCCAGTGTGTTTGATCTACAGCTAATGTTAGGGTGTTGTTTGGTCTGTCGATAGGTTCCAGTGTGTTTGATCTACAGCTAATGTTAGGGTGTTGTTTGGTCTGTCGATAGGTTCCAGTGTGTTTGATCTACAGCTAATGTTAGGGTGTTGTTTGGTCTGTCGATAGGTTCCAGTGTGTTTGTGGTCCAGCATGGATATGGACAAGAGTACCTGGAGGAACTAGCTGGTTTGCGGTCAGGTACTTCTTATCGGACAGTAGACTGGAGTAGAACTTAATCATGATGCTGATGTCCTCTCTCAGCCTCTTCTCTGTCTGGGTGGGGAACTTGGGAGCCATGCTGAGGAGCGGGAGGGGGTAAGCAGATGGAGGGATCCGTGTGCACGTGTGGGTTGTATGTGATGCGTGCATGTGTGGGTTGAATGTGTGCGTGTACATATGCACCTGAAGTAGTCAAAGGCCGTAGAGTAGATCTTCTCTCGCAGCACGTTCCTGATGGTGGCGTTGGTGACCACATCAGCATGGAGCAAAGTCAGACCTAGCGTTAGCAGCCTAAGGAAGAAAGGGTTCACACACACACACACACACGGAGGGTTACACGCCTAAACTAACCCCAGCCTATCTGAGTCCTGCGGCTGCAGTAGCCTACCTGTATCTGGGTCCTATGGCAGCAACGTGTCGATTCATGGAGCTCTTGGCTCCACCCACACTGAGCGACAGCGCCCTTTGCAGGACTGCAATGAAGATCTCAACCTGGTCAGCACTGCAGTACTTGGCGATCTCAAATCTCTGGACCAGAAACTGGAAGGGGGAGGGGTTGACAGAGGGTGGTTAGGGTTGAGAGTTATATCTGTCGTGGATATGTTATATTCAGGATTGTATACTTGTGTTCAGGGTTGACTGCTGTCAAACACATGTTTATTTATATATTTTTTATGTTTAATGAGGCTGGACCGACCTCTATCCACAGGAAGTGGGGTGTGACGTTGGGGGGGCAGGGGAGAGGCTGGCTCTCTTCAGAGGCCGCCAGGGGGTCAGCCTCCAACTGGGCCTCGGAGAACAGCCCCATCTTCAGCTCCACCGTCATCTGCCAAGCCCCCGCCATTTCTCGCATGAACTGGGGAGGTAGAGACACGTGAGACACGCCCAGCCAGGTACACACACACACACTTACGGACGCACACGGCCAGTACGCACAGGGACCTCCACTCCGCTGCGTGCAGCCAGAAACCACTCCCAGCAAGCGATGGCCGTCTCCATACCATGCTCAGTAAACATCTTTAGAGGAGACCAGCACAGGTGGTGCAGTAGCTGGGGATCACACTCTGGAGGGTGACAGGGGGCATGCATGTTAGAGGTAGTCTTTTTCCTTAAACCAGCCCGACAGTGAAGGCTATAGCTGTATCTTATTAATGACCGTTAATTCATTTTCACTGAGATCAGTGCACATGATGACCTGGTGCACTTGCCTTTGGTGCTGATGAGCAGGGCGGCCATCTTGAACATGGTCTGAGTGAAGGCTTCTGGGTTGCTGGCCTCCAGCGCCTCGCTCATCTGGCACACCAGCAGCTTGTTCAGGTCTGACTGGCAGTGGGTTGCCTCCGAGAACTGGATCATACCTGCAACCTGGATACACACACACACACACACACACACACAGACACACACAGACACACACACACACACACAGTTGTAGAATTCTTAGACACCCGTCTGGTTCTATCAGAATCAGAAACTGGTTTGTGGCCAGGTATATTTTCACATACAAGGAATTTGCTGCTGAATATATTCCCTATATTCTTCAGCTCTTTGGTCCTGATCCAGACCTTGGGGGAATACTACCTTATTTGGCCACAATTGACATCTGTAGCCCCGCCCAGTGGGAGGAGTGAGAATTAGTTTGACGCAATGAGTTGTGAATGGAGAGCCAGCAGAGTGGAGTGATATCGTTTTTCAACCACAAATATACATCTACGCACTTACACACACACACAAGCAGCTATACACGCATATAACCACATCCACTTTGGACTCATCGGACACCCAAACCTGGACTGGCTACACTAACATCCGACAGGTGCGTTGACCTATCCATTGCTGCTGGCACTGTGGTTACTTATGAGTACTTCAAGTTTTGATAGCCACTACAGTGGTGGTGCTGTGCAGACAATAAATGGAGTCAAATATATAAAAGATAGATCAAACAAGTACGGTGGTAAGGCTATATGTAAAATATCAAAATGCACAGTACAGTTTCTAGAGTTCAAGGCCAGATGTCTGGTTTGAGAGTTCTGAGCCAGGTTTCTGATTCTTGAGTCCTGAGAGAGCTGTCTAGTTCTCTGGCTCACCTCTCCTGTGTAGCGATTCCTCAGGTTGAGCGAGGCCATGAAGTTGGAGTAGTCCTTCTTCACACAAGCTGGTCTCTCCATGAGCTGGGTGGCCTGTGGTAGGGCAGAGCAGCGACAGGGTGACACATCCACACACACACCAACAGTATTTCTACAAGTACAAGCTATAGGCTTAGTGCATGTTACAAGTTGCTCTTTGCTCAGTAACTGATGTTCATACCCACCAGGTGGAGCTAGAGGGATAATCATGGACCTGCCACACTACAGGAGGCTATACTGTATGTTCTACATGGATATGAGATATTAATCAGTATTATTAAATATTATCCTGGAATATTGGACATTTTACAAGAATACTGAGTATTCCATGGTAATATTGGATATTGTACAGGAATATTGGATATTCTACAAGAACGTTAGATCTTCTACAGTAATATTGGATTTCTATAGATATTTAGGTATTCAATAGAAGTATTGGATATTCTACAGAAAAGTGTTGATATTCTGAAGCCTAGAGTAGAGACAGTCCCAGGTGGCAGGTGAGTCATGCTGCCTGAGCAGAACCACCAAGACCCACCTGAGGAAAGGCGGCCTGGCAAGGACCCAAGGAGGAGAACGGAGGCCATACAGGCCCGTAGCAACAACCAGTTAGCCAACCAGGCAGCCAGGTAGACAAACAGCCAGCCAATCAGCCAACCCGCAAGCCCATAAACCAGGCAGGCAGCGAACATAGGAGCAGGTTACAGCATGTGTGAGATAGAGAACACAATTGCACGAGAAGCACACAGAAACTCACACAGCAAGCTTTAATAACACTCTCTAACACACATACACACACCACATAAAACAATGAAAATACATAAGTGTGTATTTGAGCACAGTAATGTACACACAAGATGCAAACTCCAAACTCACACACACACACATTGTATAATGCTATAAGTACTCTTTGCTTGTGACGTTAAAACATTTACAACTGGAAAGATGGGAACTGAGCGATGGCAACATTAAAATGATTTGTAAACGCAAGTACCGTGACCCACAACATACAAATGTGTTTTGCTATCCCCAAACACACAAATCTTTACCTGGGACTCGGCATTTAAATCAAATGTGCGACAATATGTACATTTGCAAGCAAACTGTTAATATATGCCCTAATGTGTCATTCTTGCGCTACACCCATCAATATAGAGAACACTGCCGCCTGGTGGAAATCATAGCCAGGGGGCATTTGTGTGTGGCTCAAACTGTGTGTGTGGATAAAAAAAAGCAACGTCTTCAGAATTAAATCAATCAATCAAAATTACGTCATTACAGGAAGGAATGCGTGTATTAGTTGATCAACACATTTTGATACTACATTTCACAAGCAGAATTGCAGATTTACAAATGACGTTTCATAAGAAATGCCGACACAAAGTGTAAAGTATTTTTTTAAATGACATACAATATATTTACAGATACAGTTTTGTACAAATTGTTGCACATTTATTTAAATGGCAACTTAGGAATCAGGAGTAAAGAATTGTATTGTGGATAGCAAAACGAATGGTAAATTGTGGATCATGGTACTTGCATTTACTAATCATTTGGGGATTTTTTTCTCTCCATACACTGGAGAACATTAATTGACTGTTAGATGTTAAAAGCATTACCACAGTCACTGGTGTTATACATGTCAAACTGGATTCTAAGATTTAAATACACATTTTGAATCACTGAGCAATCTGTTATGATGCAACTGTTGGATTCGATTACTGGCTTCAGCCCATGAATAAGTGTTATTACTAGACTAGACTACTGTTTTTTAATTTATTTGGATTGATTTGGATCCTGGCATTTTTTTTGGTAATCTAATCCCATCTCTTACCTTTATCTGCTGTTGGATTGTCTCAGTTATCTACCATTCATAAGACAACAGTGTCATCACCAATGAGTATGTTGCATGCATGCATTTATGCATGCATGTATGTACAGTACCAGTCAAATGTTAGGACATGGATGGGAAAATGTGTCCAAACTTTTGACTGGTACCGTACGGGATGTGAACAGCATGATACTTTGCCCACCTGTGTATTGCTTTGTGTGCGTGTATGTGTATGTGTATGTATGTATGTATGTATGTATGTATGTATGTATGTATGTATGTATGTATGTATGTATGTATGTATGTATGTATGTATGTATGTATGTATGTATGTATGTATGTATGTATGTATGTATGTATGTATGTATGTATGTATGTATGTATGTATGTATGTATGTATGTATGTATGTATGTATGTATGTATGTATGTATGTATGTATGTATGTATGTATGTATGTATGTATGTATGTATGTATGTATGTATGTATGTATGTATGTATGTATGTATGTATGTATGTATGTATGTATGTATGTATGTATGTATGTATGTATGTATGACTCACCCCCAGTGTAACACTCTGCCTGTTGTAGCCAGCGAAGTGCAGGATGCTCTCTGTGGCCATAGCCAGACCAGTGTGCTGGGACAGACCAGACACCCAGTTCTGGTGCTTGTTGAGATACTCCTGAAATACACACAAACACACATGCAGTATATATATTTACAGTACAAGGAATGATACACTGATATGTATTATAGTTATAACACTTTCATGACAGGGTTGGTTTGTGAGTGTGTGTGTGTGTGTGTGTGTGTGTGGGTGTGGGACCTCGGCATAGAACAGACCTGCAGGTGGGACTTGGTTACAGAGGAGGCCCACTTCATGGCCTCCTTCAAGATCTCCCCACAACGAGCTGCAAAGTCCTTCACTATGCTCTGATGGAGAGAGAGGAGAGAGACGAGGAGAGAGAGAGGGGAGAGATTAGAGACAAGGAAAGAGAGAGAGAGAGAGACAAACCGAGAGGCCCAGAGACATGAAGGGATAACCCCAGTCTCCCCCTGGTGGAGGGGTGGGGGGCTGCTTTCCAGGCTCACCTCACGGGCCTCATAGGTGTCAGGGACGGTGATGCGGTGGGGCGTGTCAGGGATGTCATAGTACGGCGGGTCCTTATGGATGTCCTGGCCAGACGAAAAGAGAAATGCTGTCAGAACAAACCTAGCCATACATACTGTAGGTGTGCGGTGTGTGTGTGTGTGTGTGTGTGTATGTAATACAACTTACATAGACCTAAAACTTTGAATACACTACCATTCAAAAAGTTTGAGGTCTTTTAGAAATATTCGTCATCTATGAAAACATAAAAAGAGTGCTGGAGGAGCTTCACTGGGGCAGGGCCCCCGGGCCGGATGGCATTAGCCCCAGGGTGCTGAGGAGTTGAGCCACCGAGCTGTGCTGTGTGGAGCACTCCAGCACTGGTTCAAGCTGAGCCTGAGCCTTGAAAGGGTCTCTGAGATGTGGAAGACTTGCCACCTAGTCCCAAGGTCACCCTACTGTCCTGAACAGCCAGTAGCACTTCCATGCCCCGTCATAAAGCCCCAGGAGAGGTCCTCTCGCACCTCAGCCCCTGGTCAGTCCCTTAATGGACCCCCCTAAAATTCACCCACCAGCCACCATTGGCGTGGACGATGCCATCATTTATTGGCTCCAGAGGGTGTACTCCCACCTGGGTATAGCGGGATGCCAGATGGCTGAGCGGTGAGAGAGACGGGCTAGTAAGTTGCCGGATCGATTCCCCGCCGTGCCACATGACGTTGTGTCCTTGGGCAAGGCACTTCACCCTACTTGCCTCGGGGGGAATGTCCCTGTACTTACTGTAAGTCGCTCTGGATAAGAGCGTCTGCTAAATGACTCAATGTAAATGTATAGCTGTGTGAGGAGAGCTTAACAACCAGAATTGTGACAAATGCCGATCAAGAGTGACGTTAAAGTCCCACAAATTCAGATTTTACTGATCATACTGAGGTCGCATTGACAAATATCAGACCTGTATCCGCTTGAAACCACATATGAAAGTGGCCCAAATCTGATTTAAAAATGTCAGATTCCATGTGCTTTGGGCTGTTCACACGGTCATGCAAGTAACAGGCTCATGTAACACATGTGTATTTGGGCCACATCCAGCTGCAGTGTGTACATAGCCTATGTTACTATGAAGTATTCACTGCATGTGTACGCGTGTTGAAATGCGTGTGTCCGCCCTGTACTCACAGCGCTGAGAGACAGAGACAGGGTCTGAAGGATGTCAAGCATGGTCTTCAGCACACGCCCACTCCAGAGCAGGTGAGGGAAGCTGGGATGACAGAGGTGGAAGGATGGGTAACAGAGTTGATCAAATAACTGCTGATTAGTGGAGTTTGCTGGGGGGGGGGGGGCTGCTTACGTCTCAGCCAATCCAGAGAGGTATTTGTCTGCAACTCTGCGGATCCTTTTGTGGGTGTGGTTGAAGTTGACCAATAGAAACTGGGCATGACGTTCCAATTCCTCCTCGTGCACTTTGGTCTTTGGCTGAATGGGGGGAGCAGCAAGCGAGGGAGAGAGACAGAAAGGAAGAGAGAGAGAGAGACGGAGAGAAAGGGAGACGGTGAATTCAGAACGTGGTTTTACACGCCTCCAAGGTTTTCAGAACATCTGGGTCTAAAGAGTAGTTCTACCTTCTCTGACATCATCTGGAGGAAGACTTCAAACACCTTGTCTCCCACGCAGATCACACACAGCATCATACCTAGGGCAGAAACACACACGGCATCATAGCTAGGTCATGAACACACACACTGCATCATAGCTAGGTCATGAACACATACACTGCCTCATTAGCCTGGCTGCCAGCCCAACTTCTCCCCGCCCACAAAAAAATTTGGTCGGGAAGTTGGGTCTGGAGGTCCTCGTATTGGGAACAACTACATGAAACCAGGATCGGGACAGTCCAATGAAATTGCCAGGGCGGGCTTTATACGATGATGGACAGATGATCAACAGTGACGGAATCAACAACGTCACGAAAGAGACCTTGGGTTGAATTCGTTTTCAACAAACAACATATTACGTTGCTCTGATTGGTTGTAGGTCTATCCAATTATCCAGAGGCATTTGTTTTACGAGTTCGGTTGAAACACGCCCCGTAGTCACGGCCCAACGGAGAGTTTTCAGACTCATATTCTGACTAGAATTATGAGTATGACAACGTCAGGCTACTGCCTCATAGCTAGGTCATGAACACATACACTGCATCATAGCTAGGTCATGAACACATACACTGCATCATAGCTAGGTCATGAACACATACACTGCATCATAGCTAGGTCATGAACACATACACTGCATCATAGCTAGGTCATGAACACATACACTGCATCATAGCTAGGTCATGAACACATACACTGCATCATAGCTAGGTCATGAACACATACACTGCATCATAGGTAGGACAGACACACTCACACACTGCATCATTACAAGGGGAGAGACACAAAACACGCACACTGCATCATAGCAAGGGCATAAACACACAATCAGCCCCAGTAAAACACACACATTCGGACCAAATGCTGCATTCGTACACACACACAAACTCAGAGACACTCACACAAATTTAGACACAATAACACACTCAGACACACAGTCAGACACACTAACACACAGACCATAGGAGAAGCCCCCAGCAGCACCATGGGCTGTACAGAAGCACCATGGCAGCATGGAGGCCTGGCTCATCTCACCAGACTTGTCCTTCTGGATGGCTTTGTCTTCAAAGTAGCGGAACATGACCTGGAACCCATCAGGATCATTGGAGCGCAGCATCCTGTGTGTGTGTGTGTGTGGGAGGGGGATGCTGTTATAGATACAGATACTATCTAGATATAGATCAGATAGACGCTGACCACATTGTGCATCAATCACGTCAGTGGCACATCATTATGGTTGTCAGCACCTCCATTCAAATACCCGCAACTGGCAAAACATATCTACACACACACTACCCCTGATAGGTAGTTTTCAAGTTAGACATTCCTTAAAATATTTAGCATTCTTGCTCGCTCCATTTTTTCATGCTACCTTACAGACAATTACTTGAGTAACTTGCTCACTAGCAAGCTGAAATGAAGTAAATAATGTATTCATTCAGCTATATTAAGCAACAGTATAGTATTGAATTACCATTCAACTCGGGAAATGTTACCAAAATGAACATTGTCTCTGCCATTCCTATTTGTTTTGGTTTTTAGTAAATAACTGACTAGGTTTCAGTGAATTGTTTTTGTTATTGAAATTGCCATTTGATTAGAAATTTGGAAATCTCTGCTGACCGTGTGTACTCCAGTCTAGATATAGCGCTTATAGATGTGGACATGTATTCTAGTCTTGCTATAGATCTGACAGATGATATTGACCAGATAGAATGCCAACCTCATGTACTCCAGTCTGTATACGGACAGCAGGTATGTGGACATGGCGAAGTCCAGCTTGTTGATGAGGGCGGAGGCTTCCGGGGAGGGGTCTAGCAGATTGATGATGGTGGAGCGCAGGTCGCTAAGCTCCGCCTTCAGAACACAACATGTATGACACAGGTTATGTTGTCGACCTAGATTACCTTGCAGGTCTTTCAAAGGATGCAAGGGTGTGACGGTGTGTGTGTGTATGCATGTGTTCATGTGCTTGCATCTGTGTGTATGAGGGGAGTGTGTGTACCGGAGTGACAGTGTCGTTCTTCAGGGCTGAGTTGTACTGCAGCTCTGACCGGAGGGGCTCCCCGCTGGGAAAGGTTAGGAGAGGAGACTTTGTGGCAATCTCACAAACACCCTCATACCACTCCTCTGGCCACAGTCCTGAGAGGGAGGCATGGTGGAGGAGGGAGAGAGAGGGAGGGGTGAGGGGAAAGATGTACACGGTAGAGAGGGTGGAGGGGAGACATAAAAAAATAAAAAAAAGAAGAGTCAAATCAGATGTAACCTTTGACCTATGGGACCCTACATTGTGTCTTTCTATATCTTGGTCTC
Source organism: Hypomesus nipponensis (assembly GCF_054491055.1). Taxonomy (NCBI): domain Eukaryota; kingdom Metazoa; phylum Chordata; class Actinopteri; order Osmeriformes; family Osmeridae; genus Hypomesus; species Hypomesus nipponensis. The sequence continues at coordinate 4,490,599 of NC_140388.1, read as the reverse complement.
CTTCTTCCTACCATCCCCCAACCTCGAACCCCACCCCACCTGAGCCCTCCACCCCATCCCACCTGAGCCCTCCACCCCATCCCACCTGAGCCCTCCACCCCATCCCACCTGAGCCCTCCACCCCATCCCACCTGAGCCCTCCACCCCATCCCACCTGAGACCTCCACCCCACCTCACCTGAGCCCTCCACAGCGAAGCCCATCACCACTGAATACAACCAGAAATCCCTGAATAACTTCTGGAGGCGGGGCTTAGCCTCTTTGATGGGAGGCAGTCTTCTGGTCAGCTGGGGGAGAAAGCGATGGAGGAGAGGAGGAAGGTAGGGGAAAGAGGGAGAGATAGGAGGCAGGGAGATAGTGGAGAGTGGGAGGGAGGGTGGAGAACAGGGTCCATTTAGAAAAACAACAGACTTTTAACAGGAGTTAAATGTTCCAGCTGGCATGTTCCTGGTGAGTCTGCGTAGTGTTTGATCTGCGCTGTTTGTTCAGGGGAAGCCCACATCAAAGTTCAAATGTGTACCTTTCAGATCAGTCTGAAACTGAACAGAACAGACCTAACACACCACATCAATATACAGGTAGGATATATCCTATATATATACACTATCTCTCCCTCTTTCTTTATATATATATTTATTATCCACTATCTCTCCCTCTTTCCCCTACCTACCTCTTATATATATATATATATATATATATATACAGAATATCTTTGAGTAGGACACTGAAAAGCTTCTTAATTTAGACCGAGTAGGGAATTGACTGAGTAGGGAATTTCTAAACATTGATATTTGTAATTTGTGCTACTCTGTGTTCTACTGTTGGTGACAAATTAGCGTCTGCTTCAGGTTCTTCTCTCCTTTCAGCTTTCAGAAACTTGTTCCGTGTTTGACCTCTGACCCTGTCCTTTAGGATGAGGCTCCTCATGCTCATCGCTGTGTCCTGCCTGCTGGCTGACCTCTGTCAAGGCGGGATCAAAGATCTGGGCTCCCACTTCAGCTCCCCCAGCCCCCAGCCTGACCTCAACCCTCGGAGCCTGGGCCAGGGGGGTGCCCTGGAGGGGGCCCCGGATGTGGAGGCCCTGCCCCTGGACTTCCACCAGGAGAACACAGTGACGAGCGACCTTCCTCTGGAAGGCTACGAGGATGAGGACTACATCGACTTTGATAAGATCTTGGCAGAGGGAGGGGACGATTACAGGTGTGGGAGTGGAGAGAGGCACATAACAATCTACACACACATGCACGCAAACAAAGATTATTTGTGAACAGCTCATCACGTCTTTGCTATTCAGCCGGTCATGCAGTGCTCTCGATGGTAGATCAGAGCCCGTCATCGCAGCCGTTAAGCCTAACGTACCCACTCACAGCTCCATATTCTATCCTGACAGCGAGGGGGACGAGATAGACGAGATCGCCACGCCGGCCCCAGACATCGACGTGTTCTCCGAGCCCTCCGACCCCAAGGCCCGGCGTGCCCGACTTCTCCGCCTCTTCCACGGCCGCTCGCGCCTCCAGAGGATCAACACCGTCAACGCCCGCTTCGGGTTTAACCTCTACCGCAGCCTCCGCAACCACGTCAACCAGAGCGACAATATCTTGCTGGCCCCCGCCAGCATCTCCATCGCCATGGGGATGATGGCACTGGGGGCAGGGCCCGGGACCCACGTCCAGCTCTTTGAAGCCACAGGATTCGCGGATTTCGTCAACGCCAGTCATCACTATGACAACATCACGGTGCACAAGCTCTTCCGGAAGCTGACCCACAGGCTGTTCCGGAGGAACTTTGGATACACCCTGCGCTTCGTCAACGACCTGTACGTGAAGAAGGACGTTCTCGTGGAGGCGGGTTTCTCGAAGGACAGCAAGGCCTACTACTACGCAGAACCCCAGTCGGTGGACTTCAAAGACCCTGCGTTCCTCAAGATGGCCAACAGACGCATCCTCAAACTCACCAAGGGGCTGATCAAAGAGCCTCTGAAGAGCGTTGACGCCAACATGGCGCTGATGCTCCTCAACTACCTCTACTTCAAAGGTAAGGACAACCACGCCGCCACGCTAGCTTTAACCCCCCACTGACAGATATTCGCAGGGCCTAAACGGAAAGGGTCGGTCTTCTTGGGCACGACGGTCAAAGTTGGTTGAAAGTAGTAGCGCTCACCTCTAAACTGCTCTATTCCCCACCCAGCACCTCTAAATTGCTCTGTTCACTGATCAGGCACCTGGGAGAGCAAGTTCCCCAAGGAGGCCACTTACTTCAGGAACTTCCGCATGACGGAGAAGACCAATGTGCGGGTTCCCATGATGCAGAACAAGGGCATGTACATGGCAGCAGCCGACCACGAGCTGCAGTGTGACATCCTGCAGGTGAGACGGCTCCCCGTGCTACTGCTAACATTACAGGGCAGGGGGTCCAAGCCCAGTTGCGCTTGCTGTTGTGGCTGACATTGCCGGGGGACAGGGCTGGTGGTAGGGTTGCCAACCGTCCCATACATCTGTCACTTCTATTGGGCCTAATTGATTTGTTCCGTATTTTGACTGCTGTGCTGATCTAACCACTGACTGATGCAACAGCAACAATAGCAATGCTGATCACTACAATTGAGAATGATCACGACACCTGACATCATCCAATCACAGCCCCCCCTCACACGCATCAGTATACTTTAAGTAAATGCGCCAATTAGCTATCACTATGACAAATGGCTTAAAACAATACACTGTATTCACAAAAAACCATACCCGCACTCCTGTGGCAGGCCGCCTTTTTTAAATTTTTTGTCCAGTATTTCATACTGACAAACTTGGCAACCCTAGTTGGTAGTGGAGAAAACATAGTAATGGTGAATAAAACCCAAACATATGCTGAAGCTCCTGGTGGCGGTGAATCTGTCCATCACTGTCCAGCCCAAACTAAGAATAAGAGACAAACTAAGCAGTGCTATTTAAACACACGAGCACGTACCAATTAAATCAGCTTGACAACACCAATTAAAATCAGCTGAGGGGTACCAATTAGTCCCACTAAGAGTGTACCGGTAACATGTGTTACTTTGTCCCCGAACCAGCTGCCGTACTGCGGGAACATGAGCATGCTGGTAGTCCTGCCCAGGAAGATGTCAGGCATGAGGACCCTCGAGCAGAAGATCTCCCCCACTGTGGTCAGCAGGTGGATTAGCAACATGACCAATAGGTGAGCTCATACACACACACACACAATCCAATTGCCCTCATTTCCGAAAAAAAAAAAACTGTTTAGACTGAAAACCAGGCGTACAGGCATTTCCACAGAAAGCTTGGCATGTATTATTTTGGATGCGAGCGGAGGATACGATCACATCTCATGTCAACTCACTCAGAATTATTAGACCACGTATTCTGACTGGCATAAGCATTTGCAACCACATATTCATCACTTGAATAGCCTAACTGTGAATGCCTATAGCAAATATTACATTATAGGCCAAAGTCAACTATCTTTTACCTATCTGTTACATATCTTTAACATTTAATAGGTATTTTCAAATGGGTACGTATAAGTAGGCCAATTTGCAATGTGAAAGGTTACCTCTTTAAACAAGAGCTTTGACAGTAATCAAACCTCAACAATGGCAGATCTGCAGAGGCGCAGGGCCGTGACTTGGAAATGACGGTATTCAGCAGGCACATTTTTTTACGTTGTGATTAAAAGATTTCTTCTGCACTCAGATCTGAGCTGATTTCTACGTTAAATGAGGGCCAAAGTATCCACACACATACAGACTAATACTTGCACAAAACAACATTGCACGTAAGCAGACCAGTACAGATACCGAAAGTGAGTCTTCCTTGCTTTTTTTAGCACATAGATTAGCAATACCTTAACTACTACCCCTCCTCCCCATTCCCAGGACACGCGAGGTGGTGTTCCCCCGCTTCAAACTGGAGCAGAGTTATGATCTGATAGACAACCTGAAGGAGATGGGTCTGACCAAGCTGTTCCAGGACAAGGCGGACTTCTCTGGGATGACTTCAGAGAAGATCGGCATCAACTGGGTAAAGAACCAGACTACCATACACGTCCTCACCCTCATGTTCCTACAATAGGCCTCTGAGACCCACTTACAACACCATGGAGGAAAACTCCCCATGTAAAAGGATTGGTACAAGCCTCTGAAAGTCTCTTAGAGCTTCCTACAGCCTCTTAAAGCCACGAACGGTATCTGACCGGCCTCTCTCTGTGTCCCTGTCCAGCTGAAACACCAGGGCACCATCACGGTGAATGAGGAAGGCACGGAGGCAGCAGCCCTGACCCAGGTGGGCTTCATGCCCCTCTCCTCTCAGGTCCGCTTCGTGGTGGACCACCCCTTCCTGTTCCTGGTCTACGAACACCGCACAGATTGCCTGCTGTTCATGGGCCGCGTGGTCAACCCCTCTCAGAGCTAGATCCCCCCCCCCTCCGGCCTGCCTCCTAACCCCCTGCCACCTTCCTCCTCTGCCTGCTCCTCCAGCCTCGCGTACCCCCACCTGCCCCTCTTCCCCCGTCTGCTCCCCCGACCCCATGGCCCTCCGAGGGAGAGATTGAGACAGAGAGGGTGTGTAAGAGAGACAAGCAGAGAGTGAAAGAGAGGTAGAGCGTGTTAGAGACAGAGAGAGAAAAAATAGGCAGCGCATATAGGAGGTAGCGAGAGAGTGTGTGTATGAGAGAGGCAGAGAGAAAGAGGCAGAAAGACTGGCGCAGAGGTAGAGCTTGTGAGTCAGTGTTATTTGCAGTCAGATGTAAGAACCTGATGTTCTAAAACAATGATGTGTCATGACTGAAACAACACCAACGCAACTTTGAGACAGCGTAAGCAAATAAAGAAATGGTTCAGGGTGAAAACAAACATGGAATCGAGATGTTCTTAGCTACAGCATTATAATGTTACGTCTTTGAATTATGTGATATGATTTCTGTATTATATTACAAATATAAAAAGGTTATAGACGGGGTATCCATTCAGTGCTTCTGTGAGACACATATTCATCTCTGAACTTTGGTAGTAGAGCAACAAACACCACAAGCAACTCAGTGACATTGAGTTGCAAGCAGAGTCAATATTTATCTCTGAAGTTAAACACTAACCTAATGCTACTCAGATTCCTGTAGTGGAGAAAGGAGGATATTGACATGCTTCATGTCTACATTCTCATTTCGTGGACTATATCATGGTCAAGACGCATCTGGTGATTCACTCTGCAGACAAAAACTTTGATTCTTAACAACTCACCCACACATACACTATTCTGGTTCGGACTGTTCATCTATGCTAGAGCAGCTCAACTGTAGGTTTGATCATGAACTCAGATGACATTTGGAGAGACTGAGGCAGAAACGTTTAGAAAAGTATGCACAGCACAGCACACATCCTATATTGTAAAACTTGTGGAAGTGAAACCTATTGTCGATTGTATGCAAAACTACTAATTGTGTATAGTCTCAAATATATTAGATTTGTGTAATAGAATACGAAATTAATAATTGACTCATTACAATTTACAGCTACAGTTTAATGGATCCTCACAGCCTCTTGGCCTATAAGTGAGCAGATAGGTTTCCTGTACTTTAGGGCCGGGCGATATAGCTGACCCCTCTTCTTCATCATCATCAAATATCATCATATTTTTCCATTTCAGCCGATTTCAATAACTAGAGAATCATTTTAACAACCTATTCTTGATATAGACCAGGATAATGATAAAAAAAAATTTTTTTAATGGGACTATTTTTTTATGGCTACTGATGAAGCAATTACGACACATTTTTCGATCGCTTTATTGCCCCGGCTTATGTTTGAGAAGTGAGTGTGTGAGAAGCGGAGGCGGATGATGTGTGACAGTAGGCCGCGGGCTGCCTTGTGTTGAGTCACTCACCACAGCGATGACTGGGATGAGCACCCCCAGGTTGCCTGCACTGCTAGAGGCCTGGAGAAGGAGGAACAAGAGTTACGACAACCTCTACTCGTGAGAGGAAGGGACATGAGAGGAAGGAAGGAACAATTGGTCCATTGACCATTTCATTGAGCGTGTGTTCGCCTGGGTGTCTGAGCGTGCGCGCGCGTTAGTGTCTGCGACTGGCACAAGTGTGTCTGTGAGCATGTCAGGTCGACGCGTGTGCGTGGCACGCATGCATGTCGTGTCTGTGCAAACACCTTCAGCGCGGGGCCCTTGTCGGAGGCCCTTTCGCTGGCCCTCTTGCCCTCCAGCCCCAGCTGGACAAACAGCTCCAGCAGGTTCACCATCAGCTCATCCACCAGCGGCTCCCCCTGCAGGTTGGCCGCGATGTTGGCCAGAGCGTTGATCACAGCCAGCGAACAGTGTCTAGGGACGCAACACACACAGACACAGACACACAGTTGGCCACACACACACACATACTCAAACAGATATCACATTTAGACACAAACACACACAATGCGAGATGGGTGGATGGTCCAGAGGTGCCCAGCAGACCTGTATCCATGGTCTCTGTAGTCTTTGGTGGCAGAGTAGACCACAGAGCTGGCCTTCACACTGATCTGCTGGAACAGGTTCCATACCTCCTGGTAGATGTATAGCTGGGGAGAGAAAAAGGAGTGGGAACATGCTGAGGAATGCTGTGTGTGTGTGTGTGTGTGTGTGTGTGTTTGTGTTGGGGTTGCTGAGTGTCCGTGGGGTTGGGGGGGGGGATGGTCTGTGTGCGCGTGTGTTTGTATGGATCTGTGGTCGTGTCCCGGGCCCGGGCACGCACGCGTGTGCACACGTCTTACGTTCCCCGTGATGACCATGCAGCCCAGCTGGTCGACGATCAGCACGTCGAGCTGCGACGGCGGCTGACAGAACTTCTGCTGCAGGATCTGGAGGATGGGCTCCATCACCCGGGGCGTGTCTCTCAGAGCCACCGCCATGTGGCCCAGTGCCCGGATGGTGTGGTCCGGGATCAGGTGGGCGTCCCTGGTGGGGGGGGGGGGGGGGGACGACGCACAAGACAGAAGGGGGAGCCATCAATCACTCTGCCTCGCGCTTGATGTGGACGGGGGTGGTCGGCCGGGGGTGTTTACTTGTCGTTCTCCTGGGAGATGTAGAGTCGGTTGGACAGGCTGGCGAGGAAAGCCTCGACTATGACTGGGTCCATGGTGAGGCCTGCCTTCAGAGACCTGTGAGGACCAGGGAGGGGGGGGAGCAGACAGAAGGAGGCTTCCATTACTTTGTCTCTTTTCTTCTAACAGAAAGACTAAGGAGGTGGGCAGGGAGAGAGAGCGAGAGAATGAGAGCGAATATGTCGCAGATTGAGTGATTGATTTCTAACGGCAGGACCAGTGGGAAAAGCAGGGCACTTCTCTGACCTGCAGATGTTGTCAATAGAGATGTCCCGGAGCTGTTCGTACATAGACGGCTGGTCCTTCCTGTTGGACAGCAGGTTGAAGCTGGACTGGGAATGTTCATTAATCACATTGATCCTGATCTCCCCAGTCCCTGGGGCTGTGAGGAAGGGAGAAAAACAAAGAGTTGGCGAGAAGAGGAGGAGAAGGGAGGGATAGTTCACATGGAACAGCCGACAGGACAAGCAGATGTTCCATAAAGTCACATGACCAGTCTAGTGGCTACAATAGCAGGCCTTGTCAGGACTGCAGGGCAAATCAATGACAGATAGAGATTTGATGTGTTCATGGACTGAACGGGGCGCATCAATATCAGCAATGCCATTCTTCAGTGGACTACAGTATCGGGCATCAGTTCACTGTGCAGGGAACTCTCGTTACATTACATTTACATTTATGCATTTAGCAGACGCTTTTATCCAAAGCGACATCCAAGAGAAAGCTTTACAAAAGAGCATAGGTCACTGATCATAATAACGAGGTAGTCCCAAACATTGCAAGCAGCCAAAACATGAAGCATACATTGTGAAAAACTAAACAAGTGCCAAGGGAAGACCCATAAGAGCATGCAGTTATACAAGTTACAAATTAAAACAACATGAACCCCAAAAGTGCAAGACTGTACCTGTAGAAGAACAATCAACAGTAAAATATTTCACATCGAGTACAAGAGTTAACTTTGTTATAACTAAGGATTCCATTGGTTACTTAGTGGTAGGGGGGGGGGGTTGCCATAGTTACCCAGCTGTACAGGCCATGGGTTTGTAGTTATCTAGCTGTACTGGCCAGGGTTACCAGTAACCTTGCTGTATCAACAGGGGTTGCCATAGTTGCCTGTGCTGTACCGGCTGTGTTTGCTACAGGTAAATGTGCTGTACTGGCTGTGGTTGTCATAGGTACCTGTGCTGTCCTGGCTGTGGTTGTCATAAGTACCTGTGCAGTACAGGCTGTGGTTGTCATAGGTACCTGTGCAGTACTGGCAGTGGTTGTCATAAGTACCTGTGCTGTACTGGCTGTGGTTGTCATAGGTACCTGTGCAGTACTGGCTGTGGTTGTCATAGGTACCTGTGCAGTACTGGCTGTGGTTGTCATAGGTACCTGTGCAGTACTGGCTGTGGTTGTCATAGGTACCTGTGCAGTACTGGCTGTGGTACTTGTAGAGCTTGACAAGGACGGGGGAGGGCACCACCAGGAAGTCTCTCAGGGAGGTGGTGGTGGAGTGTGCAACCACAGGGAACCTCTCACACAGGCGGCCCAGACCCTGGAAAACACACACACACACACACACACATAACCTACAATTACAGCAATTAGCTCTCCGGCTCTGCCATCTCTCTATCGACAACCAAGAGTTGATCCCGCTAACGAGCGGCCCCCCTGCTAACAAGGCATTCATTTAGTGGCACTTTCATCCACAGTGAACCTTTTACCTCTTTATCAGCAGTCAAATGCTATACCACTGATAGATACCCATCTAATAAGCCTGCTATCATCCAAGAGCCTACAGCCAGCAGTGGGGCAGAGGGGCGGTCTACCTGCAAGCAGCAGATGAGCAGGGGCATGTGGGCCATGATGACCTTGCTGGAGGTTTTGGACTGCAGCTTCTCAGACAGCTTGGTGCACAGGTTCTCAGCACCTACGCCCCCCAAAAGGCCAGAGAGGAATAAAGGAAGAGGAAGGGATCAGAATGAAGCTACGGGCAGTCGACCCAAGGACGTGGTCTTGTCATATGACCCTAGCACGGGTTCCAGACAGGGTTGGGGTCTAAACAGACAAAAGGATTAGAAGATATGGGTGCAGTCTGATGAACCCCTGGTACAGTATGACCTAGGGAGGGCACCACCCCAACTTTCTGTCATCCTCCCTCGCCTATACCTTCCAGTCATCCCCCCTCACCCTGTCATCCCCCCTCACCATGTCATCCTTCCTCACCATGTCATCCTCCCATACCTTGTCATCCCCCCTCACCTTGCCATCCTCCCTCACCCTGTCATCCTCCCTCACCCTGTCATTCTCCCTCACCCTGTCATCCTCCCTCACCCTGTCATCCTCTCTCACCTATACATTCCTGTTATCCTCCCTCGCCCATCCTTCCTGTCATCCTCCTTCAACTATACCTTTCTGTCATCCCCCCTCACCCTGTCATCCTCCCTCACCCTGTCATCCTCCCTCACCATGTCATCCTCCCATACCTTGTCATCCTCCCTCACCCTGTCATCCTCCCTCACCATGTCATCCTCCCTCACCATGTCATCCTCCCTCACCATGTCATCCTCCCTCACCTTTTCATCCTCCTTCACCCTGTCATCCCCCCTCACCATGTCATCCTCCCATACCTTGTCATCCTCCCTCACCTTGCCATCCTCTCTCACCCTGTCATCCTCCCTCACCTTTTCATCCTCTCTCACCCTGTCATCCTCCCTCACCCTGTCATCCTCTCTCACCCTGTCATCCTCCCTCACCCTGTCATCCTCCCTCACCCTGTCATCCTCCCTCACCCTGTCATCCTCTCTCACCTATACATTCCTGTTATCCTCCCCCGCCCCTGTCATCCTCTTTCAACTATACCTTCCTGTCATCCTCCTTCATCTATACCTTCCTGTCATCCTCCCTCACCCTGTCATCCTCCCTCCCCTATACCTTCCTGTCGTCCTCCCTCACCCTGTCATCCTCCCTCCCCTAAACCTTCCTGTCGTCCTCCCTCACCTTGCTCGTCCTTGACGGCCCAGACCATGAGGTCCACACAGGCGGCGTTGGCCTGGCAGCGCAGCTTGAGCGGGCTGGGCTCTCCGAGCGTGGCGTCCGAGGTGTGCAGGACGCGCTGCAGCTCCGACTGGCTGCTGCTGAACTGCTCCAGGACAAAGTCATGCACCTCCCTCACAAAGTCAGGCTGCAGGGCTGGAGGGGGGGGGGGGGGGGGGTTAACACACACTAGTAAACACACTACCTCCATCCCAAAGCTATGAGGGGCGGGGGCCAGGAGAGACAGCAAAGAGAGAGAGGCGAAGGGAAGGGCTTCATCCCGGCTTGTCTTACCCTTCATGTTGTAGAGGGTGTCTCTGAGCATCTTGAATATGCAGACGTACAGGGGGTCACTGAAGGCTTTGTAGAACAGGCTGGTCCCAGGGTTGGCCTGACAGCACAAACACAGCGACATCCTCATCGATACCCGACACTTTGGAACACAAGCACATGTGCGCCCCAACACGCCTATACACACCCATACACACAGTGGGTGTTTGTGCTCACCTCCGTGAACTCGGTCACCATGGTGTCCAGGGTCTTCAGGAACTCGTCTGACACCAAGCTCTTCACCTGGAGGACATCAACACTCATTAAGAAGCCCTGCCCTGGAGTACCTTGTGCTGTGCAGCTTTGTCCTGTGTATGGTGTTGTCCAGTTTTGTCCTGTGTACTGCGAATTGTGTTGTGTAATGTTGTCCTGCGTATTGTGTTGTGCAGTATTGTCCTGTGTCTTGTATGTTATATTGTATGAAGTTGTATTGTGTGGTACTGTGTGTTGTGTTGTACTGTGTTGTGTTGAGATTTACTGTGTTGTGTTGAGTGGTAGGCTACTGTGTTGTTTGCGCTTTTGTACTGTGCAGGATTATGGTTCTGTACCATGCCTAGCAGGCGTCGCAGCAGGTCTACAGGTACTTCAACCTCCCTAGCTCCCGCCCCCACAAAGGCAGGAGACGCAGAGAAGCTGGAGCTGACCGTGCAGAAGTAGTAGTCAGGATCCACGCTGCTGTTGTCTGGTCGGTAGCACCCTGGAAGGGAGGGGGTGGAGGTTAGCGTTCAGGCCTGAAACACACACACACAAATACACACACACACACACACACACACACACATTCCTTGCCTTCACCTTCAAAGTAGTGCGGTCCAGGAGTGGTAGGGGAGACAGGGGAGGGGCCCCCCGGGTCGGGGGCGGAGCCGTTGCGCTTGCGGAGCGTGTCGCTCTGGCATGCTGTCAGCAGGGAGGAGGGCAGGATGGAGCGGAAGTCATTGAAGGACCTCCTCCGCACTGCCTCCGTCTCCTCGGTAACTAGGGCCGCCTGGGGGCTGTCCTTGGGAAACAGCTTGGACAGCAACGACTCCTCCGTGTTGCTGTAGCGACCGAAGGCCCTCATCACGCCCAGAAGGCAGGGGACAACGTACCTGCACAGGTAGACTGAGGGGGGGGGGGGGGGGGGGATGTCAGGGTGAGGCGTTCAAGTAAAAGTGTGTGTTTGTGTGTGTATGTCTGTGCTTACCTTTTTCGTAATTGTCGGGCGTCTGGCATATGTCCTGAAGTCCCTGCATTACCTCCATCACAGCCTCCAGGATCTACAGTCACAACACACACAGAGTTGACTGCACTCTTCATCTCCACGGGGCGGTCGAGAGCAGATCTGGGATCAGATTTTAGGAGGTATTCTGAAGAATGGGCTGTGAGGCAACGTGCGTGATCTGACCTGGAGTCTGCTGCCAGGGTCTCTCTGGGCCACATCACATAGCAGTGTCACCAGGCAGAAGCTGAAGGTCTCTGCAACTGGGAGCCACCCTGAGGGGACACAGAGAGAGAACTGTGACACACACACACACACACACACACACACCTACAAGCACATTTAACGGCCGTGGTCGCGTAGACCGTCAGTTTTGCTTCCTACCGATCTTTACCGACACATGGCTTCGGACTCGGGCCCTCTGACCTACGAGCGTGACCACTAACCAGGTACGCCACCAAAAATCGAACTCTTCGCTGGCGTGGGGGAACTGTATTTAAACTGATGAGGCACACCCTCACACACTCAAGCTCACACGAACACACAGACAGACAGACAGACAGACAGACAGACAGACAGACAGAGAGAGAGAGAGAGAGAGAGAGAGAGAGAGACAGAGAGAGACAGAGAGAGAGAGAGACAGAGAGAATCCTCACACCCTCACATAAACACACCATCTTGTCTCATGTGCCAGCCCACACACTTCAGCACCAATAAGCACATGGAATCTGTGCCAAAAGCGTTTCTCGCAAGGCTACTGTTTATACAGAGTAAATCACAGTGGCTACACCCTGGCATGCACACACCAAAATCACACACAAATAGCAGACACACACCAACCGAGAGATTATGGGGTCGCTGAAGGCAAAGTGACCCACAGCGGCAGACAATCCAGGGATTGAATTATCCTCTGGTAGGACTTGAGCGCTATGACGCGTTAAGAGGCTTGTCATACCGTTTCCTCTCCTTCCGGAGTTTTCCTCCAGCCACTGGACCCGGGGAATCCCCCTCAACAGACCCAGCAAGTAAGGAACAACCAAGTCTTTGTGCTGCAAGGGACAAAGCAGCACATTACACTCACAAACAAGCCACAGTACATAAGTTTACTTATCTGGCAACACAGTGGTACGCCGAGAAACACAGTACACAGTCTTATTCTAAAACACACTGCTCATGTTAGTGGATGAACTTAAATCACAAGGCAATCCCTCAAACACACACCTATTGTTCAGTTTCCAATTTACATACTTGGGTTTGTTATGTACATACACAATCTTTTTTTATTACTGTAGGTGTATACACAACTGTAATGTCTTGGCATGAGAGTGGAAGTAGAGAGAGCAATGAATCAACATAGCACCTTCTGGCACTGCAGGGAGAGTTATGAGCTTAACCAGCCAGCACAAGGGATGAAACAGATTACAGTAATGAGCTTATCACCAGGATACCTGTGGAATGGAAGGAACTGTACTAATTGTACTTGCACTTTTTGAGTTTCATGTTGTTTAACTGTAACTTGTTTAACTGCATGCTCTTATATGGTTCTTCCCTTTGGCACTTATTTGGTTTTTCACAATGTTTGCTTCATGTTTTGGCGGCTTGCAATGTTTGGGGCTACCACGTTGTTATGATCAGTGACCTATGCTCTTTTGTAAAGCTCTCTCTTGGAAGTTGCTTTGGATAAAAAGCCTTAAACCTTGAGGGTTTAGGTTGGTTGAGGGGCAGTTCTATGGGCGTATGTGAAGCCCTCTGTGACATGCTTGCGTGTAAAAAGGGCTATACAAATACATTTGATTTGATTTGATAAAAGTGTCTGCTAAATGCAGAAATGTAAATGTAAATTCTAGTTGGAACTACCTTCCCCTCAGCCCAGCCACCTTCCCCTCAGCCCAGCCACCTTCCCCTCAGCCCAGCCACCTTGCCCTCAGCCCAGCCACCTTGCCCTCAGCCCAGCCACCTTGCCCTCAGCCCAGCCACCTTGCCCTCAGCCCAGCCACCTTCCCCTCAGCCCAGCCACCTTGCCCTCAGCCCAGCCACCTTCCCCTCAGCCCAGCCACCTTACCTTCAGCCTTCCTTTCAGCCCAGCCACCTTCCCCTCAGCCCAGCCACCTTCCCCTCAGCCTTCCCCTCAGCCTTCCCCTCAGCCCAGCTACCTTCCCCTCAGCCTTCCCCTCAGCCCAGCTACCTTCCCCCCAGTCCTCAGCCCAAATCCCTTTCCCTCAGCCCAACTACCTCCCCTCAGCCCACCACCCACCTGCAGGTCAGACTCCACCAGGAACACAGCGATCGCAATGACAGCGTCTCTCCGACGAGCATCCAGCGTGAACACGCCTCTTGACTCCACGGGGCACATGCATTGTAGCTTCTGGACCTGAGGGAGGCCAGGGTTGAACAAATACACACACACATGCAGGTCAGGAACAAGCCAAAGTGGGAAATTGGTGGGCAGGATGAAGAACATTGAGAAGTTCCAATGCTGGCAACCATTGAGTTGTGGATTACATATGTAAAAATGATACATTATTACATTATTATTATTATACATTATTTGGCTATTTTGTGTTTTTATGAGGACATTTCTTTCTGGAGTGAAGATAATGTATGACAATGAATCGATAGTGCGATTCAGTTCTACCGCGCTGTTAAGCCTGCAATTCTATCCAACTACAGACAGAGACTCCCAATGTTTAAGAACAGTTTGAGAATTAGTTGGAAATGTGTGGCAGAAAAGCGGTCCATAGGGCGCTGAGTTACTGAGAGAAGCTGAGTGGGTGATAACTCGGCGTAGAACCTGTTTGACTGCAGTGCGCAATACTTTTAAGGCAGTGTAGCACAGCTCATTCAGTGATCTCTACAAGATCCTCTTTCTTGTTGAAGAATGTTTTTGTTATTGTCAATGTCACTGAATCATTCATTCAGGAAGACAGATGACATTTGTTGGAAAATGATTGGACTGCGTGATAAAAGCAATGAGCAAACGTTCCACGTAGACGCCTTTCAACTGTATTACTGAACCAAACACCGCCGTCTGTGCGGAAGCGACGTGCATTCAAACGCTCTTTCAAACAACTTCTGTTCCTAGCTATTAGACTAACTGTTAACTGCCGGGTGACTTCTGAGACATTTTTCTTACCTTTTCGAGTGGCGTAGGTCTGTTTGCCGCCAAAGAACGGGCTAGTGACAGTACTGTGTTGAAGTAGAACCCTCTGGTTACACCTCTATGTACCGACATGTTTACCCCAACATCAACACCAGAGAACAGAGAGGAGAGGTGAGGGCTGGCGGAGACAGCGTCGCAGTACGGCAACACTGGTGGCACATTCAGCGCAACGCAAAAACACACACAGCTGTGATATTTGAAGAAAAAGTGGGGGCTGCAGTATTTTGAACCCTGTGATCCGATTATCTTATG
Source organism: Hypomesus nipponensis (assembly GCF_054491055.1). NCBI lineage: Eukaryota > Metazoa > Chordata > Actinopteri > Osmeriformes > Osmeridae > Hypomesus > Hypomesus nipponensis. The sequence continues at coordinate 4,475,540 of NC_140388.1, read as the reverse complement.
TTCTCTTTGCAAATATGTAGTTTACCTAATCTGATTGACATAGATTGAAATTAGACATTACTTTGTTCACACATGGCATCTTAACACACAAAATACATTTCTGAAATGTCATTACATTTGGGGTATTTGATTTTATTCTAACCGTAACCCAACTTGTGTGGTGTTCCCGGTAAAAAATTACGGTTAATTTGTCAATAAATTAATGTGAGAGACTACAGTAAGTTCAGTTAAAAAAATTGTTCAGGCACATCCCATTTATCAGTTAGACACACTTCCTGTCCCAGTCCCCGCATCATCAGTAGCCAAAAATTAATACAGTCTTCTTTTATTTTCCTCACAATGTTGTATGAGCTCAAGTCAATGGACAACAAGCTTTAGCAAGTAACTTTAAAAATAGTAATGTTCACAAGAACTAAATAAATAATTCACTAGTTTTGACCGAGATAAATAAACAGTATGGGGCGCCCGGCTAAATTAACCCGGCGCACCGGCGGGCCATTATTGCTCGAAAACTGTGTAGCACAGATCTCAGATTAGGTGTGTTCGACTTCATGCAGCAACGGCGGCGCCGACAGTTGGCTGCAGCCGGCTGACTTGAAGCTGAGAATGCCACTGCCTGTTTCAAGTTAGCCGGGCTGCAGGCGGCTGCAGGCGACGCCGGTGCTGCATGAAGTCGAACATACCTAATGTCGATTGCGACGTCACGCAACGTGACAGGAAGTAGTTCCTGCTTTGTAACCAGCTGATAAAACGACAACACTACCAGACGCTGATCAAAGGTTTATTAAGGTAAATTCAAACCAGTTCCAATATAATCTGTGTTAAATAGACAAATGTCAGTTTGTCAAGCAGTGTAGTTATCCAACTACCTTGTTTGCAAGGTAGCTACATGGTGGAAGGTTCTGTTGCCAGAGTTGGCTTTTGCTAGTTAGTCAGTGTCTACTGGAACGTTGGTCGCATTTTAAGACTTATATTATGAAATCGAGTTAGTGATAAGGCCTTTTACTTGTGCGTGTCCGCATCTTTACTTATTCATGGGAGTTACTGTAATCAGTAGGGGCTGTCAGGGTACTTCTCTAGCTAAGAAGTAGATAATCGATAATTTACACCAAATACTAGCTAAAGTCAGGCTCAGTCATGCTCTCCACCTGAAGAGACAATGAATGGCGTTCTTCTAGCCGCATGCTGTTGTATTGTATTCGTTAAGGAATGTCAGAGCTGACTGGCTCATGTGCATGTCATCAAGCATAAACGCCGAAAATGTGCCTTATTTAGTTTTGTGTAACTGGCCAGCTTCTTTTACAGCCATACCACTATCTAGAATCCAACACAGATCTCTCTCTCTCCCCCCCCCCCAAAGATGGCGTACCCCAAGTCCCATAACCCCTTTGCAGATGAGGAGGAGGAGGAAAGCGGGTCAAGCGGGGGGTTTGACGACCCAAGTTATCGTGGGCTGAGTGAGGCGGAGAGGAAGCAGAGATACTTACAACAGGAAGTGATGCACACGGCCAAGTCTGCTGTTGACAGCAGCCAGCGCTCCCTGGCTCTTATCTACGAGTCTGAGAAGATGGGCGTTGAGACTGCAGAAGTACTGTTTCTCTCTGGCTCAGAACACTACACATTCATTGTTCATTAGTCACACTACGCAGAGCATCTCTGTAAACTTCAGGGATTTCTTTGTTCATCTCACCGGGATACTAAACAGCACCATCAAGAGTTCTCCTAACTGTGACTCCCCTCTTTCTCTCTTTCGATTTCAAACCCTCCCGTTTTCTCTCTCTCCCCTTCTCTCTTTCTCCCCCTTTCTCTCCCTTTCTCTATAGGAACTGATGCGTCAAGGAGAGGCTCTGAAGAGGTCTGAGCGGATGGTGGACAACATGGACCAGGACCTGAAGACTAGCCAGAAACACATCAACAGCATCAAGAGCGTGTGGGGAGGTCTAGTGAATTACTTCAAGGCCAAGCCCGAGACCAAGCCAGAGCCGGAGCAACCTCCTTCCTACCAGGCGAGCGACAAGTAAGACTTTCAGACTTCTAGTAACATTTTGCCCGGCTTTAACACTCAGCTTGACCTACGACCTCTAACTGACCTCCGGTCCATTTAGCGTCAGCAGAGCCTGATTGATAGTTGACTCAAAATACATCAACACAAACTATTACCTATTTAACTCCTACCTCCTCCTTTTAGATTGCAGAATGCCCTTGGCAGTAGTAAACAGCATGAGGACAAATACCAGGCCTGCCACCCCAACCTGAGGAAGCTTGACAACGAAGGTACATGGCCGGAATGCAACCACGCAATGACGTGTCAGTGACAATGAGGAAGATGATGATTGTGGTTGAACATATGTAAAGGCCTTAGTTAGATGGAACCTTTGCGATGTTGATCTTTTTGCAAGGGTTTGGTGCCTCCGCATCGATAGATGATGGCTCGTCCAGGAGGAACGGCTACCCTCAGAACCAATACCTCCAGAATGCTCACAAGACTCTGGACAACAACCTCGGTAACAATGTCCTCCCTGGTGTACACACACACACACAAACACACATGCCAGTGTTATAGCATGTCTTTACACTCAACACCTGTGTTTATATATAACTTTTTTAGAACCTTCATGTTACGAGTAAGACGTTACAAACCAACAAAATGCCACATCACTGTGTGAACATTAATCAGATGATATTAATCAATATTTATTTATAGAACATGTTTAAAAACAACCATGGTTGACCAAAGGCTGTACACAATGTAAAATAATAATTGCAGAAAAATAAAGCGTACAACAATGTAGAGGAAGGTACAGAAATTAAACGATCTGTTTAAAATGCTTAAGCAATAAGATAAACTAAAGAGAATAAATAAGTCTTTAGAACAGATTGAAAGGTTGAAATACAGGGGGTGTCAATCTGATGTGAAAGGGTAAGTCACAGTGGACTAGGTTGTCATCACAATATTAGATGAAGGCTTCCTCACACTTTTCACTTGACATGTCGCCCCCGTCCCCCTCCAGATGAGATGTCAATGGGCCTGGGCAGGTTGAAGAGTTTGGGACTGGGTCTCCAGTCTGAGATTGAGGACCAGGACGTCTCTCTGGACAAACTCCTGGGGAAGGTTGACAAGATGGACCTGAAGATCAACAACACCAACCAGCAGTTAAAAAACCTCAAATGAAAAAACACTCAGGACAGACTGACACAGATCAAAGACCGACTGACCCATCTGCCTATCTATCTGCCTACCTGGGTTCCATATTCCTGTACCATAAACTCCTTATCTTGGATTTAGATGTCTGTTTTTAAATTGTATTGCTCTCAGTCATTCTTATGAACAAGTTAGCCATGATCATTTCTATTACAGATGGAATATCTATACATCCACGCATTTGATGACTGACATGACATTTTCCCCCATATGTAAAGTTTCCAATGTCTCTGGTCTGTGTTTTCTGTTAGAAATATGCTGCACTGGGACAGCTGTTCTGTAGTGGAACGATTCTGGATTGTATCACTTTGATGTCACACATACCCAGCTTCTCTGTAATCATTTGCATAGCCAGAAGGCGTCAGGAGGCGTACTGTCTGTAGTCCACCTCCTGGTCCTCTTTCCCATTATTACAGGGAAAGCAGTTAGATATAGTTGTGTCGTCTCTATCCTCACCTTATTGGATCATCGATGTGATGAAGTATAAGAAGAACCGCACATGTTTAGGCCTCTAGAAAGCCTCCAGACCATTTGCCTTATGTAATCTGTTTAGAGGGTTGTGTGATTGAGGATGATGTCAATCTGTCATCCGACTGTCACACTTGGAAGTGGCTTCCTATGAACTTGCAGTTATTCTATGGAAATGTCTGCTTCAAACTGATCCACTTCTATACCTACATTTTATGCAATTACAGAAATATCCTCATTCGATTCATTCGATGTTTATTTCTTAATGTCTTTGTTTATTTCCTTTGTTAGTTTGTTTACTGTGCTGGCTGTAACATGGATAATGGTTTTGTGTGGATAACAAGCTACACTGGCTAAATTATTCAGAATAGTCTTGGTTACCATGGTTGTAGGCTACGTCATTCAAGTACCTGATGTAGATTAAAAAGCCAAATCACACAAACCTCAGTAGACTATTGTTACCTTCTTGTCTGTATTTCTATAATTACACTAATAGATGTAATCTAATATAAACTTTGTACAACAACTGTTGGGAGTATCTAAAGTTGAGATGAAACGAGAGAAGGCATGCTGATATGACAAGTTGAGTAGGCGTACTGCTTTTTTGGACTTCCTCAAACTGGTCCCAACGTTTAATAATTATGATCGTTCACTATTTAAATTGTCAGGATGGATACACAAAAGCTTAACCCCAAAGAACAGAAAAAACTGCCTAACGTCGGAACATATTTCATGCTTGCAGAGCGTGAAATCACCGCAACACCTGTGCACGTATGAATTTACCATTAAAATATGACCAGCGGGTGGGTGTGATATAACATTTTTAGAAATAATTTATCTCGAATTTAAAAGGGCTACTAAATTGTAGTAGGCGCACGCTTACAAGAGTGGATACATCCAAAAGCAACATACAAACACTTAACTGTCAAAAAATGTCCACATGCAAGCGGAGCTTGATGAAAATGCTGTTAGTTTTTTTTTGCTGGTAACTTTGTCACTCTGCAATCATGAATTAATATGAGAGCCAGAAATTAGGATATATTTGGTGTCGAGACCATTTAACAGATGCACAATTACGTCATCCGTGTCTTCATCCTGGCAAACAATAATGGCGACTTCCATGGAGCTGAGATGCTGGGGGGGCGACTGGGGCTTGCCCTCTGTCCATACCGAATCTCTTATAGTACTGGTAAATGTTTTCAGCGAAAAGCTAAGCCATTTGCGTGACTAGCTTTTAGCGTTTTTGTTTTTCCATTGGTTGTGAATCATTTTAATATATTTTTTCAGGCCATGGTCTGTGCATTGCCTTGCTCTCCATGCCTGTTCCTTGAGAATGTATCACAAAGCTAGAACGCTAGAGTAAGAACCATCTAACGCGTAGTGGCCGATATATTCAGTACAATTCAGTCTTTCTGCAAAGTTATGTCAGAGGTTTCTCTGGAAACGTTAACCATGCTTTTTTAGTAATTATTTAACTTGCTAGCAATGGCTGGCTAATTTGTGTATAGCTATGCTGATTATATTCCTATTGATGCTATCGATATTTCTTCAAGGTCAGAACAATCACGATTTCTTGCTGTTTACCCCGGTACGACTACTACTTTCTTCTTCGCATATCGTGCTTGTACTAGTAGTAGGCTTATACCCCGTAGGCTAGTCAACTGGATTGTTCCACTCCTAACAGACACTAATAACCTAGCTGTCTCTCGAGCGTTGAAGAGTGAAAGTGTAACTCTGCAGTAGGAAACCTCTGTGACCCTGCCTTCCTGCCTGCCGCTGCCCCGCCTCACCTCATTCTACATCTGACCTGCTCTTGTACCCTAAAATAGTTTGAAATGAGAATTGTACCTGTTTTATCAACGGAAAAATATGTAATTTGAAATATATAAGTAGGCTAGTAGTAGCCTAGTTGTGGCAACAACAAACAACTTTGCAGTAAGCTACATATTTCCCCTTGCAAGGTGACACCATTCCTGTGACGGGAACAGTAGTTGTCTTGGTAGATGCTAGATGGTAGATAATATTTTTCTGTCTTTCTTTCAGGCATATGCCAAGTTTTCTGGCGCAAATCTCACAGTCTCTCCAATAGACAGGACATGGAGAACTCTAACATGTAAGACCTCAAGCTTTGAGGTTTAGAGTTGCATTAGATTCAAATGGGAATGTCCTGCCTGTTTGGAGAAAAATGTACAATATATGTCCCCACTCCCTGCAGCTCCAGTCCCGGAGTTGGTGTGTGAGGGCTCCACACTGACAGAGCCCTCTCAGATCCTGGCTTTCCTCAGGAAGCAGGTGGGCTCCCTTAGTCTCCCTCAACCTCTAGATACCCACAGACATGGGTACCTACCTAGCATCTGGACGGTCGTCCAGTAGTACCTAGCTAGCTAGTATCTTCATGGTAATGCAGTGGTAGCTAGCTCGCGTCTGGAAGGTAACTGTTTGCTGTTGTCTTTCCCAGAGGTTTAATGCTGATTATGAACTGACAGCCAGACAGGGAGCCGACACCATGGCTTACACTGCTCTGCTGGAGGAGAAACTACGACCAGCTCTGGTAGGTGTGGACTGTGCATGTCTGCGTGTGTCTCACCCCTTGTGGATATAAGTGCAGCCTCACTCTGCTCACTGGCCCCAGCCTCGTTCACAGCCTTGATGTAGAACAGGTAGTTCTCATCAGGCTGCAGCTGTACCTGCTGCGCCTGACTCCTCTGTGTGTGTGTGTGTGTTGGTTAAGATATTATTCTGGGGACCAGAAGAACGCCAATTTCGTCAGTGATTTTGAATGGTACTGAATTGTTAGTCCTCATAAGAAGAGTAAAGCAAATGTGTGTGAGTGTATGCACTCCGCTAAGGGGGTGTCCTCTATATGTTCTTGTAGTTACACACGTTCTGGGTGGATGCAGAGAACTACTCGAACCTGACACGGCCCTGGTTCGCCTCCCGCTCTCCCTTCCCCCTCAACTTCTTGGTTCCTGGTCGCCGTTCCAACGCAGCACTCTCCCGCATCCTGCTGACTACGAGTGAATCTCCTCTATACAGCATCACTGAGGTGGAAGGCAAGGTAGACCTAATACATAAAAACACAACACACAGTACATGCACTCACACCACACTCAAACCACACACACACACACACACACACACAGACAGACACAACACCCTCATGTATTGCAGCTCATGCAGCTGTTGACAGGAGGATATACTATCTGCTATTCACTGCTATATGGGTTTCGTCTCTCCTTGTTTTTGCCTCTCTCTGTTCAGATCTACAGTGAAGCTAAGGAATGTCTGAATCTTCTGTCTCACAGACTAGGGACAGCAAACTACTTCTTTGGCAACTTGTGAGTTCTGCTGCTCTCTGCCTGTTTGGATATGGGTGAACAGTGACACGAAATGCATGGTAATGTGCAGAAAGCACATTGGTTGAGTATTGGTTGAATCTAGAAGGATTGGTGTGTGCGTGTGTATCCAGGCCCTCCAGTCTGGACGCGTTTGTGTTTGGCTTCTTGGCTCCGCTCCACAAAGCCAGTCTTCCCAGCAGCCCACTGCAGAGTCATCTCCGACAGCTGACCAACCTCACCACCTTCTGTGACAACATCCTCGTCAACCACTTCAGCTCCAGTCGCCCAGGTAACACACACACACTCTTCCCTTCTTTCTACATGTCCTTCTCTCTTCTTGCTGTAGCCTGTGTCTGTGTGTCCAGCCTCTCCCCAGCCCGTCCAGGAGACAATGGATGCAAACCTGCAGAAGCTAACCCAGCTGGTCAACAAGGAGTCCAACCTGATTGAGAAAGTCAGTATGCAGTTTACTGTGTTGTGTTGTGTGTGTGTGTGTTTGTGTGTGTGTGTGTACTAATCAAAAGTTTGGTGTGTGCTACAGATGGATGATAACCTACGCAGCAGCCCCCAGCACATACCATGCAGACCAGACGCCAAACGCAGACCAGACGCCAATGAAAAGAGCTCTACCCCGGCCTAGCCCCTCCCTTATGACCCCAAACCCGGCCTGGCCAACGACAAGTGCACAGGCCCATCAGACATGCTGTATAACTTTGTATCCGTTTCTGATACTAGAGGGGAGAACTAGATAACATGTAAACCGGCTTGAACGGATTCTAATGACCTAAAGGGAAATGTTCAGCACGGTCAACTCCTATCATGAGACATTCTTCCATTTTCCACAATGGCAGCGATATCTTTTTAAGAAATATGGTTTGGTTTTTATTGGGATGAGCAGAAGAGCATGTGGAAGCAGAGGGCCTTGTGCATGTTTAGTACGTCATTCATGAAGGTGCTCTGGGTTCTAGCCACCCAATGAGAAGGTTCGAGGGAGGAAACTGTAAATGATGCAGTGATGTTTGAGTCCCCACTGCACCAACCCACCAGCTGGGGTGGTGTCTGGCTACTACATCCATCACATGTTAGGACTACAGTCATGTGGGACTGCCTATTCGGGGGGGGGGGGGGGGAGAGAATGTGACATTTGGCCAATCCCAAAGTATTTATATTCATATTACGTTGACACTGCAAGCCTTGGTGCTCTATTCATTGCTAATATCTGTTTCTTTGTCTTTTCACGTAATTCAAAGAATTTGGACAACATCAGATTCCGTTGTTGACTGGTCACGACCCTGAATAGACCGGCATGTGCAAATTAGTACTAGCAAAGACGGCACAAGCAGCATGCTGTCTCATTTCGTTGGCCACTTGTTTCCATATGGTTTTAAACACAGCCCGGTTACAATGCAACCCCTTGAGTTTTGCTTGTACGGAAACCCCAAATCAATTATATGGGCAAAAGTATTGGGACTCCTGACCGTCACACCTATGTGATTTTCTCAATTCCAAAACTGTGATTTAGAACGGGATGTCATAAAAGTTCCTGTAGGCGTATTTTGTAGGTGTCTCAATACCCTTGTCTATATATAGAGTACTTATGATGTCTAACACTTCACTGTCCATCCACATGTAGCCGGTTGACATCAGTTAAACTCACTCCTCAGGTATGTATACAGGCCACCCGAGGTAGTGAACCACTAGCTTTTTGACATAGGTCCATCAACTGGGTTTGTTAGGATATGTTTCCACAGAGGGAAAATGTCATGTTGTGTGGATGTTCTGTAAATACTGTGTGAAACCTGAATCTGTTGTCCAGCTCACCGGGTTAGCACCCCTTGTCTGCTGGTACTTCTGTCAGTAACGACACCTGTTATGCTGTTACTGCTGTCACATAACTGTTAGAAGGGTCCGTCTCCTTTACCCCTGCCTCTTTTCAACCAGTTCAAACATTGTATATTCATGTATGTAGCTGTGAGCTGCTGTCTGATGCATATCAGTCAAGGTGTCGGATTCAACAGGGGCTTTTAGTGGATGGCATTAGAGGCTAATGCCATCCACACTATGTGTGGATAAACCCAGGAGTGCTGCAGTCCTCATCATGTTTTGTGTCCCACTAATCTCCGAGTAATATGTGTGTGTGTTTTTGAGAACAAGGACACAAAGGGACGCATTGTAGCAATGTATGTTTGTATGTATTTGTTTTGTTTTTGTCTCTTGCATCATTGTTTGCACAGTGTTCTAGTTTTTTTTCTCAACATGTATTTTGTTTTTATAACTGATTTATTGTGCCTCTATGAAAAGTCAACTGGTATTTGTTCCTTTTTTGCATGCAGCAGAAACAGACAACACATCCATGGTATGAGGTTTCTTTGTCCCACTAGGGGAAACTAGTTTTGGAGCCAGGGTTCACCCAAGAACAAAATACAAATGACAACGCGATCTAATCACAGATTACAATGTATTTGCAAAGCACTTCCTGTCCTTTTATCCCTTTTTCCCCTGTTTGCCTTTAAGTTTGAGTAACTCATGTTGTGTTACTATCGAGAAACTACTGTTTTGATCAGTGAATGTTGTCTATAGTTTCTGCTGCTGTGCCTTTGTGTTTCACAACACTGCTCCATTTATAGGTTGCTGACCATACTCCTCAGACAGGAGAACACGTTCCTTTATAAAGCACTACAGACACTCATAACTTAACTATGTGTTTATTTGTTTGAAGGGGCCATGTCTGGAAGGTATCAGTATAAGTTGTGCTTTGTACCTTAATGACTACAAATGTTTTTTGGTACATATGTATTGCTATGTCAACTTAACTCATATTTTCAAATAAATTAAATGCGTTGAAATACAGTGCTGTTTGTGTGCCTCAGGACACCACCACAGGTCTGCCCGGACTAGACAGTATGGGTTTATGCTAGCCGTTACGTGACATAGTTGATTACGTTACTGTTGATCATCTGTCCATCATATAAAGCCCGCCCTGACAATTTGATTGGTCCGAACAGCTCCTGTTCGGACATACTTTTTCCCCAACCGAGCTACCCCAGACCCAACTTCCCAACCACATTTCTTTGTGGGCGGGGCTATTTGGGCTGGCAGCCAGGCTTGGTTTATGCAGTCCACTCATTTGTACAAATAGAAAAATGATCCTTTTCATTGAAACACAAACAGGAAACAGAAATCAAACCAAAAAATGTTTACAAGGTTATTTACACAAAACAGTACTTACAACAGGAAACTATTCTGAAGTGGTAAAGTACATCTCTCTACTTACCAAGTCAAATAATGAAATTGAAACTATTTCAGAGACTCCAGCAGATGAAACACTAACTACAAACTGTGCCACTGGTGTTGAGGACAGCGCTGTGTGTGATCTCACAGGCACAGCAGAAGCCCGTCAGTGTGACTCATTCTTTCCGTAGTCTTCCTGAGTCACATGATCCAACAACATCAGAATACTCTAACAGAGTGGTTAAAAGTCAAACCTCTTGAATTGCTCTGCTGGCTCACCAGGTAGAGCACGTATCAAATGGCCTTTATGTAGTGGTTCCGGTCTGATTACGGTTCGGGCTATTCCTGCAGGTCTTCCCCTCTATCTCCCCTATTTTCCATCTATTCTTTTCCCCAAAAAGCCTCCAAAAGTCCCCAAATATTTATCTTTAAAAGTAAAACACTTGCATATCAATGTAGTCTCTAATCACTCTGATTCTGAACTATATCAAGTGACCTATATTCCCCCACCCTCCGCCAAAACAATTCAAAGTCAAGGATAAGAGACATGGATCAAAAAAATTACTTTAACCATTTGGCATGTATGTTTTCCAGACTTTTCATTCCAATGAAATACTCCTTTACACTATTTCAGTTTGTTGTATTTACAAATTTGACATTCAAATAATCTGAGGCCTGGTATCTAAGCCCCCTGTCTGTTATAAAGGTACTTTTTAGGTACAGTTTCTGAGAGGATCTGCATCTCCACCCCTAATACTTCCCTCATCCATGTCCTGTGAGTTTCCAAGATCCAGGTGGAACATATCCACCAGTATGAAGGCACGTGGCTGTCCCTGGAGGGCTGTGTGAGGGTGGGCTAGCTGTGCTTGGTAAACTCAGGCACCTCCAGCACCATGCTTAGGCCCAGGCTGCCCGGTTGCTCAATGCCCAGCACAGGGTGGCATGGCAGGGTGAAGGGATGGGTGAGGGTCCCCAGGAGCTGGCCAGTCTGGGCGTTGTAAAATGACAGGCGTTGGTGCTGATAGTCCAAGAGAGTGCCCACACGCTTGGGCACCTCCACCACAAACACATCAGCCTGGACACTGGCGTGGAGCAGCTCAAACCTACAACTGTGAGGGGGGGGGTTAGAAGTTAAATGAATGATGAATGAATAAGAAGTAGATGAGAATGTGTGCAGATGTCTGTGTGTGTACCTTGAGGGTGTAGGGATGCAATGCAAACACCAGGAGGTGTTGTTTTCCCCCAATGGACTGTATCTATTGGTTCCTCCATATGCCACTCCTATCCGGTAGGCGGGACTTCCCGTTACGACTGTCTCCCAGTAGTAATGACCCTTGGCTGGCAATATTTCCCCCAGGACAGACGGGCATCTGCACACACCATTTGGATGAATTGATAAGTAAGTAATTCCACGACTCATTTTTTCTCAGTTTCTTTGGTGCATATCTCAGATCAAAATTAAAATTCTCAAAACTGTTTGTTCAACCTCCACTTCATCTAGTTACTTGTGCAAAAAAGAATATTCCTGCGAACATATCCCAATGCTTTGGTCCATTCATGTAAATTATTATGTATAATTTTCTGCTGATTCCGACATTATCAATTGCTTATGTCATGTTGATTAAAATGTATTACTGGTTCTCTTTTGAATAGTCTTACCCCCCAAAACATCTAGGCATTAGTTTATTGGATGAGTAATTACATGTAAACAGATCGAACCAATTGTCATAATTGTAGTTCCTCATACAGTGCTGCATCAGTTCTGCTTCCTATGTTTACAATAAAAAAAGGGCTATGTCCTTTGTGCTATGAAGTGCTGTAAAACATTCACTACAAACAGTCCTTTCCCCTTGTCAACAAATTACAGTACAAACAAAGTGTCCATTGTGTGTTGTTGTTTGTATGAATTGTTTAGATGCAATTGTTTATACTGTTTCGCAAAAGTTATGGATGATTTAAGAAATGTACTAAAGTGACGGAGGAAAACTGGGCTTCATATGGCTCCATTTTATATTGGATATTCTACCTTACATTCAAATTGTATTCGTATTTGAATGAAACTTGTACATCTACAAACATTAACTGAACAGAGTGCTGGCTGTGTAGTGGCTGTGTGTGGCCGTAGCATTGTGCCCAGACAACCTCCCTACTCACATGTGTTTGTCTGAGTGTCTATAGACCAGCGTGTTCTGGTCCTCTGACAGATCTACGCCTGGCTGGGCTGATCCCTGCAGCAGCCTGAACCTGGTACCTGGACACAGGAAGGAGGAGGAAGACGAGGGATGGAAAAAGAAGGAGAGCTGAAGATGCATGCTGGAGGTTGTAGTAGGGGTTGGTATGTGCACGTCTGTGTGTGCATACTGTAGGGGTGTGTGTGTGTGTGTGTGTGTGCATTTTCTATGTTGACGTGGAAATGACATCACACTGTTGAAATGATGAATGTGGGTTATGATTGTGGGTTTATCTGATTGAACATGAAATTCTCAATCACTCCTTTTAGTATATTTTATCTTACTGGAAACCATTATGAAAAGCTGTTGACTGATTATTATTACCACTACCACTAAACCATAGATAAGTGAACTGAAGTGAGAGATTTGGGCATCAAGAGCTGAGGAGTTAGAGAGAAGACTAGTTGTAGATATGCAGTTTCCTTCGCAGGACTAGAGGCCCTAGCTATAACTCATATGGCCTTGCCCAATGTCTATGGTCAGTATTAGCCCTGAGTAGGGGGAACTCCTTTTGTGCAAACCCCCAGAACAAGGGACCAATTGGGTGAGGATGCGTAGAATCTGTAAGGTACCAATAGCAAAATAACACAATATAATAGGGAGAAAATATATAAGTGAAATGTCCAGAGAAAACAGACCAGTCTGATCTCGGGTCCACACTCGTTTGTTGGATTTCAATAAAGTCCAATAAAACAATTTGCATCAAACTTTGCTGAGTTCTAGTGCTGTCTTTGGACTTCGATTTCACAATCTTTCACAATACAAGACTAAGAATTTTTCACACTACAAGGCTTTTACTCTACAATGTGTGTGTGTGTGTGTGCATGCATGCGTGTGTGTGTATTATGACAACCCCACTAAGACTGAGTCCCCTCGGTGCTTGGCGCCAGGGACAGCTCCACCGTCCAGCAAACAAACTCAGTGTGAGCAGCACTCCTCACAGGCATCCCTCACTATGACAAATCAAGAAACAGCACAGCTGCACCTAGTTCCACCATCAGCCTCATTGCCTTCAAAAGCTGAGTCGAGGCAGCTCTGGGCAAGGGGTGAGAATGCGACCAGTTATGTCATTGGGTGAGAGATGGATTCTGACATGCAATAGGCTGCCAAAATTCAGCATTTCTAAATTGGGTCATCTGTAAAGGAATAGTAAACCCAACTGCAAGATGCTTCCGGAGGCGAGGAACAGCAAAGAGGAACCAAAGCCGAGTGAGTTTGGTTTCCTTGAGTTTTCCTTTGTTCTGCCTTTTTTTCATGAAATGCTCTGCTGTGCTAAATTTGCTTTCTCACACCCAACTCCCCTGGTTTTCCTATACGGGTCAGTCTCAGTGTGATTGTCAGTGTGTATGTGTGTGAGCGTGTGCATGTAGACTGTGCATGTCTGCGTGTGTCTCACCCCTTGTGGATATAAGTGCAGCCTCACTCTGCTCACTGGCCCCAGCCTCGTTCACAGCCTTGATGTAGAACAGGTAGTTCTCATCAGGCTGCAGCTGCACCTGCTGCTCCTGACTCCTGATACCTGAGATAGACCTGCACGCACACACACACACACAAACACACGCGCACACACACACAACTTAGTGTGGTGTGTAGATTTTTATTTATTTATGTTAATCACAATCAGTAGAAAAGCTATTACCTTATCATCTTTTGATATATTCTGTCTTATTATCTATTCATATATGTGTTCCTACTGTAAACTACTGTGTTTTTTCATCTTCTTGCCTCAGAGAGACTTTACAAGTACCGTTGTGTCTGAACTGGGGATTTGATGTTGAGGTGTTTGTTAAACACTGCAGATTAATAAAACTTGTAAAACCCAGAACTCAAGTCACTCTGTTAATGAAGAGAATGACCCAGAACTCAACTGAACTTAGTTACTCTGTTAATGAAGAGAAGGACATACCACTTTCTTCATCAGGAGTCAAAGGGAAGTGTGTTCAAGGAAGAGAAAATAAATGTCTGTGCGTGTCCCACCTGAGTCCTTCTCCTTCCAGGGCATACTGGCGACAGTACTCCAGAGTGTACGTTGGTGTGTGCATCTGGTTGGCTGGGCTCCATCGCAGGACGGCAGAGTTCCAGAGCACTGTGCAGCGCTCCGTATTGATCACTGGCACAGGAGGGGCTGGGAGGACACCCACCACATGACCACAGCAACCACAACACAACCACAGCAAAACAACCACAGCAACAGAACCAGAATTCCACAGCACGACAACAGACACATTTCCAGAACGTTCTAAAACCATACCAAACCAGCATAGGAAATGTAGAGTTGTGAAAGCCTGAGAGGATTCTCTCTCTGCATGGAGGGTGGGACTCACCAGTCCTAAAGGTCAGCCTCCTGCTGGGAAGGGAGCAGCCGGTGTAGTTCACAGCCATCACCCACACCTTGTAGCCCTTCTCAGCATCTAGGTCCTCCAGGACACAGTAGCTCTCCTTCACAGTCACTCGATACTCCTCAGACACCACTGGATAACACAGGCTAGGTCTGAGTGGTTTGTGATTGTGCGACGTGTGTGTGCGTGGATGTGGTGTGTGAGGTGTATATATGTGTGTGTACCTCCTTGTGGGTCTTCCATGCAGTAGACCTGAAAGCAATCGATGATGTCTCCAGGGTTCACTCTCCAATAGACGGTCACGCTGGTGCTGCTAGCTGAGCCGGGCTCCTGGGACTGCAGAAAGGGCTGCTGGGGGACTGAGGCACACACACTGCTACTGTTGGAATACAGACTCAAGCCGGCCACATGAAAAGTGGTGCATCTACAAGCTTTGTCTCAATACTGAAAGTATGTCAGGAGAGCACCTGCAGTGTATTGATGTGTGAGTGTTTGTATGTGTGGGTGTTCCACAGACCTGGAATTCCCTTGCGGTGTGTGTGTGTGTTGGCTGTGTTTCCCTTAGCGTAGTCTTCAAACACCAGTAGTCCCCGAGGCCCTAACTCCAGAGACATGGCTGAATGCAGCACTGATGACAGTCTGAAGAGAACATGCAGAACATGAAGGAGAACATGAAGGAGAACATAAAGGAGAACATAAAGGAGAACATAAAGGATTACATAAAGGGGAACGTGGAGGGGAACATGGAGGGGAACATAAAGGGGAACATGGAGGGGAACATGGAGGGGAACATGGAGGGGAACATGGGGGGAACACACTTACCTTGTATTAATATCTGAGATTGACTGTAGGGGAAAAAGAAGAAGGGTTGGACAATATTTCTTTTTGAATTACCCTGTACCAAGACCAAAACAAAAATAAAAATGTAATACCACCTTTCTGTCTCTCCTCTACCCCTCACCCCTTCCTGTCCCCCTCTTCTTACCCCCAGGGGGTCAGATGGCTGAGCGGTTAGGGAATTGGGCTTTTAACACGAAGGTTGCTGGTTAGACACGGCCGCCACATGACGTTGTGTCCCTTGGGCAAGGCACTTTACCCTACTCGCCTCAGGGGGAATGTCCCTTTATTTACTGTAAGTCGCTCTGGATAAGAGCGTCTGCTAAATTACTAAATGTAAATGTACCCTCTTACTTCCTATCTCCCCTCTCCCAAATCCCCCTCTCACCCCGTCCTCCTATCCCATCCTACCCCGACCCTCCTGCCATACACACACACACCTGTGCGTCAGCGTCCACCTCTCGGGCAGTGGTCTCCAGCGTGGCCCTGGCTGTATCGATGCTCTCCTGGAAAGAGACGATCTGATCATACAGCTGCTCCAGCTTGCTCTTCTTCTCCTCCTCCGTGCCTAGAGACATGCTGGTGTATTGCTCCATAACCCCTGCCAACATCTTCTCGTTCTGCTCCTGCATAGCCCCCTCCCTGGTTCGGAACTGCTCCTGCAAGTGGTTGAGCACAGGAAATACATTTTATGTTTAGATACAGTTTACAACATTTTGGAGATACAACGTTTAGGAGATGTAAACACGTGTTTCCAGGGGCCTCGTATAAAAGATTACATACCAGAAGATGGCATACAGCCAAAAACTTGAAAGTACCTACGCACAGAAATGTTCACATGTATAAAACCGGTCATACGCCAGGTCCTGCGCACCTTTCCTTTATAAATCACAATCAACGTGAGATTGACTGCACATGAACGAGCCACTGAACCCGCCTTGCCTCCTCCCAT
Source organism: Hypomesus nipponensis (assembly GCF_054491055.1). NCBI lineage: Eukaryota > Metazoa > Chordata > Actinopteri > Osmeriformes > Osmeridae > Hypomesus > Hypomesus nipponensis. The sequence goes on along the minus strand of NC_140388.1, from coordinate 4,458,942 downwards.
AAATGAATATGCATTGGCCTATAATGGCCTATAAATGTGCGTGCGAATTTCTGCACTTTTCAGTTAAAATTCTCCACGTTACAGAACCAGACAAGACTTTGCGACGGCCCGCACATTCTCACGTCAAGTTCATTTTTATACATCACACCTTGTGCGTGAAAACCAGCGTACGCAAGCGTTTTGTGCGTACGCAACGTTTATACATGAGGCCCCAGATGTTTGTGTATCCTCCGGTATCATGTGTGTCTATGTATTATGTACCTCTATAGTGTTGTAGGAAAGTTCCAGCTCAGACACCAAGTCCTCAATGTTCTCTGATCTCTCCTGCAACTCCGAGATCCTGCAGTTCAGCTTATCCTAAGAAACAGACACATGTACACACGTTATTGGTGGACAGACAGACATACATAGACCACATGAACACACACACACCTTTTTATTTCTACAGACATACAAACACACACTACCAGATCTCACCCTCTCGTCGTTGTAGGCCTGGTCCACAGAGGTGACCTTGTGTTCCTGGTGCCCTCCAGATACATGTCCCTCTTCTGTCAGCAGACAGCCGCAAGCCAGGCAAAACCAATCCATCCCCTCAAGTTCAGCAGCTGCTCTAGCCTGGCTCTCCTCCACCTCATCAAACATCTCATAGTCTGCTTCAATAAGGTCCTCATCTGGGGTTAGACCCAGCACTCCCTCCTTCCACTCCTCCGTCTCTTCCTTCCTCCTCTCCAGGCTGGAGTCAGGGAGCAAGCACTCCTGCTCTCTGGCCTCCTGTTGGGAAATGATCTCATATTCTAACTCCTCCAGGTGATCCGCCTCCTGGTGGAGCTCCATAACTGGGATTGCAGCCTCCTGGTGTATCTCCGTCACTGGGCTCACAGCCTCCTGGTGTAGCTTTGTCTCTGCACTCACAGCCTCAATGTGCTGCCCTGACAGCTCCTCTTGTGGGGTGAAGCTCATGGGAGGGGAGAAAAAGCCACCATTTGCTTCAAAATCTCCCTCGATTGTTTGTTTTGTCTCCCGACCCTCCCCTTCCACCAGCGGGGTTGGTGGGGTCGGCCATCTTTCTGGGGTATCTAGAGGGGCAGAAGGTTGATCTTCCCGCTCTGAAACTACTTCTGGGTCACAGATTTCCACCTTTACCTGGGTTTGTTCCTGCAATGGCACTGGAGCAACAGAGGGTACTTCTGCTGTTGTCATGGCCTCAGACTCCATGGAAGCTACTGCCTCTCTCCCCTTCACCTCCACTGTCTCCTTCACCCCCTTTGTTCCCATCACCTCCATTGTCTCCGTCACCTCTACTGTCCCCTTCACCTCCACTGTCTCCTTCACCTTAACTGTCTCCATAATCTCCTCTGCCGCTTTAATCTCGTCTGCCAATGTTTCAGCTCTATCTTCTTCTGCTCCTGCTGTTAGAGGGTCCAGTAAGTCCAGAGCTTTTACAGCGTCCTCTCTATCCCCAAGACTCTGAACTGACTGGTCTCCCAATGTTCCTCCTTCATCCTCGCCAGCCGCTCGTGTAATCTCTTCATCTGGAGAGTCGGTATGGAGGAGAGGGAGGCCTATGGTCTCAGGTTCAACCCTTACTTCTTCTCTGACTTCCATATCCTGGATCTCAGCTGCAGCAGACTGGGAGCGTACAGTCTCTGTGAGAGTCTCCTGTATCTTTTCCCCAATCTCTATCTTCTTCTCCATCTTCCCCTCAATCTCTATCCTCCCCTCTGTCTCCTCTGTGTTCTCCTCAATCTCCATTTTCCCCTCAATCTCTGCCTTATTCTCTACCTTACCCTCAATATCAGTCTCCTTAACTATCTGCTTCTGTACCTCAGCTAACAGCTCTGTGTGAACAGGTCCTGTGCTGTTGACCAACGCCTCGCCAGCTGGTTGTGGGGCTGCATCAACTCTAACCTCTGTTCCCTCCATCACCTTATCCACTCCTCCCTCGGGTTCACTTGCTGCAGCTGTCATCTTTGATTGAGCCTCAGAAAAAACTTTAACAGCTTCCTCTCTCTCTGGAAGAACCTCTGCTTCTGGTTCTACCCCTGCTTCTGATCCTACCCTTGGTTCTAGTTCCACCACTGCTTCTGTTTCTACCCTTGGTTGTGGTTCTACCACTGCTTCTGGTTCTACCCTTGGTTCTGGTTTTACCACTGCTTCTGATCCTACACTTTCTGGTTTTGGTTTTGATTCTGGTTCTGGTTCTAGCACTGCTTTCGATGCTACTCTTTGTTCTGGTTCTACCACTGCTTCTGATTCTACCCTTTCTGGTTCTGGTTTTGATTCTGGTTCTAGCATTGCTTTCGATGCTACTCTTTGTTCTGGTTCTACCACTGCTTCTGATCCTACCCTTGGTTCTGGTTCTACCACTGCTTCTGATCCTACCCTTTCTGGTTTTGGTTTTGATTCTGGTTCTACCTCTGCTTCTGATCCTATGCTTTCTGGTTCTGGTTTTGATTCTGGTTCTAGCACTGCTTCCAATGCTACTTCTGGTTCTGGTTCTACCACTGCTTCTGATCTTACCCTTGGTTCTGGTTCTACCACTGCCTCTGATGATAGCCTTGATTCTAGTTCTACTTCTGCTTCTGATGCTACCTTTAGTTCTGGTTCTACCACTGCTTTTGGTTGAACCATTGCTTCTGTTTCTACCAATGGAACTTGTTCTACCTGTGGTTCTGGTTGCATCTCAGGATCAGTTTTTGCTTTAGTCTCAGAGATTATTGCTGCCATAACTTTAGTAGTTGGGTCAGATTGAACAAGTTTTGCCTTGCTGTTTTCAGCCAATGGTGTAACATCTGCTACTTTCTTTGCATCTACGTCTGTTGCTGTATCAGTTTTGACATCTGGAGAAACACTCTTAGCTCCCTGCTCTCCTAGTGCTGTCACAGTCCCATCTTTAAGATCCTCCTGCTCTACTTGACCAAGTTCCAGGACTCCAGATAGACTTTCCAGTTCCACAAAAGGTTCGAGAAAACTGGCCATTTCAGCTACAGACAGATTCTCAGGAACATCAGCTGGACTCTTTTCTTCAGCAATAACTGTGACTTCCTCATTCTCTTTTGTCACTTCCTGTTTAGGAATTGGGATCTCACTTCTTGAGGATTCCAAACCTGAGACAACTGCCTCCTGTCGACTAACATTCTCAGTCCCCACAAACTGTGCTGTTTCTACCTGTGAACTACCTTCACCTATCACCTCAACAAGCTCCTGTGCAGGGACTGGTAACTCCTTCTCAAACTCACCATCTTCTCTGTCAAGGATGGTGTCCAATGAGATAATATTGGTCTTGTATTTTTCTAGCTCTGGCTTTTCTTTCATGTCTTCTACCAGCTTTTCTTCCTTTGCTTCTTTTTTCTCCTCCGTGGCTGGTTTAGTCTTTTCGTCCTTCCCCTGTTGCTCTGCTGGAAGTGCTATGATTGGACAAGTCTCCTCCACCTTCTCCTCCTTTTCTACAATCCTTTCTTCTGTTTCTATATCCTCTGCCGTCTGAAGATGCCCACTCCTCTCTGTAATCTCCTCCCTCTTGGGTTCCTCCTTCCTCTCAGAATGTTCCTCTTCCTCCACCATTCGCGTCAGGCATCCTGTCATCTCAAACTTGCTCTGTGGCCATAACCTTGCACCCTTCACATTGTCCTCTTCCTCCTCTGATTGACTCTCTAGTGCAGGGGTCTCGTCCTTAAGGATGAATTTCTCCAGATATCCGTCTGCCTCCTCAGGGTCTGACAGACGTCTCCGGAACACCTTCTCTGATGCCAAGTTCTCCCCCTCAGACCCCTCCTCGTCGCTCCTCCTGCGCTCTCCCATGGAGTCCTCATACAGGTCGGAGTAGAGGAAGGACATGGCCGTGGGTTCCTCCAGCAGGATTGGGTCTATTATCTTGGGAGGTCCCGGGGAGAGGAAAATAGGGGTCAAGATGGTCTGCTGGCTACCAAACAAGACAGACCCATTCTCCTTTAAAGATCTAATGCTTTCTCTCCTCCCTCTCCTCGCCCCCTCCTCTTCATCATCCTCTTTGTCGACCCTCTCGGACTCCTTGTTCCCATAGAATACCTCGTCCAGGTGCTCACTGGCAATCTCTACCTCAGTGACAAACACAAAGGTGTCCTCTGAGGTATTTAGGCTGCTGCTGGTCGGCTCCTCCCCAGGTTTAGGCTCCTCTGGCCGGGGCACTTGTGCCAGCCCGGCGCCCACATCCTCCTCTAAGCCTGGAGCATGTTCCCCTGATGCCACCACATCAAGAAAGGTGAAGTTCTCAAAGTAATCCATGTCGCTGGTGCCATCCTTCCTGGATCGCATATCCCTGGTGTGCTCCTCTACTGAGTCCTGTTCAGATGACTGTGGAATGATTAGAATGAATCATCCTGAACAAAATTCTCAAGAGATACTATATGAGGATATTACAATGCCCTGCCCTGGTGCAGCAACCCACAGGAATATCATATCAAACCCAGAAATTAGCCACAACTAAACGGCAGACTTAGAAAACCACAGGTAGAAGAGTGAGCAAGGAGGACCGGGGTCAGTACCTTGTTTTGTTTTTCTCCATCCTCCTCCTGGACCTCTGCCTTTTGTTCCTGGGGGGGTAGTGGCTGTCTGGACCGGATTCTGGGCGTCTGTTCCAGGTATGACAGGTTGTCCTGGAGCTCCATGCTCTCTTCTTCGTCCAGTGTGGGCAGCTTGGATGGCACCTTGATGTTGAGGATCTCGTAGCCCTCTGAGATCAGTCTGAACAGCTGCTGGTCTTTATCCTTCAGTGCATCTAGCTCCACAGTGTTCGCGCCCTCCGGCTGCACATTTGGCACCGATATCTCTGCCATCTCAGGCCGCTCCACACCCAGCGCAGAGCTGGGCCGAGAATTAACGGGCCTCCTGAGACGTTCGTTCAGGCGGCTGTGGGTGCCCCTGGACCGCGTTCTGCGGCGAACAATCTTCTCCTCGTCAAACACGATCGTGATCATGCCTTGGGCGCCTCCACCGCTCCCCACACCAGTCCCCTCCAGGCTGCACGCCTCAAATCAAACACAATGGTATTTATAATCTGTTTCCAATGAGAATTCTTTAATATACTTCACAAAGACGATAACCAAAATGCGTTTAATTCTTACTACTTACAGGGACAAAGTTATGAAAAATGCAACATAACAACACCAACATTAATTCACTATCATTAATAACTCTTCCCCTAACAACAAAAAGACAATCGTCAAACACAATGTTGGAACTTATGATCAACAATACAAAACTAACAGCCAGGTGCATTGAGGGATACCTCTGAGGGGGAGCTGGCCTCGGAGGCCCATGGCGTGGAGCTACGGCTGGAGGCCGTCTCCCAGACAATGCCACTGTCCTCACTCTGTACCGTTACCATGGAGAAGGAGGGGTCCACCAGCAGACACTGCATCTGGGGCTTGACTGTTGGGTCCTGCACCGCCTCCCTCAGACTAAAGGTGAGGCACACAGAGAACATAGAGAATGAACTCATTCCAAAGACTGAAAGTTAACACTGGAGGTTGGGAGGGAGGAGAACTGGTGAGGGGACAGGATCGAGACGTAAAACTTTAATTTGTGGTTTTTATTGTGGGGTCCTGCACTGCATGCCTCAGACTGAGAGAAAAAGGATAAATATACAGATAATGAATTTTTTTACAAACTAATGACCATGCTAATTGATGGTCATCTGATGGGTAAATGCAATGCCTGCACTTATAATACTGTGAAAGTGCTAACTGGATGTGAATACGGCGTGTTTCCTCAACACGAAGAAACAGCTTTGACAGTTGGAGACAGGTGACATCCATGTGTCACACATGTAATAGAATATTAGAGAAGGCTGGAGTCAACAGATAGCTAGCCCATGTATGAAGTCTGATGGCCACCTGTGTCTCTACATACTTAGAACACAGCACTCAGCAGAGCAGGCTACATGAGGAGGATGAAGGTCTGGGTACATGTGTAGATCTACAGACGTCAGAACCTTTCTTAGCTCTGCAAGACGGCATTTGTAAAACCTGGAACCTTTTGTTTTTAGGGTGTGTATACATATATATGCGAGCAAGAGAGAGAGAGACAGATAGAGAGAGGAGCACCTGTTGTGGAGTTCCTCCACCTCGTCTTCATCGTCCAGGGCTATGGCCTCTGGTGACTCACACTGAAGCTCTTGTAACTCCGTCACCTCAGACTCCACATTATCGCATTCCTCCATTTTGGTTTGTCCTTTGTGGCCTTGTTTTGTAGTTGTAGTGGTTGTTCTGTCGTTTTTTATTACAAGTCTTGTGGTTGTTTTCTGGACACTTAGAACTGTAGAGCTGGTCTGCCTGTTTGTGTCATTCCTATCTGGGAGCTGTTACTCTGACTCAGCGAGCACCAGGAATAAACTAAACAGGAGAGAGAGAAGTAGAGAGAGAGAGAGAGAGATGGGTGGGGGGAAGGGGTTTAGAGAGTGGGGGAGGTATGACAGTAAAGAATATGGCAGTCAGATGAGTCAGAGAGTGAGAAAGAGGATCAATGAAGGTAAACAATCCTAGAAGTAGCAGATGGGTTGAGAGAGAACGGTCCTTACAGTCCCACGAGGGCCAGGGAAAACACCCAGTAGATCAACATCTACACCCTAAAAGCCGTGGTTAGTAGGTGTGTGTATCAAGTGGCTGGGCTCCCACTCTCACTGTCTCAGTGGCATGGCGTGTGGCTGTGGACCTTTAACACAGGAATCTGCCAGGCTGGGTTAAATATAGGCCATGATCTGACACCAAACCCCAATGCAGATGGTCACAGTACACACACAGAAAACCCTGCTTATGCTAACACTATGCAGGAGTCATAAACCTTGTGTAATTGGGCATCAAAATCAAAGCAAATGTACCAGAGAGGTCTGAAAAGACACACACACACAGACCTGTGTTCTGGTCTGTGATCTGTGGGATACCACAATATCCCCAACAGGTAGAGATATAAACAAATAAAATACAAATGTTTTTTTTGTGGCTAGTTATGATTTGTTTGGACACTAACTCAACCAATGCATAAACCTTTTTGTGATGTATTATGTTTAAAATGAAGACCAAAGCCACATTTTCACCGTAAGTTCCATGTACTTTTGATATACTTTTCAACAAACTAGGAGCTCCCGAGCCATGTTAGCCATGTTTCCACCACAGGAACTTTCCCCCTGAAGATTGAGAAAATTAGTGTTCACCGTGTATAAAAATGTTATATACATTTGAAAATATAATATATATTTCAGTGTGACAAAATGTTCATCTTGCATAAAATGCCAGAGATTTTTGTATTCTGTAATGTTTTCACATGTATTGGTAAGCATATACAGTACTGTGCAAAAGTCACAAGATATTTTACACAAATGTTATCTGACATATTAATTATTTGTCTTATGTATTTCAAAATGTCTTAAAGGTTTTGCTTTACTTATTATTACTATTTATTATTATTTGTGCCAAAGACTTTCGCACAGCACTGTAGTTCATGGTACTTAAAAAATGCTTACAGATCATGAAAGTGCAGATTGTTAGCTTTTCAAATTACAAAAACATTGAGATAAGCTTTTTTGAATATACCTCTTAAAATCAGCTTTAAAGATTTTGACCTCTAGGGGCAAGTAATGAATGGAAACAATAGGTGATTAAAGGCAGGGTTGGTAATGTTGAAACGCACCTTTTGTCATATTTGCTAATATAAACTAATTTGAGGTTTATTATCTTGATAGCAACCAATAAAGGTTTAGCAGTAAAATCTATAAAATCTGATATCTGTGGAAGTGGCAGAAGTGTAACAAACACAACCTTTACTTGTTCAATCTCCACATCACAGATCTATGATGAAGCCCGGAGCATGGCAAGACCGGATGACTCGGAAGTTCAACATGGCGCCCACTGTTTCTCAGTTTTTCGAGCTTCAATGCGCCACTGAGCACATTCCACAAATGGGAGCCATCTTTAAACAGTTTTAATAATAGGTCTATAGTACTACCCTCTGAGTAGCTTTATTTGATTCCTGGGACTTAATTGGATTCCTGGTTCCTGCGGTGGAGACGCAGTGAGTTCTGGGGTAAAGTTCCTCTCTCAACATAGCCACTTTACTGTAACGACTGTAATAATTGTGTACTTTAAGCATTGGTAAAGCTACCGCTTCATCTGTAATGTGTAGTAAAGAAGCAACAAGACTGTTAAACACTTGCTTAGATTTTTACTATGCTGCAAAGAATGGCACAAAAATACACACACAATCATACAGCTTCAGAAATGCAATCCTTTAAATAAAGAATTTAAAAGGGTTTATGGTACAAAATGTACAAAAGCTAAAGGGGAACAACAGAAGTTTAATTAATCAAAGGGTCAAGTTCTGATTCTGTGATAAATCAGCACATGGTTCCATGCATGATGGACCAGAACCCGGATCCAGACAAAAAACATTTTTCCTCATGAAGCCAAACTAGTACTTTTAAGAAACATAACATGTAAGAACAGAAAAGACTCCCTGTCTGAAAGAGAACAAGCAGATACAGCTGAGAAGCTACCACCACCTTAACAGCTGAGGTCCTCTGAAACGACACAGGAACTGTGCAGACCTCAGACTGGACTATGCAGCCTCTGAAGGAGGAGGAAACTGGTTCTCTTTCTACATCAGTCCGTTCTCACTCCAGACCCAGGGCCAGTCCCAGGCTAGGACCAGAGTCAGTCATTGACCTTATTACCCTGATTACATGATACAAGTAGTCAGTTCTTCCCAGGTTCTGGTTCCAGATCAGATCCTGTTCAGTGTCTCCTCGGGGTTACTACCTCCTCATGGTCACCAGTCTGACAGGCAGGATGGAGTTGAGGTCCTTACTCTGCTGCAGGGCCCGCCACGACTACAGGAAGACACAGACAAGCTTAACATTCAAGACAACCTCAACACTGGAAGAACACAGGTCAGACAAGACGTACCTCAGTAAAACGAGTTTTAATGGCGTCGAACTTGGATTTCTCGTAGACAGCTCTGGCTGTGTTTTTCTGTTCGAACGGCTCTGAAAACATACCCATGACATACACCTTCATTAACAAAGCCACTACGCTGGAAATATCACAATAACTCAATGGGTTACCTTCTACACAAATAAACTTGTTCTTCCACTCGGAGCTGCTGGTTCTTGGTATAGCCTTCGCCTCCCTAATTGAGATCACCTTCTGGTCCCACCTAAAAACACACACAAACACTCACACTGTTTGCATGGAAAGGAGAAGAAAAGGAGGAAGATGGAGAGGAAGGAGGGGGCTGCCAAAGTTGTGAGGTGAAGGGACCAGCTGCTTCTGCCTCTCAGTAACACAACACCAGACAGAGAGACGACTGGGGAGGGGGGGGGGGGGGGGGCTAAGGCAGGGAAAGTCTGTTTGTATCTACATGTACTCTCTGTGTGTGTGTGTGTCCTCGTGAGAGAGAGACGGAATGAGTGTTTGTGTGTATGCACTGTATGAGTATGCATGCGCGAGTGTGTGTGTGTACCTGAAGCCGCAAGTGTAGTACTTGAGAAAGCTGAGCAGGAGAGACAGTGTGTGTGTACAGTGCCTGTCAAAAGCTTGGAAACACCTTATTCATCCTTTCATAATTGTTGAGAGACATTTGCACCACCTGTTTTTCACAGTTTTGTTTGCAATTCAATCACTTAATCAGTCACTCAATCACAGTCTATAGGGCATTAACCTACATGTTTATAATGAGTTAGCATGTCCTCCAAATATTTTCTAAGGTGACAGTTTGACGAAAGATTAAGCTTTTCATACCAATATCTGTTCATTTTGGTACATGTAAATCTTTGTAACATAAAATGACCTTGTTTGTTGCATCTAAACAGTAGGAACATGCATGTGTCACGGTCACGTTTGAAATATAGAGGAAATTGTGCCTTTTCTGTTGCTGCTCCAATGTTGTGGAATAGCCTACCTTTATATATTTAGTCCACTACTAGTAGCAATATTTTTAAATCCCACTTTAAGATCTATCTTTTTTCTTTAGCATTAGAGTCGGCAACTGGGTAGGAGTTTTTGTTTATGTTTGTCATGTCCTATAAAAATGTGTAGTTGGTTATATGTTTTGACTGTACAGCACTTTGGTCGATATAAGTTGTTTTTAATATGTGCTTTATAAATCAATTTGACTTAGACTTTGTGTCTGAAAAACAATAAAAGGTGTTAAAGATTAGGTGTTTCCAAACTTTTGACTGGCACTGTATGAGTGTATGTAGGTGCATATGTGTCTCTTTGTATGTACATGTGTATGTATGTACGTGTATCTAGGCATGTATGCGTGAGTGCTCACCTGAAGCTGCAGGTGTAGTACTTGAGGAAGCCGAGCAGCAGCTCTCCCAGTGACAGCGTGTTGGTGGAGGTGAAGGCTGGGATGTGCCTGGGCCCATCTGGGACCATGTGGACGTCCATGGTTACGCTGAAGCACTCCTGATAACGACAACAACAACCACTAAACAAGCAAAACAATTATATTGGATTGTTTGTGGTTTTTATATTACGGTCGTCATACGATCGCTGCTGGTGTGGAGTTGCTGCTTACAGGGAACTGCTGCTGGAGGGACGGGACCACTGGGTTCTTCAGAGCTGGCAACACGCAGACACATAGTATTTACACACACACACCCGAAGGAATGACGACAAAATAGTCATGCGAAACCTTTGTAGTGCCACCGTGTGTGTGTGTGTGCGCTCACTCTGCAGGTAGTGCAACACCATCAGCACCAGTGTATAGCTGCTGAGAGTTCCCTTGCTGGCGTCGTTGATCCCATAGTGCTGAGCCCACTTCTTCACCACCATGATGATGGGCCTCACCCTGGGCTCCGCTAGGGGCAGACACACACACACACCGGATAAGGAGGGGGAGGGCGAGGAAGGGGGAGACACGTCAGGAGTGGAGGATTGAGTGAGGGAGTGAAGGAGGAGAGGGGTGAGGGAGGAGGAGGAGGGGGTAACGGAGGAGAGGATTGTGTAAGGGAAGAGAGGGCGAGGGAGGAGAGACGGGTGGGGTGAGTAAGAGAGGGAGTAAAGGGAGGGTGTGGGAATTGAAGTGAGGAGGGGGCGGCGTGTGGAGGGGTTGCGAGCGGTATGATACAGTCTCTCTTACCATTAGGGTTGTCAACAAATATATATTCGAATAGTTGTTAAAAACAGAATTTCGAATGTGAAAATTAATATTCAAATGTAAAAAAAAAAAAAGCGGGTGTATTTAACGTTAACAGAAACATTACTAGTGTGGGCTAGTTGCTACTGTACTGACTATAGCCTATTTTATTGTATGAATAAAATAGACTATAGATAGGCTACAACAGCTTCATGTACTGGTTTGATTATTTGCCGTTTCATGCTAAGGAAAAGTTCCATGTTTACCACAGCACAGCTTGCTCGGAGCGTACAATGTCGGTTCTATACTGTTAAACTTCAATTAATGTTAATAATATGTTTCAATCACTTACTGAAGCCTGCCATATTTGGGACAAGAATCGCAACCTTAAATTGCTTGCACAAAACTCTTGATCAGCACTCAGCATTTGCTTGTTGTTGTTGTTCATTTAAAACGCTATATGCGCAGAGAGCGCAACGGTGCGGGAGAGAGAGAGAAAGACAGAGTGCGCGTGTTCGAGCAAGAGGCCGAGGTCTGCGGCCTTGGCCATTAGTTAATTTACTTATTTTTGTGTAGGTAATTTGTTGTTAAATATGTTTAACTTTTACCTGTACAGTAGTTATGTCTCGTTGTATTAATCTGTCCTATTATTGATGTGCCTAATGCGCAACCAGATATTCGAATATATGCAATTTTTAAAAGGGAATATTCAAACGTCATTTTTGAGCAATTTTGACAGCCCTACTTACCATAGGCATAACTCCTGAGCAGAAAGGTATTTCTGATCCCCACTGTGTTGTTGATATTCAGATCAAACTCTACCCCGCTAGAGAGAGAGACAGAGGGAGAAAATATATCTTCTCTTAAAAAGCTAAGACGGGTCAAGTGTGCAGTAATCAGAAAGTTTTACTCCATCCCCAGCCTAGTGGAAGAATCTCCACTCTCCTACCTCACGGTGTCTCTGGCTTTCAGGATGGGAACTTTGGCTTTGATCAGCTGAATGTTCCTCAGGTACGCTGTAGAACACACCCATGTAAACACAGTCAGGTTTCACTGCGATGATGGGTTTGAAGTGCTTCGCTCCCCCTAGTGAACGCTAGGCAGGTTGCAGCTGAAGGGACTGGGTTAAATACATGCCACGGAAAATACAGACTGCATTAGACACAAGGTAGTATTGAAGCCGGGTGTGACTCACACAGCTCTCTGAACAACTTGTTGATCTGACCAAGAACACGGACAGCTTCGTTCCACTCGCCCTGGGAGACAGACAGAGGGGAGGGGGAGAGGAGGGGGTTAGGGTCTTTATAGTAAGGGTTTTAACAGTCCATCAATTTGTATCGGTGCAAAGACAAAATAGTAAACAATCCGTTCAATCTTTAAGTTCATGCCAGCCGCAATCATTAAGTTAGGTCCAAACAAATGGATTGTTGCGTTTGTGTTGATGGTCGTTTATTACAGTCCTGCGATGCCAACAGATACCAGATTGAATTCCTTATACTGTCAAACCTTTTGATTTATTGGTTGCCATCAGGATGTGAAGTTTACTTCAGGAAATTTGTTGCAACAGAAAGTATGTCTCAACAAAATGACCGACCCTGCCTTCAAAGCCCCTAACAACGCAGAAGCAATCTACCACTTTTCCGAGCAGTAGAACCCAAAAAAACACTCAAGTTCAACTCAACACTCAACCCAAGTTCAACACTCATATTCACCCCTTTTGTAACAAATGTTTTGAGGTATCAAAGCTCATCGGATTGTTGGCTAGCAGAATCAATAAAGCATCGCATATGTATGAACATGTGTGTGTGTTGTGCTTACTGAGACACGGGGCAGGACCATGCAGAGGTCAGCATCACTACTGGAGCTGCCAAACCCATTCAGAGAGGACCCTGCCAGGAAGAGACGAGCCACTGAGAGGAGGGAGAGGGGAGGAGGAGGAAGAAAAGAAGAGGAGGAGATGGGGAGGAGAGAAGAGGAGGAGATGGGGAGGAGGAAGAGGAGGAGATGGGGAGGAGAGAAGAGGAGGAGATGGGGAGGAGGAAGAGGAGGAGATGGGGAGGAGGAAGAGGAGGAGATGGGGAGGAGGAAGAGGAGGAGATGGGGAGGAGAGAAGAGGAGGAGATGGGGAGGAGGAAGAGGAGGAGATGGGGAGGAGAGAAGAGGAGGAGATGGGGAGGAGGAAGAGGGGAGGCAAGGAGGAGAGAGGTGGAGGACAAAGGAGGAAGAGGGGAGGAGAGGACAGGAAGATAGGAGAAAAGGGGGAAATGTGAGTGATGATTAGTTACATGAACAGAACAGAGGTAAGACGGGTGTGTGTGTGTGTATCTACATGGGAACAGTCTCTGTATCTCCTTCTGTAGCTGGGTTCTGCAGAGCTCCTTCCTCTCCAGGTCGGAGGACTTCTGACCGCACGCCTCAAACACCTCCAATATCTGACCGCTCAACTGTGGGCAACACACAAGTACATTCACCGGCATGAACACACATATAAAACACACAGGCCGGTTTAGAACGGTGTACATGTGGACAGTGGGACTTGCAGTTGAGCAATGGCACCTTGTCCGTGGGGAAGGGATGAAGAGTTGGACTGGCCCCCCACAGGGAGCATGAGGTCTGGGGGCTGGAGAGGGACAAGGCCCCTGGAGAGGGCTGGGGAGGGGAACTCAGGCGTTGCCTCTTCAGGTCAAAGGAGCCCTGGTTGTCATTGGTTCGCCTAACACAAAAAAACAAAACAGAAAGCACAAGTGAGGAGGTTTGGTGTGGAGGGGGAAAGGTAGAGAATGCAAGAGAGGGAGCGAGTAAGAAAGAGAAACAGAAAGAGAGAAACAGGCTGATCAAGAAAGAGTGTAGAGAAACAGCTTACTTGCGGCTGCGTCCGTTGGCCTTGTCTGCTGTAGGGGGACCAGGGGGGGTGAAGGGGGGGCGGGGGCTCCACACATATGGAGGTATCTCTGGGAGGGAGTTGAAGAGGCTACACACACAGAGTTAAGAAAGAAAATGTCAGGATACACTATAATGTTATTTACTATTTATTCTCTACAATCTGTATCAGGAAGTGTATGAGTCCTTACTTGGTGTTGTTATGTTGCAGACAGGGTTGGGCTGGCTGAGCATGTCTTTGCCTCAGTCCTCTGTTCTCATGCCTCGGGGAGTTGTTCTGGGGCACCAGTGGGAAGCCACGGTTCATATCAAACACGTCTGATCTACCACACACCCACACATCCACACACATCAACAACAGCCTGCCAACCAATCCCTGTGTGATTTAGCAGGCTAGTTTCACTCCTATAGATTGGATCCTTACTTTATGATGTTTTGAAAGAGTTGAACTTCCTGTAACTCCGCTTCAGCTAGTTGTACTTTCGTCCTTTTCTTAGCTTTCCTCTTAGCTATCGCCCGCCTTTGTGCGCCCTGTTTCCGAATAGCAACTTTTTGGGGCGCTTTGATGAGACTCTGTTGTGGGTCTAGCAGTTTCAAATGTTGTGCCTTCCTCTCAGCTATCCTCCGTTTACGGGACAAATCTGAAGGTCTGGTCTTGGAGTGCAGATTGTGGCAATGTTTCCTGCTGTAGATCATAGAAATCCAGTGTGACACACCCATTCACCCACACACCCAAGAAAGAAAGAAGACAACACAAAGTCAACACAAACAACAAACAGTTCATAGTGTGGGGGGGGGGGGGATCACCAGCTGTGTTATTCACAGGAATCCAGGGCAACACACCTTTACCCACACACCTAAGAGCCACAAAATAAGTTAACATGAACAACAAACAGTAAATACTGTGAAGTGATCAGTTCCTTAGGATAATGTAACGTCATATGCCAAAGCCTTACATAGATTCCTCTAGTTTGTGCTCCTGGAGAGGCGGGGGCCGGCTGCCTGGTGTGTTCCTTCGCTTAGGAGTAACGGCCCGGTGCACAGATGGGACCTCGAGGTTCATACCTAACCCTAACCCTATGTAACTAATCCATCTTCAAGAGAACCGTCATTTTAAGAGAACATAACGTAACATGCTCAGTGGAAGAAGCTTGTTTGCTGTCAATCTAGTTTCCCATCAAGCTAACTAACAAAGTGTTTTCAGGATAGCAGTAGCAAGCTAATGAGTTTTACCGTATGTTGCTAGCTAGGTATATAACTACATTACTAGTTGTAGCTAGCTTGCTGACGTGTTTGAGCAGATGACAGTTTTTCTTCGTGTGATTTGAGCATCAGCATTAGCTCACCCACCACTCTTACACAGAGACCGTACGTGACAATAGCTTAAAAACAATTTTACGATTCGCTCGCAAACTCAGAAGTACTTGTGTCTTCTTCTCTGTTCAATACCGTGTAGCAAACAACGAGGAGCATACCGCCACCTTCTGACTGCACCGGAGTGCGTAAAATTGTGGCGCTGCTATTGGTACCAGACAATGGGAATATCTACATGTATTGTGATTAGACAAAGGACAATTCTAGTTGTGCATGATCAGTGCCAGCCAGGGAAAGTGTTGGGGAATAAACTTGGTGACATGTTGTGGGAAATAAACGTGAAATAAAGAGAGGGGGGACAGTTACCCCCAGGGGCTCGTGAGAGTAGGGTGGATACTAAGGTGAGTGATGAACACTGTATGCTTAAGCAAAAAGGCACGATCGTCAAATCATTCATTTGTTCCTTGCTGCCTCCCACCCTGCACCCTATGCAATTAGGTTAAACTGAAACAAGGAACGTGGTGTATAATTGTATGAAATGTATGATGAAAATTGGTTAGCAATTTCGCCAAGCAAATACCAAGAAATTAGCCTGACGTTGTCATACTCATAATTCTAGTCATAATCTGAGTCTGAAACCGTTCCGTTGGGCTGTGAGTATGGGGCATGTTTCAACCGAACTCATAAAAAAAATGCCTCTTCACTCAATTTGATATACCTACAACCAATCAGACCAACGTAGTATGTTGTTTGTTGAAAACTAATTCAACCCAAGCGCTTTGGTGACGTGGTTGATTACGTTACTGTTGATCCTCTGTCCATCATGTATGAAGCCCACCCTGACAGTTTGATTGGTCCGAACTGCTCCTGTTCGGACATATTTTTCCTCAAACGAGCGCTCCCAGACCCAACTTCCCGACCATTTTTTTTGTGGGCGGGGCTAAGTTGGGCTGGCAGCCAGGCTACCAAGAAATAGGTTTCCTGCAGTTTGTCTTTCAACTACAGTCGCAAAATCCGCGATGGGACTGAGCTTGAAAAGCTTAGATTACTTTTTATAATATAAAATTACTGTAAACCAAAAGGAGATGCAGTCTTTCGACAGACCCTCTAATCTTCACGCTTAAGCCCAGCGTTCAGGCCAGCCCACTCCTCTATTCACCCCCAGAGACGCTTAGCATCCAGGGCGGGACATAATCGCAGCATTTATCCAATGACCATATAGTTTCGAAGCACTGAAAACAACTGTTCAAAGCAGCCCCATTGAAGTCCATGGAAGCTAAGCTTCAACAGGGAAATGCACTGTGGCACTATGAGTTTGTATAAGAAGGAAATCAGTCAGTCAACCTGCTAATATATGTAGCTGATTCTGAACTAACTTGTCTTCGATATGAACATGTGCCAACGCATTTAAAATGTTAACACAATAGTAGGGTGATTTCAGGTAATGTGGGACACTTTTTGGTAGAGGCTCCAGTAGACTAACACAATAACTGTTAACTCACCCCAGTGGTGTTTCTGTAAATCGTTTTAGGGCTTAGGAACAATTTCATGTTGGAATTAAATGGGAATACACAATATTTTAGAAGCAACACACTTTCAAACATAACATGACCCCCCTCTCTCACTCAGGCAGCATTTTCAGATTTTGAGATAATAAACAGGCTTCTTTTAGCCTGGCTGCCAGCCCAATTTAGCCCCGCCCTCAAAACAAAATTGGTCAGGAAGTTGGGTCTTGGGTCGCTAGTTTTGGGGAAAAGTATGTCCGGACCTATCAAATTTGTCAGGGCTAGCTTTATACAATCATGGACAGATGATCAACAGTAACGTAATCAACCACGTCACCAAAGAGCGCTTGGGTTGAATTCGCATATTTCGTTGCTCTGATTGGTTGTAGGTCTATCCAATTTAGCGAAGAGGCTTTTTTTTCCGGGTTTGGTTGAAACACGCCCCATACTCACAGCCCAACAAAGCGGTTTCAGACTCATATTCTGACTAGAATTATGAGTATGACAACGTCAGGCTAGGCTTCTTTGCTTATTTGCAATGAATACAAAACCTTTTATTAAACAATAAATCATGTAATTCAATAAATAAATAATATAGTCATGTTCATTTGGACATTTTTACAATTTCATCTAAGTAATATAGTACCCCAGCCTACAATATTTTATTGAACGAAATTCAATAAAATTAATTTTGTAATTTTATGTGTACACATAGGAGCTATTCATTCAAAATGCTATCTTTAGTCATTGGCACTATATGCTATTTAAGTTTAAACAATTAAATACCATAACAATACTATAATAATGTTATTTATTTAATATTGCATTGCATGTTAACATGTTAATCATATGATCAGTTTTTCTTTTGTTACATCAACAATATTAAGTCAAATCAAACTAATTTCATGTACTAATGTCAATCACTCATGTTTGGATAAACCAGGTAAAGGAAAATGTTTTTAATTATATACGCTTTTCAAGTTTTAATGTTCTGGCAGTGGCTATTTTTTATTTACACGGCGAAGCATTCCTTGCAAGTATAAGATGCATCGTCAAGGAGTCAGTTTTCTTTGGCACAAGACTCGTGGTACCATAGCTCGCACATGTTACATTGAATCCAGTCCTAATTTTTTGGGGAGTCTTCTTTATCCCCGTAGGTCTTCTGACAGCCGGAGCATCTAGTGTTGTCGTACGCGACCACCTTTCCTTTTTTCTGTTTTGGGACAACTTTTCCTTTTTATGGCTTTATCCACGTAGAGGAAATGCTCCTGGCTGGTAAAATGGTAGGAGGGCGGCTTGGCATGGGGATTTATTGTTGTCGTCTCACGTTGTGGTACCGAAATAAAATCAGAGAAGCTGACTGAGGGCCTTGGAGGATTTTGGCTTGTTGTAGGTGGATTGGAGGGATGGGCAGTTACATCTAGGCCAGTTGTAGATGGAGTGGAGGGATGGGCAGTTACATCCAGGCCAGTTGTAGATGGAGTGGAGGGATGGGCAGTTACATCCAGGCCAGTTGTAGATGGAGTGGAGGGATGGACAGTTACATCCAGGCCAGTTGTAGATGGAGTGGAGGGATGGGCAGTTACATCCAGGCCAGTTGTAGATGGAGTGGAGGGATGGGCAGTTACATCCAGGCCAGTTGTAGATGGAGTGGAGGGATGGACAGTTACATCCAGGCCAGTTGTAGATGGAGTGGAGGGATGGACAGTAACATCCAGGCCAGTTGTAGATGGAGTGGAGGGATGGGCAGTTACATCCAGGCCAGTTGTAGATGGAGTGGAGGGATGGGCAGTTACATCCAGGCCAGTTGTAGATGGAGTGAATGGCAAATTGTTAGGCTGTAGCTCTCCAGGCTCTGGTCCACTAACAATTGTAACCTCCAGGGTATCCATACCCTGCATGCTGATGTGTTCTCCTGCAAGGCGAGAGGCTGCTGTGCCCTCTCAGTTGTTGTTCTGGGTACAGACAAGTCAGCAGAGATGGCATTCATATTTACAGGAAACATCCCGGTTGCCCTGAACCCAGACTGGGCATTTTCCACAGAGGCAGTTTTCTTCCAGGCTTCCATAAACACAGAAAAAAACTTGATCGTGGGCAGCTTTAAACCACAAGACTCTCTGTTCCACCTTTGGCCACCCTTAGACCAGTGATGCTTTGGGCTTTTGAACAGAGACCTGTCAGCTAGCTGAAAAGTACACCCTTAAAATAGATGTGTTAATATCAACACAAGTTGTGTCAATTCCTAACACTAATGTGTCTATATAGGGACCACACATATTGTGTTACTTTTAACACACCCACTGTTAAAAACACACACACACATGATGTGTTAAGATTTTCACACAGCAATTGTGTCAAATTTAACACAATATGTGTGGTCCCTATATAGACACATTAGTGTGTTAATAAATGTGTTAATACATTTTCATAATTATGATAATCAAATTAAAATGAGCACACCCAATGTAGAAAAAAGTTAACTTATTTTACAATCATGGTAATAAATACTTTTCCATACAATCAATACATTTCCATACAATCAATCAATACTTTTTGAGAATATAACATTTATTAACATATTTAAACATAACATATTTAAACATAAATATGCTCCAGGAAGGAGAAGACAGACTGCAGTTGGACAGCACTTGTCAATTGCGCAGGTCAGCCCTTCATCTCCAAGTGGCACAGCCATCTTGTTACTTCTTGCGACGATTAGATACTGCTGGCCAGCTCCACTTGGGTGTCCAATGCACAAGATGCAAGGCTGGTGGGCCCTAGATGAATCAGGATTCTCAAGCAATGATGAGATGCTTGTTCCAGGCTGTAACACTACATTAGTAAACCAGCGTAGGGAGGAGACCACAACACAAAATCAGGAGGTTCAGTGAACAGTAATGCAACCAAAAAGTCATAAGACACAAACATACTTGCACAAAGTCCATGAGGTAGGAAATGGCTTTTGAAGCAAAGCATGTCTGCATGAAAATATTAGATTCCAAATTAGATACTTACCCTTAGGTTATGTCATCTTGAACAATTGAACTGGCTTTAGTAATTATCCATTGCATAAAAGTTATAAGTGTGTGTTCCCCGCATCTTCCTGAATGCAACCCAACATACCATCACTGTTGTTCCCGGTAGTTGATGGATTTTCCAGATCCTCAGAAATCTCCAACGCAGCAACCTTCATTTAGCTTCGGGATGATGTTTGTCTCCCATTTGCAAAGAAAAGGTCATTCTTCCCCTCGAACTGTTTATTGAAGTCTAAATCAAACTAAGATGTACAAAGATAAATATAAAATCCAATTTACTATTAAAAAATTATAGTATTAAGAATTTGCTTACCAGGTGTGGCATGTCAATGAATCGTGGTAAACGTTCTTGCAGGTCTCTCTGCCGTCGAAGTAGATGGATGCCAGTATCAGTATTTTTTTAAGTTGGCCTCCATTTGCTGATAAAGAGAAGACAAAAAGGTTTTAATCATTATTCACTACAGTAAAATAACACAAAAACTCCTACCACTTAGGCTACCATTTTTTTGCTAGCTAATCAAACCATAGCCTATAGCACGCGTCAAAAAGTAAGATTAGATTTATAGATAGTGCCGTATTTGAATAATGAAATCTTACCGAACTGAGTTTTATTTAAACCTTTAAAGGCCCATCACTCTCTTGTAGCACTGAACAGAAAATTTAAATCATACAGGTGAGGAACAGATAATACAATGACCAATACTCGAGCTATGCATCAAAGTTCACACATTGCTCTGTCCCGATTCCATTGTGCCTTGTCTGTGGGGGGAAAAACTAGTAGTAGCTTAACTTAAAGGGTGTTTGACAACTAAACAGTTGAGAGATTTTCTCATATAATACATATATTGATTGATAATACATATACTGCAAGAGAAAGGGGTTTGGGAAAAACTGATTTAATGGTAGCTCTACACCATTGGGGTTGCACCTGTTCTATGGTTAAAATACAAACTAGCGCAAACTACAGTTGCCAACACCACATGTAAAATAGCTAGAGCTAAAGCTATGACCAAAGAGTACTGTTTGAGCTTTACCCTCCTGTTATCTTTGGGGTCAATTTGACCCCATTCAATGTTTAACGTCTTTAAAAACATGATTGACATCTTTTTTTTTGCTTCAGATTTAATGACTTTTCCTAACTCAACCCTGTAAACATAAAATTAACCTGCTGATATCTTTTCAATGTCTTTTACACATTTTGTAACATCGGTGTTCCTTGGGGTCAATTTGACCCCAGGCTCTTTTAGCTGTATAAAACATAAGACATAACCTAACATCACATTATCTGTAGTATTAGTACTAGTAGTTCATGGGACATAATTCTCCTGAGAACTTGGATATTTCCCGTGCCGTGGGGGAGGGGACTACATAATTCTCATGGTTTACCAAACAAAGGGGAGGAGCAAACATTATAAAAGTGTGAACAGGAGCTCTTCTAAAGTCATTTGTCTTTGTGTGCACTCCATGTTCTCTCTGATTTGAAAATGACATCCAAGAGAAGATTTTCTGTCAATGAGATTTTGTCACAGGTTTTGGACAGTGAAAGTGACATAGAGGACAATGTGTCTGAGACAGATTATATTATTGAAGACCCTGATTATGAGGTATCCTCCTCAGATGAGAATGAGTGTCCTAGTGTTGACCCTCCAGTTGTCTCTCAACGACCAGCAGTCCCATTCCCTTCCAAAAATGGAAAGTTATCATGGTCCCGCTCCCCACTTGAACAACAGGGTAGACTTAGTGCTGCTAATGTAATCAAAATGGTTCCAGGGCCCACTAGATATGCTGTCAGCCATATCCAAGATATTAAATCAGCATTTGAGCTTTTCATTACACCATCAGTTGAAAATGATCTTCTTCAAATGACAAACTTAGAGCTTAGAGGGTAGGCGTGTGTATGGGGACGGTTGGAAAGACTTTGATGTGACTGACTTGCAAGCCTACATTGGGTTGCTCATTTTGGCAGGAGTCTACAAGTCAAAAGGAGAAGCAACAGCAAGTCTTTGGAATGCTGACACAGGAAGGGCAATATTTCCTGCCACCATGTCTCTGAAGACATTCCATGTTTTCTCCCGTGTCATACGCTTTGATGACAAAGAAACGAGACAAGGCAGACGAGAGCGTGACAAACTCGCAGCAATACGGGATGTATGGGAAAAGTGGGTACAGCGATTACCCTTTCTTTACAATCCAGGTCCCCACATCACTGTGGATGAATGTCTGGTTGCATTTTGTTGGCGCTGTCCCTTCAGACAATACATACAAAGCAAACCAGCCAAATATGGCATAAAAATATGGGACTCGTGATGCACAGTATAGCTATGCCTGGAATATGCAGGTGTACACAGGTAAATCCCCAGGAGAAGCACCTGAAAAGAATCAGGGCATGAGGGTGGTACTAGACATGGCTGAGGGACTGAATGGCCATAACATTACATGTGATAATTTTTTCACATCGTATACCCTGGGTGAAGAACTGCTAAAAAGGAAGGTTACCATGTTGGGGACAGTCAGAACAAATTAGCCAGAACTTCCCTCTGAGCTTCTGCAATGAAGAACAGGAAGGTAACATCTTCAATGTTTGCCTTCACTGAAAAAGCCACTGTCGTGTCCTATTGCCCCAAGAAAGGGAAAAATGTCCTGCTAATGAGCACAATGCACAAAGATGCTGTTCTGAGCACCAGAGAAGACCTAAAACTACAAAGGGTCCTGGATTATAATGAGACAAAGGGAGGGGTTGATAATTTGGACAAGGTCACAGCCACCTACAGCTGCAGACGCATGACTGCCCATTGGCCGCTTGTCATTTTTGTCAATATCATGGATGTGAGCCTACAATGCCTTTGTGTTATGGTGCGAAATAAACAAGGACTGGAACATCGGAAAACTGAGTCGAAGGAGAATTTTCCTGGAGAAGCTGGGTTACGAGCTAGTGTAAGGAGGAGCACGCACACACTTTCTGCACATCATGTGCAAAGTAGTGCAAACAAAAAGCTGGAATGTACCTTATGGTGAGTTGTAGGAAAATAAACGATATGCTGTTCATATTCGTATAGCGTCAAACTCATATATTTGCATAAAGCGCTTAGTCTCATAAAACAATTCCTGACACAATGCTCAAATTTACTTTATATAGGTGGTTTTGTAAATCTTTCTTTATCTAGTTATTGAACTGTTATTATTCCTTACTGATGTTCTAATGGTAATGGTTTTACAAATAAAATCCTTCTGAATGTTTGAAATTGTGTTTTTTCTTGGGGTTAATTGACCTCAAACATAACTTGTGTTACTATCCTTGATAAAAGACTTTTTTCTCAAAAGATTCAAAAATCTATACTTGGAAATATTATAAAGCAAAGATTATATGCCGATTTGTCCATAGTCGTGCAATGGATATTCTGGATGTATAAAGGGTGGTGGGGGGTCAATTTAAAAGGCTATTTAAGTAGTCAACAAAGACATAAGTTACCCGAGACACAAACCTTTGTAAAAAAAAATCATATTCTGGAGGTTTAAGTTGCTGGGGTCAAATTGACCCCAGAGGGTAAAAAATGTCAGCAGATTTGAGGGTAACAGGAGGGTTAAAAGAGCCTTCATTGTTAGAAAACGCAAGATGTTACTAGCCAGGTTTTCACTTTCTTTCACTCCATGTTTCAATAGCGAATACGAAATGCTAACCAATTTTCATATTCAATTATCCAGATTGGCTAGCTAACTTGAACCGTTAACATTACCTTAGCTAGCTACTAACGAGTAGCTTACAGTGCAAGCTAGTAAATGTTATGGCTCTGGTGTTAGCTACACTCACACAACGGTCCCCATTCACCACACCAGCATGACAGTCACAACCTATACACAAATCCCAGGGTATTTACCTTTTTATTTTTGCGAACTCAAGAAAAATACAAATACATTTACCTTAAGTCTTCTGCTCGTGTCAGTGTTGAAACTCTGTGGTTACCAGTGCGTCTTTCAAAAAATAATCTTCTATTTGGGAGCGCAAACATGTTGTCGAAGTAGTGATGTGATTGGTCAATGTTTTGACACATGTTGTTTGCATCCAATCGTAAGATCAAACAACACACAATTTGTACAAAACAACACAATATGTGTCTGATTGGTAATAACACACAAATTGTGTCAGCTAACAACACATTTGCGAGAGACACATTTAAAAGTGTATGTGTGGTGTGTGGTGGATAGCTCATCACATGAACATTGTGTTTCCTCGTGTGTGAGAAACTTAATGTTATAGGCATGGCTGCCATGCCCATCAAGGGGGAGAAGATGCGGCATTAAGTCATCTTTAGGTAGCTCCGCATTAAATGTTTTCCCCCGATCAACGAGGAGCTCTGTATTAATCCAACCATTGTCAAATACCCTAACGAGTGCATTACCAGGAGACCCATACAGCCACTCATTCCGAACCCTTTTCCCCTTGAAAATCACCAACAATGGGCAGAACGTTCCAACAGCATTAAAGGCTGCCAGGATAGTGGTTATCTCCCTCTTCTCCCCTGCTGTGACCTCATAGCAGGGCTTCCCAACTTCCCCCATTGCACTGCTCGAGGTGAAGTTGTCCTGCAAACCTGACTCGTCGCAGTTCCAGAGTTGAGAGGGTAGATTTTGAAGGCCTAATTCCTCGACCAGTGCCTCGTAGTCGCGGAACAATTCCTTTACAATTTCTGGGTTCATCCCAGCCGCCCTTGCAACGGAGGGAGATTCAGGCTTACGAATGCCCACGATTGAGTTTCGTTTCATGAACCCCTGAAATCAATAGTACCCAGCCTTTTGTTTGGTTTCTGAGAACCTATGAATGCCATTTGTTGTAGCATACTCAAAGGCATACTTCCTTATGTCAGCCGTACGGAGAGGAAAACCTCGCTGTGACAACAATGTCAGCATGTTGGCAAGTTCTAGCTCGGCTTCAGCGGACAGATAGGGCTTTCTACGGGAGGCATGGTTGAATCCACTTACTGACCCTCTCACTCTTCTCTGTAGAGTCAATTTGGGGACATCCCAAGCTCTGGCCTTAAAACAAATATTCCCCTTCTGTCCTGATTCCACCTGCCTTTTATGCTCATCAATTGCCCCTTTCATTCTTTCTTCAGACCACATGTCGTGTCTCATTCCTTTTCTTCCTACCTTTCTTCCTCCCTGACTATTTCTACCTCCCTGACTTTGTCGCAGAGATTTCATTTTTTTAAATGCTTGTGCGCCCCCCACGTAACATGAAAAAATACCGCCCCAGGCGGCTGCCCGGTCTGCCCCCCGGTCTGCCCGTGCCTAAAACCACCACTGGTCTATATATTCATGTAGCTCAGGGTCGGACTGGTCATCGGGAGAGTCGGGAGATTCCCTGAACGGCCGGTCAAACGGCCGCGGCATAATGCAAAAAATATATTATAATAATACACGGTCGTTGACAGGTCTGCGTTTCAAAGTCCCGGGCCGTTTTTCAGTCCCAGTCCAAACCTGTAAGCCTATGTATTTTTTGAAAAGAAATTCAGTTGATTTTAAAACAACTGTCAGATGACTATTTGGTC
Source organism: Hypomesus nipponensis (assembly GCF_054491055.1). NCBI lineage: Eukaryota > Metazoa > Chordata > Actinopteri > Osmeriformes > Osmeridae > Hypomesus > Hypomesus nipponensis. The sequence goes on along the minus strand of NC_140388.1, from coordinate 4,433,544 downwards.
AACATTTGGCCATAAATAGGCCTGCTATATGTTGTGTGCTGCTCTGATAACTTAAAAGCGATAGCCTATATTTTTTTAACAATCTCTGGTAACTGAAAAAAAAAAAAATAGATCTGACAACTATGCTACAGCTCTTACTTTGAAATATGTTTTATTGTGGCCACTCCTTTCACCCCCCTTACGCAGACTCGGCTCCACAACAAATTAAATGGGGGGGGCATTTTTTTCACAAGGGGGCACGCATATACAAAGCATGTATGAGAGTCAAAATAAGATCAGACCTGCATATTCTGCAGGAAAATGTAGCCATCTTGATATTAAATTTATAGCCAATGCCAGTATTTCTTATTTATACTTTAACAAAATTAATTTTTGAGGGGGCACAGCATTCCATTTGGGGGGCCATTGCCCCCCAATGGAGCCGACCCCGCCCTTACGTATCATATGTCTCCCCTTTGCCGATTTTGTGATGGGAATTGGGGAACAAAAACACTTGTAGGTTTGTTTCGCGATTTGCCAAGTGTCCACATAGCGCATGGCTCAAATATTTGCTTTGCCGATTGCAAAATGTGATGGAAAAATTGGCCACAATATACCCTGACCTTGTACACCCTCGCAACAGTTGGCATTTCACTTCAGCCACGCCGATATTGTTGATAGGTGTGTTTGACATCGGCTGTGGCTGGCGAGAAGGGTCCCATTCATAGATGCCACCTACGTCACTTTCAAACAGACCGCCACCATATGCACTATCGATCTCGCCCAGTATGGCCGCCCACACTGCCGATTTCAATGAGAAAGAGAGACAGAGATCTATTTTTGGCTTCGATCCTTAGCCTATTTGGTACTCCCAGTTTTCTTTGGTTCCTTATTATCTGCCCCAGGCTTGTCCCAATTGGCTTTCCATGACAGAGCTATAAACATTTATCTTGTGCATAACCCTCCCCTTACAGTGGGGATAGCTTGAAGGCTTTCAAGAATATGGATGCTTTTCAATATGCTGTAGCTGGATGGGTGAATTATGTGAAAGTGCGGCACATGGCCACCAAGGACTTATATTTAATATTTGGAAAGTTATTTATTATTGAAAAAAAATCAAATGTATGTTTTTGGGGGTAGTTTACTCTGGCTAGGTAGCGAGTTGTTAGCTAAGTGGCTAACAGCTCGTTAGCACTCATCTTAGTACCACTTAGGTCATGGCTAGCTGTCATTAATCTTGATAATGTTCTATAATGTCAGATGCAGGGCTTGACGTTAACTTTTTGAGGCACTTATGTTCTATGCACAAAAGTCACTTGTCCGAAACCTTAAAATAGCCTGACCTAGTGAAACGGGCAAAACTAGCCTGGCTAACGGAGGTTGCTTTCTCAGGCAAATGAGAATGAAACAGTCTCGGTTAGCCCTTGTGCTGCCTTCGGGTCACATGACCAAAAGGTTCATAACGAACTATCGTTGTGTTTACCCAATTTTACCCAATACAAAAGCAAATCATTTTTTTTCCTTTTAACTAGTGCTGTCAAACGATTAAAATATTTAATTGCGATTAATCGCATTAATGTCATAGTTAACTCGCGATTAATCACAATTAATCTTATTTCTATCTATTCTAAATGTCCCTTGATTTATTTTTGTCCCATTCTTTTTTCAAATTGTAATGCTCTTATCAACATGAAGTGGTTTGGATTGCTTCGTGCAAATATTTTTTTTATTGAAAACAACATTGCAATCGACTGGCATTGACGAGGGGGCGGAGAATTCGCATCAGCTGTGTGCTTGGCCATCAAGTGGTATTTCAGACTGGACGTGCTGCGATGATAGCTCAGTTTACAACGACAAAACACACAGATCACTTTGGTCTTGTCAATGGAACAATTTGGCAACTTTTTAAAAGCAAACTTGCCATTCAGAATCCATTTCGGCGTCTTGCGCTCGCCATCCACTCAAAACGTAACGTTAGCCAACAACCAGAGAATGTCTAATATCCGTAAACGGGCTCTGCTACTACTCTTTAGCCGGCTCGCAAGCCAAACAAGTGTGTGGCGTGCCTGTTGTTTTGTTTCCGGTCTAGCTAGATCCGGTGTGGTGTTGTAGTTTTTATAACGTCAGTAGTTGTTGCAACAGCATGTGAAAAAAACTACAAAGTTTGCTAGGCCAAAAAGAGCGTTAATCGCGTGATAAAAAAATTGACGCCGTTAATTTGGGTTTGCGTTAACGCCGTTAATAACGCATTAAACTGACAGCACTACTTTTAACCTTCGCAATGTGGGGGGTCTGAGACAGCCCAACGGTTAAAAGAAAATGCTTCACTTTGTTTTTGTATGCGGTAAAGTTGTCGCAAACGACGGTGGGTCACAATGACTAATGGGTCAGAATGACCCGAGGAGAACACAAGGGTTCCAATATATCTTCGGTAGGCTCGTATCTACCAAAAGGAGTCCTCCCTGACATTTGTGGTGTAGAATGGAGTGAAAGACATTGTGAACACTGCCAGTGAGCGCCCGAGTCTGACTCTGACTGAGGCTACATCAAAACTGGGGGACCAAGGCATGGCTGCCTTTTATCCAAAGCGACTTGCAAGAGAGAGCTTTACAAAAGAGCTTAGGTCACTGATCATAACAACAATCTTTATCATAACAAGGTAGTCCTAAACACTGCAAGCAGCCAAAACATGAAGCATACATTGTGAAAAACTAAACAAGTGCCAAAGGGAAGACACATAAGAGCATGCAGTTATACAAGTTACAAATTAAAACAACATGAACCCCAAAAAGTGCAAGACTATACCTGTAGAAGAATAATCAACAGTAAAATATTTCACAGTGAGTACAAGAGTTAACTTTGTTATAGCTAACCTACAAGAGCAACAAGTCTCTCAATAAGAGTCATTGTGATCCTGGATGACCATTTATCAATGGTTTTATTCTCTAATGAATGTTTGTTTATTTATTACTTATTTTTCCACCAATAGCCTAACTCAATTATAATTACAAAGACCGAAAATCGCTACTTTTTTTATCGCACTTTCACTTGCTCCCGCAATTTCGACGCAACAAACACCTAAAAAACACAGCAACTTTCTTTGTGTTTTGGTGCGGCATTTAATTGAGGGCGGCGCTTATTACTCAATGTTCATTTTAGATGCGATGTATAGGCTAATCGATTTAATTGAAGAAATACAGTATGTAAGCCAAATGGGATATCCTGCTTCCGTAGTTTTGAACAGTTTTCAGAATAATCGCTTTTTTGTAAATGCTTTTACTGAGCCTATAGCTTAGCTTCTACTACTGTTTCCCTACAGTTAGCTCTAAATCTAAAATACTTAGTTAACACCTAGCTAGCATTACCTGAACAAGAGCAAACATAGAAAGACTCCTAATTAGATGGAATTATACAAACACAGAGAAAACATAACGTTGTTAGAAACATTTTATTATTTGTTTAATGTATTGTAGACTACCTTTTCTATTTGTATCACCATCCACTTTTGACGCTTTTGCGAACGAACAGCCATTTAGATGTTGTTAGCTCGATTAGTACTTAGAGCTCCGGTAAACAGTCAAAAAGCATCTTAATTAACTTAATCATCTTTAGACAACCTCCAATTTAGTATGTCTTTAAGGTAAAATAATTGATGAAGTTAATGTAAAATGTATGGTAATTAAACGTGAATGTCTTTGTAGTAGTCTGACATACACTTGTAGCCAAAAAGCTTCTTTCTGTTCAAGTGCATGTACTTGCTTCCTCATACATTAAGAAATGTAACACTTATCAAAAGTAATTTTTTCATGACTAATATGCTGTTACATTCTGTCCCTTTAACAGATGCACCTGACAATACTTAATGGATACCCACCTCAAGCACAACTTATGCTGCTTCTTATACCACTACATCATCTGTCCAAGACTAAAGGCTTGTAAAAAATCGAAAATACTACTGCATTGGAAAACGCATTTACGGATAGCGACTCCATTCAAAGGTAATGATTTATATTATGTAACGTCATAACAGTCATTTTCTTACCATTGTTGTTGCTGAAAAACAGAACAAGATGGGTTTATGGGAAACAATCATTTTAGCAACCTGTGTAATTCGCTATGTAGGCTAACGGAGGTCGCTTTCTCAGGCAAATGGCGAATGAAACAGGCTCGGTTAAAGAAATCCGAGATGCTGGTTATCTTCATCAGGCTCTTATCTACATTAGGCAGTCCTCCCCGGTGTTTCTGGTTTAGAATGGAGTGAAATACAACATTGTGCACACTGCCAGTGAGCGAGTCTGACTGAGGCTAACGTCAAAACAGTGTAAGGGAGATGCAGTCTCACTCAGATTGCCAGTTTAAACAAATCTGAAAAATAATTGGACCAGTTGGCTAAAAGCAGAATTCCCATATCTCTTGAAAGATGCCCTGCTCGACTTTTTAGATGTAGAATTGCCTGTAAAACTAAAACTATGAACTTTGTGACATGACTTGAAGACATGGTTGCCGCTCGACTATGCGGTTTGTGCCTGGCGACATTCTCACTCAAATTTCAAGACTTTTGTGACCCAAAACAAAATTCTGATGCGACAGATCAATGGGTAATCGCTTTCTCTCTTAAAGGCTGTCCTCCTTAATCTAAGTAAGTTCTCCAAAGTTGGGGGTCAGATGGCTGGGGTTGTTGGTTCAATTCCTGGCCGTGCCAAATGAAGTTGTGTCCTTGGGCAAGGCACTTCACCCTACTTGCCTCAGGGAGAATGTCCCTGTACTTACTGTAAGTCGCTCTGGATAAGAGCATCTGCTAAATGTAAAGTCATTGGGTTGACTGTGGAATTTTTGTGCAATGTCCTTTTGGGACTGGTTTTGTTTTGAGTACTACTTTTTGCTATTCTTTGCCTACCTATGGATTATTGCTCAAACTGATTAGAACATATTCAGCATCTCCAATTCTAAGTGTGTCTTACTGTTGGGTATACTGTTCTCCAGTGGCTCAAGGAGTGTGAGTCGGACCCTCAAACGGGAGACCTGAATTCGAGTCCCTGCTCTGACTGGATGCCCTTTTATCTGTCCGTATATGAGCCCACAAAAACAAATGTCAGTCGCATGAAAAGCTGGGGCCTGTAAAATTTCAGGTGAAGCTGAATTAATTAGTGTTACCGAGAACCGTCTGGTAGACGAAACTGGTGAAACAGAAGGCAAGTACATATTTTTTATTTTTTTTGTCATACTGTACTTAAGTTATATCTGAAGATATGAGCAACTATTTCTATACAAGCTCTGTAACCAAAGTATACACTAACAACTTTGCATCCAAATACTATTTATAATTAAACTGTTCTTTATTAATTACATTAATATTTTTGATGCATTACAACCCTGCACAGGTTCCATCCTCCTATTTAAAAATTATTTTACTGTTGTGAAAAATAATTTGTCACAAGTTGGAGTTGTGCAAAAGTGGGGCAAAGCATGCAACATCAACTCCCAAGGACACCTCATCATGAGAATCAGAGAGGAGATGAAAACTAGTGCCACAAGGTGTTCCAGAAGGTGCTTCTGGTAAGAAAAAACTCAAAGTAATGTTTTTTTAACTACAATGTTGATGCTTAAGTTTGTGGTGTTGGCTGTTTCAGGTTGATGGTCTGTCATTCTCGCCACATGGTGTCGCATATAGTGTAAAGTTTAACCTAAGAGCAGAGCCCAAGGGACTTAACAGACTTTATACTGTCATGGAAGCATCTCCCCAATATATCTGTTTATGGCTTTGCCCATGGCTTGGCCACCCATGCTAACCTTCGGAAACCAGCCCATATTCTGTTCCAACCACATGAAGGAAGGCTTGCAGACCCAAACACAGACAACTTGGAAGCTGCCAAACACAACAAACTGAAGGTGACTCTTCCATGGCTCTCAAAGAAGAAAGTTTCCCCAGACCCAAATGGCCATCCAGTCACAGGTTCTTCACAACATTATGTAGTTTATGACAAACTGCATGAAAGAAACCCCAAAGAGCCTAAGGAAATATTAAGACAAATGAATTATTCCTGAGCTGCACGGGCGGCTGAACAGCCGGGTAGGGGAGCAGTTTTTTGTAAAAAAATAAATAAAATAAATTTAAACAATAGGGCCCATCCACACATGTATTGTTGATAAGGAGCATCGTTCACCACCACAACGACAAGACCAATAGGCAACTCTTTATCCGACAATTCCGACATGGCAGCATGGCCAAATTGACGTTACCTTGTCAGATCTGGGGGGGGGGGGGTGCTAGGTAATCAAAAGTGCTAATGTTAAAGATGCTGTAAAGCAAATACCATGTTTGCTTCTCAGTACATTATATACGTGTGAAATTAGTTGCTGAAAACATGTGCAAAGCTTTAAACTTTGTCGCACTGAAATGTGGAGTTGGACTATTGGAGTTTCTCACCTGTTTTCAGCTCAAGTTTTGTATAGGGGGGGCAAAACCCAACCAATCTACGTCAGAAAACAGACAGTTGCATTCTGTTACTCAGCTGGTACGATGCTCAGACAAATTAATTAAAACATAAAACACTCAGGCCCTCATGTATGTACATTTGCAAAATAGCGTTATCAGCGCCATGGCCTACCTGCAGAAAGAGCATGCTGCCATACTTGTACAGCACTACTTACGTTGTATTTACCAAACCTGCAGTTCATCGGGTAATCAGTGCCTTTCTTCGCCGACTATACCGTAAATTGCGAGCATTTAAACGCACAATTGAATGGCCTCCTTTGTATCATGGATCAGCCACCGAAGTCAAAACAGCGAAAACAAAGATTAAAACATAACGAAATTGATGTGCTTGTTCATGAGGTAACAGTGAACTTAGATATTCTACAAGGCTGGAATTCCACACCGACACAAAAAAATGCCATCTGGACCGAAATGACAAATTCCAGTAACTGTAATATTGCATGGCTGCTTAATCTGTAACGCGTACCCAGTGGCATCGTTGCCAGTAAGTGATCAGTTAGTAACCAGCAACGTTACCTTCTGGCAACGTTGTCGCAATGGGAATGTTGCCAGTTGGTCCCGTGGACAACGTTGCCACGATGTTGACCTTGGTCGGTTTACGTCAGTGGTTTTCAAACTTTTTTTTCGGCCACCCACATTTTCAAAATGACAAACCATCGCGACCCAAATGATATGAAAAGGGGTGTTTGCAAATGTACAATTTCCCTACCGTTATTATTTATTTGTTCAAATTTTAACATAATAATTAGTTCTTAAGTATCTACGACACCACAGCTGTCTTGCTAATGCATGCACAGTCTGTGTTTGATGTGATGCTAGTTCGGAAAGAAAGATAGGTACTTCCACATTTAATGCGAGCGAGCGCGAAATAGTTTTTGAGCTTAATGTTAAATAAACACAGCCGTTTTTTCATTGGTAAAACCTTGTCTATTGAAGGTGATGTCTTTTTGCCTCCATTTTTCAGCCCCACCCTTACGTTTCTTAGCCTGGTTTTCCATCGTTATTCTTCTCCCGGTGCTCCCGATGGCCAGTCCGCTACTGCGGGGCTATGCCGCGGTGGTGGATTTTCAAGTCATAGCATTTTAAATTCTCGTGCTGTCAGGGGGTGCTGCAGCACCCTCAGCACCCCAAGTTCCCGCGGCTATGCACATGTATGTATTTGTTTGAAGCTCATGATCCGATGTTTCTGGTTGAACTTGGACCTCTGTTGACTTGTCTGGCTCTGGCACAGGCGTTCTTTTGGTACCTTTTCTGAAGCCAGGCTAACATAACGACTTAACTCCGAAACTCGACATACTTTATACTTTTTATACTCTGTATTTATTTTGCCAGCTACACGTGAGTGCGCTATCCTTCCAAACTTCTTCTTCTGAAGGTAGGCTACGTCCAATTACAGCACCTAGCACCAGCTTGTTGCGCAATCATTTCAAAATAAAAGAAAATACCATATAAAACGGGAAATAAACAGGAAACAAAGCACTATTCGAAAATGGTTGTTAAGTCATTTACAAAATACCTAAGACAAAATAATTATGAAAACATATTTGCGGACCCAATTATCATCCCCCACGACCCACCCGTGGGTCGCGACCCAGACTTTGAAAAACACTGGATTACGTTATTTTTAGACCCTTGGACAACCTTGCAGCGACATTCTACATTGGTTGGCTGGTTACGTTATTTTTAGTCCCTTGGACAACGTTGCCGCAACGTCGTACCTTAGTCGGCTGGAGACGTTAAATTTTGGTACCATGTGTTATGTTGCCGCAACGTTGTTCCTTGGTCAGTTGGATACGTTATTTTTGGTCCCATGGACAATGTTGCCGTGACGTCGCTCTTTGGTGGTATGGACAACGGATCTCCAGTGCATTATAAGTGGTTTATCCAGAGATTGAGAAATCACACTGGACTGCGCTCAGTTCTGACCCTTTTGTAATGTAGCCTAGGCTACATGAATTTCAATCACACACAATATTAAATGTTACATCCCAGCACATATAAGTGTAGACATTGCATGTAATTCATGTACAACTCCAGAAAGCCCCAGTATGTCATTGGTCATCAATTTTGTCATATGCACAAACACACCCTAAACAAATAACTTATTTCACTGAATTTGGAATATAATTTAGTCTTTCATTCTTTACTACAAACATACTAAAGCAATCAAAGTTACATGTGTGATGTGTGATGTGTAACTTAAGCAAACATTCTTTGTATAGCACAGTAAAGCTGTGACACACAATGCAAATTTGTGCTCCAATAACTTTGTAATACAAAATTGTTAAATGTGACCAAAGGGTCAGCGACTCTTAAGAGGTTCATTTCCAATGAAAAGTCGAATGACAGAGTATAAAAGTTTTCGATCTGCCCCTAAGCAACAGTTGTGCATGCCCATTTCAAGGCATTGCTGAAACTGGGGTTTCAGAAGAGATTTAGCAGGGATTATCCTTCATCATCTTTAACTTGTGTTTTCACCTGGAAATTAGATACTTTTAAGGGGAGTTTCTTTAAAGACATTTATTTAAATATGTGGTGGGCGTTGTCGGCGTTAACGTGCTGCATTAACGTGAGACTAATCGGGCGATTAAAAAAAATATCGCTGTTAATATATTCTCAAAGTGGAGTTGGGAGCTGGGTCCAGACTATGCACACTCTGATGACTTTCACCATAATATTTAACGCGGATGTATACTTAGCTGAATTGTACTGTAGTGGGCAAGAACGAATCTTCGAACCAGTGTGTTAGTGTTGCCAACTTAGCGATTTTGTCGCTAGATCTGGCGACTTTTCAAACCCTCCCGGCGACTTTTATTGTCAAACGCGACTACCGACAAAGCTAGCCACTTTTTCCGGAGTTGTTGGAGACTTGTCGGGGTTTAGAGACTTTGATGTGAAAGTACGGTTAGTTTTGCAGTAATGCCTCAACGATCAGCGGATGCTTCCGTAAGCTCCTTCCCAAACAGCATTGGGTGTAACGTGTGATTGTAATTAAATTACTTATCCACTGAAAAAGTAAAGTCAGGGATTACTGTTCATTTTTAGGTAATTTAATTACAGTTACTTGTGATGTACTTGCGTTACATACCTACTGTAAATTATTCAAGCAGTTCTGCGTTATGTCATGTGGCAGACGCGAGTTTTTTGCTGCATAAGCGCGGGCTCTAGCGGTTTGAAGTAAGGTTGGGCGGATCGATCTAAAGTATCGATTGTATCGATACCAATATTGGTATTAGTATTGATCGATACTTAAGTTTAAATATATCTTCTCTGCATTCAGTACACAACTACCTTTACATCAGTGCAAACACCGCTTCTCTTACTTCGCTCAAACTCACTTTGCCCCTCCCCCGCCCCCCGGCATGCACGTGCAGTACATAACTCAGTCAGCAGCACACTGATGGCTGCACAATGGCAGAGAGAATGGGCATACAATAAACATAAAACATAAGTGTTATAATAATTACATACTAATGTTCTATTATTATTCAAATGTGCATATTGATGATGCATTGACTTCATAAAGTATGAGGCATGGCTTTCCCCTACATAGAAGTAGATCAGCTGCTTTTCAAAGAAAAAAGTATCGGTATTGGTATCGGCAATACTGGCCCTGTATTTACTTGGTATCGGATCGATACAAAATTTTGCAGTATCGCCCACCCCTAATGTGTAGGCCTACATGTTGTTTTTGCTTAGGGTTCACTTCAAATATTAAAAGAAAGGGTGAGATAGCAGACTTCTTCAAAAAGCTGAGCAAACGGCATCAGATGGAAATAGACCCCAGTCCTTGCACCACCCCAAGACCTCAGAGCAGCTCCCTTCCCGAGACTACAGGCACCATGTCAGAGCACACTAGGCAGTCAGTCACATGCCAAGTTTAGCTTGTGTTTGTAGGCCACACATGTAAGCCTACTCAAATGTTTTTTTCCGATAAAGCCTCACTTTAAAATGTTTGTTCTTGATTCATGAGTGTTCTTGTTTTGATGGCTGAGGTATTTTTTGTGTGAATATACACTAATAGTTATGTTTTAATGTAAAAGATTCATCAAAGGATCTAACCTCTAACCTGGTTAGACTCAGATTATATATTCATGAAAACAGGGTGACCAAAGTCTCTCCAGTTTGTGAGTACAGTACAGTGTGTGTAAGAAATACATTAGTTGCAATTCAGATGTAGAGACAGTCTATTCATAGTAAATGTAGAATTTGATTAAAGTAACCCTAGTGGACCATACTTGGCCACACTGAAGAACTCAGGCTTAAGTGAATTTGAATTTCTATTTCTCATCAGCAATCATATGGATAATTTACACTGCTTAGATGCCAGGCTAAGGTTACACACACATTTTCAGTCTTGGTCTGTGGACCCCCTGACGAAGCCTTGGCCACCCTATATATAAATGTCTGGTTCCGCCACTGCTTCCTGCCACAGTTAATTCTGTGTTTGTGTAAACTTCAATGACTATAAAAACAGATTCTGATACTAATGAGTCGCGGTGCAGAGAGCGTTGTGGGAGCACAGACTTAAAGTGGAAGCCGGTGAGGTGAGTGCTCTGTCTCTCCCTGACATCACAGACACAATTCAGTCAAGACACTTGCTTAATTATTTGACAATTTATTGATGACCATAGACATGGGAATAGCTGGGGAAGAACACCCTGTCTCATAACAATGAGGCAGGAAGCAAAGGACAAGACAGGAACACAGGAACATGACAGTAAACGTAGTAGACGAGGTGACATCACAGCCAGCTGTAACCAATCCAAAGGGCCGCTGTCAATCCATACTCCTTCCAGCTGACAGCCATTTTGAGATGCCGCCAGGAAAGTGCAATACGCACTGCCGATGGGTCTTCATCATTTTGTAAAAGACGCATTCTCCCAGCTGTGTCGTGTGATTGTAAAGTCAGACGTCTGCAAGTAAAGTTTACGGACATGGACTGCCCCATGACATGAGATTGGGTCGTTAAGGGGGGTCAGATGGCTGAGTGGTTAGGGAATTGGGCTATTAATCAAAAGGTTGCCGGTTCGATTACCAGCTTCACATCACCCTACTTGCCTCGTGGGGAATGTCCCTGTACTTACTGTAAGTCGCTCCAGACAGCATCATCTACTAAATGACTAAATGTAATGTTATGTTTCAATTGCTTGTGCTGGGTTTCAAACTTGCGTGAGGCGCGTCTTATATGCGATTGCAGCTCAGGAGGACATCGTTTTCGGTTTAAGGCTAATGTTCACATGGCCACACTCACCTGTCCTCGCACGAACCATCCCAAGATTGTTTTTGCAGAGGACGATTGCTGGGTGTACCAACAACACGGCTTCTATGACAGGAAAATATGTCATTCGATGTTTGAAATGGAGGCTATTGCGAGGTTTTAAACTCCTCAGAAAGAATCGGTTTAACTCAACATGGAGGTGCGCGCCAGGAAGAAAAATTAAAGGCTCGCCTCGCATGTCAATTCGATCTCATATACATTGCTTAACGTCACATGCAATCAGCTGAATAATATGTGTATTTATTATATGGCAACAACGGTACAAGCTTTCTGATTGGCTAATGCGGAGTCATGCCAGACGCGTATTGTCCTCCTCAACGGTCAATACGGCTCCTTATTGCCCTCTGACGTCATCTTCAAAATGAGCGACGAGTGATGAGTTTTACTATCCAGATGATGCTGAAAAGATTTGTCATCGAAAGTGAGGATGAAGACTAGACTCTTTTAATCACTTTTGTCGTTATTTTGTGTTGAAATTAAAGCCATTTTAGCAGAACCATGTTGTACGCTTTCTATCAAAAGTAAAAGCTACTGTTTAAGGTAACTTTTACACTAATGTGGTTGTGTACGACCACTCTAACAAATGCTAATCAGCCTCTCTGTGTGAATGCAGTCCCTGACATGGTGATGTCACAACCTTGTACACGAACAGCTTAACGATTACAAAGGAGATATAAACAAAATTCCAGTATTTTTTTTTGGAATATACTACAAACATGGTTACACAAAACTGAAGAAGAGGGAAGTAGCTACGGTTGTTGCCGTAGTGACAACAGAGAATGTCTAATATAGAGAGAACTGCCACTCTCGGGAAACTTCGAAGTTGAAGTTCCATGTGAGGGCGCTAATGAGCAAGTGCAGAATGAATGGAGGTCTATGGAGCGGTACCCCTCAAAATCCACTTTTCTCAGGATATAATTTTTTGTCTAGTAATTTGAATTCTGAATTCTAAAGGGGAGGCAAACAAACACTGCTGGCTGTTGAATTGTTTTAAAGTCGCCTTTCTGTTCTAAAAAGCTTTTGAAAATGTCATTGACGTCATACACATCGTACGACCAGATCTACTGCTTGACGGCAAGCTCTGGTCACTTACTTTTTTCTCTCAGGGCATCGACAACACAGCTGACAGGTTAGGCTCTCCCTGTCAAAACACATGCTAGAAAGAGTTTTGGCTTGCTAATGTTGTTGCTAATTTTGCTAATGCTCCCGACATTCTGATTCCGCTTCGGATGCCATCAAGCGGGAGCTCTGGTCGTATCAGTCCTTCACTAACCAATCAGCATTCATTAGCAGAATGCTAGCGTGTTATAGGCAACAACGACTCACCCTGTAAGAAATCGAAAGGACATAAGTACTCGTTCATTCAACTTTCGACCTATAATCCATGTTGAACATGCAAAAACTACAATCAAATCGGTGATTTCTTAACGACAATCAGGCAAAATAGACAAATTTAGCCGTTTAGCTCCATAGACTCCCATTCAACATGCACTCGCTCGCGATCACCCTCAGTGGAACTCTGGTGGAACTGCAGCCAAATTTGGTACAATGGGGCTTAATAGGGAGTGGCAAGTTTCCCATTAAACAGGCTCTGGTGACAGGTTCTCTCTCTTTGCCACTGCAGCCAGTTGAGTAAGCAGGTGGCACCCTCTACTGGTGAATATCCTTCACACAGCCGAAGCAGAAAGCCCTGGAGAGAGCTGTAGAGATCCCCCGGAAGAAAGCTTTGAAGGACTTTTTCTTCTTCTTCTTCTCCTCTCCTCCAGCAATGGAGGACTCACCAAGGTCTGGACCTGGACAGGAAACACCATCACACAACAAGGTATGACAGAACTTCAGCACAGGGACCTCTCACTTAAAAATAGTGTGTGTGTGTGCATGTCTGTATGCCTGTATGTGTGTGTGTGAGTGCTCGTGTGCAAGTCTGTGTGTGTGAAATGGTGGGAGAGCCAACTAAAGTGGGAAAGCCTAAATGAGTAAATATGCAGTCAGGATCTCAAGTTCAGTGCTAAGGGGAGACACTTTGTTTCTCTTGAATAGTTTGCTTGTCTTTTTTCCCTTAGCAGCCACATTCTGTCCATCCTTAACAAAAGTCTTCTCTTTCTTCTGGGTTTGGAAGTGAGAGCAAAGACACACTGATTCATTGAGATTGTCACATGTTGTCCTTTCTTATCGCTGACTCAGCTCAAGTCAGTTCTACCTAGTGCCAGTGTGTGGTGTTGTTTTCAGCTTACCAGTGTGAACTATCTCTGGAGGATGGGGGTGTCGGTCTTTCCCAAATGATGTCCCTCTGGGCTTGGGGCCCAAGCCATGGAGCCCCTGGAGGTGGAGGAGCTTGTGGAGGATTTGGAGGACGAAGGAGAAAAGAGAACAGAGGTGGAAGAAGAGGAGGAGTAGCAGGACCAGGAAGTGGAGGAGGATGAGAGGCAGGAGGCAAGTCTGCTGGCTTTTTCCAAGCCAGCAGACTCCATCTCAAGTCTTTCATCCAAGCTTGTGTTGCTTATGAAGGTGCTGGAACTTCCACCAACCTTTTCTAAGGCAGCAGAGTCCATCTCAAGTCTTTCATCCAAGCTTGTGTTGCTTATGAAGGGGCTGGAACTTCCACCAACCTTTTCTAAGGCAGCAGAGTCCATCTCAAGTCCTTCATCCAAGCTTGTGTATGTGATGAAGGTGGTGGAATTTCTACCGGCCTTTTCCAAGCTAGCAGTGTCCATTTCAAGTCCTTCATCCAAGCTTCTATTGCTTATGAAGGGGCTGGAACTTCCACTGGCCTTTTCCAAGCCAGCAGAGTCCTCTGTGCTCTCCTTCTCCTCACAACCTGTTTCCAAATCATGACTCTCACCCAACACGGCAGAAGGCCGCCAAAACTCGGCGTGACGGCAGATCACCTTGGCGACATTCTCAGCCATGCAGACGATGCCTGCCCCTCCCTGGAGGGCGGAGTGGACCTGGGCCCTGTTGCTATCGGAACAGAGCATCAGCTCAGCGTAGGTCGCCTCAAACATGGCGTTCAGGGCGTCGGCACCACCGAAGAGCGGGTTCTGGGGTTCGTGCTCCAGGACGAGGCCGATCCCGGCCTGGTTCCAGAGAAACCAGCGCACTTCTTGGAGGAGGACAGCCTCTATCTCCAAGTTGGTGGGGGTGAAGCAGGAACGAAGGGGCCCCTGGAGGGCCAGGCCTCTCACCAGCCTATGCAGCAGGTCATGCAGGGTCTGGTGGTGCAGGGCGCTGGGCCGGGGGGTTATCAGGACCTTCTTCTGGATCAGAACCTCCCCGGGCTGGAGGGAGGGGGGTCTCAGAGGGGCTCACGGGTAGGGAGGGATGATCCTGGACCTCTTCAGGGAAGGCTGCAACTCCATCATCTTCATCCTTCTCTTCCTCGATCAATGCACTCTTGGAAAAGTAATATATCTGGCAATCTGACCCTTCCTCCTTTTCGTGGAAATCATCAGGGTAGGCAGCATTTTCGTTGTCATCCATCTCAAGCTGGCCTACTTCCTGGTTGGTGAGACTTGACTCTGGCTCGAGACCTTCTGTTGTCACCTCCTGGTTGATTTCTTCAGAGGAGGAGCTGGCTTGGTTACCTACCGTGGTCATGGCTTCAGCATCAAGGCCTGGCACAAGAAAAAACACTTTTAACTACACTATTACTATTATAGCTATTAACTTAACTTTTTTCATGAAATATTTTGGCTATTAACTACAATATTATTATTATAGTTATTTAATGGACCGACACTGTCATTCAGCAGAACTCAACTTAAAAATCTGTCCTACAATAGCATGTCTTACCATAGTATAGTTACCAGGTTGTTTATCTAAAGTTAAAACAATTCTCTACCTTTGATGACAACGACCATGTTTTCTTGTGGGTTGTGCAGGTCTTGTAGAGGTCACTTCCCGCCTGGGTAGTCAACACCTCACAAATGTCCTCCAGTGCCCGCCTCTGGTCCTGGCTGTAGGAGGGCTTCAACATGCTCTGCGATCTCCTACTACCCTCAACCCCATGCCTGGGGCCCGGCATCATCCCACGGGACCAGTCCAGGGAGGGACAGTCACTGTTGCTGTCACTGCTGCTGTCACTGCCTTCCAAGGACGCATCGCTGCAGGATGCACGGTGGTCATCCGTGAGGTCTTCTTCACCCAGCAGGTTCCCCATCAGGCCCTTGAAGGCCATCTGGAAGAAATTGTACAGCAGAGGGGTGAAGAACTTCTGGTCCAGACGTTCCTTGTCCTCCAGGTTCTGGAAGTTGGGCTCGGAGGGGCAATGGGGTGTCGAGGAGTGTTGTCCCATCCGGGTGTCCAGGAGAAGCTGATAAATGCAGTCAATCAACTGCTCAGAGAAGTGGTGGATCCTCCCCTGGAACATCCTGGTGCACATGCTGTGGGATGCCAGCAGGCGGCCCAGGTCGTACTCCGCCTGGTCGAACGATTTGACAGAGGAGCCTCCGTCGCGTTTGTCATCGTTGGGGGAGGATCTGGAGGCCGAGTGGGCCATCCGCACGATGGCGTCCAGCATGGTTACAGGGGTGAGGCTGAGGTCTTGGCAGCTGGCAGCACTGCTAGCCTCGCTCCAGGCGCTAGTGCTCCTGGAGGAGTAAGGGGCGGTCTCCTTCTTCTGAGGATCCTCCTCCTCCTGCTCCTCCTTGCTAGCACAGCTGCACTCCACTGGTCGCTCCTGCTGGGTGTCAAAAGGGAGGTATTCCTGATTCATGCTGCTCCTCCCGCTGCTGTTGCTGGCCCCCGAGCTCCTCCTAATCCACCGGGCATCCAGCTCCATGGCAACGTCTCCTAGCAGGCTCTGGCTAACACACTTCACCACCATGGTGAAGGTCTTACTTCCAGGCTGCAGGAAGTCTGCCACCTCCACCTGCCCAATCAGCTGCTGGGCTGCGTGGAAGTTCTTCTGGACGTTGTGGATCCCGTTGCAGGCCGTGGCCACGCTTTGGACCAGGGAGGCCTCGTAGGCCTCATGGGGCTGGGGCTGGTCCAGGGAAGAGCCTCCTTCTGTGGGCTCCATCTCCTGGAGGAAGCCCCCCACCATCCTCACCAGCTCCAGCTTCTCCTCTGTGGGTACCACACCCGGGCTGTGGAACAGGGCGTGGCGGGCCAGGATTCCAGAGAGGCTCTCGTTCAGGGAGCAGAGGGTCGGTGACATCACGCGGCTGGGCAAAGCCATCGCTTTTCCATCTCTTCCGCCTCCGCCACGCTACCAATGAGGAAGGAGGCCCGCAGGGACACCAGCTCGTTGATGGCGTCTGTGTGGCTGTTGGCAAGGACCTGAATCTTCTCCTTGGCGTCCTGCCAGGAGTTGCATATCAGGTCTTCGGAGATGCTGGTCACGCGGAAGTCCGACAGCAAGCAGCCGGGGCGGTGGAGTGCAAACTTCTCCAGCACCTCTCCAATGACAGACTTGTAGAGCTCCTCCACACAGGCTGACAGCCTGTCCTCTGCATCGTGCTTTTGTTTATCCATCACATCAGAGGCCTGCAACCCAGCAGCCTGCTCTGGGGCCTGGATCCCTGCCCTCCTATCAGCAGAGGGTGGAACCTCTCTGAGATCATTCTCAGAACGCCCTGGGGGACGTAGGGCTGGGTGGAGCCCAGAGAAGAGGCCTGGTCCTGGGGAGAATCAGCAGGGTTGAAACATACCATCCCAGTCAAAGAGCCAGTGACAGGCCTGGCTGGGGACAGCATCCCTGCGGAAGAGGACCTGTCGCTCTGGGAGTCCCAGCTGCTGTAGGAGATGGCGGCGGACTGCGGGCGGCCATCTTGGTCTTTGCGGATGTGGAGGACCTGGTAAAGGGCCATGGCGGGCAGGACCATTGGTCCGTTGGTCACCTTGAGAACCCACTCCATGACCTCCTCCGAGCGCTCCTGCAGCTCAGCTACGCTCTTGTTCTTAGAAGGAGGGAGGGAGGGAAGTAAGTAAGTAATTTGGCAATACAGATACATGTGGTGATTGTCAGACTGAGTAAAAGGAATTCACGTAAACATTCTATTTACCTTTCTCAACAGGACCCTGTTGATGATTTTCCAATGACTGTAACGAGAACAAGAGCTGACATTTGACATCACTTTACAGTACAGTACAACTGACGACACATCGTAACATTATGCTGAACAGCACACTAGTCTAAAGGGGACGTTTGGAGGAACACTCACAGGTGTGACATCATGGCCTCCAACACAGAAAGCTTGTCCCCGGTCTCCTCCAATGATAGAAGACTGGGCGTGGTGTCACGGGGTCATTCAAGGTTGGAGGTGGAGAAGAACCTGGAGACTGTGCCTCAGGTCGGCATGGGGGCAGAGGTAGAGACGGAGGTGGAGACGGAGGTCCAGTCACCTGCAGGCAAGAAAAATACTTAAGTCACAGAAAAATAGCAAGTCACAGTATCAGAATCAGAGATATAGGAGAGGCTGAGGAAGATGGAGAGGAGGGGAGGAGCCTGGCTGGAATCTGTAGTACCAGGGAGGTGGATTAGGGCCTTCTACTCACCACCCTGCCTAGTCCTGCCAGCTCGTCAGCCAGGGCTGAATGATAAGCCGCTCCAGCGTCCTCCACAACCCTCCAGGACTCTGCCAGGGGCCCCTTGTTGGCCCCTGTATCCTTCTCAGCTCCTGCAGCCTTCCTTGCAGCCTTGCTCTTGCGGCTGGGCTCCGGGCATTGAGGAGGCTTTAGCACCAAGTTCATGATGAGGTCAAGACATGATTATCTTGTTATTATTGCACTTCTACATTAGCATATTATATTTAAGATTATGTTCATAGTAGCTGGTAAAATACAGACTCCATTGGCTCCACCCACTGAAATACTGTTAGACTGATGCACTTCTGAACCTTTATTATCTACTGTATGCTTGTATGTTGCTTTTGATCAATGTGAACAACATTAACAAAGTGTCAAATGTGTTGAGTCTCTCCTGGTATGTGTTCATACCTGGAAGGGGTTCTGATCTTCTGAGAACATGTCATGTGGCAATACAGATACATGGGGTGATTGTCAGACTAAGTAAAAGGAATTCACGCAAACATTTTATTTACCTTTCTCAACAGGACCCTGTTGATGATTTTCCAATGACCAGGGGCGCCACCAGGAATTTTGGGCCCCATGAAAAAGAAAATATATATTTATATTTTTTGATCATTTCTATTAGTTTTTCTATTTTTGGGGGCCCCTGTCAGTCAGGGGCCCTTAGAATCGTCCTAACTTTTCCCCCCTGTACGGCGCCCCTGTCAATGACTGTAACAAGAACTGACGTTTGACATCACTTTACAGTACAGTACAACTGACGATACATCGTAACATTATGCTGAACAGGACACTAGTCTAAAGGGGACGTTTGGAGGAACACTCACGGGTGTGACATCATGGCCTCCAACACAGAAAGCTTGTCCCCGGTCTCCTCCAATGATAGAAGACTGGGCGTGGTGTCCCGGGTCATTCAAGGTTGGAGGTGGAGAAAAACCTGGAGACTGCGCCTCAGGTCGGCATGGGGGCAGAGGTAGAGACGGAGGTGGAGACGGAGGTGGAGAGGAATACGTACTCTCCCTTCCATCTGGTGTGGCTCTGCAGCCCAGGGGCCCGAGTGTTTCAGAGGCCGATGCTCGGATTGGTTCCACTGGGCGAGAGGAACTTTTGATTGCTGGAAGAACACCTAAAGGAAGAGCAGAGTCACAATTTGATTGGAGGATCCCTTCTCTTGACAGAAAGTGATCATTTAAATGTTGATACATTAAAGGGGCAATTGACTGTAAAACCGATTTTACCTTGTCATAGTTGAATAACGACAGTTCGGTGGGTAAACTGAACATACCGTGAATATCAAAGTCCATTGACACCTCCTTCCTATTCAAATCTCAAAAAGAAAAAAATTGGCTGTAAAACGCTAGCTTTTCAACAAAGCTACCGGTCCAACGTAGGACCTGTGATCGCCCTCTTATTGGCTCTGGTTTGTATTTTTGTCACGCCCCAGAATTTACATCCAGAACAGCCCGAGGTAGCGTCAATCTCTGATACTAGTTTAGCTGTGCGCTGCTCTGTGTAAGCTACTTATAAGGAATTACAAAGAAGAACGTTTTGAATTATAACAAGGATATTGAAAATGGACCACGGTCGTGAATGCTGTGTTCCAGGCTGTACAGGGAAGGCTAACACTCACAGTCTTCCCAAGGAGCCAAACATTCAACAGGCATGGCTGCTGTTATCTATGAGAAGATCCCGGCGAAGTTCGACACTCAATCATTCATTTGCTCTGAATATTTCACCCAAGACAGTTTTCACAACCTTGGACAATTTCAAGCAGGATTTGCTCGGAAGCTGAACCTGGAAAGAGGTGCTGTTCCGACCGTATGCTCATTGCAACCGCAAGCTATAAGGACAGTATGATGTTGTGCTAACAGTTATTAGCAATGCTAACGTTTCCTGTATATAGCATACCAGGTAGAATGCTAAATACGTTTCTACACACATCAAATGACTCTAGCTAGACTAGCTGTAGTCGGCATTAGAAGGGAAGCTTCCGAAAAGTAGCCAGAAAACGAACAGCAGTCTGGCTTATTGCTAACGCCTGTCTAGATAATCTATTTGAAAGAACTGGAGAAAGGCAGGTTCTAGATACAGGATACGTTAGCATTGCTAGTAACTGTTACTAGAAACACCTAGACTGTAGGCATTAGCTTCCTAGTTAACGCAAGAGCATAGGTAGAATGTGTGATAATTTAGCTTAGTTTATTGGCAATGGGGCTAACGTTGATTCATGTTCCTGACTGTGTTTCATTCAAATAAATAACCTGTGTAATGAAAATCTACAATTCACGATGCATGTTTGTCCAGATCTTTGTCATGTTATTTTACAGCAAGATATCTAGAGCTAGCCTAGCTAGCTAACTGAAGCCGAGTAGAATCACAATATGGTTTGGTTGCTAAGCTGTAGCCTAACGTTCTACCCACCGAAGTCAATCCAGTTTGCTTCAACAACAGAAGTGGAAACAAGTAATGTTATCATTTCAAATGATATATAGTCAATCTGTTGAAAACAGTGTTGTGTAGACACAATAGATTTATTTGCGCGTTTTTTTTTCCAAGTCTCCAACTTCGGTGTTTCAGCGAGTGCTGCTGTTGGCCGTGTTGCGTTTTTGCTCCCAGCTTCACTCGTTGATAACCAACCAATCAGCGCGCAGCTTATCTAAATATTAATGAGCATACCATAAAAGGAGTTTTTTCCCGGGAACATTTCAGAGGATCTGTCAGAGGGCATAGAACAGCACCCGGGCCATTTTCAACCCAACCAATGTTACATACCCTATTCGGAGACCTTAAGGAAGAGTGTGAAATACCCCCCAAAAACTGTAAATTGCCCCTTTAAACCATAGGGGAAGTTTTTACAAATATGTCATGACTGTCTTTTCTGTTCTCCTCCCCTTGTGGGTGTGTCTGTTTGTCTGTCAGATTCAATGTCTTCGGTCATTGTCACCATCTGTCTTGTGTTAATCCACTGATTACCCTGTCTATTTAATGTTCCTTCTGTGTGCAGGTCTCTGTCAGATCGTCGCATGTGGCCACCCCGTCTTGTGTCTTGTGTGGAAGTAACGCTTCGACCACCCCCAGTGCTTATAACATCTGTTTAGTTTTTATTTTCCCAGTCTGTTACAGGCGCGTTGGTTGTTTCCGGCTGAATTGACGAGGTGTTCTTAATTTAATTTTTGCCTTTTTGGTTTTTCTAAATAAAAACCTTGGTTTGCCTGCAACCGCCTCTGACTTCTTGGACTCTACCGGACAGTACGATCTGACCAAGGATGGAGTCGGAAAACGGACAGATGAGAGCCGCGATGGCGCAACAGGGATCGCTCCTGGGAAGGCATGACACTAAAATTGACGTGGTCGACCGAGCAGTGGAGGCCATTGCCGCACATGTGGCTGAGATCACCACCCAGGTTTAACAACTCCGGCTGGCCCAGGAGGGCCCACTTGGCCCTACCGCCTACCCCTGAACATCCAGCGGCTCCGGCCCCAGAACCCCGTCTAAGTCCCCCACCGCTATACTCCGGGGATCCTAAGACATGTAGGGCCTTTTTGTCTCAATGTTCCCTGATTTTCAACCTACAGCCTAAAACGTTTGCCTCTGACCGCTCCAGGGTGGCTCACGTAATCACCCTTCTTGCTGGACGGGATCGGGATCCCTGGGATGCAAGCGCTCCCTTCTGCAAAATGTTTCAAAATGTTTTACAGGAGATGCTAAAGGTTTTTGATTACTCTGTTCATGGGAGGGAAGCTGCAAGACACCTTGTGGTCCCATCGGTCCCATTCCTGGGGTACGTCATTTCAAGAACAGGACTCTAAATGGACCCCGACAAGGTGAGAGCGGTTGCTCAGTGGCCAGTCCCGGACTCACGCAAGGCCTTCAAACGCTTTCTCAGTTTTTCAAATTGTTATTGTCGTTTTGTGAGGAACTACAGTCAAGTGGCGGCACCCCTGACTGCAGTCACCTCCACAAAGGTTCGATTTGAGTGGTCTGGCCCAGCCCTTGCAGCATTCAACGTCCTGAAGGCCCGCTTCACCTCAACTACCATCCTGGTCCATCCTGCTCCCGGCCGTCAGTTCATTGTGGTGGTGGATGCCCCGGAGGTAGGGATCGGGGCTGTCTTGTCCCAAAGATTCTTGGAAGATGGAAAAGTTCATCCCTGTGCCTTTTTCTCCCACCGTCTCTCCCCAACAAAGAGGAATTATGACATCGGCAACAGGGAGCTCTTGGCGGTCAAGCTGGCTTTGGAGGAGTCAGTGCGTCTGAACCCATTTTGCCTGCGGGGTGTTTGGTGGCCCCGGTTGTGTGGGATGTGGAGTCCCAGGTCAGGGGAGCCTTAAGGTGCCTGCTGAGTGCCCTGAGGGTTGTCTTTTTGTGCCAGCGGCTGTCGGCTCACCAGTCCTTCAATGGTGTCATTCCTCCAGACTGTTCTGCCACGGAGGACAGCGGTTCTGGTGGCCCTCCATGACCAAAGACGTTCAGGAATTCGTCTTGGCCTACTCGGTCTGTGCCCAAAACAAGACCTTCAGCTGGCTTACTGCTGCCCTTACCTGTCCCGGAAGACCCTGGTCTCACATCACCCTGGATTTTGTGACTGGACTTCGCCGTCCAGGGGCAACACTGTCATCTTGACTGTGGTGGACCGGTTCTCCAAGGCTGCTCATTTTATCCCCTTGGTGGACCAGATCTTTCGGATTCACGGCCATCCAACGGATCTGGTGTCGGATCAAGGGCCCTTAATTTGTGTCTCGTTGTTGGAGGGAGTTCTGCCGTCTCCTAGGAGCATCGGTAAGCCTTTCTTCGGGGTTCCATCCTCAAACCAACGGACAAGCAGAACGGGTAAACCAGGACCTGGAGAGGACGTTGCGTTGTCTGGCCTCGTTCAATCCTTCCTCTTGGAGTCAACAGCTGACATGGCTGGAATATGTCCACAATACCCTGCCAGTCTCAGCCACAGGCCTGTCACCCTTTCAGTGCTGTTTGGGATACCAGCCCCCCATTTTCACATCCCAGAAACCCAAAACTTTGGTTCCCTCCGCTCAGACCTTTATTGACCGATATCGGCGTACCTGGAAAAGGGCACCGCGGTGGCTCCTGAATTCCAAGAATCAAACCAGGTCTGCAGCAAACCGTCGTCGCTCCAGAGCTCCCTCCTATCTTTGTGGACAGAAGGTTTGGTTGTCAACCAAGGATCTGCCTTTTGAAGGTTACTTCCCGCAAGCTGGTCCCTAGGTTCATTGGGCCTGTACTGTAATACTATGTGTAGTGTGATATTGTGAGATTCTTGGTGCAATGTAGTGAAGGCGTCAGGCAGGGCTAGAGGGGTATGGAAGCTCAGGGACTCTGATTTGACAAACCGCTGGCACTGCCCTACTCCTAACCTTTTGCCTGTTGTCCTCCCTCCCTATGGTTCGAGGATTAATGTACATGCTTCCGTGTTCCCCCGAGCCATTGGAGGGGGCGTAACACCGGGACATCCTAGACCGTTCCTTGATATCCGTGTTCCATCGGGGGCAGCCGCCTCCCATCAGGAGCGCCAGGGGTCGCTCCTAGGCTGGGGGGTACTGTCATGACTTTCTGTTCCCCTCCCCTTGTGGGTGTGTGTGTTAGTCTGTCAGATTCAATGTCAGCTTGTTTGTCTTCGGTCAAGGGAGAAAAAAATAAATAAGGACAGAAACTTAAGAGTAATTTACTACAACACTACAATATAAACAATAATATATGAATGTAACAATATAAAGAACAAATAACGATGCAACAGATAAATAAGGATAATAATGAACAGGGGGAGGAGGGAAGGGTAGTAAGGGAGGAGGAGAGAAAGGATATCAGGCAGTCCCAAAAGTGGGCGACTGAACAATGCCAGAAATCATGTTTGCTGAATTCCTCATATGAGGCGTGTAAAGGCAGCCTCAGGATGAGTCTGCAGGTGTTGGCCTCTGGAAACACCCTCCTCTGGGTATGTGCAGGCTCATGATGTAAAAAAGCCAGTGCAGGCACCACACTGAACCGGAGTGGAGGAATTCTCTCTGCCCCCGTTGTAAATCTGAGGACATCCTCTAGGCTCACTCCGACTCCTGTCTCCAGTCCATCCTCCTCAAACAGGATAGCATCTCCACCTGCAATGTAAAAGATGGGATACATAAATATATATATATACAAATAATTCAAGGCAAAATTAGACTATTAATGCATAATGTCAAACAATTTGACAGTACATGTATTTGTAACATTTAAGTGTACACACTTGCAAGACTGTAAAAGCCATTAGATCATCAAACACTACAGGAAATGCGCCAATAGCAGACTTTATTTGTGTGTGGGTTTGTATTTTTGGGGGAGTGCATGTACATTTATTATGAACAAAATGTGTAACGTGCAAATACCAAATGTTAAGTTAGTTATTCGCCGCAGCGAGGAAGCAGTTTAAATGAAATCACGGTTAAGCATTACACTGTCTTAAATTAGTATTTTATTTCAGCAATTTCGATATACATGCAGATAGTTGGGTCTTGTATAAAGCGGAGCACTATCTTACCAGAGATAGGAACACTTGATTTTTCATAAGATCATAACTTCCTTAGATAAGTATTACAGTGTACATGAGAATTATGCTCATCATTTAGTTTCAAGTTACCAAAGTGTGCATACCCTCTACGTTGATGAGCCAGTCCCTCCACTGCCCAACTGCTCTCTCCTCCTCCAAGTGCCGAGAGCTCCCTACCCTAGAGTAGGTAACCTTAAAGTTGTCAGTGAGTATGACTGCTGTTAGCGGGGCAGGGGGGCCTCCAACAAACAGCTGCCTTAAGGCTGGGTTGTTTTTAAGTGCCTGCAGCACTCCCAAGGCTTCCATGCCCTCCTTCAACCTCGTAAAGACATTCCATAGTAATAAATTAGTGACTTGTTACATTACTACCTGGCTATACAAACAGATAACCTCTTTCATAAAACCTAAAAAATATGAAGGCAGTTGATACTATTATGTTTCTTTACATTAACAAATCCCATAATATATATATATATATTTATTTTTTTTACATTCTGGGCATTACATGCATGAATGTATAAAGTATTACATATCTATTAATATAAGTATTATATATTTGTTGGTAGGGTTCCTGACGAACTTACAACAGGCTTGTAAATGTTCCCATATTCTATATTTAAATTTGTTTTACTTGTGCATCAACACACACTGAATAACCCCAAAAGTACAAGCACTAACGGTGCTTTGTCACTTATCAACTGATTTTTTTAAATGTTCTTAAAATAATGCAAGTTTGTTTTTAATTTAACCGAAAATGGAAATCTCATAACTTTGTAGAGTACTTACAAAGTCCATTGCCTCACTGGTGTCCGTTTTTGTGTTGATTTCACACTATGAAATATGGCAAAAATAAATTATAGAGCCTAATAACGTCATTTTCACGTGACCCTGCATAGGCTCTGTCATGGGTGTCAGCAGCATTTTGAAAGTAGGGGGGACTACCGCCCTGCTCTCTGTTTTGCCCGCCCAGATAATCTGGCCCGCCCATGAAAAACTGAGCTACGATCGTGCAAAGGCAAGTGCGATATCAGTTTTTCCTGGAGAGATATCATGGCTAGCAAACGAACAAACATTTGCTCAGTGTTTGGATGTACAGTGTTCTGGATCATTACTAACTCTCCTTGGTCAAGCTACAAACCTTGGACAAGTAAGTTAACTAACGCTATATAATTTGCTTATATCAAACCTCGGCTTTGCCGTATCAACCTCGCTATCGCCCGGTTGGTACGTTCCAGCCTCAGTTTGATTTTTCCCGGCATGACCAAACGGTCGAGGTCAGTAAGTAGTTTATTTTATGGCATTTTTAGCTTCTTTATATTTTTTGAACTAAAATGAATGGTACCTCTAGGCTGATTGTAGCTAGCTCTCAAGTCTTCTCACGGTGTGTTTCATGTGTTGCCTAGCAACTCATTACTTTTGATAGAAAGCAGACAACATGGTTCTGCTAAAATTGCTTTCATTTCAACACAAAATAACGACACAAGTGATTCCAAGAGTCTAGTGTTCATCCTCACTTTCGAGACAAATCTTTTCATCATCATCTTGATAGTAAAACTCTGCAGCTGACTCGTCAATATTGCTCATTTTGAAGATGAGAGGGCAATAAGAATACTTATCAGACCGCGGTCAATACGCGGCTGGCATGACTACCCATCAGAAAGCTTGTACCGTCGTTGCCATATAATAAATTATTTTAATGCAGGAATTTATTTTAAAATGAATGTCTCGAAAAAAGATTTGTTCATTTCACTGAACGAGATTCAAAGAACAAATCAGTAAAATGATCCGAAGTTCCCATCACTACCCATTAGCCTAGGTCAGGAGTAGGCAACCCTGGTCCTCGAGGGCCGCTGTCCTGCATGTTTTAGATGTTTCCCTGCTCCAGCACACCTTATTCAAATGAATGGGTTGTTATCAAGCTATGTGGAAGACGGGTAAAGACCATTCACTTGATTCGACTGACTGCAACTCACTAACGCTTCACCAACTGTCCATCATTCTCCTCGGACCATCTAACTACATAAAACATTAACACAATTTCTGCAGAAAGAAACACTTTCTGTTATGTATGGTAGGCTATTGCAGCTTTGTCCCAAGATCTCTACAGACCGTGCAGCTAATTTAATGCTCAACACTTGAACAAAGGGGCTTATTACTTTAAAGAGGAACTAGAGAGGGTATAATTTCTGGGGAAATTGTAGGGTGTGCTTGCTTGCGTCGGTTGCATTATGAAACAATTATGAAACAGTCCGTTTACTATGAAACAAAGTGAACCCCCTTTGAAACAAGTTATTCTAACAACGTTGTCACCAGCAGTATTATTCAGATGAAATCGCGATTCAAATAGTACCGTCTGCGAACTGAAAATATGCCCCCAAACACGTAAATAAGCTTTATATTTATTTAGGGGGAAATGGCTAATTCAAAAGAAGTCAAAGCCAAAAGCAACTATTTGGTCTCAGTCTAGAGCCCTGCGTGGCGAAGCTAAATTGGCCTACGAGCAAGCTAGCCTAGCTGCTGTTGCTAGCCAAACTTCACTGAATGTGCCGAAAATGAAAAACTTTTCTTTTGACATAAAGTTTAGCCTGTGTCATTGAAGATATTAGACATTAGCTGTGTGGTCATTAGAACCCCTGCAGTAGCTCTTGAGAAAATGCGCTTGGCTAAACAGCCGGCAGTTCTTGAATGGATGTCACGGAACTTTGAGGGATACAGTACGTTACAGTGACCTAGCCTCTGCGCCGTCTCAAGTCGGACAAAAAGATTGATAAACCCATTGATTGATAAAGCCACTGTATGCTTTTTGGCCGTGCATGGGCACTTGTCACCCCCCATACACAGACCGAGTAGGAATGGAAGCCTGCGTTGACACAAATAGAATCAACACTGTTGGTATTTTTGTTTATAGTTTTGGGTGGAGAATTTAACTTGCCTTTCATCTGATATAGAATGTCAATATTGAACACTGAAACACACACAGCTTGTCACGGCATATGGCAGGTTGATGTAGAAATGCTATGCTGCCACCTGAGGCAGTATTAGGCAATTCATTGGGGACCTTGATTGTAGCCTTTGACAGGGTTGTCCTGAAAATTCTGACCAATCCCAATTGGCAGCGGCCAGAGCCCAGAAGTAATGAAGCAAACTATTGGGTGAGAGCAAAATTATAGTAAATGATAAAACTGGCACTGTTGATCAAATGTGCATTTTAAAAAGAAAAGTTATTTGGAAGTTAATTACATAAAACTTCTCAAAGAAAAGGATTGTCCTATGACACCTGAAGAGGCTTGAGGGATACAGAACATCCCTGGCAGTCTGTAAACCTTCCTACTATTACAACTTTCTGGACAATCCTGCAAATAGCTGTCTTATTTTGATATACATATTTATAAAATATTTTCTTTACCATAACATGCAAGTAAATACATTATGGGGTCTATTGTCACCACACTAGTCTGGTAAATAACATCATGTTGAGATGAAAGCTATCACACCTCACAACATAATGTAATTATTATTTTTCATATTTTTTATTTTTCTCTTTTCATTGTTTCACTTTCTCTTAGTAGTTACCTTTTGTAATGTAATTTCTTTGTCCAATTATGTTTTTTTGAGATGTCGGTAATGTATAGTGATCATTTTGGAATTGTGTCTGTATGTACTATTTGAAAAAGCGAAATACAATATCTTTTTTTTTTTTTTCAGGGAAAAGCAAATTCTGTCTAACAGAAAAACTAGTAACCAGTCATAGTCGGAAATATATGCCACGGCCAATGCATTAGTACTATCAATGCAACTGAGCTATAAAAAATATAGAGCTGTGTAGTAAATCCGTGTTGCTGAAAGCTTCTTTAAAATAATAGCACATTCGTGGTCTAACAACTTAAACAAAAAAATACATTGATCTACAGACTTCATTTTCAGGAGGATTGTAGAAATATCGAGCACTTTCAGTTTCATTTGAACCTTTTACCACTTCTTTCTAAAACAAGCATGTGTTTTGTGTGTTTGTTAAAGTCAGTCTGCACCCACCGATATCCAGATATGGGTGGTTTCAGCAAAGAAGCCTGTTTTTCCTCAACCTTAGCTGCGATTGGACCAAAGAAGGGGTGGACGTCAGCTTGTCGGTGTAGTCATTTGAGTGAAATAGTAGTAGTAAGGGGAACACACATACATTGCAAAGATTCTCATGTTTATTATATGTTTACTGTGCACCTGCCCACCAAAGTAAATTCCTTGTTTGTGTACACTTACTTGGCAATTAAAGTTAATTCTGATTCTGAAAGGGGGGTGTAGTCATGAGGGGAAGGTTTGGGAGAACCATGTCGAGTTCAACCATTTGGCATAAACACATGGTGTTTGCAGGGCAGGTTAACTAATAGCCCCCAGAGTTTGCCTCAACCCTAGACCTAGTCTCAGTCCCGGTGGCATTTCTATATCCAGTCCCACCCCAGCTCCACGTGCCCAGAGGTTTAGAACATGTATTCGAGTGATTGAGATTTGGGTTCTGCTGACTTAGCTCCTCAGTGTCCATTTACACACCAGGGTTATTTCTGCACAACACACACACTAACTCGGGGCTGTAGGGGTGTGTCCTGGTATGAGTAAGTACTACAGCTGCTACTGAAGGAATCTCAAACCACTGTGAGATGGGGGATCTTTGAATAGCCTAACACCAATAACCTAAAACCAGCATTGAAAGTAAAAGTTTCGTGGGAACATGATCCTGATCTGTTCACTCACCTTTCTCCACAGGCATACACGTAAAACCTTTTATTGATTGTCTGTCTTCTCTGTTGTTTAGGTCTCCATGTTGCTTTGGGGATGAGGCTAAATAAAATGTCTGAGCTCTGGAGCAGCATGGAAGCTACAAATGGGAAGGGAGGTTACTTTGAACTTTGTCTCTATTGATTTCCAAGTTCAGATAGGCCACCTCTGAAACTGGTATGGCCCAGATCTGACATGCTGAAAGCTCGTCTCATGCTCAAGGCCAGCTGTTATATGCACTTTGAATGTGTGTGTGTTTGGGCTGGGATGCTCTTGAGGATTCTGTCACTGGTTACACCATAACTAGGAAAGTCAAGACAATACACCTGATGTGAGTTGGAAAACCTTTCTCACATGCACTAACATCAGTGATGCTGTATACTACACTGTTATCCTCCCTCTATCCATCTTCTTGCCACACTTCCTCTTCCTTCTGCCGTCCTCCCTGCCATCCCCCTTCTCTTTCCTCCCATCCCCCTTCTCTTTCCTCCCATCCTCCTTCTCCTGTTCATCCTCACATCCTCCCTCTCTACTTCTCCCCGCTGGGCACAGACTCCCTTGTGCCATAATATGGGAGTCAGATGGCTGAGTGGTTAGGGAATCAGAAGGTCCTGAAAACTTGGTCCTGAAAGCAGGACTTCATTCAGTGGTGTTTCCCCTATGACTGTGGTGAGGACCCCAGATTATTGCTTAGCGGTCATTGGACTTTTTGCTTTGAGAAATATTGACGCTATGCTACACCTGACCAGAGGGACAGAACAGAGTTTAATATGAATCAGTGTGTGTGTGTGTGTATGTGTGTGTGTGTGTGTGTGTGTGTGTGTGTGTGAGAGAGACAAACCAGAATGGAGCAGTTAGCGCTGGAGAATCTCTGATAGTGAACGTCCAGAGCTGTGGTCTAATCTCTTTAGCCTTGAGTCTCTTAAACACACATACACCCACACACAACCATGAACACACAAAGGCTGAATTGGGGATTTGATTAAGGAGTAGAGTATATTGTTATAAACAAGAGTTATGGGTTAGACTCCCATCTGTGTCACACAGCTGAAGACCAGTTTGAGGAGTCTCTGACCCCCTTTTATGCCCAACCCCCCCAATCCCCCTCCCTCAGGATATTCTGGAGTGTCTGAAGCTGATGAGACAACACACATACCCTGAAGCTGGTAGGACATACAAACACACACCCTGAGGCTGGTGAGACACACACACATACATTGTGACAGCAATGGGGCTGAGACGCATACAATTAAGGAGACTTGGACATAATACAGGACATTGCAGCCACATTTGAATTAACAAAGGAAAAACATACAAACAAATCTTCAGAGGACCCTCGCTCCACCCGGGTCGGCTACTCACACCTGTACGTGAAACGCCAAACAAACAACACTTCACATTATCGGACTGAAGTATTTGATGATCAGCTCTCACGCTCGCTTTTTGTGTGTGTTTTGGGTCATTATCCTGTTGGAGGACTCATGATCTGCGACTGAGGCAGAGCTTTATGACACTGGGAAGTACATTCCGCTCCAGAATACCCTGATAGTCTTGAGATGTCATTTTGCCCTGCACACGTTCAAGTCACCCTGTGCCAGGCACAGTAAAGCAGCCTCAAAACATCACAAGCCTCCTCTAAGTTTCACTGTAGTAGGTATGGTGTTCTTTTCTGTGTAAGCTTGATTTTTCATCTGCAAACACAGAGCTGATATGACTTGCCAAAAGACTCATCTGTTCTAAGGACCTGACTGGCTTTTTCCTGTTTTCCTTTCCAAAGTCTGGGTCTTCTTCCATGGAGGCTACAAAAGTGATCGATACACAATCAAAAACTGATGTACATTAACCTTGGAGTTCAGCTTACATCTCTTTGGTAGGTGTCCTACCATTCACACAGTCCTTCTGTTCAGTCAAGTCAATTTTCCTCTTGTGGCCGTGCCCATGTAAGTTGGCTACAGTTCCATTGACCTTAAACTTCTTAACAACATTTGCAACTCTTGTCACAGGAACATCAAGCTGTGTGAAGATGGTCCTGTTGCCTTTAACATGCCTGTTTATTATTTACTTTCTGATCTCTCTCCTTTGCTTTATGTGGTCCGCGTTCAGTGTGGTGCACACACCACCGCTCCATTTAAATAAACTTAATGACTAAAATCAAGATTAGAAACGCGATACCAATTAAAGGATCTTGATTTATTCTATAACATACCAAAAGCATGCAAGTATACAGTACATGATGCATCAACTTTGAATTTAAATCATTTTCAGGATGAATTAAGTATTATTTCAATGAGCTGTAAGTGACCAACCAATTTGAGCACACCTATATCTGCTTGCTTGCCTCCTCTGACTGTGTCTGTCTTCCTGTCTGTGCTGCAGTACTCTGAGGATGTTGAGGAGGCAGAGTGGGTTGTGCAGGTTCTGAACAGCACAGGAAAGCTTGTGGCTGCTAACATGTATATCGGATTAGAGAGAAATGCATGGAATCATCTCAGGGTATTGTGCTGTCAGACTGGTGAAGGCTGGTGAGAACCATCTCAGATTAAAAACATCTCTCTCATTGCCATTGCTGTCTCTCATTCCTACCGTTTATAGTACTTGTCTGTTGCCCGAAACAAACCCTGACTCCCAATTGTTTTGCTCAACCCTCTTTTTCTGCCCAGATTATCGGGGTCAGCTGCCATT
Source organism: Hypomesus nipponensis (assembly GCF_054491055.1). NCBI lineage: Eukaryota > Metazoa > Chordata > Actinopteri > Osmeriformes > Osmeridae > Hypomesus > Hypomesus nipponensis. The sequence continues at coordinate 4,401,269 of NC_140388.1, read as the reverse complement.
TTGACCCCCTGCCCTGTGTGGAGGCTGTGAAAAAGGTGGAGGGTGTGGACAAGGCTGGGCTCTCGGCCGACTACTTTGTGCAGCCTCTGGTGTGGCACAACCTCGACAACATGCAGGTGCACACACTCAATCTCTCTCACACGGACGATTGATAGTGTTATTACTAAATACAGTAACTACTTTATTGAAAGGGAGGCTGCTCAAGTCATGAACAGCATTCCGTTATCCGTGATCATCTACTTATGATTAGTAAAGTTCAGGTCCTACACTATGAGGAGAACTCTCCCACAGCAGTAAACTCCTGTGGGTTAAACTAGTAACACCTACAGTAGCCCCATTCACAACCTGGAGGGCAGGAACAGAAGTAAACACAGGCCTTTTGTAACTGGGTCTGCCAATCAGAGCCTGGCATGGGCTGACCCCTCCCCTGCTGTGGACAGTTATATAGCGTCTCTCCACAACATCTGCTACCTCTCACACACCCAGGAGTCAGCGAGGTTCCCCTTCAAGTTAACTGACCAATAGCTGAGGAGCAAGCTCTGAAGACATGGCACCATCAGGAACCAGGGTAAGTGCAGCAGCTGCTCCTGTACTGCTGTTGGTGCTGTGCAGAAGGCTGCATTTTTGTACATTAGTACTTCATTTAGTAGATGCTTTTTCCAATGCAAAATAGTGAATATAGAATGTACAGTATTTTGAATAAATGACAGGTCAGGATTTAACATCAACAGTGCAAAGCAATCCCATCTCAGCCACAGAGATATAAAAAGATCTCAACTACATTATTGCATGGTACAGTGCCGTAAAAAGATGACATCAAAGTGCAACATCAAATCATTTGGTGGGCACAGGCTGCGAGACAGAGGTAGCAGCTGAACGCAGCTCACCCTGCAATGTGTATTTCATCTGTGTGAATTTCATTTCTGCCTCATTGTACCACTTTTGCATATTTGCGTACATTTACATTTATCATTTGTTATTCATGCATGCAGATTACTTTAACGATATGTTTAAGTAGATCTATATGAACAGTGAGAAAACTTGGGTACACCTTGCATTAAACCATTAACATGAGAATGTAAAATGTAACTAAATTCTAAGTATGCCAAAACCAAGCTTGACAGGAGCCACGTGCTTGCGCTGACTTGTTTGTAGTTCAAAACAGAAGCTTACGGCTGAGGGAAATTATTTTAGCATCAGGCTGGAAATTGAGGCCTAACAAATGTTGTATTTGTTGCAAAAGGCGTTTGCTGGTTATGGCGCGTCAATTATTTTATTCATCAGGTGTACTAACAATTAGATTGATCGTCATGATCATTTACGTAGGGCGTACTGGAACGTCTTAACGCCGGTGAGGTGGTAATCGGAGATGGGGGTTTCGTGTTCGCCCTGGAGAAGAGAGGGTATGTGAAGGCTGGACCATGGACACCAGAGGCCGCCGCGGAGCACCCTGAAGCTGGTAAACCTCCAATTCTCATCCATTTTCAATCAACGTACAAGATGTGAACTGGAACTTTCGTGGCCCTCCCTCAGTCTATTTCCTTTCATAAGAGGCAGAAATGGAGAGATCCCACTTACGAATTCCATGTCCTTCTTGTGATTTTCAGTGCGACAGCTGCACAGGGAGTTCCTCAGAGCGGGAGCAAATGTCATGCAGACGTTCACATTCTACGCCAGCGATGACAAGCTTGAGAACAGGGGCAACAGCCTTAGCTTCACAGTAAGTAATACAACATGCGTAACACTTTTATTAGGGGTGACGCATACCTAGATGTTTAAATATGCTGTTGCACATAATAAATAAATGTATGGATTGTAAGTATTTACGTTAGTAGTAACATGCCAATGTACCCTACCTGTTGTCTCCCACACGGGGCACTGACAGACTACCTTTAACTGTCCCACCTGTTCACCAGCCTACCTTGAACTGTCCCACCTGTTTACCTATGCAGGGAGCCCAGATCAACGAAGCAGCCTGTAACCTCGCCAGGGAAGTAGCCAATGAGGGGGATGCCCTGGTTGCAGGGGGCGTGTCCCAGACACCCTCCTACCTGAGCTGTAAGAGCGAGACGGAGGTCAAGGCCATCTTCCAGAAGCAGCTGGATGTCTTCATCAAGAATAATGTGGACTTCCTGATTGCTGAGGTACAGAGTGGAATGTATTCCAACTGTATTTTGAGTACAAAATGCAATGGGCTGCACAGGGAAAAGGGCATAGTTTCGCTGCAAGGCCTTGAGAACACTGAGAAACAGGTTGTCTATGCTGAACACACATAGACATACTGAATCTTCCTGTCTGTGCTGCAGTACTTTGAGCACGTGGAGGAGGCAGAGTGGGCTGTGCAGGTTCTGAAGAGCACAGGAAAGCCTGTGGCGGCTAACCTTTGTATCGGACCAGACGGAGACATGCATGGAGTTAGCCCAGGGGACTGTGCTGTCAGACTGGTGAAAGCTGGTATGTATTCAAGCCCACAGTTAACGGCTTCACTGATACCCGTCATCATCACAATAAATAAAATACAATTAATTATAGGACACTAAATGGTTAATTATCCTTACTTTTAGTTTCATAGGTTTGTTTACCTGACACTAATTATAGCCCATATGAGTAGTGACAGTGTGCATCTGATGACTGTTTCCACACATCAAGAGAACATCTAAAAAGACTTCCCTTGGCTCCAGTAAAACTCCCATCTCCAGGCCTCCCTTAGCCTCAGAAAACCTCCCATTTCCAGACCTCCCTTAGCCTCAGTTAACCTCCCATCTTCAAACTTCCGTGTGTAGTTCTGGTCCCCAGTTATAGGCTTCTCTGAAGCCAGACCAGCAGCTTACTGGATCCCTGACGGTGGTATGTGTTCCAACCCTACCCAGGTGCCGACATTGTGGGGGTCAACTGCCACTTTGACCCCATGACTTGTGTTGAAGCTGTGAAGAAGATGAAGGAGGGAGTGGAGAAGGCAGGTCTCAGAGCCCACTACATGGTGCAGCCTCTGGCCTTTCACACTCCCGACTGCAACTGCCAGGGTTTCATTGACCTGCCAGAGTTCCCCTTCGGTAGTGCACACATACCCACACACACACTTGTGCACAAATATACACACAAACACTCATACATACATGCACACAAACACACTCATAATCCAAAGAGACAGTACCACCTGCTGTCTAATACTAGTATTATGGACCATCTATGTCTCAGGCCTGGAGCCTAGGATCCTGACTCGCTGGGACATGCAAAAGTACGCCAGGGAGGCCTACAATGCTGGGATCCGCTACATTGGTGGCTGCTGTGGGTTTGAGCCCTACCACATCAGGGCCGTGGCTGAGGAGTTGGCCCCGGAGAGGGGGGGCCTCCTCCCTGCAGCCTCAGAGAAGCACGGACCCTGGGGGGCCGGTCTGGAGATGCACACCAAGCCCTGGGTCAGAGCCAGGTAAGACTCACCAGAAGAAATCTTTTCTCTTATTATCTTTTTCCAATCTCTATTTCATTACTTCTGTCTCTCTCTCCAGAGCACGTAAGGACTACTGGGCGTCCCTGAAGCCAGCGTCAGGACGACCCCTGTGCCCTTCCTTGTCCTCCCCAGACAGCTGGGGCGTCACCAAGGGTCATGTCGAGCTCATGCAGCAGAAAGAGGCCACCACCAAGGACCAGCTCAAGCCACTTTTTGAGAAGGCCAAGACCCACTAAACCGCTCCACCCTGCCTACTGGTGTGAGCACTGAGTTAAGCCTCACTGCCCTGGGATTCTCCTGGAGCTCATCAACTAGAGAAGTATATCTGATGGTCTTCTTTAACATCTGCACAATGCTTGTGTCTAAGTCGGAGTGTTTAAAATAGCTAAACTGTGCTACGGCTAACTTTGATACAGAAAACTGTTCTGTAGCTAACATCGCTTTGGAAAATTGTGCTATAGCTAACTGGTGAATGGCAAACTGTTATGACATACTTGCCTTGTTGTTCAGCAATCACTTCACACAGTCTTAAATGTCAAAGTCCCTCACTAGAGACAGAAGAGTATTTATGTACTCTTTCTTAGTAGATAGTAAATGTTGCTTGTGATAAGGGCTCTCAAGTTTTATCAAAAGTTTGCCGTGAGATTACCATACCTGTCAACTCTGGTGTTTCTGCTTGGAAGACAGCTCTCAACTCGGCAGAAAAACGTACCTCCGTATGCCTGTGCCTCGACCATTATTATACATAGCGGGACAAGTTATCCCTTCTCAGCTTGAGAAATACAAGGTGTTGCGTGAGAAATGGTTGAAATGAGTGAGTCTCACAGCAAATGCATGAGACTTGAGAGCCCTGAGTGAATGTGCCCTGCATGAATAAGTCAAGCTGTGGGGCCTCTTTCACACTTCCAACAAGATTGTGTGGCCATGTATAATAAAATATGACTTTGTAAAACGCTACAACTGCTTTGATTGTTTACTGTCGTGGCATCCTTTTGATTGACACTGGAGGCCTGTTCCATAAAGGCCGCTCAAAAAAGTTGGACCGAAAGTCCCAAACCTGACTTGAATTAGTTTAACAACTCTGTACACGCCTCAGAGCGTGGTGTACTGTGGGAAGGCAAGCGGTGCAGGGCGTTAAAAAACGCTGTAGTGGACACGTAGGCCTACTGTTCCCACCCATCCTTCAGTCTCTTTACTCCGTTGCCTTCTGGCAGGCGTTACCGCAGCATCCGGTCGCGCACACGTAGACTGGACAACAGTTTCTACCCAAGGGCCATCAGGCTTCTGAATAGACACTGATATGGACATTGATTTTACTGCACACTAGTCACTTATATACTTTCACTTTCAGCTACTGGTAGCAATATCAGTAACATTGCACTACTGTACCTCACTGTACCTCGCCACCAGGCTCCTGTATGGTCATTGACATAGTCACTGATCTGCAATTTTGCGCTATTGTACTGTACTCCGCTTAGGTTAGAATAGGTTATAGGGTTGAAATAGGTTTTATGTGCATTTAGGGTTAGTATAGTGTATTATTTATTGTTATCTGTAATTTAGGAAGTTTTAGTATTAGGGTTAGTATAGTCGATTATTTATTGCTATCTGTATATTTAGGAAGTTTCACTTATTTAAGCTTAGCATAGATGTAAATTATGTTCAGTGTACTTATATGTTATGTTATGCCAGGTGCTGGCGTTGTCTTGTCTTAAGAATTTCAGTGCCCAGTCTGACCTTGTGTTGTTCTGTGTACCTGACAAATAAAAGACTTGAACTTGGACTTGAAGTTGAACTACCGTTACTCACAATGGCCGCATTTCCCAGATTCGTTAAGAAGCTCTTAGCGTTAAGATCATTCATTCAATCATTTCTGCTTACACAGTTTTCTGCTTACACTGAACACAGAAATTGCTATATTTGATTGGCTTAGATGGTTTGGGGAGCAGTGTTCCCGCCTCCTTCAGAGACACAAATCTTTTTATTCAGAGACACAAATCTTTTTTGCAAGAACACAAATCTTTTTTGCAAGTACACCAATCATGCTGATGATTTCATTTGCGAGTCATTTGGTAAGTAGTTAAAAATATCCATGGGAATGTATCTTTAATGCAACATTTAAACGTTATTTGGTTAATACACTAATAATATTATAAATTAATGGATACGGATCTTACAATTGAGCACTACATGAACACCACCTTATTCCTATCCATCCATCCATCCATCCATCCATCATCTGCCGCTTGTCCGGGGATCGGGTCGCGGGGGCAGCGACCTAAGCAGGGAGGCCCAGACTTCCCTCTCCCCGGCCACTTCCACCAGCTCTTCCTGGGGGACCCCGAGGCGTTCCCAGGCCAGCCGAGAGACATAGTCCCTCCAGCGTGTCCAGGGTCTTCCCCGGGGCCTCTTCCCTCCTTATTCCTATATCCATGAGAATCAACCAATTCTTCACAATTTAACAACACTCACATTGTCCAGCTAATGCTGGGTTTAATGACTGGTTGTCTAATTAAATATCTGGCATTAGTTTCACGCCATAAATATCCTCCATTGCTCCCTCAGTAATGTGGCACAAATATAACACCGTGGGAGAAGGGTTGGTTGGCACACTTTTCACTGTCTGACATATTTCTCTGCTCATTTCAAGAATCTTAATTATTTGGAAAGGAAAGAAAAAGGTACAATGGGCTCTTACATTTTTTACAAAGCTGTATGTATCTATGATAACTAGGATCTTCTGACAACATTATGACACATGAAAATACAGATGCCAATTAGTAGTTGCTAAAACCTTTTCGTCTAAAGGTAGCAATTGAATAATATTAAATAATAATGATTGGCATTTGGCAAAATTAATTGAAATCTTCTGTTGACCAAAGCTCGATGCAAATGTATCCATGAGATGATGCCACTTGCTGGTTATACGGTTCAACTTGCGGCCTGTTTATTCATTTGCTCGAACCATTTCACCAAAGACAGTTTTGAATGAAAACCTTGGACAATTTAACAGGTGGTGTAGCTACTTCGCAAATGACTCTAGCTAGACTAGCTGTTGTCGGCAGTAGGGGGGAAGCTTCCGAAAAAATAGACAGAGAGCGAATAGCAGTCTAGTATATTGCTAACGCCTGTCTAGATCTATTTGAAAGAACTGGAGAAAGGATGGTGCTAGATACAGGATACGTTAGCATTGCTAATAACTGTTACCAACAAAATCATACTACAGCTTGCGGTTGTGATGAACATAAGGTCGGAACACAACTCTGTTCAGCAACAGCTTCATAGCAAATCCTGCTTTACATTGTTTTCAAAACCGTCCTTGGTGAAATGGTTTAAGCAAATGTGTAATTGAGGTTTAAACTGCACAGGGATCTTCTACGCTATGGCATAGACAATAGGTGCGTTCGACATGGACTGTGGCGGCATGAAACGACCGGTGAGAGTAGCCGCTTGCAGTCGGGGAGAAGTTAAGAACGGCTCTGTGAAGTCGGACATTCCAGCTTCTCATGGTTTGCGTCAAAGTTGTCGTGTGTGAGCCTGACCAATCATGAAATAGCTGTGTCGTCATTAGAACCCGTTCAGTTGCGCTTGAGAAAATGCGCTCGGTACACAGCTGGCAGTTCTCAAATCGATCTCACGGTACTTTGATGGCTACGTTACAGTGACCTAGCCTCGGTGCCGTCTCAAGTCGGACAAAAAGTCTAACCAGAATTCTCTGTTTCACGTAAGCTGCCTCCAGCCGGCTGCGGCGCTGCATGAAGTCAGTCCATGTCGAACGCACCTAATGGGAGCACGCAGAGACGCCGGGGCAAACTGTGTTCCATCCCACCCTCTCCATGACAACAGCATTCCGCAGTGGAGCTACAGATTTTTGCATGAAGTCACAACTGTGTAATCAACGTCTATCCCGCGTGAGCGTTGGCTGGGCATTAGCCAACAAACAGCCGCGTCCAGTAAGAAGACACAGGTGCATTTTTAGCTAACGACTTAATGGACATGTTACTAATCCGCAGACGAAACTTCTGGCCGTTTTCCTGATAGGAAGATGGGGACACCTTGACTAAACACCCTAATAATAGACTTGTCAAAGTGAACTAGATAGGAATAGTTCCTTAACTCGTCTACTTGTGATACTGCAGCTTGATAATGGACTGGACCATCTAGGGGAGAAGAAAAGTTGGACGGATGCTTCTCTCCTCCTGGAAGACGTCACCCATGGCATTAGAGAAGGAAACTATTGAAGAAGAAAGCTCAGAAGTTCTTTAGGTAGGAGTGGATCAAAAATAGAGTCAAGTCTCAGAGTCAAGAGAAGTGGCTTGATGGTCTTTTATTCAGGCAGATAGTTGAATACAAACATACCCTGGTACAGAACAAAAAGCACCCAACTCTTTCCAACACTGGGTAATATAGGCAGAATATTTAGCTCACACCCCTTGTCCCAAGAGATAAGATTGTGCAATATGGAACCTTCTAGCTTCTGGAAGATAAAGTCATCCATCCATTTCCTGCGCACGCAGCCTCAACCTTGGCTAATTTCACCTCTGACACAGAGTCCTGAAGTAGCATGTTCCCCAAAATCTCCACTCTCCTCGGACCTCAACCATGTTGTTCTCGCTCAGACCTTCCTTTCCTTACTCAGCCCCCTCCTCACTTGAAGTCACTCTGACATGCTTGCGTCCCACCCTTGGAAGCTAGTACCTTCCCAAGTTTCTACTGAGACCAGCTGGAACCACTCAGCAACCATAGCAAACATTACTCCCTTGCCTCTTCCTGGTCCAACCTAAACCGTTAGCTGAGTGTTCCCTAAACAAGATAAGTACACACACTGAAGAGATCCTTCTGTATGAGACAGCCTAGCCACACACTCTCGGCCCCCCTCCTGCTTTCCATGGCAGACATAATGTCTGTAGTTACATTGCTTCCTGCTCTAACAGGCCTTCTCCTAACATGGTTAAAGGTGACTCCATCGATCCTTAATACTCTGCGACACAATAATCAGCTCTCCACAACACTATAAACTCATGATAACACTCACAAACACCACTCACTCTTACACACTCTGAATATCAAACTTGACATCAAGGTTTCTAAAAAGCATTCCCAGACAAGTGTTTCTATAGTTTATTTTTTATTCTTGAAGACCTTGAATTACCTGACCCAATAAAACTTTTATTGTTTTGAATTTCTAGATGGGAGGCTCTTGGATGCCTCTAGCGCCTAGAGACATGCCAACATCGAGGCATGTGATTGGTAGGGAGCCATGATGTCATTTCAGGAAAAGGATTTCTAGTAAAGTGTATTTCATTGGTTATTGATGGTTTCTTTTCGTCCAATGAAAATATGAATGCAGCTTGCCTTACACAATGACCCTGATGATGGCATTGGAAGACACTTTTATCCAAAGCAACGTACAAACAGTGCATGTAGTTGGTGCAGCAGGTAAGCTAAGAGTACAGACCCCATGCTGGGCCTGGCAGGACTACAACTACCACAGAGCCCGTCCTTGACAAGGACTACAACTACCAGGGAGCCAGTCCTTAACAAGGACTACAACTACCACAGAGCCAGTCCTTAACAAGGACTACAACTACCAGGGAGCCAGTCCTTAACAAGGACTACAACTACCACAGAGGCCGTCCTTAACAACGACTACAACTACGACAAAGCCAGTCCTTAACAAGGACTACAACTACCACAGAGCCCTTCCTTAACAAGGACTACAATTACCACAGAGCCTGTACTAACCCTGCTGTCCTCCAGAACTACAGACCGGTATCACTGCTACCCTTGTTTTCTAAAACAATTGAACGTGCTGTATCTAACCAACTGTCTAACTTTCTCTCTCAGAACAACCTGCTTGACCCCAACCAATCGGGCTTTAAGACCGGTCACTCCACAGAGACTGCCCTGCCTTTCAGTCACCACTGCCCTCCAGTCTGCCAGAGCGGCTTCGAGGTCATCCGTCATCATTCTGCTGGACCTTTCTGCAGCGTTTGACACGGTTAACCACCAGATCCTGCTCTACAGACTTTCTGAGATGGGCATCACTGGCACTGCACTCCAGTGGATCTCATCCTACCTCTCGGGAAGATCCTACCAGGTCTCCTGGGGAGGCAAACTGTCTGACCCTCACCAGCTCTCCACCGGTGTCCCACAGGGCTCCGTCCTTGGACCCCTCCTCTTCTCTCTGTACACCACCTCACTTGGACCAATCATCACCTCCCATGGCTTCTCCTATCACTGCTACGCCGACGACACCCAGCTGTACCTGTCGTTCCCCCCGACCGATCCGGGGATCTCAGCTAGGATTGAAGCCTGCCTCGCAGACATCTCCGCCTGGATGACTGAGCACCACCTCCAACTGAACCTCGCCAAAACTGAACTTCTCATCATCCCGGCTAAACCCTCCATCTCCCACGATCTGTCAATCACCCTGGGATCTGCGACGGTGACCCCCTCATCCTCTGCCAGGAACCTTGGGGTTACCATGGATGACGAGCTCTCCCTCACGGCCCACATCGCCGCAGTCTCCCGGTCGTGTAGATTCACCCTCTACAACATCCGGAAGATCAGGAGATACCTGTCTGAGCACTCCACCCAGCTGCTAGTCCAAGCACTGGTCCTCTTCAAGTTGGACTACTGCAACTCGCTGCTCGCTGGTCTCCCAGCATGTGCGGCCCGCCTGGTCTACAATCTACCCAGACTCTCCCATGATACCCCGCTCCTCATCTCTCTCCACTGGCTACCCATCAACGCCCGTATCAGATTCAAGACCCTGGTACTGACCTTCCGAGCAGTGAACGGGACTGCACCCGTCTACATCAAGTCTCTCCTGCAACCTTACACCCCCACCCGTCACCTACGGTCTTCTTCAGACAACCGCCTGGTGGTTCCACCGCTCAAGACTGCTCGGTCCCAACACAAGCTCTTCTCCTGCCTGGCCCCCCAATGGTGGAACCAGCTCCCCACCTCCATCAGGGACACTGACTGTCTCCCCACCTTCAAGAAAAGGCTCAAGACGCACTTGTTCCGGGAGTACAACGGCACTTAAGAATGCTTGGCTGGACTAGTTAGTTTCCTCCAGGATCACAATGACTCTTATTAAGTGACTTGTTGCTCTTTTAGGTTAGATATAACGAAGCTAAGTCTTGTACTCGCTGTGAAATATTTTACTGTTGATTGTTCTTCTACAGGTACAGTCCTGCACTTTTGTGGTTCATGTTGTTTTAATTTGTAACTTGTATAACTGCATGCTCTTATGGGTCTTCCCTTTTGGCACTTGTTTAGCTTTTTCACAATGTATACTTCATGTTTTGGCTACTTGCAATGTTTGGGACAATCTCGTTGTTATGATCAGTGACCTATGCTCTTTTGTAAAGCTCTCTCTTGGAAGTCGCTTTGGATAAAAGCGTCTGCTAAATTAATAAATGTAAATGTAAATGTACTTAACAAGGACTACACCTACCACAGAGCCCATCCTTAACAAGGACTACAACTACCAGCGAGCCAGTCCTTAACAAGGACTACATCTATCAGGGAGCCAGTCCTTAACAAGGACTATATCTACCACAGAGCCAGTCCTGAACAAGGACTGCAACTACCACAGAGCCAGTCCTTTACAAAGACTACAACTACCAGGGAGCCAGTCCTTTACAAGGACTACAACTACCAGATCTGCAAGGTGGAAACCCTCTACCTCAGCTTCAACCGCCTTGGAACCGAAGACGTGAACGAGATCTGTGAACTGCTGACAACCCTAACTTCAAGACTTATGACCTTGGACCTGAGTAACAATGACCTTGGACCTGAGTAACAATGACCTTGGACCTCAGTAACAATGACCTTGGAACTAAGTAACAATGACCTTGAACCTGAGTAACAATGACCTTGGACCTGAGTAACAATGACCTTGTCAGACTAGGTTGCAATGCCGATTCTTGGATTCTCTACATTTATAAAGATTAATGCTACGCGCAGCACAATAACCACATTTGCCCGCATTTGAGGGGAACTGCTCGTACCGGATCGGTGTGTACCTTGACTGGCCTGCCGGGGTCCTGTGTTCCTTCCTAAATTACAGATAACAATAAATAATACACTATACTAACCCTAAAGGCACATAACACGTATTTCAACCCTATACCTTATTCTAACCTAAGTGGAGTACAGTATAATAGTGCAAAATTGCAGATCAGTGACTATGTCAATGACCATACAGGAGCCTGGTGGCGAGGTACAGTGAGGTACAGTAGTGCAGTGTTACTGATAATGCAACCAGTAGCTGAAAGTGACAGTGTATAAGTGACTAGTGGGCAGTAAATCAATGTCCATATCAGTGTCCAGGCGTGTAGTACAGTACAGCAAACAGTTGTGACTTACTGTCTACTTACGGTGGTTAGAGACAGGAAATTTTATTTTACAAGACAGTACAACCAGGGGCGGTTCTACACGGGGGCTTACAGGGGCTAGTGCCCCCTGTGGCTGCCCTGAGCTGACAAAATACAAAGTTTTTCTTCTTCTAGTAGTCATTATGAACCGAGGAAGGGACATTGCAGCCTTTTTTGCCCCAGTAAATAAAACCATTGGAGAAACATATCGAGGTTTTGAGAGAGCTGAGGAGCTGGAAGAGGAAGAGCCAGAGCCATTCGTATGATTTTAATGTAAAGCAAAATTAAAGTAATGTTTAAATATAATTTGTTTCCGTTTTTTATGTGCCCCTCTGATTAAACACTGCCCCCCCCCCCCTTGCCCCCCCAGTAAAATGTGTATAGAGCCGCCACTGAGTACAAAAATATAATCTCAAACCCAGTCAGATCATAAAGCTCCTGAAATGACTTAAGTACAAATTAAATGTTCTGCTTTTTAAACAGTGCAGTGATTTCAGCTAGTGGTGAGTTTGGGTACTACATTATTGAAACAGATGACCTGTCACGGCCCCACCCCCCTGACCTTGTTTCCCTTACACACCTGCTCCTGATCATCGTTATCACTCTACTTCACCTGTAGCCTGACATCCAGTCCCTGCCGGATCGTTAGACGTACCAGTATGTTGCGCTTTAGTATCTGGATTTGAAGTATATCTCTAGTCATCCTGTTCGCTTTGCAAATTGTTTCTATATTTTTTTGACCGGACTCCTGCTCCTCTGTTTCAGCCTCTGCACCTGGAACCCGTTCACTCCCGCCTAACCACCCTCACCACCGACCTGCACGTTTGTTACCACCATCACCTGTACCCACCTGTCACCAATAAATACCTTTTCTTTCACCACCTACCAGTCCCGGTCTGCATTTGGGTCCCATCACTAGGAATTGTGACATTAACTGTTAAAATGCTAGAAAAAAATACAATGGTTATTAACATTCCGAATGTTTGTAAAGAATAAGCCTGTTAATTTGGATTACATTTTATAATTGTCACATTTCTGTGTCTGTCACCATTTCTAAAACTTAGGTGTTATTATATATACGTCTTGTGTGAGAATGTTGAAATCACAAATCAATACCTTTGAGGACCTTGACCCATTTACCCTGTGAGACTGTGGATGTGTAAGAGAGAGAGAGAGAGAGAGAGAGAGAGAGAGAGAGAGAGAGAGAGAGAGAGAGAGAGAGAGAGAGTCTTGTGTGTGTGGAGAGGTGATGGCTGTACAGGCACTTGAAGAATCAATACCAAAACGAGAAATTTCACTAAATGACATTTACTGGAACGCGCCCAGTCAATAAACTTTGCCCTAATCCTGGATGTCAAGATACTGTAACAATACATGTCACATTAACTGTTGGAAAAGTTCACTCTGGTACTCATGGTACCAGTGCAACAAAAGATATAAAAGTCATATCGTATAATTTGCTATCAGAATGTTGATTCTATGCAGGAGTGGGGTGTGGCCAGTGACCATGGTGATGGAGGGATCAAAAGAGGGATTTAAAGTGATAGATTCTGTTTGAAATGTGTAAACATACAATATTTCTTAATAGTTATGGCTATTGTTCTGCAATGGGACAACCCCATCACCTCCACCTCTTCACTCACACAAAACATCCCTGTTTTCCCTGAATTGTTTAATCACACGTCAAACGCTCTCCATGGAGACAGATGCATAAAAAGGTGTTTGAGAACTCAGGTGTGTTCCAGAACACTGGGAAGACTCCGACAGGTGAGACCAATCCACTCAGACACCAGAACACTGGGAAGACTCTGACAGGTGAGACCAATCCACTCAGACCCTCACTGCTGCTCTGTCGCTTCTTGTCATGTATTATGAACATCTTCAAGTTGACATGACTTCAGTCAGTCTGGGATGTGTGTAATTGATTGTAATTCACAGCGCTGCTACAAGGTAGGTTTGTGCAACTGACTGATGTTTCTTACAAACAATCGTATTATGCCTCTCTTGATGGTTGAAGTTTGGGTTATAGAACCTGACGTTAGGGTTATAGAACCACCATCTGGCCTTATATCTGATCTGTAAAACTGTAAGCTACTGAACAAATTGAACTAGCTTAAAAAGGCAGTCTTGACCCAGATCAGTGTCCTGTCGGCTATAGGACACAATATGCGGGCATTTGTTTTGATCTCAATTTGCAAGTGGGGTGCTGATTAACTGTAGCTGAGCAGGATGAATCAATGAGACCTCAAGCTTCCTGTTTCACCCTGTAGGTTTAATTGACCATTTAATTTTAAAACCTTTAACAGGAGTAAAGGGTTTTTTAAATTTTCTTCTCCCTTTGCTTCCTGTCAGATTTTCTGTGTGATTTGAAAGATGATGCGCACAATGATGATGTCAGAGTGTCTGCTGTTTCTGCTGTCCATGCAGGCTGCTGCTGGGGTTGCGTCAGGTAAGATGTGCAGTCAGTTACGTCATTGTTGTCTCATTGGTTGTCATATTACATCCACATGGACATAGCAGTCTTACAGAAAAAGGCCTACAAACATTGTTTTCACCAAGACCGTAATCATAATACCTACTGGGGGGGACACATCCCCCCAATATTCAAATCTGGTCAAAAAGTCCCCCCAAATATATTAATATAAAAATATAAATGCGCTACGTTACGACAGGCAACCACGCACGCAGTCTGAAATTATAGGCTAATTAAAAAAAAATATTCGTCCCCCCCAATGTTGACTCCATGGCTACGGCCTTGGTTTTCAGTATAGGGGAAACCTAACAAAATCACTTTTTAAAAAGAAAATACATGTTTACGGCTCATCCTCAGTTATTAAAGAACCCCCGCCCACTCAGATGTGTAAACAAACCTAGGCCTACGCTCCTGATTTAACCCCACTCTTAACGATGTCCACGGTCTGTTCTGCAGGTGCAGTGGTCGGCAGCTGCTCAGCGTGTCACACCCAGGCGATCTGTCTGGAGTCCGACACCGACCAGAGGGGCGACTCTCTCTCCGTCCGGTCGCTCACATGCGCCTGTAAAGAAGGATTCGTGGGCGACGGCCTTGCCTGCCAACCGCACCTCCGCTCGCCCCCGTACCGCGAGGATAGCAGTGGTATGGACCTTCGCTCTGTGACTTTCAGCTGTGGAAGCACGCAGTGTCCCGTTGGCCAAGACTGCCTCAACGTAAATGGCCAACGCTGCTTGGACCCCTGCCAGCACTACACCAACATGACTGACGACAGGAGGTCTGTCCACAACCCATACAACTCTTCTGATGTCCTGAACGACGGTGGCGTACTCTGGGAAGGGAAATGGTATCGGCTGTTTCTTGAGGGGCGTGACGCACAGATGCCGACAAGCTGCGTTCCGACGAATCACTGCGGAACATATGTACCGTGGTGGATCAACGGCTCTAATCCACGTCTTTCCGACGGAGTGGTTGAGCGAAGCATTTGTGGGACTCTAGACACCTGCTGTACATTTGACGCAAGTCCCCTATATGTCAAAGCATGCCCCGGAGGTTTCTATGTCTACAAGTTTTTTGTTACCGGGGTGGGAGAGACCGCATTTTGTGCAAGTAAGAAAAGTCTCAAGAGAGAACACATTCCTAAATAAAGGAAAATGTATGTTTCTGTCTCTGTCTACTTGCCTCTTTCTACTTGTCTCTCTCTACCTGTCTTTCTCACTGTCTCTCTCTGCCTGTTTCTCACCATTTCCATCGACCTGTCTCTCACCATATCTATCTGCCTTTCTTTCTCTCTACATGTCTCTATCTACCTGTCTCTCTCTCACTATCTCTACAAGTCTCTCTCAGTGAGTAATATTTCCTCTTGGTCCTCAGCTCTCTCAGACCAGAACACCACAGTGGTCCCTCCAACACCCCCCCCTAGGAGCAGAGAGCTGCGTCTGGCTGGGGGGAACACTATCTGCTCTGGCAGAGTGGAGATCTACCACCAGGACCAGTGGGGGACGGTGTGTGATGACATGTGGGACCTGCAGGATGCCCAGGTGGTGTGCAGACAGCTGGGCTGTGGCCGGGCCCTGTTTGCTACATCATCTGCTAGTTTCGGCCAGGGCAGCGGGCCCATATGGCTGGATGATGTCAGGTGTACAGGGTCAGAGTCCTCCCTGACAGAGTGCATACATCTGGGCTTCGGATCACACAACTGTAACCATGGTGAAGATGCCGGGGTCGTCTGTGAGGGTGAGTTTCTGAAGCTTGAATTTGAACCGGGTGATTCTGAAGCAAATTAATTTGATCTGTATTAAAATTGTACCTCGTGACACACCCTCTCCCTCAGCCCCAGAGCTGGTGTGTGGGAGGAGCTTCCTGGAGGTGGGTCTCCTCAAGTCTCAGCTGTTATCCCAAGGTCTGGACCCCTCTTCTGGTCACCTGGCCGACCCCCGCTGCTCCGCCCACCAGGAGCGTGACGGGACGGTGTGGTACCAGGTGGAGCGCAGGGAGGGCAGCTGTGGAAACACTCTGAGGGTGAGAGGAGATTTGCTTGTCTGTCTGCCTGCCAACCTGTGAACCTGCCTGCCTGCCTGCCTGCCTGCCTGCCTGCCTGCCTGCCTGCCTGCCTGCCTGCCTGCCTGCCTGCCTGCCTGCCTGCCTGCCTGCCTGCCTGCCTGCCTGCCTGCCTGCCTGCCTGTCCTCCACCTCCCTTTCCGCTCCCTAATCTTTATTTTTTGCTTATGCTTCCACCCAACCCTGACCACCATCCTCCTCCCTCTTCTCCCCTTCTCTCTCCAGACCAACGGCAGCCACGCCATCTACTCCAACAGTCTGTTTGTCTACCAGTTCAATGGGACCATGGTTCAACCCCTGATGATCCCTTTTTCCTGCTCCTATCCTCTGGAGACAGAGGCCAGCCTGGATGTGGCCATCAAACCATACCAGAAGTAGGTGGATACACTTACATACACAACACAACCTCTCTTACACAAAACAAACATTCTCTCTCTCTCTCTCTCTCTCTCTCTCTCTCTCTCTCTCTCTCTCTCTCTCTCTCTCTCTCTCTCTCTCTCTCTCTCTCTCTTACTCTCACTCTCACTCTCATTCTCTCACTCACACTACTCTGACTGCTGTTTCCTGTTTCCATCATATCTTGTCAGGCTTGGAGTTGAGCTGTCAGGCAGGGGTTCCGAGGCCAGGGCCTCCATGTCTCTATTCAGTGATGCCAACTACACAGCTCCTTACTCTGCAGGCCCGGTCACTCTGCCCCTGGGCTCCATCCTGCATGTGGGCGTGTCTGTTGAAGAGACGGACGCTGAGGCCTTTGTGGTCGTTCTGGAGGACTGCTACGCCACCCACTCCCCTGATCCTGATGACCTCCTGAAATACTTCCTCATCCAGCACAAGTATGTGAGCCTGTAGAGGGGCAGAGAAGTATGTGTGTGTGTGTTTGTCTAACCCCCCTGTTCCTCCAGGTGTCCTACCAACCGTCGCCAGGTGACTGTGGAGGAGAGTGGCTTTTCCCTCCAGGCTCGCTTCTCTGCGCTGCTGTTCCTGTTCCAGGGAGACTACAGGGACATCTACCTGCACTGCAGCCTCAACCTGTGTGACCAGAGGACCTCCTCCTGCTCTCCTGTGAGTCCTCCCACCCTCCTTCCTGGTCTCTCTGACTCCCTGGTCTCTCTGACTCCCTGGTCTCTTTGACTCTCTGGTCTCTCTCACTCTCTAGTCTCTCTGACTCTCTAGTCTCTCTGACTCTCTGGTCTCTGGTGTCTCTCCACAGATGTGTTCAGGAAGGTCTGTCCGCTCTGTCGACGAACTCATACCCCTCAAGCCTGTCACCATCGGACCAATTACCTGTGAGTATACACCACAGCCATGACGACTCATGATGTTGTCATAGTAATGGTCTCCCTGGTGACACTGTGTTTGTCCCTGACCTCTGACCTCCAGGGTCCCAGAGTGTGGAGTGAGCTGATGAAGTCACACTTCCCTCAGAACGGCTTCATGACCATCCCTATGGCAACCAGCTCAGGCTCTCTCCTGTCTTTTTAAATGTTTTAACCCTGGAAATGATGACAGAACACCCTGCAAATGATTAACTTTAAGCATTAAATTGTGGGTTACGGTTTATAAAGGTTTGCATTCTATAATTAGTCATTTTTACTATAGGGAATAGTGGGAACACTGGGTAATAAGTCAACGTACTACTTTTCCTTTAACTTAATTATGTATATGGAACCAAAGCAGGGATTGTTTGTGTAATTATCAAGGCTTGCTGAAATCTAACAAAGAAATTAAGATTATAATCAGATTTTTACCGTCATCCATTCATCATCATCAGATTCATTCTTTGGATAAAAGCGCCTGCTAAATGCATAAATGTAAATGTAATGTACATAACTGCATAATTTTATGAAGGAGAGAGAGAGGCAAGAGTGGAGGTATTCTTTCAAATTTATTTTCATGTTAATACCATAAATATACAAAACTCAAACTATTTCACATGCGACAAAGGCCAGACAAGAGTGCATCTGCTCTTTAGATTTTTTTTTCCCTTCTTTTCAGATGATTGAGATTCAAGGATTATGGGAAAAAAAACACGTTAATTTCAATTTTACAAAATATACAGGTGTCCCTTTTCGTATGGTTATCAGAAGCAGTACCAGGTCACAGAGGAACATACACAGAGTAGTCTAACCTAGCTGGCCTGACCATCCTTTAACAGAGATGAACACTTGACCTCAACACACTACGCTGCCATCACGGCTGAATACTCTTGCTGTGTCTGCTTACATCTTCTATCAGGGTGCTGAATCCAATGTTGCTAAAAGAGCTTGGACACAGACAATTGACAGACTCTCGTTACACAGCTTACAAACACACAGGAGTGTTTAAGTAAAACATTTAAAAGCGAACCTGTGGGAGTTTAACAGCTGTGGAGAATAGGTGGTTACGTGGGCTCTGGGGGCA
This sequence comes from Hypomesus nipponensis, assembly GCF_054491055.1. Taxonomy (NCBI): domain Eukaryota; kingdom Metazoa; phylum Chordata; class Actinopteri; order Osmeriformes; family Osmeridae; genus Hypomesus; species Hypomesus nipponensis. The sequence goes on along the minus strand of NC_140388.1, from coordinate 4,382,500 downwards.
GAAATGGGGGTATTTACACACAGGCACGCGAACACACGCACGTACACAGGCAGGCATGCACGCATAACACGCACGCCAAGGGAGGGAATATCATGTAGCTCTGGCTGGATAGCACGATGGGTGTGCTCAGCACGTTTAGTTATTCCTCTATCCTGCCTGCTTTAACATGCCCGTGCCGAGTCACTACTTCAAAATGTCACTGCTGAGTCAATATAACAGGCCCAAGGTGAGCCTATGTTGAGTCACTACTCTAACAAGCCAGAGTCACCGAACACTTGGTAGATAACTGACTAAAGTTGAAAACTACTCAATGACACATGAATAAACCATAAATAAAAATACATATAGTGTTGCAACATGTACTACACAGAACATTAAATGGGCAATGAGTTAATTAAAAAAAAACTTTCTTCCAGAACACCAAACCAATACTGCTAAAAAAAATAAGAATGTCTTCATACACCGTTGAATGATCTGACTGCCAGGTCTGCCGATAATCTGTCAGTATTCATCTTTGACCAGTAGGTCAGCCAATAATCTGTCACTGTTTATACATGACCTTTCAGTTTGCCAACAAGCTGTCAGTCTTCATTGTCGGAACACACCAGCGTTTAGCTAAAGGTTCTTCACTGTAGTTGTACTGACTGGGGTGAACTAACTAATCGACTGAGCACTGTCACAGACACACACACGTCAGTAGTATCACATTCAGTAGCATTTCTCTCTGGGCAGCAAGCAGCCTCCTGTGTGTGACTAACCTGACTTAGGCTCTCTCACACATGCGCACACACATACACAGAGTAAAGCTGTATGATGAATGGATTTGAGGATCGCTTGTGAGTGTTTTAAGGGGTTTGACTGGGTAGTAGTGTATGTCTGTGGGTAGTAGTGTATGTTTGTGAGTGGGAAGGGGTTGAGTTGGCATATATAAGTGTGTTTGCCAGGTGGATCAAGTATGTGTGTTTGTCTGCTAGAGCATGTCTGCATGCTGGAGCATTTATGCATGTGTCAAAGTGTGTTTCTGTCTCAGTGTACGTGCATGCATGGTATGTATTTTTAGCGTGTGCGTCTGTTAGTCTTAGTGTGTGTTTGTTTCTGAGTGTATTCGTGTTCGTGTGAAAGTGTATGTATGCATCTGAGTGTGTGTGTGTGTGTGTGTCTGAGTGCATGTCTGTGAGCGTGTGTGTGAATTTGTGTGTCTGAGAGGGTGTGTATGTGAGTGTATGTATGTGTGTAAGTGTGTTTATGGCTGGGGTTTGAATGCTCCACGGGCAGCGTTGGTAGCAGCTGAGGCAGCAGCGTTAGCTGCAGCTGTCTGGACGGTCTTGTTAGCCATCACCCCCGTAGCAAACTCTTGCTGGGCCTTCTCAAAGCTGGCGCCAGTGGTCCGGTACAGCCCATGGACCTTAGGGGGGAGATAAGAAGCAAAGTTATGTTACTGTGTGTGTGTGTGTGTGTGAGTGAGAGTTTGTGTCTGTGTGACTGAGAGATATGTGTGTGTTTGTGAGTTATAGTGTGTGTGTATGTGACTATGAGAAAGAGAGTGTAAAAGTGTATGACTGTGAGTGTTTGTGCGTGAGAGCGCGTGTGAACATGTTACCTTTTTGAACATGATGAGAGAGCCTACAGACAGGGCAGTGAACAGAGCAGCGATCAGCAGCATGATGATGCCCACGGGGATGCTGGTGTTGAGCCCTGTCAGAGCTGCTATCCAGCCACTGCAACACAGGAAAACACATGCTAGAACGCAGGAGCATGTCAACACACTGCAAGGCACTGGAATGTGCTGTGACAAAAGTGGCCAACGCTTCAAGACAGTTTGGCCATGACATGCTGCTGCTTGAAAGTGTTAACAAACCTTTTCATCTTCCTATTCACTTTCCCATCCATTACCCAATTTATCCAACTCACTAGCTCTGCTAGTAGCCTATGCATCGCTTCGCTCTTCTCTATGACTCTTTGGCTAGGCACGTTGTCCCCTTTAGAAATAGTCAGATACTCTTCAGATGTTAGTGGAGACTCCACTCCCCATAACTTCTCTGTGAGTCAATGGTGTTGGTGAACTGTTTACCTGGAGCCTGACGCACCGACATAAATGCGAACTTTGGGGTCCTGTCTAACAATTATGCTAGTCTCTGGCCTGTTCACTGTTACGTGAAGCAATGCGATCTATAACACTAGTTGCTCTCAACTTGTCGCTGGCTTGGTCGCAGGATTTGTAGATAACTGGCCTTGTTTTTGTGCCAGACCTGGCCTGTTGAAAAGTGTGCTTTTATTTTGTCAAGGTACATAGAAGCTAGCCTAAATCACTAAACTCACTAAAACAGTGATTCTCAATCCTGGTCCTTGTGCTCCCTGCTCTGCACGTTCTAGATTTTTCCCTGCTCCAATACACCTCACTCAAATGAATGGGTCATTGAGAAGCTCAGCAGAAGTCTGATAACAAGCCCTTCATTTGTATCAGGTGTGTTTAAGTTAAAGACTAGATCCCTGTGAAATATACACATTATTTACAAAGCACCTTAGCCCTCAAGAGAGCTCCCAAGGTCAACACTGAGTAGGGAGGAGGGCTTCAAAGAGGTTCAAGAGTCTTGAGCAGAGAAGAAAATTGATTCAATTGTGCAGGGACAATGTTTGTGGTCAATCTCATTAGAGATGCAGAGACTTCCACCACTCAACGCAGAAACACCAGAAATGAAAGAGACAACAACATTAAGATATCTGGCAACTGGAAAATGCAACAGTGTTGCAGTGATGGCTGGGTCTAAAGCAACCTTCCATCACCAGAGTGCTCACAGAATTACAGCACTTTCAGCCTCACTTTGTGGCACGTTTCATTTCCACTGGATGTCAGCAACTTGCCAGCTAAAACGTTTGTTCAATCAACAATTAACACACCTTTTAAAAGAATGAGGAGCAACAGGGTCAACCACACGTCCTCATTAAGGTCAAACTTTCGGTCCCTTCCTTGCTCAAAGTCGCTCTGAGAACTATCCTAAACCACTCCTAAGTTTTGTTTTAGGAGTGGTTTATCTAAGAATTTTTTGGGTTGAGTCAGGCTCCCAGTTTTCTCAGAATGTTTGTGAATATGACCCCAGGTGTTGCGCTATTCAATATGTAATAAACCTTAATTTAACTTTGTTTTCTTTGAGGGTTTAGGTTGTTGAAAGGGGCATATTGCCGCGCGCACACACACATGCATGCAGGACTCACCAGGTTCCCCAGCCAGTTATGCCTATGGACTGAAGCACGTGCACTCCAAACTGACAGATGTACACGAAGAAGAACACAAAGAACCGGAAAGAACTGTCACTCCTGGAGGAGGGGACAGGGAAGAATAGAGAGAAACTGTTAAAAGTTTTCTGCTTCTGTGACCCCCTCCCTTCTTAGTGTTGGTTTCTCCCATCTCCATGGCTACCTGAAGGCTCCATAGAGAGGTCTGTACCAGCAGACAAAAGAGCAGGGGGTGAAGATCATGAACCACAGCATGGCCAGCCCGAAGTCCACACCACGCGAAGCATCCACACAGAACCAAGCCAGGCAGCCGAACATGTTGATGAAGAGCGTCCCCGTGTGGACTAGAGGGGAAGCACAGGCAAGGGATGTTGACACAACGACACTCACAGCAGCACGCTCCCAAGATGCCGTCCCTCTCTCTCTCTCTCTCTCTCTCTCTCTCTCTCTCTCTCTCTCTCTCTCTCTCTCTCTCTCTCTCTCTCTCTCTCTCTCTCTCTCTCTCTCTCTCTCTCTCTCTCTCTCTCTCTCTCTCTCTCTCTCTCTCTCTCTCTCTCTCTCTCTCTCTCTCTCTCTCTCTCTCTCTCTCTCTCTCTCTCTCTCTCTCTCTCTCTCTCTCTCTCTCTCTCTCTCTCTCTCTCTCTCTTGATCCTTCCAATCTCCATCCTTTTCTCTCGCTCCTGTCTTACGCTCTCTCTCTATGTATGAGTCAAAAGTATTCTTCCATCTGTCTCACTGTATTTATATCCCTCCTTCTAGTTCCTTCTTTCTTCCTTCCTGTGAGTATCTAGCATGCTGCACTCACACATCCAGAGGTTGTACATGATCTTGACTGTTTTCTGGAACTCTACGGGAATGTCCACAGAGATGTCATGGTAGAAGCAAGGCCCCACAGGGAACTTCTCAGGCAGGGGCGGCCAGTTGTTCTGACGACCTGAGGACACAGACGCATGCACACACTCATTACTGACTGGATGAGGTGGACAGAGAGTGTGTGTGTGTGCATGTGTATAAGTGTGGTGAGTGGGCGTGTGTGTGTGTCTGCATGCGTATAAGTGTAGCGAGTGTGTGTGTGTGTGTGCGTAGTCTGTGTACCTCCTGCTGCACCCAGGGACTGGATCTCTCTCTCCCTGCGGTCCAGCTCAGCTGCTTTCTTCTCCAGCTCCTCCTGCCTCCTCATCAACTCTGCCTGAGCCCGGGCCTGGTCCTGGGGCACACACACATGGTTTAAGTCCCTTTCCCGTTGACATGTTGTAGACCTGTGTGTTACATGTCTGATTCAGCCAATCAGGGTCTGGGGGAGGGTTTACTAGGCTGGGAAAGGTGAAAGGTTAACCCACACACAAACCAAATATTCACCACTAACACACTAGTATACTATTAAGATACTTTGGCGCTAAAATGAGTTGTGTTAGTCTAAGGATGTTACCTGGAGTAGAGAGAGAGAATGTGACAATGAGAGGGAGAGCGCAGTACAGAGCGTGAGAGAACGTAAAAAGGGAGAGAGAGAGGGAGACGGTGAGAAGAGGGGAACAGAGGGAGTGGGAGACCAGGAGAGTCAGATAGGGGAAGCAGAGAGGAGACACACAAAGGACTGTTTGGAGAGATGCGACAGTACCTGTGTTCTTCGCTGGTCCCCAACAGACAGAGAGTGGGAAGACAGAGGAAGGTGAGCCAAAAGTAGGTGCGTGAGGAGTGAGTGTGTGTGTCTGTGTGGTCCGGGTGTGTTTGTTCTTGTGGGTGTGTGTGCTCCTGAAATAAAGTATGAGTGTGTGTGTGTGTGTGTGTGGTACCTGGGTCTGAGCAGCTTGCTGGGAGTAGGCTGGAGGTTCTTCAGTGGGGTTCATGATGGCAGGCTGAGTGTTGGGTACAGGGGCTGCTTTGGAGGCATTACCTGGGGGGGCCTGAAGGAACACACACAACATTTGATATGTTGGGTGTCAAATGAGTGTCTCCATTTCTGAGTTATATTGCCTTCCACAGTTAGCCTAGCTGAGAGTGCAGTCTCCCCTCCTACAGTTATCTTAGCCGGGAGTGCCGTTTCTCCTCCTACAGTTAGCCTAGCTGGGAGTGCTGTCTCCCCTCCTACAGTTAGCCTAGCTGGGAGTGCTGTCTCCCCTCCTACAGTTAGCCTAGCTGAGAGTGATGTTTCCCCTCCTACAGTTAGCCTAGCTGAAAGTGCAATCTCCTCTTGTACAGTTAGCCTAGCTGGCAGTGTTATTTTCTCCAACAGTTAATGTAACTGGGAGTGATGTCCTCTGCTATAGTTAGACCAGATGAGAGTTCAGTTTACAGGTAGGCCGGGCAAAGGCAAGAGAGCTCACCGGTCTGCCATCAGTGAAGGGGTTATATTCCTCCAGCCCACCAGGGGGAGCGGTTCGGGTCACCTGGGTCACCGATGGGTCCTGCGAGGGTGAGAGAAGAGGATGAGAGGGAAAGAGCATGAGAGAAAGAGAGCAAAAAAGAGGCACAGAGAAATACGAGTTAGTAAGAGAGAGAGAGAGAAAGGGATGAGGGAGACAGTGAGAGATATAGATAGAGAAACAGACAGAGAAAGAGAGGGCTGGGTCCACAACTAACACTGGGAAAGTCTATCAACAGACCATGTGTCAAATAGTGAGTTCAAAATCAAATTAGAACTAAATTAACCCTTCCCAGTGTATACCCCAAGGGGCACATCATCCTTCCTGCTTCCATTCTCAGCTTCTTTTGGACACTTGCATTGGTTAGATACGTCTTTAACGTTTCATAAACAAGCTATAGCAAGTCTGATTCACGAGTGTCTGATGAAGGAATGAAAGTGAGGAAGGTTGTATACCCAGTATGTTCACACAAATTCTCACGAGACCTGCACAATGAATCGACAGACAGAGCACGCTCACAGATCTAGACCTGCTTCCCCATGTATCAGAGTTAACTGATTAATTCACAAATTGCGTAAGTGAGTCAAGAGGACCCTAGTATGATCCCTGGAGAGTGAGGGAGGAAGCAATACTGACCAGCAACGCAATGACATGTGGGAGACCAGCTACGGGCCTAGAGAGGTCAATCAGGAATCACTCCCTTGGTCTGACAGAGGGAGGGAAGATCCCCTTTATAAGGACAACCTGATTCCATACAGATTATACTGTTTCCACAGTGACAACAGTAGATTGTTTGATACTTTGGGACTGGAGTATGTGATATGCATATATAGACACGAGGGGAGATATGTTTCCATACAGGTACACTGGTTCTGATGAGACCTAATATTCAGGCTGCTGAATGATGAACAGTTAGTCATTGTTATCTTGAAATGATTTGGGGTGTTATCACGCATTCAACGAGGATGCAAAAATTGTAAGTCTGACTTACTGTTCTCTAATATGAGAGCCGACTTCAGACTTCTCTAATGTGAGAGCCATGAACAGTACACAGTGAGAGCCATGAACAGTACACAGTGTTCCTGGCAGATGTAGGGCTACAATATCTGGCCAATAACTGCATATTGAATAGAGCAGGCCAACAATTATCCTGCAAAACAAGCAGCCGCAATATGCAGATGTTATAGCTAGACCAGAGGCACACTGTGGCGTTGTTAGCTGCAGTGATTAACAGGTTGAATAGCCCATCTCTTGCTTTAGGCAACCCTTTGTTTACATTTTCAGTTATTTGGCATCAGAAAGATTGTAGACGTTTTTGTACATTTGACATGTTGTCCGCCTTATCGTCTTATTGTGCCAACATATTAACGTACTTATTAACCTACAGTTAACATTCATAGCCTGTTATCCATCACTTTTCAACAGCTACCTAGTTGTTATCTTAACTACCTATCACTACCCTAACGATGATGTTACAATTAATCCCATCGATTTGTCGTCAGCTAACGTTAGCTAGCTAGCTATTACAATTGAAATAATGTGGTTGTACGTCTCATACAGGAATCTGGTTTTCACTGTCTGCAACCTACAGTACGAGATCATGTAGCTAACGTTAGCTATCTTGCAAGCTCCGTCTAACAACAGTGGTGCAGTGGCTTGCTGGCTAGCTAACGTTAGATAGCTTGCTGTCTAGCCTGGCTACCTGAAAAGGGTTGCTGAAGTCTGGATCTGCGAACGGGTTGCTGTCAAAATCGGACATTGTGGTCAGTCTTCAGATACTTCCGTCTTCAGCGATCTCCTGTGTAGAGTTCCCCAAAGCTCCAGGCAGGGTTTCAACCCGAGATCTGTGTCTCAATCTAGCAGTCTCACCCTCTCCCTGCTTTAGTTCGTTAGCTTACTAGCAGGCTAGCAGCAAAATGGCAGGTCGATCTGTTCTGCAAGAGAGTGACGCGGAGCTACGTCACCTTTCCAGGACCGTGGACAGGGCCAAGAAGCATGACGTGATCGCTTTCTTTGAGCCATGTCTTCAATACTCTAAAGTAGGATGGACAGATAGAAAAAGTAATTTCATATTTGGTCCATTTTTTTTATTTTTTTCAAAAAGTATTGAACAACATGAATCACACCAGTCCATTGTCGTATTTAATGACCTCTAACCGTTCTCACAAAAAGCTTATTTGTGCCTGGTTACGATTTGTACAAACAAATGTCTAGGCCTATTCATAATAGCAATTATGAATACATTCAATAAAGCCTATTGTTTGAAATTCGAACAAAACGATACTCCTTTCACAAGTTCAGTAATCACACCATAAATTGAATAGATAGTTTTTATTGAAGCAGGGTTGATAGCAGAGTCAAGCCTACTGCAGTGTTGTGGAGGCTGGTAGCAGAGCCAAGCCTGGAGCGGTTGGTGGAGGCTGGTAGCAGAGCCAAGCCTGGAGCGGTTGGTGGAGGCTGGTAGCAGAGCAGAGGCTGGTGCTGATGGAGGAGGCCGGTAGCAGAGCCGGGCCTGGGGTCCTGGGAGGGCGAGAGTGTGATTAGGGGATGCACAGAATGGTGATGGAGGTGATGTGAATGGTGCATGCATAGTTACCGGGCATGGACTTGGGGTGTGGCAGAGAGTCCTAATGGGTCACCGCCGAGCAGCAGCTCAAGCAGATCCCCAAAAGGAACAGACTCACCTACAGGCTGCAGCGAGGCTGATGCAAGCCTGACTGTGGTAAAGGTCAGGATGTTGGTCCTGACGTATAAGCGGTATGCCTGGGGAAGACCAGTGACCCAGGAGCTGGATGGTGTGGTCGGCAACGCCCTGGCTGGAAGCAGAGGAGGCAGCGTCGATCCTGAAAGAACGTGCGGAATAGAGTGAAGGGTCAATACCTGATTTGGTGAGGATGAGGCGGAGATGATGTTGGAACCAGAAGTAGGAGGCGACGTGTCCAGACTCCGTGGTGAATAGTGGGCTGGAGGGGAGTGCATGGCTTCCTGATTTGGAGAGAATCAGGTTATGCAGACACTCGTAGGGGCTGAGGGGAGATTTGAGGTGGAAGAGGAAGATGGGAACAGCTGGCTCGCTCTGTTTAGTTTTGCTGCGTTTCAGGGTGAAGATGAGTGTGTCTAGGGAATGTAGCGTGATGTCAGAGACGCATGGGTGAGCAGAGGGGTTTAAGGTGGAGGAGGTGGACGTGAACTCAGAACACCTCAGGAAGCCGAAGGCCAGGTGGAACATGGCCTCTAGGATGTAATTGGTGGAAGGGGAGGAGGAGCCAGTGCAGGCTGCTACTAGGTCGGCAGTGAGAGGGAGCCATGCAGAGGGAGAGCAGGGATTCCGGCACTTGAGGCCTTTCATAAGGAGGGAGGTCTGACTGTTGGGAAGGGCTGTGCAGGGGGAGCCGGAGAGCCATTTGCAGAAGAAGTTGATGCCGCTAAGGTACGTGTTTATGATGGAAGTGTGGATAGAGAGGTGTGCGTGAGCGTAGGAGATGAAGCTGGTGATAAAGAGGAGGTTGAATGAGGGGATGAAGAAGTAGTGAACGGTATGGAAGGACTTGAAGCATTTCCAAGCTGTCCAGTAGGTGGAGACAGGGGGACGGACCTTGGAGGATGACGTCTTGGGTGTCGTGGTGGAGGTCGTGGAGGGGTGCAGTCATGGGAAGATGGTACAGGAAACGGAAGATCGGGAGTGAGGAGGGGGTCCGCCTCTTGTGCCAAGTGTGAATTTCTGGAGGGAGAGACGGGAGGGGGAGTTAGTGTAATAGCGAGGAGGCGCTGGAAGCAAGCCGAGCCCGACTGTCGGAGGCTGGTAGCAGAGCCAAGCCTGATGCTTTGTGCGGGCCTTGTGCCAGTGGAGATGAAGGGGGGCCGATAGTGAGGAAGTCGTCCAGGAGATATACGAGGAGGGGACTTCTGGACTCGTTGAGGAGGATCCAGGGGAGTGCTTCAAGAAACGGTCGAAGGAGGGGAAGGAGGGCAGGAGGAGGCAAAAGGAGGCCAGGTGCGGGGTCTGTACGCATGTTCGACAAGGCAACAACATGCTATCAACTGACGACAACATGCTAGCACAGCGAGCAGAGGAACGTAAGAGACTTTATAGAGAACTTTTAGTTGACCTAAACGGGGAGTTTGGTTGCATTCTTCCGTGCTTTACATTTACATTTAGTCATTTAGCAGACGCTCTTATCCAGAGCGACTTACAGGAAGTACAGGGACATTCCCCCCGAAGCAAGTAGGGTGAAGTGCCTTTCCCAAGGACACAACATCATTTGGCACAGCTGGGAATCAAACTGGCAACCTTCAGATTACTAGCCCGACTCCCTCACTGCTCAGCCATCTGACTCGCTTTATTGGGCTGATGCATATTAGTTTGATTGGAGAGAAGGAGGAATCTTGGTATGCTATCTTCCTCCCGAACTTTAGTTAATCTAACTCCATTGTGTGTGCGTTTCCACCGCCATGCCAACTCGGGTCCTTACAACACTGACCTCATTCTTTCATTTTTAAACAGATTACACAATATTATCACAGCAGCAAACCAAAGGGACCAAATGCAATACATTGTCGTCTAGGATAATGTAGCTTCATCGTTCTGCTCGGGTCCAAAACTGGTTTCATCAACACCCACAATTTACAGTTCAATACCTTCCATCATACTCCCCCTTCTTAAACCCAATTGAGTTCTTCTCAGCATGGTGGTGGAAGGTTTATGATCTCCGGCCCTATGTACAGATGGCCCTCATTCAAGCTATGGATGAAGCTTGTGATCAAATTGAAGCAGCATCCATACAAGGGTGGATTTGTGACTCCAAGAGATTCTTCCCACGTTGCCTGGCAAATTCAAAACATAGCCTGCGACGTTGACGAGGCCCTGTGGCCAGGTCCTGCTAGGCAGAGAGATTTTGTTATTTTCTTTTTGGTACTGAACTTGATATGTCATTTATGTTTACAGTATCACTGTAATCTTACAGTACAATGGTAAAGTCAATAATACTATATGAAAACAGGTATATGTTTTGTTGAAATGTTCAGTATTGACTGACTTGAGGACATGAAAATACATATTTTCATTAGTCTACACAATTGGTGTCATGTGGTGTTGGTGAATTTATTTTTACACTTTCTCTGTGTAAATGCTAAAAGTGTTTTAGGTTGAATAAGACATTGTATAGTTTTGACAAAAGTGTTACATTTTGCAAATGATCTGAGGTGTTGTGCTACTTTGGTGTAGTGTTGTGCTAATTGTATGAAGGGGTTTGAAAAACTGGGCACTGTTTTCAAAATTGTGCTTAAGCAATTGAAAAAAACTGTAATGTCATTGTGAATCTGCGATTTTTCGGGTGAAGTGTTGAATCTGCATTTCGTGAAAATGGATCTACCAATATGCCTACACACTGTTCCTCTTTCCGATTACGTAACTTCACACAAGTCTTTTTTTTAAACACTGCCTTGTAAAATGCCAACCCGTGAACGAATGGATGAAACACGGGCGTCAGGTGTACAAGCACCAAAGTGCTTAGCTGTAAACATACCAATCAGGTGTAAGCACTATAAAAGGCAACAGGTCAGTGTACCTGTCCTCATCAAAAATGGAAGGCAATGTTGCAGGGAGAAGAAGAGGGTGAGTGAGGATGAGAGGGGGAGCCCATGGAGGAAGAGTGGTAGGGAGAAGTAGACCAGGAAGCCGTGGAAGAATAGGGCCAAATTTACAGTATCTATGTCATGAAATTCGAGCTACATTGGTTGACCATGTTGTGAACCATGGGGCAACATTGAGAGAGGCTGGACAGAGAGTTCAGTCCAACCTCAGCAGATATACTCTTGCAACAGTAATTTGGACATTTCAACAAGAGCACAGGTGAAAATGACTTTTCTCTATTGTCTACAGTACAGTAACATTTAGCCTACTATGCACTAGATCAGTATTTCTTTTTTTACCATTCATTGCAGTCCATGATTGAAACAATGTACTGTATTACATTTGCTGTATGCTTTCTTTTGTCTCCACAAATGTATTTGTTGTGTTTACAGTATGTAGCCTACTACATACTGTACGGCCAATTAGAGGTCACCAGAAGCTGTCATAAGAAGATTGGTGATTCGGCCTTTCTCAATTACGCCCCAAAACTATGGAACAAATTACCTGTAAATATTAGGGAAGCAAACACGCTAGACATTTTTAAAAGACAGCTTAAAACCTACCTTTTTACCGAAGCATTTTAGTAATTTGATCTCAGAAGGGTTTTTACTGCTTTTATTAGTTATATTATTGTTTTTATAGATTTTATGTAAAGCACCTTGAGCTACAATTCTTGTAAGAAATGTGTCATATAAATAAAGTCTTACTTACTTACTTATAGTATTTGATTTTAAATATGTTCTCATCTTCTCCACAAAATGCAACGTTTATGTAGACAATGTGGAGAGGACAGTACATACAGTATACATTTACATTTATTCATTTAGCGACACTTTTATCCAAAGCATACTTCCAAAAGAGAGGGAGTTAGGACCCAAGTTAACTTGTACAGAGTTAGGGATTCCTTTTGGAGTCTTACAGACAAACGTTGAGGTAGGCATGAAAAAAAGAGCATCCTCCTCTCGTTAAGTTAGGCTGGTGATGACGGATCTTTCAAGGAGGCTGCTGTTGGAAATGGGTTACTACTGCTCAGTCTGAGCTTCATACACAATAAGTCCAGAATAATTCACTAGTAAATCCATGCAGGTTTACTTTGATGGGTTTAATCTAGAAAAATCGTTAATTGATGACATTTTGATTTTTTTCATTTAAGATGTTCTTTCCTTGGTAACATGCTTCTGTGTCAAGTTTCATGAAGCCTCAGTTATGACAGCAAATGCAACAATTATCAACCAACAGTTTATGGCTTAGCGATAAGAGGTAAGATAGGAGCTTTATGACCAGGAAATATTTTATATTAACCTACATAAAATATTGTGCCCACATTGCCCAGTAAGGAGTTTTGATCTCTGAATATCTCTGAACTAGAATGGGCAATGCTGGGCATGTGATTTTTGAACATTTCAGACTTCAATACTTTACAATCAGATACCATAAATTCAACAAAGAACGAACATGAAACTGTGGACATTAGACCAGTGCTACATTAATGTGATGCTGCAGGATACACACTCGGCCTACCAAGGCTACTGCTCCAGCTTGCTCCATCTTGCAACGTCAGCACGTCCTTACGTGTTCGGTTCAAGCCAGAGATGCTCTGTGTTCTTCCGTATCTGTAGGGTACTGCACACAAACATAAAGAACATGTTTCGGATGATGTAAAGAGACGGAGCGCATCTGCATTATAAAACGGATGAATCAGTGCTGCCGTGTAGCGATGCTGCTTCACAATGTTTCCGTTTGGATTCGAAAATCTACCGGATGCTGCTTTATAGAATGAGGGCTGCGACCGAGAGAATGAGGAATAACGGGAAACAGTTAGGGCAGATCGCCGTTTTGCAAATGTAAACAGACGATGTCTGTGGCGATTTGATTGTTTCACACTGTCTGAACAATTGTGTGAAAAGAAAGGTTGGTGGCTGGTTAAGGAGTGTTAGGCGACAAAGAGCAGGTAGGAAGCAGAGAGAGAGAGAGTCGCTCGGCAAAATCACCGAATCCATAAAGGAGGATTTAGGGTGGTTATGCTGCAAAAATATGGCTGTTTCCAATTATTGCTTTAGTGTGATAGTACTCCATCTCAAGTTTAGGGAGTAACTTTGAAGCATGACTCTCGTTATTAACAATTTAGTGCAATTCCCCAACTCTAAACATTGTCTAGGCTGTCCGTAAGTGGGTGTTTCCACGCATTGAAGCTTCGTTGTTTTGTCTCGGTATTTTGTCTCGCCGCCGCGGGACGCTATTTGTAGGGGTTCCAATAATGTCCTTTGCAATGGAGGATAATTTGGAGTCGGACTGGGTGGCCGTACGGCCCAATGCGTTTAATGAAAAAGAAAAGCACAAATTCGTCTTCATTGTAGCATGGAATGAAGTCGAGGGAAGATTTGCTATCACTTGTCACAACAGAACGGTTCAGAGAAAGAGCATTATATTAGGCAAGGATCCGTTAACTGATACGGCAACACCCGGAGCTAAGGATGATACAACATTTCTTAAAAGTCCTGTCAAGGATAAAACGCCCAAAACCCAAGCCAAAGTCAGTTGCACTGTTAAAGGGCAAACTCCCAAAACAAAGTCGCCATCCAAGGCAGCGAAAAAATCAAGCCCCTCCAAAACTCCTGCGGTCAGTAAAACCGCAGCATTCCCGGCAAGGAGCCCTGATTTCGAGGTGTTGAAACCTGACATAGACAACGCTCTATCTTCAACGCAAGACAGCGATACCTTGGGCCTGGATGAGTTTGACTGCCTGTTCAGAGAGGACTGCAGCTGGGCCGGACTTTTCTCCTTCCAGGACCTCCGAATTATCCACTTACAGCTTTGTTCCGTGAACTCAGACCTAGAGCCGTGCCTTCCGCCTTTCCCGGAGGAACTGGCCGGGATGTGGACTGTGTTATTTGGACCGGCGGAGGTCACCCAGACCGAGATGGACGACTTGTGTTACCGGTTACAGGTGTATCTGGGCCACGCACTGGATACGTGCGGCTGGAAGATATTGTCACAGGTTCTGTTCACGGAAAGCGACGACCCGGAAAAGTACTACGAGAGTCTGAGTGAGTTGCGGCAGAGTGGATACGAAGAGGCGCTACAGCGCGCAAAAACTCACCTGCACAAGGTGAGGACGTTGCCTAATAAGGGTGTAATGGTTCGCAAAATTCAAAGTTGAGTTCGACAGTGGTGTCACGGTTCGGCATGTTTTGTACAGGGCTACAACAGAAAAGTAGCAAACATCTGAGAGATGTCCATGATACATGTTTTACATTTATTATCATTAAGTGTGATCTTCTTTTGACTCTGAACAATGATGATGCTATACATATCCATCTTCTAGGGTGCCTTAGCAGCATAGCCTACAAAACATCTAGCACTAGCCACATTGCATCGAGCTTGCTTAACGTTCACGCCTCCCAGTGTGTCATGGAGTAGGCTATATAGTATTTTTCTTCGAGGGTGGGAAAGACACAGCACGTTGCATGTTGCGTAATTTTGGCTGTCTTGTTTAGGGATTGTCTTGTTTTCAGTGGCGGTTCTAGACTAATTTTACTGTGGGGGCCAAGGGGGGGCCAGTGTTTAATCAGAGGGGCACATTAAAAAACGGAAACAAATTATGTTTAAACATTAAATACTTTAATTTTGCTTTACATTAAAATCATACAAAATGATCTGGCTCTCCCTCTTCCAGCTCCTCAACTCTCTCAATACCGTGATATGTTTCTCTAACTTTTATATTTAATGGGGCAAAAAAGGCTGCAATGTCCCTTCCTCACTTCATGATGACTACTAGAAGAAGAAAAAAGTGTAAAAAAAAACAAAAAAATACTTTAAAAAAAATGTGTCAGCTCAGGGGGGTCACAGGGGGGGCCAGGGACATTTTTACAGGGGCACTGGCCCCTGTAGGCCCCCGTGTAGAAACGCCCCTGCCTTGTTTTGACAATGAGAACATTACATTTTCCGTGCCGTCAGACTGAGCCGTGCTGGGAGACTTTACCTTAAAATACAGAGAAAACGTATTAAGCAAAGAAATCACAGAAATGCTAAATATCGGGATTTTCACTGGGGTAAAAAACGGCACACTTTGCTGATCTGTCTTATTTCCGATGACTGACGAAGCCAGATTCCTACAGTTAGCAATTGGCTCTCATTTTACTGACGCAAAATGGTGTTTCTTTAAAGAAGAACCTTTATTTCAAACAATCTTAAATATCAAGAATGCTTAAATTCCATACAATTTACATACAGACCAGCCCTCTGGTGTTCTGGCCCAGGATCTCAGACCCTAGTTTAGCTGCGCGCTGCTCTGTGTACTTCCACACAAACAACAAAGGAGAAAGTTTGAAAGTTTTTCAAGTATATTGAAAATGGACCATCGTAAATGCAGTGTTCCAGGCTGTACTGGGAATGCTTTGGGAACATTTTTCATAATATTCCCAAGGACCCGGACACTCAACGGGCATGGCTGATGTTTTTCTATGAGAAGATCCCTGTGAAGTTCGACACTCATTTATTCATTTGCTTGAACCATCACCAAAGAAAGTTTTGAATGAAAACCTTGGACAATTTAAAGAAGGATTAAGTAAGACGCTGTTGCTGAAAAGAGGTGCTGTTCCAACCGTATGCTCTTCACAAACGCAAGCTGTATGATTTTGTCGCTAACAGTTAGCCTATTAGCAATGCTAACGTCTCCTGTGTCTAGCATAGGTAGAACGCTAACTACGTTTCAAAGCGCATCAACATAAATTACTTAGCAAATGACTTTAGCTAGACAAGCTGTAGTCGGCATTAGAAGGGAAGCTTCCGAAAAAATAGCCAGAAAACGAATAGCAGTCTAGCCTATTGCTAACGCCTGTCTAGATTATCTATTTGAAAGAACTGGAGAAAGGCAGGTGCTAGATACAGGATACGTTAGCATTGCTAATAACTGTTACTGACAAATTCATACTACAGCTTGCAGTTGTGATGAACATAAGGTCGGAACGCACCTCTTTTCAGCAACAGCTTCATAGCAAATCCTGCTTTACATTGTCCCACGTTTTCAAAACCGTCCTTGGTGAAATGGTTCGAGCAATGTGTAATTGAGGGTTGAACTGCACAGGGATCTTCTACTCTACAATAAAGAAAAACATCAGCCATGCCCGTTGAGTCAATATTAGCTAGACTCTAGCTCATCTGCTTTTTATTAACGCTGATTTGCAAGGAATACAAGAACAGCTAGATAGCAAAAACACCTAGACTGTAGGCATGTAATCTACCTCAGCTTGCTAAAGCAAGAGCATGGGTGGAATGTGTGATGTTTTAGCCTATAGTTTATTGGCAATGGGCCTAACGCGTGTTATTTAATATTCCTGTGTTTCATTCGAATAACCCGTGTTGTCATGTAAATCTACAATTCACAATGCATGTTTGTCCAGATCTTTGTCAGGTCATGTACTATTTTATTTTTCAGTAAGATATCTAGCTAATTGAAGCTGAGTTGAGTCAAGATATAGTTTGGTTGCTAAACTGTAACGTTAGCCACCTAAGTCGATCCCGTTTGCTTCGACAACAGAAGTGTAAACAACTAACGTTATTAAATCTAGTCAAACTGTTGAAAACAGTGTTGTGTAGACACAATAAATGTATTTGCGCGTTTTTATATGAAGTCTCCACCTTCGATGTTCAGTGAGTGCTGTTGGCCGTGTCGCGTTTTTGCTCCGCAGCTTCACTCGTTGAAAACCAACCAATCAGCTCACAGCTCATGTATATATTTATAAGCATATCATTACAAGAAAAAAACTAGCGTTTTTTCATGGGACAATTTCACAGGAAGCACCAGGGGACATAGAACAGCACCCGGACCATTTTCAGTCCAACCAATGTTACATACCCTATTCAGAGACCTTAAGGAAAAGTGTGAAATACCCCCCCAAAAAACAGTCAATGACCCCTTAAAGGTTTAGTGGATTTTTCGCACGCTTCCGCTTTGTTTCTCTGTGGACACTTTCGAGGTATTTTTGTTTTGTTTAAAGTGCTGCTTTTTACAGAGCCCCTAAGGGACATGAAAAAAAAAAATATGAAAAAAAAATATCTGAAAGTTTCTCTTGCGCACCAGAAAGTTTCCCGTGCGCACGAGAAACTTTCTCATTACGCTTAAGTATCTGGTGGATACCGCATGCACAGAAGCGTCCATTAGATCTGCTGTTTTCATGCGTGGAAATGCCTTTTAAGGACATTAAAAGTTTGCTTGCGAGTCGTCACCACTAAATTATATAGAAAGACATTAAAAACTAATTTTGAAGTTGTGTTGTCTGTTTTGGCGCAAGGAATACACCCGTCTTGAGCAGGGGTCTCATTTATAAACGTGGCTGTCTCAACATCACATGGTCCACTATGGGTGCAGGAGGATGCCCTGCACCCATATCTTTTGGCAGTAGGTAGGATTTCGGTGGGGCGCAGTTTGCAGTCTGCATAAAGTTTTTTCCTATATCTTCAATGAAAGCGAAATAGTTTGAATATTTCCACCCCGAAAACGTAACGCGTTCTGCGGCCATGATTGCAGTTGTGTTTGCCTGCAGCGTGAATCAAAGGCAAACAGTAGGCTACTGCGCCGAAGAATCGTTGTTTAGGCAACAATCTGTATAAGGCTCCTTTGTTTAATTCATGCAGTAACAAGTTACTTAAATAAGTAACTGTAATATTGTTACTCAACGTCAAAAACTAACCCCCGACACTGACACGGCCGGGAATCAAACCGACAACCTTCTGATTAATAGCTCGATTCCCTAACCGCTCAGCCCTCTGACCCCCCCATCACAGATAGGGTGAGAGGTCACCCAGTTCAAAGGTCAAGAAAGAGATGGAGAGAAATATACTGAGGTAGGGAAACGTAATTGATCAGGACTAGAGAGTGAATTAGTAACATGAAAGACCAAACAGACCAGACATACTACAAGAGCATCACCAGACACAAACACATGCATACTCACACACGCACGCACGCACACACGCACACACACACATACAGGACAGGTTTACTGCTCCTGTTACATGCTGACACAAGGGGCAACAGGAGCAGCAGGGTTTTCAGACGTAATTGATTAACATGCTGCACCCTCTCTCACGAACATTTTAAAAATATATAGTTTCCTTCCAATAAATCTATTTTACTAATGAATTGCCAAGAGAGGTTAATTTGATATTCAAAATGCAAGTCCTACCAAGCTAATTACTAGATTTGGATTTCAGAGAGCTAACCATTACACCATAGAACCTGTAAAAACAAATTGTAAAGCTAATACACTTTGTGCAATGAGGTATTTATAGCTTCACAGTATGGCTTTAAGCCAAACACTCCGTAGTTCCGGAGAAGTGTATGTGCCTGCATGGGAAAGAAACAGATCTGGGCATGTGTGTCGCTGTCAAGTCTTCCTCTGTTGTAGGCTGAGGGAGATCAAAGGAGACCTGACATTTCCAAGAGCCAAGATTCTATGACATGATTCTGTACTGCTGTGCTGTCTCTCCTGGACAGGAAGTGCTGCCTTAGTGGTCTTCCCTGACAAGAAACAGAATCTGAGTCATTCTCACACAGTCAGCTGCAGTTCATCTGTTCCAACCCGTTATGATCAAAGTGCACAAGAAAAGGTTTAACTTTGTTTAGCAGTTAGGACTCATATTTTCGAGATATGGCTTTAACAGCACCTTATGGTGGCATGTAAATACGGTCTAACCACAACTCAAGTACATATTAGCATGTGATTTTGTATGTTTTTTGTGTCATGTGTTTTGTGTGTGTGTGTCTGTATGTGTGCATGTAACCAAGTTCAATTGGTGAAACTCTATCCTCAGTGTAATAACTGCCTAGCCTGACTCTGCCCTCCAACGTACTTCCGCTCAATTTGGATTTTGCTTCTGTACTGGGTCTGGGAGCTCGGCTCTGAAGTCGGTTTCCAAAAACAATTTTTTTGTAGGTCCAATCAGCGAACAGAGGGAGTGGCTGAGAACGATGACGTTAATGTTGTGCACTAGTTTGAGTAGTTCAGTAATTCCGGCGGAGAAAGATGCGAGCGAAGTTATTCTGCGGGTTGTGGCAATGCTGCCTAATCCATAGGTTAAAGCCGGAGCAAGAACATTCCTTGCTGAGTTTTGTTGGTGGCCATGATGTTGTGGCCCTCCTCCCCACGGGGTTCGGGAAAAGTTTGATTTTCCAGCTATGGCAGCTAGCTCCGTTACAGTAGTGGGGAAGGAGTTGGCTAAGGCGAACGCTTGCGATTGGTTATGGCAAATCAGAGTGGCTCTGGGCGGATCCAATAATTTGAAACTTCAACAGAGGACCCGCTTTCAAGGAAGTTAACGTTTGTCAATTGAGAGATCCCAGACCCTCTGTACAAATGAAATGTACAAGGGTCTGGTTAGGACCAGGCTAATAACCGCCCACCTGCACCATCAAATTCCTAGCTTTTCAGTGATGGAGCAGGCCAAAGTGGTGTTTATGAAAGGTTTTGTAATTAAGTCAGAGAACCCGAATTTGAACACCAGAGTTGGCAAATGAGGGAGGAAGCGATACATTTTACGTTTCATTTTATTCTTTCCTTTTCCCAAAGCAACGTACAAATAGTGCATAAAGAAAGCACAGTCATGGCCAAAAGTATTGGCAGTAACATACATGATTTGAGAATATTTTTTACATGACTATGGTATACTGGAAAACAATGATAAGCATATCATGTGTTTTAAAGGCATTTATTGGCACAAACATTTAATATATGCAAAGATTCCCTCCTGTTATAGTAATCAGTCTGCTCTTATAATCCAATCAGAATGATAGAGTGATTTCACCTGACGAGAACTCATTCACACTTTCCAGTGTGATGATATGATTCGTAAAATGATGTGAGCTGGTCATTTTGAATAAAAATAGCAACGTGGCTTTTTGTGATGAAGTTTTTGTGATGGACCAATAAAGCTTTTATTTAAAATGCATCTGATTACTCTGCACAATAATATAGAAACAATGTGAATCAACACCACAACAACTGACTAAGCAAACTTTGCGAATCACATGTCACTGCCAATACTTTTGGCCATGACTGTACAGCAGAAGATCAAGGACGAGAAGTGTATTATAGTTAGTGTTTCGGTTCAAGTCAAGGAATGGTGTGTATGAGTGTTGCCAGTTTCAGGTATGTTTAGCATTTTGAATAGAAGTGTTTTCTCAAGGATTGCAAGAGGTTTCATTCTCGAACGAAGTGTGTAATGTATTAAACAGTGTGTAGTGTTTCGCAAACGGTATCTTGCATAATTGCAAGTGCCAAGCAAAATATGTGTTTTTGGTGCCTTTGTTTAAAACATGGTCATAAAATATAACGTTTTAAAGCTTTTGTCAAAGCATTCCCTTTTAGTGTGTAAGCAATTGGCAAAACTGTAACAGTGCAATAATGATGCTTTCTATTTCCACTTTCCATGTTTAGCACAGTTGCATTTGTTGTATGATTTATGTATGTTTACATATTAATAAAGTTTGATTGTTTGATTGGTCGATACTGACTGGTTAAACTCACTCTTCAGTAAAAATACTACCCACCATGGCATTGCTAGCTTTCTGGTGGTGTATTTGGTTCAAGTGGTGGTTATGGAAGGTGGTCATTGTGTGTGTGAGTCAGAAGACCCTAGTTTGATCCCCAGAGTAGGCAAATGAGGGAGAAAGCATTAAGGATGAGCGACACAATGACGTCTGTGTGTGTGTACATGTATGTGTGTGTGTGCTCCTCTGGTTCAACCCATTGGCACTTATTTGCTTTTCACAATGTATGCTTCATGTTTTGGCTACCCGCAAGGTTTTCGGGGCTATATCGTTGTTTATGATCATTGACCGATGCACTTTTTGTAAAACTCTCTTGTAAGTCGCTTTGGATAAAAGCATCTGCTAAATGACTACATGTAAATGTGTGCAGCTGCTGGAGCAGCACCGGGGTTTGGAGAGCATGGTGGAGCTGCTGCAAGTGTACAAGGAGGAGGACCAGGCTTATGACGCTCTGCTGGAGGCTGCAACACAGCTGTACCAGTACCTGCTGCAGCCCTTCAGAGACATGAGGGAGCTGGCTATGCTGCGCAGGCAACAGATCAAGGTAACACACAGACACACACAGACACACACAGACACACACAGACACACACTGAACTAACAGGATTTGACGCTTCTGATTGTTTGAAATCGTAAGTGGTCTCAATTGACTTAACGTGTATGCGTGTGTATGCAAGGTGCATCTATTTGTCGACAAGGTCCTGTCTCCTTTTTCCTCTGCTCTCTCATAATTATCAGCATCATTCTGTCACACCCATTCCACACTGTACTCGTAAACCCAGAGACCGTTGTAAAAGAAAAATGACAGTCCAAATCTTCAGCTGGTATTGTGTATTAACATTTTTCTCCAAACTAAAGTATATTAATTCAGACCTAAGAGACTAAAATGTAACGTCCAACAAAGATTTGAATTTGGATAACTAGTCCCAGTCTCAGTGTTACCATTACACCATAGCATTTCAGTTATTCATACAGTAATACCGTTTTTCACAACCGCTAAGACACATTTTGTGAATCCACTCATTTTCTCAAAACTTGAAACACAAAACCAAATCTTCAAACTACATTCATAAACCCCTAACATTTCTGGCAAAATCAAAGAATAGCCTCAATAACATTCAACCTGTGTACTAAGACAGTACAGTTTTTTCCAATTGCTTAAGCATGATTTCTGAGTTCTGATTTAAGTCTAGCCCTAAGTCAAATAACTGCAATTCCCATTGGTATTGGCATAATTTGGTTAATAAAAATACACTGTTCAGTTTATCACTCTTCCTTTAAACATAGGGAAATAGTAGGTTGTTTGGCCAATATTAAACCCCCCCACAATACAAAGTATCCTTACAGTAACAGGTAAAACAATTTTTTTCTACTGTTGTTTTGTTATAAAAACGTTCTATATAAGCTGCTTCGAAATATAAACCGCACCACCACAAGAAAAATGTAAAATCGGGTTATAAATCGCGGTTTTATTTCTAATCTTACAGTGTTAAGATGGCCCTGGGCGAGGCCTTTACTGTAATCAGAGAATATACAGATAATGGATTATATTTAAATGACAATTGTATTCAGCCACACATTTATCAGAGCCAAATGTATCAATGTCCGATGTTTCTTACGCTGGGATTGGCGCAATAAGAACAGTTCATAAATCACACGTGAAACCTGTCAGATGATGTCTGCTCTCGGATCTGCGCTTGTTTCTACGTTAGGTTGATGAGGGCGTTTTTGTGTCATTAACTAATTTTTGGCAGTGTGTCATCTAGTCATAGGAACCCTAAAGGTGTGCATTCTTGATCCTGTTGCACTGTGTTTGTGTGTGTGTGTCCAGATCTCCATGGAGAATGACTACTTAGGCCCTAGGCGTATTGAAAGTCTGAAGAGGGAGGATTGTGATTGGCAGATGAAGGCACAGGAGGCGGTGCTAAACATCCAGCAGTTCACTGTCAGATACTTTGAGATCACTGCCCGCGCTCAGAAAGGTATGTTGTGTCCACAGGAGGGGTTGTTACAGCTTTATCCTGGTGGAAGGAGTCTAGGAGGGCATCATCTTAAAGCAGTCAGAAGTTCAGATAGCATACAGATACACACACTCACATACAAACATGCGCAGACAGACACACTGTCTAAGTAATGATCGATGAGCTGAATTGCTTAGTGATAAGCTGTGAGCAGGGACGGTACTATAGCCTACCCTAACACACACCTCAAACGTCGTCTGCTAAGTTGGCTACCTGTTTGTCTGCTGAATAAGTAAGGTTACATTGATTTGCAGCTGGCTCTATTTCAACAGCGGACAGTGCACGTGTGTGTGTGGGGGGGGGATCTGTAGACTGCAACACCTCAGTCTGACCAGCAGGTGTCCGTGTGGCTCTGCCTCACAGCAGACAGACATGTATTCCATCTTTCAATCCCTACTCACAACCATACATGCATGCACACACGCATACAGATGCCAACACACCATACACCCACACGAGCACGCAGACACACCACACACGCGCATGCACCCTCCCGGGGAGGGGACAGTGATGTGGTCAGAGGGTGTTCTGACTCAGGCTTCTCCTACACGTGAATCACGTTGTGTTCGGAAGCCATGGGATCCTACTACATCGCCTGACTGTTTGTGTTGTGTGCGTGTGGCTGTGTGTGTACATGTGTGTTGTATGTGCATGTGTTGCCTGTGTGTGTTGTGTATGTGCATTTGTGTATCTTGTGTGTATGTCTGTGTGTGTGTGTGTGCATTTGTGTATCTTGTGTGTATGTCTGTGTGTGTGTGTGTGTGTGTATGTGCATTTGTGTATCTTGTGTGTATGTCTGTGTGTGTGTGTGTGTGTGTGTGTGTGTGTGTGTGTGTGCAGCGGTGTATGAGCGTATGAGGGTGGACCAGCGTAAGCTGGGGAAGGCAGCGTGGACGGCTGCTGTGGAGCGCATGGAGAGACTGCAATACTCCGTCGCCAAGGAGACACTGCAGCTGCAGAGAGCCAGAGAGATCTGTCTGGAGCAACAGAAGCACACACTCAGAAAGGAGGTAGACACACACACACACACACACACACACACTCTCACACTCGGAGAGGAGGGGCCATACACAAGTGGCTTTAATTATCATTCCAATCATATACAGCTAGTACAGTATACAGTCAAACCAAACAACGTTCCTCCAGGACCATGGTGCTAAACAACATAAAACACAGAACTACATGAGACTACACAGAACTAAATAAGACCTACATATTTCGTGTACAACTCGTAGGTCTTACTTAGTACCCCATGCAGTCCCATGTATTTCTGTGCTGTTTCACGTAGCACCATGGTCCTGGAGGAACACCGTTTCGCTTCATTGTGTACTGTAGCACAATATGATCGAAACGACAACAAAAGCCCCCGAGGCCTGACTTGAGTGAGGGGCTGACTGTGCTGTTGCAGGTGCAGAGACTGAGCGGCGATGGAGCGATGGAGCGTCTTGACCTCATGGAAGGGAAATACTATGACCTTCAGCTGCAGCTGTACGACATCCAGGCTGACATCCTGCAAGGGGAGGAGATGCTGCTCACCGCTCAGCTGGACAGCATTCGCAGACAGATGACCGGTGTGTGTGTGTGTGTGTGTGTGTGTACGTTTGCCTGTGTGGGTGAGTGTGCTTGTGTGTGTGTGTGTGTGTGTGTTGACTCGGATAGACTCAGTTTGCGTCTTTTATGATTTTTCTTTGTGTTAGGATTTCTTTTGGGGGGGGGTCTCTACTTTCTGTACATGTCTAAAGGAGGATGATGTTTAGGGAGATGTTTGAAAACTCCACCAGCCTGTGGGGTTCCAGCGTTGTGGCAATTCAGCCCCACATACACAGAAGAGGGGAGGGCTGTGTGCTAATCTCACTGCTCTGCTAGACACGCTCGTATTGCCCTGATTCTGAGAACCTATAAAGCTGCTTTATCTGCACCTTGGCCATCAGGTTGGAGGCCAGACCTGGACAGTCATGTTGCCATCTGCTATGGTGTGTGTGTGTGTGTGTGTGTGTATTCAGGTGTAACTGTTGTGTGTGTGTGTGTTCTGACCTGCATGTGTGTGTGTGTATTCAGGTGGAACTGTTGTATGTGTGTGTTCCGGCTTGCATATGTGTGTGTATTCATGTGGAACTGTTGTATGTGTGTGTATGTGTGTGTGTGTGTTTTCGGACCTGCGTGTGTGTGTATTCATATGTAACTGGTGTATGTGTGTATGTGTTTTTGGACCTGCGTGTGTGTGTTGCAGAGTGCCAGGACCAGGTGGTGTACTATGATACCTATGAGAGTGTGGAGGGTGTGGTGGAGGAGGAGAACACAGACCGAGAGGAGCTGAAGAGGTTGCAGCTCAGTGCCAGGCAGCTGGAGGCCAGGAGGGGGCGTATCACTGCCAAACGCACCTACCTCAAACACAAGAGGGTGTGAAGCCACACACGCACGCACGCAAACATGCATACACACACAGTAGGACTGAGGGATAACTGGGAGGTCCTTTGTGATCCTGCAGGAGATTTGTGTGAGTAACCATGGTGACAAGCAGCAGCGATGCCCACGCAGCCAGCAGGACATACAGCAGGTACACTGACCTGGGAACGGGGCTGGGGCAGGGGCAGGGGCTGGGGGCTGGAGGTTTTCACCTTGTATTGCACAATCCGTCTCCTTCTCTCTGTTCATCATGCAGGAGGACGAGGAGGATGAGGAGAGGAGGAACAGCAGAGTGAGTCTGGAGAGACAAAAGACTCTGGACAGGCTGCGCAACTTCAAACAGGTGAACAAACACATATTCACACACACACACACACACACACACACACACACAGCAACAGCACTGCCCTCGTGAGTGTGTGACTTTCTACGGTTCCTTCCTCTGACTCTCTCTCTCTCCCCCTCTTTCTCTCCATCCTTCTTGTAGCGGTACCCTGGTCAGGTGATCCTGAAGTCCACTCGTTTGCGTGCGTCCCAGTCCAGAGGAGAGGAGAAAGGGGGAGAGGGAGGAAGAGGAGGGGAGAACCAGGGCCAGACCAGAAGTCTGAGCACCAGTGTGCAGACAGACCCCAGCCCAGTCCTAAACCTCCCAGCATCACTGCTCCCCATACCAGACAACTCACCCCCTTTTTCTCCGCCAGAGTTCCCTGCCTCCCCGGCCTCTCCTCCTCCTCTCCCGCCCCCCCTCCTCCTCCGCCTCCCCCCCAGGAGGGGACGCCCCTCTCCTCTGCCTGCCAGGCTCCGGGTCCCGGGGAGGCGAAGGGGGAGACCGGCCCTCCCCCCCTCTCTCCCTTGGGGCCCTTTCTCCCGCGCTTCTTTGACAGCAGCCAGCTGGTGAATGCCAGGAAAAGGCTGAGGAAGACCTCTCCCCTGGAGGCTCACAGGAGGAAAGGTACCCAGCTAACACCCGCCTCCACATCATTCCAACCCCTTGCGCCCTGTATCCACTACAGCGCATGTTATCATGTGTCCAGTTTATTAACGATACGATTTTGTTGTGGACAGTCTTTTTGAGGACGGAACCTAATAGTGGACGGAACTTAATAGTGGAAAAATAAGATGGTACATAGCAAAGATACATACAAAGACAATAACACATAACATAATATGCGTTACAGTAGGAACACATTTATGAATGATTAATATGATAGAATGGTCTATATATGATAAAATGATGAGACAAGGAGATCTGCTCATTTGAATGAATATGTAAAAAATCCACAGAAATCCGCAGACAAAATCCTTGTTTTCTCCCTTTGTATGCACTAAAGCTTTTTAGCTTTACTCATCTTTTGAGTCTAAATTACGGACAGATTCATACGGCTGTGGCCATTTGGAAAATGTTGAAAGTGAAATGTATTTGTGCAAAGGAATTGCATTGAAATGGACCGCACAATCAGTAAAAATAGTGAGAACTTTGCATTGGGCTAACATAGCACAGGTTGGATGCTAATTCCACTGTAGGTCTAGGCTGTCTGGTGGAGATAATATAGATACATTTTTTATATTTATTAAGAAGCAAATCATTTGAGACAATTGTAAAACAAGATTCTATAATAGTGCGGCTTGGGCCGCAAAGTTTCTGGCCAAACTCAACCTGCATCCAGTTAAATGTAAGCTGGAGCACTGAACCATCATAAAAATAAATAAAAAACACGATATTTCACTTGAAGCAATGCAGCATATCAAGAAGGGTGACGTGACCGAACTCAAACATAATTTCAAAAAGTTTTTCCAAATTTGGCCCATCACCAGCCCATCACCCCAACACAAAACGCTTTCCAGCGTACCTGGCAACAGCTAAACTAAAATGAACTATGTTCGTTATATAACAGTTTCACTTGAAATAAAACTGCACCCCCCCCCCCCTCCCTCCCCCAGTGAGCTCCCCCATGGACGAGGTGCTGGCCTCTCTGAAGAGGGGCAGCTTCCAGCTGCGCAGGGTTGACCAGCGTGGCCCGGCCCCGGGCCCAGAAGACGACCCAGACAACATCCTGGTCCAGATCCGGAGGGGGGTGAAGCTGCGGTGTGTGCCCAGCAAGGATGCCCGGGGCCGGATGGAGGACATGCCCTTGGACCCCCTGACCAGGAGCATTCACCAGGCTCTGCAGCGCATCAAGGACGCTTCGCCTGACTCTGACTCAGATGACGAGGGCTTGTTGTGTCCTGATTGGGAGAGCTAGGGATGGCACATACACTCATGCACACACACTTGTGCACACATACACACACTCACAGACCCTCTCATGCTGTACATAAACTATCCTATAGGCACACAGTCACGTAAATTCACACACACATTTCTAATCTCAGCCAGTCAATGTGAATCTGGGATGTGTACCTTTTTCAGTCTCTCTGCTTATGGCACAAAGCAATTACAAGCAATTTCAAGTTACAATCAAGCTTTTAATAATTACGGCGGTCACACACACAACCTACACACACACACACACACACACACACACTTATAGCATTCAACACCACAAGTATTGCCCTGTGTTGGACTAGTGTGTGTGTGTGTGTCTTTATCTCTATCCCTCTCTCTCTTTCTCTCCCCCATTCCTCTACCTTGTTCCCTTTCTCTCTATCCAATCCGCCATTCCCTACGTTCCCTTCTTTTCCTTTATCTCTTTGTTTCCCCGTCCCTCTGTCTCCATCCCCCTCCTCTCCCTGCATCCCTCTCTCCTCCATGCCTCTCTCACAGTTCAGTGTGAAGGGGGATCAGTATTGTACGATTGCAGCATAAGGTATGTCTACAGGCCGACCCACAGTCTGATTATGGGCTTATCTCCTGACCCTGAGCCAGCCAACATTACACTGTTGCACAGCAGCCAGCCAGCCAGTCAGTCAATCTGTTTGCCAGTCAGCCAACCAGCCAGTTGGCCAGGTAGTTAGTCTGTCAGTTTGTTAACCAGCCAGTCACAAGCCAGCCAATCAGTTAATCTGTCAGCCAGCCAGCCAGCCAGTTAGTCAATCTGTTAGCCATTCAGCCAGTCTGCCAGCCAGTCAGTCAGTAAATCTGTTAGCCAGTCAGCCTGCAAGCCAGCCAGCCAGCCAGCCAGTTGGCCAGGCAGTT
This sequence comes from Hypomesus nipponensis, assembly GCF_054491055.1. NCBI lineage: Eukaryota > Metazoa > Chordata > Actinopteri > Osmeriformes > Osmeridae > Hypomesus > Hypomesus nipponensis. The sequence continues at coordinate 4,354,158 of NC_140388.1, read as the reverse complement.
AGTCTGTCAGTTTGTTAACCAGCCACAAGCCAGCCAATCAGTTAATCTGTCAGTTTGTTAACCAGCCAGTCACAAGCCAGCCAGTTAATCTGTCAGCCAGACAGTTAGTCAGTCAGCCTGTCAATTTGTCAGCCAGGCAGTTAGTCAGTTGTTTTTCCAGTCATTCTATCAGTCTGTCAGCCGTTTGGCCAGCCAGCTAGTCAATTTTTCATGCAGACCAACAGGCAACCAGGCAACAGCATTTGTGTGTGTTTTCTGAGAGGGGTGGTGCAGAGGGAAAGGGGGAGAAAGCAAGGGATGGGTAAATTGCTGACATCGAGTGGGTAGTGATTATGTGATCACCACAGAACTCAGAGCTCCTTACACTCCAATGGGATGGAGGACGATGGAGGGAAAGAGGAGGATGTTTTTCACCCCCTCATATTTAGTGGTCTTGGGAGAGAAAAGAGACCCTGTTGGATTATGTCTCTGCTCCCCGCCTCTCTCCCTATCCCTCCCTTCCCTTCTCACTCTCTCTACATCCCTCCATCAGCTTCTCTACCTTTCTATTACACTTTTATCTTCTCTTTTTTTTGTGCCATGTTTCCCTGCCGTCTTTCTTGGCAGATAGAAGCACACAGTTGGAGGCCCAATAATCACTGCGTTATTGTCTTGCACACAGACACACACACAGTCTTGTTGGACTAAGACCACAGTCGCCTTTTAACTAGTCCTTAGTGTTCAGTGTGGGTGCAGCACTTCATTCGAGGAATTCACAAGACATACACACACAATCACATAAGGGAAAGTGAGGGTTAGGGTTAGCCTAAACTAGACTTGTTGAGTAACATTGTAAGACTTGACCTTCCTCTGTTGTGTGATAAGGGTTGTTTTGACCACACAAAGCCTAACCTCACAGTCTGTTATTGTGGTTTTGACCTTGAACACTGTATGTTACTCTCTCTGCACTGTTATTCCATTATAAACATTTCTACAATCAATCAATACACTTAAATCTTCCCTGAGTGGCAATTTTGCAGAGGCAGTATTGTGACACACAACCCTTAACCTCGGCCCGACCTCATCATGATCCTAGTTCTAACCTGAACCCTAATACGAGCCTAACAAACTAATATCTACTTAATCCCAACTCTGACTTGACTTTGCTTGAACAGCACAATGCCATGGACCTACACCTTAATGATATCTTAACACCAAATGAACACCACATTGACCTAATCTACACCACTACACTGACCTATCACCTTGACCTATCATCACCACACTGACCTATAGATAGATTCTTTATTGTCCTTTTTCAAGGAAATACGTTGCCACCATCTGTACAGAGCCTCACATAAACACAGATTACATAGATATAATATACACACATACATACAATACGTAGATACAGTATAGACCAACATAACTACCTGGCTCATATACACAGCATCTTTCCATACGCTGTTTACTGGGTGTTTTGTTTAAATTATGCTATGCCGTCAGGAACAAAACTTCAGCCATAGCATGCCTGTATCCAGGCCAGGGATCTGTATCTGCGACCTGCTGGAAGCAGTGTGAAAATGGATTAAAGTGGCACCTGGGGTCATGTGCAATGGTTTGTGCTGTGTGAAATGGCTCCACTGTTGAGGTCTGAGAGGTAGTGGGTGGAGAGGCTGTCATCTATCACACTGACCTATCAACACCTCACTGACATCAACAACCTGTCGACCTATCAACACCACACTGACCTACATGTCAGTGAACTTTTGTTTTAAACACGTAATTGCATTTGACATTTGTATGTAAAAATTATATTAGATTTATTTGTAGCAAGAACTTCTTCCATGTTAAATTATCAACAAACATGATGTTGTAATAATTATAGTGATTCTTCAGTCACCCAATGCATAATCCTTGATAGAAAGTTATTATGTATAGCTTATTAGGAGCAAAAATGATTTGGTAGAAGTGCAAAAAACACACCATTTTACAAACAACTCATCCTAAATTGCTTGAAAAACTAAATGTGTTCATTTATTCTGCCCCTCAGTCTCCCAGAGGTGCAGACTGGTTTAGTCATGGAGTTCCAGAATATTTAAAGCTGTTTATTTATGTCCTCCTTGCTATTTAATAAACCTCAGAGAGTTGAGGAACAGGAGTGAAGTGGTGTCATTTAAATCCATTCATGTTGGTCCTGGATGCCACCTGGAACAATGGCTGCCCTATAGAATCTTCTGGAACCATAGAATGACCCTTTGGAGAACATTCCACATAAGTCTCATTGATGACACACAAACAAAGCTGTGTTGACAAGACAGAGTTAGTGGATGTGGTTTTATGTGAACAAAAACACCACACTGTTTTAATCCATCACCACTGTATTTGAATATATTTGAAAATATTTGTAATCTTTCAAGTTTTAATATTCACCCCACAGTCAGCTCCACCTATGTACTCTCTAAATTAACTTGAATAAACTTCATCCTGTGGTGTCATGGTCGAGCCTGGTCGTCAGACACACTGCACCACACCTAACCAGCATCCTGCTCCTGAGATACCTCTTTGATAGCATAATTAGGAATTCAAAATTACTTTAATCAGTCAAAAATATTGCCAGTCGTCTCATACCTTTACACAGTAACAGTTACTACATGAAATACCAGAAGTTACAAAAACAGGTGAATGAACAGATTGTCTGCTTCTGTGAAAACAGATCTGTTCACATCACCTCATGGTTAACAAGATCAAGCTCATCCACGCTGTAGACTGTCCTTCCAGTCGTCTGTGTCCCCTCACAGCATGGAAGGATCCTCTGTTGTGTTCTCAGTCCAACTGAACAGTCAGAGAACAGTGGTGTACCTACGTAAGATAGTATATCAACACCTGTATAAAAGTCTAGAACCCAGCAGTGTGGGGGGGGCGAGGAGAACAGCGAGGGCCCAAGAGCTGCAGTATTCCTGTTTACTGTGAAATGAAGTACCTGATATTTCGATTGAAATGTCTTCCAGAAAACATCTGGTATTGCTCAGTCAGTGTGTGTGTGTGTGTCCACACACACACGGTGGAAGGCTTCCATACACACACACACACACACTATTAGGAGAATAACTCATCTCATAGAGTATCAACTTCATTGAAAGATTTATAGCAATGCAGCCACTTCAATTGTTCAGCTCCATACACATACACTCAACACACACACCACCTGAAGCTTGGCAGGAAGACAGGGTGTGTGCTCTCCGTGAGGTGGAGAGCGGGAGTTTGCTGCAGCTCCTCATATTACTGAGTAGGATTCGCTGGTGGGATTAAAGATTTCGGGAAGATCCTACAACTGTCAAACTCATCATATCCATCTCCTGAGGAGAACAAGCATGTAAACAGAACTTTAACTCCTAGGAGCCTTTCTCTGTCCAGAAGCCGGAGTGGGGGATGTGATGCTGTGCGTAGCAACGATTAGGTCACTCCAGGTGTATACAACGTCTCAGAGCAGGAAGGCTGCTTCAGAACCAGCTTGCTCCTCGTCTTACCGAAGCTAGGCTCAGCTAGCATGCTGCTAGCTTCACCGAAGCTCAGCTAGCATGCTGTTAGCCTCACCGAAGCTCAGCTATCATGCTGTTAGCCTCACAAGAGATTGACTAAGATAGCATGATGCTGGACTCACCAAAGCTAGGCTCAGATAGCATGGTGCTAAACTAGGCTGAGCTAGCATAGTAGCTTTTGACCTCTCAGTCCTGTTCCCTACACACTACTCTGCCGGCATCACTGCCTTTGACAGCTGGTGTTCTACAAGCTTGATGGTAATTATGTTTTGTATGACTGCCCCTGTTCCTGCGCAGAGGGGCAGAGCAGTGGTGTGGTTTACTCCTCATGCCAGCTGTGGTGTAGTTCCTGTGTTCTGACAGTAGGTGGTGCTGCACAGGCATAGTTCTCTGGCTGATAATGATGATGCCCAAACCCGTCGCAGGCACAAACTACATCCAGCTCTCCTATTGGTCTGTGACCAGGAGATCATTCAAAGTGCCAGCCAATCAGAGGGCTCATTTAGGGGATTAGACATTTATGAACTGATGTGTGGGCTGGGCTGGAGGCTAAGGGGGCTGGGGGTACAGTGGCGTATTTGGAAGCCACTTTCCAGTGTAGCTGCCCTCTGTGGGGACCTGAGCAGTACCATGGAAGGGCAGTATGATTATATAGTGGCTTTGTGACTGAGGTGCACTTGACTTGGTCATTTCAAACAACCAAACCAATTGAACAGTTCCATAAAGACTAAATCTGACCTAAATCAATCACACCTCAAATACATTCAAAACGTATGTATTTGATCCAGTCCAGGGCTCTCAAGTGTGTGATTTACTACATTGCCAAGCTGGGCGGCAGCAGGGAGAGGAGGGGTTTTGGCTCCGTAATGTGCGTAAAGTATGCCTCCAGATCCATAGGGGGCACTGTCTCTAGCTGCCCTCCTCTATCAGCCTGGCCAAGGTGTCTCTCAGCTCCGTCAGCTCAAAGATCTTCCCATCGAGCAGCTCCAGCAGCGTACGCAGGGACTTCCTGAAACTCTCTTGATCCTCCTGACTCTCCTCCAATCGCTGTTCAGCTCCAACCAGCTGCTCCTCCAATACCCGCCCTCGCAGCTCTGTCTCCTGGAAGAGTGAGGGATCGTTAGCGGGGGACATTTTGTTAGCTGCATACGTCACAGCAGAGAAAAATCAACTACAGTACCAAAACTTTAGTTGGTAAATGTTTAGTAAACATTTACCAACTTTCCCAAAGTTCAAATCTTACGGTCCTCACCCCTCTTTGCTGCCCCTTGGTCCCTTGCCCAACCCTACGTTTTAATAGACAATACATTGTTACTCGACTGACACACTGCTACAGTGTGACTGCCCAATGAAACATGGTTCATCTGATGAGGAAGTCTGGTTATCCTCAGGTTTATTTATCTTCTCTGGAGTCTGGAATCTGAAGGAATGCCAAGGGGCACTCTCATTGGTAGTTGTAAAAAAAGATGATTGGATCATCTTCTAACCAATAACATTTTGTTAAGAACATGTAAGCCAGTAGTGGCTGTCAGTCATGGATAGACCTGCCTTATGTAATATCACAGCATGCTGACTGGCGTGTAATAGATCAGAGCATGCTGATTGGCCATTGTGAATCGTAAAGAGACAAACATTGGTGTTTGGTCGAGATGGCGTGAAACAGGAAATCTCACCTCCAGTTTCTGTATAAGGGAGTCTTTCTGTTCCAGCAGGTCGTTCACATTCTCTACCTCCTCTTTCAACCGTTCCATTTCCTGAAAGATGGGTTTGAGCGATTAGAACAAAATGGTCACAAGCATTCACACACAAACACACGCACACACACACCCCCAGTGGCGGTCCTAGCACATTTGGCGCCAAGAATTCCTGTGCCGCCCCCGTTGGCCGCCCCAAAAGAGTACACAGAACGAGTGGCACGAACAAAACTGCAATACCTTTATTGGCCAAACACACAAATTGCTGAAAAAGCCGCCCCTCTCAGCGGAAAATGCCGCCCCTAACTTCGTGGCGCCCAGGGTGGCTGCCCGGTCGAACCGTGCCTAAAACCGCCCCTGCTCACACCAACACATGTACACAGACACTAACCTCCTCTTTGTCCCTCAGTGAATTCTCGAGCTCCTCGATGGTTTCATTCAGTTCTGTTTTCTGGGCTTTGATGACAGGAGTCTGGATGTTCTGGCACTCTAGCTCAGTCACCTGCAGTTAGAGAGAACCCGGGTTGGGAACATCCCTCTTCACCCTCACCCCTGCTCATCTCTCCCTGCGCCCACTCACGCTCATGCTGTAGAGCTTTTCTCTTCCCCTCCCTACCCACCCACCCACCCACCTCCACCCATCCCCCTCCTCCCCCCACACCTCACCCGTTTGTGCAGTCTCTCAGCTTCTTCCTGGTAGGCTGAGAGCTGCTGCTTCCACTGCTTTACGTTGGCTGTGGACTCCAGCAGAGCTGCCGTCAGCTTGGCGTTGTTTCCCTTCAACGCCTCCAGCTCCGCCTCCCAGTGCTTAGTCATGGTGGGACTGAGGGAGATGAGGGGCGATGGGAACGGAGAAGGAGGGGGGAAGGAGGAGGTGGGGAGAGGGAGAGGGGAGGAGGGAGGGAGAGAGAGAGAAAGAGATGGAGGAAGGTGAGGTGGAGAGGAGAGGAGGAGAGAGGAAATAACACAAATACGCTTAGATTAGACCATGAGAAGACCACAGAGCGGCTCTGCAGTCTGAGCATCTGTCTGCACTCTGGACCTAATCTCAGATTATAGCCCAGGTCTGACTGACTGAATCTGACACCCTAATCTCGGCCACACACAGAGAAGAGAGAGGGACGGATAGAGAGGGAAATAAAGGTCTGTGTGGGAGAGTGAGAAAACAGGAAGAGGTGGGTTGAAAGAAAAAGAGGGTACGAGAATGAGTGAGCGTGAACACACACACACATAACCACATACACACACACACACAATGGTATTGCTTTCAAGATGATCTGCAGCGTCAGCGTTATAATACACACATTCTCTCAGCCTCTCTCAAAGGCATCTCCACCATGGGCTCACGCCCACTCCATACACACAGAGGAGATCTAATTCACTCCCACCTCGCCTCTTACACAACCCAACCAACCCCTGCATGGATGTCAGTGAGCCTGTATGTAAGTGCGAGTGACGCAGTCACAGGAGACAACACATCTTCCTACACATACACCCACCGCAAGGCTGTCACCACAGAACCAGAGTAAAAACCTTGCATACCCACACCGAGACAAGACGGAGAGAAACACCAAGATGATGAAATGGAGAAAAGAGGAGAGCAAGGCGGAGAAAAGAGGATAGATGAATGGATAAAGCTTGACAGAGAGCTATAGAGAGACACAGAGAGAGAGAGAGAGAGAGAGAGAGAGAGAGATGGAGAGAGAGAGAGAGAGGTAGAATGGTAAGTGAACAGTTTTCTACTTATTGTTTGACAAAAAATGTATTCTGTCAGCCAAATCATCTGTTTTCTGAGAATTAGAGCTGTTAGCGAGTGAGTTACACTCAATGTGGATATAGGTTGGGATTCATATGATCATGCTTACTATGTGCATTTGAGGATAACTGTTTGTTGTGTATTAACTATGTCAGGAATAAGTCCAGTGTCGGAAGGTTTAGGGTTGTGTGTTTCTTGTGTGTGTGTGTCTGTGAGAGTGTTGGTAGTGTCAGGAGTGTTGGGAGAAGCTAGTGATTGCTCTCAGACTCTGACTCAGACTGATGGTTCTCAGACTCCAGGAAGAACAACTCTGACAGATTGTTTTCCTGACTGTTGACCCCCAGCATAGGAAGCTACAGCATGTCCTTGTAGCATTACTCTGATGATAATTCACTGGGTTAACTTTGCTACTTCATGGAAGTTCTCATTCATAAGTCTTCGTGTCCATATTGGTGTGTGTGTGTCTGTCTGTGTAAATGTGTGAGTGTGTGTGTGAGAGTGTGCTCCTCCCTCTCAACACCATCCCAGAGTTGTAAACTAAAGTGTATGGGATCACCATGACAACAGAGACCTACTCAACAATGACGTCCTGGATCTATGAATGACATCGTCAGTGACTCTGCTTATCCACCCCAGCACACGCCTACACCTTCCTTCACGCCAAGCCCTGGCATCATCTCTGCCTACCCTGCCTGCTGGACCACACACATCAGCAATGTAGGCAACCAGGTAACCATGGCCATGCCAGACAGCCTTCTAGAAATTTCCAAACAGTCCTGGAGCTGCAGGGAACCCCACCGCTCTGTCAAGCAGCTGGATAAACCACACTACCGCCTACTGAGTGTGGAGGCCAGTGTGTAAGAGTTTTAATGCACCTTTATTGTGTGTGTTTGTGTGTGTGTGTGTGTGTGTGTGTGTGTGTGTGTGTGTGTGTGGTGTGTGTGTGTGAAAGAGAGAAAGAGTATGTGTGTATCTAAATCTGGAAGTTGTCAATAAAAACATGTCTGCTTATGAAATTCCATGTCTGTCATTCTGGGGGGAGGAGGGGGTAAGGGGTGGGGGTAAGGAGGGGGTAAGGGGTGGGGGTCGGGGGGGTGGCTGTTTGGACGTTTCACAGTATCACACCACAGACACACAGGACCAGTAAGCTGCCAGCTCACAAGGCACTGTGTGTGTGTGTATAACAGGGAGTGTGAGTGTGTGTGTGAGAGAGTTTGTGTGTGTGTATGTGTGTCTCTGGAAGGAGGTATGTGTCCTAGTGTATATATGTATATGTGTGTGTTTGACAGAGTTGAGGGGGTCAGGTCTCTCTCCCACATATACATCGATTCTACCTCCATCAGCTGATTTACACCAAAGAAGTGAGCAAAACAGCACACACACATTGACTACACACCCACACATACACACACACGCACACCTGCACAGCTATCTTTAAGTCAAACCAGAGTACCAAACATTGTTACGTAGAACAAAACAACTGAACTATATGTGCTAAAAAAAAACAACCAATAATACATGGACAGATTATTAACATGTTTAATTGATGTTCACCACAGTTAGACGGATGTGTTACTGGGCAGGTTACAGCTACACAAAGGCAAACATGAGGAGAAAGGTCATTGCTCTCTGGAGATAGCATAAGAAGTGTGTTCATACACAACCTTACTACAATCTGGCAGCAACAGTGCTTTGGTGCTGTTTATCTGCATTCGGGGGTGTCAGTGACTCATAACTTGCTAACACACTGCAGCCCTCAGTCCTCCCTCTCACTACGCCTCTCCATCTGTAACACTCTCTTCCTCTCTGTCTCTCTCTCTCTCTCTCTCTTTCTCTCACACACACACTCTCCCTTTCTCTCCCCCCCATCTCTCTCCCAAGCGCACTCTTCTGCTCTCCGACTCTAACACACGTATTCTCACTACCACACTCTCCCTCCCTCTCTCCGTCTCTCTCATCCTCCTACTCTTCTGCGTTGTATAAGAGTTATATAAATGCCTCCTTGACACCTTGTGGGGCAAAACCTCACAACCTCACAGAGGAGAATGACTACAACAGACACTCACTCAAAATATCTGCTGCTGAATCACACATTTTTAATATAATACATTTATCAGTATAACATCTCTGACTCTGCTCAATAATACTGAGGTGAGAGCTTCAGGGACATAACTGCAGCTTCTATAAACCATTAACAACATGCCACAGAGCCGAACACATGCTCAAGAACACATGCGCACATACCAAACATCATTCAGGAACAATACATGTGATAGGGTCTTGTGTGTTCGTGGACATGTCAGTGATAATGTCTGTCTAGGTCAGTGATAGGGTAATGTGTGTCTGGGTACAGGTCAGTGATAGGATAATGTGTGTCTGGGTATTGGTATTCTACACTCTTCACCATGAAGCAGAAAGTTCACATGGTTTAAGATGTGTTAGCAGACCACACTAGAACCGGAAAAAAACACCCTATTTGAACCATGCTGAGTAATGCACTCATACACCTTAACACATAGATATACAAAATATACTTATTGTATCATACTAGCTTGTTAAACTGTCATTAAACTGTAACATCATCCCTGTGACGTCCTTCCTCCCAACTTCAGTCAACACAACAAAGTAAACAGGCGACTTATAAACAACTTCGGAGGAACAGACCCTGCTTTGTGTGGAGAATATTACAGTGCTAACTGTGTTAGACTGATCAGACAGGGGAGCAGCAGTGCTAACTGTGTCTGTTGGTGAGCAGCGCAGTCAGAAAGAGCACAGCTGAAAGGCCTTGCACTGGCCCCTACAAAAACCAAGACAGAAGCAGAGTTAGGAGAGAAGGCAGAAAAACAGGAGAAGGAAGGCAGGAGCCGGATTAAGAGAGAGGAGAGGAAACAAGGAGACAGGGCCTTGTCGACAAATACATGCATCTTTTTGCACACACACACAGACAACTTACGATTTCAAACAATTAGAAGCGTCAAATCGTGTTGGTTCAGTGTGTGTGTGTGTTTCTGTGTGTGCGTGTGTGTGTGTATTACCTGTGTGCAAACGCCAGTGCATTTTGTGCAGGTTCTGGGCGTGGCTCCGGGGGCGGTGTGATGTCACAGAGGTCATCTGTGCCATTAATGTTTTCCATGGTGGGTGGGGTAACAGGGGTCAGCGGTGACGAAAGGTCAACAGGAGACTCCTAGAGGCCAAACGTAGACAGGAAGTTGTAACACAGATGTAAGAGGTCAGCCCAGACCATACAAACAAATTGACAAACAGACAAACTAGTAGGCTAGCAGACAAACAGACAGACAGGCAGGAAGACGACAGACAGACAGACAGACAGACAGACAGACAGACAGGCAGACAGTCAGACAGTCAGACAGTCAGACAGGAAGGAAGGAAGGAAGGAAGGAAGGAAGGAAGGAAGGCAGGCAGGCAGGCAGGCAGGCAGGCAGGCAGGCAGGCAGGCAGGCAGGCAGGCAGGCAGGCAGGCAGGCAGGCAGGCAGGCAGGCAGGCAGGCAGGCAGGCAGGCAGGCAGGCAGGCAGGCAGATAGATACCTGGGAGGGCGATGTCGCCAGCTCCATCTTTCCATCCAGGCTCTTCTCCTTTGCTAGGCGCGCAGCCTCCTTGTACTCTGCAAACTTCTCTGCAAACTGGAGGGACAGAGGTCAAGGGTCAAGTCAGGTCACATGTCAGCTTCACAACTACGTTTGTGTTTGTTATAAGTGAACTCATCTCTTTATTGCAAATAAATGCACACATACACACACAAGCACAGACAAACACACATATGTAGGCACACAGTGTGCCATAGTTGGTTAGTGTTAAGGCAAGGTGGTTGCTGGCAACGACTGGTAGGGCACTGGAATGAGGGTCCCATCCCATAATACATCAGTGGTAATGTGAGCTATATAGGTCACAGAGAGTGACAACAACACATACATACACACTCTCTCCCACATACTTAACACACAAACACACTCAAACAAACTCACACACACTCAGCATGGTGACTTGGGTCATGATGGTGTTGTAATAAGCAGTGGTAGGCCGGAGAAGGCTGCTGTCATGAGCAGGCACAATGAATACGATACAGTCCTCACGTGCTATTTCACTAGTGAGATATTGTCTGTCTCTTTGCCAGCCCACCTGGCTATCTGTGTGTCTGCCTGTCTGTCTGCCTGTTTACCTATCTGCCTGTCCTCCTGTCTGGTGGGGGACGCAAGTCTCAGGCCATTATTAACATTCTAGACTTCTATCACACATATCTCTCATTGTGTGAGTATGTGTGCTTGTGTATGTGTGCGTGTCGTGTATTTGTACACACACACACAATGCCTCATTAGGCTAACAACGAAAGGAGAAGTAAAGATGGAGAAAGGAGAGTATATATATAGAGAGAAAGGATAGACAGAGACAGACTGACAGACAAACAGACAGATAGATGGATATGTAGACAGAGAGACAGAGAGATACAGGAAGAGAGGTGTACCTTAGCTAGGTGGTGTTCAGTAGAAAAGCCCAGCCCATAGACTGTGTTGGCTCTGCTGTCGGCCCACTGACCAAACTTCTGTGAGGTCTTGGTGAACGTCATGTTGGGACTGATGGTACTGTTGATGATGGCCTAGAGGAGCACAGACCCACACAAACACACACACATTATACTGAATCACTGAGTTTACATACACACACAAACACTCATTACACTGGAATACCATGTGTACAGTCACAACCACACGTACAGTTTTTTCAATTGCAAACACACTAAAAAGACACATAAAGCACAATTATCAGAGAGCAAAACCTTAGCTTGAGTCTCCAAAACTGTAAATACATTTTCTGCTTTGCACCCCATTTGCAATTCATCACGGCACTTTTTGCAACACACTGCACTCAGTTCTCTACATAAGACACTAGCCTGGCTGCCAGCCCAACCCACAAAAAGATTTGGTTGGGAAGTTGGGTCTGGAGGGTCTCGTATTGGGAACAACTACATAAAACCAGGATCTGGGCGGACCAAGGAAATTGCCAGGACAGGCTTTATACGATGATGGATAGATGATCAACAGTAACGTAATCAACAACGTCACGAAAGAGCCCTTGGGTTGAATTCGTTTTCAACAAACAACATATTACGTTGCTCTGATTGGTTGTAGGTCTATCCAATTGAGCGAAGAGGCATTTGTTTTACGAGTTCGGTTGAAACGCCCCGTAGTCACAGCCCAACGGAGAGTTTTCAGAATCATATTCTGACGAGAATTATGAGTATGACAACGTCAGGCTAATAAGACACAGGAATCTGACCTCATTTCTAAATTGTTGACTCATAAATCAGGATGTAAGCGTTATAAAAAGACAACAGGTGAGTACTTTTTACACCTACAGTGGGAGCCAACATTGCAGCCAAAAGAAGAGGTAGAGGGAGGGTGAGCATGGGAGGAAGCGTGAGAGGTATACAGAGTGGAACTTGTAAAGAAAAATATGTTTTTACTCCGTTTTTCTTCTTCTCGGATTTAACATAGATTTGTCATAGAACATATTTTCGGTTCACACAACTGTCTGTATACTGTATACTGAATGTGCTGTGCATACAGTATGTTGCAGTCATTTGTTGTGGGGAAAAATAAAAAGGTTTTGTTTCAACAGTGTTTCTGCACATATTTCTGTAAACTTTCTGCAACAATCTATCGTGGCAGAATTATCTGCATAAAGAACCACTACTATGACAACGCTCACTCATAGTACTTTTGATCAAGCCCAAAGGTGTGTTGTTAGTCGAACACATTTCTGGAAATATGAAGCGTGTGCCATTTGGTGCAAACGTTTTCTCTTGTGTTTCAGTAGTTTTGAATGCAGTGCTTCATTTTGCAGGACAGTGGAGGTGTTCTGAACCTCGGGTGTATGGTTTTGTGAATTGTGTTACACTAATGTAAGTTGAGAGCCCTGCTTTAAAAAAAATTTTTTAGCAATTGCATAAAACAGTAAAATATTACAAAAAAGATTGGCTATACATTGATTGTTACTGTACAGTCACGGAACTGTGGTCTGGTTTGAACCTTATCAATACAGCGTGATTACAGTAGGTTGCCAAAGGTACTAAGAGCTATGTGTGCACAGCATGTGTCTGCGCATGAGTGCATGTGTGACTGTGTGTGTGTGAGAGTGTGTATTAAAGTGTGTACGTGTGTGTGTGTGTGTGTGTGAGAGAGAGAATATGTGTGTGTGTTGTGGTAGTTACGTCATGGAATTGATGAGTAGGCATTTGATCAGTGAGAGTATGATCACCATGGCATGGTCTCCCTGACAATGAGAACACAGCAACAGGGACGGCCTCATTCTACTGCACCTCAATTTCCCGGATCGACACGGACCCTAGTCTGGGCTGTGACTGTGTGGTTGTGGGTGTGTGTGGGCGTGTGTGTGTGTGCGTGTGAGGGTGTTAGAGAGAGAGAAAAGTCGGTCTTGGGTATCACTGGCCATCACTGCCCCCTCTCCCCAGTGCTCTTCTGCTTCTCCTTCTCCTCTTTCCTCCTCACACATACACACCTCTGCTGTATGAACTGACTCAGTCCAGACCAGGGCTGTCCTGTGCTGTTAACACGTTAAACGTATTTTGATTTGTCTCAGAGCTGTTCCATTTCATTTAGTGAAACAAAACCAGTTCCATTCATGCAGCACTCGACATGGATGAACTGGTGCTGCCCAGCCTGATGTTAACCATCTCATGAGGTAAGTTTGATTTGTCTCTCCCCAGAGCAGACATGAGCATGACAGGAAAGCAAAAAAAGAGGTAGTAGCATACCTTGGTGCCGTCCAAGCTAATGATCCGGTAGACATTCCGGGTGCTGTCGTAAAAGTAAGAGACGGTGACGGCGTGCTTGCTGGAGGGCATCCAGTTCCTTTTGGTGCTCGGGTCGATCTGGAAGACGTGCGCCCGCGTGCTGAATATCGGTTGTTCCCTGAAGGGAACCAGGAAGAAGTGGTGAACCTCTTTGTGTCTGAGCACCACTGCCTCCCCAAAACCCCCCACCACGCCATTGCCGGCGGCCAGAGAGTGCGGTCGCCCAGGTAACTTCATCACCAGCTCGCTGCTAACGCCATCCATGATTAGGGGAAAGAGGGCGTGGCCTAACGCTCACTTCCACTGTCCATAAACTCACAGCTGGCATCCATGAACTTAGAACTTACTGTACACGCACACTGCCACACAAACAACCACATACTCTCTCACAACATGCCTGCCCAGCGCACACACTTGACAACGCTAAAAATACACTTTATACTAAGCCTTGAACTCAACGTCATTCCCTCTCTCTCTCTCTCTCTCTCTCTCTCTCTCTCTCTCTCTGTCTCTCTCTCTTTGTCTCTCTCTCTGCTCTGCCTTCTCAAACACTGTTATTTTTCTGTCTGTTTCTCTCCTGTCCCCTCTGATCATGCTTGCTACCCCTCTCCTCTGCTGTATTAGAGCTGTGTAAGGTAGTGCAGCTCCGTGGGAATGTGGGGTGGGGTGATAGTTGGAGAGGGTGAGGGAGGAGAGAGAGGGTCCTACAGGCTATATATAGAGATTAGGGCACACTAAGCTAAAACACAACCCCAAGGCTTAAACTCTCCCCCCCACACACACACAGATCCAGCATGTACCATTACTGATTAAATACGAAATGTGGTCCTTCACGAACATGATCTAACAAAACGAGTACAGCAAGAGTGTGCATGTGTTTGTGGCGTGTGTGCGTGCATGCATGTGTAGTATGTGTGTTTGTTTATCAATACAATCATCAAGTGTGACAACATTGAGACCTGTGTGTGAGGTCAGTGCCCCCCCCCCCTCCTCCACACACCCAGATCTCTGTTACACACACACACACACACACATGCTCTATCACATGCCCTGCTCTGCACTACATACACGTAGAGATATCGAGGGATATGGTGGGATGTAGCAAGCTAGTGGAAAGCATAGAGGAGAAGGATAAATGCTTACACTGCACTGAAGATGGGGGGGGGGGGGGGCAGAGTGTGGAGAGGGGTGGCAGGGGACATCAAAGCCTCTCTGTATAAATGAATATTATAATCCACCAGCAGGAACTCTCCTGTATGATTAACTAAGTCAGAGGGAGGGGTGAGGTGGGGGTGAGGGTGGGGGTGGAGAGAGAAAGAGGGAGGGGGGGAGAAGCGGAAGAAAGAGTAGAAACATTGGGTGGAGAAAAAGGGAGCGAATCAGAGATGATGAGGGCTGTTTCACACAAAGCTACTTATAAAAGGCCTGCTGGGTGAATTTGAATAATCATCAACAGACCTTGTCTGCAGGAGAGGACTGTGTTTGTGTGTATGTGTGTGTTTGTGTGTGTATGGGTGTCTGTGTGTGTGTATGGGTGTCTGTGTGTGTGTGTGTGTAGTGGAGAGGACTATGTGTACAGATAGACAGGCAGGCAGGCAGACAGATACAAGTAGACAGGCATACTGTCTTTTGCCTGTCTGTCTGTCGATTTCACTAATTAACCATACACCCAATAAGCACATCTAAGATAACTTTTTTTGACGTTTTAAATATAGACTCTTAACCAATACACTTTTTCTGTATTGGGAAAATAGAGGTAAGATGCATTTGGATTTGTCAATATATTTCTGGTCTTTTCTAAATTGTATTTTCTTTACTTTTTTTTGCAATTGTACTGTTAACTATTTATGTAGATATAATCATTATATTGGGGTAGTTTAGATTGAGACATATTTTATGTAGCATCAGCCTAAAAATGTGATATCACATTGACTGCCATATAATTGAAACGTTTGAATATTTTGATCTTTTCACTTATAATTTCTAATGTATTAAATGTATCATTTTTTTTTAGTTTAGTTCGTTTTTAAGTTAATTTTCTATAAATGCACATTTTTGGACTGATAGTGGTTAATAAAGTAAAATATGGCAGCACAAAGCTTGTGGTTAATTTTAGTTTTTCTGTTTGGT
The DNA here is from genome assembly GCF_054491055.1 of Hypomesus nipponensis. NCBI lineage: Eukaryota > Metazoa > Chordata > Actinopteri > Osmeriformes > Osmeridae > Hypomesus > Hypomesus nipponensis. The sequence continues at coordinate 4,338,226 of NC_140388.1, read as the reverse complement.
CAGTGTTATGGGAGCGCCCGGTTAACCAACAACACAGACAGGTATCCTGCCCTGGACCAGGTTGGTTTTGTAGCCTAAGTTTCCATATTCATTGATCTTGAACGATGTTGAACTTGCTTTATGGAACTAAATTAACTGAAAATTAGTCAAACTAACCCATAAACCTGGTTTATTTGGTAAACTTGCAAGCCAGCCCCATTCCAACTAATCTGGCATGAACTAAGGTAGGTGACTGGCAATCTGGGACTAGCATCTCAAACATGGATTAAATAATTTAACAAACCCAAGGTGTTTGTAATGAACCAACTATAAAATGTGTTTTGAATAAGCTTACAGTAATCTATGTAAACTTCTAGCTAGCTAGCTACGTTTTCAAGAAAGTTATTCACTCTTATTATTTCAGATGAATTTATTAAGATATGGAGTATGATTTTGTGAGTGACAGGGATTAAATGTGTCATTTATTTAGTTTAGTTCGTTTTTTAAATGGATTTTCTATAAATGTACATTTTTGGACTGACAGTGGTTTGGACTGATGTCTCAGAATCAGAAGAATCAGAATAGATTTGTATTTGCCATGAAAGTTTGCACAGACAACTATGTGTCTGGAGTAGGATAGGTTCTTGTGTTCATTTTGTTGTTGTTGTTAATTTCAGGTTTTTGCTACCAGTCTGATTCTCCTCTTTTTAAACACTTGTTATTGCATTTTAAAATTATGAACATTCAATTAAAAAACAGTTTTGATGTCTGACTTTCATTCGTGAATGAATCTATGTTCCTTGTATTTGGTTTACATATATGTATTATAATAATATGTGAGTATTTCCCTGGGTAGACGTCACATATAAACTGAAAACCAAAAAAAAAAAAATGAAAATGTAGTTCAAATATATACATGTGATTAATCATGCACAAATGCGTGATTAAGCCCATGGCATCAGAATCTCCAGCCAGGAAACCAAAATTGCCAACCCTGTCTATAATCTAGATAATGTGTCAGTGTTCAGTGAATTGAGTTGAGCTGAGATTAGTGGGATTGATCCTGGAATTTAGAAACCAGCAGTTGCCATCAGCTGGCTAGTATCTTTATCTACTAAATAGCACAGTTTCTAGATTGCGTGTTCATCTGCTACAATAGCAGCTAGCTAACATTCAAACCTGTATCCATGGCACAGTTAACTGTATAGCTTTCAGCAGAAGGCTTGGAGGATACGTAGAGCTGTAGCCTACCCATAGGGGTGAGGGAGGGCAAGCACGTAGACAGAGAGCAAAGAAAGAGAGGAGTGAGGAGGGAGGGAAGACATTTGAATGCAGAGTGTGATGCTTGATGTAAGGCATTGTGAATGCTAAGAGAGACAAAGACAAGAGGGGGGTAGTAGGAGAGAAAGAGAGTGGGATGCAGACAGGCCAGGACAGGTAAATGGGTTTTCCTCACTACTTCTCCAGGAGCCCTGGATATGCTGTCCTGCCCTATCATCCAGTCACACTGCAGATCTCACAGCACCCCATCTGAGCTCCAGCACATGGTCTCACAACTCACATACCCTCAAGGGCATTATCGATAACAATGGACGGATGGATGGACTGATGGGAATAAACACAATCACACACATACATATACACACACACACACACAAAACGCCTAAGGATGTATGTGAGTTGATGTGTGAACTAATTAACCTGATTAACTCTGCAATGTAATGACTACATTGTATTCAATACCTGGACAATAGACTGAAATGAACCTGGTAACAGACCAGAATGTGTACAAGAAAAGTCAGAGCCTACTTTCTGAGGAGGATCAGGTCCTTTGAAGTTAGGTCTATGCCGAACATGTCTCTGCAGTAGTCTGCTGGGGAAGCAGCATCAGAGCAGTAGATTGCGATGGACTGAACACATTGATTAGGAGAGCAGGCTCTTTTTTAGGGACCAGCCCTGACTGTCAAAGAGATGAATGGTGAGGAGAATGGTGGCCAAACAATTGACCGTCATGGATAACACCACACACCCACTACACTACATTCTGACTGAGAATAGAAGCACTTCAGGAACAGCCGTATTCTGCCACAATGTTCAACAGAATTCCTCAGGTACTACCAGCCACCATGAGACAAAGAGTTGGTTTGTCCTTGAGCCGGTGTAGTGGGTACACTTACACTTAGTGCTGACCTGACTTGTAGGCATTGCACACTGGAAAAAAGAGATTTGCCATGCTCTTTGTTTTAATTTTCTGGAGGGGTAAATACTGTGAATAATGTGTATATAGCATTATTTTATATCGATACTTTTGATGTAAATTTTATTGGGGACATTCGAGTTTTTGTGAAAATTTCCCCTCAGGGATAAAGTTTTAATCTAATCTAGGTGAACATCATCTCTCCTTTGAACTCCTTCCTCTCCCTCCTGAGCTTTAATTAATTCAAAAGAATGTAGCCAGGGGAGAGCTGCTCTTATTTAATTCAGAGAGGGAGAGAGAAAGAGAGAGAGAACTGGACACTATAACACACCTGTACTCCAGCTAGAAAGCACGCCCACCACACAAAACACAGCCCTGTTGTGACATCCATAAGGAGACAGTGGGTGTACATGGTTGAGAGACAGAAAAACAGAGGGAGGTTTTATTTGAGTCTTGAGAGATGCTAGTTTTTGTGGGGCAGTCAAAACTGACAGGTACCTACCAGTTAAACCACTCTGGTGGGATCTCAGGCAGTGTAAGAAAAAAAAACGAAAAACTCAAATGAACACCCCTGGTTATAAATTAAACAGTAGAGCCTCTCGCAATTTACCATGCACAAGGCAACTCTCTCCGCCCACACAGTAATAAACTCTTCAATCTTACCAACCAGCTTACAATACAAAAACCCAATGAGCAACCTTGCCATGACAAGCCCCCAGCACCACTGCCTTCGCATCGAATGACCCTATTCCTTGTCTTGCACACCCTTGCCATCTTTGTCTGACCAATTACATAATTCAGGACGCCTCATACACTGAAGAATATTGCTCTGATAGGGATACTGATATCACCTAGCTAGCCTAGCTAGATATCACCATGCCTGCAACACCTGAAAAAGGCTTTGTAACCTGAGATATTGGCTAAAAAGGTGCCTGACAGTCTCATCCTAGTTAAAGATACATTTTTCCCTCCTCACAGTATAGGATGACGGTGTGCAACATCTGTTGAGAGAGAGAGAGAGAGAGAGAGAGAGAGAGAGAGAGGGGTGGTGGTGGGAGGGCACTGTAAGAATAGTTATGAAATATGACTACACTCTATGTCATGACTGTTGGAGGCACTGAGTTTTCTGCTGCTCTTAATGGGAATCTGACCCCACACACGCGTACTCACACGCGCACTCACACCTAGCCTACACACAAACAGATGCACACACTCACAAATGACAGTTTCTTGTTACTGACCAACTCAGCTGAGGAATTTAGTCAACAAAATGGCATGGGGAGAGAGAGAGAGAGAGAGAGAGAGAGAGAGAGAGAGAGAGAGAGAGAGAGAGAGAGAGAGAGAGAGAGAGTGAGAGAGAGAGAGAGAGAGAGAGAGAGAGAGAGAGAGAGAGAGAGAAAGATAGGGAGGGAGGGAGAGAGGGAGGGAGGGAGAGACAGAGAGGGAGAGGGGGTCTGAAGAAGAGAGTGACGGAGAAAGAGACAGAGATGAGAAGAGTGGGGCTAAGGTCTTGATGGCGGATGGAGAGAAAAAAGATAGAGAGACAAGGGGAAAGGAGATAGATTGATGGAATGGAGAAAGAAAGAGAGGAAGAGAGTGGGTGTGAGCGGAAGAACATGAGGCGCGGGTGAGAGAGTATGAGAGGTGGATGTTCTGCATAATGACAGGTGGGTGTTCCACACTTCAGTATGAGAGGTGGATGTCCTACAATGTGGGAGGTGTATGTTTGACATCATGAGAGATGACTGTACCACAGTGGGAAATGTGGATGTTCTTCAGTGGAAGAGAAGGATGTTCTACAGCTTGGTCTGTGGATGTTCTCCTACAGTATAGAATGTTCTGTGTGTGTGTCACAGTATGTGTGTGTTTAACTGTGCGTGTGCGTGATGACAATATAATAATGTACACCACAGGCCCACATGCAGGATCAAGACAGCCAGTGTACCTTGGCTCTTTCTCTTTCTCACTCTGACACACACAACATACACACACCCGCACACACACACTAACAATCCATCATATGTGAACATTATGAGCAGTCGTACATTGTCTATATCTCCTGTCTGATTATGATAGTTGCCCAACCTGAAATCAGACATGGAGCATTGAGGCTGTTCGGATTCTAACAGAAGGAATAACGAAAATGCCATTATGAAATATATTTTTTAAATACTGCACTTACCCCATTTTTACTGAAAATATCTAAACAAGCTCTTAAAAACGGATCCCGTTCGTAGATCCCTGGCGGCTGCTGAGAGCTGTTCTTGGGCTGTAATTTATCTCCGATTTCCTGTCTAAATGACAGGTTTCACCCGCTACGTCTTTGGTACTTATGTTGGAATTCAGAGCTGTCGCATTTCCACTAGGATCACGAACATACAGTAGGCTTCAGGAAGATTCTGAGCTGTTTTCCTTCTGATGCCGTTGCAAGTGATGAAGGCGCGTTCTGCGGTACTCTACCACTGATGTTCGCTGGTAAGGTGGATCAAGCCGGGAACTGACTGGCTGGTCTAAAAAACACCCTCGCAATTCCAGTTGAAATAACGCCTCCTCTCCAGTCTCTCTCTCTCCCTCCCTCTCTCTCTCTGGTCATACAGGAACACCTCTCCAACAATGCTGCCTGCCTGCAGAGCTCATGCTGATGTCACCATAACAATTGATGGTCATATTTTCCCAGCCCACAGTCACGGCTCAAATCTCGAAGCGAGGCGTCGGTGTCGTCCTCGTAAGAAGCGGTGAGGACAACTTCAGTGTTGGGGTAACGGTGACGTATTGATTTGAATACGGACACAAACAACAATAGGATTTTATGGACCACTTAAAAACAGAACTGATAATGCAGTTAACTCTGCTCCAACCACGGTCCCTCTTCTTCCACCGTTGTCAGGGCATCAGCCGGCTCGTTCCAATGTCACGATACCCCCATTTGCAGAGACGTCACACGAATACACCTCGAGGATTTCAACTTCATTCCCCCCCCCCCTCTTATGGTAATTTATGGTGGCATCGGGTCACACCATCCCTCAACGGCTCCATACTATCCTACACCCAGCCCCTGTCACCCCTTTTCCACCCCAGGTGAAGATATCTGGACATAAACATGCAGTTCAATATTTGACTGTCTGTCTAGAAGATTTTTAGGACGTCTGTAACTGTGCAAGACCGGTGTAAGAAATCGTGTATCATCAATGTATGTATGTATATATATATATATATATATATATATATATATATATATATATATATATATATATATATATATATATTGTAGCAGCCCAGGGGACTTGAAGGCCCGATATACCAAAAAATAGGACTCAGACACGGGGGTTAACTTAAATGGGGTTTTACTAAGGGTTTCAGGGTAAGGTAGTGGGACAAACTTCAAATTAGGGGTCTTCCCGTCCGGGGTCTGGGGTCCTTTACGGAGTGCAGTTCTGGGGGGCAAAGCAGAGGGAAAGGTTACTGTCAATGCTCATCCAGGGTGGTCTCTCTCCCCCCCCCCTGGCCTTGGGCTGGCTCCCCTTTAAGCCCTCGCCTGATTGCCTGATGGGCTCCAGGTGTGACCAGTGCCAGGTGCCCAGTGGCTGCAGCACCTCGACCGGCAGGTAGACGCCCTCTATCACGTCGCCCAATCGCAGTCGAGGGACCCGCCTACGGGGCCGGATTGGCCGGCCTGACTCCCCTGGTTTGCTACAATATATATATATATATATATATATATATATATATTTGATTATGGCATTTTCGTTATTCCTTCTGTTAGAATCCCAACAGCCTCAATGCTCCATGTCTGATTTCAGGTTGGGCAACTATCATAATCAGACAGGAGATATAGACAATGTACGACTGCTCATAATGTTCACATATGATGGATTGTTAGTGTGTGTGTGCGGGTGTGTGTGTGTCAGAGTGAGAAAGAGAAAGAGCCAAGGTACACTGGCTGTCTTGATCCTGCATGTGGGCCTGTGGTGTACATTATTATATTGTCATCATGCACGCGCACAGTTAAACACACACATACTGTGACACACACACAAAACATTCTATACGTCCTAAAAAAAGAGCATGGCCGTCTATGCAAATGTTGCATAGTCAAAGGGTTTAGTCATTCATTGTCATAACAGAGCCCCGAAAGTTCCACTGAAAAATATGGTTCTGGAGATAACTCCAGTTCTATGAGTGGAGCAAAACCCCAGAGAGGAGCTCTGCTCCTATTTGTTTTCCACTCTGCATGTACGGAGCCAATCAACTGATGCTTAATTGTTTCCACTCCAGGTGCCTTATGTAGGAGGGTGACAGCCCCCTACCCATTCTCGCAAAAACTTCAGCATTAGTCAAAATCTGAAAAGAACTGAGAAGCTACAAGATGTTGTACTGATGTCTGACTGAAAGCACTTGCCAGTTGCTTCCTTGTTGAGATGTCTATACAGTGACTGGTAGAGCGGTTTACAGTAAGTACAGGGACATTCCCCCACGGCAAGTAGGGTGAAGTGCCTTGCCCAAGGACACATTTGGCATGGCCGGAAATCGAACCAACAACCTTCTGATTAATAGCCTGAATTCCAAACCACTTAGCCACTGACCCCCTCTATCATCCATGGGGCAGAGCTCCATGATAGAGAAGTTCATGTTGGCTCCTCACATTAGGACTGTGTAGTTACAGACTTATTTGTCTTGTTTAGTTTTTTTCCATGTACTGTAAGGTGCAGTTGTTTCATTGCAAATACATTTGTTTTGCATGTCAATGTCATTAGCTGGGGGAGCCGCCTGCCTGTTGCATGCAGCTACTATTGCCAGTAAACATGTTTTAAATTTGTTATCATATGCAACATATTCATTTATGAATGTATACGTTTTTCAACAATATATATGCAATCTTTGATGTATGCGTATGAGATAAATGTAAATGTAAGTATGAGCGTGTGTCAATAATGTGAAAGTGATTATATGAGTATGTGGAAGTGTTCACATATGAGCGTGCATAGGTTTACAGAGAATGTAGAATGTAGAGAATCCTGGGGCGTCAATAGACCCTTTAAAAAAATCTAAATAAATCTGCTGTGCCCCATTATAATCTCAAGTTTGAGTTTAAGCAATTTACTTTATTAGTCAGTACATTCATTTAGATTGATAATCACGGAAAAAAGAAACGCAGTAACCCAATCAACGCTTGTAAAATCAACGCGGTTAAATCGAAAACACAGACTGATGCATGCCTGTAGAATTTCATGACCGCACGCTCTTCTGTGCTTGCTATAACAGCTACTGCAGCGGCACACAGAAGTCAAGGTGTTGGCACGAAGTCAGAATTGAGGTAGACTAAGAAAACAATGTTTTCTAAGTGAAGTTACTAAATAATAGGCCTACCAATCTTATTCCAACACAAAAGTAATAACAACACCAGTCTATTGATGTACCTACCTAAGCTGATATCCAACTTACATCCCTTAACTGTAGATATAGTGGGTTAAGCAAGGGAAGTTTGTATAGTGCATTGTGTTGCACACTTCTTGTATGCAACATGCTTGGAGGAAAAAAAGGGATATGAGTAAGGGCCTGTTAGCTTTATGTCGAGCAACGCCCCTGAATGTATCAGAATTTCAATAGTAGTTGAGAGAGTAAACAATAGGATTAAACAAGTATGTCCTACACGTCCCCTCATACTTAAGGTCACCTGTATTGACATTAATAAAAGCCAAAAAGAATACTTACCTGGTAATTGGAGTCCCAGGGTGACGCATAGTGGTCACCTTCTGTACAAAAATCTACATATAGAACACTATTTGGACAAAGGAATTGGGACGCCTGATCATCCCACTTGCGAGTTTCTCATCAGCTCATTCCAAAACTAGGTTTTATAAGGTTTAATATGCTTTCATCCTTCTGGGAAGGCTGTCCATGAGATTTTGGAGTGTGTCTGTGTGATTTAGTGCCCATTCAGCCACAAAAGCATTAGGGACGTTGGGCACTGCTGTTGGGTGATTACACCTAGCTTGAAGATGGCGTTAAAAATAATCTGTAGACTTCACTTTGTACAAAAGGGCATAATTATATATAGAGAAAGAGAGTGAGCGAGAGAGTATCAGCACCACTGTGAGTTAGAACGAGTGCCAAATATAATCAGTAATGGAATGCCTCCCAATCACATTACTTGGTGGGAACCTTTGTCTGGTGGCTGGCTTTACAAAGGAATATGAGGAACATGCTTCCCTGAAAATTGACATGGGAGTCACAGGGGCAAACCCAGCATAGTCACCATCCACAGTAGACCCAGTGGTCAGGATAATTACAGGTAGATGACAGAGAGTCTATTAATACTTAAGATAGTGGGATCAGTACCCGACTTTCTTCACATTGCTGTAGTCATTTTGTACGTTGTTTATGGTCACTGGATGGTCATGCCCTGGTGACAATCCTTCTGTGTAACACAATGATGCGAGTTTTCAAGATATGTTTCTGATTCCAAAATTCAGTTCCAAAGAAAACCAGAACTATCTTGCAAATATGTACACACAGGGTTCACTTCCTTTAAACATGTAAATACCACTTCAAACAGGATGTTTATGGTCAAAACAGAGTCAGTTCAAGCGCTTCAGCAATTTTATTGGACAAAGCAAGAAGACATTGATTATAGTAGCAGAAACATGATCAAACTCCAGGGGTCACACCTCTTAAAACCATAAGTCTACCATGTAGGCACTGCCTACTCTTTATTTTGTCATTTCAGTTTGAACAAATTAGCTCTATAAGGCAACGCAATGAGCCTCCACTTCCCTGGCATAAAAGGACGATAGTGCGAATTTCTGATCAAGTCTTGTGTTTCAGTTGTTAAAAAAAAAAAAAAACATGAGAAATGCCATTTTATGCACAGTATTACTTAATAGTACAACTCTTTTTTTTGTTTTGTTTTTTAATATTTTTTTTAACACTGTGGAGCAATGCCATCTATTCCCTGCATGGAAGTATCACAAACACTGCATTGTGCCAGTGCCATCATGGAGAAACATTTGACATGGCTGATTCGCTACTCACAAGGTGCTACTCATCTATCGAAACAAAACTAAAAAAAGAAAGCGAGCCCCCACAGCTGACATTTTGCTTTATACATTTTGAAATGGTTATTTACACAAGGGGAGAAAAATGTGATATGACAGGAGAACAGTGGAATGCAAAAAGACCCCCTCAAATTTGTAAAATTACAAGAGAAAAACTGTGCAATATCAATCTGCCCTTAGAGGGGAAAGCAGTGGCATCAATCCCTGCAACTGGTTTGAATTCTGAACTGGAAGAGGGGAGGGACAAAAATCGAATACCTGTTAAGATTGATGACTGCACATGATTCACTGTTTGAAACTGAAATAATTTTCTTGTGTAAAAAAACAAACAAACAAAAAAACAGCATTGACAATTGGCAATATATAAATGAAAATGATAGCAGTTGAGTCATTGTAAACAAAAGGCTCAAATCCCCAAAAGTATCTACTTTACAGTTTAATATTCATTTACACTTTAACTTAAAACGGTCTAGCTCTCTTTCCATGTAGTCTGTCTACCACAAGAGCGTAATACCTGTGTGGGCACAACTTCCCTAACTCCCTTTAACACACCCCTCCCCCCCCTATTCTAGTCCTCTGCTTCAGAAGTCCATTTCGCCTCCTCATTCCATGTACCAATGAGTCTCAAGTTTGCCACGAATGGAGAGGGCATCCGACACGTCTGTGTGAGGCAGCAGCCACGAAGGCTGGACCAGGCTACCCCCCCCCTCTATCAGTGTGTGGGGTATCCTGTGGCTCCCATGCCAGGCTGGTTCGCTAGCATGCTCCCGTTCAGTCCCTGTGTGGGCTCCATAACCCCACCGTTACTGATGGCGCTGACCCCCGTCCAGCCTGCACTGGCTGGTAAGTGGCTGCAAACAAGGGGAGAGACAAAACATGCCGGCGGGTTAGAGGAGGGGGCAGACATGGCACACGCTGAAATCAGGTGGGGAAACAAGGGGAGGACGTGAAGTGATGAGGGGGGGTGAGCACTGAATTAGGCTTGCCGAGAAAACGGAGAGGAAGAAGAATAGAAGAGCATGGCCTCGGGAACTAGGGGTGCTGAGGGTGCTGCAGCACCCCCTGACAGCACGAGAATTTAAAATGATACGACTTGAAAATCCACCACCGTGGCACAGCTCCGCAGTAGCGGACTGGCCATCGGGAGCACCGGGAGAAGAAGAACGATGGAAAACCAGGCTAAGGCACGTAAGAAAAGTCCAGGGCCTATTTTTACTCCCAGTCCGTCCCTGGCACCCCGCAACATTAAGCCACCCCCCAACACACCCCTGATAAAATATGTCCCCGCTGCTATGGATAAGAGTGAGAGCAAGAGCGGACAGCTGGTATTGTCAAATACAATGTCATCTTAGAAAGTGAGTTGGCAAGCAGAAACAGTACTGCCTAAAAGGAGGACGATTTTGTTCAAAGAAATTTAAGTAACTTTAAAAAAAAAAAACGATTGAGGAATCAAGATAAGAACAATTTGTGTCCTGTTATACCACCACACACCTTCAGCCTGAGCAGCAAAAGAAAGCCGCTAACTCAACATTGGATACATTTACCACCACATTGACTCATATTTATCTGTGGTCATTTGATTTGGCAAGGAGTCTGTAGAAAGATACTGGGTGCTGTGTGAACACTGTACAGGAAGAGGCTGTCACACCGCATAACCTCCAAATGCAAATGACCACCAATCCCAAATCGGATGACTCCAGTCATCTAGTGAATTGAACATTCATAGTGTACCCAGGCTGTATTTTGGTACACAAAATCAGCCGATTCTCCCTTGTATTTGACATGATCACAGTGAATCCTTGGCTTGCTTATTTAGAATGAAGTGTGACCGAAATATTACTCCGGCCGTCGTGCATCTATTGAGATGATCAACTGATTTGGTTACATGTAGTTAAACAGAACTGATAAAAAAAACTTTATACAATTAACAGGTAATATATCAAAGTATAGATAAAAAAATTCTCACAGCATCTCAAGTCCCCATGGCAAACAAATATTAAAATTTAATTCCTCATAAAAATGACAAAAACAATGCAATTACATGGCATTAAATAAAAGGTTGGGGACGGCACACTATCACCGCCAGTGGTAGCCAGTGTTTCAAAGGGGTCAGGTAGCATATTCAGCTGAGTCCGAAAGACCAGGGATGGGAGTGTTCCCTATGAGGACACCCGTCGAGAGAAAACTACATCTGAAAAATGCCATTGGCCAATTAAATGAATTCTGTCGGTTTTGCCTTTTTCTTCCCATTTGGAAGGATGGAGGGGTGTCTTGTGCTCCTCTCCCAGGCCTCTGCAGGTTTCTAGGGGGAGTCTTCTGCAGAGAGCACCCTATGGTGGAGGCCCTTGGCTGCAGCCCTGGACGATGGAGCGGGAGGAGGCTGGGGGGGACAAGGGGGGAGGGAGGGCAGGCACACCTGGATACTTACTTAAAACCCTGCTGGTTCCAGGCCTGGCCGTACACACCGTAGGTGGGCACCTGCCAGCCATTGGGCACGTACTGGCCGATCTGCTGGGCGTTGCCGTACCACTGGCCCCACTGGCCGTAGGGCTGGGCGGCCGCGAAGCCCACTTTGTTCTGCTGCAAGGGAGAGGGGGAGGGAAGCGTCAGGACAGCTGGGAACGTGCCTCACATCTCAACAGCCTCCCTGCGTGGGGGGTGAGGGGTCTGGGTGGGCTCCATACCTGGGGTACCTGCACCTGTGGCTGCATGGGGTTTATCATGTCTGGGGTCTCCTTGCCCCAGTAGCACTTGACCATGTGGCCCTCTATCGAGGTGCCGTTCACAGACACGATGGCGTGGGCTGCTCCTTCGTGAGAGTTGAACCTGGACAGGGGAGAAGGGAGAGAAGGAGGCAGAGGGGGGTAAAGAGGCGATTGCACCCCAGGGATGGAAATCAAAAATGTTGTCCACCAGCCACTGTGTCTACCAGCCACTCTTACCGGCCACTTTATTGTTTTTAACCGACAATGTATAACTGCATGTGAAAATTAAAACTACAAGATCTACAATACTTAAGCAGTTTATTTAATATCAATGAAACACTGACACTTTCTCTTTCTTTCTTATACGTACACAAACAACAAATGATATACATTTCATTAAATGATGGGCAGATTAAACAACAAACTAACATTCCTTCACCCATCCTCCCCACTCCCAGTACAATTCTCCTGCTAATCAGAATCAGATTCTGAAGAGATGCTTCTGGAGCATTCAGAGATGTTTTCCCGAGCGTTCTTCTTCCACGACAGGGCGAACAGCCCCCCAACGCGAAGCAGAGGGGTGTAGCTTCACGCTGAAGGGGCTTATTTTCCCGATAATGACAACGGCGTTCTATACATTATCCCGGTTATTACACTGCTACTTGCCAAAACAATTACTTAAAACAATGTGTCTTTTTACAATTTATATGTTACCATTCTTAATGTTGATCTGCAGATAAATACTTCGCCAAAGACGTTGAACTTCATAGACGTTGAACATTCTTTAGGCTTCAAATCAGCTGACGTCGCTAAGCAACGGAGTACGCTGGAGTTGAAAGGTTACCGGACTACTTATGGAGTGCTACGTAAAACGTGGCCACTTTTCTTGACAGCGGTCAGTCATACATAGCAACGGTTATCGAAACACAATTGACCGCAGAACGTTGGAATCACCATTCAAGTGAATGGGGCATTCTGCAGCATTAGTAACAGCCGTGTAATAATTTGATTTACCACGCCGCGGTGGCCGGTAGCTGAAGCGAGTTTACCCGCCACAACACAAAATCACCCGCATTTGGCTGGTGATAATTTCCCTCCCTGTTGCACCAACACTACAGAGGGTGCACCTTGCGCGTCAACAAAACGTACCTCACAAACGAGTAGCCCTTGTCTGGGAAAACCCGCACCTCCATGATCTGCCCGAACGGAGAGAAGGTCTGTCTCATCAGTTGCTCTGCAAGAGAAGGCAGGGAGGGGGGGGGCAAGGTTGTGACAAGGACCTGCCGTGTCGAGCTGTTCCGATCCACATGGCAACACCTGTACCAGGCCTCAGGATGTAGGACTACTGACCTGTCAGACCAGAGCTGACCCCCCCACAATACACTGTGCAGTTACTGGGACTGGATTGGTTCACCACTTCATCGAAGGACAGGTGTTTTGTGTTGTCTAGGTAGAAGGAGAAACATAAGGGGAATCAGTCTTACAATCTATCTATCTCACCCTCCATCAACCTGCACCTCTGCAATCTGTTGATGGTGGTTAGCATCTGGTGGTAGTTATAGCTCAACGTTAGAACATTTGACTGCAGATCAAAAGGTCGCAGGTTTGAATCCCTCCAACGTAAGCTACCTTGGATAAAAGTGTCCGCTCAATCAACACGTCACTGTTATAGTGTATTCAATTAGCCATTTCATCCACAGTGACATAAAGAGGAGGCCTCAAACCCATGTTATGTAGATCAGCAGGCAAATTGCTCTACCACTGAGCTACACCCACCCAACATTATCATATTAGAGTAATGAGGCGTGCTCACTTTCGTAGGTGGCTTTGGGAGCAGGGGGTTTTCTGGTGGCCCAGTTTGTCCTGATCTGTCGCCCCCCCAGCCACTGGCCTCCCATCTGCTGAATAGCGTTCTCAGCATCCTGCAAGCAGAATCACACACACACTTGTCTATCATCACGACACACACTTGTGTATAATCATCACAAGGAGCACAACACATATCAATAAGGACGTTTGAGATGTGTGGTCAACATAAGGGCAATACTTACCCACTTGTTGAAGAAGGACACAAATCCATAGCCTTTAGACTTCCCAGTGGCCATGTCTTTGACCACTCTTGCGTCCCTGAGGGGAAATACAGCATTCACTCAGACAGCCCCAAGGATTTCAGAACACATGGTCATTACGAGGATACGTCAGTGGAGGTATACTTACGATATCCTTCCAAATGGGCCAAATGCCGCTTTGACGTCGTCTGTGGTGATTTCCGGGCTGAGGTCACCGACAAACACATGGAAATGATCTGGAGGAAGAGACACGACAATGACTAAACGTATGAAACAGGCCACTATCAGTGAAACCTTGACAGCCCCTCCACCATATATGCGATTCTTACTGCTTGTGTCTTTTTTCTGACTGGTTGGTGTGGTGGCCCAGTTGACCTTCACCTCCTGGATAGAATGAGGAGAGAGCAAAGCAGATGGAGTATGTTTATACGATTCAGGTGACACAGGTGTTACATTTTAGAATGTGAGGTGGTAGAGAAATGGGCCCGTGAACATTGTGACATGCTGAGAAAGCTGGTATATAAATTTGAAAAATATTGCTAGCAACTAGGCCACATGACAAAATAAGTAGATATTCCAAGAAAACGTCGGACTTAAAGATAAGTTTACTAACATTACTCCTCAGACTGCTCTATATTATCTTCTGAGGATGAAAGCAATGTATCATAATTGTTCCTGTAGCCCTAATCTCATTGCATTCACTCAATTCCTTATGAAGCATAAAGCAGCTGGGCAAATACATACATTGGAACTACTTACCTATAAAGGACCATCATATAAGAGGACAGCACACCTTATTGCACTTGACTTTGAATGATGTCAACAGTCATTCTGCTAGTCAGACATTTCAGATTCACCACCCAAAGCCCACCCGTCCCCACTCACCCTTTAGATACGATAGCTTACCTTACCCATTATTTTACGTCCATTCATGGCAGCTAGGGACGCAGCCGCATGCCTGTGTTCGTAGAATTCTACAAAACAGTACGGGTCGTTCCCGGCCGTCTGTTGAGACATTATATAATGAGTAAATATGAGCATGGCCAGGTCAACAAAATCTAACATAACAAACAGTTACAATACGTGGGGAATTGTATTGATAAAATAATAATAGTTAAGTCATTGTAAACGTATAAACACACAGCAAAAGCACATGTAGTGGAGAGGGACACTCACGTCAACAATCATTTTACAACTCTTGCAAGGTCCTATTTGTGTGAAAACCTGGAGGATTAGAGGCTCAGTAACATCCCTTGACAGGTTCCCAACATACCTAGAGCAGAAAGGAAGACATGTGAGGAGGATTGAAGGCTCCTGAACCTTGTAACGAAATATTATGCCCCATATATGCACTGTATACTGCAATTGGTACATAAATCCATATTGCTTGGTGACTACAATATCAAGCTAGCTGGCCACTTGTTATAGCACACTCGTGGACAGCCGTTTATTTATACTTAGGGAGATATTAATAGGCGCTTATTTTGCCAACTACAATGTCCTGTGGAGATCGCTAGCTGAACGTTGACGTGGCTGCTTGCAATGCATGCACCCATCGGCCGGGGCCTACAGACTACAGCTATAGGAATCCAGCCTGCTCGCAATTTCACAAACTCACCGAACCCCGGTAGTGCAATCAAGCTAGCAATGAGAAATGAAAGGCATTAGTCTAGCTGCTTATCTAGGTCTAGTTGGCGAAAATCCCATCTGTAAAATCCATTCCAAACGACTGAGGGGCGATTTAAAATGTATATTCTACGTGTGGCTTAACCCAAAACGTCCGTGTACAGTATAGCCTTGCTAGCCTGCAAACTTCAGCGGCCATTCAGCTAGTTATCGTTAGCTAACTGGCTACGTTCCTGAGATTAACAATACATGGAGTATTAATAATACATTATTAATGGGAGTCCACCGAGATAAAGAACACACAACTTAAACTAGCAGGCGATCTTTAGAAAATTGCAAGACCTGATACAACACGTAGAGTACAATGCTACAGTCACACGGGAGCTACCTAGCTAATGTCGATAGCTCTAGCTTTTACTTACAGGGTCTTGGGCTGGTCATCGTCCATCATCATTTTTCTGTCCTGTGTGTGTATTGCGTTGTACCTATGTTAAACAATCTGTTTCGACGTGGGCTACGAAAGAAACTGCCGAAGGTGACAACAATGCCACCAACAAGCTAATGTGATTCACGTTAGCTAGCTGAACGGCTAGTTTCGGTTGCCTGCCCTGATGAACAATGGGAAGTTGAAGATGGCGGAAAATCAGAGGGGAGCATCACATGCGAGCGGCCACACTGCTGCATGTACCAAATTAGTACCTTGCTTCCAGGTTTATCCACGGATGCTGTTACATTGCTGTATGTAGCAAAATATCTGACCCCTAAAGCCGTCAGTAAATTTGCCAGATTGTACATTTAAAGCACTATCTGGCTGGAGAGTAATCTGATCAAATGTTTACATCTGGATGACACATCTGGATCCTCCCTGAATCCACAGTTTCTTAATTCTAAAAGATTCTCAATTGCAAACTGATCGGCAGAAATATAAACCATTTCACTCCTATTTGTGGATATTTCGATTCACTGGAACTTAACTGTAATAATGTAATTATTGTGTAGGCTAACGTGTGAAATTTATTAAAGATGCTATAAAGAAAATTCCATGATTTGCTTCTCAGTAGGCTACATTATATACCTGTGAAATGAGTTCCTGAAAGCAAGTGCAAAGGGCGAAAACTTTGTCGCACTGAAATGTTATTTCTGAGTTATTTCTCTCCCGTTGTCAGCTCAGATTTTGCGGGCAAAAACCGAACCTATCTACGTCACAGCGACCTATCTACAGCGACCTGGTTGCATGTTACTCAGCTGGTACGATGCAAAGACAAAGTAAAGTAATTAACACACACTCAGAGACTGCAGGTAGGTCTGTTCTGATATCTGCAATTAATTTAGTTATGGTGCTGTCCACTGCAGCGACGCGATGCGAGCAACAACATGTTTTCCATTCATTTTCCATGGAGCCAGGCGAATCGCTTGCGTGGTGCATTGTGCGCAGTGCCGCCGCTCCCATAACGCACACTACGCGCTGTGCGTAGGGCACCAAGTCCTGAGGGGGCACCAAAAATTTGCCAACTGAAAAATCATCATAGTTATTATAATTATAATGCCGATATTATTTCAGTAGGCCTATATAAATATTACGCACCTTTTAGGCATGTTTATCACAAAACAGGCAAAACAAGATATATTTAATTGCTCAAAAAACGTTACGATGGTGCCCCCCCCCCCCCCCCACAAAAAACAAATACACACTCAACTTTCCAAGCTCGCTGTGGGTGCCCTTTTCTATCTCAGTGGCCTGACGAACTTTGACAGTAGGCTAGGTAAACTTTTCGAAAATGGCCTCAAAAAGACAACAGGAGTCAGGGGCAGAAAAAGAAATAAACTGCAAGATGATGCCCGTGCATCACTTTCAGGTAAGTCCATGTTTAATTATTGTTAAATACGGGAAATATGCTGCTAACTTATAGTTAGCCTATGCATACACCTCGAACTAGCTGACGTTATTGCTAATTTTAGCACACTGAAATATGTTAGGTGCAAACTAAATTTAGATTTTACTGTTAAACAATATCTATGCATTTGAAATAACTGACGCCAGCTAGATGTTACTTTACTGTACATTCTATGATGCTTTTATATTAGATTGATCAAATAGTTTTTAAATGAGTAATAAAGGTGGAGAGCTCCTTGGCTGCATGCTTTCAGTTTTAAATGTTTATAATTAATTTGGAAAACCATGCTAAGAAAGGTAAGGTTGGGGCTGAAAAATTAAGAGACAAAAATACATCATGCACTCAAATAAAGGCCCCAAAATTTCGCTCGCGCGCTGTGCGCGCTGTGCGCGCTATGCGCGCTCGCATTAACTCCGTAACCAGCATCATATCAAACACAGAATGTGGATGCATTGACAGGGCAGCTGTGGTGATGGTGGTGGGGGGCATCATAAAGGAATTATGCGTAGGGCACCAAAATGGCTAGCGGCGGCACTGATTGTGCGGAGCAACGCGACAGAGTTGAGATTTTCTCAACTTTATGCAAATGAGGAGCGATTTTCGCTAGCGATGGACAATTCAATAAATTTGAGGGGGCGGAGCTTCAGCGACACACCCCCATTCTCAGGCAGATGACTGATGATTTTGACTGCTGATTTTGTCACGATTTCAAGGCCTAATTTAACAGGCTTAAATTTGTTGCTTAGTTTGTTGCCTGACGTTGTCATAGCCTACTCATGATTCTAGTCTTCGAGTATGAGTCTGATAACTCTCCGTTGGGCTGTGACTATGGGGCGTGTTTCAACCGAACTCCTAAAACAAATGCCTTTTCGCTCAATTGGATAGACCTACAACCAATCATTCAACCAAGAAATCAACCCAAGCGCTCGTTCGTGACGTTGTTGATTACGTTACCATCTGTCCATCATTGTATAAAGCCCGCCCAGGCAATTTCATTGGTCCGCCCAGCTCCTGTTTTTTTTAAGCACAAGAGTATGGAGCTAAAACCGGAATCAAATGTTTTGTTAATTCGAAAAAAAAATCTTTAGTCGAAAAACTAAAGTTTGACATTGTAAATGTACGTTTTGGTCGAACACTTGAAAAATGAAACCATGTATTCAAAGAAAAAATAAGTGTACCATTTTTTGTTTCAGGTTGAATAAAATGTCGATAACATTTTGGAAAAATTTTGAATACGTTATTAATTTCCATTTTTCACTTTCATATTTTCATAGTTTCACATTTCATGTTTTCAGATTCAAAACTTTTTTTTACGGCTTAATTTTTTTCTTTGTGTTTCAGCTTTTTTTTTCGAGTTTCAAGTTTTTTTTTCAGTTTCAGTTTTTTTTTCTTTTCGTTTCAGACTTTTGGCCCCTATTTTGCGTAGGGGGCGTGGCTTAAACTCAGAGGCGGGAATTGTGAGTGACAGCCTAACAAAGAGGCGGAAGACTCGGCAGTCGGCATGGCGTCCGCTCCGCCAACCCAGTCTCATACTTCTGCGTATCTATCATCTATGACACGGGTTTACACATCTATTTAGCGTGCCATTTATACGACAAATCGAAGATAACTAATTACACGTGTGTGGTAAATATAGAGATGATAGTTGTCTCGAGTTATAAAGAGTTAAATCTGATTTTTTTTTTATCTCCACAGCCCACCCTTCCATAGCTGTCAAGAACCTGGCCTGTATCTATATTTTTTTCTTATTTAAATATAAATAAGAAAAAAAGATAGGCACACTCACACCAGGAAATATATGATGTAGTCTTTTTTTATTATTTATATTTACAAGAATGCTGCTTGGTGTTGGTGGCAAATAATAATTACTGGGTGTTATTTAAAGGTGGTTGAGGTGAATTTTCAATTCCACTTTACAGCAACTTCAAACATTTAAACAAACCACCCATATAACCAACCCGGGCCGCGACGTAAACACATTTCCACTTAGAGGAGTTTATGTCTGAAGAGCATGCAACAATTACTGATGGTTTTGAAAATCATTTTAGAAACAAAACATAGACATACTCATAGATGCTCAAAAGTTTAATTAGACATTCACAGGACAGATGCACATGTTAATGTACATAAAGTTCCACAAATGAATGACTAATTTAAGTGTTTTCAACTGTCTTAGATTTTCTTGTCACAGATGTTCATGTTATGGATTTATTTGATGGTCGAATAAATGTTGGATTTAGTCTTCTCTGTGCTCTTCGCTGGCATGTTGAATGTGTCGTTACTGTAAGTTTTGATAAACAGAAACTGGATTTCAAAAACAGAGAGAAACCCTCAATAAATTGTAACAAACAAAATAGTTTCCTGAAGTTGCTTGCCAAAAGAAATTGCAATAGTGTATTGTTGCTGTTATCCTAACAGAGTTAAGTGGAGGGGTGGTCATTTCATCCTGACCTCTCTGATTGTTTAGACTTACCCAGTACAAGATGGTGGGGTGGGCCTCAATTGTCTGACTACATAGAGGCTGAAAATCACTCCAGGGACCAGAAAAGCACAGCACCATCCCAAACACAGCCAAAATGCATTCTGAAGAAATCGAGACACAGTTGTGTTGAAAGGGAACTTCAAACCCATATTTGAAGTTTGACATGCCGAACAAAAAATCATTAAGCATATGCGTTCAGCGTTCCCAAAGTGAAGTACAATGGGGATTTAAACCTGGTCCCTTGACCTGCAGACATGTAACTTACCCATGGATCTAATACATTCACACATACTGCCATGTACACGTTGTCAAAAGACACAGCAAGCCAATGACAACTCAGGACCTCATTCAAGATCTAGGAAGGGACATGTATACAGATTTTGCATTTGCTTGTTATGTACAGGATGCATGTCATACTAGAATACTTACTAACCGTTCAAAATAACCAGGAAAAAAACAAGTTATACAACTGTATGTGAGGGTTTGTCTTCTTGTGTGTGTTGTGTTACAAAGACTAAACTGAGATGAAAAGCAGCTATGATTACTGTATGTGCTTTTAGCCAGCAAGATGTATACAGTTACATTCCATGTGACATTAAGGCATTCCATCCGGCTCAGTTGTTGTTCTAACTGTGAACTTACCACTTGACGGGCCCAGTCCAGGTAGTTAAGCAGGAAGTGTTCACTTCTCTCCAAGACACACTTAGACATCTGTCAGTGAGGGACACAGCAAACTATTTCTTGTCATGGAAATGTGATCCTTATCCAGATAAGAATGAAACCAATGCTGAGGCTTTGTGTTCTTAACCTACTAGTGGCAGTTCAGAGATCATTTAAAGTTACCATTATACAGCACTAACATTTGTTCATAATCGCTGTGTTGTTATGTTGTTAATTACTGTCTTACGTTTGATACGATGAGAGGAACCTTGGTATACAGGGCAACTTCAGACTTGCTAAAGCTTTCCAAGGTTTTATTCACATTGACCTTATGTGAGGGGAAGACATTACATGCAGAATTATATGCAGAAATAAAACCTCTTTCTCTGCTCTCTCTCTCTCTCTCTCTCTCTCTCTCTCTCTCTCTCTCTCTCTCTCTCTCTCTCTCTCTCTCTCTCTCTCTCTCTCTCTCTCTCTCTCTCTCTCTCTCTCTCTCTCTCTCTCTCTCTCTCTCTCTCTCTCTCTCTCTCTCTCTCTCTCTCTCTCTCTCACACACACACACACACACACACACACACACACACACACACACACACACACACACACACACACACACACACACACACACACACACACACACACACACACACACACACACACACACACACACACACACACCACAATACTTAAAGTGTACCATGTATGTTTTGCTGATGCTCCTCAAGGCGTTGAGACTTATGCTCATGTTTACCTGTGAGAGAAGAATTAGTGTTTTAAACCAGGCAAATTGAGCTTAAGTTCACCATTCCTTTTTATTGACAACTCACTGCATCTGTCATCTGTTGCCCAACAGTGACGCCCAGACCTCTGCTCTTTGCTGCCTCATTTTTTAAATCTTCTTTTATCTCTGTGTTAGCCTGACAAAACACATTTTTGATACATTGAAACTGCCAATCCATGGTTCACTGCATTCAATTAAACATCAAACATGATCAGATACATACAGGAAGTCCGGCCTTCTCTTCCAGTTCGTTGGCCAAAGCAACAAGATCTCTTTTAACGACTTGTCGGCTCAGCTGTAAAGTCGGTAGAGATGTACACAGATGTTTAACATGTCATGCACATACTCGATGGAGAGCATAGAAACATTTAGTTCTTCCGATTAATACCAGCAGTAGCAGGTTGTCGTAGTCGAAGCCTTCTAACCCAATCTTGCTGAAGTCCACTAGGCCTTGCTTCCCTTTGTCAGGGATCAGCTTAAAATCATTCACGTTGATGGACATGTTCTGAGCAGCATTCCTGAATCTTGTGAAATACTATAAACAACAACACATGTGGGAAGAGGCATTTAGAACAAATGATTTAAGAGTAAATAATAAGATTATGTCCAAATGCAACTATAGGTTTAAAAATGACAAATGACACCTTGGTGGAATTCAAGAAGTCCTCAAGGTCAAATAACTGATTCATATCCATGCTGTGGAACAATGACTCCCCCCTCTCACATCCTCTGAAGGAAGGAGAAGTAAAAGAACAAGCTATGAGTTTCATTTGAATAAAAAGGCCCAATGTGTTGATACAATACAAAGATACAATGGACGACTGTATCTTATCTCATAAGTATATGAGGACCATGCGTGAAATCAAGGACCACGCGTCTTAAGAACAGTTTTTTCCCGACAGCCATCAGAACTCTAAATGCTGACATGCACTAAACACTAAGCACTTTATTGACTACAAGTCACATACCATCTCGGTCACCTTACACATGTGCTTAAACAAAGCTGTATTAATTGATGTATTTATTGCAGCACTTTGTTCTACTCTTAATGTATATATACATATTTCTGGGGGCTGTTCCTACTGTTTTTGGATAGTTGTAGTATTGTTATATGTTGTTGTTGTGTTATATGTTGTCCCTCGTCACACCAACAGGAGAAGCACTCAAAATGTTGTTGTATAAATACAATGATAATAAAGGCTATTATTCTATTCTATTCTATATAAGTAAATTGTCATTAGAGAAATTAGACAGCTTACTGGTAGATCTTGCTGATGCTTGGGTTGATCTGGGTAGCATTAGAGAGGCTGCTGTAGTTGAAGCCTTTAAAAATATCCTCATGATCTAGGAACTATATGAAATTAAAGTTACTGGACAAACCAATAATTTGGTTAATGTGTTTTGTTCAATGTTAATTGTCTGGTAGATGACATAGGACATAATAGTTTAAGTTCATGTCTTTTATTGTTAGATGCACAGAACAACACAGGGTCAGACTGGGCACTGAAATTCTTAGGACAACACAACGGAAAGCAACCTGGCATAACATAACATATAAGTACACAGAACATAGATGACATCTATGATAAGCAAAAATATAGTAAACCTCCTAATATACAATAATATACCATATTCAATACAGTATACTAAACCTCTAAATACATCTAATACACATAATAACCTATACTAACTTTATAAACCTGTACTAACCTTCTACAAGTGAAGTACAATAGTGCAATATTGCTGATAGTGCAACCAGTAGCTGAAAGGGGACTAGTGAGAAGTGTATCAATAGTTGAGAACTGCCTCCACCACTTTGTTTGATTACAGATGACCTCGCTTTCTATACATGCTGTATAATATGCTGTTACACTGGGCATGGTGGGCCCATACAATCAGATTTTGCCTTCACCTTAAACAGCTGTCCGTTGGTCCAGCTCCGACAGCCCAGGGCATGAATGTTACCGCCAAAGAACAGCATGACAAACACCAGAATGACAAATAGCCAGGAGAACGCCAAGCTTAACACCACAGAACTGTGGGAAAGTGGGAGGAAGCATTCCAAGAAATATATGAAAGAAATACGGGAAAGCTTCATCGGTTACCGTGTGAAGTGTGTTGATGGGAAGAGCCACCAGAGAAGAAGTAGTGAGGTGAGTAGGTGATGCCTACGCTCTGAACAGGCTGATTGCAGTGCGTTCCAGGCAGACGTGGGGGAGGGTGTCGTAGATCTTGGGGTTGAAGAGCACAGGCAGGCTCAGACAGACAGCAGCCACCATCAGAAGCACCACGACCAGCATCAGAGTGCAGAATGTAACTGCCACTGCCCAT
Source organism: Hypomesus nipponensis (assembly GCF_054491055.1). Classification (NCBI taxonomy): domain Eukaryota; kingdom Metazoa; phylum Chordata; class Actinopteri; order Osmeriformes; family Osmeridae; genus Hypomesus; species Hypomesus nipponensis. The sequence goes on along the minus strand of NC_140388.1, from coordinate 4,314,446 downwards.
CTGCAGGGGGAGCCACAGAATGACAACCCACACGACTCTACTATTACAAACCCACCTAAACAACATAGCAGGAGATAGGATACCTTTAAAGAGATCAAAATATGTTTCCTATTAGACATCCTGAAGATAATGTAAATTGGGGTGATGTGCCAAAGCAACTTCTAAATCAAACCAAGTAGTACTCTGTACACACACAGACACACACACACTAGCAGATGTTACCGGACGTAGTCATAGTAGTCCACAGATCCAGAGTAACGTCTCACAGCAGCCCTCAGCTCAGAAGTTCTTTCTGTTAGAGACTGCAGGGAAGGGAAGCTACGGCTCCTGTTATACAGAGACTCCTTGTTTCTGTTGAGCTCCAACAGGAGAGCTGAGACAGAAGAAACAGACAGAGAGAGGCCAAAACAGACCATGGAGGTAGGTTATTGGCACATGACTCACAGAGTGTGTTTAAAACGCCATGAAGTACATTCTGTGCCACAGGGCCACTCTAACCTGTCATAGTGGGGGCCATCTGGTCTGAGCAGAGCTGGGGAAGGCTATTAAAGCTGGAGTTGCCCTGGAAACCATTTGTTCTGTTAGCAGAGGGGCAGGATAGTACTTCCTTTTGAACCTGTCATAATTATCACATGCACTCGAAACTTTGTTTTTACTTGCCTGTCTGACCAGGCCTTCAAAGTCAGATGTGGGGGGCATTTCATTCAGTAAGTCCTCTATTGTCGGGATCTACCATGACAAAGAACATAGTTTCAGCCAGGGGGATCCTGGAAAAAATATGACTTGTCTCCCACAAATTATCACTGTAAACATAGCTAAGTAATTTCAAAATTAATAATATGCATTGAAGACTCTTGTGTTGATAGAGGCGACTATGTACAGACACATAATACGTTTTTGTTGTGTTGTCGTCCCCCCCCCCCTCACCCCACCTTCCCCTCCCCGAAACTGCGCTTGAAAGAAATCTCAATGCAATTGTGACCCCCAAAGTTAATATCAGATTTTATTTGACTGGTTTCCCACAGACAAACTAAACCTGTAGACCCAGGCAGCAGCCTACCAGCATATAATCAGCATCTGTCTCCAGGTTGCTGGGGTCCGGTATATCACAGCTAGAGCAACTCTTCAGAGACTGCAATCGGCTCCGGAGTCCCTGGAGTTCCCTTCGCATGTTTCTTTGTCTATCCTGCAAGTTCTGCTTAGTGATGCGCACTATCCGCAGGTTCTCAATACTGCTGATAGCCTCTGTGGGTACAATAACCAAAAATGTTGTCATGCAGCAGAGAACAAGGACAAAGTGACAACTGTAGAAAAGTAAATTCACCGATTCACATCCAGCTTTTATACATTTGAAACTGTAGCAGCAGTATTAAAATGTTGGAACATCAAGTACCGACTAAAGATGGACAAAAAATTTCGATCACATTTGTGACCTTAAACAAGCAAAGTCTTCCAGATGACAACGTAGTGCCACTCCCTGTTACTGAAGAGAACACTTGACATAAGCCAGCATGTCAACATAACAATGATTGTAGCCTGTGTTATTCACATATCTGGTTTTTCATGTCTGGATCTCTATTTGCTCTATTTGCACTGTTTCACAAGACAGACAAAGAACATACCTCCCACAGATACAGACAGTTGATTGAGTGCTTTGTTAACATCAGAAATGACAGATGAGATGATGTTTGCACCGATGGTGACATTGGCAGCTGAAAGCAAAGAATTCATTCAGCATACAAGTATTTTACCCACAGTAACTTTGAGCTAAAATTTCAAGCCTTAAATTGGGTACCGTAGATTGCCGTTGAGATTTCTGCATTGGGAATAGAATATTGCTCCATGACAACTTGCATTTTCTGAAAAAGAAAGCCATTATATTTACAAGCAAGAGAGAATAATCCCTTCTTTTCTCCTTTGCCAACACCTCAATTTTTTATTAATGTTTGCTTTTTTGTATTGACCATGTACTATACATGTAGCTAACAGGGTGTTATAAAGGGCCAAACCTGAGGAATAGATTTCAGAGATTCCTCCACACTCCTCAGATTGGTGTTCAGCTGGGTCAGGCTTGGGCTCATGTTCCTACGCGCTTTACTGTTTACTGAGAAAGCCAGAAAGACTGCTACCCTGTACAAACACAAACATCCACATACATACAAATGTAAACCCTATTTGTCTACTAAGAATAACTATTTGTGTGTTTGTGCGAGTGTTTGTGTGTGCCTGCCTGTCTGTCTGTCGGACAGTGCAATGCTTTCTCACAGGAGTAAGAGGGTGGTGAGACTTAGGCAAACAGCCACACCGATGTCCTGATGAAAGCGGGACAATAGTTTTGATGACTGGGTGTTTGTGTCTGCCTTCTTGCCATGGAAATGACGCCAAGCTAGAACAGTGCCAGCGATGGGCATGAGCAACAGGTAAAGTACTGCCAGGATCAAACACACCAGGTACCCAGCCTCATAGTGCACCAGCTGTTGGATGAAAGAATTATTTGACTTGAGTTACTTATAATCAAATGTATCCAGATTAGACGGATTGTAAGGTAAAAAAAAAGAGATTGTTCACAATTTCCATTGCAAATCATCACATTTGATTACTTCAGCAGACACTTGAATCCAAAGCGACATGCAAATCGCTCAATCAATTCTGCCTCAGGATATAAAACTTATTCTGGAGTATTGCCAGTGATATCCAGAGATGGAATATCATCACTCAAGGAAAAAATGCACACACAAAATGTCCAACAGTCCAACAATGAAACTTACTCAGGTCTGTTCATTCTGTTTAATAATAATAATAATAATAATAATAATAAATTGTATTTGTATTGCACTTTATATTACAACAGTTTAGTTGAACAGCACCAGCATTAGGGCAATAATTAGTATTTGATAAGTGTTAGAAGGAACACAGGGAACTATTTTACCTGAGAAATGTTCTGTTGTTCATTCTTCAAGATCTTAGACACAATATCTGAAATAAACAGTATAATGCACTGTGTTTGTTCACTTTTAAACCATATTTTACAGCAATGACCGCATAGCGCAATACTGGGCAGCTAGCGCAGTTCTCGCGTTGGCATCTGTTCACAGCGAATGATGAAGTGCCCACTGTCGCTCACCAAATCCATAGCTCCACCAGGTGTAACTCAACATGGCGAACGCGCGTATATATATTTAGGCTATTTATTACACGAACACAAACTGTTCAACCAAACAACTACACACGTGGCACTGTCAGCATATAAAGCCATAAAAAACTTGCATTTTCAAAAAAGACTGAGGAGTAGCCTATACTAATTGGTGATCTCGGTTCCCGAGATCCATGCAAGGCCGTAATCATAATACATAATGGGGGGGACACATCCCCCCCAATATTCAAATCTCGTAAAAATGTCCCCCCCCCCCAATATATTGATAGGCTATAACAAATATAAAAGTCCTTCGCTATACGACAGGCAACGCACGCTGTCCGAAATGATCATAAAAAATGTAATTCGTCCCCCCCAATGTTGACTCCATGGCCATGGCCTTGGATCCAAGGCTACTCCTTTTGGTGCGACGCGCACGTTGGCCCTGACAGCAGACATATTTTTTTGTTAACGCAAAAATCAATCAAAACAACTCGCGGCACCGCACATCCTTTGGTCGAGATCAACACATCTGCTACATTTCAACTTGCCGTCCCTGCTCAGTTCAAGAGAATCGAGCCACATATACACAGGTACACGAATTGGCATTAAAGTATGAAGCGACTGTTGATAGGGAAAATAACATAAATTGTTAATAAAACACTGTTACATACCTTCTGGGAAAGGGTTAGGCTGTACAGACTCCAGGAAACTATGGGCAAATTTATACAAGGGTCTAAGGCCTTGGTCTGACATCTCGACTTGCGGAGTTGTAGTTTCAGTGAAGCTGAGGAAAGGTTGAGCTCCATCGTCTGTGCTGAGGCAGCGCTCGGAGTAGACTTGGATCGGCAGCAGAAATACTATGAGCACCCACAACCGTCCACGGTGCAGGACACCCATGGTTTAACAAGTCCAGTAACTAATAATACCAAAGACAAACTGCAATGAAGGTAACAGCGATGACAATAATAACAATAATTACAAATCACATTGGCATCCCCAGTTTTTATATGGCTATTTCTCCCAAATATAGTAGGCCAAATGTAAATATTTGAATTCCTCAAGGCATTAACTAACCTTTGTTTCAAGAGTTAGCCTACCTGTAAATCATAAGAGTAGTTCTTCCACAGACGTCAGACGAGTTTGAGCTGAGACATTCTGCTGTAGCCTTACCTTCATACTTCAGCATATTTGAATGACATGTTGTGAACCAGTTATGCAAGCTTTTATATAATGCAACCAACAAAGAGCTTACATTGTTGAGATTCACAACATTAAGTGGAAAAACACATCAACCTTTGCAAATATGTTTTACTGTGAAAGTGATTTTTTTTTTTTTTTTTACGCGGACCATTATTGTCACAGACCCAGTGGCGTAACTATCGGGAATGCAGGGAGTGTAGCTGCACTAGGGCCCGTGGCGAAAGGGGGCCCGTCCTCGATCTCATCGTAAAAGTGAGACAACCTGACCGGGCCCCTTGAGGCAACCTGATCGGGCCCCTTGCTCCGCTGTAAAAGCCAAACTTCTGCGTTTTTACGGACACGCACACAGGGAACTCCCTCTCCGTCAAGAAACTCCCTCTCCGTGTCCTCTCCGAACCCCGAGAGCTCTACGTGCACCTCCGGATTTTCCTGACTATCCGCCCGTCAGTCCGTCATTTTACGGATACCCCTTGGCTGTGATTGGTCCGTATTAAGAACCGCTTGCGTCAGGGGCGGGAGCGGGGTTGTGACCAACAAGAGAACAAAATCATTTGACCGCCATTGTTGTAAGTTTTTACAATTCATATTTCAGCTAAACAGTACATGTAAATGAGCATCTGAATTAAAATGTGACGAGAAATGGGCAGTGTAGTTGCTGAGAATGTGCTTATTTTATTGATGAAACGGCTAATTTGTAAATTTGCTCTGACTTTTCGATAACCTAGCAAGCATTGCAGTGCAACGCCATGTACTGTTCTGGTGGTTAATTGCTTTCAGCACGCAGAGCCGTCGGAGTAGTATAAATTCAACCAATCCGTCCGACTCCGTGCATGCGTCTATCCATAACGGAGTCAGAGAAGTATAAATCGGCCTTTTGTGTTGTAGGCCTATTGCAAGCATATCTAGATCCAGAGACTCGCGAGTCAGAGGTGTTCACTTTTTAAACCGTCATTTATCTTCTCATAGAAGGAGCAGTCGTTACCCTTAATTGTACATCATAAGGAGCCTAAATTTCCCTTCGCAACGCTAAACTCAACACTCAATAAGCCTACTCAATAATTTCGCCTGACGATAAGTCGGTAAGGGGTACGTTGGTGAGATCCCGCCAAGTCATTGTTACGCTGCTGCACAGACCCCAAAAAACAACAGGCTAACACAGCTACACATAATTCGGATAATCTGGGATTTCTTTGCATGCATTTTCTCATCGGAGCTTCCTGATTGACTACTGAACCCTCGCACGTGTCTCTTAGATTGCATTTAAAAATATATTTTCTGTCGCAACAGAGAACTTTACATTTATTATAGGCTACTTATTTGAGTACTTCTCAATGTACATTGTATGATGCTACATGAAGGCAAAGACACTAATGTGAACATGCAGCAAACTATTCTGCATCTGAGTTTTACACCGGTGTTAGGACCCTGCAATCAGCGACACAGAATGCTAAATACCAATAGGAGGTCTTAGAAATTAACTGGGCTTGTCTCCAAATTGAGGCGAGGAAGCTCTTGTCTCTGGCCCACTACCTGTTAGGGGGACTGACGAGATCTACAGCAGACTTGTCTCTCTTAACCGCTGGTTGGCTCGCTGTATTAGCCAAGGTAGTCAATGATCTATTATTAGCCTCTGACGCTCTTTGTCTTGGTAGTCAATGATCTATTATTAGCCTCTTTGTCCTGGTTCTTCTCGACCAGGGGTAGGCAACCCTGGTTCTAGAGAGCCACTGTCCTGCATGTTTTAGATGTTTCCCTGCTCCAGCACACCTGATTCAAAGGAATTGGTCGTTATCAAGCTCTGTGGAAGCCGGGTAATGACCATTCATTTGAATCAGGTGTGCTGGTGCAGGGAAACATCTAAAACATGCAGGACAGCGGCTCTCTAGGACCAGGGTTGCCTACCCCTGTTCTAGACCTAAGTGCAGATTTTGACACTGTGGATCATGAGATTCTCCTGGAACATATGGAAAACTATGTTGGGATTTCTGGTACTTCACTTCAGTGGTTTAGATCGTATCTATCTGATAGATAACAATATGTCCACTATGCTGGCTGCTCATCCAGGAGCTCCACTGTAAAACCACCACAGGGTTCAGTTCTAGGCCCTCTATTATTTTCACTCTGTTGCCTTGAGGAAACATAATTAGAAGCTCTGGGGCACATTTTCACTGTTAGATGATATTCAGCTATATATGTCTATAAAGCCTGGAGATTGTCCACATGCTATGGAAAATGTGTTTCTGGGTTGAGAACTTGGTTGACAGCAAATTTCCTTCTTAATTTGGATAAAACCGAGGTTCAAATTTTCGGTCCTAAAAAATACAGAAATAATTGATCCAATCTGGCCTTAGACGTACACTGCGTCAAAGTCTTGCAAAACCAGCTGGTAAAAAATCTAGGAATTACAATGGACCCAGACCTTTCGTTTGAGTACCGTATTAAGCAAATTACTAGAACTGCGTTTTTCCATCTACGTAATATTGCCAAAATACGAAAATTCCTCTCAAAGGATAATGCTGAAAAACAAATACATGCATTTGTTACGTCCCGATTGGACTACGGCAATGTCTTGTTCTGTGGCCTCCCAATTACCTACCAAAAAAATTTACAGCGGGTGCAAAATGCTGCTGCTAGACTATTGACTAGAAAAAGAAAGTTTGATCATATAACCTCTACTCTTATCTCTTTACACTGGCTCCCTATCCAAGCCAGAGCTGATTTCAAAATTCTACTACTAACTGACAAATCTCTGCATGGATTTGCACCACTGTACCTCTCCAGTCTCCTCACCCTATTGCCCCGCAAGGACGCTAAGATCTGAAGATGCCGGCTATCTGGTGGTTCCCAAAATTAAGAAAAAATAGCTGGAGGTCGGGCGTTCTCATATAGAGCACCTCTTCTCTGGAACAAATTACCTGTCTCAATTAAGGAGGCTGATACTGTTTCGACATTTAAAATTAGGTTAAAAAGTTTTTTTTCAATTCTACGATTGTTAAAGGTAAGTATGTGTGTATGTACTTTATTTGTAAACCTTGGGTGCGTGTTTGCCTATGTGTGTATCACATGTAATTTTTTTGTTACATCTAGATGTTACAAATAAAGTAAACCTGTTACTGTATATTGTTACTGTTATAGTTTCTGTAGTTGTATATTGTTACTGTTATAGTAGTCCCCTATTATAGTCCTTATTCATATAAGTCTAACTTATTTTAGAGTTCTTTCCCCTGGAACAGATTTCATGTTCCAACCGAGGGAGGCTGTCGCTGTCTTGGTGTGTGGGGCTGCATCAAATACCCCTTTTTGCTCTGTTAAATTGCTGCACTAGTCCACACTTGACCTGTGGGGATCTCATTCTATTATGACTGTAACTGTTAGCTGCTCTTGGCATTCTCTAATCCCTGCTCTCCTCTCTCTGTCCCCCCCACACATCCCCTGTGGTGTGGGGGGGTTTGAGCTGTCAACATCTGCCTGGTCGTCGGTCTGCCAACGCTGGACCTGGTTGTCAACCGTCTCCATGACGGCCAACAGCGAGTCTTCTGGTCCTGTCCTACATCTATAAAGTTCAACAATGAATTTTGGTGTTTTTCAAAACCCATTGTCACTATGACTATGTTTAGCCTGTGTTCTGCTCCTCTCTCCCACCAACCGTCTCTGGAGGAGGGGATCCCTCTCTGAATTGCTCCTCCCAAGGTTTCTTCAATTTTTGCTCCTGTTGGGAGTTACTCTGGGAGTTTTTCCTTGTCTTCCTTGAGGGTTTAGGTTGGTTGAGGGGTAGTTCTATGGGAGTATGTGAAGCCCTCTGTGACATGCTTGCGTGTAAAAAGGGCTATACAAATACATTTGATTTGTTTGTAGAAAAGAAATTCACAAGGCCCTCCATTTCTGTGCCTATTCTTCTGCCCAATCAAAAAGGTAGTGTCAAATTTAGGTTACCTATGCCTAAGCATACAATGTTTACTTAAATTAAGTAAAGGCTAAATTGTGTATTGTATCATATATTCAGTGTTGCCTGTCCAATCCTTACATGTTTTTTCACCTTATAGATCCATGTGAGGGGCAGGAGCAGGGAGAACAAACTCCCATAAAACAACTATTTCTCAAATTACTTGTGCCTTAGTTTAACTCTTGTTGGTACTACACTTTCCATAGGCAAATATATATTTGCTTATATTTACTACTTGATTGAACTACAAGGTTAAAAACCATGCATATAAATGGTATCAAACATGGCATGTCCCTGCTAGCAGCATACACAATTCATTGTACAAATACAAGCATCTCAATCCAACATATTTATTTATTTGTCGTATTTTCTGCCAACAGCTTTCCAACACCATGTTGGCAATCTCATAATTCTCACATATTGGTCACAAATAATATTGTGACAAATGACAAAAACATAAGTGATGAATACCCCATGTCTTCAACATGGAATCATTGTTTCTGACATGAATAATCAACTCTACTTTAATTGATGGTTGATCAATTATACTCCTTATGAGTGTAAGATATGTCAGGTGACATCATGATATCATGATGCTCCTGAACCACATAGAAGCAGACCTGCAGAGGCTAACAAGGAGGTCCTTTGCACTGACCCCTGCAACCCTATTGACAGTGTTAAGGCTCTATGCCACTGGCAGTTTTCTGGAGGATCTTGGAGATGGACATGGGCTCTCCAAGGCCTCAGTTTCAAGATCTGTGCAGGCTGTCACAACTGCATTACTGCCACATCCCAGACCACATCCAATTCCCTAAAACCAGAGGGGACAAGTCTGCGGTGCAGGACTTAAGCTATCTTCAATGGCTTTTATGATTTTTGTATTAGTAGTAGTTTTCACTCCCTCCTGGCCAGGGACGTGCACAGGAATTTTGAAGGGCAGTTGCTCTACCCCCCTCCCCCTTGTGACTTCCACTCTCGTTGCCCATAGGCGTATCGATTAGAAGTAAATAAGGCTACTTTCTGAAATGTTTCGGGTGGCGATTTTTTAAATCTAGGTCTACATGAAATGCTGTTTAAATTCACTATTATTTATTTATTTTCCTCTGAGGGGCACTTTGACTTGAGGAGGGCAAACGGGCAGTTGCCCGGGCAACCTTAGCCATAGCCTGTGCACGTCCCTGCTCCTGGCCACTTCACCCTGTGTGACTTCCCAGTCAACCCTGTAGAGTCTTTCCATTTCCTTGGCGCCACCATCTCCTAACATCAGGCTCGGCTCTACCACCAGCCTCTTTATCCACCGGGCTTGACGTGCTACTAGCCCTATTATTTTAATAAACATCTTCAATGTTCAATTGTTATTGTGTTGTTGTACTTGTAAAAGCGTTATGTTAATGCATTTTTAGTTACTATTGCACATTTCAACAGCCATATTTCAATTTTATAGTATTTGGAATAAGACTGACATTTTTAAATACCTTCATTGCATGCGCCAAACCCACCAAATCAAATTATTTTGTGTAACCTAAATTTACTTGAGAATATACCGGATTCTTTTTGGGGGATATTTCTTAGTGAACTTGTATGGTTCACAAAGAAATATTCAAGTTCCAGCTTAAGTGGCGTAAAAAGAGGACCAATATAACCTTATTTTCCATCTGAAGTAACTTTCAGCATTAGTCTAATGTAGATTTCATGGTCGGCCTACGTGTGTCTCCACTGAATCTCTGTGCTACGATGCACTTAGCGATCTAAGACCTGTCTGGAGCTCTCATTAATCTACAAGGATTTCCAAGTGCCTCTTTAGCTACAATGGCTTCGGGAAACGGCCTGTACAACTAAGATCCATCGTACGATGGACTCTACACAGGGGCGTTTCTACATGGGGGCCTACAGGGGCCAGTGCCCCTGTAAAAATGTCCCTGGACGCTGTGGCCCCCCTGTGCTGACTGAAGAAAACTTTTTACCCGTTTTTCTTCTTCTAGTAGTCATCATGAACCGAGGAAGGGACATTGCAGACTTTTTTGCCCCATTAAATAACAAAGTTAGAGAAACATATCAAGGTATTGAGAGAGTTGAGGAGCTGGAAGAGGGAGACCCAGAGCATTTTGTATGATTTTAATGTAAAGCAAAATTAAAGTATTTAATGTTTAAATATCCTTTGTTACCATTTTTTTATGTGGCCCTCTTATTAAACACTGGCCCCCCCTTGGCCCCCCCAGTAAAATTAGTCTAGAACCGCCACTCTCTTGCACTCGCTATGATCAATTTTAGGCTTACGATGCTTTCGGGAAACACACCTATTGCATGCTTAGGCTGTAAGGTAACCTATATTTGACATTACCTTGTTCGATGGGCAGAAGAATAGGCACAGAAGAGCCTTGAGAACTTCATCTCTTCAAACAAGAGCTTCCTCTCGTCAATTTGGAGACGAGCCCACTTAATTTCCAAGACTTCCTCTTGGTATCTAGCATCCTGTGTCGCTGATTGCAGGGTCCTGACACCGGTGTAAAACTCATATGCAGCACAGTTTGCACGTTCACCTTATTGTCTTTGCTTCTTTTTGCTTTCTTTCATGTAGCGTCATACAATGTACAATGAAAAGTACTAAAAATAAGTAGCCTATAATACATGTAAAACGTTTTCTGTGGCGACAGAATTTTTTTTTTTGTAGGCCTACCGTAATTTCTCAATTATTTTGGTTAACGTTTTAATTTTAAAGTCTTAAAGTTTCGTCAGAAGAACCACATGTCAGTACAATGTACGGAGTCTTGTTAAGTGGAACTTCAGACACGTACGATGGTTCTCCTTACAAGCATGTTCGGGAAACGCACGTAAGAAATAACACTGGATTGTTATTTTGATTGTAGAGAACCCTCGTAACAGCTACGATCCATTGTCATCGGGAAATGCAGCCCTGGAGTCCCACATTACTGAGTCTCAAATTCTGTCTCAAAGTCTCAAACCTATGGAATGCCGTGTTAGTCAAAATTAAATAAATAGATAAATACACAAATAAATACATGAATATGGTTATGAAATAAACCCTGAAATTAAAAAAATGCCAATAAATATATATAGCATCATATAATTATGTAGCTGAATCCATTTACCTACATCAATAAATAAATACATTTACTTATTTCAAAATGATGTTTTTGTAAAGACAACATTTATTTATTTAATGGGACTTTTATTTCCTTATGCCACATATATATCTCAACGCCGCATTTATTTCTGTGCTATAATCCAACATGCAAGCAAGAGGGGCGTGGTTATCTTCAGACCAAAGCAGCTGCACAAGATTGAAGGCAGACAGGGACACCTTCAAGAGATGATGGAAGACATAAGTAGTGTTAAAGATGGCAGTAGTAGTACGAAATTGATCAGCATGGCTTGTCAGAGGATATCATTTTGGCATCCTTAAAGATTTTGTAGAGGTACTTGGGCGGATTACTGCTCTACAGAACATAGACATTGATCACAAAGTCTTAAATAGTTTGGGACTTATCGAGCACCACCGTGTGCGTGTGCAAGATGTACAGGTAGTATGTTGGATTGGAACTAAATATAGCACAGAAATAAATGTGGTGTTCGGAAATATATGTGGCGTTAGGAAATAAAAGTCTCAAAAAATACATTAATGTGTTATTAGGAAATAAAAGTCCCATTAAATACATTTCAAAAATGTCATTTTGAAATAAGTAAATGCATTTATTTATTGATGTAAGTAAATGGATTCAGCTATGTAATTATATCATGCTATATTTGTATTGTATGTATATATATATATATATATATATATATGTATTGCCATAGTTGTGCTATTTCAAGGTTTATTTCAAAACCATATTTATTTCTGTATTTCTATATTTTTATTTTTATTTTTGACTAACACAGCCTTGCATACAAACCTAAGTGTTCGCCAAAAACACGTTTTCCCTTCCTTTATCATCCATTTGTACTTTTCTTCGTATAGGATATCTACCTAAGAAAGCCAAGCCATGACTGATATTATTTTAAATGATAGGTACCTAAACAGGTCCAGTAGCTATGAAGTTTTGTATAGTTAGTCAAATTATATTTTAATTAATCTGCCTTGGAACAAAAACTTTTCATTGGTCGGTTTGGGCTTCAGTCGCTCTGACCCAGCTTTGACTGGCTGGGTGATGTAGTATTTAGTAAGAACGTAATCTATCGATGCAACGCTAGTATTCCCACAAATAAACTACAAGTACAGTGCTAACGCATGAGTGGCTAGCAAAACTGTGTGGGGCCTGAACGAAAGGGTAGTTTTAAAGGGAAATCAAGGTTGTTGAGGTTCGTGAGGCTGGTGCATCAGGATTAGGGGTACGTAAAAAAGTGATGAAAGTCTTACTTGTTTCAAATAGGTTTCATATAAACGTTTAACTGGCATGTGATGTATCCACAGCTGTCATGCGGCTGGGTGTCAAAGCCAGACAGATGGGTAGCCTTTCCATCTCTTTTGTTCGTTTGCATCAATTGGCTAGCTAACATTAGCTTGTTGAAAGGGGAGACTAACTAGCCTAGCTCTTAACTAGTTAAAACCATTAACGTAGCCCGCCTGTAGCCATACTAAGTATAAACAACTGGTATGCCTAGTTTAGCGTTAGTTAGCTAATAACACATTTACTGCAGCAGTTAAGATGGTCAACAGAGCTAGCTACAGTACCCACGTTGAATGTAGTTCAGCTAGCTAGCTGGATTGCTAGATGCATATGGCTGCGTTTTCATACGGTTTATGATGATCTAACTGGACAAAAGCGTTATCATTACTTTCAGCTAACGTTAGTTAGCTAGAGCTAGCTAAATACCTAACAAGCCAGCGGAACCAACACGGCAGCTGTGTAAACAAGGCTCAGTTTGTGACAGACTGGATTTCAATTTGAATGGAGTCAGTCAGCTAGTCCCCACGACCACTGCTGTTAGCCTAGTCTAGTGTATGCTGTTAAGGGAAAAACGCTAATTAGTAATGTTCATCTGAGTGTTGACTCGGCCGTCTAGGTAGGGAATGACACAAACTAATAGATTGTAGGCTAACTACTGTGGCGTAAAGGCAGTTTGGTTTATGGATCATTACAGTATGTCTAGTTTGTTTAGACTTTACTTTAAATCTATTGAAACCCAATCAGTCAATCAATATTGTGACAGGTATTTAAGTAATGTTTTCCACATTGAAACGTGAAACATTTACATCAAGGGTAGTTTAGCGGTGTATTAAGTGTGACTGAGTTATTTCCACAAAATCACGGTCACTTCTCTATTTCTCACGTTTTCCAGGGAAATAGTCACAACACTTACAAAAGGGGAACATATCCCTGCAATGTTCCCTGGCTAGTTAAACTAGGTAAGCCTTTTGGTTATTTGTCAATTGGCTTTTATAATAATTTCAATTATGTGTGAAACGTTCCTCCAGGACCATGGAGCTATATAAAACAACACAGAACTACATGAGACTACACAGAACTAAATAAGACCCTCACATTTCACATATTTTTTACATAAAGTGCACATGCAAACATGTGCAACAGGACAATAAGCCTCACTGGACAATAACAGCACCTTTTAATTGGAGCTTACTGTGTTCTTTTCATGAAATGGTCAGTCTCTGTTCACTGTAATCCCTTTGACTGAAGGTCAAATGTAACTGCACACTTTGTTAAATGATATGCCTCATGTCGCCTCAGTGCTATTGTGGCATGAAAAGTATCTCAGCCCACATATAGCCTACAGACTGTCAATACTTCGGAACACAACATACTAATGACTTTCTCTCTTTTTCTGTCTCGTGTCCTGTCTCCACCTCACCTCTCCGCCCGGGTTTTCCTCTCTACCCAAGCAGCCAGTTTGCGGTGCTTGCTGCAGCTGAAGCCTTGCGCCACCCTCCCCGTCCTCCTCTCATGCCCCCCCCTTGTGTGTGTCCCTGCCTGGTAGTGTCCCCCACCTAGCCCCCCTGTTGTCTTGCTTCTCCCGCCTGGAGCCCTCCTCTCCCTCATGCTTTGGATAACGCCAGCACACTGCCAGCCCAATGACTGCCTGGATTGTCCTGCCTGTCAGCCTCTCTGCCTTCTCCATCACTGGAATATGGATAGTGTGAGTATGCAAACTGTCATCTAAACAGCATGTCCATTGAGATACTGGGAAAGGATTTCAGGACCTTACAGACTGTTCTGCAGTGGGGTGTTGAGGGACAGAGAATTGACTTGTTCTTTTGAACTTGACAGCTATGCCATGGCTGTTATGAACCATCATGTTTGTCCTGTTGAGAACTGGTAAGGGCTGTCAGATAAAACATTTCATGAGAAATATTCATTGAGTATTTAGTTTGCCGGAAACCAACCACCTATAAATCAACTGGGTTTTTCTGGTATTTCGATTTTTTAGGTGCAAAGTTGATGTATTTTCTGTGTTGTGTGCAGGTCTTACAATGTGACATGCACAGAGGAGATACCTCGACCAGGCTTCCCAAAGACATGCTGCACAATACAGGATATCCCCCTTATCAGGTCACCTTCCACTCCACCTCCCTGTCTCTCTACCTCTGTCTTCACAAACGTCTGTCTACTCATCTGCAACACAGGGAGTGATTGTGCCACAGTGAATTAGCATTTGATGTTGCAGAGCCACTGGAATCGTTAACCCACATGCGGCATGAACTGCTAATGTTAAAATCTGCAAGGGTGGGGGGGTCAAAATGCTATTGTGTGTTACTGTATGCATTGTAAGATGCGACAGCATCTATCATTCATACAATGAGTAGGTGTCTTGACAAATAGTGCAGTTTTAGAAATGCGTCAAGAGATTCTGAGAGCATTAAAAAAACATCGGCATTGTGTTTTTAATGTCATTAACAGGATATCTCTGCCAATGTCAAAACCTGTCGTTGTATTGACTGAAATGCCTGTGGTTTCTTGTTACATTTACATTTAGTCATTTAGCAGACGCTTATCCAGAGCGACTTACAGTAAGTACAGGGACATCCCCCCCGAGGCAAGTAGGGTGAAGTCGGCGGGCAATCGATCCGGCAACCTTCTGATTACTAGCCCTACTCCCTCACCGCTCAGCCATCTGACTCCCATCTGTTGTTTCATTCCTTGATCCTGTGTCTCTCTCTCTCTCTCGTGTTGCCCTGCAGTAAGTGTGGCTCCTTCCCACCAGAGAGCTGCCTGTTCAGCTTGATTGGGAACGTCGGAGCCTTCATGGGTAAGGCCTTCATCATTCCTCACACCGCCCCTCAGTGACGACACTGAGGCGTGGCCTGACAGGGTTTTCCACTGGCTCGTTTGTTCGACAATGAACCGAGACCTTGTGTCGAGTGATTGAGAAAGTTCAGGTGGTGGTGGCACAACCGGTATAGTACGTTTTGGCTTTTCCTTGAGATGTTCCTGTTGGGTCTTCTCATTTCCTGGATTCCAGAGAATCTTAAATTCTGTTTGTATGTAGGATACTGTTATGAAGTAGTGGCGCTTAGCTAGCCACTGGCCAGCAGACAAGGTCCACGAGTGGTAAAGTACCACGAGGGCTTTAAATAGCCTGGGCTTCGGTTTCTTATCAATAATGAATGTGGCCTTTCCTCCACTCCCTTCCTCCTACGACCTTCCTCCTTTTCTGTCTGTCTTATTCATCCCCACATCTTCACCCCTTTTCTCCTATGGTCGTGTTCATTCCATCTCTCTTCTCCCATCCTGTCTCTCTCCCTCCCATTCTCCATCCCCCCTTCCCTCCCTTTCTCCCTATCCTTGTATCTCTCTCTCTCTCTATAGTGGTGATGGTGTGCCTTCTGCGCTATGCCCAGGTGATAGAGCACAGCCACGGCAGCTGGGTCAACACTAGTGCCCTAGTGTCTGGCTGCACCAACGCTGTGGGACTGGTAATGGTGGGAAACTTCCAGGTAACTTTTTGCTTCTTCGGACACCTACTCCTGTATGTGGGTCAGGCCCAAACATGCCCTGAAGCTATGCGTACCCCTGTACAGTAATCGCTACAACTCGCATACTTCTCAAATTCACCCTGGTATTCCCGTCTCCTGTGCCAGCTCCTCCTGAAGCTGTATGTACCGTTTTGCGTGTCTGTCTTCCTGGGCAGGTGGACCATGCCAAGTCCCTCCACTACGTGGGAGCGGGCGTGGCCTTCCCCGCGGGGCTTCTCTTTGTGTGCCTGCAGTGCGTGCTCACCTACCGCGTGGCCGTCACCGCCCTCGACTACTGGATGGCCCACGTGCGTGTGGCGCTGGCCGCCGGGGCGCTGGTCTCCCTCGTCCTCAGTATCCTCACCACGACGACCTGAGGGGGGTTCATGAGAGGGAGACAGGGACAGCCCCCCCTCCCTGAGGTCAAAGTCACTAGGTTATTGTGGCTTCAGTTGTTCTGGAAAGGGGACTGATGTGACATGCGTTGTGTGTGTGTGTGTAGTACAACTAGACTTGTTGAGTGTTGCCTCCTCTGCTGTGAATGCCCAGCCACCCATCTGGGGAGGCGAAATTGCTTTCAGATGGAGTATAGTGATGAGTTGCAGAATTCCTACAGATACAGGAGGAGGAGGGGGGGGTCTGTAAAGGAAGGGTAGACCATAGAAATGAGGGGAGGTGTAGAAACTGGAATAAGGTTCTTGGGGTCTGAGTTAAGTGACATTTTTCAGGATTTAGTTCAAGTCTGTCGCTTATTGAAAATTGTAATGGTTGAACGTCACATGATTGTAGTTATAAAGTCAACATTTTAACTACGGTGCTCAGTGAGGCAATGATTGTCATCATTTTCATGATACTGTAATGGATTTTTCTGAAGGATATTTCTCCTGGCGGTACAAATTCTCTTTAGAAGTTAGCATAATCTGAACCATGTGTTAGTGTTTTTTCTGCCCATCTTGAATCCATAAGGCATGCAAATACTCAAGTCTTTCCATCGATTTCAATAGAAGAGAAATATGTGTCTACAGATCGTTTCTTATTTCTTTCCAGCTGACAGGCTGCTGGTGAAGATGACAACTATTTTAGAGGCCAGCTAATGGTTTCAGCTACTGCTGTTTAAACTAGCTAGATTTATTAGTAGGCTCTGACAAGGCTTAACTTATTCACATTAGTAATACTGGAAGTTGGTATTTGTTCAAACATGCACCCATTAGGGAAGAAATGAGAAAGATGCATGGAGGCAGTGAGAATTTGTACTTGCAGATTTAGGCATGTAAATGATTGGTTGAAAAGGAAAACATAAATACTCAGATTTAGGTTGACTTCCTGAACAGAAACAACTATTTAGTCTGGTCTCTTCAGAGATTGTTGTAATCATGTCGTAAAACTTACGTCGTTATAATTTAGTCTTGAAATAAAAGGTTGTCAGAGAAACAGAGTCAAAGCTGGTGTTGACAAAATGAACACTTGTCTGGGTGGATCATTAATAAGATGAGTTTGTTTGTAGTCAGCCCTTCGGAGATATGGCTGATCCTGTAGTTGGAAGGGAATGAGGCCAGAGAAACAGATGTTTTCTCATTTCAGCCTGGCTGAACAAAGCACATCCGAACGTTACTGATTAAGCGTGCTCACCTCAGATGTGTAAAAACTTCTCATTCTGTCACAATCGACTATGCAGCCCGTAAACGCATGGAGTCTGGTGCTCCTTCACGCTGGGTTCCTTAACTCTGCCTTCTCAGGTGGCATCTTCTTCATCCATGAGAGCTTCGTGCTCCAGCATGCTGCAGCCATCTGTGAGTGGGTCTTCACCGTGGACATTCTGGTCTTCTACGGCACCTTCACCTATGAGTTTGGCACGGTTACCAACGACACTATGATGGCGGGCCTGCAGCAGCTTCACCACCACGGCTCGGGGGTCATGATGGGCCCGGGGTCCATGGCGGGGACCCTAGGCGGGGGTTCCAAAGGCCTCAAGTCCCCTGGAGGCAGCAGCACATCCACCCATCTTAACTGCACCCCGGAGAGCATAGCCATGTTGTAGCTCCTTCCAAGGGGAAACCACCGAGAGCAGCAGCTCTCATTCCAGAGTTACTAAGTAACAGGCGTTGTGGGGGGAGGGGTCCAGATGGCATAGGAAGATACGAGAAGTGGATATCTAAGGTTGACACACTAGGGTTATGTGTCTGTATTGCTATATTGGTTTTTATGTCGTTGCAAGCCGTCCGGTAGTCCACTACAGTCAAGTCTCCTTCCCGTATCGTAGGAACACTTTAACGAAGGCTGAATGTGCAGAAGGGGGAGTATCGGTGCTTCGAATGTTTTTTAAGACTGCTGTTGGCACACATGGCCTTCGGTAATCTTCCATTTACTGAAAATAGGAGATGTTTGTCTCATCACTGAGGCTACGGGAGCCCGCCAGTGTTCTCTAATGCATATGGAAGGACGAACAAGGGTCTCTTGTCAAACCACAAATAATGTTTTGATTTCTGCCACATTTTACACTAACTTTCTCTACTGGGTGCTGGGTGTGGCCCGCCCTCTCATGCCGTTTTGATGCGCCTGTCTGCACGCCACACCACCGAGAGAATACGTTCTTTCAAGCGACTTGGTCTGAGTTGGGTTTTGTGTGTACTCAGCCAATGTTAAAGCATTGTTAATATAAACTATTGAATGTTTGAGAAGTGATACCATAGATAGAAGTATACTGTTATGTATCTGAAAAGGTCTTGTCCGTTCACCTTTTCTTTATCAATCAAGTATGAATGACCTGATTTGGGAAATCCTTGTTAATTTACAAGAAAACTGACGTTTATTTGTGCAAAATCCCTGCCCAAATAACTGCCTTTTGAGGGCAATTGATACGAGTTTGTGTTGAAAGTATAATCTCTGTATTTTAGCCATTACATACATATACTCTTGAGAACATATTATACATTGTAGTTATCTCTGCATTTATTAAGTTGCTTCCTTCAGTGCCATCTGCTGCCACAGGTTACATTTCAGTTTGTGTCGTTTTTGGTTAGTTACAAGTTTTTGTTGGTGCAATAGCTGCCATTTCTTGGGCAGCATACACTCCACAGTGGTGGGAGTTATGCCTGCGCCTTACCAAGGTGTGTTTGAAAAGTGCTTTTTGATGCTGGCGTGGAACACAGGCTTTTGTTTACTAGAACCGTTTAGACAGTATGGGCCTCCCGTAGACGGGGGGTGGGGTCTGTGGTATTGATTCCAGGCTGGTCCATTGGAAGCCTTATTAGAACATCACAGGCAATGTTATCTCGTCAACAGAATCCTACAGTACAGTCTGTCGATATGTGTTTTAGCGAGACACTTGATGTTTGCATCGAGACTAAATTTAAAGAGGATGCAAAGGAGACCTTGTGCCATTAACCTGATGTTCTGAACCTGTTGAAATCTATTTGTTGCAAAGATGTGTGATCTGTAAACAAATGAATGATAAATGAAAAAGTATTTTGCATTGCCAAATATCTAAACAACAGTATGGTTCAAAACACAACAAGCAAGTTACTGACTACCAAATATTCCTAGGTCACAGAATATAACTAAACTGTAGTACCACTTAGAGGTGAATGCTTGTCGTTGTGTGTATGGATTCAGTTGAGCTGCTTGAACGCTGTGCTCCCATTGGCTCTCGTCTGTAAGCTCTTAGATCAGTGACCTTCAGAGGTACCTAATGGCAGAACCATCATCGCAGCTTTACACCATATGATGTCATTGTTGATTCTTTTTATTCTGTTCAACCACTGGATGGTTTATAAGCCACCAAAACATGTTTTGTTTAGTCAGCTACCTCCACGTTTGAATGAATTTTAAGTAGTTCCGTGCAGACGTGGGAATGGAATTTCCGATGACTTTTGCCAAAAAAAGACTGGAATCCACTCGAGAATTTAAACGTTTTCTCTTTCCATACAACAGAAAAGCCCTGAGAGAAAAAGCAATCTGTATTTGGGTTGTTTCACATGCTAAAACCATGTGGGTCAGATAGCTCCATTGAGTTATTTTGGTTTTTGTTGCCATCATAGGTCAGACAATGTTTTCTTTATTTTTTTCTCTCAAAGAACCATATTTAAAAAAAATGTCACGTTACTGTAAGGTAGTATCAAGGTTAGAGACTTCAACCGGCAGCTTCCATGAAAAATGTACACGGGGTTAAGACTACTGTTCTCATGGTCAACAGGCAAAAGATGGCATTTCCAAGTGTTTTTGTTCCAGAATCCTGCACTTATTTCAAATTGTGTAGTTACTGTATGTCTGGATACACGAGAGTGAGAGAATACCCGTTTCTGAGGAGAGCCTGTATGTTGGAAAATGTCTTGAATTATTGAAATACGCAAACAGACAAAATGTCTAGAAAGGTGTTGTGCTAATTTTTAATCTTTGACAAATGTAAAATATGTATTTTACTCAATTTCCTCAAATGGGTATGCCAATGACATACAGTAAAAAAGGCAATGCAGAGAATATTTTTAGTTTTCTTTTATAAATTCCGTATGTAAATATGTATGATTTGTCTATCATTTAGTTATTTTCTTTTGTCAGAGATTTATATTCAAATATGAAATTAAATTGATGAACTATAAGCAAATGAATTGTTCTTTGAACTGAATGTGAATCTTTGACAGGTCAAGGCAGATTGGAATATGAAATGAGCACAGCTGTTTGGAATATGTGATGGCAAAGCAGACTTAAGAATCGCATGAAACACAAACTAGTCCCTTTATACAGGACATCCTAAACCCATCTAAACTGTGCACAACACACCTGTTTTACCTTCCCTTTCCTGGAAAATACAACAGGCTTCATTGCATACCGTTCCTTTTAATGTTTGAAGAAATGGAAAACTGCATTTTTGCTAAATGTCTTAAGCTTTGATACAAACCCCTGGTGTGCGTTTTTACAGTACTCAAAATAACTGCTGCTTTGGTCTCATTTGATAAACAGATCTGACTTTCCTTTAACCACCTTAAAGGATTTATATACCAAAGCAGCTATCAATGCCACAGCTACTTACTGTCTTAGGTAAGGGATGGGGAAAGAAGTCAAGGGTTCACCTACAGCAGTTTCATAATAGTTTTTGGTCATTATATTGCATCATGAGGGGAAGGGGTAACATGCCAATTTAAGGCAAAGACAATCAAGTTCATATCAGCTGAGAGCTCACTTCACTATGATAGTGACCATACATAATTTAAAACGCTATGACAAGAGATGCTTTTCCAATGGACTGCATATAAAGCACATATTTACAGACATAAAAACCGCACACAGCACACACTCTTCATTATTTTCGGCCTATATGTGGCCCTCTGATAGATATGTGACAGACTCATTCTGGTGCATGTCCTCATCATGTGTACATGGCTCCATGTAGATCCTCCAGTCTGTGCTCTCGCTGTTTCCTCCTTTCCTAGAAGACACACGCAAACACTGTTTAGTAGTGGTGGGACGCATGGCACTGACTGATGCTTGTGTCGCACAACCAATACGCACAGTTTCAAAAACGTGTTTTGGAGCTTGTATCAAATTACGGTAACCACGTGATCGATGACGTTCAATGCTTCAAACGTCACAAACTGGCTCGAAGTTTTGGCGCTCTTCTGAACCAGTGCCATAGGGGGAACGAAGCCACCGCTTCTTGTTGAAGACAAATCACACATTGCCAGAGAAGCAGACAGTTATTAGCAAAAGAGCAGATATTATATGGCTACTATTGGAGGGAGGAAGGAAGCAGTCAAGAGTATGGGAACATTGTGATGTTATCCCCCAATAACTTCAACATGATTGTGGTGCGTGACGTGAGCATAAGCAAACATTAACATTTAGTAACACCTCAAACCAACATGACTCCAGGCACCGCTCGAGTTTGTTCCATTTGTCATTATTATTTAGACTAATCTGTATTGTAATAATTATAAATCCGGTCACTTATGAAAATGACGTCATCATATTTAGTGTTTTGTTATTTTGTTGAAATGAAACGTAACATGATAGGACTAAGGTACTCTATAAAGTGCCCCTAAAACAAATGTTAATGATTCGTCAACATTGTCAACAGTAATAATAATTACTAATAATAAAGTCCCCCCAATTCACAACAGGCTTGCATATCACAAATGTTAAGAATAAGAAAAAAAATCTGTGTAATCAAGTTTAATTGATATAAAGAACGTCCACCGCATCATCAAGGATTTTGGTGGTGTATCTGGTTAAAGCAATGTTCGCTAACGTCTTGGTAGCGCAGGCCTAAAGATCTCAAGTTTGCATCCCAGTGCGGGGAACCTTAACATTTACTGTGAGAAAATTACACAATTCTAACAGCCCACAGATGTATCACAATATTTTAATGTGTGATCACTAATCAGATTAATATGAACACATGTAGCCTTAATTAAAAAATGTAATAACGTGGGTAGGCTACCGTCGGAGAAAGGGGCGGGGCAGAGGGGCGTCACATGCCCCCCACTTGATCAGTCTAGGCTGAGATAATTATATTTCAAAGACATGTTTGCTGTAGTAAACCAATATGATAGTGAAACCAAAGTTCTTCTGTGCAGTTTTCAAAAGTAAATACTACCAGGTCCGTTAAATATCTTAAAAAATGAGTGCTACAAAATAGAATAGGCGTATGTCATTGCGCTGTTGGGCCGAAACATTGAACCTCCATATTTTGTCATTGTTTTATCAAATGTATGCTATTGGTCATCCTTATCCTTTGGCTCCTCAAACTGTCAGTCAAACCTCATAACTCAATACCTCCCGCCTCCATTTAGATTGAACTGCGCACAGGTTGGAGAGATCTCTGCTTTATTGTGATGCAAGGGAAAATAAAGAACTGACATTTGTGCAGGGGCGGTTTTAGCTAATTGGAGGCCCTGGGCAAAGAACAATTTTGAGGCCCCCCCATAAGCTGCCCCCCCCCCCCCCCCCCCCCCCCCAACGATGTCAAGAAGAGCAGTGGTAAAATACAAGTTATGAAAAGGGACCGTGTCCGTGTCTGATTGTCCACACGATCATATACAATTAAATCTAAAACAAACTTACAAAGAGCTCAGTTACACTACTAACGTTGAATTAGTAATGTTGTTAGCGCAACTAGCGTTATTTTGCCCGCTAGCCTGTAACATTTCACTGGGTCTTGCAGCAGTTTAATTAACTGAAATTATTATGAAATGTTATGTTCTAGTAGCCATTTGCCTACTTTAGCAAGTCATTGTATTTCCAAGCCCTGGTCGTGTAATTGAGACGACACAGTAAATAATTCCTCTTTCAAGTAATAAGCCCCAGTTCAAGTGTTGAGCATGAAATTAGCTGTACGATCTGTAGAGATCTTGAGACGGTGAAGAAGCCACTTTTTTGTGCTAAAACCGGACTATAAGCCACTTTGAAATATAAGCTGCACTAGCACAAAACTGTAAAAAAAAAAAAAAAGCCACAGTACAAGCCACAGCTTATTTTCCGTAAAATACGGTAGTTGGTGTTGAAGTGTCTGTTTGTCTGCTGCTGCTAGCAATAGCTAACTTGGCCCAGCAGCACTTGAAATATTATCAGAAATGTCTTCGTCTTCCACGGACGCATTCTTTGATTGGAAAAACTGCGTTAGCTTTGGTAATTTCTAGGGCTGTGCCCGACTAAGATTTTCTTTGGTCGACCAAGACTCGACAAAAACGACTGAAAATCGACTAATCGATCTTTGAAACGCTTAAAAAAAAAATGCATACATACATTTTTGCAATCTGACTCGATGGCTGCTGGACATTGCAGATCCAGCTGCTAATAGCCTACTAATAATAAGACTCGTATCAAATGTCCTGTTGTAACCAAATGTCGATGGTATTTAGTATCTATTACAATGTACTACAAATTAAAAATATTGTTTCACATGCAAATCATCAGAGCGTGTCATTCAATTTGGATGTGATTCTTATAATAGGCATATTCATTTTTCAACCCAGGGCGTTAGCATGAGCGAAGTAGGGCTAGACCAACTTACGTTTTTCAGGTGGTAGGCTACATCATATTCAACGTCGAACTATGAAAAATAAACCGTTGTTGGCAGGGTTTACATTCAACGTTTTTCGAGTCACCCGTTACTTTGTAAATGTAAATGTACTTTACAACCCTTGTGTTATCTTTGGGTCATTCTGACCAATCAGTCATTGTGACCCACCGTCGTTTGCGACAACTTTACCGCATACAAAAACAAAGTGAAGCATTTTCTTTTAACCGTTGGGCTGTCTGAGACCCCCAACATTGCGAAGGTGAAAAGAAAATTATTTTTATTTGCTTTTGTATTGGGTAAAATTGGGTAAACACAACGATGGTTCGTTATGAACCTTTGGGTCATGTGACCCAAAGGCAGCACAAGGGTTAATGAAATGCTGCCATACCACAGATTTATTTGCCATTTTTACTAATAACACCGACAAAGCAGGCTATGGCAGAGTTTGTAGTTCTGTACAGTAACACATTTTCTTTTAAATTATATATTTTTAGAGTTTGATTATTTGTCTTAAATAACATAATCTACAATTTCTGTAGAACATTTAGTTAATTCAGCAATGATGACACAAGCGGGAATCAGATCTCACACTGCCATATGGCAGCTCGACTAAAAAAATCTTTGTCAACCAAGAGCATATCGACCAGAAAATCGACTAGTCGACTAAATGGGCACAGCCCTAGTAATTTCTCCCTTGAATTGTCATTCGTTTGCAATGACAAGTGATTCATTTTAATTATAAAAAAACAACGAGGCCCCCCTGGTGGGCGAGGCCCTGAGCAACTGCCGGACAACTGCACCGCCCGTATTCACGTAAGTACAGCGTTTTATTTACTCAAGAAACACTGTCCACAAACGATAACGTTTTTGTATTTGAAGATTTGCGTCAAATCTTCCACCCCCCCCCCGACAGTGATATGTAAATGTCTTGTTTTATCATCACCAAAAACATTGTACTTATTGTGTTCCTACTTGACTTTAGCTCAAGTTTCACATTAAATTTGAGCTATTTTTAATATAGTGTAATATCTAGATTTTTTTGAAGCAATGCATGTTCGTGCAATTTTATTATATTTGTATATACTGGTGTGCCGTGGGATTTTTTTTTAAAGGTTGGGAAAGACTGAATTACATAAACCGTGGCAAAAGACATATGGAGGTGTAAATTGCAAATGTTTATACAACCAAATGTAATTTCTATATCAAGATAATAGGCATATAGACAACATTTTAGCTTTAGAAAATACATTATTTTGTGACTTGACTAAGTAACGTTAACTGAGAAAAATGCATTATTATTTATTCAGGGATCGACAGACAGATACAGGCAATATGACCAATGAAAAATGTCTTCAATTTGAAGGACAAAACGGAGATATAGGAGGCAGAAAGGCATGACGACAGGGATGAGAGGAAGGAGCAGCAGTCCACTGACTTTCCTGCAAATCAAGGAATGTGTATTACATGCAGAGACCAGAGGGAGGTGGAAACTAATACACAGCATACTAGGAGGTTTAACTATATCGAATATATTACCACAATGTAGCCACCATATTCTTTGATATCTAGGAATAACTACTGTGTATTAACCTGGTCATTAATTTTGGTATTAAATATATATATTTTTATTATATATTTACCTGCATTAAGACATTTTGAACGACTGTCTTTTCCTAGGAACTTTACTTTGTGGCCACACCTGGAGAGGATGAGGTCCCATCATCTGCACTTTAGCATTCAGCAAGTAAAGGTATATCTAGTTCATGTTATTGCTAAATCATAAGCAACTAATACTTAAATATAATGTTTGCTTAAACACAAGACCAAGCAAAATATATATTTGCCTAAATAGAGCTGCACAACATTTTTTGGTTGACAATAATAACTAAGTAAAAAAAGTAAAACGATATCTTCAGCTTACTACATTTAACTTAGTGATGCTAGTATTTTTGTAAAACCCTCAAATAAAATCAACATCTACTTAGAATGGTGTAGAATTTACTGGCGTAAATTATCTGCGTTAGATTCGATTCGATACTTCCCGATCCAATCGGGACATCCCCTAAAAAATACAGACAAAAAAAAGTTATAATAAACTCTTATCTAACTTTTTGATTCCATGATGTTCCATGATTGAGTGATCAGACACTTCACCTGGTTGTGACCAGTCAGATCATGAAGATGTGGATGAAGAGGATCCAGCATGTTGTACTCCATATTGCAGTGGCAGTGCATGCAGAAGAGGCTCCACATTGTTCACACACCACACCGTCCCAACCACAAGGATTTTAACCTTTAGTCTTACATGAAGGTTGATAACAAAAGCCTGAACAAACAAATAATGACCAAGTGTATGACTATACTATGAGACACAGATGTAGTTCCAAAAATGTTTAAGAATGTTTAAATGATAAAGAATTGAGCATTAATATAAAATTAACAACCCTGTATCACTAGTTGTTTTTAAAGCTGAATCTCTGTTACCCTCATATATATATCCAAGTGTGGCATATGGGCCAAAACAGCCACAAATTAGGGTATTTCCTTGAAATGCGCAGGGCAACAGGAAGAGGGCCTTCAACGAGAGTTGGTGTTTCACAGCACAAATGGATTGAATATTCACAAAGTGCATATTCTGCATTTGTTTTGCATGTAGACACTTTTCCTTCCATAATTATACTCAAACACCATTCACATCAAAAGGAGGATACTCCTATTGGAAGAAGGCACTGTATAAGGATGGGGTGTAGGTTGCATGAGAAATCTGAAGGTAATGTAAATGCCATGTTTGCCTGGGGTGAACATAAGAACATTCTGAGAAATGTCTGTGCAAGATGCCTTAGACATGCCATATATGCCTTAGCATATGAAAAAGGTAGAAGAAAACCACACCTATAATAAAACTGTTGCTGAAGTGCTGCTTCTTACAGCCATGCAAACAATTTTACAAAGGGGACACATTGAGACAGATGGATCACAAAACAAAGCGTCCACTGCAATGCCCCTTGCCTCAACCTTGTTATTGTTGATGCAGTGCAAGCAGTCCCTGAGGCTGATTGTTTTTTTTTTCATTGCTGCAGAAATTGTATGTGTATATGTCAGGCTCTAATGTTCACCAGAAATGTCTCTCAGTTCAAAAAGACCCAGACCCAGAGAGCTACAGAAACTCAGTGATACCAGGTGGATACCCAGGGATGTAAAAACCTCATGGACAGACTACCAGCTGAACTAGGTGTACTTCATGAGATAGAAGTGGAGAACAGTGCGGAAAGATCTGTGGAGGCACAAGGCCTACTTCCTCAAATAGGCCTCACATTTATTGGAACACTTGCAGTATTTAGAAAGATTCTTGGGGACATCAAGTTGCTCTCTGACATGCTTCGAGTGCCATCACTTGATTTAGCTAGGGCCGTGGACCTGATCCAGGTACTACAGGACCCTTTACAGGGATACAGAGAGGAATCTTATTTTGATGAGCTTTGGCAACACTGTGGACATAGCAAAGCAGTAGAATATTACAGTTGAGGCTGTTGAGAAACGTTTGCAAAGAGGGAGCCTAAGGCCGAATCCCAATACTCTGTGTTACCCCTACCTCTAGACCTTCGTTTTGTGCGTTCTTGTGAGAGTGAGTGGTGTCCCAATACTCCTTTTGAGCGAGGGGCAGGGATAAGACGTAGGGGTATACACCCCTTAAAACCAGGTAAGGTCGGGAGCTTACTTGAAACCTAGGGGTCTGTGAATACTGCGGTACCTGCAACAATGGCAGACAGATCGTCCCGAGTGCCATAAATTGAATATTTTCGGCTTAAATAACTGATAAAAAAAATTATGACAGTCTTCTTTTGTGCTCCACACAATCCTGTACATATGTATCTGCAACCATGTTCTTAATTGAAACATTTTTTTAAATCGCTAGTTTGCTGCGCTAACGTTCCATTGCTGATTTGCACAACAGTCCTGCATTTCTCTAATTAGGCTTGAATGGACTCCATGCATGTCTACAGTTTTAACTAAACTCCATCAGCAGCGAATTTCAAACGTATTTCATTTGATATCAGTGCATAACACTACTTGTTTTGGAGACATCGATATACGTAACCGCAACCAAGTGGTGTCTCATTTCATAGGGCTATGTAGCCCTTACCCCTCAGTTTCGAGACATAAGGGCTAGGGGTAAAACAGAGTATTGGGATTCGGCCTAAGACTTGGGGGATTTCTTGTAGAGTCCACTATAGGACAACGTAGGTGCAAGGAAGCGGACAAAGATACATTTAGGAAGGGTGTATTTTACCCTATTTTGGATCACCTAAATGCAGAGATGAAGAGGTGTTTCAGCAAAACCAACTGAGATATGAGGGCTATACAAGCACTGAACCCCAAAATAGCTTTTTGTCAGAGGAAATGATTTTAGGTTTGGCATGCCTGTATGAATGTGATCTTGAGGATCTCAAACATGAGCTGCATCAGGCATGGAAGGTTGTCCAGAGAAAAGCACAATATGGGAATGGTCCAGTGTTGTTGAGTTTACCACTTTTCTCCAACCTTACATAGAAGTGTTTTATCAGCTTTTCTGCTTGTGTTGAATAGCTGTAGCCTTGCCCGTTAGCAGTGCCAGTTGCGAGCGCAGTTTCTCGTCTCTCTGCGCTTTTCTCTGCGCTTTATAAAAAAATATTTGTGCACCATAAGTGATGAGAGGCTGAGCAACATTGGAGTACTGAGCATTGAGGGAAGAGCAAGATCATTGAACAAGGATGATTTTGTTGGACGCTTTGCCCTCCATCCCAGCAACATGCGTATCCATCTTTTATAATTTTTTGCTGTGGATGTTAAATTTGTAGTGTCAAACTTATTGACTGACAACATAAAAAAAGTTATTGGCACTGATGTCACTTAAACGTTGGTTTCTTACAACTTCTAAACAATGTGTCTGCCATACTGTTCATCTTTAATATAATACAAATATGGCAGACTTTTAAAAACTGCTTGCCATTCAATTCAAAAATACTTAATTGGTCCATGTTTGAATCTGTGTGTGTAATATAAATATGATATGAATAAACACTGCTACAGCTTCTTGCTGAACTAAAAAGCCACTTTCTACTGTTGTCAATGAAGTTACTGTATCTTGTTTACAACTACATACATGCATGATGATTCTTGCTTGCATTGCATTTACCACAGGCCATGTGCTTTTACAACTGTTGAATTATTTCATATTACATTTAAAATTATTTTGAATTCCTTTTCACACAGAATAATATGTTTTGTTATCAATAATATACAGTATTATTACCACCGATGTGGGACTATTTATGCTGGTTCACTGTTTATATGTATTTTAATGGGCCACCTCATTCTGAGTCTGTGCCCCAGCCTGGCCCCCCCATGAAAAATTGTCTAGACCCGCCCCCGGTTGGAGACAACCACTACTCCTCATTCAGCCAGTTTAAACGGCTGCTATATTCTTTAGCTAACCACTAGATGTCACTGTTCATTTTCAATGCGCCGAAAGTTCAGCTCTTTGGGCCAGCACAATCAGTTGTTGTGCCATCAGATGCACGGCTGCCATGAAAGGCACCCGCTCGCAGGAGCATGCGAAAACCACAAAACACAAGTTAAGGATTTCGTCTTGTTCATGTGTTTTAATATTAAACAAAGTTTAATAACACTATTGCAAGTCACTACTTATGACTTCTGTCTAAAAATTGTGTTTAAAATTTTAAATTGATGCATTATTGTTTTGGCATAAATCATTGTTAGGCTGGGTTATTTAAATCAAAAATAATACTTTTGTGGAACAAAGGGTTCCTTTCTATTTGGGGATTACCTACATGAGTGAGTTTGGTGAATGTGTGCATTACACAAGATGGGGCTAATTGTATGTGTAACCACAGTAAGTTTCAGGCATGCAACACTTTTCTAGTCAGAGTTAGCAGGGGGTGCATTTCGTGGCAAGAAGGAATAAAACAACCCTGCCATGAAATGCACCCCCCTCTATTGTCTGTTATGTATATCCCAGCATCAAATGATTCTCACTGTTCACTGAGGGGACTAATATGACATAACAAACAAAAAAATATGTGAAACTGAGAAATGTAGGTACCAAATGTAGGTCTCCCCTCCGTTTGGTTGCAATATAAAGAAGAAATCCTTTACTTTCTGATTAGAGTAGTTTGCGCACGCTCCCACAAAGGGGTGCTTTACATGGCAGCCATGCATCTGATGACAACACCAGAAGAAACCACCAAAACTTCACAAGGCATTGATCGCCCAATCCTACTGTTTAGTAGATGGCTTGGGTCGGCCATGCATCATATCTCCACCGCCTCGATGAATAAGTTACGATATTACGTAGACTTTGATAAGCTGCTTTTTTCTACCTTGTCCTTCTTGTGCTCTTCATATTCTGGGTTGTCAGTTGGTAGCTCGAGGCGGCAGAGTGGACACGAGTTTGTCTGTGGAGATCACAAGCAGCGAATCCTGTTTTTAGCTAACTGTCTGGCATCACATAACAATGGTATATTCACATCAGCCAAATGGATACGGTACATCAATTCATTACCATGTCATCTCATGAAGTAAAAGCATGGCCAAGCTAAGAAAATCTATTAATTTATGTTTGATACACAGTCTTGTTCCGCCATGAAAACCTGATGGGAATACATCAGGAAAGGTCCAAGAGAATGCTAATATTTTGAGGTTTACCTTGCCTAACCAAGGCAGTATGCAGCCTGAGTGGAATAGGTGTTTGCAGGGCATCTCACGCACGGTTTCCTGCTCCTCAAACTCCAGCAGGCACACAGGGCACTTCAGTCCTTTGTCTGGGGAATGGAGATTTAGATGCAAACCCAGTAGTCACACCATACACATGATCGAACAGTTCAATATTGAACCATCCCAGAACTAAAAGAGTCCAAAAGTCCCTTTTGGACTTGATTACCGGCTTGCTCTGGGGAGATGATGACGGCCGGTAGCGTCTGAACAGCTGTTTTGGCAGCTGGGGGAGGAAGACGCTCGTCCCAATCTGATATGTCAAATGTTCCGGAGTCAATGTCCATCAGAGACATTGACTGCATCAGGGACCTTTTCAGAGAAGAACAATTACTTTATGTTTGGTCGATCAGAATCGATGGCATCTATCAAAAATGTATGTCAACTTCAGAATCATGTCTGACTTTGGTTAGACACCCTAACCCTCACCTGGCCAGTTCTAGTAGTGCATTCTGACGATACTGTTCTTCAGGATTCGTTGGTTCACAGTCGTGTTCATCAAAGTACGAAGCCATCCTCACTTGTTATCAGAAATTGGTAAATTTTGAATAGCTGTACCGGCAGAAGAAAATAGCGAGTTGGCTCGCTACTTACTAGTAGCTGCCATACTACTCTAGCTCGCCACATACATATCTAGCTAGCTACTAGTAACTTGCTACGTTGGCTATCGTTAGCTTTCATTTGTTTCAAGAGTTCAGTTAAAGCATTTGTCCCGTGATATCGCTAAATACGACACATATTACATACCTGAAATAGCACACGAATTTATGATTATATTAACAAACCTAAGCTAAAGTATAACAAAAGTTGACTCACCTTATCTGTTTCAACATGACGTTAGCATATAGTTAGCTGGCTAGTTCTCCATCATTCTACCGGGTATGACGATGCCAAATCATACAGACGTCCCATACTTCGGACCAATTACAATTCACGCTGTACAGTGCGTAAACAAGCGGCTATAACGTAAAAGTAATGTTTGTTTTCAGCATTTATTCAGGGGTGCAAACTCGTCACCTTTCGGCGAAATTCGCCGTTATTGATCCAAAATAGGTCATTTGTGTGATTCGTGTAGATCTGCAATACAAATATTTGTATACTGGTCTGCGGTAGCAAGCTGTCATGAATATGTTTTCAAGCTTGTTGTTTGTCAACAATGTCAACATGACAGGCACGCTTTTTATTTCGAGTCTTCGGGTCTGTAACTCCCAGAGCCCCAGACATGACATCCGAAATTCGTGGTCACGAAATGCTAATTCTTTATCCCCAAATTAGCGAATTTGGGGATAACGACCTAGCCTACCTTTATTGCGGGCAGTTCAGTTATGTGTGGGGCACATAGGCTACCCAGCGCAAGCTAAAGGTGCAGTCATGGACAGAGATTACTTGATTGTATTGTATTTTAGGCTCGTGAATGACCGTGGTAAAGTTGGTTTGAAGTTCGATATTTAACAGATATTCGGACGCCCAGTAGGCTATTGGGTTATTTTAACCGGTGTTAGCACCGCTACGACCGCCGCTTGGCCAATGTTTTCGGCTGCCTAAACAACGCATATGTTTAGGGACCATCAACAAATTACAATTTTCAAAAGTCAATAGCTTCTCAACAACATGAACTAATAGTGTCAAAATAATGTTAAACTGTTTAAGATGTATGCATTCATGCTGCAAAGCCTTTATTTTATAAATTCATTAAGTTATTAATAAGTAATTATTTATCCAAAATAAACCTTAAAACTTCAATAGCTTTTTGGTCATGTGACTTATAATCCTCAAATTCATTTCAGTGTTCACTGACTATGCATGTATTATTAACTACTTACTAACCGAGAGTGAGGTCATGCCGGGAAATATCAAACTGAGGCTGGAACGGCAAAGCCGAGGTTTGATATTTCCCGGCATGACCTCACTCTCGGTTAGTAAGTAGTTTATTATATGGCATTTTTTGCATCTTTTCATTTTGTAAACGAAAATAAATGGTACCTCTAAGCTAATTGTAGCTAGCTCTCAAGTCTTCTCAAGCTGTGTTTCATGTGTTGCCTAGCAACTCATTACTTTTGATAGAAAGCGGACAACATGGTTCTGCTAAAATGGCTTTAATTTCAACACAAAATAACGACACAAGTGATTAAAAGGTCTAGTCTTCATCCTAATTTTCGATGACAAATCTTTTCAGCATCATCTGGATAGTAAAACTCAGCAGCTGACTCGTCGCTCATTTTGAAGATGACGTCAGAGGGCAATAAGAAGCCGTATTGACCGCTGAGGAGGGCAATACGCGTCTGGCATGACTACCCATTAGCCAATCAGAAAGCTCGTACCGTCGTTGCCATATAATAAATATATATTTTAAAAAATGTATGAGTATGCCCTGGACCCCCAAGGGGGTTCGGATCCTTGTTACCTTTTTCATCCCTGATGAGTTTGCACCCCTGATTTATTCTGGCATTGTTCAACTGTTAAAGAATTTTGGCAAAATCTTTGTAAGTGTGTTACTGAGAATATTGCGGTTGATTTTCTGTTTGTTTTGGAAAGATGTACTGTTTGGGCTAGCAGACGGTTCAAGGGAAAACATCTGTGTATACACTTGAAACTAGAAGTTTACATACACTGTACAAAAAGACCCATTACACCTTTTTTTCTCACTGTCTGAAGTTAAATCAGACTAAACCTGTCCTGTTTCAGGTCCGTTAGGATTACCAAAATTATTTAACTTGCTAAATGTCACAATAATGAGAAAGAGAATATTTTAGAGAATTTTTCATCCTAAAGGACCTGAAGCAGGAGAAGTTTAGTCTGATTTAACTTCAGACAGTTTGAAAAAAAGTGTAATGTATCTTTTTGTACAGTGTATGTAAACTTCAGGTTTCAACTGTATAAAATTAATCTTGTTATTATTATGTGCAAATATCATATTCACAAATGCAAATTCATGGGGAAAAAACATGCTATATTCCTTTGAATGGAGAGCTCAGACAGTATATTCTTTCAATAAAAAAATTATCTTAAACAAAAGGCAATTAAAACAGTAACAATCTGTACTAATTTAAATATATTTATATAAACTTTAATTCCCCTAGTGTTAATTTAGGTTAATTTAATTTATATTGGTACATGTATACTCTCAACAAAAAAAGTATTTTTTAAATAAAAAGTTTATTTTATTTTATTTACTCTGTGTCTCTTGTAAATGAAATTGTATTTGACATTGTTGAAATTGCTAATAAAAAATAAATAAAAAATATATTTGTTTTCAGTTCAACCCTAGAAGTAAGTAAGACTTTATTTATATGGCACTTTTCATACAAGAATTGCAGCTCAAAGTGCTAGTATGTTGATAATTTAATCATTGGGGTGTTTCAGTTTCATTCTTTTAACTGTAGCTCAAGTATATCTCACATAGTATATGTTTGTGTGGGTGAGCGTGTTTGTGGGAGAAAAAACTGTCATTTTATTTCACTATCATTTATTCTGAAATGTTTGAGTACACAATGTACACAATCAAGTATTCATCTTCTGAACAGCTTATTGCATTGACGTGAATAAATGCACCAAATTGTATTAAACTGGTAAAGTGGCAGTTAATCAAATGTTTTATGCACAAAAACCTTACACCCATGGACTAATCTATTTGTAGGCATAACCTTCTAGGCTAGGCTAATATGAGGAAAGGAACAAGACACCTTATAAAAAAATCCCTATCTAAAAGGACACAAGAATTAAATCACGTTTAGACTCAGCAGCACATTTGACGCTATGGCTAATTTACTTACTGAAAAATAAATACATAGGCTACACTGCATAATGACAGAACCACACTAGCATAACAACTTATCAAGACAAATCAATATTTTCTTATGTCCAATGAGTGAAGTTGTTAACCCAACCACAAAGGCAGAAAAGGATACGTGGTTGTCATGACTGTTCATATATCACCCTTACTATGCATTTAAAGATGTGTGGATGTTGGCATACTTCAAATATTACTAGTTTATCAGAGATATCCATATGAAGCTTTATAATTTCTCATTACAGATCACAGAGAGTTTATGCAATAGCCATATCTGTGGTGCTGGCGGACCTTTTCTGAGTTGTGACCAGCGAATACTGACTAGGGCCAGCAGAAGACGCTACCGTTGAACAAGAGAAAGCAGCCGAGCTAGTGGTGGTACCATGTCAGGATGTGCACAGGAAGCATACAGCTCAGAACACCTCTAAACAAAAAATAGATAACAAACTGTCGTTTGAAATGTTTTTGCCTCAAACAATATCATGCAGGAAATCCTAGAAAAGAAAAGGTTTGTCCAATTGTTGCAATCTGACTTCCATCCATGTAGACCACCTGTGAGTTCCACCTGGGCTTGCTTGACCTGATTTAGCTAGGTGGCTCAGTGGTCGTAGAAGGATGATTGTCTTTGCTTGTGGTGCTGTTTTCTGAGCCTGACAAACAATATGCAATAATCCCAATTACAGCGACAAGAACAATCCCCCCTACCATTGCCATAACCACCTTCATCTTCATGTTCTCCCATCGCTCCTGGTTCTTTACTTTCGTTGTAGTCTTTTCAAAATTCTTACTCTGAAAACATAATTGCAGACGGTTAATGCAAAGTTTGTTAATACAGACCATGTTGTTTATCCCAGTAACCCACTCAAACAGGAAGTCCTTCGTTTACTGTGGACGATCATTCATCTCAACAATAGGAAATGCCTAGATAAAAATATCCCCATAAACTGCAATCAGGATGTAAAATGTGCATTCTTTCCTTTCCAACTCCACCTAGGGTGTATTTATAGATACCAATATGACATTTCCTGGTTATTCCTTGCATTCCTTTGGACCCTGGGCATTACTTCCAGGAGATACTAATAAAGAGCTTCTGTGTCTTCTTACCTTTGCTCCTAAAATATAAAGATGTGCTGTGATTCAATGACTCCTACAGCCATGACAGACAACTTTGAGCAATACTACTGGCTATGGTAGCTTCACATTAGCAGTTTCCATTGGCAACATCTATATCAATTGTGTCAAGTGTATTGTGGCCTTTATTGTGTTAAATAAAGCCCTAGTGTGGCTCTTTAATTTATTTGATTTCATTTCCTGTTTTCCATTCACCTTTGCCAGTAATGAGTCAGCCCTGTTCTCCAACTCCCCCAGCTTCCCAGACCTCTCATCAGCCTTGTTGAGGTTATCAAGCATAATGACCTTCACCTCCTCCACCTTCTCCTGAGTCTTCTGCAGACGGCTCATGCCATTCTCCTAAGAGATGCCACCGGGAAAGTCAAAACAGAAAACATGTTAAAAACTAAAATGTATAAACAAATGTTTTGACATTTGATGATTTCTATGATGCTGCTGTATTAATAACAAACAGTAACACCTGCTGTAATATATAATCTGTGGTTCTGCACACTTGTTCACAACGGGGCACCTTCTCCACAACCAAAGTGTAGCACACACCAGGTGCAGTGTGTCAACACAGCAGCATGTCAACATTAGCTTCAGTGTGCTGAATGTGTAGTGCTCAACAAGGGGTGCTATATCTGAATGATTACAGATGTCATATTACTGATCAACTTGTAATCTATTTCTGGGGAAGGCATTTTAGCACACACATGAAATGAAGACAATTGAGGAACACAACAGCCCACAGAAATATTTATTTAACGCCACAGCACCGGCAACACATTGCAGAAAAAAGACGAAATGTCAACAAGCTATTTTGAAGTGCAATAATAGGTTCTAGTAAGTATGATTTGTGTCCTGACAGGTTCTGTGATCTCTGGCCTCGGTGTCAGATGAGGAAGCCAGCCCTGGAGAACTCAAAGCTGAGATGCTGAGTACCTTAGCCTGACAGGAAACCACGAGGGTGAACTCAACAAGTGCAATCTCACCACTGTTAGTGATCTCACTCTTCATATATGATTAAGTATAGTATAACAGTTATCACTTAAGTTCTTAAGACGCATAGTTTTGTATTTATCATGTCGAGTTTGGAATAGAATAGCACAAATTAGGCCGTAGCCTACTCAGCGGAAATTAGGTTAGACTAGGCCTCTGACAAGGAAACAATTTTGATTTGTCCCACCACTTAAGTCCTAATGCTGAACAATAGTCTGTGTTTAAAATTCAACCAGCAGCGATCATTCATGCTCCCCTCCTTGCCTGCTTCCTTCCTCCCATCTCTCTCACTGTGGCCCAGATAAGTGTGTCTGGCTTTAGAGGGGGAAACAACTCCTTTATTCAGTTGACGTATTATTTCTCTATTCCAAAAAAATGGACAAAAGCTGAGGGCCAATAGCCTTGCCAGATAAAATGTAATAATAATCACTTTTATGGGTATAAAGAAACACTTTTTACAACTGGCACAGTTGTTCCTATTAACATTTTGAGATTTATTTTTGCTATTCTCTCATAATTGAAAAGCACGAGTTGAGTTATTTTATCCAACAATCATTTAAAAAAATTTTTTTACATTTGATATTTATATACACACAAACCGCATACAAAACACAACTAGTTACGGTCTTACTATGTCCCTTAGATATATATATATATATATATATATATATATATATATATATATATATATATATACATTTTACACACACACACACACAAAATACACGTACTTTATTGCACATACTATAGAGGTAACGGGCGATACAGACGATCAAAGATTTAACGGTATTCAAATTTCGTAGTCATGAACATTTTTACTTACCATTTCAAACACGTCACTAACTCTCAAGTTAGTCACCGAATCCAATGCATTTGAACTTTAAGTGTGTCGTTGGGTAACCTTGCTCCTAATTCACTTGCTTTAATCTTGGTTTCACTTCAAATTTGTTCTCTAGGTCGCTGCTCTCAATCTTTCGTTTCCTTCTCCCAACTCACACTTTCGCTCTGGTCTCTGCGGATCCGGTGTCGTGATTTAGGCAGGCCAAGGCCCAAATGAGGTGACGTCGCAACTGATGCCCATACCCCCACACAACTCACAGTAGTTAAACTTTCGGCATGGTGACAAAATACATGCTGCCATTTAGTATTAAGTTCTTAAGTATTAGAAAGGTGTAACATATTCTTAATGTTACTTGCAGTAAGTTACTTGGAGTAAATAAATCTAAAAAATGATTTATATTCTGTATCGCCCTTAGTGTTTTTACACAATCTTTCACATACCGTTAT
This sequence comes from Hypomesus nipponensis, assembly GCF_054491055.1. Taxonomy (NCBI): domain Eukaryota; kingdom Metazoa; phylum Chordata; class Actinopteri; order Osmeriformes; family Osmeridae; genus Hypomesus; species Hypomesus nipponensis. Next base: position 4,276,266 of record NC_140388.1, on the reverse strand, counting down.
GGTGATGATTGCGATGTGATGTAAATAACATGCCAGGGTTCATTTTGGCCTAATAAATGCATTGAATATAATTTAGCCAATACCATTTTAAAGTAATCCAACGTATTTAGAATACCTTACTCACCTTGAGTAATCTACAAATCACATTTTAGGGTATGGTGCATTCTGTAATCTGTTATGGAATACATTTTAAAAGTAACCCTCCCAACACTGGTCATATGAGAGTTGAGGAAACATCAGACTCCAAATCTAAAACAAAGGTGTCCTTGTCTTTTTGTGTGGTGTTTATGGAGGGCATGTGTCTCAAACATGGCAGTTATACCAGACTGCATTTGAAGGGGTTGGTTATTCTGAATAAGCCTATCTTGGTTACTCAAACGTTTTAGATTATTGCTACAATTTCAACACCCCTTTCAATTGCAACCAGCTTCCCGTCAACATGGTAACCAATCTTTCAGAAAACAGAAGCACTTGCTTGAGAAACAAGGACTGCTATCCTCATAAGTAAACATTTACTTAACTATTAACCCAATTAGCCAGGTTTTGTCAGAGTCCTAACTGTACCATATTCAAAGACAGCTGAGAGCGAGTTGAACTGTGTGACTCTGTGTCGGTTAGGCAGATGCCAGCCATCTTGTGACGAATGCATCAGGCTGATTGCTGCTACAATGGGTCACTTCTGGGAGGCAGCACAAAAAAACACAAAGGACGTGTTCACCAACTCTCCCTCCTTCTACAGTGCAGTGTCCAGAATGTTGTATTCACATCCACATGACTCATATCAAAATGAATATGTCCTGTGACATCCTGTTTGGTGGAAACAGCCCCTAAACCCAGAGTATTAATCTGTTGTCACAGGAAAACAGGTTTGGCCATCAGAGAGAATAGTGTTACTCGAATACAACAACACGTTCTTATTCATGCTTTGTTGAAACCACATGTCAGGGTTGAGTCATGTATACCCATTAATTTTTAAGAGTGTCTGAGGACAATGTATCTCAGATCAACAGTAAAATACTCAAATAGTTTCCCATTTCAGAATGATACCAGCTGTTAACATTTAAAAAAATCCCCTTAAGCCCATTACAACATTTCCCTTATTTCTATATGGTACATTTTCCTCTGATGAGAAAAACAGAAAGAAACAGGAAGGGAAATTCTAAAAGTATCCTAAATACTATTTATTTAATAATTGAACCACCAGCAATAATGAATGAAAAGCAGTCTGCATCTATTATTTAATTGTCTCAAATTTATCAGTTTCAGGCCATTCAAACGATCAAGGCAAAATACAACAGAGCCAAATAAGTAACACATGAGTGCATCACATATAAAGCAATCAAGAAACAAATGAATAACTCATTGCTTGTTCTAAAAACAATCCTTCATTTGTAATGTGATTAAGAACTGTGCTCATCTATATGGCTAAAAAGATTCTAAAGAATATTACTTTACATTATTGATGCAATTGTGGGTAGGGGGGGGGGTTGAGTTTATAGCCGTTATATTTAGTAAATAGGAGTCAACTTCAACTATTGTAAATTATAACTATATACATAACGTATCTCAAAAGATGTTTGTAACAGTGGCAATAGATATTTAATTCCCTAACAAACTGCATTTACTTAATGTACTTACTTAATTACATAGGCAAATATGATTGAAATGGAAATATATGCCATAAAATGGTTTAACATATACTGGTTAATTGATCTGACAGAGATAGCTACTTTCATGACCATTATTTTATTCAATAAGTTGCAAGAGCAAAATGGAACATGGCAACCAGAGGGCGCTGTAAGCTTGTAAAAGATTCTAAAACTAGAAATGTAACCCTTCCAATGTACAGTATTCTGACTGAAGGGCTTGTTCACTCTGCCAAATGTATTAAAAAGCCTACGAGTTCTGTAAACATGGTCTCTAGCAGGGATGATGTGCTTTGGCATTGATTTTGGGAAGGGCATAGCTCAGTGAAAAGGCAGGAGGAAAAGAAGGCTGAAAGGTATCTACACATTTTTAGTCTCCCACATCCTGTCCCCAATACCTGACATTGTTCTAAATGGTAAAATACTTCTCTAATGAAAAGAAAAAATAATTCTCTAATGAAAATAAAAAATAATTAAGTATACGACAAGTGATCATGTCTCACCCATTTTCCTGTTCCTTCATCGTTTGGAGGCTTCGACTGAGTGTCCTTCACAGAAGAGCCTGCATCTCAACATACATACAATACCTCCAATCACATCAACCTTTGAAAACAATATACACGAATTGCTTCAAAATTCTCACAGAGCTCCATGTAAGTAGGCCTACTCAGTGACTCTTGCTTAAGTGTGAAAAAAAAGAAGAAAAAACGCTGTTTAATCACTTCCTCTGCATTCACTGATATAATGAACTGTGAAGCCCAAGCATGCAACCATCAATTAAATTTGATTGGGGTTTCAAAAGGAATGGGCTTGAAATTTGACAATATTTACACTGCACACATATCCATGTTTTGACTCAGAGGCAGGGAAATTATACGAGACTCATGAAAGAGTTTAGTGACTCAGTGAACCAGTGTTTCTGTCATTATCAATGAGAGTTGGTGTATGGGGTAAAATATATAATCATTTTTTGAACTGTACAAGACTAGGGGCAGTTATACATTATTGGGCATAAGGCCAAATGTGCAAATAAGTTATTCACAAATGTAGGTTATTCATAAAACCCAGCACACATCAAAAAGATCAGAATTCATTGTAAAAACACATTTGATTTATAGTGCAACTGTGGACAACAGTACCTACTGAAGTTAGACTGCTGACTTTCTCAACGAGATAGCGTGCGCCAACTCAATTGTGATGGTGCCACTGATTGATATATGTACAGTATTTGTGTATAGGTGAATATCTGTGTATTTTGTTGTTCTGTGTGTGTGTTTGAGAAAGAGAGACTGTGTGTGGTTAGGGCTTGGTGGGAGGGATGGTTGGTGTTACAGGTCCCACAGCGGAGCTGGTGGGGATAACTCCGGTGGCCAGGAGGATGATAACGAGGACGATGATTAGGACGATGACCACTATCAGAACTATCAGCTTCACATTCTTCCACCAGTATTTGCGGGCCACCTTCTGGGACGTCTGCTTGAAGTTTTGTGCCTGCAGAAGAGAAGGACGAAGGAAGGGGTGAAGAGAGACAGAGAGAGAAAGACAGGGAGGGAGAGAAAAATAGAGGAAGGAGAGAGAGAGAATTACCAGACACAATGAACAATGACCATATAGCATAAACAGGTTCCAAACTCCCTGCAATTTATAGTATAAGCAGGCAAAACACTCTCAACCTTCAGTGGCCAACAAGTAAATACAGGATTGAACTCATATCACAAGGATATTGTTTGCCGTCAGAAAGATGAAAAGGCAGCAATTAAGGTTTAGCAGACAACGTTGTGATGAGGATTAGAGACAGAGGTGTGAATGCGGGGAAAGGCATGCTTGCGAGACTGACCCCAGCTTGCAGGTCCTCAGACTTGCCCATGAGGTCATCAAGCTTCTCAGCCCTAGCCAGGATACGGTCCACATTCTGCGTCATGATGTCCTTCACCCCGTCCACCTGAGACTGCAGCGTCTTCACCTTGTCCTCCTGAACCTGCTCCTCTCCCCTCTCCTGCGCACACACACACACAGAGGGAGAGAGAGGGAAAGGGGGGGGTGGGAGGGAGAGAGGGGTAGGAGGCAAAGAGAGAAGGGGACAGAGAGGAATAGAGAGAGAGAGAATTTAGATCAGCCATTTATTTTTTGGTGTCGGTGTTCCCCTGTCTTGAGATTGACAAACCGAACAGGTTCTGCTACCAAGAGTCTTTTGTAATGATGTGAAAAGCACAACACTGTCTGACACCCAATAACTATCTGTGTGGAAGGGAGAAGAAGGCCCGGTCTCACACATTGCTACCTGAAATGCTATAATTTAGTTGATACAGATGCATGCACTGGTGTGTGTGTGTGTGCTGCATCCCCTCCAAGTCCCATGAGCCCCCACTAGCAAAAAAACAAAACACGGCCGTCTCCAGGAAACAGACAACAGCTGCGTCACCAACTGACTCCCTCCCTCCCTTCCCCTGCCATCTCTCTTTCTTCCATTCTTAGTTTCTTCCTCTCTGAACACGAGTCTCCTCCTTCCTTGCCTGCTTCTCTGCTGGCACCAGGCTCTGCTGGGGCCTGCTGAAAAGTACCCTGCTATCAGATGACAACTCACACTGAGAGATAAACAGGACAATAACAAGTTCACGGATGTAAGAGGAACAAACGACATTAGGACTAAATAATATCCGATTAGAATACTTCTAAAAGCAAACTGAGTCCTCAAAGTTATCTACGGTTTACTAATCAGCACTCAATTTTAGCCTACGGGTCTAGCTATAATCTGTGAAAATGCTACATATACACACACAGTTAAGTGTAAAATATTTGCGTTTGAGACATTTTAAATAAGATGTTGTGATGTTTGAATCTGAAGCATGCTGTGTATGCCCAGCCAAAGAGAGGAAATATGTCTCATTTGACTAAAACAATCTTAACTGGTTGAATCACATAGCGTCAAGAATGTCGGCAATTTGCCTGTGTGGACCTATAGCAATTTGACACCCTAGATTGGATCACGGCATAACACTTTCAACATTATGTTCCATACTCCAAAAAAAAGGTATTTAGACATTGATAGTGCAATACGGTTCAAATGTTGGTTATGCATACAAAAACTAAAGAAAGAACCTCTACCATAAACATTTAAACTTTAGAATTGGTCCACTCTATAAGGTCAATAAGGCAATTTGTTGTACTTTATCAGTTGAAAAAGTAGGGCAGAAACAGCTGATGTTACACCTGGCTGTACAGGTTAGTGAGGCCTGGAACTGGCTTTATAGGCGAATGCAGGTGGCTATAATTGAAAAAATAAATTATATAAGTTGGACAGCTACATTGTTCCGCCATTGTTACGACTTCCTGAACGTACATGTTGAGCAAACATCTGAAACGTTCTTCTGAACGAGCTAATAGTTCTCACAATGTTATCATATTTGTCACGACGTCAAAACTTGGCCAAAGTTGCATCTGACTTTGTGAAAAAAAGATAGGTTTATGGACTAACACACATAGCAAAACAAAAGCCAGCACAAGAACGAACAATAAGAGTACGTACCGGATCGAAGTCCATTTTGACAGTAAGCAATCTTTCTCCTTAATGTCACCTGGACTTCTCAACTTCTCCACGGGATAAGCAAGTCTTTAGAACTTCTTTATCGATTACGCGACACTAATGTTCGCTCAGCAGTCGATTACGTTGACGTTAACTTCCTGGTAATTTTCTATCTCGAAGTACATTCCACCGGATTGGCCCTCCCCGTCCACTTCCAACAACCTCCTGGCGAGGGCGTTGGGCCATGCACCTGTCTCAGGTAACCGTTCCTGACTGCTATGAAAGAATGATCTTAAGTTGCTAAATAGCGACATTTGCTAAACATGGTAAATGCCCCGCCTAAGATATTTACCTCCCACTGAGACCTCATGTGGTTGTAGGGCTAGAGGTGTCAACCCAGCGCCATCACAAATCATTTTAGGCCCTGTTTCCCAGACATGGATTAAGCCTAATCCAAGACAAAAAACGTTTACAATGGAGATCTTCATAAAAAAAAGTATCCTACTTTAGGACTAGGTTTAATCCATGTCTGGAAAATGGGCCACTGTTTTATCTGAAGATACAGCAAATTATGTGTTTGTCTGTGGTGATTGACAAGGAACATTTGACAGTTTTAGAAATCTTAGTGCTAAATCAGTCAGTGCATCATTATCATGTTACCTAAACCTGAGAGGAATTAAGCCAAGAAAACACCTGTTCCAGTAACACTCCTTATGTGAAAAAACCAACATCATTTCTACGGGTTAACATCTGTGACTGACTCCACCCTGCCGTTCAGCGCCTGTGGTAATTAAGCCCTGCTGACGCAGTCTCACCGACAGCAGACTGCTAACCCCAACCAACCGGTTACAGATCACATGATACTAGAATTCAGTACGTTGGTAAAGTAAGAATTATTTAACTACAAAATTAACTGGTGCATAATAGACTGGTAGAAAACACATTGACAGCACATTTTATTTTTTAATATGTACACATTCTTTGTGAATTGAGAGTGAAGCATCTACACATACTCAAATGTCACATGGCAGTAAAACACTGAAGAGGCCAAATATAAAAAAAGAAAAAAGGGCGTGTTTGTAACACGACAGCATAGTTTACTATTTAGGAAACACAAAAAGGGCGAAGAGAAGAAGTCTGAAGAGAATCTTCAAATGTTCAGTTCCAGTCATGGCTTTCCCTTTTAGTGGCCCTGCTTGATGACAATATCTGACATGTCATCCACCTTTACCAGTTCCAAATTCTGTGAGGAAAAACAAAGAGATAGGAACACAATCCTAGTGAGGCCATCATCACAAGGCACTTGGTGTAGAACAGTGGCTCTCAAACTTTTTGGGCTTCTCCATCCCCTTTTCCTTGTTTCTGAATCCAAGTACCCCCTATACCCAGATTTATTTTATATACATATGTTTTTTTACCCATATTCTCATGATTTACTGTCATATTTTCAACTTTCTTTCACGTACCACCTGTAGTGCCTCTGCATACCCCCATAGGCGTACCCCATTTGAGAAACAGTGGAAACATTAGAACTCACCTTCTCGTTGGCCAGGTGGAGCAGAGCAACGAAGGCGAGGGGCACAGACAGGTTCTGGGCCATGGTGGAGGGCAGACTAGGTGATTGACACAAGCAGAGACACACAGCCGTGTTAACGCTCCATTATTCATCTGCAGGCATGTCGTGTCCACCATGCCTTTAAGCGAGTAAACGCCTGACGGGTTTACATTTCCTCAGATGACAGCGGGGGCTTTAAAAGATGCATGTCTGTTCGGGGCTCACAAAGAGCTCAACCAGAACATTCTCCCCCACCGCTGTGTTCCATCCCCCCCATACAGAGTAGCGGTCAGTCCAAGAGGAAGGCTCCAAAGAGCCTGATGTTTGTAGCTACCTTTGAAGCAGGGTCTTTGTAGTCTGGCTGAAGACTTTCTCCCCGGTCACTTCTGATGTCTCCGCGTTCTCCACCTCCTGCTGGAAACACAATGACAAAAGTAAGAGACAAAAGACAAAGATAACAAGTGATAGTAGCAAAGACCGAGGGAAGATTTGTTTGGGGTAGGTATAGCTCAGTGGTAGAGCATTTGATTGCAGATCAAGAGGTCACAGGTTTGAATCTCCCCCTGCACGTTGCTTAGGATAAGTGTCCGCTAAATGAATACATCATTATTATTTGCTAGCTGAAGCAGTTACTAACTGGAGAGGGAAATGGGAGCTATTGGAAACAAACCTTGGCATGTGGACTGTCGGTTAGAAGATTCCACATGGTGGTCTTCAGTCGCTTCATGTCCATCTTCTTGGCAGTCTTGGCGTAGTTAATCTCGATCTTGTTCACCTGAGGGGACAGACCAAGTCAGGCTTCTGTCTGCGCGCGCGCACGCACGCACGCACGCGCGCACACACACACACACACACACACACACACACACACAACCCACCCTGTGCGGCTCTGGCACCAGGTGGTCCTCCCCGTAGGTGAAGTCGTGGTCCTGCTCCTGTGAGGAGGGGGGCATGGTGTCCATGGAGGGCTGCATGTCATCTGGACCCCCGTCCTCGTCACTGTCCCCACCCTGGACAGACACACAGGCAAGCCGTGAGACGCAGGGACATGGGGGAGAGGGCGGTTAGGGGGAGAGCAGGTTTAGGGTGGAGAAGACGGTAATGCTGGGAGAGGAGGAAGGGTTCAAGGGATGAGGGGGAAGAGGAAGGTGAGGCTGGGAGGGGAAGAAGAGGAACAGGCTCAAGGGACAGCTCGTGAAGGCGGCTGACCGAGCCTCGGTTGCATTTGACCGAAGCACAGTCAAGTACACACACTGAGGACATGGGAGCTGACCTGCAGGCCAGGGCAGAAATTAGTTGTGTCATTGGCATTGTTGTAGTCGTAGTCCCCGATGCCTTCCCCAAGCTCTCCAGACAGCCTCTTCTGGCCCTCCGGACACAACTGGCAGAGAGAGAGAGAGAGACAGTTAGCCTCCAAAGCTAGGGGGAGCTGTGCTCCTTCAGTGCTGATGTTGCAGAGGAGTCAGGACTCACTGTGCTGGAGGGCTTGAGGCTGAGCTGGGACAGGGTCTCTGGGGGGAACTGGAAGTCTGCTGGGAGAGTGGTCTTTTTGTTGCTGCTGCTCAGGGCTGACTTGGTGTTTGTGGTGGCCGCCTGGGGAGGAGGGATGGAACAGGAGAGATGTGATCATGATGACCGCTCACAGCCACTTCACTTCAACTTTGTATTCCCACAGGAACTGTACATGTAATTCTAACTGTATTTATTCCCACAGGATTTCTTTGGTAGTAACAAAACAAACGAAACAAAAGATTTGTTCAGGTGGCTGGCCCAGCGGTGGGACTAAAGACTGAAAAGGTTTGAGTCGACTGCATAGTTAGTGTGCCGTCGCCATGGCAACCGTTTGGGGAAAAATGTCATTTCCCTAATGTGCAAACAGCATTTGGTGCAGTGCAAATAGCAATTTCCACCAGAGTCATATCTGTATTAGAAAGAGGATAGCATACTCTCGTGGTGCGAAAGTAGGTGTCGAAGTTCACGTCGTCATCGTTGAAGTCAATTTCAAAAGCCTTCTTGGGCTTCCTCTTGCGAGCCTCCTTCTCGGGCACGTGGTCCTCTGAGCAGACCGGATGAGGGGACAGAAAGAAAGCAAACTAGAACGTCAACAACAAGTATACATACTCTAAGATCCAGGGGCAGATCTAGACATCTTCACCTGGGGGGGGGGGGGGGTAGGAGGTAGTTCTAGGGTGGCGTGGAGGGACAATGTGGCCGGATGCCACCATAGATTACTATAACGTCATAGCTTGAATAATGCCAACAATAATAATATCAATATAATTGAATGAAATGTACTATAATCTAAAAGATTATATATTTTAGCACGGGGGAGTTTGGGGTGGCTAGTCTTTTTTGCAGGGGTGGCAGCGGCCACCCCATAGATCTGCCAGTGCTGAGATCATATCAGATGCTGAACATGCACAAACTAGACCCAATGCTCATGCACCACCCGCTACTCACGCTTGTGTTTGGGTTTGAACTGCCAGTAGCCCGGGCCGGCCCAGGTAGCCATGGTCCTGGGGCTGAAGTAGGAGTACTCCCTGGGCTCTGACGACAGCTGCAGGCACATGGTAGCTATGTCTCCTTCTCCGATGGGAATCACGTCCCTGACAATGCCGGTTGTAACAGAAAGGGTTATGAGCACCAGTGAGCTCTTACTTAGCCTGAAGGGCTAAGGAATAAGTTGGATTTCAACGCTTCCTGCATGCTTTTCCAGATAAGCTGCTAACCCAATGCAATAGAATCCAATTACTTTTGCCATGATAAGTGACACACTTTTAAAAGCCCTTGAAAGTAGGTCATCAACTGTAGTGGGACTTTTACTGTAATGAGACAAACACTTTCCCTTATTTCATCACATGGAACTGGATAAATCTGAGAGTCTGACTTGGAACTCTTAACCCATAGCATCTTAACCCAGAGAAACAGCAACCTCAAGATAAAGGTTATCGCTGGTTTCGACAAACGCAAAGTGCCTGTGAACCATCTGGTCTCTTCCTCCAGGCAAGTCTGGCAACAGGGCGAAGCCTCACCGTCCTCGGTGTGGCCCCGCGACCTGGCAGCCATCTTTGTGCTCCTTGGAGCCCTCCCCATAGTCCTCCTGGCCCTCGTAATCTGCATCGACGTCCTCTCCAAAATCCTGACAGTCCTCCTCTGGCTCCGCCTCCGCGTTCACGTCAAACACGTGCTCCCCCCGACTCATCTTCTCGAGCAGCTGGCTCGTCGCCTGCAAACAGGGGCCGCGCGGTCACACAAACAGAGGCACCCCTTGTAATGTTCTCTACGTAATGGGAGTCATTACCATACATCATGGGCCTACGGAAACCTCCTCTCCTGGAGCTGGGCCAATCAGGCACCAGCATTCCACGACTTATGGCTCGTTCACACCAAGGACGAGAACTTGAACTAGAACGGTCACGATATTTGCGCCCACACCAACCTCAGCAATTAACTTCTCCTCAATGTTGTCTGCATTTGAATGGATTCTGCTTGGTTGTCAGTACTTAATCGTTCATCAGCTGAAAAAATGAATAGTTCTGAAAGTGACCCCAACAATATCGTTCCGCTATATAGTTTTATATCTATATATTGTTGTGGTGTGGCTATTCTTTGAAATATACAACGATTTTTAGACCGATATCCTTATCGTTTTATTTCTCGTTATGGTCCTCTGTGTGAACGGACCTTAGCTGTGCTGGTTGTGTGGGTAGCCAACCTGTTCTGGGTCCCAGCTGGTGAAGGAGAAGTCTTCGAGGGATGGGCAGATGGAGTTCTTCTCCTGGGAATGCTGCAGACCACCTGGGGAGCCACAGTCACCGAGACGTCATATAGAGCAACAACGTTATAGTGCAGACAGGTGTGGGGGGAGGGGGGGGGTCGTATTGTCGTCTCCTACCCAGGAAGGGCTGTGCTGCAACACGCTGGCCGGTGGGTGGGGGGGCACGGGGGCGGGACTGCAGCAGGGTCATGTGGGAGGGGAACAGCAGCTCGCAGCGGCTGTCCTCGCTGAACAGCACCGACAGGAACACCCCTGACGTGCTGCTCTCGTCGAAGGAAGAAGCCATTCGCTGGAACATGGGGTCCACCTGACGACAAACGCCACTCTGGATTAGCCAGCTGGCTAGGAACCTTCTCCTGGAGACCCACACGCATCCCAGAGCACGCGGAAAGCCTGTTAGAAACTCAGGATTTGAGCCCTGTCTCACCTCGCATTTCCTCTCAGACTCTGAGCTGTTGATGCTGCTCAGGTTTTGCTCCACGGTCCTTTTAGGAGGCCTCTTTCTCTTCACTGCCTGCTTGGCAGCCAGCTCTCCTGCTGCGGACCCCTCCTCCAACTCTCCTTCGGCCCCTGGTCTTTGCTCTATGCGCGCACACACACACACATCAGAAGCTGAACCAGGACACAGACGTGTAGGAGGACCGGTGTGAATCCTATCCCCAGAGCCTCTTACCTTCCCCAGGCTTGGTCTCGGCTCCCAAGCCTCCCAGCACCTTGTAAGCGTCTGCGTGGACAGCATCAACTCTGACCGCATAAATCTTAGTGCTGGCATCCAGAGTACCAGCTGCTACCTGGTCACACAAACACAGACACAGACATGTTACGAATAAGTGAAAGGACATCACATTTGTAAACAGGGCACACAATTAGCAGCATCCACCAGCCAAACTCTGGTAAAATATACAAGAGGCTGGTAGATTTTCTATACTCACCAGCCAAAATAACTATGGTAATCTAATGAGTGGCTAGTCAATGGAAGGAAACGTACCTTGAAGTTAGTCAGCTCAGAATCCTTCTGTTTGAGGATTTCTGCCATGTAGTCAATCAGATGCAGACCAAAGGCATTCTTGGTTGTTATTTTCTACAAAAAAATCCACGTGGGAATCAGTACAATTATATCTTAACTAATAACAAAACAAAGTGAATATAGGAGTTGGTGTTCAAATAGCTAGCAGAGCTAAAATGACAAATCCGCCCCCAAAGAAAGGATGGCAAACTAACCCTTCGAAATATGAAATTTGAGCGTAGTATGCATTTGCATGCCGTCTTACATTTTCAGTGGAGAGTTTGATGCAGGTGGAGTAGTGCTCAGAAATCTGTGCATTGGACATCTTGGGCACTGCAGCAGGGGTTCCTGTGACACTGAATTTAAACACAGGGTTTACAAATGTCTGAATACGTGTATCACCTGTCAACATGTAGGAAAGGGGATTACTTTGAAGGAGGACATGACAATACCCATACCTATGACAGGCAGAATCATTAAATGAGGTGTCACTCGCAGCTTGCAGATCAATGACGCGGGATCTGCGCCTCTGACGCCGCTCTAACTCATCGTCGTTGCCGGGGAAGGATGCGAGGAGAGGGGCACTGGAGGCAGGGGGTGCGCCCTTTTGCTTCATCGACGGGGAGGCCCATTGACGCACCCGGGAGATGGGTGTAGAGGATGCGCTCATCTTGACTGTGGAGTGAGGGTCGTGGTGTTAGCAAGCAACTTCGCTGTCTTTTGGCTGAGACCAGCAGCTCTATAGCTCCCTATGAGTGGTCCGTTGACGATGTTAATTGAATGCACAACGTTGACATAGCCAGCCTATCCAATCCAAAGAATATACTTAAGCAAGTTCATGATGGTTATCAATTGGAACCTAGTGCTAGTTTGTATACTTGTAAACAAAAGATTCCGCGTGTCAACTGCTGCCTGGGAAGGAAAAAAGGGTACTTACGCACAGTTATTGAAGCGGTATTGTTAATAACTAGTAAGACAATATGTAACAGTTGTGACTAAATCTGAAAAGAAGTATGAAACTAGCCATCTAGCTGATATTGCCTCTAACAAGGTGTTATTATGAACAGCGGATGGCAGACTAGCTAGAGCTAACTAGACTAGCTAACGCGCTAGACTAAACCACACTCAGTCAGCAACGTTTCTGCAGTGCTAGCAACAGTAGTCTAGTTTAACAAGAACGGTCAGAATACCTGTATACTTTTGTTTTAAGATTATTTTACCGTAATTTAATCCAGACAGGTAAGAGAGTACGTTTTATAGTAAACGCACTTGCCCTAATTCAAATATCTTGTTTTCATCAAGTTGGGCTGTTCTTCCTGTTCACCTTTTGAAAAGTAGCGCCGAACGGTTTACGTAGGGAACAATTACGCCATCACGTCGTCGATGTAACCCCACCCCCAGTACAGATACCAGAGCCTACATTCTCTGGAGATCCCTTCGTTGAGGGAAACAATGTTGTTGGAAATAAATCACGCTTCAGCGAGGAAAAATCTTTACAATCTTGGTTTAGTTATGTCTTATTTCGTATGTTTTGCAATTGGCAACCGAGTCGTTCCGGCAATTGTTTTCTATTAACTCTAAAATATACATAACTATCTTCCTCAATATTTTTTGATAAAATTATTGTATTTTATTTTGCTGAGTTTGAAACCAACACCCAATTTCTTTTTTAAACAAGAAAAGTTGACAGGAACGCGATGGCAGGGGAGGTTCTACACGGGGGCCTACAGGGGCCAGTGCCCCTGTAAAAATGTCCCTGGCTCCCCATCTGGCCCCCCTGAGCTGACTGAGAATTTTTTTTTACACATTGTTTTTCTTCTTCTAGTAGTCCTCATGAAACAAGGAATGGACATTGCAGCCTTTTTTTTGCCCCACTAAATAAAAAGTGAGAGAAACAAATAAAGGTATTGACAGAGCTGAGGAGCTGGAAGAGGGAGAGACTTTAATGGAGGATTTTAACGTAAAGTTAAATTAAAGTATTTAATGTTTAAATATAATTTGTTTACGTTTTTTGATGTGCCCCTCTGATTAAACACTGCCTCCCCCCTCCCGCCCCCCCAGTAAAATGTGTCTAGAACCGCCACTGCGCAATGGGCACATATGCCGATCGCCGTAATAGTGCTCAAATTGCTTCTCAAAATTAAGAGTGCTTGTGGAAAACTGTTAAACAGCGGTACCATTTTTAGATTCCACTAGATGGAAGTAGCGCACACAAGTACTGTAGTCCCATAGGCCTATGCGATTTTTTGCATATTTAGTTAGGAATCATTCATAACACAAATAGCCAGAATAAAAAATGGAAGAACCAATTATGATATTCTCTCTCTTTGTTGACTCTGATAGCATATCCCCCTGTTTGGCAAAATTCTGTCTTCCATTTCTTCCATTCCATTCTATTTCCTTTCAATCTCATAGGCCTACCTATTACACCATAGCATGTGCCTATTTAAACATGCCTTTTTTCTTGAGCTTCCATTAAAATAGTTTATTACTTTCACAGTCATTGTTACTTTAGGTGTATGACTGCACCTACACTAATCCCCTCCCCTGTAGTGATGTATAATCTAGCTAATGTATCAGCAGGAGAATTGTTCAGTGAAATATGGTTATGGAATCCATAAAGAAAATACAGACTCACACACGCGCACACACACACACACACACGCACACGCACACGCACGCACACACACACACACACACACACAGTCACATGAGAAAGATGGGCCAGGGGCAACAAACAGAGCCGTTTATCTCCAACAGGACCACTGGCATATTGCAATTCACACTCTTGTTTTGATTTGTGGTGTGGTTCTTTGATAGGGGATAAGAGCCAGTGATTATTACACAAACCATATATCTGTGTCCGCCATCTTTTTGCTCCTGTATTTTGTTTGCCATTGACCACACTGTAAACATCATCAATGTTTACAATGTTAAAACGAGTGAGGATTGTTTGGTGTATGGTCAATGCAAACTGTATAATTATATTGTATTTATACAGTATTTACATAAAGTACATAGCATGTATAATTTTGGGATGGCCAGGCCCCACTTACAAGGACATCCAGAGTACAGAGACAACAGCAACAGTTAAGCTACTAAATCCTTATATGCCCAAAGTACATTTTTCTGTGTCTGATCACAGAACACCATTGATCTATTGGGTACTATCCATTATTCTGTGAGGGGGGTGTTGTTGGCCATGGATGGTTGATAGAGGAAGCCTAATGTCAGTTTACCACTAGATAAACAGTACAGGTACTGTGAGTTAATCTCACACTTGGGTGCAACATTTGGTACCATTAACCATGACACTTGAACTGACGTTGCAAACTGTAATGACCAAATGGAAGAATAAATTAGGTTGAGGAGACCCATCAATGGACCCACATTGGTGTCTTGCCACTAAGAATAACCTTAGGGGGGATTTATAAATACAAATGATTTACAGAACTCTGAAATATTGATTTAATCGGGATTATTGTCCCCTGATCAGGCATAAATCTTGTGACAAAGTCTAAAGCGTATACTCTACCTCCATTTTAGAGACTCGCTCCAGGCTGCAGACATGGGGTTGGCTCAAGGGAGGGCAGTTTTGTCGATTGTGTGTCAGACAGATGACTGCAATCAATGTCCTTGTCTGAAAGGTATCCTCAGTCTATATGATGGCATCAAAGGATAGAAAGCGATTTGGGGGGGCTGCTAGGATTCAGAGGGTTTTGTTAGAAAGTCTGTGGGAGAGAGATGACGAGAGGGAGGTCGCGAAAAGAAAGATACATAAAGGGAGACTTGGTGGAACAGGTGGCTTGTGAGCTGGTGTCTCTGCCACAACAAAAAACAATGCTTTAGTCTCTCTCTCTAGAGAGAGAGCTGAATCCAAACAGGACATGAGATTAGTTTCAAAGTTTTCTCTCGTAGAAATGATCTCCATGAAGCAAAGTTACCTGTGAGGCAGGGTTACTCTCATTTAAAGATAAGCTATGAATGGCCAAAATATAAAAGGATTTTAATTGAGAGAGGCGTTTATTTGATTGGGAGGGTAGCCGTCTCTGTGTGCCTCTCTGCCACGTCCCTCCGGATCCTCACTGCTAATTTGTTAGAGCTGCTTGATGGCGAAGACTGGCTGCGACATTACATTTTGGGAGGGTTCAAATGGAAGAAGGCATCAGAAAAGCAAGGTTACACAGAGGAGATGAAGGACTGAAGAGATGGCAGAAGGAAAGTGACAGAGATAGTGGTAATGTCATATGGAGACATTTAAATTAAATTGACTGAAGGTCTTTGGTTGCTTTTTGACTTTGTGGCCTTTGCTCTATCGTGGCAATATGGTGTACAATCTGTGTGTTCTGTGTCATGCCAGCCACAAGGAAGAAGTCAACCAGGGGGTTGTTTGTCATCCAGGAATGGTGATTCTGAATGACGGGTATAGATTAAACCAACATGGTTACTCATACTGGCTTTCCTAACCAGAATGGTCAGAATTGCTCTGCAATTAGATTAGGCTGTGTATAATACATACAGTGTGGGATCGGTATCTGTCATGAGATTTCATGCTCGGAAGCAACAACAAATGAGTCATGTCTTCCACTACCTTTCTAAACAGAGAAGGGGTTATTCAGACACAAAACACGACTTTTGAAGGGGGTTATACCTGTATTGTACATGTGTATTATCTGTTCCTCACAGAACTCTCTCTTTGAAGGTTGTCTCAATTTATCTAGTGCTCTTTTTTACTCCAATTGTCAAAAGTAGTAGTAGTAGTAATAGTTGATTTATTGAAAAAATCAAAAAGCATACAAAGAACACTTCGGCCTTGCAGTAAAAACTGAATTGCCCCGAAATTTACAATCTTCACCATATACAATATGATATAAATAGTATGTTAAAACCACGTTGAATATTGTCGAGCATTCTACGATTAACAATATAATATTTGACACAGTTAAAAACATCATTGTCAGTCCCTACTACCAGCTTAATTATAAAGTCAGTGAGTATAAAATGAGTATAAAGTGACTATAAAGTTATGAAGTGATTTGACCAATCAACGTGCAATGTACAATTCATGCCGTTTTCTTTTTCTGTGGCACAATGACTTGTTGACTTTCATATGCCATTAATCCCGTAATACAATTCAACAACATGTTAGCAGAAACGTTTGTGAGATTATGTGCAATTCCCTGTGTGTTTCTGGAGAGACATGCACATTACCCAGCTGTGGAGGATCAAAGTCTTTGCAGGAACCGCACAGGAATATGTTGAAGTCCTTTACCTCCAGATGTGTGACTGTGGTTAAGCTGGCGGAAGGGGCATGACCAAACAGATGGAAATCCATTAGGCAGCTCTGTTACAGTTAGGTCTGCTCGCAGTCCCCACACTGCCTCACCTATCAATAGGAGATCCATTTACCAAAGAGTGATGCAAACACAGCCCCTGACTGCACTGACAAAATGTATTGCGATATATTGATCTCTGCCAATGCAGCTTCATGTAAACATATGCTTAAGGAACTACAATTGGACCTTGTTTGAATCTCAATGAATGGTTGTCTATCAAAGTTTTTCTGAATGGGAATTTGACAGTGTCAAAAGGGGCTTCGCTACAATCAAAAGACAAATATTGATAATTAGGCTCTGTTTCTCTCATTATGCCCCCAATAATTAATTGAAGCGCTCAGTGGAGGAAAGGAAATATGAATTCATCTTTACCAGTCTTTGCTATCCGCGGGGTGTAATTGTGTCAATCATTCTTTTCCAGTTCACAATAAGAGACTGGAGGGGGACACAGTCATACTTTACTCTGTCAACTCTTTTTAATATTCTCTCCTCGTTTTTTCCTCTCACAGCCAGCATCTCCTTCCCTTTGCAGCAAGTTTGTTTTTTCCACTGGCATACCAAAGGGGGGCTTCTCTAACGTTCTTTCATTGCAGTGCATATACTGCCTGACTTTCTCTCTTTCTTCATAGCTATAAATCAACCTGACACAATGAGAATCTCCAGCACGCGGGAGAGATGCAGTATGGCACCGGAAACATTTCCAAGCACCGTTCAAAAGTACTTTCAGCTGAATGCACACAATCCAATCAACTGATTTTTCGAATGCAGGGCTGGATGCGAAAAAGGTATTTTCATCAGTGTAGTAGGGTGTCGGAACCTTGCTGTTGAGATCCTGCCTTGAGCTATGCAATGATTGGAGCATGTGGCTAAATCATATGCTTGGCATTGCTACCTTTACATGTCCAATACATGTCGGGTCCAATATGCTTTGTATGCCTGTAAATATCTTATAGTAGCTAGATTCAGACTAAGACACACACACTTGAGAATGATCTTTATTTCTTGTTCTTTTTTGTGCTCTCCCTCCAATATTTGCGCTTTCTCTCTCTCCATCTTTTGACTCGCTGTCTCATAACTCCCTCTCCTTATTTCCACCCTGACTTCTTATCAGCGCTTATATTGCCATGGTCTGGTTATTAATATGTGAATACTGAGGCCCATCCTCTCAACATTTGAGCCGGCTGCTTGTGAAAGCAATCACTCAATCTCTCATCATTTCTCTGCTTGCCGCGGTCGCTCCTGTCCCCCTGCCATGCCCCGGCCTGACTGGATGGTGTCAGCAGAGTTATTCATTCACCCTAGCTGTCAGGAACACTTCCAGAGTTTCCAGATGAAGGCCTATCAGAGCGTCCTTCTGGTTTCTGAATGATGTTGGAGAACACAAGGGTTTCCTTTAAGATCAGGCGTGTATTGTCTACGTTTAATTTGTGTGTTTTTGGGGGGCTTTAAACAAATTTGAGGATGGGATTTTGTCAAGGTGTTGACACATGCAGACCCTGCTCCCTGAGCTTTGTTTTTATGTTTTGGATGTTTTGTTGTTATGTCTATAATTGTTTTGTGTTACGAATTGTGTACACATTTTATGTTATGACTTTAGTAGTGTATGTGTTCTGACTGGCATTCCGTCCAGATGTTGAAGCTACATATACCCATGTTGGTTATTATACTCGAAATCGCCTTCCAAAACAGCAAACTGAAAATATGGACTTTTTGACAGGTCTGTAAACGCCTTTGTAAGCAGAGATGTGTAAAAATGTAGTCCATCTTTGGTTCCTTATATACTACAACAATAACGTGTCAGAAAAACGAAAAAGGAGATGCCATGTTGTCAACATCTCCAAGTCAACTGCTTGTTACTAGGTCCATAAAAACGTTTGCAGACCTCTGCGAACTTTCAGGAGTCTGCAAACGGTTTTGCGGAACTCCTCTGGACCAATAAGAACAGCGCATTGGTCTAATTATAATAATATACAAGAAACAAACATGTAAGCAATGCAATGATGCTGATACACTGACCCACAAACGCTCAGCAAGAAAAGACAGCCATCTGCCACAACCCCAATGTTCACCCATCAAGTCCCAGATCATACCTCTCCTCAAGAGGCAGGGATGTCTCTCAGGACTGACCCTATCTGCCTGCTGTGTCCAGCTAATCGGCCTCATCCCGGCTCTTAATACCTCCCGCTTGCCCACACACCCACACACACACACACCCACACACACACACACATGCACCCTACACACACACACCCACACACACACAAACAAACACATACACACAGACATCCCCACCCTCCACACAAACCCACACACACATCCCCACACACCCACACACACAACCTCCCCCACTCACTCACTCACTCACCCCACCCTTCCCCCTTCAACCTGATCACCCACCAACAGCGCTGATGGCTCCTGGAGGGGGTGACAGGGGGAGTCCATTACCGAAGTAAGTGGGAGGGTCCAGTCGAAGGGGTGAGGGTCATACTCTCAGGCTGCTTGACTGGCAGTAGCTAAGTGGATGATGGCTGGCCAAGGCTGACAGATGCAGATGGATGGCCGGCCTCATGTGAGCTCTGCAGATGGGGGGCTCAGACATTTTTTACACATCTCCATCCCTCCCCTCATCTCTCTCTCTCTCTCTCTCTCTCTCTCTCTCTCTCTCTCTCTCTCTCTCTCTCTCTCTCTCTCTCTCTCTCTCTCTCTCTCTCGCTCGACCCTCGTCCCTATCTGTCCCTGTCTCTTTTGGTCTTTTGCTCTCTCTCTCTTGTTCTCTCTCTCTCTCCCTTTTTCTGTCTCTCTATTACGTTCCAATATTTTTCCATCAGCCTTTGTAGCTTCCATGGCCAGCCGAGCACATAACCACATCAGAATTCAAATCTTGTCATCTCCTGCACCTTGGCAAACATTGTGCATAATGATAAGAGGGGGTTCATGGAATTGCCCATCCTCCTAAAAGCACGGCTGTCTTGTCTCTGAGGATCTGCTGGAAAAAATGCACATCTCTAAGGTCCGGCGTGTTGACTAGAATGAAGAATTGCTCAATCACAGAGCACTTCAGCATCTGCATACTGCTCTCACAATCCTACCCCAACCCCTGCACTCATCTGGAGAGCCACTGACAGTCTCCACCTGCACCACACACAGACACGCACACATTGCCACAAACCCCCTACACCCACCTCGACCAGGTCGAGTGTTGCCGGTCCATGTCTATGTGTTAAGTACCGTTGAAGATGCTGTGCTCTCCATGACTGGCTCCACTCACGACAGCCTCTAGACCTTGGGTCAATTGCCTTGACTTTTCTTAGGGTTATTACAGTGGGCCTTGGGTCAATGCAGTTGTAATTAACTGCCGCCAGCCAACGCAATACTTGAGTGACCTGCGATGATTAGTGTGAGCCCATGTCTCTCTTCAGCCTTCTGTGTGAGAAGGGAATGAAGGGGACTCACAGGTCTAATGGGCATGTTTGAGTTTTATTGGATGAAAACGTTCTCTCCGGCTATATCCACTGCTATCTGTTTTATTCTCCCCCAAAGAAAAATCCCAATAATCCAACTGAGATATTTTGACAGGGCTCTGGAGTCTACAGCACTAACATATCCTGTGGCATGTAACGTTAGAACCATGGATAATGCGATTCTAATCATATCGGTGGAGGGATTTATCACACTCTTTGCTCTCCTCACTTTCCTTCTGTGATTAAAAGTTTGCACCACCTTCTGAAATAAATGAGCATTCATGTGTGATTTTTGGAAGCGGGGGATTGGTGGTGGTGGTGGGGCGGGGAGGGGAGGGGGGGGGGGGGGTGTACAGGGGGCTGTCTCCACCGAGGCACATACCACCAGGTAGCCAGTCAGAGGACTGTTTGGGTAATGGGATTGGAAGGATCTGGCAGCCAACATAACAGATCACAACTCACGGCCCTTTATGCGGGCGTCCTCCCTAATTTGTCTTCCATAAATATATTATAGCAACAATGTCTCTGGGAGGAGAGTGCTGTGTGCTGTGTCAAAGCTGTGTGGGGAGAGCTAGCATGGCTTTGTCCACAGTAGCAAGGAGGGAAGGCTAGTTCAGCATGTCTGAACCGAGACATGTGACCTGACATCTGCACTGCTGCTCTACAGGACCTCCACCCTCCACCCTTCCACTCTCTCTGTCTCGCTCTCATTGTTTCTCTCTCTCTCTCTTTCTCTCTCTCTCTATAGCTCACACCATCTCTATGACCCTCTCACACTTACAAACACACACACGCACACAAATCCATATGTTGTTTCGGATGCACCTGCAAAACACCCCGCCGCCCTCCCCTCTTTTGAAATATTCATACAGCCCCATCACAGTGTAATTGGCTGCGTGTGAGTGATGTTGATGCCTTAGCCTTCCTGGTCTCTGTCCCCTCCTCGCCTCCGTCAACCCGGGCGACCTGTCATTACGCAGCGGCCGAAAGAGCGGGGCCAATTAATCCGCACGCTCTCTGACGGATAATGACTGGGACTCCTGTGACATCCGCAGTCACTGAGGCCACCAAACCTCACAGCTCCACCAGAGTGAACGCAATAGCCAGGCAGTCAGATGGCTCGGTGGTGAGGGAGTCGGGCTAGTAATCAGGTGGTTGCCGGATCGATTCCCTGCCGTGCAAAATGACGTTGTGTCCTTGGGCAAGGCACTTCGCCCTACTTGCCTCGGGGGGAATGTCCCTGTACTTACTGTAAGTCGCTCTGGATAAGAGCGTCTGCTAAATGACTAAATGTAATGTAAATAACCCCGTAACTCAGGTCATCACTGCTTCAGTGGGGCGACATGGGAGATAACACCTGCCACGCTGTCACGGAAGTGTTAGCTACCGTATGTGTCTCTCTAGACAGTGTGTGAGCATCTTGTTTTGGAATCTGCGACGGAGCAGCTGGTAAGAGACCAGGACTGGGGTGATGTGACCCGGGAAGCTGCACAGCTTGATGGTAATCCCACTGGGACAGGTTTATTTGGGGATGCTGTGTCATTTTACATTTGGACTCGGCTGCAGGGAAGCACACAGCAGCGGCACAGCTGTGCTGTGCTGTGGAAGAGAGAAACTGTGTAACTGGTGTTCGTCGATGGGACCTACACACACACACACACACACAGTGTGCAAACACACTTGTGCATAGGTGTGCACACAAACTCACTTACACTCACAGCACTGGTTATGCTATACCTCTGACGACAGGAGCTACTTCTGAACCCAGCCTGTACTTCAGTCTTTCTCAGTTGAAGAGGACAGCTCTGCTCTGATAAACTGCATGACCTGTCATCCAGTTCCCCTCAGTAGTCTGACTGGAGAACAAGCTTGTCTCAAACCTCGAAAATGACTTTGAGTAGCAAGCAGACTGGGTGATAATAAACATCATAGAGAGTGCTGGGTCCTGGCTGGCTACCTATCTCTTGACAAGGATGAATGTGGATGTGGATAATTGACTACAATGATTCCTAATTAGAGGTGGATTACCAAGAGGAAATAGCTTCCAGGCGGTTTGAGAAAAGGCTAACGAGAATTCCCTGGGTTACTGGGAAGCTTTTAACAAGGGTTGTCTCACACGCTGTCTCTGTATAGGTCTGTGGTCCTTACTCATATAACACACCCACCAAGTCCATCACCTGGTCATCACATCTCAGCTCACATTTGTATTTCAAGGCCAGACTTGCTCAATGCTAATATCGATGTTGACTGGTAATTGAGCGGATTTCAAAAAACGAGTTCAGAGCAGTAATGAGCTGGCTGTTCTACTGCATTAATGTATGCTAGAGACGAGGTATGTCAAAAACAACCGTTGTTACCTGGGTTGGAGATGAAAGACAAATACATTACAAAGTGACGTTGTACATTTCGGTGACAAAACGATGTCTCATTGAGACAAATCAGTCTCTGTGAAGACTGGATGATGTTTTTTTTATCTCATATCTCAGATGCACTTCTTCAGATAGTATCGATTTAGATGCTGACCACTGTGTGTCTTATCAGGATATTTCTCTGGCTCATTTTGAGTCTGCAGGAGAGCCCCGGCAGCAGGCAGAAAAACCAGACACAGACACTGTCCAGGTTTTACTAAATAGTTTCGAGAAGATGCATAGTGTTCTGACATGCTGTGAGAATGTTCAGAGGTGGCTAAGCTTATGAGTTCATGTACAAAGCTAAACAAAGTTTGTCATGCAGTGCTGTGCTCAGTGTGCTGTTTTGGGGACTGGACTGCTTTCCCCCTCTCCCTCTCTCTGTATGTCTCTCTGTTTTGTTTTTGTTTTGTTATTGATCTGTGATCTCAGCTTGGGCTACAGGCTCAATGGGCAGAGCTGATCACATGACCTCATTACTGTTCATTGTTATCACCAGTTTCTAATCTATTTGAATCCTCTCAGCTCCTCTGTTTGTTACCAGATTGTTTTGCTAATCTCCTGTGTCAGTCCCTCTGTCTTGTCAGTCCTGTCTTCCCTTGTATCGTTAGTTTTCAATCCCACACCTGTTTTTTTTTGTTTTGCCTGCCGATTTCAGTCCGTTTGCCAGATTCAGCCCAAAGTGACTTAGTGTTATTTTACCCCAGCATGGAATTATTGTTTTGGTAATTTACTGAATAACTCATTGTTTGACATCTACTGCTTGCAATTCCTAACTCAGCCGAGTTGCTCTGCTGTACTGGAATGTGTAGTATCAGTATATATATTCTTTGCAAACATGGCTTAGAGTTGCTGAGAAATGCAAACATATTAAAATTTAAATGGAGAAAATTGTTTTGGAAATCCTTGGTGGGAAACTACTGAAGAGACTGTTAGTAATGCAAATTTTACGAATCTGGCAATTTTAGCTTGAATTTGAAAGGATTCAAACCAAAATATACCACCCCTTCGCTTCAAAGCCACTCCTCCAAAATACATGAACGTGCTGCCTGACTTCTGCTGGGAGGTCAGACAAGTAGCATGCATGCATTCGGTCTGAATGCCATTCAATCATAAATAATTTTTTTGTTGTTGGGATTTTGCTGTCAAACCGTTTGTCAAACTGATTTATTAGTTGCTATCAGGATGTGACGTTTTTCAGCAAATATGACGGAAAGTAAATTTCAACAACGTTACCGACCCAGCCTTTTAGATCTTCATGTTTTAAAATTCCACTCAACAGAGACAAAGGAATCCCTTATGTTCACTTTCCAGGTCATTGTCTCTCATAAACTATTTTAACTGAGAGATAGAGAAATATATAAAGATGGGGAGAGAGAGAGAAATACATGAAGATGGGGAGAGAGAGAAAGACAGAGAGAGAAAGAGAGAGAGGGAGAGAGAAGGCAAATTAAACAGTGAGAATCATGATGGAGTTAAATATAGACGTGATTAATTCCTTTTAACTCCAATGACAATGTAATTGGAGCTCTTTGAAAGCACTTTCACTTCTCCTCAAAGCATAATGCAAATTAGCCTTATACCTTTTACCTCCATAGCTGACAGGACCCTGCTCACAGTGTAGACGAGTCAGTCAGAAAAGCCCAAATTTCAGTTATATTATACAGTCCATTATGAGTGGATAAAAAAGGGTAGACATGGAAGGAAGTGACAGGTCTAAACAAGCAGGCAGCCACAAGATAAAATACAAACATTTTACGTGTTTCCAAAGACATGTGATTTCTCCTCTTATACTCTTCGCCTGTGGCTGTGGTCAACATACCTTACATTTATTTACATTTATTCATTTAACAGACACTTTTATCCAAAGCGACTTCCAAGAGAGAGCTTTACAAAGTGCATAGGTCACTGATAATAACAACAAGATAACCCCAAAGCATTGCGGGTAGTCAAAAACAAGAAGTACACATTGCGAACAACCAAAAAATAAGTGCTAAAGGGAGGAAACCATAAGAGCATGTAGTTAAACAAGTTACAATTAAACAACATGAATCTCTAAGTGCAAGGGTACCTCTAGGAAAGCAATACAAATGGGATTAACTAAAATAGAAAAACAGATTAAATCAGCTACCACTAACAAACAAGAGCAACAGTCTAAGCAAGAGTCATTGTGATCCTTGAGGAAACCAGCGTTGGGTTCAGCAAACCATTCCTTAGCACCGTTGTACTCCCGGAACAAGTGCGGGACAACCACCTTGGATTTCATTAGATAAGAAAAGAGGGAGGAGAAGGAAAGAAAGAAGCTGTTCATCGTCTCTTGCATACCTTCCACCTACCTAATGACTGTAACTGTAATAACTAAGGAATAATATCCTTAGAACCCTCAAAACGCACCAAATCTATCGACCATTGCACATTCTTGTCTGCCACTGGACACGTGAACTTTATGCTGGACGTTTATTTTCTTGCGGAAACAATTAACAACCAGAATGACTTCTCAGTCCTAAACAGATTGTGCAGGAGAGGCACAAAACACGGTCACCCACACAAAGAAGACAGACAAAGAAGACATGGGAGGAAAAAGTCTGTTACATATTATTCACTCATTCTCTCCTGGTGGGTTTTGAAGGGGGAAAGAGGTGCTGCAGCATGTTGAGGACCCTTAACATACATTGTGGTGTGGAAGGTGTTCATGGTGAGATGTTTGGCTTCGGGTTCCGCAGTGGGGGTTGATTCCGACGCCAACCCGGAATGTCGCCCTGATATTTACATGTGACTCCTACACTGGACATGCACTACCTTCATTGGACAGTAGGCTCACACCCAGCTAGTGGCAACCCCCTCTGACCCCCTCACCTGTTTTTTTTCTCTCTCTCTCTCTCTCTCTCTCTCTCTCTCTCTCTCTCTCTCTCTCTCTCTCTCTCTCTCTCCCCCACTTCTGTCTACCTGTCTTTGTCGAACACTGTTTTTCTCTCTCATTCTCTGTCTAGCTCATTCTCTCTTTGTCATTCTCTCTCTCTGTCTATCAGTCTCCCTGTCTCTTTCTCTGTCTTTCTCAGTCACTCTCTCACCTCTGTCTCTCTCGTCTCCCGAGGCACCGAGCTCCAGAGAGGAAGGACAGCTCCTACAGAGACTGAAACAGTCACACTGTACCCATGAAGTTTGTACTTCTTGATTGTCCCTATGGCAGGATGCAGAGTAACATACTCTCATTACAGACGTGTGGACAGTGTAATGAGGTTGCCAGATTGGGCTGTACACCGCCTAATAAGTGGAAGCCTATGCTCATCAGTGCAGGCTGGTTATCAAATGCAAGATGGAAACACAATCATCTCCTTGCAAATTGGTTTTATTAATCCTGGCAATGTGTTTCACAGTGGAACATAGGCAGACATCTTGTTGAATAAAAAGTGACAACTGTTGCCATGGCTGTTCGCTTAGAAACACTTAGGTGATCATTCTGCCTAACACCTCCATTAATTAGATGTGTTAGTTTGACTAGTTTTTAGTTACATACCATGCATGTCAGTCATGGTAACTAAATGATATGTCTGAATTTTAATATCGTTTTCCTCTGCAAGGGCTGTTTCAATGATATGCCTGACAAGCCCAATATTAGAAGAACACTGACAGACACATGGGCACCAATTTATCTGTCACATACTGGGTGAAAAACTGGGGTTCAAACTGTCATATTTTTTGTTGAGGATTTAAGTGTCAGTTAGTTTTACAAATCTTCTTTTGAAATATGTTGATGATTAGGGCATTTCTGCTTTAATGGGACAGATACAGTGAAGAGTGACAGGAAATTTAGGGAGAGAGAGAGGGGAGGACATGCAAGAAAAGGTCCAGGCTGGATTTGAACCAACGTTATCCTACATGGTACACGCACCAGTGAGCCACAGGGAGCTATGAGGGGGTCTGTTACTGGGAACTATGACAGGTCTGTTACTAGGAACTATGGCAGGTCGGTCACTCGGAACCATGGGAGTCTGAGGAAAACAGAGAGGAGACATACTGTGAGAGAGGAGAGGCAAAATGGGGATATCTTGACAGGTATGTTGGAGGACGAGGAGGTGCTGTGAACTTAGGAGAGAGGAGAGACAGACAAAGAGTGGGGGAAGCAACAAAAAAAAAGACAATGTAGCCCCAGAGACAAAAGCATCACAATTTATTATTCTGCAGGCTCTGTCAACAAGAAGCAATTGAATGTGTCGTGTTGAGCGTGTACGCTGCAGGCAGAACACATCACCGCCGTAATTATTTAATCAGGACTGCTGCAGAACCGCTGGGAGAGAAACGCGTAGGGAGGGCTGGGAACTGGGGTGAGGGTTCAGGGTAGGTGGGTGGGTTTGGGGTGGGGGTATGGGGGGGTAGGAGTTGGTAGTGGGGTGGGGAGGGGGGACAAGACACATTCTGCAACAAATAACATCTTTAAATTATAACTCCACAGGACAGCATCTATGACTCTGGCATCTGTTCTTGCCTCCCCACAGCAAAGCTTTGGGGGAAAGTTCAGTAACTGTCACCCTAAACGAGTCACTGTTCCCTGCCTCAGTGCCCCCTGGCCCCTGCTACTAACTGCCTGCTTCCTTCCATCCACAATAATAGTGTTTCCTTCTTGCTGATATTTATTGTGTGTCTAGAATGCAGGTATAATGGAGGTATTGAAATGATGGTTTGCAATGACAAAATTCACTGCCTATTTTATTTAGTTTGTTATCCTTATTTTTTATTGATTTTAAACAAACAACGTTCTTTCAACATATGGATTAAAGTACATAAAAAAGGTATGCTTCATGCCAGGTCTGGACTGGGACTGAAAAACGGCCCAGGACTTTGAAACGCAGACCGGCCCATGACCATGTATTATTATTATATATTAAATTATTTAGCATTATGCCGTGGCTTTCATTATACGTACAGTTCAAGGACGCAAGTTTGATATCAGACTTGGTAGGGACATAAATAGTTTGCAAGCGCACACCAATATGTTTCGCAATAACTTGAGCACAAATACAGTTTTTTCAGCTTCATGTAGCACATTGGTCAACGAAAGTTTTGTTTAGTTGTGCTTTATAAATAAAGATTGATTGAATAGACTCATGTTGTTATTATGTTTGAGTCAAAATAAGATGATCGGTTGGCCAATTATTGAGAAATTCTCTTAAGTTTTGTGATGTTTTCTTAGCCTACTTCAATTCTAATTTGCTTTCAGAGACTTATGTGTGCGCGCTGCAGTGGCTATTATAGCAAGCACAGAAGAACATGCATCAGTTTGTGTCTTTGGTTAAACTGCGTTGATTTTTCAAGCATTGATTAGGAAACTGTGTTACTTTTCCTGGGATTATCAATCTAAATGAACGTGCCCTAGTAAAAAGGGTCTAGCAATGCCCCTGGCCACAACTGAATTTCAGAAATTCTATTATGCTGTTGTAGTGTAGGCTAGTTAAAAACTATGACAATATGAGAGTTAAGTCACATACTGACATACTTCATATTTTACAATAAATGTTACTAACTATCTGATGTGCTGTGTACTGATACAGTTAAAATTTTGAGTAATACAAAAAAAACTAAAACAATATGTGACTTTGGAGGGGGGCCAGCAATTGTACCTTGGCAGTGTCACTGGTCTCAAGGATCCTGCAAAAGGCGACCATGCGACTGGGACCTGGGACTGAGACATGGGCCCAATCCCAATGTCCACCCTCACAGACTCATGGACTTTGAGATGCGTTCTCACTGAGTCTGTGAGGGCTTAGGGCTGTCAAATTGTCAAGTTTTGGCAAATCTATCATAGCCATTTTGAGGGCTTTATGCACCCTTTTCGCAAGTTCTGCATTTTTGCAGACTTTGCCAAGGGAAATTGCCTACAATTCACAGTGTTGTGACGTGAAACACCAGGGTTACCAGTGGAAGCCTGGAAGAAGAAAAATCCTGGCAAATCCGCCTCATAAGACAAGAAAGAAGAATGGTAAACAAACCAGCATGTAAGGTGCAATCAACCCAGACATAAACATGGTTAGAAATACAAGTTGACATTTAAGTTTAAACACAAAGCTCATTGATGGTTAATTTAGCCAGAACTTTGTGTAGTCCTTTGATGATACATTCCAAATATGCTTTCATCAGATTTTATCCAACAACCCGACTATCTTCTCGATAATTCAACAAAGTGCTGTCTCATTCCTATTAATAGCATTTTGAGTACTTGCAGTCTCTTGCATTCAATCACTTACCATGTGACGTCAAGTAAGTCTGTGAAGGTTTAGGGTTTAAGGTTGGACATTGGGATTAGGACTCTTCTCTGACATTCTCCTACCCACCAGTCCATACAACACCAGGAGGTCCCACTGAAATCTCATTATTGTGCTTCCCTGTGGTGGGCAGAACCATGCCCATCATACCCTGGGCACACACGCACACGGCCAGCTGTCTCTTTGCCTAGGATAGGGTGTCTCAGGGTGTCAGGTACACGGAGGTTCGGCACGGTTTGACACTCCAGTGCTGATAGCACATTAGTAAGATGCCTTGAGAGGAACTAGAGGGCCTGAAGGAATTCTAAATAACAGGGATGCTAGCAATGTGACACGCTTGACTTTCACTCAAACTTAAAAGCAGGACCGACACTTCAGTTACCATTGAAAGGATTTTTATTCACTGGTGTTACAATATAGTTTTCACAATCTGAGGTGAAGCGCAATAACATAGGACAGAGATGAACGGGTGAAGAGTTCAGGTCAAGGACCTCTACTGAGGTCTACCATTGTAAACAAATGGAAAGACACACAGGTATGTGACACCCATGGTGAGGTTGTATGAAAATGTATGATAATGAGCTGTGATTGTGTGCAGTCTAACAGAGAGCTGCCGGCCGCAGTGGCATAGCGAAGTAGTCTCCTCCAAAGCCTCGCTAGAGACGCTTCCAAAGATCCCCTTCTGCTATCCACCACCTGTCTCTGCCTCTCACAGCAACTCCAATCAGGGCTTTCTAACCCGAGCTACTTCACTCACACGCTCTGGTTGGAGAGCGACGCTGAGAGGATATAGACGCAATGCCTTTTAATGTGCCGTCGAGCTGCCTTTTTTGCCTGTCACCGTTCGATTCTCTCCGCTTCCGTTCCTCCTCACGGCCGCCTTTTCCTCTGAGTGGCGTAGCCTCCTTTGGAGGGGGTTTGGATGTGAGAACGAGGGACTCAGGATGCACTGACATGAGCTGCTCATCCACAGGGCTTTTCTGGGAGAAAGGTGTCGATTGCTGTCACAGTCTCAGTAGCTCATTCGCTAATCCCCTCTTGCTATTTACCTCTCTCTTTATCAATCACCGCCCTACCCCCTCTCCTTCAATTTATTCATGCTGTCATTATTAGTTTGTGTCTCCTCTCACTTTCCTTTCTGATCTTATCGCTGCTTGTCCACTCATGCGTCCATCACCACAGCAGCGTGTGGACAGATGTGACGCACCAAAGGTTTTTGAGCAATGAAGCCACCTTCCATTTATAGACTGTCTCTGTCTGTAAGACCTCACTACTTCTCCACCGCTCAGGTGTTACTAATACCGTCCAAGGGCCTCATTTGTAAAAACTCTCCAGAGGATTAATGTCAAAAGTTCGCATCTGGATGAAACACAAAGTGCTAATGCACAAAAAGATTTGGATTTGCAAATGGCACACGTACATCCCACTTCGGTCTTCCTTTGCAAATTACAATCAACTCGAAATTTGGCACACATGGGCAAGCATCGTGTCCCACCCTTTTAACGTGCAGTTAAAAGCCCCAAAATTAATATTCATCATTGACTGCATAACCACAATGACGGTCCAACAGAAACCGTCCGGTGTGGTAATTAATTGT
Source organism: Hypomesus nipponensis (assembly GCF_054491055.1). Taxonomy (NCBI): domain Eukaryota; kingdom Metazoa; phylum Chordata; class Actinopteri; order Osmeriformes; family Osmeridae; genus Hypomesus; species Hypomesus nipponensis. Next base: position 4,245,696 of record NC_140388.1, on the reverse strand, counting down.
ATGACAATTGACAATGACTGGACTATGATAACAATCTATGTGCATTCCTTTCTCGCTGACTGAGGCACCAAAAACATATTTTAAACGTAATTTGTCCTTTTCACCTTTGTTAAGCACCCTGGGCAGTGTGGTCTGGGCCGGGCAGTAGTCTCCAACCCTGTTCCTCAGGGCCAACTGTCCTGCGTGTTTTAGATGTTTCCCTGACCCAACACACCAGATTCAAATGCAGGGAAACATCTAAAACATGAATGGACCTATTCATTTGAATCAGGTGTGTGGGAGCTGGGAAACATCTAAAACATGCAGGGCAGTGGGCCCTGAGGGACAGGTTTGGAGACCACTGGTGTAGGGGATTTGGGGAAACATAACATGAAATTAACCAGAACGATGCGTGACGAACCACTGTGAATGGATGACAAGACAGCGAATGAAAATGATACGTGTTTATCCTGTACAATATATGGCTGGAGAAAAGGGGGGCGATCGGTACCAAATGAAAGAAACAAACAGTAGTGCAGTATGTATACCCATGGGAGGTTCTCACCTATAACCTAGACCTCTTCTCCTGGAAATGAACTGTAACAAAAATAATGAATCATAAAAAACTGGTGTCAAAACAGATGGAAGGCAAACGTGTAGCAACAGCACAGTGATTGACAAACAACAGGGTGAACTCGGGAGTGGTGCAACTGCAGGGTTTCCCAATGTGGCGGACCATCTTCTGATTGGACGAGGGAGACATAATGATAGGATAATGATTCAAAGATTTCAAAGCGTTTCTCGAGTTTCATCCTTCTGCCAATGGAGTCGCAGTTTCTTCAGTTAATGTGTGTATGCATGGGTCAAGGTGTTTGTGGAGGACTGCACATACTCCCATCAAGTTTGTTTTTCATAAATCCCAAACTTTTCTTAGAAAGCATTGTATGCCTTTGGTCTGTATGCAACGTTTAGGCCCCTGGTCTTTCAACTCTCTCACTGGGGCCGGCCAGGTTAACCTGATTTGCCAGATGGTGTGTAACACATAACATGAGAAGGTCTCTTTGGAAAAGGGCAGGCACTAAAAGAACACTTGGCAGGTGATTGGATGAACCAGGTGGGCTGTCAGATGGCTGAGCGGTGAGGGAGTCGGGCTAGTAATCAGAAGGTTGCCGGATCGATTCCCCACTGTGCCAAATGACGTTGTGTCCTTGGGCAAGGCACTTCACCCTACTTGCCTCGGGGGGAATGTCCCTGTACTTAAAGGAAGTCGCTCTGGATAAGAGCGTCTGCTAAATGACTAAATGTAAATGTAAATGTAACCATCTATCTATCCCCATTTATCACAAGCTAGTAGCCAGTAGTTCTTCATAGGATGCTGATTGGTCCAAAACACTGTGGTTTGGACACATAATTGGAGCTTGGGAAGATGGATTCTTGCGTGGTCTAGTAATCCAGCTGTCTCACAAGATTAGTGCCAGGTGTTTAGTAATCCAGCTGTCTCACAAGATTACAGCCAGGTGTTTTAACTTTCTCAGGTGTTTTAACTCTCTCCCGATGGGGCTGATCCAGGCTGGCAAACCAACATTTTGCGGACAGCTCGGTGACATCTGACATGCTAACAGAACTAGCGATCTAACAGATGCACAAAGCTCATCCACCAGCTCATCCACCGACAGCACAGGCTGACAGAGGCCACGGCACCGCTAACAGACTTATTTTACTATTCACTCTCTCTCATTCCATGACAAACAAGATGCAGTCCAACTTGAACTACAGTACACTAGAGCAGTGGTTCTCAATCCTGGTCCTCGGGACCCCCAGCCCTGCATGTTTGAGATATTTCCCTGCTCCAACACACCTGATTCAAATGAATGGGTTGTTATCAGGCTCATTTATTTCAATCAGGTGTGTTGGAGCAGACAACCATGAAGAAAAACATTAATGGTTCTCAGTTGCCCCTGCCCGGAAGCGGGTCACCGGGGCCCCCCCCTGGAACCAGGCCCGGAGGTGGGGCTCGATGGCGAGCGCCTGGTGGCTGGGCCTTTTCCCATGGGGCCCGGTCGGGCACAGCCCGAAGAGACAACGTGGGACCCTCTTCCAGTGGGCTCACCATCCGCAGGAGGGGTCATGGGGGTCGGGTGCAGTGTGAGACGGGCGGCGGCCGAAGGCGGGGGCCTTGGCTGTCCGATCCTTGGCTGCAGAAGCTAGCTTTAGGGACGTGGAATGTCACCTCGCTGGCGGGAAAGGAGCCTGAGCTGGTGCGCGAGGTAGAGAGTTTCCGGCTAGATATAGTCGGCCTCGCCTCGACGCACAACATAGGCTCCGGAGAGGGGCTGGACTCTCTTCCATTGTGGAGTTGCCCTTGTTGAGAGGCGTCGAGCTGGGGTGGGAATACTTGTTTCCCCTCGGTTCGGCGCCTGTACATTGGGGCTCCCCGGTGGACGAGAGGGTAGCCTCCCTCCGCCTTCGGGTGGGGGGACGGGTCCTCACTGTCGTTTGTGCTTATGCACCAAATGGCAGCTCAGAGTACCCACCCTTTTTAGAGTCTCTGGAGGGGGTGCTGGAAAGCGCTCCTCCCGGGGATTCCCTTGTCCTCCTGGGGGACTTCAATGCTCATGTGGGCAATGACAGTGAAACCTGGAGGGGCGTGATTGGGAGGAACGGCCCCCCCGATCTGAACCCGAGTGGTGTTTTGTTGTTGGACTTCTGTGCTAGACACGGCTTGTCCATAACGAACACCATGTTCAAGCATAAGGGTGTTCATATGTGCACCTGGCACCAGGACACCCGAGGTCTCAGTTCGATGATCGACTTTGTAGTTGTGTCGTCGGACTTGGGGCCGCATGTCTTGGACACTCGGGTGAAGAGAGGGGCGGAGCTGTCAACTGATCACCACCTGGTGGTGAGTTGGCTTCGATGGTGGGGGAAGACGCCGGTCAGGCCTGGCAGGCCCAAACGTAATGTGAGGGTCTGCTGGGAACGGCTGGCGGAACAGAGTTTGGTCCGCATTGCCGGTAGTAAGTCGAACTTGTTTCCGGTGAGGGTTGGACTCCGCCAGGGCTGCCCTATGTCACCGATTCTATTCATTACCTATATGGACAGAATTTCTAGGCGTAGCCAGGGTGTTGAGGGGGTCCGGTTTGGTGACCACAGGATCGGGTCGCTGCTTTTTGCAGATGATGTGGTCCTGTCGGCTTCATCGGGCCGCGACCTTCAGCTCTCACTGGAGCGGTTCGCAACCGAATGTGAAGCGGCTGGGATGCGAATCAGCACCTCCAAATCTGAGGCCATGGTAATCGACCGGAAAAGGGTGGAGTGCCATCTCCGGGTCGGGGAGGAGATCCTGAACCAAGCGGAGGAGTTCAAGTATCTCGGGGTCTTGTTCACGAGTGAGGGAAGAATGGAGCGCGAGGTCGACAGGCGGATCGGTGCAGCGTCCGCAGTGATGCGGGCTCTGCATCGGTCCGTCGTGGTGAAGAAGGAGCTGAGTCGAAAGGTGAAGCTCTCTATTTACCAGTCGATCTACGTTCCTACCCTCACCTTTGGTCACGAACTATGGGTAGTGACCGAAAGAACGAGATCGCGAATACAAGCGGCCAAAATGAGCTTTCTCCGCAGGATGTCCGGGCTCTCCCTTAGAGATAGGGTGAGAAGCTCGGTCATCCGGGAGGGGCTCAGAGTAGAACCGCTGCTCCTCCGCGTCGAGAGGAGCGAGCTGAAGTGGCTCGGGCATCTGATTAGGATGCCTCCTGGACGCCTCCCTGGTGAGGTGTTCCGGGCACGTCCCACTGGGAAGAGGCCCCAGGGAAGACCCAGGACACGCTGGAGGGACTATGTCTCTCGGCTGGCCTGGGAACGCCTCGGGGTCCCCCAGGAAGAGCTGGTGGAAGTGGCCGGGGAGAGGGAAGTCTGGGCCTCCCTGCTTAGGTCGCTGCCCCCGCGACCCGATCCCCGGACAAGCGGCAGATGATGGATGGATGGTGTTGGAGCAGGGAAATATCTAAAACATGCAGGGCAGGGGTCCCGAGGACCAGGATTGAGAACCACATGACTAGAGTAATAGAGCCTCAGTCCAAGGTAGGACTTAGCCATGAGGGAGAGATGTAGCTATCTATGGCACTACAAGCATGAATGCTTGTCTTTTTAATCAATCAATCAACAATGTCATTCAGCTAAAAGGCACTTTCTGGTCTGGCGTCAGTGTCAAACCCTTTAATGGATGTCTGAATGGCATCTGTCCAGCTCTGTCTGAAATTGGAAGTAGAACATATAATCACTATAACTTGGTTTGTGATGAGAATGAAAATGACATGATGACTGAACAGACATTAATAACCAGAATAAACAACAGAACACCAAACTCCAAAACAACAGATAGCAGAGTTTACAGCAAAACAGATCCCATAAACAACTTATGTCTATCAAAAAGAGCACAACATTTATGATGTCACTAAAAAAAGATACGAACATCAACGACCAAGATATAGTCAATAATTTTTTTCTGTTCTAAAAACTTGGTTTGATAAGAGACAATCTGTAATTTGCACTTGTCCAACCTATGTAAAATAACTCTCAACAGGGACTAATTCATGTATAATATTATTTCCATAAACGTACAGTAGTAGAATACAACACTCTAGGGAAAAGGCAGGGAACAGGCAGGCATTGCTCAACACCCCCTCAGAGATACATCCTGGGGTGGGATGTCTAAACAGAAGAAGCAGAAGCAGTCAAACATCAACAAGCTAGAAGCAGTAAAGTCATAGTTGCAGAGGAATATTGTACAATTCTTTGTTTAACTCTCTATGTTGCAGATTTTTCCCCTGTCAGTGACTATGAAGTTCAAAAACAAAACAAAGAAAAAAAGGATACTCGAACTGCAATTTAGCTAATGTTGTCATGTCAATTTGGTTCTTAAAATTCAAAAACAAACATACAGAAGATTAAAAATAACAATCTGTACCTTATATTTGCATTCATATGCAATGCAATCATATTCAAACGGTCAAAGAAAGTCTGAAAGGGAACACCAGTTCCCACATATCCCCAGTGGATCTGCTGAGGAACGGAGGCCAACTGTGACCTGTGTGTGTGCAGAGACTCTGCAGTGAGGTTGTGTCTGATTGGTCTTCCAGCAGAGCAGCTGGAGCCCCATAGCAGCAGTCTGCCATGTCACAAGCAGTTAAGTCCCTCTCATGGTGGAGGCACATACACATACTCTCACGGTGGGTCCGCTAGCCTGGGTCCTTTGGGTCCACGTACACGCATGTGTAGTCCTGTTACTGGTCGGAACACAGGAACACACACACTCTCTCTTGTTTTCTCTCTCTCTCTCTCACACACACACACACACACACGCTCATTCTCTCCATCAGTCTCTTTCCCTCTCCACCCACTCTCTTTCTCTCTCTGTCTCTCTCCCACACACACGCATGCTGCACATTCCTCTTATTTAAACATGGTCTCCTGAGCACATCACTCATTGACACGCAAAATCCCCTTTCCACAAAACGCTGTGTGCTCTGTGCCTTTTTCGAGTTCTGACGCATGCCGTGTGCTCATGTGCCAATGGGTGTGTCCACAAGTGTGTGTTGTGTGTGCAGCTGTTCCTGTGGCTCCAGTCTCCTCCTCTAGAAAATTAGCGTGATTGGAGAGAGATGGTGCTGATGAGACCATTCACTCTGTTGGGTAGGCAGCCGAGGATGACTGGCGCCGGCTCTTAGCAACAACACGGTCTTTTGTCTCCATCACTCCAAACGAACAGCTCTCCAATGGAGAACCCTCTCATCCTGCCATGTGGCTAATGGCTAGGTCTTTACAGAGGGGTGGGGGGGGTGGGGGGGGGGGGGTGGGGGGTGTTACACGTTCAGCTGTATCTCTGATACAAAAGCTTCACTTGACCCTAGCGGCTGAAATTCAAAAACACTCTACATTCGACTGCTTGTTTTACCTTTGTCCGTGTGATGCTTTGTCATCTGTTCAGTGTCTGTACCGCTATGTGTCCAAACTGCAGCCCTTCATCTGAAGTCTTTGGCCCGACTGCATGTGCGTCTGTCAGAGCGTGTTATAAACACACCGTTCTTATGTGGTCTGGCGTGTGGAAGTTTGTGACAGGAAGCCAAACCCTGGCCACACAAACACACACATACACACACACACACACACACACACACACACATAAACACCGTCTTGATCCCCCTCTCTCCCTGGAAAATCCAAATATGCACAAAAAGAGAAAATCTGCATGCATCATCCAGTATGTTCATAGAATGTAAACCTTAGGGGTGTGAAAGTCTCTGTTCATCTCTGTGCACACAGACAGCTATGCTGGGTGACAGCAGCACGGCTAGCATAGCAGAAGAATTCCTCCCCCTCCTCCTCCTGGCTCGGAGCTCCTCAGTAAGAATAGAGCGCTGACACTCGGAGGCAGGCATAATGACGTGAAACAACAGGTGTTCTTTCCCCCTGCCCCCATGCCCCGACCAACCCACACGTTCTCTTCCCTCAAACTACAAACAGACCTGTGACGAAGGGGAGGGTGAGGGTGGGCGGAGTGGAATAACAGCAAGCCTGGCTTTCCTTTTGAACAACGTGTGTGTACGTGTGTGTGTATGTGTGTGCATGTGTGCATGCCCTCTAAAACCCTTCACAGATAGTATATTACAGAAGTACAGTAGCCCTAGCGCCACATGGTCCACACCTCAGCCTGTATGACCCTGGCCATGACAGCCCTACTGGACGCTGTCAGACAAGAAACCCGTAGAAAAGGCTTTGATGACAGCCCTCACACCTCTCACATCACATCCTGTCAAGTTCAGAGGTTCAGCGCATATCTTGGCTAGCCTGACGTTGTCATACTCTAGTCAGAATATGAGTCTGAAAACTCTCCGTTGGGCTGTGACTATGGGGCGTGTTTAAACCGAACTCGTAAAACAAATGCCTCTTCGCTCAATTGGATAGACCTACAACCAATCAGAGCAATGTAACATGTTGTTTGTTGAAAATGAATTCAACCCAAGGGCTCTTTTGTGACGTTGTTGATTACGTTACTGTTGATCATCTGTCCATCATCGTATAAAGCCCGTCCTGGCAATTTCATTGGTCCGCCCAGATCCTGGTTTTATACAGTTGTTCCCAATACGAGACCCTCCAGACCCAACTTCCCGACCAAACAGACGTCCTTCGCCAGATGCCCCCAGACCCTAACCCAGATGGCAACGTCTCATGGATCGCTTGTTTCACCACCCAGGCTGCCACCGTCGTGGTGGCAGGGCGGACTCGTCCGGGGCGACTCTGAGAAACCCCCTGTAAGTCTGGAGACTATTCACAGCACGCCAGCAGCAATTTGAGACAGTTACACTCTGGTTATAAAAATGGAGCTTGTGAACTCCATCTGCAGTGTGTAGGGTGTACGTGCAAAGGGACACTGTATGCTGCAGAGGAGGGAGGTGAGGAAAAGCTATAAAAGTGCTCCAACCAAGCCTGGCGCATCCAGGCTCGCTGGGATGAGGTGCTCAGGCTGAGGTCTGATTGTGTTATCTGAAGGATAAAAGGGAAACCAGCTTTGTCACAGTACAGAGCTTAACCCTATCAAACACGCTCAGCTTGGACCCATATTTGGGAAACATCCAACATGAAGCTTTTCTCTCTCCTACTCCTTAATGGGGTTAGGGCACCGCGGCTACGGAAACGGAGTGACAGGGATGTATTCACACACATACACACATGCAAGCACTCACACTCGCTCATGCCCCGTCCGTGTGGGTCGGGGAGATAGGAGCTGGCTCTACTCTGGCAGGTTGTTGCTGGAGTAGAAGCTGGAGGTCTCTGACACAGTCTTGGAGATGCTCCGGGATGATGAGCCATTGGAGGTGAGGTCCAAGGAGGAGCGCCGGGCGGGCAAACCCACCCCTCCTGTTCCCCTGCCTCCGCCACCTCCGCCTCCCCCTCCTCCTCCTCCTCCTCCCCCACCCATGCCCCCCCGCTTTGCTGCCCCTAGCCGTAGGGGCTCTGGTTCGTTGGCTCCCTGGAGCACGGTGGAGATGGTGGTCTCCATGCGGCTGGCCTTGTACATGCTGGTCTGGGTCTGAAGGTAGCGGGTGGACTTGAGCTCCAGGCCCTCATAGGATGCGTCGGGTACGCATGGACAGCAGCGGAACGCCTGCTTGAAGCCAGCGCGGAACCTGTCCAGTATGGAATACCAGCCCCGTTCAGACAGGAAACGGTGGAGGGAGTCGGGGTGCCAAAGGGAACAGGAGAAAAGGGCAGAGGAACAAAAAAAGTGAGGAAAAGAAAGTTTGATGGCAAATCCCAGGGAAAGGCCGATTGGATTCTGAATGATGATATTTTTGTATAGATCTTGGAAGAGGAAGGTGGAATATCTATTGACTAAAGTAGCTTGACCGTGCCTTTTATGTGCTATGTGCTATGTGTGTGTTTGTGTGTGCTCTTGTTGTACTATAATAGAAGGCAGACTAAAGAGGATAAGCATTAGCTTTAGCCACTTCTCAGACACAGAAAGAACTAGATAACAGGAGGAAACAGGGACAGGTAGCTGACAGGTGGGGGCAGGGAGAGCTAGCTAATAGGAGACAGCAGGGACAGCTAGCTAACAGGCGGGAGCTCTGAGAAACATTGATAAAACCAAAACAGTGATCATCTGTTTTATGTTTAACTATATTAAAAATATAGTTGCAAGAGGCGATTCCGAGGTTCTAGCCAGCACAATTTTTTTTTGTTGCATTTTCACAATTTGAAGCTGTTTAGCAAATCTAAAACAGTGCTTTGAAGAGTCTGTGTAGCCTGTTTGGAAAATAATCCAGTCCACATTTTCCACTACTGGAAAAAGTTCAATTATTACCGTCATGCATTACCAGTCAACACTACTCTCCATTTTGTTCAGTGTGACTTAATTAATCTCTCGATTGTGGGTGCAGTTCATCAGAAATCGTACATATGTTAGGGAAATTACAATAAAGCAATTTTCAAAGATTAGGTTTTGTCACTAACAGCTTATTTTACACAACAACCTCCATCTAATGATTATGACATACTGTATATCCATTCATCACACTACAAATGTTACATTGAGAACACACTAATGTAAAGTAATGATTTATGTTACTATAAACTACATGCAGAGTGACAGAAGAAAACAAATTCCACAAACAAATATATGCACTTGTTTAACGTAAGTAAGCAAGGCCAAAAATGACGGAGGCCCAGTTTTTAAAAAGCCCCAGAAAAACAAGGCCCAGTTTAAATTCAAAAACTCAAGAAAAAAACTATATTGTAAAACCATATGGAAATTGATTTGTGGTACCCCATTGCCACTGTTAAGATATCTTTACACACTTAGTTTAATATAAATATCCACAAAATTGGTGATGTTTGGACGGTCTGTCACCAATTTATGGCTGAATTAGGTCAACTGGGTGCACCACCTATTGAGTGATTTCAAAATAGTTTTACACACTTAGTTCAACATTGTTCTGAACATTTTTTCTGAGTTTGATAATGTTTGGACAAACAGTTTCTGTTTCATAGTCTGATTTTTGTTCAGCCACACCCAATGTCTTTGGATTTGGTCAATTTTAATGAAACTTTCAAGGTCTATTTTAAATACTCATTTGGACATAACCTTTGCGAGTTTTGTGATGATTGGACAAACACTATATAGGATTTAATGCTAAGCCAAAACTGCTACATAAAATAATGGCAACCCAGATGGGACTCTAAAGCATTGCAAAATAATGATAACCTTACCAAGTAAGATTGAGTACTGAAAAGACATGCTCATGTTACGACCTAAACTTCTGCTGAGAGACAGAACTAAGGAGTCTTGTCAAGATATGCTGCTTCCTCTGATAATGGAAAACACAGATCCAATCAGCCAAGGTACTGGATTAAATGGTTCTTTTGCTCACAACATTGCCCCTGGTTATCAAGTTACTAAACTACTAGAAGTTCTGGTACAACTGCAAGGAAATTCTGATGTACAGTACCAGTCAAAGGTTTGGACACATTTTGCCCAGTAAGTTTGGGGAACACTGGAATCCTAAAGCACAAAATATTTTGGACCCACGAAATGCCAATAAAGCAAAAGCTGTATTGTTTGTCCTCAACAAAGCAAGCCATAGTGAAGGAACTTTGGAATAGTGTGTGGACCCACAACATCATAGAACCTTCCTCATCCTCTTAGGTGGCTTCTGTTGTGCTTGTACCCAAAAGGAAAGGTGGCCTAAGGTTTTGTGTAAACTATAGGAAGCTTAACAAAGGGTCCCAGACAGATGCTTTTCCACTTCCTACAATCCAAGAAATCCTAGTCTTTTCCACCCTCACCCACTTAAACAGTGGCTATTGGCAGGTTGAAATGGATCAGGACAGCAAGGACAAGACTGCATTTGTCTATGCAGAAGGACTGTTCTCCTTTCGGGTTATGCCTTTTGGACTCAATGCTCCAGCCACCTTTCAGAGACGTATGGAGTCTGCCTTAATGGAACTAAAAGGGAAGATATGCGTAGTCTAGCTGGACGACATCATTATCTACTCCTGGACAAGAGACCAACACTTCCAAGATGTTCAGACAGTGTTGGACAATCTAAGAATAGCTGGACTCGTGTAAACATGAAGATGAACCTCTGCAAAAACTTCTTGAAGACTGGCCATATTGTCTCTTCAGAAGGCATCAGTGTTGATCTGGATAAAACTAAAGCTGTCCAAGACTTCCCTGGGCCAACCACTCTCAAGGCCCTACAACTATTTTTTGGGATGGCTGGTTGGTATCATAGATTTATCCCAAACTTCTCACTGGTGGCAGAACCACTGTTTGTGCTGAGAAAAAAGGTAGCAAATGAATGCCAGACGTCCTTTGAAATACTCAAACGAAATACTCATCTCCCATCTTGGCTCACCCAAATTCTGACTGCCTGTTATTGTCTACACTGATGCTAGGAATGTTGGGTTGTGTGCAATCTTTGGACAACAGATTGAAGTTGGAACTGAAGAGGTGCTCGCATTTGCTGGTCGAACTCTGAACAGTGCAGGGCGGGACTATTCCACAACCGAGCAGGAATGTCTTACTGTTGTTTTGGTACTAGAAAGGTGGGTATACGATCTAGAAGGACAACACTGAATTGTGGTCACAGACCACTCCTCGCTTGTGAGGGTGTTCAAGACCACCAAACCAAGCAGTGAACTAGTCTGTTGGCCTTTAAGATAGCAGGCGTCTATCTTCCACTTGGTGATGCACTTTCAAGGGCTTCTGTAGATAGTACAAAGGGCCCTCAGTCTATCTGTGCTTCTGTTTGGGTAAGTTGTCTTGAATCCCCCAAATCTGGGTTTCCCCTTTCAAATGAGATTATTTTGAAGTCCCAAGTTTGGCAACTGAACGTGGCATCTTGGTATGTCAAGATATAGTATATAGAGTTGTGATGCTACCACATAGGACACTGTATCAGGTTTAGATTCCAACTATCCTAGTCTTCAATTAATAATAATAATAATAATAATAATAATACATTGTATTTTCCAAGGCGCCTTTCTCTGCACTCAAGGACACCGTACAGAGGTACATAAAAAAACATTAAAAGCAGCAGAACATTTTTAAATACAACATTTGCATCACCTTTTCCATTAAGATCCCTTGGCAGGTATTCTTGGATGGTTCAAAACATATAAATGGTTGCAAGCTCCAGCGTACAGGCCAAAAATGAACTTGGATGTCAGGAATTTCATCAAGAACTGCCAGGTATGTCAGAAGCACAAGATAGAGAGTAGACGGCTGGAGGGAAAACTACAACAGACAATTGTACACCATCCCTGGAAAACGCTTGGAGTTGATCTGATGGGTCCTCTTCCTAGAAGTTCCACCCAGAACGTCTACATGTTAGTATTTGTTGATTACTAAACCGAGTGGGTAGAACTCTTTGCTCTTCGCAAAGCCACATCTGAGTCAGTAGCACACAGTGGAGTGCCAAATTATCTCTTGTCAGGCCGAGTTTCTCAGTTTGTTCCGCATTTGTCACACCCGTAGAGGCCAATTTAAAAGACACTTCAGGGTATGTTTCCGGAACTTATGGTTTTGTGGTGATAGGTCCAACAATTTTTGACTTTTGTTAATTTCTTTGCTAAGCCACAATCCTTTTGAAGTCACAAAAGGAGTCAAATAAGTCACACTCCTTCCCCCCTATTTTGACGATCTGAAACGCAAGTATCAAAACGCAAAGCGCAAGTAACTTTGTGGGCGTGACTTCAGCTTGGTTGTTATTTTGCCAGCGGGATAAATGACTTTGCGCCTGGCGCAAATCTAAAAAGGGTTGGTCTGAAGTAGCTACATTACTAATGGGTGTGGTTTGGGCGTAACGTGCAATAAACCAAACAGAGCATCATCTCACATTCCCTTTAAGAGCAGCGCTTGTTCCATGGCGAATTGCTATTATAACGGCTGATTTGCCAGGCGCACTCCAGGAGCGGTTCACAGGAGGAGACCGACGTTCTTGTCAGAGCCGTAAAAGATAGAGAAATTACATTGTATGGGAAAGGCAGAGCAGTTTTGTCATTTCACTAAATTGGCCGCTCATGCTGTTCATTCAAATTATTATTCTTGTTTTTACATAGATTTTATTTTTTTAATTGTTATATTTTTTAATTGTTTAGTTCTTAGAATTAGTTTAACTAATGTACTTTTGTACTTAATTTATACCCGTTTATTGTTTGCACCTTCCTGCCACAGTTAATCGTGTACTCGGCGAATAAACCAAATTCTGATTCTGATGGGCATGGGAGAAGAAACCTAACCAAATTAGCTTCGGTTAAACAGTAATGGGAGGAAATTGCCACAGTTGTTACAAATAAAGTTCACATACATAGAAATTTCTTATGAAAATCTTTTTATAATCATTGAAGAAATGTAACACGCCATAAATCAAAACAATGTAACGTAGCTTCGCAGAAAGAAGACCCTGGCCTCGCCAGCAGTGCGCATGGACCAAGCTTGCGCCCTTAAAATAGCATCTGAATAATGCGCGATTGACTTTAAACCACGTTTTTCCTGGTCAGTAGCGGAATTGTTTTTCGGAAACTGCAAGATACCACCAGGGAACGTTTGCGCCGGAACACGCCTCCTTTTTCGCTGAACCGCCCACGGGAGCGCAAAGTCATTTCGACGTGCGTCTGTGGAGGGAAAAGTCGGCTGTGCGTCGAGTGCAAACTAGGAATGACACTTGCGTCGTTGACTAAGTCAATTGCGCTGGGTGCAACATAGGGCCCCTTGTATCTTATTTGTATCCAAGTATATGTACAGAAACAGCTCTGATTATCAATTGTGGTTAATTTATTTGCTTACAAAAACAAGCGGAGCTGGTTCATGCAGGGGACACGAGACATTGCGCGTCACTAGCAACTCGCCCTATCAATGCACTCTGCATTGCTTAGTGCGACACAAGGTGCTTCTGTTTAATCTGCTGCCTCCGCCTCCCCGGCCTCCACCCTTGGTTCTGTGTTTCTTGTCGTAGGGGGAATGCGTTGCTGCTCTCTGCTTGGAGGTCGAGACGGTGTCTCCGTCTGGTGCGGCAGGGAGCCATTATGCCAAATTCAAGTATTACAATCATGTATTGTACCGTGTGAAATAAAGTATCAAGTAAATACAAGTCCTCCTGCCTGAACCAATTAAAAGCCCACCCTATGTGTGTGTGTGTGTGGTGGGTGTGTGTACATGCCTGTGTGTGCTTATTATTGGCGTGTGTGTGCGTCACCTGTCATTGAGGCAGCAGTAGATGATGGGGTTGTACATGGTGGAGCTCATGGCCAGCCACATGATGGCCAGGTACACCTGCTGGATGAAGGTCTCCTCAAACATCTCGGGGAAGAACTGATGGAGCAGGAAGTACACGTGGAAGGGCAGCCAGCAGACAGCGAACGTACACACCACCACGATCATCATCTTCACCACCTGGAAAACACCACACACACCACCACGATCATCATCTTCACCCCTGGAAAACACCACACACACCACCATGATCATATTCTTCACCACCTGGAAAAAAAACACATAAAAAAGGAACAGACGGCACACACAAATCCTGAACGATGGAAGAGGAAACCATTTCAAACGAGATCGAGGAGAGGGAAAAGAAAGATGGGGAGAAATCCGGGGGGAGCAGAAGTGGCTTAGATGAAAGAGTAGACAGACAGAAGGGGTTTTTAATCTCAGGTTTATGTACTGATTATTTAATGAGAAAAAGATGTAAGAAACCCACACACATATCTTTCTGGTATCGGTGACTTTGTGTTTGATACCAGAATGATAAAAGTACAAGCAGCAATGGACCTCTATTGCAATTATCAATTGAACTGAGTAAGCCTGTTCATTTTCAATTACTCCTGTCGATGGTTTTCACAATAACGGACTCAGGTGGAACTCGTATTGTAAATATGTTGAGAAGACATTAACTGCTTCCCCTGGAGCTGTGTGCTTCCCCTGGTCCTACCTGGTTCCTGGGTGTGGAGACATGTTGAGGCTCACCTTGCGCTTGGCCATCAGCTGCTCCCTGTAGCGGTCGGAGGAGTCTCCGGGGATCTCGCTGGCCCACAGGGTCAGGCCCACCACGAGGTAGGCACATCCCATCACCAGCAGGGGCAGCACGTAGATCAAGATCACCACACACACGTGGTACCTGGTGGGAAGATGGACAGGGTCACACACAACGGAGTAGGGGAAGGAGGGGGTAAGGAGAGAGATGGTAGGTGGGGCAGGATTAAAACCCTCCTCTCATCCCCTGCTGAATGTGACTGATGAGAACTTGTGTGCACACGCACAGGTTTACAGAGATTTTGTTGTGCCTAAATCCGAAAAAGTTCACAGGGCCGAAGGTTTTTCAAACAGTCAACTGTCATGCAAATGAAAGCTTTGTGAATTAATGGATGAAGACAGCATTCAGACAGCATGTAACAAGTGAATTACTTGGTCATCAGACACGGATACAAGTCACTGACCTCGCTCCTGAGCCTGCTGTGGATTTCTGGGCTGAGTGTGTGCGCGTGCGTATGTGGTATTTGTATATGTGCGTGTGTATGTGTGGTGTTTGCTGCAGGAGGACCCCTTGATGCTCATGAATTCCAAAGGACAATCCATTTATCTCACTGCGTGCTGCCCAGCTGAGCTCATCTCCCTTCCTCCGTGATTCACCGAGATGATGCCCATGTGACAGTGTGCAGGACAGTGGCTCGCGTGATCAACTGAAAGGGACCACACCATCTAGCAGGCAATGAGGAGAGGAGGAAATGTGTCTGGCTGCTATTCTTTATAAATCACAAGAAAAGTCCTTTCAGAGTTTCAAGTACAGTAGCTGCCATGAAACGACATCTGAGTTAAGATATTACTGTTTGTATGCCCAAGAGAGGCTTTCAGAATCTTTCTTAAACTCTTTAAATATTATATCCATCTCTGCTTATATCCATCTCTGCTTTTGAATCTGTATGTGTTTCTGTTTTATGGTGGAAGGCATCTGTTTACAATACAAATACAATTTTAATGATGTTCATAGTTGGTTAGGAGTGATTAGAGCTGCCGGATATGAGATCTGCTTGAGAGGATAAAGGCTACTGGTGAAAGGTGGGGCTTCTACTAGTGTTGTTGTGTCACAGATGTGTGAAATTGCCTGTCACACTCGTAATACTGGCTGTTGGTAAACAATGCTAGAAGGGGACAAGCATTGTTGAGTTTGCAGGACCAAAGGTGGTAAACATTTCTATTCCCTATTTCCCAGATAGCTTTTATTAATTTGCAACAGAGTATCGCTTGTGGAGCAATTCCGAAATGACAAACAACTTTTTCAACCCTCCTTCAACATAAGAATGTGAGAGCCTTCCAAAAGCAGAGAGTAAGATTAATGTCCGCAGGAAAGCGGGGCTTTACTTTCCAGTTATTAGATCTTTTGTCATACAAAGATAACACTGATTCCCCACAAAGGTTTGTGAGCGTGGCTAGAACTGGAACTGTTTTGACACGGTTATCACAGTCATTTCACAGACAAAAAGCATGCAGTGCTTTGGTTTTCTCCCACAGCACATTGTTTCAACACTCCCAAACAGAGAATGTTTGCATTGGAAAAGCGAACGCATGCGCACAGACAGACAAAAGTGCACACATTCACCTATGGTTCAATTACAGACACACAAACACACACACACACACACACAGTTATTTCAACCTAGTATCTGTCTCAAGAATTGTTACTACTACTTTCTGCATGGCTTGGTCTGGACTCTAAAGCAATTTGCAAAAATCAGTGATCAGTGCAGCATTGAGAAATCCCCTCTGAATACAAATTGAGTCCACTCCCTCGCAGGGACTTCAGTAGGTCTGATCAAAAAAATCCATCCTTGTAATGGATGGAGAACTAAAGGAATCGGAGGTTACACACGTTCACCTAAATGTCAGAGGACTAGCATCAATACGCCGCTTGTCTTATGGGGCCACTACAAAGACATTGGATAACATCCTCTGTGTTTACATGCATAAGACCATACTTAAATATTCGTATGTCTTTGATCCACCGTCAGTGCATCTACGCTTGAGTGTCTGTGTGTGTAAGTCTGCGTTTGAGTGTCTCTGTGTGTGTGTGTGTGTTTAAGTGTGTGTGTGTCAGTGCGTGTGTCTCTATGAAGAGGTATATGTAGCAGACAAGGTAACCTGACACCTCAAATCACACTGCCTTACTGGCGTACATCAAAGAGGCCTTTTCAGGGGACCCATTTAGGGGAGGGAACAGGGAGAGAGCAAGGTGTACCCGGGTTGGAATGGCCTGACCGTATCTCTGCTTCTTTTTACGTGTGCCTGTGTTGTTTTCTGTGTGTGTGTGTGTGTGTGCACGTGTGCATCCTTGTGTGTGCCTGTATGTGTGTATCGTGTATGTGTGTGGATTTTCGTGTGTGTGTGAGAGCACGTGTGTGGTCCGTGCGACACGGACGCATTCGTCAGCCCGCTAACGAATCCAAGGGTTTGGTAACTGGCCTCAACCTATTTATACCCTTCCCCTGTGGCCTTGTGGCCCAATCTCTGCTTGCTGTGAGGCTGGACCAGGGGGCATAGGGCCTGGCCAGGGGATATTGGGGTGAGCACAGGGGCCTCACACAATCAGATGTGTCAATTACAGCAGGGTCTCCATGTGACGCCTCCTCTCATTTGGCTATGATGTGTTCATTAAAACAGCTACACGCTCCACAGCCATTCCAACATGGACATGGTAATTGTCATAGTGCTATTCAGCGCAAATTATTCCCACACTGGGCCAAGCCAGAAGACAATGGCTTCTTCAGACAATGGCTGCATAATCAGCTGAATCACTGAGGGTGCTGCGAGCAGACTTCCAATCTGTGTTTATCTGTCCACCACGAGCGTAGGCAGCAACAACACAAAAACAAAGACATTAAAGGGCGCAGGGGTCGCAAACACTTTCCAAGGTGAGAAGAAATGGGTCCTCTAATAATAACTGGTTCACCCCTTGTTTATGTAACCCCCGGGCATGGGGGGGGGGGGCACAGCCTCGGGGATCTGTCTAGCACAGGGCCGGGTTGAACGTGTATGTCCAGTGGTGGGTTTACACAACAAACACCCCTGATACCCAGTCACACGGACCAGCACATACAGTTGTAGCTTCTCAGCTACAAACACAGCCCGAGTAACAGGTGTGGAGGTGTCACTCCGGATATGTGTCCACAGCCTGCCCCACAACGTGGTAAGCCGTAGCATCTATTTCAGCGGAAGATAGAGGGATGGAGAGAGAGGTTAAGGAGAGCAGAGGACGGAGGGCGGGGTTATGCAGAGCAGAGGTGAAGCTCATCGGCGGTGACGATGCAAACGTCATGCAGCTCTATGAAAAGAACTGTGAGAAGCCGTGAGAGAAGGGTGTGAAGAGGAGACGGAGGAGGTGTGAGGAGAATGAGAAAGGACTGGATGCAAAACCGAGAGCGAGAGAGAGACACAGAGAGAAAGAGAGAGAGACACACAGAGATAAAGAGAGGTGAGTTTTGTTTTGTTTAACACACATTTATTGGTCCCTTAATAGTTGGCAGGCATTACACCATGCTCCATAAAACATCATCATGACCCACAGAACCCAACAAGAAACAAGCATATTTGTATTCTTCATTATCATTTATATACTGTATTTATAGTGCATTCGATTAATTTGCTATCCTCCAGTTAGACATGCACACCTAATGTATGACACACTGCTGGCCGGATAACGGAGTTCTATTATTTGGGTTGAAGTTAGTCTCAGGGTACCAGAATGTACTTTCCACTTCCTTATTCCTCACAGCCAACTTTACCGCTTTAAAAGATGCTTCAAAGAAATGAATACAATTCAATTCTCACTTTATTCATCTCGAAGGAAACTTCAAGGTACAATAGTTTCCTCAGACAAAGACGTATAATAATTAGATGGTGGAGGATGTGAACTGGGGCTCCAGTTTTAGACTTTCTCAAGGAACTTAATTAAATATATTTTTTATTAAAAGTACTAAGTAAAATCAATGTTTATAATAACCAGGGTAAGTAATAACCAGGGTTAATATTAAACACGGTTAGTGCTGACCAGGGCTAGTAATAAACAGAGTTTGTATTAATAAGCAGTGTTGATATTAACCAAGGTTCACAATAACCATGGTGAATAGTCAACAGCGTTAGAGATAACCGGGGTTAATAATAAAAAGGGTTAGAAGTAATAATCAGGGTTAGTAATAATAGGCATGTTTAGCAGTATCCTGGGTAAATTAACAGAGAAACAGATTCTTCCTCTCATCTTCACCCTGGGCTTCACCCAACGCCTGGGTCCTCTCCTGAGCATCAACACAGCACTGTCACATCTCTCATCGTGCGCCATTCATCCTTGAACCTGAATGAAGCCAGGCCTACTAACATCACTGGAGAGGGAGGTTGAACTGTACCGTGTAACTTGTGTTCAATACAAAAACACTATAAAACTATCCCTCTTGTTTCGCTTGTCTAGATGTTTAGAAAAATGGACGAATTTGTCCCGGATCCACACACACATAAAAGCAATGAGTCCCTTGTTCAGTGGCTCGACTCATTAAACAAAGAAGAACATCCTTTTACACATTCTTTTTTGAATGGAAACACATTATCAGCATTGGTTATTAATGGGACTAGGGAATAGAGCACACACACTTGCACACACTCAGAATAGTTCAACCAACACACATTCACACTCGCACACAAACTCACGTACGCACACGCAAGCACACAAAAAAACAACACGCACGCACAAACAAACAAACGCACCGAGTCCCACACGCACACAGTCACTCACATCTTTTTGAAGTCGAAGACAGTGTACTCGGGCCAGTCGATGTAGCAGACCACTCTTCCAGGCAGCTCATCTGTGGTGGAGTAATAGTACTGGGGAAAGGCCAGGAGCAGGGCCAGAACCCAGATCACCACCACCACCACCCTGTTCTCTGTCGAGGTCATCCGGGGCTGCAGTGGATGGATGATGGCCATGTACCTGGGGACCATCAGGAGGAGAGGTCGGTCACTCATGTCTGGTCTGGAGCCCATGGCAATCATAAACTTGACATAGTGGGGTTGGCCGACGGCTCAAACCGGGAAACAGATGCGGTTGCTCATCTCTCACATACACGCACAGAAACAAACACACTCATGCACATCAAAACAGACACACACACACATACACATACACACACACACACAGACACACACACACAGATAGCCAGTGTTGAAAGAAAGTAATTACTCTGTTCTAAACCCAAGGGTATCAAACAATATAATGCGTACATTAAAATTCTCTTCACAATCACAGTTTATTTTCTGTTAGACCCTGCCCTTGAAAAATGAAGTCATCTTTCAAAGCGTATTTCTAACAAAGGAAACACCAAGAAATTGGGCTTTTGTCATTTTGGGTGCCAGATCGGAAGCTCTCAACGTTAATATCATCCACCTTTAGACATCGTCTTACCAAGTCATTATGCACATAATGTAACTGTAAAGCATTTTTCTCTGTCAAGATTGTATCTTCTGAGTGTACTACAGAGGACCACATGAAAGATGAAGTCGAACTAAGTGATCTAATCAATGGCTTAATTCACGTAATAACTCGATTTAGCCAGCTAATTAGACATTCTCCTTCTCATCACCAAGGGAGAAGGAGAGAACTGTGTTTCGAGTGTTCCCTGTGGTCCAGTGGCGGAACCAGACTTTCATATGTGGGCTGTCCAAGGGGTGGCCAGGGCTACTTCAGGGGGTCCACAGACCAAGATTGAAAATACTTGTGTAACCTTAGCCTGGCATCTAAGGAATGTCAATTATTCATGATTACTGATTAAAAGTAGAAATTATAATTCACTTAAGCCTGAGTTCTTCAGAGTGACCTAGCATGGTCCACTAGGGTTACTTTAATACAATTCTACATTTACTATGAATAGACTACATGGCTTGTGACTGACTGCCTATTATGTTCTGACATGGTGCTGGTAGACAGGGTCCTTGTGAAGTCTGACCACATTGACTCTGACTAGCCTCGGGGAGAGAGCTGCTCAGGGGTATTGGGATGGTGTACGGGCTCGGGTCTATTTGCACCTGATCTTGTTTGCTCAGTATTTTGAAGAAGTCTGCTATCTCACCCTTACTTTTCATGTTTGAAGAGAACCCTATGCAAAAACAACATGTAGGCCTACATATCCAATTACCCACATGAGTCAAATCTCAATCTTAAACATATCCCCATTATTAATCTTCAATAAACTACCAGGCTTGAAGTTACTAGATCATGGCTGGCCCTACTTTGGCTAGACCGTATTTCAAACAGGCATTATACAATAGCAAACAGGGTAGCTATCTGACTGCAGTGTTAATCTTTTAAGTAACGTTAATAGATTGATAAGGCATCTCGTCAAGGCATCTTAGCAGTTAAAGTATAAAAATAGTGTAGTGACCCACACAGAGACGTGTGTTATATGTTAGGCTGTTAGTTGGTTGTGTTGTATTTACCAGTACCCATTGTTCACAGGGTCCTAGATGCCAATCAACCTGCTGTCTGTCAATCACGGGAATGCCCGGAATGTTCTGATACGGGCATCCTGGTGGTTGGCGGAGGGGCATGGAGGGGGGTTGGGCAGGGGGATGGAGCATTGGAAGTTAAGAATAGGTTTAGCCTTTGTTCTTACTGTTAGGGGTGTGCGATACTGCAAAATTTGGTATCGATCGGATACCAAGTAAATACAGGGCCAGTATTGCCAATACCAATAACTATACTTTTTACTTAGAAAAGCAGCTTATTTACTTTTGTGTAGGGGTAAGCAGTGCCTCATAATTTATGAAGTGAATGCATCATCAATATAGCCTGGCTGCAAGCCCAACTTCTCCCCGCCCACAAAAAAATTTGGTCGGGAAGTTGGGTCTGGAGGGTCTCGTATTGGGGAACAACTACATAAAACCAGGATCTGGGCGTACCAATGAAATTGCCAGGGCGGGCTTTATACGATGATGGACAGATGATCAACAGTAACGTAATCACCCACATCACAAAAGAGCGCTTAAGTTGAATTTGTTTTGAACAAACAACATATTACATTGCTCTGATTGGTTGTAGGTCTATCAAATTGAGCGAAGAGGCATTTGTTTTCCAGGCTTGTTTGAAACACGCCCCGTAGTCAAAGCCAAACGGAGAGTTCTCAGACTCATATTCTGACTAGAATTATGAGTATGACAACGTCAGGCTATCATCAATACGCAAATTTGAATGAAAATGAATTTTCATGATCAGTGAATGATTTTGTAATTTTTTCTTTAATTAGTTGATCATGGTTATGACCATAATAAAACACAGGACAACCAGTTTTTTCCAAAATACTGTTAGTATAGTCTGCTGCTGAGTTGTTACTGCATGTAGCCTGGTCCTAACCAGACCCTGGTACATTTCATTTGTACAGAAGGGTCTGGGATCGCTCCATTGACAAGCGTTAACTTTAGGGCTGCAACTAACGATTATTTTAATAATCGATTAATCTGTCGATTCTTTTTCCGATTAATTGATTAATCCATTTTTTTTATTTTTTTTGCATTCATTTCCAACCCTTTATTCAAATACAGAACTAACAGTGCAAATTCACAGCGCAAAAAAATCTTCAGAATGTGCACAAACAGGCACACAATTTAGAAAAAGTTACTAATATTAGCGTGGATTTAACAGTATTTTCCAAGATTAGCAATTTATTTGAGTTTTGTTTAAAACTTGATTGAAAATTGATAGGTTGTGGAAGTAGGTAAGACTTTATTAGAATAATCTTGTCACGGAGTGCACGGCGACGGTGTGCCGGTCTGCGTCACCGGCATTCTAAGACGCACCTGTTTTGAGTTGGGACTAATTAGGACGGCTATATAAGCCGAGATGTTTCAGACTTTGTTGTGGAGTCTTATTCTTGTTTCATGTTAATGGCCGTGTGGCGTTTGACCTTTGTTTTGTGTAACCCTGTTTATTTTGAGTAAAGACCTTGTGCACTTTCATTCAAAAGACGCTGACTCCTTGCCTGCTTTATCACAAATCTGATGTATATTTAAGATTTTTTGACACAATTTTGAAAAAAAAATAGGATTTGCGAGGATTTTCATCATTGTATTTGAAACTTTGTTGAAAAAGTAAAGGCTGTGGAAGTATACCACAGCCTTTTTTTGTACAGTAACTGAACATGCCAATGCTCTGAGAATAGCACTAAGAATAGCTCAATGAGTAGGAACGGTGACCTGCAAAGTATAAGGTCGTAGGTTTGAATCCAGCCACACTGAGTCTGTCTAAATTGAACGTATGTTTAGTTAAACAGGATGACATCATTCTGAAGTACCATGCGCAATTTCACCTTGATTTGTCATAAGATCATTGAATTACAGCTGTTTAAGCTTTGGCTGAATCGAAAAAGCCATGCTACAGGATATACAGCTTTTTTCTTTTTTTTACAGAAACTGACCAGAATTTCTCAGCCTTGTGGGTAGCTCAGTGGGTTAAAACGTTGTACTGCAAAGCATAAGGTAACAGGTTCGAGTCCAAGCACAGTCTTTTGGCCTGTCATAATTTTGATTACTTGTTTAGTTAAACAGGCCGACATCATTCTGATATACCATGCACAATTTCATGCAACCTTTCTTAACCTTTGTCCCAAAACTGACAAAAAACTAGTACTCATATCACGCAGTCGGAGCACTGCTAGATAATCAGCGTCAGCACCCTTGGGTACCCAGCATGCAGTGCGGCATGTCCAAAAACGCAAAGACTTGTGGAAAATAGTTTGGTTACAACAGCCTTGCGAGGGATTTCAGTTGTGGTGTTCGTTCAGTTAGATGTTTGTAATGTTATTATTGGTTAGTTAATATAATCTTGTTGGTCACCCTGATTGTGTATGTTGTGTAGTTTAATCGCACCAGAGAGTCGGCTGCTAAACTGTCACAGGCTGTTCTTGCAAGGAGCTGAATATAAACGTTGAACTGGCCCAGTTGCCCACATGACTTTAGTTAGTTGTGCATTGACAGAGTCTGGAATTGTTTTTGGCCAAACATGATGTCGTTTTGCTCTCTTGTTGTATAAGTCTCAATCTTCTGCAGTGTACGTGTTTATAATATTTTGCCATTTTGCGGAGGAAACCGCATTGCTGCTTGCAGCTATATTTTGAATTGTAGTTCAGTAGTGGCGGCGGAGAAAGATGCGAGTGAAGCCATTCGGTCTGTTGTGGCAACGCTACCGAATATCTAGAAGGGGTCATTGACCGATTTTCTAGGGTATTTCACACTGTTCCTTAAGGTCTCCGAATAGAGTATGTAACATTGGTTGGGCTCAAAATGGCCCGGGTACTGTTCTATGCACCCTAATGCAACCCTGTGAAATAGCCCTATAATGAAACAAGCTGTTTTCTCCTTTTATGGTATGCTCAAGAATATTTAGATGAGCTGCACGCTGATTGGTTGGTTTACAAGGAGTGAAGCTGTGGAGCAAAGACGCGACATGGCCAACAGCACTCACTGAAACATCATAGGTGGAGAGAGAGGTGGAGAAAAATGTGAAAATGTAATCTATTGTGTCTACACAACACTGTTTTCAAAAGCTTGACGAGATATAATTCGAAATGATAACGTTTGTTGTTTCCATTTCTGTTGTCAAGCAAACGGGATCGACTTAAGTGGGTAACGTTACAGCTTAGCAACCAAACTATCGTGATTCAACTCAGTTTTAGTTAGCCATCTTGCTGAAAGATAAAATAAAAAATAACCTGACAAAGATCTTGACAAACATGCATCGTGTATTGTAGAATTTACATGACATCACACATTCTATATTGCTAGATACAGGATACGTTAGCATTGCTAATAACTGTTAGCAAAAAAATCATACTACAGCTTGCGGTTGTGATGAACATAAGCACCTCTTTTCAGCAACAACTTCATAGCAAATCCTGCTATACATTGTCCCAGGTTTTCAGTTTTAACTGTCCTCTGTGAAATTGTTTGAACACCAGATTACCCGCCTTCAAGGAACACTTCTCAATAGGGAGTGCCCAGACTCTCTGTATAAATGAAATGTACGAGAGTCTGGTAGGACCAGGCTACATCTGCAAAGCAGAGCCTGCGGCCCAGCAACTCCACTTTCATAACATTTTGTTCAGGAAGCCTCAACCCCAAAGCTAAACCTTAAAACGATTACTTTAATATGATGCTCCAGTCTCCCGCCGCTGGCCCTGTATCAGATGCTGGCGCAGTGATTTGTGACTGACTGGTGAACTGTGGAAATATCCTTGATTGAAAAAATGCACTGCCAGATGTCAAAAGAAACGCTTCTTTTAACAAGATAACTTAAATGTCAATTAGCATCCAATTGCCTGGGATAGCGAATTACATTTTGGGGAGGCACCTGGGGTGGCCAGTCCGATATCAGGGGGGTCCAGTGCCACCCCGGCCACCCCTCAGTCTCAGCAACTGCTGTGGTCACACGCATCAAATAGCACTAGTGACGGACTGGAGAAAATAGAAGAGAGACAAACACAGAGATGCGGGGGAAACAGACCACTGATCCTACATCAGAGTGCACTGTTTACGTATGATGAATGGGAGAACCTGCATTTTATACTGTACACTTCACTACTGGCCACCCAGAATTTCATACTTCAAGATAACCTCAACTGAGTTTAACCCTGAGCAGGGGGAACCCCTCCCCTTTTTCACCCACACATCTAGCGGCGTTTGCTTTCTTAAAATCTTGTATAAGCTGCGCTCCTCACATCTAGGTCTCGCATGGCTGAGGGACATGTTGCGCTCTTGTCAGAGACAAACAATTGCCTCTGACAAGTGCCTTTTATGAATGGGTGACGTAAATCCAATAAAAGCATTTTCAGGGCTCCTGCAATACCAGATGCAATCCAATGAAACCAAGGAGACACATGGGGGGGGGGGGGGGTAAGCGAGAGGGAGGGGGTTGCAGTTGTCCGGGAGTGTGTGTTGTGTGTGAGGAGGAGAGAGGGAGTGGGCATGTGGGAATGCGTGGTCCGTGTGGGACAGAGAGGTAGTGGGGGAGTAGGCCTGCAGGAGCGTGTGTGCGTGTGTTCGGGAGTGTGTGACTGGAACCATTATTGTCCTCAATACCTCCCACTAATTTTACTTGCACCTGTGTTTGAAGGTTCTTAAGTTGGGAAGCTATTGAGGGAACATAGTGGTCTCTCCTGGGGTGTTGTTTCTTTCCGGGATGTTGCACGCAACCCCCCCCAGCCCCCAAACCCCCCCCCCCCTCGCATCAACAGACAGGAGGGGACCTGCCTTGGAGAGTGCCAGGCGGGTGGGATGCAAGGCTAACACTGATTGATAGAAAAAGGGGGCTCTTTTCTATTCTGGTCCACCGACATGACATCGCTCCTCCAGTCAGCAGTTTTCTTTGCTTGTGAGCCAGGAGGCAGACGAAACCTGGCTCTCCTCCACAGCACACAGAAACCAGCCAGGATTCACCTGGCCATAGGAGCATCAATCATATTGCAACGCTTCTGTCAGGGGGCGTTGTGTGTGTAGGGGGGGGGGGCATGTATATGTGTGTGGGGATGGTGTATGTGTGTGTGGGGTGTGCGTGTGGGGGGGGGGGCAGTGTGTGTGTGTGTCTATGTGTGTGAGGTGAGCTACCTTGTGAATATCTGATCTGATTGTGTGCGTGGCTGTGCTCAGTTGGATTGCGGGCGTGAGCGATGAGACAGAGCCTAGCAGCTCGGAGGGCAGCCCTATCGATGATCGGGATGAGGGGGATGGATTCCGGAGACACCCCTCGAGGGATGAGTGGCAAAGACGCGTAAGGGGACTACAACATTACAGGTGGGAGGGGGAGTAAAACTCTCCACTGCAGCACAGCCGCGTAGCCAAGCATGGGCGTGTCAGCGGTGACATGGCTGACATGTAACCAGCTTGCTGGGGCTGGTGGCTGCAAGCGTGAACGGCAGACACAGGGACGAGGTGACAACAGCAGCGCTAGTCAAAGATGCTGTGTGTTTCCGCTTTGAATTCGTTTCCGGAATTAACCAGGTTAGCCCAGATGCACACCTGAATCCACTCATCCACCTCCACTGTGTATTACAACACCTTGGACCTTGGCTACTGAGGAGCAGAATTCAAGCTATGTTCATCTATTAAAGGAAATAAACATGTGTTGGTGAAATGTATTTCAGCTTATTGTGCTTGCTGTTGATCAATTAAGTCTTGTTTGCATTTCCTAGAAATATATATATATATATATAAATAATCAGACCTAATGATGAATAAATAGAGAGGCGTTAAGCATGTAAAACTACCCTTTTCAGAAAACTGAACATTGAGCCGGTTCACTGCTTTAGACACAAGGCTGATCTTTATTTTGTGTCTACAAGTGCACTTAAGCACTGGGTGAGACTAGATGGGTGCAGGTAATGATAAATTAGTATGTGCAAGGTCTCTTTTAGTGTATGGATGAGCCACAGGGTAGCTGCTGATAGTCAGAGTTAGAGTAACTCTCTCCCTTCCTCTTTCAACCTTATTCTCTCTCTCCCATTCTTTCTCTCTCTTTCCTTCCTTCCGTCTCACTCTTTATCTCTCTTTGTTCTTCAGCCTGCCTGTACAGTCAGGTGCCTCCAGATCTCCTGCACCAGAGGTAATTGCATTTGAAAACAGTGCAGAAGGTCTAGGTTATGCCTCTGCTACTTGGGAAAAGGAAATACGCAGGGGGTGACAGAGTCTGAGTTCCACTATTTCAACTCTATTTCCAGTTCTGAAAGCAGGGAGGCCTTCTCTTGCAGCATCTACATCTAGACAACTTCATTTCTAACATACGGAAAAAGGTTAGCATCAAAGCAACAGCTGGTGAAACACACACAAGTACAAATGAACACTCACGTTGCACAAAATGCCTGAACACACACACACAACATACACTCAACCACATACAGAGATTGAGATGTTAAGTTCTGCTCCTGATTCATCTTCAAAAGGAGGAATCCTTAGAATGATAGATTGTGGGTTAACCGATGAGTGGAACAGGTGAGTTGACAAGCTCAAGACTGGTTTATAGCCTTACAGAGCATACTGTGACTCACACAACTGAACATAGGCTGGCTCTGAATCATTGATTAATCCTAACAGCCCCTAAACTATCCTTGCCACACAGAACCATGCTAAAATTAAACATACTTTAAATTACACTTAACCCACAGTGATTTAAAGATAACATGACATTATGGTTTGGTTTCATTGTTGATTAATGTACGAATTGGTGCATTATTTTGACAGAATCACAGACTGAACAGTTTTCTTGACTTTGGACTAGGTATCGGGGTTGTGTCTACATAGTTTGACAATTATTGATGTGATTTTGCGGCATGCACAGTTGTCTATGCTTACCTGTCTAGCGCTATGGCAGTCATTGAGTAGATACTGGCGAAGACAGCGGCGATGGGAAAGAAGTTGTGAAAGCGGCAATACACCAGCCCGAAGTACCATTCGTTGTGTACGGCATAGGAGAAGTTGATAACGGTATTAAAAGCTGACATAGATGCTTCAGCGAACGCAAGGTTCAACAAAAAATAGTTTGTCACTGTTCTCATTCGTTTATGCGCCATAATTATCCATATAACTATAACGTTCCCTACCACGGACACAATAACTATGCAACTGTAGGCAATAGCCCAAAGGACAATTCTCCAGACGGGTTGGACAAACTGGTTCCAATATATTGTTCGATTCTGAAAATCGGAGACGTTAGTCCCGTTAGTTGGCGCATCTGTCGAAGTGAACAATGGATCCATTTTGGAGGAAACAATAGTAAATAAACCTGAGTAAATAAATGTGCTTTAGAACAAATTCGATCGAGAAACCACAAAGAAGGTTGTTCATCCGCACACTGCCACACTCTTCTGGTGTTTGATTAACAATGGTACATTTTAGAAATATATCTTGGAGCCGTCCTTGTCAAACATGCACAAATCAACAGAAGAATGTAAAGAGATGCTACTTCAAATGGAAGTTCTCTTCAATTTTTGTCATTGAACCTGACTTGACTCCACTCCTGGTAAAATTTAGATTGTCCGATATGCACTGTCCTGCTGTTCTTCATTGTAGCAGCACGGGCGCCGGGTTGAAGGCATAAACTGAGTTCCAACACTTCCCTCTTGCGCCGCTCACTCTTCTAAGCTCTCCTCACAATATCCAACTACATCTTCAGCACTCTGCTCCTGGCGCGTTCCAGCGCGCAGGAATGCATGAGCGCAGTATGGCGCTATATTGGAAAAGCTATCTATTCTGATTTATGGCCTTTAGTATGTAGGCCTAGTTTTGTTTACATTCTGTGGTTTGTTTAGAAATACAACTTTAGGTGGCTATTTCAGAACATTAAGGTACGCTAAAGTTATAATGAAAAATGTGATTACGCTCAATTTGATTGAATATTGAAGATTGAAGTACTTTATTACTCGCTCACTATTTCCCTCTGGTGGAACTAACTTGTGATACAATTCAATTATTGTCTTCGTAGTCTCCGTAGTCGTATTAGTCTGCTAGTCTTCTAGCGTTCCCCGTCCTTTGTGCAGGGTGTATAACCGATGCGTCTATCAATGACTCTCGTTAAAGGATCAAACCGTTCCTTTAATAGTGAGAACACTATACAAGTTGTTCATTAAAAGTATAAAGCTTTCACGGCATAGGACTCGGGTAGGTCATTTGAAGTAGGTGAATCTGAACTGGAGAGTAGGCCTACTTTGTTTTGGCCAGGATCCAAAGTACTTGTTTAGAAAGTGTCCTCTGGATTCAAACTGAAGGTTTCTGGGGCTGTGGGCCAAAATGTCCATGCTTTCGTACACACTTTACAGACAGCAGCAACTGCCAGAGAAAGAGTAATCTATTTTTTTTTTTGATATTTAAGGGAACCTTGGTGAAATTGATTTGGTACCCACAAGAACAACACCATCTACAAAATGACATTATTAAGCAACAATTTTACATTCATCCCAAGATAAATGTTTCAAACAGAGCCATATATCAACCAGCTATCACGATCATGAGCTACCACCAGATATTGTTCCGTTGCACGGTTTAAGAGGTTACAACATTTTTGTGGCAAAGTCTCTTGTGTGCACCAAGGGACCTCAGTGCTAGCCTAACGTCACAACGTCAGCACACCTCATCACAACGTCAGCACATGTTAGCAACGATGCAGTTCTTGCAAGACAGACAGCGATATCAGCGAGCCCTCAGCATTAGTTAAGGCTACTTTTCTCTAGGTACCTACGGACATGTCTTAATCTGTTAGACAAGTGGGTTCCCCTTCGTTCTTTTGGTGAGCAGTCTCACAAGCCTTACTTACCCGGCGTCATAGAGCCGACCAGCCAAATAGTTATTAAGCACTAACGTTGCTACCTTCATATACCTTGCTCTACAGCTGGCAGCTGTGCTCTGTTTTGCTCCTAGATTCAGACCTAGCCCCAGTAAATTGTAGAGCTAGCTTACCAGTCGAAGGGCGTACAAAAATACAGGGTGTTGATTTATACAGGTTGGAAACATACCCATCTGCAACCGACGCAAGCGCACCCCCACAATTTCTCCAGATATTGTACCCTCTGTAGTTCATCATTCAATCTGTTAATTATTAACAACTTTCCAAAACATGTTTAGGACCACCACTAGTGTTCACTCTATGTGGGATACTGGTTGTTACATAAGAGCCAGTGTTGGGCTGTGATGTGAAAAACTTCTAAAAACACTCCAATGGCATACAATTGTTTGTCATCATAAGTAGGCCTACATTTAACCATCGTAGTAAGTTGAAGAAAAATTTCAACCATTGTATTTCGGAACAAATTGACCCGAACCATTTGAATAACTTTTAAAAACAGCAAAGTATCAGATTCAAGCAGTAAATCTTTGTTAAAAAGAAGAAATATTACAACATTTGCCGGATGAACAATGCTTTAAAAAAAAAAAACATCTTTTGACAACTAGATTTTTTGTATGTTATCAAGGCAGGTTATCTAATGTGTTTGAGAAGCACTTTTTGTCATATTTGCCTGAATGAACTTCACATCTTGATAGCAAGCAATAGGCTACATATAAAGATTTGATGGTATTACAAATCAATCCGACATCTGTGGGCGTCAGAAGACTATAATAAACACAACAAATCATTAGGCCGTACCCTGACTAATGATTGGACGGGCTACCTGTCTGTCTGTCTGTCTGTCTGTCTGTCTGTCTGTCTGTCTGTCTGTCTGTCTGTCTGTCTGTCTGTCTGTCTGTCTGTCTACCAACCTGCGCGCACTCTACCCCTGCACTGTAGTTTTATGGGAGTGGCTTTGAAAGGAGGGTTTGCGATATTTTGGGATGAATCGTGTCAAACAGAAGCTAAAATAACTAATCCAGCCTTAATATGAAGATAAAACGTGTTTAAATGTTCTCCTTTTTGTGAAGGCAAGGTCAGTTACATATATTGTATACTTTAATAAACATAATTCACCCTTTTTGGAACAATTGCTCTTTCCATGATGTACAAAGTAAGCAAGTGCTTTCTGTAGAAGAATTTCCTACATTTACACATGTGGTGCTGGCTTTACTGTCTTATAAAGGGGCAGACCTGGCATCATTTTCACTTCTTGCCAACACCTGTATCCATTAGAACCTTTCATTTCTTGTTGATTGACTGTGGGTCTGAAAATGCCAGATTGAACTTTCCAGCCAACACCTGCAGCGACATCTGATCGAGGTGGCTGGGATCACCTCAGGATCTTCGGAGTGATGAGTGCTTTGCCAATCTCCTCCAGGAAAAGCAGACGTCTGTACCATTTGCCCTCATTTAACTTCTGAGTCATTTCATGTCTATAACATTGTAAAATATCACCACAGCCCAATGAGCAGTATGCACTGGCAGCTGTATGCTGATGTGACTTTATCCAAATACTCAACTCCTCCTTTAGTGAAATTATTGTATAATTAGTTTTCTTTGGGCAATATGAAACTATGGTTGAATTTTCAAAACAACAAAAAAACTAACTTTGAGAGATGCCAGGCTTGTTTTTTAAAATTTTCCAGTCAAGGTCAGCTTTCACCTCTGCAGGTCAATACAGGATGATGGGATGTAAATAAGTTGTCACACATTATGCTGTAACCATACAGCACTTAAATCGCATCAAGCACCGCTCAAGTCCCCTGGTTT
The DNA here is from genome assembly GCF_054491055.1 of Hypomesus nipponensis. Taxonomy (NCBI): domain Eukaryota; kingdom Metazoa; phylum Chordata; class Actinopteri; order Osmeriformes; family Osmeridae; genus Hypomesus; species Hypomesus nipponensis. The sequence goes on along the minus strand of NC_140388.1, from coordinate 4,213,987 downwards.
TTTCAGGTGCTCCTCCATGTAGCTGGAAGTAAATCGATTTGACATCACAGGTTGCTCATATTTTGATACCCTATTTGGCATGCTTATTGACTGACAAAATGGAAAGCGTCCTCTGAATGGGACAAGGAATTCATCTACTGTCACGAGGACCGGGATTATTCAGGAGAGATCAAATGTCCACCCATTAATACCATACATCCCTAACTTCAGCTAGTTTGTCTTTTTCGTGTCTAGCCCGTATATAGTATAAGCTTATCAAAGTGAATGAAATGATAAATGACGTGGAACGCTTCTAGAGAGATTGGTGCCTGAAAAACTGGTCTTCCATTGTCTCCATTCAAGAGACTGCAGTTGTTTCTCCATTTGACCAGGTAAACCCCAGATAAAATCAGCCATCCAATTTATGCATGCAAGTCCATATGATCCAGTGGCTTCTAATTCTCATTCAACACATGACTCCCCCAAAACTGTCCATAGCCAGTATAATTTTCAGTTTTGGTTGTGATGTAAAGAGCTCAAAAGCTGGTTGTATGTCATGGACTCAAGTGGTAGAAAATTGTTAATGTTGAAACCATTTTTATGACACTGGAGGCAGACTGTCTGCCTGGTTTGTTATGTTGCAGGTGACCATTTCATTTACCATCTTTAGATTTCCATGGCACCATTCAACATCTGCATCTTCTATTAAGATGTTCTCTGTCTCTGAAGCATCCTTTGAAATCTCTTCCCCTATTTAAGTATCGCAGACAGTTCAACATTTATGAGAGGATTTCTTGGAAATATAAATCAAAAAGAAAAACACAGGTTGACCAGAATAACAGACTCGAAACGGATTGAAATTACCTGGTACATAATGGCAAAGTTAATTACCAAGAATACTTATAAAACACTGCTTTCAATTCATTTTTTCAATCTCTCTGTGAAGAGCTTTTATAGTGATGTCTCCAAGATGTTCTTCTTTGATTCCTGTCAGAACACAGTAATTCATATTTTAATATTTTGCTAAGTGTCTCAAGTCTAATGGCAACTTCAAGAGAAAAGTATCTCCAAGATGAGATGAAACTTCAACAAGGTGTCAAGTGGGAAATAATAGAGCAGAAACACATTATTTATATATATATATATATATATATATATATATATATATATATATATATATTTTTTTTAATTTTTTTTTAAACGCTATGTAGGCCCTGTTAACATAGCAACCCAAACATAAATAGCTCAACTAATTATTGTGTTACCTTAGAAATGAGGAAAAAACTGTTTCATTTAACTAATCTTATTCCTGCCTAGTGTACACTTTTAGAATGGCTTCAACTTGATTTAAATCAGTCCCAATCTTGTTGTCAGCAGGAAGAACTTTCACTGCAGGGTGCCTCCTTGTGAATAACTTTCAAGAAATTCAAATTAAAACATTATGTTGATAATACACTTCATGTTGATACGTTGATGTCCATTGCTTTATACTGTATGAGAAAGTAAAACTTGAATGTCAGTTTCTATTCAAAGGACAAGATAAATAACAGAGAGGGGTTAAGTTGACTCTAGCTCCCCATGTCCAGCATAGAGATAGGAGGATGTTTGGTTGCTTCCACAAAGAAACAGGTCTGCCATCCTTCCACAGTTGATGGTAGCATTGACCGTGCACTGGTGCTTTGAATGAAGCTGCAATCTTGTCACAGCAATAGAATGGGCTTCGGGCACAGTTGTCAGTCCTACTGTATGTTTTATTTTGTATTTGGGTATAGAACTTTCAACGGTCAGCTAAAATGCATTAAAACTGACTGGATGACAAAACAAATCATAAAAAGAATGACAGTCGACAGGTGCTTGAGATGGTTTATGGTCACAAGGATAACCGTCACAAAATATAGTTTGTGAAATGAGACTTGCATAATGACCAAGGACTCCCTGACCTACAGTGCTGTCATTTACATGAGAGCCCTTCAGAACTCAATGTCTCCCTGGTCGAATGAAGTCAGCAGCTTTGACCTTTTCACATCCTGTTTTGAATACTAAAATGTGTATTGTTGCCCATGTTTTTACAGCCTCTTCTTCTAACTAATTGTCCAAGCTGAGCACTGAATTAATAAAGAACCAATTGTTATTTTATTGCTGTTTAAAAAGAAAACACAATCTGAAAATGATGTTCACATAGATCAAATGTGTCAAACAACAGAAATGTTATTGTTGCACTGTGTCTGGTAAAAATACAAATTGTTTCTTGGCATTGATAGACCTGTGTTACTTCTGGTTCTTGACAATTTGCTGTACAGTACTTATATCTCCATCTGTTTTTAACTTTGGATAAAAGCTGCTTCTTCTGCTAAATGAATACAATGCAAATGCAATGTACCTATGAAGTCATAATAAAATGCTTATTTTTGATGCAGACTGATGACATTCATTCCATGTATTATCAGTCTTGGTTTTATTTTGCACTCATCGACAGACCTCTCAGTGTCAAAATGCCCTCCCAACAGGATCAATGATTTATAACCGATCTATTATTTATTTTTATTCCATAATAAAGGCATCCGAATTCTAGACACATTTTGACCCACTGTAGGCTACGCTTGTGTTGAACTCTCCTCTAGAATTCAGGATGGCAGACCTACGCTGTCTGACCTCATCCTTAAAATTCTGAAGTAGTTAATTATTTAAACGTTCTGGTCTGAAAAAGCCCAAGTACTCTACTCGAAAGCCTACAAGAAACGTAGCCTATTTCTACTCCGTTTATCAATTGTTTTTTACAAGGAGGAATGCAACCTGTTTCGAAAACAAATGAGTAAGCAACTGTCTAGTTGATGCAACATGTGGAAATAGGCCTTCGACGGACTTGATCCCAATTTAGTCACAGGTTGACAGAAGAATTAGCTGCAGGCTTAAGCTTTTTTATTTTTTATTATGACTATTTCAATTTAGAAGTTCAACGTGCATTCTGCTCTCTAGGGCAGCTATGGCCAATGATGATTCGAAATGCAATAGGCTCTAATACAATCCTTCTTGTTGAAATACAGAAACATTTATGCAAATAAGATAAGTTTAACCATTTGAAATAGCGCAGCTCTTAAATAAAGCGACTGTAGCCTACATCCAAGCCATCATTATTATTCCTTGTAAGTGGATTGCCCCTTTAAGAATTTTCCAAAACAGAGCATGCTTGAAACGCGACGCGGAAGTTGAAGAGGAAATATTAGATTTGATTGTTACAATGTTAGAGCTAATATAGATGAATAGATCCACTCGTTAACAGTACTGCACAGTGAATATGTTATTAATCCGTTTATAACCAACCAACACAGACAGGCGCTGATTGATGCAGTTGAGTATGAAAATGAAACTGCAGGTGTTTCTCCGGCGATGTTTTTTTTTTTAGCTAGAGCTAGTAGTAGTAGCTAGAGTTCAGTAGACGAAACATTTTTTTACTCAGTGTTACTAAACACACAACCTGCCCGTCTGTCAACATGCCTTCTTACTCAGAGTGGAGAAAAAGCAATCATTTCTATTACTTCATTAAATTCACCTTAAATGTCTACTCGATGCTGTTCTCGGTAAGTATAGCTCTAGCTAGCTAATGGTCATTTAGCTACATGTGAAGATGACTGAGGCTTGTCGGTGGACCAGAAGAGGTGTATGGTTATGTAGTAGCCTATACTATAGCCATATAAGCATAATCAACTACAGTAACGTCGAAACAACCTATACGTCCGCGGATGTGGGAGTTATGGGGCAGTACTACTAACAAAGGGGGCCATGCCTTGCCTTTCACTGATTCATGCAGGGGGAGCTTGCTAGTGTGAATAGGCGCTAGCGAGATAACCACACAAAGAGAGCCTTCTGTGTCTAGACTAGACGGATGATATATTTAGCCGACACAGAAGAGCTTGTACTGTGCTGTCTGCTGTGTTAGAGATGGTATTGCGTTTATTGCGATGATAGTTGCTGCAACAACACATTATCTTCCATTGGAGCACATATATGTCTTTAGATGGTTTTAGCCCAACACCGAGAGATCGCGTCCCAATCTTCTGATTTCTTAGCCTGAAGCACTATACGAAATCAGCTTGTTGTTGCCAAGACCTGGATAAAGATGGAAAGCTTCAGCTTGTGGTTAGTTTTGATTTGACCTCCTTCTCTGTTAATACCCCCCCCCCCCGCCCCCCCCAGCCTTCATCTCCTGAGCCCCTCTCTAAGGTGGTGATTTACTGTCTTGAGAGCTATTCCTTCCACTTGTGCTCCCTTGGCTGGAAGCCATCTACGCTGCAGCTCTTAAAGTTAATTAATGCTTTTCCCCCTCCATCGTCTGTTCTATTAAGCTAATGTAATTCATACGGTTTGCGGGAATCCACAGCGGTGCATTTGCGTAGGTTTCCACAGAGGACCAATCTTTTAGGGCAGTTGTCATTGTCCTCATTGTTACTTTATCCAGCATCTTCCTATCAATAGGAAAGATTTCCTTGGCCTTTTTAGTTCGGCTTGTCTACTTGCTGTGGTTTCTGCTTCATACTAAGGTTATATTCATTATGCAGTTTGTTTGTGTTCCCAACTCTCAAGTTTATCACCCTCTCACATGCCTCAGAGCAAAGGCTTTTCGGCCCTTATCTCAGGGCCAGTAGAATACATGCAATCTCTGAGGTAGAAAGGATTGAGGTGGGTTGCTGTGGGGGGTGTTAGTGGAGGGTAGATGATATGAGGCCAAGTTTCTCTTTAAAGATGCCCTCCCTCTCCTTGAGAATTAATAGGACCGGGCCCAATATGGCCTCTTATTTGCAGAAAGTGTCATTATTACACAGAGTGAATGCCATTCTCTAGCTTTGGTCTTGAAAGCCCTTAAATGCCTTACAGTACCAGCTGCTTTTAACAAGGTGGCAGACATAACCCGACAGCGTCACAGGGCCACACTTTCTCCCCCATTTTCTGCCATTTCTTGTGTCTTTAATCTTCTCTACCGCACTCACTGGATACCCACCACCAATATAGCCCTCATCCTATCAGATTTCATTAGGGGGACTTCTAGCACGGCTACCGACCAGCAATGCATATTTTGCGGTTATGTGTATGGCCTGGCTCTCGTGCTCTGGTACCCACCCCCCCCCCTGCCGATCCCTGTTTTCACCCCCTCTTATGTCCCTCAGCTGCTGGGCCTGTGTGTCCTGTGTGTGGGCGTGTATGCGGAGGTGGAGAGGCAGCGAAACCGCACCCTGGAGGGGGTGTTCCTGGCCCCTGCTGTGGTGCTCATCCTGCTGGGGCTGTTGATGTTCACCGTGTCCTTGGTGGGCATGGTGGGCTCCCTCAGGGACAACAAGACTCTGCTGCATATGGTGAGTTGTGTGTGTGTGTGTGTGATTGTGTGGAGGAGGCCGTACTGGGTGGGGGGATCCCGAATGCCTGAGGTTGTCTCCCGAGTATCACTAGCCCCCCAGAACGGTTTGTTTCACAATCAGTTATCTCTCCCTCCTATCTGGCTTAACACGATTAGGGGCTCAAGTCCCACTGAACAAAGACTTGGTGTTCCTCCCTGGGTTTGTGTCCTACTAAAGACGCCTTCCTCCTCCAGTTCCTCTGCGTGCTGTGTGTTCTGCTGCTCCTCCAGGCTGTGGCTCTCATCGTAGCGCTCATCTTTGAGAAGAAGGTTTGTTTTTCTCGTCAGCGCATCTGTTCCCAGATCCAGACACCATGGGCCTCATGTGTAAATGTTGCGTACGCACTAAAAGCTTGCGTACACTGGTTTTCACGCACACGGTATGATGTATGAAAATGAACTTGACGTGAGAACGTGCGGGCCTTGTCTGGCTCTGTAACGAGAATTCTAACTGAAAAGTGCCGAAACTCACCAAACATTACAAAATAAAGTTTCCACTAGAGTTACTGTTATACATCTATGACGTTGACTATTCAAAAAACATGATTACCTCCGCTATTAAAAGTTTGATCATTGATGTGGATGATTCACATCAAAATGACAAAACCTAAAATGGGAAATGCTATTAACTGTTTAATCCGTCACCATTTAAAACTTCTGTTAAACTTGAGGGTGTCAAACGATCGACAAAGTCACTCAGGAAATGCATATCACTCTCTCTATATGGTTAATGTTGCACGCAGCATGGATTCTTTACCACAGATGATATATACTGGCTGTGCTGTGCAGCTCACAGACAGTCATGGGAAAATGCCCTTGTCTCAGTGAGCCTGACTCTGGCTCATCCATGACACACAGGAGGCATGTTTCTTAATTTTGAGTTTAACATCGGACCATTTCGTCTTCATTTCTACCATGGTCCGGTTCTCCGAACCCACAGCATTTACAGCCCTAGTGACAGTTTTCCATTCCGCAGACTTTCTTTTGTTGTTAATACTGGATGACAGCTGCCAAACAGGACACATTTCCCCACCTCCACCTCTGTTGTTAGAACATCAATCTCCCAGTCTGTAAATGTGTTATTTTTTCCGTGTTTCGCCATCGTAATTTAGAAAAAGAAATGATCAGGGGCCCATTTATAGGCCATCTGCATATTCTTTTGTGGGTGGAGGCAAGGCGGGGTCAGTGGCTCGTTCACGTGCGGTCAATCTCACGTTGATTGTGATCTATAAAGGAAAGGTGCGCAGGACCTGGCGTACGACCGGTTTTGTACATGTGAATATTTCTGTGCGTAGGTACTTTTCAAATTTTGGCCATACGCCATCTTCTGGTATGTAAGCTGCGCAATCTTTTATACATGAAGCCCCATGTTTACACAAGGTTCACTATGACCCTTCCCCCCTTCTCACTCTCAACATAGCCTCCCCACCCCTCTGCACTTTCAGCTGCCTAGCCTCGATGCCCCCCCCCCCCCCCCCACACACACACGCACTTAGCCTCCAGCGACCTATAGATCCCAGCCACATCTTTCTGACTGACCAATGCTTTCTCCTCATTCTCGCCTCCCTCTCCCTCTCTCCCCTTCAGACATCCGCCTTGTTCGAGAATAGCATACGAGAGGGAATTAAACACTACTACGATGACCTGGACTTCAAAAACATCCTGGATTATGTGCAGGAGAAGGTGCAAGTTTGTTTTGATATCGTCAAAAAGCAGTATGTGGAACGTTCTGTTTAGTGTGTGCCTGTTTAGTGTGTGTCTGTGCCAGTGTATGTTAGGGTTTGGTACAGTTCACATTTGAATCAATATCGACTCTGGTACACAAGTCTCTTTTTTTCAGTACTTAACTCTCTAGAATAACAAAAATGCATGTTCTGTTTTTAAGTATTTAGCACTGGTCAAATTTACGTGAATCGGTTCTCTGTAGTACCGATATAATTTAGTCGGTAGAGTTTGTTACACAATCCTAGTGTGTGTGTGTGTGAGAGCAAGTAAGATGAGTAGGAGAAGGCCAATGTTGATAAGATGCCGTACTCAAATCGAGCTGTAGCCTTTGATTAGCAAAGCCCTCTGACCTTACAATAATTGCACCCTCACAGTCATGTGCACGCTCTCCAGCACTTGACACTTTACTCTGTATTAGGGAGACAGCCATTGTCTCAGACCAGCCTTTCAGTCCATTAACCCAACTGTAGACCCTCAAGCGTCTAAGCCTGTTACCTCTAATGACAACGGTGCCACCCAGCATGCGATAAGTCCCTTCTTTTGCTCGTGCTCGCACCTCGAATCACTTTCTCTGATGTCAATTGCAAAGTCAATGGGGTGCCCAGTTTTATCAGCAGCAAAATTAGTATAACGCTGCCCTGTACAGCACATAAACTCAACACGACGGGCCATAGATTTCTGTAGAAGCGCACTTCTTAATTGAGGGTCAGAAAGACCCCTAATCTTACCCAGGCATCAGGCAGCTCTCTGGCTATCTCCACATCAATATCCATTAGTGGTGGGGAAACGGGAGTGGGATTTACGTCTGTAAAGGGGATGTTGGCTGGGCTAAAAGGATGAACGACACAAACAGGCGAGGGTTTTCGAGACGCCAAGGTGTCCCTGGCTGTCAACGCCTGTGTTTTCCCCTCGAGGTCTCTGAGCGAATGAAATGGAGGCTCCTGTTTAGGCACTTTGCCGTTTGACTCAAACGTTCTGTCTTTGCGCTGACTGACTGTCTCTCTGTCTTCCCCTCCAGTTCTCCTGCTGTGGTGGAGATGAATACAAGGACTGGGGTGTCAACCAGTATCACTTCTGTAATGGCACTGGCCCACTGGCTTGTGGCGTCCCCTATACATGCTGTGTTCGTGGCACGGTGAGGGCTGGTGACACACACACACACACACACAGCTCATGACATCCCCTAATGGCCATAATCCGTGTTTATAGCTGTGGTGCTGGGGAGATACCCAGTGAGTGTACAAAGCAGGGGAGCAAGAGAGAGGAACAGATTGACTCATGAGAATGGTAAATGGATTGAATTAGCTCCAGCTCTCCACCAATTCCAAGGTTTCCAGGTCCCTTCCTGTGCCTGAACAGCAATCCCTGCCCCAGAGTAACCCAGTTAGAGGCGCCTAATCGTTTGGTAATGCATCACTATGCTGCAGGAAGGCGGACTGTGGCTCTTTACAGTGAACAGAGGCTGATATGCGAGTCACTCCAGCTCCCTCCGTCACGAGAACAGCGGGACTGTGTTTGGAGCCTACCATCCCAGGACCAAACCACCTCCCAGAGAAACGGTTGATATATGATCCGACACCAGCTTTTCTCCTATTCTTTTCAGCCCGGATGGAGAGTGCGATTGATCTTGGCAGCCGTGCTCCAGCCAGATAGTCAGTTTTGGGAGTCCCGAGGACAGAGGGTTGGAATGGGCCCTGGGCGTTTGTCTTCTGCCCGTGACTAGGTATCAGGATGGGTCAGAGGCTCCCCCAGAGCTCCCCTGGCTGTCCTGGAGCCGTGTGTCCAGTGCTCGGGGGGGGGGTGACGAGGTGTGGTCTCAAGAGAGGACGGAGCCGTGGGTTTGAAAGCTGCAGCTTCTAATGAGATCCAGGGAGACAGAGCCTCCAGAGATGAGGCTGGGGCTGGAGGAGGAGGAGGCTGGGGGTAAAGGAGGATATATGGGTCATCTGGTGCTACTGTGCTGTCAGAATTGCTGTCGCCACGACGATACTGGTCCCATTCCAAGTGACTGCATTTGCGCGTGTGTGTACGCAAGGGTGTTACACGGCTACCTTTCACATTTCTTTCCATGACTTTTCAATTTGTTTTTATTTACAGGTGGGAGAGGTAGTCAACACCCTCTGCGGTTACAACACTCTTCAGGAACATGTAAGGGGAAGGTCATTGGTATTCAACGCATGAAGGCAACCAGACACTTTTCCATTTCCTGTGTACTCGTTCTCCACGGTGGAAGCTGATAGACTTGACATTCAGCTCAGCTTGAGTTTTTAACCCTCACTGCCAAACTTGAGCATTGTATAAATGCGTGGTGTTATCAGAGATAAGCCAATGGTGTTTCGAGAGAGCCAAACTTAACGGAAGTGTCACCTCGAGCTGCTCTCTGTTCTTGTGATAGCCGGAGACATTTACATTTAGTCCTTTAGCAGACGCTCTTATCCAGTGTAAATAGAGGGACTTTCCCTGCACAAAGACTGCTTAACACTAGGATTGCTTGAGAATTGTAAGCGTGTGGTCCAGCTTATCTGTCTCGTCGGCTAACTCATGTCCCCCCCTCCTTCCCAGCGTGAGACCCTACACGAGTTGATCTACGTTCGGGGCTGCATTCATGCCGTCAACCTCTGGATGGGGGACAACGTCGGAGCCACCATCGGAATCTGCTGTGCCGTCGGACTGCCGCAGGTCAGTTAAGAGCACGCCGGAACAAGTCTGGCGATCACCCCATACCCACAGCATGTCAATAACCTCTCCAGAGACCAATTCCGAACAAGAAATTGGCACGGGATGTTTCTAGAGCAACTGTACCCCCCCCCCCACCCACCGCCCTCCGGACTATCTGCTCAGTCTTTTTTCACTTCCTGCGTCGCTTGTCAATTTTTGAAAGTTTGGATTATCAGACTTTTCCCCCCACCCCGCAGACATGCAATTACGCGTCACGCTGACTCGGCGGCAGCTGCAGCTGTCGATTATCAACCTCGTCTCTGGGGACGACACAGTGTCCAGAGACACGCTACACTTGGCAGTACAACACAAGGTCTCTGTCAGCACTAACTGGAGACCATCTTTTTAGAAACGTGACAATTATTTGGGGGGGGGATCCTTTTTTGTGGTACTTCTATCCACTGCCTTGTCCGGTAGTTGTGTTGGATGTGTCGGTGTAGCTGTGGCTGTAGAGGCCTGTGGTGTCACCTGTCTGACCTCTCACCTATCTGAATCCCTGCAGCTGCTGGGCATCCTCCTGAGTTGTGTGTTCTGGAACCTTCTGGTGGAGATGAGCGAGTCGCTGGACATGGTGGACTTCAAGTTCCTGAAGAGCGCCGGGTTCGAGTACAGCGAGCTGGACCTGTCAGGGGCCGGATGCTGCCTGTGTCTGCCCCGGGATGGAGGCTACCTGCCCATCCCCGAGTCCGAACCAGACACATGGGCCCCCGACCCCTCGGACTTTGAGCCTGTCCAATCACAGCGGCCCCTCACACGCTCCGTTCAAGACCTGAAGGGGCCCGGCCTTGGGATTGGCCTGGACGAGGTCGACTTCAGGATGAAGAGAAAAAGAGATCATTGAAGGGAACTGTTTCACTTTGTGTTTTGAAATCTGTATTTTTTGTTGTTGAGGGATAGATTAGTCTTGTTGCACTATGTAATGGTTGAACCAGTTTTTTTCAATCAGTTTTTTCTGTTGATAAAAGGGATCACAGGAAACATGGCACTTTGGAAAGGCATTTTCCCTGCTCTCAGTAATAATTCCATGCAAGATTGTTTTAGAACAAGAAACTTGGTTATATATATATATATATTTTTTTTTTTTTACTTTTCTTGGGCATTGATAGTGTAGATATTGTTTTGAATTGTGAGTGTCATGAGCTAATGCCTAGGCCTACCTCAGCCTGTTGTGGCCCAGTATAGACACTATGTTTAAAGATACGTACGGTATGAAGTTCCTAGCTTGAGATGATCATTCTAGTCCGAAGTAGTCGTAGGCTGTTAAAGTATTGCGTGCAATGGTTGTAATGGATGTGTCTATTTTACTATGATCTTTTCAACACTCTTGTCTCTGTGTCCGGTGTGTTGGAAACAGAGCTGGAGTCAGCAAGGGATGCATGTTTTGTATTTTAAAGATGTTTACGGCTGTTAGGGTAATCATCAGGTTTTCAGTATCTTCCAATTTTTTTTAACGAAGTTTTTATGATATCCTGCTTTTCTTGAAGCAAAAACAAACCCAAGGAATACAAATCTTTCCTAAAGTGATTTGAATCCACACTTAGAGCTGTCCACATTGTTTTCATATCAGATTTTTTGCACTGTTTGAGCTTCATCACAGCTTTGGCCTTGTATAAACACCACTGTTATTGTCAATAAAGCTGATATGAATTTGTTTACTGATCTGCATGCTCACAGACTCTGTTTGTCACTTACAAATCTCATCGTCCTTGCCATTCCCTCAGTTTGCGTGAGAGTTCTCTGGCGTGGAGGGCATGTTGCACCAGATGCGTGGAGAGTGGCCAGAGATTACTGCCTCAGTGCTGGGTTCACTAAACAGACAAATGTACTGTCGGTAAATCTTTTCTGGAATGACCCCCCCTGTCAATCTCACCCCATCTGGAACCTTTTAATTGACAAATTGTCTCGCAAATGTATCCCCTTTGTAAGAAAAATGCTTGGCGTCCTCATCGATTCTACTGAATGACATTGAGTGCAACTTGGAGAGCTCCTGTTTCTCATAATGAAATACTTTCAACCCCATCTCATGCATCGTCACCACACACATGCAAACACGCAACGCTTGGAAATGTACACGTGCGTTAATTCACGACGACACTCTCCTCTTCTGCTCCCTGTCCCCACCTCTCTCCCCTCCCCTGTGACAGGGATGAGGAGCTAGCGGGAAGAATAATTACAGGGAGCCTCCACAGGGAGGAAATGAACGGCAGTGCCCCAAAACACTCAGAGGACTGAGTGCAGGAACAGCATGCATCCAAACAGCCATGATTATGATAATAGTGACATGGATGCTGCTGCTGGTAATTGCCGAGCACAGGCAGGCTCTTTGAAGGACAAGCTACATATCTCCCTGTCAGACCCAACCTCACGTGTTCCTCACCTGTCTGCTTCAACACCCTGTCTCCCTCCATTTCATGTCTCTCTCTCCCTCCTGTCTCCCTCAGACTCCTGTTTCTTTCCCTCAACCTCCTGTCTCTCTTTCTCCCTCAACCTCCTGTCTCTCTCTCTCCCTCAATCTCCTGTCTCTCTCTCCCTAAATCTCCTGTCTCTCTCTCTCTCCCTCAATCTCCTGTCTCTCTCTTCCTCAAATCCTGTCTCTTTCCCTCAAATCCTGTCTCTCTCCCTCATTCTCCTGTCTCTTTCTCTCCCTAAATCTCCTGTCTCTCTCTCCCTCAAATCCTGTCTCTCTCCCTCAATCTCCTGTCTCTCTCTCTCCCTCAATCTCTTGTCTCACTCCCTCAATCTCCTGTCTCTCTCCCTCAAATCCTGTCTCTCTCCCTCAATCTCCTGTCTCTCTCTCTCCCTCAATCTCCTGTCTCTCTCTCCCTCAAATCCTGTCTCTCTCCCTCAATCTCCTGTCTCTCTCTCTCCCTCAATCTCCTGTCTCTCTCTTCGTCAAATCCTGTCTCTTTCCCTCAAATCCTGTCTCTCTCCCTCATTCTCCTGTCTCTTTCTCTCCCTCAATCTCCGGTCTCTCTCTCACTCAATCTCTGGTCTCTCTCCCTCAATCTCCTGTCTCTTTCTCTCCCTCAAGCTCCTGTCTCTCTCTCTCACTCTCATCTCCTGTGTCTCTCCCTCAACCTTGTGTCTCGCTGTCTTTCTCAGCCTCCTCTAAAACTGTGTAAACATTGTTGGTAAGATACAGAGCAGTGAATGTATGCTGTATGTCTTTAAAGAGAGGAGAGTTAGGAGAGTTTTTACAGAAAACTTATTGGCCATAATTCAGCCTTTGCTATAGCTTTACAGTAGCACAGTCTGGCTTTTCGAAAGGAAAGTTTCAGATTGTATTTCCTGTGCATGCTTAAGTAGAATGAAAGTGCTTCTAAGGTATTTTCCAATCCAAATTATCTCTACTAATAATGCCCATTATCATTGTTAAATCTTCCAGATTAAAAAGTAAATGCATGCTCTCCAATCAAATTCTGAAGGCAGAATGTGTGTCCAATGCTGTCTGATGCCTGATTAAACTACCCATCGTTTTGACGTTGGTTCCATGTGAGTTTTGACCCAGCAATCCAAAGTTAATTTCACAGTTCAGGCACCTTTGCTAGGAGGTAAGGTTGGGAAATATTTACCATCAGCCAGGCTGGTGTGGAGGACAGAGTTTAGGGCTCCAGAATTATTCAGAGTATTCGGATGGATGAACACCAAGCTATCATTAGTGGTGTGATGGGAACTGGTATCAAGTTTACATAACATGAATTATACCTATGTCTCAAAATAGTCTTTTCCCATGGTAAGACTTTATTTATATAGCACATTTCATACAAGAATTGTAGCTCAAGGTGCTTTACATAAAATCAATAAAAACAATAATACAAGTGATAAAAGTCATAATTAAAATAGCAACAATAATATAACTAATAAAAGTAGTAAAACCCTTCTGAGATAAAATTACTTAAATGGTTCGGTAAAAGGTAGGTTTTAAGCTGTCTTTTAAAAATGTCTAGCGTGTTTGCTTCCCTAATATTTATGGGTAATTTCTTCCATAGTTTTGGGGCGTAATTAGCAAAGGCCGAATGACCAATCTTCTTATGACTGCTTCTGGTGACCTCTAATAGGCCTGCATTTGATGATCGCAGTGTTCTAGCTGGTGTGTAGTTTATAAGGGAGTAAGCAATGTTGCTAGGTCCTTGTCCGTGTAGAGCTTTGTATGTGAGGAAAAGGACCAGGGAGCCAGTGTAAAGTAGCTAGGACAGGACTAATGTGTTCTCTCCTTTTAGTTTTGGTTAATAATCTAGCTGCAGAATTTTGAGTGAGCTGTAGTCTTTCAGTGGTTTTCTTGTGAAGACCAGTGAAAAGTGCGTTACAGTAGTCCAGCTGGCTGGAAATAAAAGCATGAATGAACTTCTCTGTATCATTTTGGTTTATGAATGGTCGTACCTTTGCTATATTCCTCAGGTGAAAGAAAGCTGTTTTGGTCACTTTATTTATGTGAGAGTTGAAATTCAAATCTGAGTCCAGGATTACACCGAGACTCGTCACCTCTGGTTTAAGACAGGGGGCCTCCTAGATTCTTAGTAATCATCTCTCTTTTGGATTTTGGACCACATAATAGGACTTCGGTTTTGTCTTCATTTAATTTAAGAAAGTTATTATTCATCCATTTGTTTATTGCCAACAGGCAGTTGGTAATGGAATTGATGGCCGTTGCATTGTTGGGTTCAGTGGATACATATAGTTGTGTGTCATCCGCATAGCTATGGAAATCTATGTTATGTTCTTTGATTATGTCGCCGAGTGGTAACATATAAAGAGAAAAAGTAATGGACCCAAGCAGCTTCCTTGAGCAACCCCATAGCAGTTCTCATGTTTCTTGGACCTATGGTCTCCTAAACTAACATAAAACTTCCTTCCTGTGATATATGAATTTATCCAGTTCAATACACTATCCGTGAACCCAATAAGCTTTTCCAGTCTATTGATTAGGATGTCGTGATCAATGGTATCAAATGCTGCACTGAGATCTAGCAGGATAAGGATAGAACCTTTATTTACATCAGAGTGTAGTCTGAGGTCGCTAATTATTTTGGTGAGAGCAGTTTCAGTGTCCTTCTCCCCTACCCCCCCCCCCCTCCCCCCTCCAAAAATGCCACCCTCTCAAGATGCCATCCAGTCAAGAAACTGATATTTCTTTATTTTTCCATTCAAAATGTACTGTTTTAATTAAATAGGTGCTACTACTATTATATATTATGCAGTAGCCCACTGGGAAGCTGGACGTTTTGTCACAATATCCCACACACAATGTTCACTTTTTTACAAAAAGAATACAATCCATGAGTCCCTCTTTCTGGAAGATCATGACAACAGTAGGCCTGCCCGATCCTGGAGGCTGACAGGCCAGGGAATCTAAAAGTCTGTTGTGTGTGAGAGGGCATGGGTAGCAGCTGATCTAAACTATCATTTCAGAAATCTGTGTGTTTGTCTGTCTGTGCATGTGCAAGTCTCATAGTTGGATATTTTTTCTCCAGAACAATTAGCTTAAGAACCATACATTTTGCAAAGTTGTAATTGCTGGTGTCTGTCTCAGCACCCAAGGACATGCTGTGCCGCATTCAACGTTGTTTGGATGAGCACTTGTTTTCAAAAGAAAAAACCTATGCCTAAAAGGTCTATTTAACTGCATGCAAAAAGAAGGAGGAAACTGATTGGAAGAGGACTATGTTAGCTATTCCACATTAAGTTCCACACTAAATTCCTCCTGATGACCTAACTGACTTTTCTGTTTCTCTATCTACTCAATGTGGGAAGTGGACCAGCACCTGAGGCTGGGCCGCGTGGGGAAGGACTCCTTCCGAAGGAGGTGTGCTGGAACTTGCGCTTGGCACAGAAACATATCTCCAACATACAACATATCTCTGTTGATGTCCTGTATCTCAGTCCCAAAGGAGAATCGCTGTGAGCCTGTTGATAGTCTCATCCCTGTCTCTTCTCCCTCTTTTCCTTGTGCACCTCTTTATGTCCTTCTTACTTGCCTCTCTCTTTCCATATCTCTCACAGAGGTCTTTCCAAGAGGTCTTTTCAAACAGCGACAACATTTCTACCATCAGCATAGAGAATTTAGCAGGAGTGCATCGAGAAGTCAGAGGACTTCCTGGATGAGTTGAGCAACACAGAAACACAGTCGACTGCCATTGTTGCATCTGGCAACCCTATTACTGGAATATGGCTTCCCCTGTGAGAGCTATCCCTACTCTCAGTATTTCCCATGACAGGACCAGCAGAGACTACTGCGACCTGATTGAGGAGATAAAGGCTCATCCTCCTGAAAGTCAGGGGGTCGTACCCCCATCACTGATATTGGTACAGTCCGCCATTTATCTAAACCTAACTCAAAATCCAAACAGTCCCATGCCAAAGAGGCAGTTGTGAAGGACAAGCAGGTAGAGTGGATCTATGATCGCGGCGACATGATCGATGAGGGTGTGCTGAAAGAGATCCTTTCAAATACCTACAACTCCTTATGCTAGGCAGTGATTGCTATGTCACACGGTGCCGTACGTTTGTTGCCAAGTTGTATGATTTGTTGTCAAGGGACCTGACTCAATGTGACATTGAGCCTAACCACCAGCACATGTGGCCTGGGACAAACGCATGGGAGCCGTGGATGATAAGGAGGTCTGCCACAGCTAATACCATAGGACTTATGAAAGTTCAGAAAGTGAAGCGCTTTGAAGAAATGGAAAATCTAGAGAATAACGAGGAAATTACATTTAGCAGACACTGTTATCCAGAGCGACCTACAGGGACATTCTCCCCGAGGTAAGTAGGGTGAAGTGCCTTGCCCAAGGACACAACGTCATTTGGCACGGCCGAGTATTGAACCGGCAACATTCTGCTTACTAGCCCGATTCCCTAACCGCTCAGCCACCTGACTCCCTACCTGCGTCTGGACATCGCTTCTCCATCTGCAGCAAAGATGAAGGCTGTTTTGAGACCTCCATTTTCCGTCTCCCAGTGCAGTAGTGAACTGCAAGGCTCTTTAGAAGAGGCAGTGAGCTCAAAGATAGAGAAAGAGGGAGCTGAGGGGCATGAGACGGTTAGACAAGCCCATCTTATTTTTTGCAATTCATTTTTCAAGATAGATTAGTTTGATCAAAATGTACTTTATTCTGTTCTAAACTAGGATGGCTAAATAAATAAGACAATACATTGTATAACTATCCTTCAACCTGGAAAGACTCAATAACGTTGCCTTATGGTTCTTCAGCATGCATCAGGATGTCCTATAAAATTGATTTTGTTCCTATTTCCCTCCATTCCATTCACAGACTAGCCTTATCATCACAAATCCATACATCCGTGACCAGTTGGAAATCACTGTGGTCTCTCTCCCTGCAAGTAAGTATACAGGGAAGGAATATAGTCACAACCATGCCACTGGGTGGATTTTGTTTCTGCTTCAACGATGCCAAGAAAGGGATATGAATCAGGTGGATACACTTGACATTGTAATACAGTAATAGTAACACCAACTAATTCCCTATTACAGTAGACTTGAGCGAGGAGAATAAGAATAAGCCTGGTAGGAGGAAGAGGGTATCTTCCTCAGGAGACTCCTAAAGGGCCTGAGAGGCTGTCTCCTGTTGCTGCTGCCGAGCCCCCTGGACTGAGGAAGGCTGGAGTCCACACTTGCCCTTCATGGCACCACTTCTCACATTTAATTCAATCATTCCATCAGTGTCCATTTGTCTCTAAGTTTGACCAACATGCCTACTATACCTATAGGAATTGTACTTCCATACATTTTGTCACTTCCAAATAGTTAGTTTCAATAAAACGTTTGTGTTACACAGCTGTGTTGTCCTTTGGGTTTTATAAAGTGAACCAAATTATGTTCTAAACTGTAGTCTTCAAAAGAATGTCAACATGATTGAAAAGAACAAAATGTAATTGAAAAACTAGAGTCCCCTTATATAGCATAAGTAGAGAGAGAGAGAGTGAGAGAGAGAGAGAGAGAGAGAGAGAGAGAGAGAGAGAGAGAGAGAGAGAGAGAGAGAGAGAGAGAGAGAGAGAGAGAGAGAGAGAGAGAGAGAGAGAGAGAGAGAGAGAGAGAGAGAGAGAGAGAGAGAGAGAGACAGAGAACTTTACCTCATTGTTCAGATGGGTCCTTTCAATAGCTTGGAACTCATGTAGTATGTTTTCATGGATGCAGACGGGCTCATATGAAAATACGTTATTTCCACTTGGTTCAGTGCAAGATTAAACCAGGTACGTCTTTATAACATTTCTGTTGTTGTGTTGACCTTTTTTTTAGTTTGTTTAGAAATCAGCCCCCAGTACATAGAATGTCTTTCTCTCTCTGTCATGCTACTAAACTGTGTGAACATTGCTGTTTCCCTGTGTTTAACATTAAGGAATTTCACATTGAACTGCATGTGCTTTCATCAGAAAATGTTTTTGTTTATCATGCTATAGTTTTAATAGCCTTGAACTCTGATCTTTTCTAGAACAATTGATAGTGTCAGTTAAGACAAGCTTTTCAGTTTAGATGAAAAAGTTCAAC
Source organism: Hypomesus nipponensis (assembly GCF_054491055.1). NCBI lineage: Eukaryota > Metazoa > Chordata > Actinopteri > Osmeriformes > Osmeridae > Hypomesus > Hypomesus nipponensis. Next base: position 4,195,670 of record NC_140388.1, on the reverse strand, counting down.
CTTAGAAACAAGCAACATTTATTAAAAACAAAGTGCTGAGATGACGATTTGGTCCAGTAAAATTATAAGTTATTAATTAAGTTTAAACAGTAAATTGCAAAAACTTCAATTGGAGTTTCATAATTTATTCTTGACAAATTACAGAAAACTCACAAAATACACAGCTCAGAATGACTTATCATAGTTGCTGTAAAATGATCTCTCTCTCTCTCTCTCTCTCTCTCTCTTGCTCATAGGTTTAATACATACATGTTTCATAAAGTTGTGTGGTTAAAGAAGGGTTACCCATATGCAAGAGATAAAGGATAGTGTGCTGTGACACCTAAAAGGGGGACAGGGGTGTAGCATGAACATTCCTCACGAGTAGTGAATGTGTGTCAGAGAGAAAGAGAGAATGCGAGACAGAGAAGAAAGAAAGAGTCAGACTGTGAGACAGAGGGGAGAGAGAGGCAGAGAGACACTGTGAAAGAAAGAGTATTTGATTTTTTTTAAAGACTAGGAGAGAGAAAAAAAAAGACTAGGAGAGAGAGAGAGAGGCAGAGAGAGAGAGAGAGAGGCAGAGAGAGAGAGAGAGAGAGAGAGTGTTCTCTCCCACAGTGAGAGTAAGTGCTGTGCAGGCTTCATTGATCAGCCTGTCAGTGGTGCTGGCCTGCAGGTCCCACTCAGGCTGTCCACTGGGTGTGAAGGACACCAATGTGACAGCACTAATTACAGCCTGGAAACCAGCTCTGACAACACCACCGCAGCTCTGGCAACACCACCACAGCCCTGACAACATCACCAAAGCTCTGACTACACTAAATCCACAGCCCTGGCAATAACACCATCACATCCCTGATAACAACACCACCACAGCCGTGACAACACTACCACAGTCCTGACAACACCCCCACAGCCCTGACAACACCACCATCACAACCCTGACAACATATCCATAGCCCTAACAACAGCACCACCACAACCCTGACAACCTAACCATTGCCTTGATAACAATCCCACCACAGACCTGACAACACTACAGCGCTGACATAATCACCACATCCTTGACGACGCTACCACAGCCTTGACAACATCACCACAGCCCTGACAACACCAACAACACAGCCCTGACAACACCACCACAGCCTTGACAACAGCACCACCACAGGCCAGGCAACAACCAGCCCTGAACATATTGCCAGAGCTCCAGCAAGCTCAGCATTGCCTCAACCAGCTCTCCTCTCTCAGTGACTCGTTACCTGCAGCCCACTCTAGCATGAATTACATCATAGCCATGGGTGGTTTGTACAGCTGTTAGTGTAGTTCTTTGTTCTAGAACAGTTCTTGGTTATAGTAGGTAGCTAGATAGTTCTTTCACTGGACCGCTCTGCAAAAAGTTTTTCTCAAATGAAAATTGCAAGACGATATTTGTTGATTTTTTTATTTTGAGAGAAAAAGCTAGCTGCAATGAAAATATCAGTTTGTCTAAGACAGATGACATTTGTGTGAGGCTCCCGGTTTGCGCTGGCATCTGTTATCTCCCAGTGGGGGACAACACCATACTGGTCACCATACTGGTCACCATGCTTGTCAGCATGGTCACTATACTGGTCACCATACTGGTCACCATACTGGTCAACATACTGGTCACCATGCTTGTCAGCATTATCACCATACTGGTCACCATGCTTGTCAGCATTATCACCATACTGGTCACCATGCTTGTCAGCATTATCACCATACTGGTCACCATACTGGTCACCATACTTGTCAGCATTATCACCATACTGGTCACCATGCTTGTCAGCATTATCACCATACTGGTCACCATGCTTGTCAGCATTATCACCATACTGGTCACCATACTTGTCACCATGCTTGTCAGCATTATCACCATACTGGTCACCATGCTTGTCAGCATTATTACCATACTGGTCACCATGCTTGTCAGCATTATCACCATACTGGTCACCATGCTTGTCAGCATTATCACCATACTGGTCACCATACTGGTCACCATACTTGTCAGCATTATCACCATACTGGTCACCATGCTTGTCAGCATTATCACCATACTGGTCACCATACTTGTCAGCATTATCACCATACTGGTCACCATGCTTGTCAGCATTATTACCATACTGGTCACCATGAATGCTTGTCTTTTGGTGGGAATTGTGAGCATCACGATCACAGAGATTCCCTCTCGTCTATTCTAATCATGCTTGTTTCCATTGAGTTGTCCTCACTTTTAATTATTTCCTCATTGATCTGTCATGGCCTCAGTCACACATGCAGGTCACTGAACAGGACCTGCTCTCAGTAAAGAGCCCAGTTCTGTCTCAATGACCCCACTAACTACCGACACATACACCCACACACACCAACTCACACACACAATAACATACCATAACACACACTCTGCCACACAAAAACACACAATTTGTTTGCAATTAGTCAATTGCACACCCAAATGATTTTACCCTAACACATGTCAATTTAGGCCTATGCAAGTACAAGATCATCAACTCTGTCCTTGTTTCCTGCTGTGAGGATGGATCATGACCGGATGGGAGACCGAGGGGTGGGGGTCTCTCACCTTCGATACGAGGAGGAGGAGGGTGAGTCCTATGTTATACTGTATGCTCAAACCAAATGTAGTCAATGCAGATTTTCATGACCTTTGTTGCTGCAATGTGGTATTGTATTCGTCTTTGTTGAATTGATTATTTATGTCAATATGGGATGGTGGCAAAGAATATATGATATTCATTGTGATCTCGATTTGCTAATGTAACAAGGACTGCTTTTTGTGCATGTGTGTGTGTGTTTACGTGTGTTTGTGTGTGTAGAGTAGGAGGGGTGTATGTGTGTGCTGGTTCTGTAAAGTTTAATGAGGACTGTATTTCATGAGAAAACCCTTTTGTCAGGGCTGCGTGCCAGCATTGATCTCCGAGTTTTCGTAATTAATGTTGGATCCAGGTCTCATATATCTGTAATTGGCTCGCTCTCCGGCTCATTTAGTTAAATATGTTGATCACTCTTCCACAAAAAATGTTGTGTCAATTAAATTATTCAAGACCTAGCAGTGTGTACTGTATGAATATTAACATACATGTAACAGTGAGCTAATTTTTTGTTTAGCTGGATATAGCTATTATCCTGGGTTCACCCTATAATTACCCACCAATAAGACATATGAACCAAGAAGAAATATGACACCATATGACGTTCATCTCTTGAATATGCTAATTATGCTCACATAAATGCACGATACTTTATAATATTTATTATGATTCGTTTTTTCAGTCATTCATGACATTATTCATTGAGACTGAGATATTCATCTACAACAGACATCTTTCAACAGTTATTCAGTCGTAATTTATGACAGTGATTTCATATGAATGCATTTCCTGGTGAATGACTCGTTAAATGAATGACGTGATAAGATTCTGATATCATGTGAAAGTCCATCAATCAAATTAAACTTTCTTGACAAGCTTGGTTTGTCGCAGAAAAAAGTGTTCAAGACTATTATAAATAAACTCTCCAAGTAGAAACCCGCTTTTTGTCGCCCACAGACCATCAGTCCATTTACATCGGCGTGCCGGTGCCGCGCGGCTACAGACGCAAGCGCAGACGAAGACGCTCCACGTCGAGCCGCGAAGCTGGAGACCTGGATCGACGCTACGAGCAGCACAGACACCACGAGCCCGATGACGACCGATACAGAGAGGTGGACATGGAGGAGGGGCTGGTGGACCCCCATGACATCAACGTCCACCACGACATTAACAGGACAAGTGAGACGCCCGAGACAAAGTGATGCACACACTACAAATGCGGACAGAAAAACGCCACACAACACACCTCACACGCCAAGCAACCACAAGTGCATGGATACACACACACACTTACACGCACACGCTGAATTGGACTCCATCTTATGTTGTAGATACAATAAAAAGACACTGAAACGACACATCTCAGAACAGAGATGTGAAAGGTTATTAGCACCAAACAAAGTCACACGACGGAGGTTTTTAGTAGGGCTGTCAAGCGATTACAATATTTAATCGCGATTAATCGCATTATTTCATGATAATTATTCAATTTATTTAATCTGTTAAAATTTTACCCCAATAAATTATTTTTTGTGGAAATAACTTTAAAAGGGTGTACTTAACTTCAGATTGGCCTAACTGGATGATAATGTCCATATAACAAGTTCAGATGGAACACAACTTAAATTGTGAGGGAGTTTTATTCAATTTGTTATACTGCTGTATAATAAACATCCACAAAATTAGACTTATTCTGGAATATAAAATACATTTAAGACATGTTGTCTCATAGCCTATTACGATATCCTGCTCCATATTATTCAAATCTCACACAAGCATACTTCATACACTTAAGCAACCACAGATTGACCTTAATATAGAACAATACAGCTTCTATCTTGTTGAACCCAGTCAGCTGTTCGCTTCTTTTGCCATATATTACCGGAGCGAACGCTGCTGCTGCTACAGATAACGCTGCTAACGCTGCTGCTAGCTGTGTTCTTTGCTTGCATGTGATAATTTAGGCTGGAAGTACTCCGGTGATAACTAAACTCAGCCTGACAATCAGCACATACAGCCTTAGTTTTGTCAACCGAGCCGCCTCGGAACTTTTTGAAATGGAGCTTCCCATCTAAAATCCCTTTTTCCATCATTCAGCTTAGCCTGGCTCTGCCCTCCTATGTACTTCCGCTCAATTTGGATTTTGTTTCTGTACTAGGTCTGGGAGTTTGACTTTGAAGTCGGTTTTCAGAAACAATTTTTTTGTAGGTCCAATCAGCGAACAGAGGGAGTGGCTGAGAACGATGACGTTAATGTCGTGCACTAGTTTGAGTATTTCAGTAATGGTGGCGGAGAAAGATGCGAGCGAAGTTATTCTGTGGTTGTGGCAATGCTGCCGAATATCCATAAGTTAAAGCCGGAGCAAGAACATTCCTTGCTGAGTTTTGTAGGTGGCCATGATGTTGTGGCCCTCCTCCCCACGGGGTTCGGGAAAAGTTTGATTTTCCAGCTATGGCAGCTAGCTTCGTTACAGTAGTGGTGAACGAGTTGGCTGAGACGAACGCTTGCGATTGGTTATGGCAAATCAGAGAGGCTCTGGGCAGACCCAATAGTTTTAAACTTCAACAGAGGACCCGCCTTCAAGGAAGTTAAAGCTTGTCAATGGGGCGATCCCAGACCCTCTGTACAAATGAAATGTACGAGGGTCTGGTTAGGACCAGGCTACATTCAGCTGGCGTCGGCAGTCGAAATCATGTTACGACAGGTGATTCGCAGGGTCAAAAATAAATTTGCGTTAATTTTGTCGCGTGTTCAGCGTTCTCATCAGCGGGAGTCTTATTTCAGGGTCTGAGTCAGATGTTGAATAGAGATCAGGGATCACATTGATCATTATTGTGTCATTTGCCAGAGCTGTTTCCTGCCTGTTCTTGGTGTCTATTGACCGTGTTATATGAGTTGTGTAGCAGTGGGTGGAAATAATTTCTCCACTGTACACTGATCATTAGTGCTGCATGTGGCCTCAAATACCTTTGATGAAGAGGTTTCGCGATGTGAACCCATTAAAGAGTTGATTAGAATCAATAAATATCATCCGGCTGAAAACTAGGCAGAGAACTTCCTATCTCAGGCTCATTCACAAATATTTATCTTAGATTTTGATGCATATTATGTCAACAACCAGTGAAATAGGAATTCTCTCTCTGGTTAAAGTCAATACAGGGATTCAATATCATTGATCCCTCGTGCCCTTTCCCAGTGCAGCGTGGAATTACAGTTGCATCCATGCAATAGGCTAGTTAGATGAACACGGGGGGAGAATTTGATTTGGAAGGAAATGAAAACGTGTAAGTGCGTGTGTGTCATTTGTGTGCCGGTGTGTACCTGTGTGTATGTGCCCGTGTGTGTGTACCTGTATGTGCCCGTGTGTGTGTACCTGTGTGTGCCTGTGTGTGTGCCTGTGTGTGTGTGTTCTTGTGTGTGTGTGCATGTCAGTGTCCCCTGCAGCGGAACGGTTGCGCTACATCCTTGGGGAGGAGGATGACATGCCCACCCCCACCCTCTTCACCGAGATGGACACACTGCAGCAAGAAGGAGATGAGCTGGAGTGGAAGGAGTCCGCTAGGTGATTGGCCAAGACAGACAGAAACAATCCTCCCATAGGCTCACGTCTGACCCCGGTTTGTCTGTGGTCAGGATAGATCATGTTAGGCATGACATCACGTCCTGTCAAATATTGTAACCCCATGCTTCCAGTGTTATGCAACACCATGCAGAAACACACAGCCAAACCCACCTTTACGAGTCTAGGGTATGCAAATGACCCCTTTATTGTCTCTTAATCCCAAACTTCCGCTTTACAACCCTAAACTACCCATTTCAACTGTCTCTCTGGTTCTCCCTCCAGGTGGGTGAAGTTTGAGGAGAAGGTGGAGGAGGGAGGGGAGAGGTGGAGCAAGCCCCACGTCTCCACCCTGTCCCTTCACAGTCTGTTTGAGCTGAGGACCTGCCTGCAGACTGGCACCGTACTGCTCGACCTCGAAGGCTATTCTCTGCCACAGATAGTCGGTGAGACTCCCCAACACTGTCTAGGCCACTGTCTAACCCTAGACCTTTGTTTAGCCCTCTGTCTAGTCCCCTGTCTCGCCCTAGCCCTCTGTGTAACCCATTGTCTAGCCCTCTGTCTAGCCCACTTTGTAACCCACGCCCTAGCCCACATTCACAAACATCATGTCAGGCAATTCATAGGTCATTATTTCATTTAGTCATTTTTTTGCCCAAGGACAACATAATTTGATATGGCCGGGAATCGAACCGGCAACATTCTGATTACTAGCCCGATTCCCTAACCGCTCAGCCACCTGACTCCGCTCCCTTTAAGTAATTACACAAATGAAAGATAAATTATACAGTTATTTAGTCCAGTCCAGTCATGTTTGAGGTGTCTTGTATGCAGTGGACAGTGCCTGGTTAGTGTTTGGTGTGGATGGTGATGTGTGTGTGTGTAGCCTGGTTAGTGTTTGGTGTGGATGGTGATGTGTGTGTGTGTAGCCTGGTTAGTGTTTGGTGTGGATGGTGATGTGTGTGTGTGTAGCCTGGTTAGTGTTTGGTGTGGATGGTGATGTGTGTGTGTGTAGCCTGGTTAGTGTTTGGTGTGGATGGTGATGTGTGTGTGTGTAGCCTGGTTAGTGTTTGGTGTGGATGGTGATGTGTGTGTGTGTAGCCTGGTTAGTGTTTGGTGTGGATGGTGATGTGTGTGTGTGTAGCCTGGTTAGTGTTTGGTGTGGATGGTGATGTGTGTGTGTGTAGCCTGGTTAGTGTTTGGTGTGGGAGAGGATATGCTGCTGCTTCCAGTAACTGTGAGACCCTGTCTTGTGCTTCTCGGTGAAGATGACATCATCGAGCGTCAAATCGAGGAGGGCATGCTTTCTCCGGACCTGAGGGAGAAGATCAGCTTTGTGTTGCTCAGGAAGCACAGACACCAGACCAAGAAGCCAATCCACCGCTCCCTGGCCGACCTGGGCAAGTCCAGCTCCGGACCTGCCCCACGTGAGTGTCCAGCGCCCGGCCAAACACGATCATCACCTCTCACCCTAACCCTCTCATATCGTCAGCTATCCTCAACTTTAACCCATTAGGCAATTCCTCAGTCCTAACGCAGTCCTCTCCTCAACTGTAACCTCCTCCTCTCCTCGACTCTAACCCTTGTCCGAGAACTTGGCACATCTCATACCAAAACATCCTGCAAATTGTAGTTTTGGACACACGGTGCTCTGTAAGTCTGTTGATATTTTCCCTTCACTTCCCCTCCATCCATCCATCCACCCCCACCACCACCACTTTGTTCCTCCCCTCCCCCAGCAGCGCGGGGCCCCCTGCCTAGAGGGGGCCCAGGTGCTGGGGCCAGCTACAACCGCTCCGTAGAGGACCTGCGTGTGAAGCAGCAGTCCGGCAGCTATGGTCGCCTGCGTGAGTGCCCCTCTCTCTGTCTGTGTCCAGAAGGGTTCCAGAACGTCATCTCCAACTTCACTGAAAAGAATCATGATAACACGATTTATTTACCAGAATGGAAGTATTCAATTGATTTCTGTCTAACTTGGGAATCCATCTCTGATTCTCCATCATATAATTATGCTGATGTGTTGCGTTTTAGGTCATGCCCAAAGTAGGAGTATGAATGACATTGCAGACACTCCCAGCACAGACCAGGTGACCAAATTACGTGACATTGCAAATCGGCAGGCTCAATTCAATCATGTTGCTCATGCACAGAAAGGGTTTACATTTTGTGCAGTCAAATAAGACCATTGTCGACATGAAAATACATTGAAGTAGACACATTTTCGGTGCATGAACAATAAGTGGACTTCTGGAAAGCTTGTTTGATTGAATTGATTTGAGTGTTTGTAATGCAAGAATTCATATCCCTATCTTTTGCAATGGCAAAAAGGTGTGTCTTTCATGTTGTACAGATCCCTGTTATGCACTTCTTAGTGTTGTTTTCAGCTGATTCTCATTCCAACTGTCAAAGCCAGGCATGGTTGTCTCATTAATCGTGTATTGAGTTTCTCGGCAGGTGATAGTAGAAAGGCGAGGGAGCATGCAGCTACATAGTAATTCCATCTTCTGATGTCAGACTAGAAGCCCAGAGAGATCTCCAGGGTGTGTTGGGAATCTGCTTTATTTCAAAGATTACTCTGAGACCCCAATGACAGGTTAGACCAACAAAACAAAATCCGCTCAGCTTTGAGTAACGCATACCGGTCTAACCCTAACTCGAAGATGTTAGCGTATGCATGATAAATACTTCTAGATGTGGGTGCAGGTCCCAGTCAGCTTCACCCTGGTTGATAAGCTGAGTCACTGGCATGCCATGCTCTGAGCTGTATCTTTATGCATGCTTAGACCACACTGGTGGCCCAACTCCCAGCTGACTGACAGGGCACGAGCCAGCCTCAGTCTGGGTCAGTATTGACCTAGCATCGGGAAAACGTGCATCTCATCGTCCTGTCCATGTGCCTCCATCTCACATGGAGTCATCGACACTGTCCTGGTGGCAGGATTAGGCTCACTGCTGTTGGGTGAGAACATTGCAGTCATATTTGCATTCCATCAGCTTCGACGAGCTCAGATTAGCGAGATGTATACACAAAGATTAGTTATTTATATTTTGTGCTAAACTAAAACAGTCCTGATTGGAATGATTAAAGGCGTGTTGTTGTTCAGGAATCACCGAGAGTGCGAGGGAGGTGAAGGGTAATGCTGCTTGCTTGTAAGACACAGCAATAAACATAAAACCCAGAGGGGATTGATAGGAAACAATAACACAGAAACAGATTAACTATTAGATTAAGATTAAGATTTCAAATTGTGGGGATTTTCAAAACAAGGACTTCTTCCACCGTTCGTTTTCTCAGTATGAGATCCATCCTGGATGTGTATCATGTTTCATGTGTCTCTCTCCCTCTCCTCTGTCCTTCAGCTGAAGAATAAGTTCATGAAAAAGATCCCTAGAGATGCAGAGGCATCCAACGTGCTGGTGGGGGAGGTGGACTTTCTCGATAAACCCTTTGTGGCCTTCATTCGCCTGGCCCAAGCTACGACTCTGGGGGGACTAACTGAGGTCCCTGTCCCCACCAGGTGATGACTGCCGGACACCCCTCTCCAATCTCCTGCCTTTGTGTTCCTGCTTTCATTCCAGTCCAGATCACTCAAGTTCCTGTACCAGTTCTAGTACAGATAACTCTATATCCTGTACCAATGTTCAATCCAAATAACGTCTATATTCTGTGCCCCTTCTATTTCCTGTACCCATTCTAGTCCAGATAACCCTATCTCCTGTTCTCATTGTTTAGCTGATTCTCTTTCTGACTACACAGATTCCTGTTTATCCTCCTGGGTCCCCAAGGGAAAGCCAAGTCCTATAACGAGATTGGCCGGGCCATAGCGACCCTGATGGTGGATGACGTAAGTGTCTGGCCTTGTGTCTCCAGTGTTGCTGGGAGCCACATCTTGACTGGGAAAATAACAATCATTGTCACGACATGTGCTTCCTGGTTGGCCTGCAGCCAGTCATAGCCTTTATAGGTTTAAACAGGAACGCTCAAAGATTGGATCATGTCCTAGTAAAGGGCAATTAGGATCACCTTGATGTTTCTTCTTTCAAATCTGCTTGACCCGCATTCATTGATTGACACTTTGTTTTGTTCAACTGGGGGTCATGAAGTCAACAAGGCTCCATGGATTTTGACCTAATTAGAATATGGGGCCCTGCATAAGAGATGAGACCTAGCAGTTATGTGGCACAATGAGGCACATACTAATCAAACAGACGTTAGGAAAGGTTACTAAGCTGATTTATTTTCCTATTTCCTCTCTCTCTCTACCTCTCTACCTCTCTCTCTCTCTCTCTCTCTCTGTCTCTCTCTCTCTCTCTCGCCCTCGCTCTCGCTCTCTCCAGCTCTTCAGTGATGTAGCGTATAAGGCCAGAGACAGAGAGGACCTCATTGCAGGTATCGATGAGTTCCTGGATGAGGTCATCGTCCTGCCTCCCGGAGAGTGGGATCCCAAAATCCGTATTGAGCCTCCGAAAAAAGTACCCTCAGCCGACAAAAGGTCAGAACACTTCCGATGGCGGAAACCACAAGATGCAACCCCCGTCCCTCCAGTCTTCTCACAGACAGCCCCGAACCACGGTTCTCAACGTTTGACCCCATGAGCTTCCCTCTTCCCCTGTGTCGCGTGCAGGAAGTCGGTGTTCTCCGTGAACGAGCTGGGCCAGATGAACGGTACTGCCGGAGGGGCTGGAGGCCTCAGTGAAGATGAGGAGATGCCTGCTCCACACGAGTTAGGAGAGGAGCTGGCCTTCACAGGGAGGTAGGCTGACCAGAGGCCTGCATGACTAGGGCTTGGCGAACTGGGTAGATGACCCCAAAACGCAATCTGGCAGGCTGCTGAGTATTCCGAAATGTAAAGATGTGTGTGTGTGTCACAGATTCTGTGGGGGTCTGTACCTGGACATTAAGAGAAAGCTGCCTTGGGTGCTCAGTGATTTCTGCGATGGCTTCCACATCCAGTCCATCTCAGCGGTGCTCTTCATCTATCTGGGATGCATCACTAACGCCATCACTTTCGGTGGGCTGCTTGGAGACGCCACTGACAACTACCAGGTAGCCCACATCGCGGCAACGCTAACAGATTTATCAAGGCCAGCTCGAGCACAGTCCTTTTAAGATAAGTGCTACAGTCCAAGATGATGATTCACGCAGTGCTTTCTAATTTAAGATATGGCATGGCGAGAGACTTGTCAGAGTCACCGCCCCCCCCCCCCCCACCAACACCACCACACACACACACACACACACACACACACACACACACACACACACACACACACTCATGCACGCACAGACACACATTCACTCTTTTTCCTCTCAGGGTGTGATGGAGAGTTTCCTGGGGACAGCTCTGGCAGGGACAGTATTCTGTCTGTTTGGGGGCCAACCTCTCATCATACTCAGCTCCACAGGCCCCATCCTCATCTTTGAGAAACTCCTCTTCGAATTCAGCAAGTGAGTTCAACAACGCGTTGTCGAGCCGCCCAAACAGTCGCACACGACTACTCATGTCTGTATTGTACAATGAAGGAGTATGATTCTCACCCTTTTCTCCCGCTGTCTCCCTCCTCTCTCCTCCGCGCCTCCCCCTCTCCCCTGTGTCCCCTGCTTCTACTTCTCCCCATCTGTCCTTCCCTCTCCCTGCGTCCCCTTGCCTCCTCCCTGTCTCCCTGCCTCCTTCCTGTATCCCCTCCCTTTCCCTGCGTCCCCCACCTTCTCTCCCTGCCTCTACCTACCTTCCCCTGCATCCCTCCTCCCTCTTCCTGCCTCCTTCCTGCCTCCCCCCTCTCTCTGTCTCCTCCTACCTCCCTGCCCCCTCTCTGTGTGTCCTCTGTGTCCCCCCTGCCTCCCCCCTGCCTCCCCTATCTCCCCTGGTCTCCCCCGCAGGAGTAACAATATAGACTACATGGAGCTGAGGCTGTGGATCGGGATCCACTCCTGCTTCCAGTGTTTCCTGCTGGTGGCCACAGACGCCAGCTACATCATCAAGTACATCACCCGCTTCACCGAGGAGGGCTTCTCCAGCCTCATCTCCTTCATCTTCATCTCCGACGCCATCAAGAAGATGGTGGGCTCCTTCAAGTACTACCCCATCAACACCGACTTCAAACCCGACTACGTCACCGCTTACAAGTGCGAGTGTCTGGCCCCAGACCCCAGTGAGTCCATCCTAACCTCACAAAGCGCACTGACTTTAGAAGAGGATGGGTTTACGGAGGGAGCCATTGAAGAGATTAAATATCCAATGGTTGACTTGACAAGAGATATCTAGTCACGTTATTGTACATTTTTCTTTTTATCATTTCAACAATTGCTTAACTTAATTCAATTGCTAACAACATTGACAAGTAAAACTTTTGGAAACATTGAGTACTGTAACTCATTTGTTTTTCCGTGTTTGTCTGTTTGCTACGTCCACACTATTTGGCGGCTGTCTAATCTGAGTGAGTAAAACTTACGTTATATGCATGAGCCTCATTTTTCTCTCAGTCGGCAATGCTGGATTCTCATGACACCAATTATGTCTCTTGTCCCTGTCTCTACCCTCAACTTGTTTTCCTCCTCTGTCTTCAATTTCTTATCTATTACCTTCCTGTGTTGTTCTCCTCTCCTGAACAGTGGCGTCTCTGAACTTCAATGATTTAGTTCCAGTGCCAGATAATAGTTCTGCTCTATTTGGGGTAAGAAGAGTTCGTAGTCTATTTTCCATTCCATTTAATTAATGTTTCTTTTTTTGTAGCCTTTGATTAAAACATGCAGTCTGACGACATTGAACTTCGAAGGAACTGTACCGTTCCCTTGAATAAACAACATTCGTTTTTGAATTCAAAGCTCCACGATAAAACGTCCCTTTGCCACGTCAAAGAACAGACAACAGTGTGTTTACAGCTGGTTGGTTTCCTGTTGTGTCTCGTTTCTTTTCTATTTGCTTTTACCTTCTCTCCCTTTCATCCCACAACCCTACACCGTGCCAACCATGTTCTCCCACATTGACCTTTTCTACCTCTAAAACTCTGCCTCCCTGCTTCCCTCCTCCTCCTCCCCTACCTTCCTCCATCCCTTCCCAATATCTCCTCCCAGTTGAATGTAACAGCTCTGGACTGGAGCCAGCTGAGTAAGAAGGAGTGTGTGAAGTATGGAGGTTCTCTAGTGGGGAAGACCTGCAAGTACGTCCCAGACCTGGCCCTCATGTCCTTCATCCTTTTCTTCGGTACCTACTCCATGACCGTCTCCCTTAAGAAGTTCAAGTTCAGCCGTTACTTCCCCACCAAGGTGAGGCCGGCGGACTGAGGGGTTTATGGGAAATGTAGGCAGCAGTGTTGCGGTTTGGTTCTTCCAACAGATAGCTTTCTGAGCAAAGGAAAACGTCTCGAGGAAACCTCCATTGAATGTTTACAGTCTGCACTTGAATCATGTGTTGCATGTCGCATATCTCAGATAACTATATTCACCAACAAAAGTGAGGGGAGGAATGTATGTTTAATTTAAACTTGTGTATGGACATTTTTCCTCAACTGGTGTTGGTGTTTCTGTCCTAAGCTTTCAGTCTGACAGTCGTCAGCTTTGTTGCCTCACTGCTCCTAAGTTTGGACGGGAGTCCTTCATGCCATCTGGAAACCACAATGGTCATGTTGCTGGAGTCTCCCCTGCCAATACCCTCCACCTGCATCTGGTTTTCATGAGGAGAAATAGACACAGACAGAAAGACGCCTTTGCAAAAAGAGCGGATTATTCTTGTAAACCGGAAACCTATCAAAGCACAGTTTAGATTTTCAATGCATTCAACATGTGTGTATCAAAATAGGTCTTCTTTTACTTTCTAAGGTTTTCGTGACAAAACATATGTGTTTCTAAAAATGAATTGTTTTGTCTTGTTCTTCTTGGCACCTCCTGTTCCCAGCTGAGGAAGCTCATTAGTGACTTCTCCATCTTCATGTCCATTATGACCTTTGTGGGTCTGGACATGTTGATAGGACTCAAGACTCCCAAGCTTATCGTACCCACTGAGTTTAAGGTAAGACAGTTGGCTCTGTTTCTCTGGTATGTAGGGAGATCACTGTTCATTCAAAGCTATGTGCATCCCATGCCCAGGGGTCCAACCCTGTCCCTAGATAGTGTAAAGCCATAGCAATGTAGCTCTCCAGGAGCAGGGTTGGAGAGCCCTGCTGTAAATGATGTAAACCAACACGGTTTGGTCTCCCTCAGCCCACTCGTCCAGACCGCGGTTGGATCGTTCTGCCGTTCGGGAAGAACCCCTGGTGGGTGTATGTGGCCAGCGCCGTCCCTGCTCTGCTCGTCACCATCCTCATCTTCATGGACCAGCAGATCAGCGCCGTCATCGTCAACCGCAAGGAGAACAAACTGAAGGTATATCGTTTATGGGGGTCAATGATGGGGGTCAGATGGCTGAGCGGTTGGGGAGTCGGACTATGAATCAGAAGGTTGTTGTTTCGATTCCCGGCTGTGCCAAATGACGTTGTGTCCTTGGCAAGGCACTTCACCCTACTTGCCTCAGGGAGAATGTCCCTGTACTTACTGTCAGTCTCTCTGGATAAGAGCGTCGGCTAAATGACTAAACGTAAATGTGATGGAAACACAACGAAACCAGGCCAGGCAATCAGGCTCGAAGTTTCTATCGTATTTGAAATGTGTCGAGTTCAGACGCCATCCCAACCAACTATGGGGGTTCAGCTTGTGTTGTGTTCCTTCCCGGCGAACAGAAGGGCTGTGGGTACCACCTGGACCTGTTCTGGGTGGGGATCCTGATGGCCGCCTGCTCCTTCATGGGTCTCCCCTGGTACGTGGCCGCCACCGTCATCTCCATCGCCCACATCGACTCTCTGAAGATGGAGAGCGAGTCCAGCGCCCCGGGGGAGCAGCCCCAGTTCCTGGGAGTTCGGTAAGGCCTGGATGAAGTTCAGGTAGAAGTTGGGGGGATAGGTAGAGCTCAGTGCATAGAGTGTTTATCTGCAACTCTGTGGTTAACATCCCGGGTAAGATCCCTCCAGTACGTCGCTTTGGATGAAAGCCTCTGCTTGGTGAACATATCATTATTTTTTCAACCTGACTCGTGGTGTTATGAGCTATATTGTATGTGACATAAGATCATGCAGTCATCTGACTGATTCTCTGGTTCCACAGAGAACAAAGGCTGACAGGAATACTGGTCTTCATCCTCACTGGAGTCTCCATCTTCCTGGCTCCCATTCTGCAGGTGAGCTCTGCTTCTCAGCAGCAGACAACTTCAGGTGTTCATTTAGCAATAAAGGGCTCCGTGGTCCATCTTGTGAGAGTGAACCTATTGAGACACTGAACAAGTCAAATGAACGCTCCTGGTGTTAAATGAACCCTTTGGAGTTGGCTGTGTACAGTTCTATGGGAGCGAGCTGTGAGTTCTTTCTGTGTCCACAGTACATACCGATGCCAGTGCTCTACGGTGTCTTCCTTTACATGGGCGTGGCTTCTCTCAGTGGCATCCAGGTAGGTCATGGACCAAAACAAGTTGGGGTCAGATGACTGAGCAGTTAGGGAGTCGGGCTATTAATCAGAAGGTTGTTGGTTCGATTCCCGGCCATTCCAAATGATGTTGTGTCCCTGGGCAAGGCACTTCGCCCTACTTGCCTCGGGGGAATGTCCCTGTACACACTGTAAGTCTCTCTGGATAAGAGCGTCTGCTAAATGACTAAAATGAAATGACTAAATGTAAGTCTCTCTGGATAAGAGCGTCTGCTAAATGACTAAATGTAAACGTAAAACAAAGTCAGTCCGTCTGAAAGTGGCACCTGTGTTCCTCATGCGATCCTACAAGTCATTCACTGAATGCAGCCATTCAGCTTTTTAGAAAAGGCAGTTTGGGTGGGATTTATCCAGTCCAGACACCAAGCCTCTAAATCGGATGTTCAAATTCCTCCGAAACAAGAGAGAGTTTGAGGAATGAGACTTATGTATTCAAGTAGCATTCACACACAGTTTGAGAATCCGTCTGGAGGCTGTTTGGAGCCGGAGCTTCTCTCTACCAGTCACAGTAAATGTCAGGCAGCAGACTGTGGAGAGATTGCCACCCCTGTCAGACCACAGAGGAGATCCTCCCATTACAAATGCAAATGAGTGTGTAATCATTCATTACCGGGCTGGGGATAAATGTTTAAAGAATAGAGGCAGGCTGATTATATCTTTTCATGTTCGTTTAATACAATTTCCTGGCCTTGTTTAGCACTGCCACAGTTTGACATGTAAAAAGCCTATTGATTGTTTAGATGATTGAGTGGTTGGTTGGTTTGATGATTGATTGATCTCTTGGTCAGTTCACTCGCTGATTGATGGATCTGACCTTTTCAGTTCTGGGATAGGATCAAGCTGTGCATGATGCCTTCAAAACACCAGCCAGACTTCCCCTACCTGCGCCACGTTCCTCTGAGGAAGGTTCACCTCTTCACCCTGGTCCAGATTGTCTGTCTGGCTGTGCTCTGGGTTCTCAAGTCCACCTTTCTGGCCATCATCTTCCCTATCATGGTTGGTGGCCCTTCACATCAGCAACGTTGTTTGCCGGTCTCGTGATTTTACGATTCCTTGGCTTAACAAACAATTTCTCGGTCTCTCTTGTCTTTTTCTCACTCCCTCTTTCTTTCTTTCTGTCTCTCCCTCGGTTTCTCTGTTTCTCTCCCCCTCTGTCCTTCTCTTTCTCCCTCTCTCTCCCCTATCTCCTTCTCTCCCCCCTCTCTCCCTTTCTGTTTCTCTTTTCGTGTCTCTCTCTCCTCCTCTCTGTTTCTCTGTCTGTTTCTCTCTTTCTCCCTCTCTACTCTCTCTCCCTTTTTTCCCCTCTCACTCCTTCCTCCCACTCCCCCCATCTCCCTTTCTGCTTCTCTTCCCGTTTCTCTCTCTCCCTCTCCCCCCTCCCCTCCCACCCCCTATCTCTCTCTCTCTCTCTCTCTCTCTCTCTCTCTCTCTCTCTCTCTCTCTCTCTCAGATCCTTGGTCTGCTGTTGGTCCGTAAGATGCTGGACATAATGTTCTCTCAGCATGATCTGGCCTGGGTGGACGACGTGTTGCCTGGGAAGGAGAAGAAGAAGAAGAAGGACGATAACAGGAAGAAGCCCAAAGACATGAAGAAGTCGCGAGTGGACGACAGCGACGACGAGGTGACAAACCTTCAGTGTTTTGCTGCCATCCACTGGCAGTTGTATTCATAATCAACTGTGTTCTTTTTGGTGCCTTGTGTAATGTGTGTGTGTGTGTCTGTGTGAATGTGTGTGTGGGTGCCGCGTGTTTGTGCGCGTGCGTGTGCAGGAGAAGTACCATCCTTACTCCAACTGTTCCCCCAGCTCCGAGTCTGACCTGGATCGCAGGTACTGTGTGCTCAAACTCCACATCCCCTACAGAGACCTCGTCCAGCCCCCAGACACCCCCTCCCAGTGGGCAGCCCACTGCCAGCCAGGCAGATACCACCCCTGATATTCCACCCAGCCATGTACACAGTACACACACACACACACACACACACAAAGACACACACATATACACACGCGTGTCACACTCACATGCACACACACACACACGTGTCACATTCGCAGACTGTACGTACACACAAAAGCACGCACACATATTTCCACAAAACGTTTCTGCAGTTGCATGCAGAAGCATTATGCAACTTCTACATGTACACAGAGTCATGTAAATACCAGCACAAACACAAAAATACAGAAGTCTCTTGGAGAGATTCGCCAGTCCTCCCCATGCACTTTAAAGCAAAGCAGAAGTATTATATTAGTTGCTAAGGGACCCCATTTGCTGCTAGTATTCCTACAGTATGTGATGTGTGAAATGTTTCTATGTACACACGTTACAAAGTCACTGATCTACTCAACAACTACCAGAACTCTACTCATGTTTTCCAGTATGATACTGTCTTTCTTAGAAACTGCTGGAGCAAACTTTCTTTTCCGAAGAAATTAAATTTGATCATGTCTGTATTATGAAAATACTGGCTCGGCTTCAATGTTTTTAGATGTGTGTTTCTATTAGATAAATAAAAGTTCATCAACTATGTGTAGTCAGTCGATGTCAGCTGTGTGTGAGATGCTTATGTCCTACTGTATTTGCCCCAGGCTACTGCTACAAGTAGCCTTTTGGTTGTTTCTTTTTCCCCCCCATGTCTATCTAAGGGTGTCACGCACATACATACATGTTTAGTTCTCCGTTTGTTTGGATGTCATTCTCTGCTTGCATGTGAACCCTCGCTACTGTATATGGATCTCCTGGCTTGAGTCTGCGCGTAGCACTAAACATCAATGCGTATTGCCTTCTTCATCCCCTGTCGTGTGGCTTGGTCTGCTGCCGTTGTTGTATACAGTCTCTCGTCTGCATTGCCGTGAACGAGGCCTGGTCTGGAATCAGACTCCATCGAAGAGAGCGTAGTCTTCCACTGCTCTGCCTCCGCATTAGCGAGGTTCCCTCATACGAATCAGCTGCCTGCCTCCTCCCTTCCCCTCCCAAGGTGTACCTTCGTCTGAGCAGACGTCTAGACTGTCACCACACCCCGGGAACGGGCATCGATCCCCCCCGAAAAGCTGACAGCTACGTTTACTTCAGCGTTTTCTCACCCCCACCCGCCCTCTAAAATCACTCTGCCGTCTTCTCAATGCGTCTTGCTGACTTCCCGCGCTGAGGGAGTCCCCCCTCTTCCCTCCCGTCCTCCCTCCACACTCCAATCCCCTCTCTCTGTGTATTTGGCTGGGTGCGTGTCATAACTGGACCTTGCCACTCCCCAGCATCACCCTGCATCTGAAGATCTCCTGCCCGTCGTCCCCAGCCATGCCCATGGGCCGAGGGATGCCCTGCCCCGTGCCCCAGGTCAAGATCCAGGTGGAGTCGGACTACGAGGACTCGGACACGGAGCATAGACACAGGGAAATGAGCGGCGAGACCACGCTTTAGGGTGACTTAAGCCTCCATGTGGACACACTGTGGACGCCGCCACTGTACATAGGCCAAAAGGCGTCGACTCACACGTTTAAGACCTCCGTCACGGATTGACAGCTGTGGACATGTGACAGATGAGCAGATAACCAAGGACATGGGATAGTAGAGGTTCCATATTTCAACCGTTTGGAAATCGGTTCTGTCAGCCATTTGAATAGACCCCGCATCAAGGCACTACGCGCAATCTGTTCAATAGGAGGGTTAGTCTTCCCTGAGCCACCTGGGTGGAGAATATACTGAATGTATAATGTCCAGGGAATGTAGTGAAGACCCCAGGGCGCTGAAACGGCACACAGAGTGATTTATATTTGTTATATATAAGAATATATTTTGTGTGAAAATATTTATATTTATATGTCCTTCGTAATAATGTTGCATTGTTTATGCATCCGAGTCTTTATTTGAGATCTGGGCACACAGTGAGTCTGTGTTGCCCATCTACCATCTTCATTGGTGCAGATTTCAGAGGAATTTGAACTCCAGAAGTACCTCTTCAGCAGAAGATCTCCAGTGAGGATGAGAACCTCACCGGAAAGTCATAGTTTACTTATACAAGCAAGGTCCAGTATTGAATTCCTCTGACCTCAGAGTTAGTGGCGGTAAAATGGCCTTTTATTTGCAGAGGAATTTGATATCCCTCTGCTGCCAATAATTGATTTCCCCTCTGCCATTTACAACACTTATGCTTTTGTATTCAAACCACTGGGACAAAAAGAAACAACCAAAGGTTTACTAGAATGCACATTTTTGTTGTCACTACTAAAGATGATGATGGTAATTATATTTAAAAATAACACCATAAGGGATATGGTAAGGCAGTCTAATGTATGTCTTAAATTACAGCAAGACATATTTCTGCACTGCTCTAGAAAATTTGGTACCACAAGTTCAGAGGAAATGAATATTACTTGACAAAAGAGAAATATATATACAGAGGATATAAATTATTTATAGTTTTGCTTCATTTATGTACAGAATGTATTGCTGTGATTGAATTGTTATTGTGGTCATCCTTTTCATGTTCAATGTTGACTTTACCATAAGAAAAATATGTTAGCACACAAAAGATGTTTGTGTATTGTATCTGAGATGGTCATTACAGATAGCATATTGATAATTACATCTGTGTATTTATTCTGAATCTTTTCAATACAACAGTCTTAACATTTTGACAGTGCATCCCGTATATCTGAATGTTGAAATGTATAAGATCATGGAGTGAACCGCACAAGCACAAACAGACAGTGTCGTCAGGAAACTATTTGACTAAATTAAATTAAATAAAACACTGAATGAAACTGAAATGGGGGGAAAAAAATACAAATAAAACACTGTCAATCAACAAACTCAACAAAGTACAAACTATGCACTGTTCCTCCTAGAGCTGTTCTGATAATGAGGGAATGTTTCATTCATGTTAACCTTTCCTCTCCTTGACCCCCTTTGGCACTTTGTCCCACAAAGAAACCACACTCACTCCTCACACAACAAACCGCAACATGGTTTGGGATTCCATTTCCATTTAGCAGACGCTCTTATCCAGAGCGACTTACAGTGAGTACAGGGACATTGCCCCCGAGGCAAGTAGGGTGAAGTGCCTTGTCCAAGGACACAACGTCATTTGGCACAGGCGGGAATCGAACCAGCGACCTTCTGATTACTAGCCCGATTCCCTAACCGCTCAGCCACCTACCTCTAAAAGACTGGGAAGGCTTTTAAGTGAGGACGCAGGACGTATTCAGTGGAGGGTCCTTGGTAAATCCGTCTCCAAAGCCCTCTGCTTCCACCAGAGTGGGTTTCCTGCCACACATGGGGCAAAGCCTGTTGCGTTCCTGCGAGGCTCTCAGCCAGAGGATGAGGTTCCAACGCTGGCCGGAGGAGATGGGCTGGGCCCCGTGCATGTGCTGCCCCCTGTGCAGGACCCCCTCGCCCACTCTGTGCTGCACCTCCGTGCATTCGGTCTCGTTTAGCGGCACCTGCAGGGGGCAGCGCAACACCATCAGCGACACATCAGGATGCTGTTCCCCTAACAGGATGTAGCTTTGTTATGTGGTGCTACTCGCAGAAAACCATGGAAGAAGGCCCTCTAAATACCATGCGGGTCATATGATGAGGATATTTAAAAAAGGCACAGGTTTCACGAGAAATTCCAATACACACTTAAGGAATTGTTACTGTTCTTAAGATTTGGGAGTTGTTTAAGGCACCTGTCTCATGTCCCCAAAGTAGAGGTTCCCCTCTGTGAACTCCTTCCCCAACGACACATTGAGGGTGACCTCAGCGTTGTCATAATGATAACTTAGGTCCAGGTCTTCATGCATGTCGTACTTCACCACAAACGCTTTGTGGCTGTCCAACCGTCCCCCTCCACAGTCCCGGTACAGCAGAGATGTGATTGGCTGCAGGTAGTGTTCACGCAGAACGGTGATGAAGCCTTCGTCCAATCCCAGCTCGTTGAGTAGGATCTGGGCGAAAATGAGGGTAGCAATATTGGCATGGGTACCACACTGAATATATGGCTTTAAACATGGCCAAATGTATCTGCATTTAAATAATTCATACCCCATAGTGATTCATAGTGTTAGGTCTGCTCTTGGGAGCTGAGGATACTTCAAAATTCTCCAGCTCCTCTATCAGTTCCTCACAAAAGCTTTTCTTGAACACAGGAAAGCGGTAGACTCTATGGGCTTCAAGTGTGAGAGAAGGGAGATAATGAACAAACTAGTATCACTTGCCGTTATACCCCACCGAAGAACTTATATTACTATACATAAGTGACTATGAAGGCTGTAGTGCGGGATTTACCGGTCTCGGTCTGTATGAGGGCAAGAAGTCCATCTTCACTGGCGTCCTGAGACCAACAATAGTCTACAATCTGTCTAAACTCTGGTGCCAAATAGTTTTCCTGAGAGGGAATACTGAGTTAAGTAGGCTATACATAACTGTGGAGAGACAGTAAACGTTTTCGAAGAAAAACGCGTGCCCACCTGCAGCAGATAAACGTGTTTGTGGAGAGGTGTGTAGACGTTCCGTATGGCTGCAGCTCTGTCAGTGGACTTCAGACCAAGGCTTCTGCGCCTTTCAACTTCTAGTGCTATCTAAACAGCAAATTCGATCTTCATTAAATGCTGTCGTAAACAAAAATCATACTAAACATTGTCATACCTTGTGCAGGACATCATCAAACTGTGCATCAGTGGGTCCGTGTACGTGAGTTTAATTCCTTATATCCTTATAACGGAACACGCATGAATACGAAAAACGTTTGTCAGTCCGTTTTTTCGTTTTTCTGCAAAAACGGAAAAACGGATTTTGACGTGTTATTTTGTTTTCTCGTTTTTTAAACACAAACCATAAAACAACTTTATATTTGGATTTTTCTCACGTGGGTGGAGGTAAGCGTGAAATGCCTGTCATTGGCCGAATGTGTTGTCAGCACTACCTGTTCTTTCAAAGTAAAAGTTTCCCCCATCTAACTCGATTAGCCTAATATGGGTTATCTGTCAGTTACATTTTAGGGTATTCACGTTTATAAACTTGCCAATTAATCTTTATTGACTTGGGAGTTCACCCTTCCAACTTCATTCAATGCATCTAATTTTTTAGGGCCTACTGATATCTACAGGCTAAATAAACTAATGTCAAAATGCTGTAGGCTTAGTTGTGTTTTTCCATTTATATTTGTATTAGTAATATTATAAAATCACATCAATCAATTTTATTGGCCCCTCAGTGTGGTAGTGTTGCTGTAAATTTTTAGCTAACTGATAGTGCTTATAGATCCAACATTCCATTGAACTTCTTTCACACAACTGTAAAAATATAAATGTGCAGAGGAAAATGGAATGTGCAACTGAAATGCAGGGATAGCAGCATGTGAGGTTCTTATGCACTGATGATCCTGTGCACCCTGCTCAGACACAGTTTATGCATGCCGCTAGGCGCTTGACCTATAGGCGGCAGGAGGAGGAGCATGGACCCCTACTCATCAATGGATCGGAAGCGGAGAAGATCAGCTGCTTCTAGTTCCTCGGGGTGAACATCAGCAACGACCTCACCTGGTCTGTTCATACGGACAAGGTGGTCAAAGCGGCCCGTAAGCGCCTCTTCTTCCTGAGGAGACTGAAGAAGTTTGGTATGGACTCAGTCATCCTCATTAACTTTTACAGATGCACTATAGAGAGCATTCTGACCGGTTGCATTACAGTGTGGTATGGGAGCTGCACAGACAGGGACCGCAAGGCCCTACAAAGTGTGGTCCGTTCTGCTGAGTTCATCATCGGCAGGAAGCTCCCAGCCCTACAGGACACCTACCACACACGTTGCCTAAGGAAAGCCTGCAGGATTGTAAGAGACTGTTCCCACCCATCCTTCAGTCTCTTTACCCCGTTGCCTTCTGGCAGGCATTACCGCAGCATCCGGTTGTGACACGCAGACCGGACAACAGTTTCTACCCAAGGGCCATCAGGCTTCTGAATGGACACGGATGTGGACATTGATTTACTGCACACTAGTCACTTATACTCTGTCACTTTCAGCTACTGGTTGCACTATCAGTAACATTGCACTACTGTACCTCACTGTACCTCGCCACCAGGCTCCTGTATGGTCATTGACATAGTCACTGATCTGCAAATTTGCACTATTGTACTGTACTCCACTTAGGTCAAAATAGGTTATAGGGTTGAAACAGGTTTTATGTGCATTTAGGGTTAGTATAGTGTACTATTTATTGTTATCTGTAATTGAGGAAGTTTTAGTATTAGTATAGTCAATTATTTATTGCTAGCTGTATATTTAGGAAGTTTCACTTATTTAAGCTCAGCATAGATGTAAATTATGTTACGTGTACTTATATGTTATGTTATGCCAGGTGTTTGCGTTGTCTTGTCTTAAGAATTTCAGTGCCCAGTCTAACCTTGTGTTGTTCTGTGTACCTGACAAATAAAAGACTTGAACTTGACCTCCCTGTAGTCTGTCACTGACACAGAGTTTCATGCATTCAAATTTCCCCCCAGTCATCTACACACCATACTCCACTAATTGAATGGTTACTTTTAAGTGTCAAAAATAAGTTGCACTATTAATAATACAAAAGCTGTGTCAAGTTGCATGGGTAGTTTTGATGGAGAACAATCTTCAAGACATGCCACACATCTTTCATTGGATATAGGTTGGGGCTCTCACTGGGTCAAGGATATAGACCTTTTTATTCCTTAGACTAGTGGTCACCAATCCTGTTGCAGGAGAGCTACCTTTGTGTATAGGTTTATCTCCACATGACCTTAGCTTCCGTTACTGAGTGGTTGCACAACTAACTAGCACACACATGGTGTACTTTTCTCTGTTCCTTGTTGCCCTATTAAGTGTTGACATATACAGTTTGTATATAAAAAAGCTCCAAGTTTAACGCCATGTTGCCCTTTTTCATTTGTCTGTAATTAAATTGATTTGAAACCTGAAATGACCCTTCTTCAGAAATGACATTTTTTACAAAGTTTAAGTGCATGAATGTTTGTTTGGATTTCAGAGTTCCTAAATGAATGTAGTATAACTAACACATGTATCTGGATATATGTAAGATACAGTATTTCATGCAGAAAGAGAAGGTGCAGTTAGGTGTTGAAATGTATTTGACTTTGTATGGTACTTGAATGTTGTATCCCAAAGGAACAGAGAAAAGTACACCATCTGTGTGCTAGTTAGTTGTGCAACCACTCACTAACGGCAGCTAAGGCCGTGTGGAGTGAAACCTATACACAAAGGGAGCTCTCCTGCAACAGGATTGGTGAACACTAGTCTAAGGAATAAAAAGGTCAATATCCTTGAGTGACCCAGTGAGAGCCCCAACCTATGTCCAATGAAAGATGTGTGGCATGTCTTGAAGATTGCTCTCCATCAAAACTACCCATGCAACTTGACACAGCTTTTGTATTATTAATAGTGCAACTTATTTTTGACACTTAAAAGTAACCATCCAATTAGTGGAGTATGATGACTAGGGGGAAATTTGAATGCATGAAACTGTGTCAGTGACAGACTACAGGGAGGAGGTCAAGCGCCTAGCGGCATGGACAAGCTGTGTCTGAGCAGGGTGCACAGGATCATCAGTGCATGAGAACCTCACATGCTGCTATCCCTGCATTTCAGTTGCACATTCCATTTTCCTCTGCACATTTTGAATTGCCATGATGTATATATTTTTACAGTTGTGTGAAAGAAGTTCAATGGAATGTTGAATCTATAAGCACTATCAGTTAGCTAACAATTTACAGCAACACCACCACACTAAGGGGCCAATAAAATTGATTGATGTGATCTTATAATATTACTAATACAAATATAAATGGAAAAACACAACTAAGCCTACAGCATTTTGACATTAGTTTATTTAGCCTGTAGATATCAGTAGGCCCGAGAAAATTAGATGCATTGAATGAAGTTGGAAGGGCGAACTCACAAGTCAATAAAGATTAATTGGAAAGTTTAAAAACGTGAATACCCTCAAATGTAACTGATAGATAACCCATATTAGGCTAATCGAGTTAGATGGGGGAAACTTTTACTTTGAAAGAACAGGTAGTGCTGACAACACATTCGGCCAATGACAGGAATTTCACGCTTACCTCCACCCACGTGAGAAAAATCAAAATATAAAGTTGTTTTATGTTTAGTTGTTTTAAAACGAGAAAACAAAATAACGTCAAAATCCGTTTTTTCGTTTTTGCAAAAAAACGAAAAAAAGGACTCACAAACGTTTTTCGTATTCATGCGTGTTCCGTTATAACGATATAAGGAATTAAACTCACGTACACGGACCATCAGTGGAACAACCAAGCGTCCTCAGCACCTAATAATAAATGCGTAATAAAGACATGTTTCATATGCAGAGAGATTGAATAAAACACAATAGATACAGAAACGATTGGCTTGCGAGATCCACATACTGCCTGATAGTTCGATCTAAACTGGGACTCGGAAACGAATCGGACATGGAGTTTGTAGTCCTCAAGGAAAATATTGTCTGTGTTGAAGCAACTACAAGTGTAAAATGTTGGTTTAGGGTCCTCGTTCTGCATGACTATCAGTGCAACACTGATAATAACTAATCGACAATGTTTTCCTTTATGAAAAAGCTAGTTAAAGAAACATGGCTTGCTAGCTAAACGTCATTAAGATCACAAAACAACCTCAGCCAGGAAACCCATTATAGTTGCATCTTTACCTTTTCAAAATAAAAGTCAAAACAAAACTTGAAAAAAAGCCTAAACTTGCTTTCCCAAATATGTTTGCAAAACACACACAATTCAGTAAATAAGCTAAAATTAAATAACATGAACAAAATGTATAAAAGCCTTGGATGAATCAGAATCAGATGGCTGAGTGGTTAGGGAATCGGGCTGTTAATCAGAAGGTCAAGATGGGTAAGGCACTTCACATTACTTGCCTGGGGGAAAGTCGCTTTGGATAAGTGTCTGCCAAATAACTAAATGAAAATGTTATCTTAGGATAGGAATTTTGCTATTAGAGAACCACATTTGTTTTGCAGATATGGAATAGGCTACTAAATTAGGATGACAAAGAACCTGTCTGAAACTCAAAATAACTGGCAGCAGCATTCTTGATTGGTCTGTATTGTAATAAAGATGAGGATCATGCACACAGAAGTAAAATGGATGAAAAGTAACCAGAAACAACTTAATACAAACATGTTTCACTAGATAGTATTATAAGGTAAATTAGACTTGAATATCGGACAGACAATGAACTTTCATTTAAATTAAAACAATACAATATCTACTACAAAATATATTTTTCTTCTTCACCTGTTTAACCAACATTTCACATACATCTAAATTGTCCCACCCTCTAGCATCCTGTCTTTCACAATATGCTTTAATTACGTTACATTACGCTACTGGTACAGAGCTCAACTAGCTATTAGTCCCTTGATATTATGCTGTGAGAGCCTTTCATATGTGACTTGTCAATCTCGAGCAGCCTAACGGTAGTCTCATGTTCATTCTAAACCTAGATAAAGACATAACAGGACAACTGCCGTTTGAAAATCTCTTTTACAGTTATAGGCCCAGTTAGGATTTCTGGAGATACGTTAAACTAGGAGGTCTAAGATAGGACACAGCTAGGAGTTGCTTCTGTAACAGGAAGATTGTATTTCTTCTACCTTGAAACTTAAGACAGAACAAGTAGTTTGGATATATTTCTATAATGAGGCCCCCCTTTATACTTAGGCCTCTATTAGGCCTACTGTTGGTTTTCTAATGATGTGTTTTCTAAGGACTGTTCCAGTAATTTCACATTAAAACAAAACACGTTGGAAACCTTGGTACCATTGTCATAATTGTAATCATTTATTCACTTAGTGGGCATCCTTACCCACCCTAATGCAATGCCACTGTTACAATAAATACTTTACTGAAAGTGCAAATTATACATTGAGGTTACAAAGAACAATGATATCTCCAGTGTTAGAGCATGTTTGACAGGAATATATTGGGCAGATATGGTTTTGTCTGTAATCTAAAATATTATCCTCCTCTAATCCTCTCCCCTTCAACCAAGAGGGCATACAATATAGGCTGACTGAACTTAAACTACATTGGAAGATTTGCTATTATGATCATTTCAAATCAATAAATTGAAGGAAGCTAAAGTACTGTATAAAAGGGGAAACCACATTAGATATTTGTGAATCAGTTTGGTGTCTTATCACACAAGGGCTCTTATGTAACCGCAGTGTTTACACAAATTCTAAGACGGTCCTAAGATCTCAGTTACTGTTTCCTGTGAGTTACTGTTTGCATGTACTGTGGCTATTCTCTGTGGTGACTGACATGATTGGGTTAGGGCATTTAGTTGGCCTGCAGTTTGTGTTGCTTGGCCAGACACTCAGTTTGGCCAGCTGTGTCAGCAAGCAGCTGCCATCTCCATGGTAACGTTGCTTGCCATCCTCTGTCTCAGGTGGTTGGCAAAGTCCACCTGTGTCTGGGAGAGAACTTTGTTTATGATGGCCTTTGGGATCCACCCCTTGAGAGAGAGAGAGAGAGAGAGAGAGAGGTAGAGAGAGAGAGAGAGAATGAGAGAGGAAGGAGTGAGAAAGACAGGGAGAGGCAGAATGAAAAAATTAGAGAGACTTCCAATCTGATTCATGTACAGATCAGAAAGCTGTCACAACATCAAGGAATCAGTAACTCCATAGATGAAATGGATCCATGGAGTTATGAATATGCAAACACAGAAAAGAGCATTCTGCATACCTTTAAGTCTATACTTAGCAACCAGGTAAACTTGGTCTTGTTTGGGTCCTCTGCACTAGGCCTCATGACTATACAGGTGGGCCCATTCTCTGCCCTGGGAGAGACAACGGCCACACAGTATCAACATATCTATCATTTATACATACATCCATTTGTCTACCATCTTTTTACCCTCCCTCCCTCCCTCCCTCCCTCCCTCCCTCCCTCCCTCCCTCCCTCCCTCCCTCCCTCCCTCCCTCCCTCCCTCCCTCCCTCCCTCCCTCCCTCCCTCCCTCCCTCCCTCCCTCCCTCCCTCCCTCCCTCCCTCCCTCCCTCCCTCCCTCCCTCCCTAATGGTGTGTAAGGTAGTGGTTGAGGTGGTGTACCTGACGACGCCCCTCTGCTGGGGCATGCCGGGGTGCTCGGTGGACATGCCTGCCAGGAAGCAGGTGGAGCCGCGTCGTTTGGCACAGCGGACGCTCACAAAGTCCCGCGGGCCCACTACGTTACCCGGCGTCTCTGCGGAAACCTCATGGGTCACCATAGTGTCTTGACCGATCTTCTGGAGGATCTGAAACAGGGTCAACAACAGGACACGCACGTGGATGAATACGTCAATAAGGAAAAGGTTTTGACGTCTTGTTTCACTAAAAGGGTGCATGTTGGACTTGTGAGAGAGAGAGAGAGAGAGAGAGAGAGAGAGAGAGAGAGAGAGAGAGAGAGAGAGAGAGAGAGAGAGAGAGAGAGAGAGAGAGAGAGAGAGAGAGAGAGAGAGAGAGAGAGAGAGAGAGAGAGAGAGAGAGAGAGAGAGAGAGAGAGAGAGAGAGAGAGAGAGAGAGAGAGAGAGAGAGAGAGAGAGAGAGAGAGAGAGAGAGAGAGAGAGAGAGAGAGAGAGAGAGAGAGAGAGAGAGAGAGGAAGGGAGAAAGAGAACAGAACTAGAACTGAGGTGCCAGCCTGAAGCTGCATGTGCCCTTCCTTTAAACCGGCCGTGTTCTGGAAGTCCTCACCTTGACCTGCTTGACATTAGGGTTCCACTGGCCCATCTCCTCCATGTTCCCCACCAGCTCCCCGTACAGCCTATCAGACGGCTCATCCAGAAGCACCTCCAGCTTGAAGACTTTCCCCACCTCGGGCAGAACCTTACTCAAAACCTTATCTCCATTAGCCTAGGAGAGACACGAGGCAAGGCACGGCAGTTAAATACTACCAAATTATGACTGCATACTCAATTTGTCTTCCCCACAGTGACAAAACCAACGGATCCCACATGACAATGCGTTCGGTGGGGAGGGTGCAGCTCAGTGGAAGAGCATTTAACTGCAGATCCAGAAGTTGCGAGTTCCCCCCACTACCCTTTACTGTACATTGCTTGGATAAAAGTGTCTGTCAAATGAACACTTTATTATTATTATTATTATTATTATTATTATTATTATTATCCAGGTACATGTCCCAGGTGTGATTGTGTGGTGTTCCTGCTCCACTCACAGCGATGATCTCCGTGGTCCAGCCGTCCTCATGGTTCAGGATGCTGATGGACTTCTGCAGTGCCTCTTCCCCCTGCTTCATGTAGCACACCTCCTCGTCGCTGTAGCCCCGCTCCTCCTCGATACGGCAGCCTTGAGGAAAGCAAATGCAATATGACACACTCCTTGTGTGTGTGGGTGCATGTGTGTGTGTTTTGGACATTGGGAACGCTGAACATCAAGGGCAGAGATTGAGGTAGAAAGAGCAATCTCAACACGCGAGATGCTATCAGTCTTCCAGAGACGTGCCCCCAGTCTCAACACTGGGCCGTCACCACACAACCCCCCCATGGCCCTGAGCAATGTCAGTCAACAGCAGTGCTGTAGATTGTGAATCGTTTCGTTCTGTCAGGGAGCCACTGAGATATCTCTTGGGCTGGGAAGGACCAATGACACGGTAGACTAGTGAGAGGTGTGGCTGCGGTGACCAATGCGGGCTCAGGCGGTTAAGGAGGACTTACCGAGTACAGAGCTCCTGCGTCGGACGCTGTTGATCCAGGGGCTGGGGCCGGGTCCTGCCAGCCTGCTGAGCTCATGCTGGATGGCAACCATGGCATTCTTCCTCAGGCCTGGGAATGGAGGGAGAGGGAAAGAGACAGACAGAGAGACACAGAGAGGGAGATAGACATATATAAAGAAAGACAGACACACAGAGAGAGAGAGAGACAGAGAGAGAGAGAGAGAGAGAGCGAGAGGCAGGACATCATCAAACTACACCAGCCCACCAACATGAAACAATACTTTAAGTTTGTCACACAATATGTAAGGTATCAATGCCATTGGGTACACGGTGAGTTTATACAAATAAGGATGAGGATTTCAAGTTTTTTAGAAGAATAAAGAAAGAATACAATGTTTAGTACCAAATAAGGCTAACCAGGCTTGCTACCTCTAGAGATGTCCACTAGAGACCACTAGAGCCATCTACAGACCACTAGAGATGTGTTCAGACCTCTAGAGATGTATACAGACCATTAGAGAGGTCTACAGACCTAGAAAGCCCTCACTCTCACCTGTCATGTTCCTCATGTGGCGGTAGGAGATGCCAGCACACAGTTTGAAGGTAGCAGGTAACATCTTGTATCAGTGCAGATTCTTCTGCTTCTGAAAAAACGTGGGGGTTCTGCGTATCGAATAGCACACGAAGAGGACTTTCTAGCAAACGGTTCAGTCTTCCAGATAGAGCGAGCCGAGGTGGAGAGCAGTGGTGTGCGTCGCCTTGGATGATTTTCTGGTCTCTGTTGGCATGTGGCTCTTTTATACCCCCTTTGCAAGGCCGCCCTGTTGTCATCTCCCAGATAAACACATACATCATCCGCCTGTTCCTGTGACCCTGTGGCCAAGGACGCATCTAGGGCTTCACAAGAATGTCTCGGACTCTCGCAGACACCTTGTCAGATAACATGCAGTCCTCTGGCCCACTGAGGCACACACGCACACACACACACACACACGCACACACACACAGGAAGAAACACTGAGGTGCACCAACACACCAACAGACACACTACCGCATTCACAGCAACACACATGCTCACTCTTACACACACAAACACAAGAAAATCTCCCCCTGTTACATGCACACAAGAACATGGTCATTCTGTGCTTGATAACGTGGAGGTCCTACCAGTGAACTATGGCTTCCCCCTCACTGTTTCTGAAGGCATTGTGTTATTGTTGCACTGTGCCTGGAAACTAAGATGTGGTTACTTTAAACTGTGCCTGGTAACTGAGATGTGGTTACTTTACACTGTCCCTGGTAACTGAGATGTGGTTACATTACACTGTGCCTGCTCACTGAGATGTGGTTACTTTACACTGTGCCTGGTAACTGAGATGTGGTTACTTTACACTGTCCCTGGTAACTGAGATGTGGTTACATTACACTGTGCCTGCTCACTGAGATGTGGTTACTTTACACTGTCCCTGGTAACTGAGATGTGGTTACTTTACACTGTGCCTGCTCACTGAGATGTGGTTACTTTACACTGTGCCTGGTAACTGAGATGTGGTTACTTTACACTGTCCCTGGTAACTGAGATGTGGTTACATTACACTGTGCCTGCTAACTGAGATGTGGTTACTTTACACTGTGCCTGGTAACTGAGATGTGGTTACTTTACACTGTGCCTGGTAGCTGAGATGTGGTCACTTTACACTGCAACTTGCAAATAAATATTGCCATTGCTGGACTTTGAACCAAAAAATACTGTCACACAATAAATGAATCCATTGTAAAATGGAAATGTACAACTAATCTTAGGTCTGTTTCCTTTGGCCTGAGCTGTTCTAATGACTCGCAGGTTTCCATAATATCCCGGTGCAGACAGTCTAGGTGCAGATGCTGACTACTGGTACTGGCTTTGTGTTACTGGTGTCAGAGTGGCCTCATTCCCAGCTTTCTCCTCACAGGCTGTAGCTGTTGATGTCCCCACTGTTGACAGTCTCTCCATCAAGCAGCCCCACGGGCTTAGATAACCTTGCTCTCTCGCTCCAACCAAAACCACGCGGCACCGAACAGCAACATTGCTCCAGAGAGCAACGCGTCACACGAGGCACCGAGACAACACCGCTCAAGAACACACAAGCAGGAAGAGAGGTCGCTAGGCCCCGAAAAGTGCAGGGAGGAAGAGGAGGACAAGAAGAAAAAAGCAAGGGGACAGGATAACATAACTCCTGGAGCGGAGATCGTCAGGGTCTTTTCCAGGGTGAGTATGGCATAAGGACTGGAACACCCAGACCCCAGTATTATCTGAGATTGCTCTGCAGGGTGGGGTTTGCAGTCAGCCCCATGAGCCATGGCCTGCCTTTTCCTGTACGCCCCTGAGAAAGCCCAATAAGGGATGGGTATAGCTCAGTGGTAGAGCATAGGGATGGGTATAGCTCAGTGGTAGAGCATAGGGATGGGTATAGCTCAGTGGTAGAGCATAGGGATGGGTATAGCTCAGTGGTAGAGCATAGGGATGGGTATAGCTCAGTGGTAAAGCATAGGGATGGGTATAGCTCAGTGGTAGAGCATAGGGATGGGTATAGCTCAGTGGTAAAGCATAGGGATGGGTATAGCTCAGTGGTAGAGCATAGGGATGGGTATAGCTCAGTGGTAGAGCATAGGGATGGGTATAGCTCAGTGGTAAAGCATAGGGATGGGTATAGCTCAGTGGTAGAGCATAGGGATGGGTATAGCTCAGTGGTAGAGCATAGGGATGGGTATAGCTCAGTGGTAGAGCATAGGGATGGGTATAGCTCAGTGGTAAAGCATAGGGATGGGTATAACTCAGCGGTAGAGCATAGGGATGGGTATAGCTCAGCGGTAGAGCATGGGGATGGGTATAGCTCAGTGGTAAAGCATAGGGATGGGTATAGCTCAGCGGTAGAGCATAGGGATGGGTATAGCTCAGTGGTAGAGCATAGGGATGGGTATAGCTCAGTGGTAGAGCATAGGGATGGGTATAGCTCAGTGGTAGAGCATGGGGATGGGTATAGCTCAGTGGTAGAGCACAGGGATGGGTAGCTCAGCGGTAGAGCATGAGGATATCTCCTCCTCTAGATCTTACACCGGTATTGGTGAATATGATGATGTGGATGGTGATGAGTTATATGAATATGTTCGTTACGATGTTGTATGAGCATGTCATGTGCATGCTTGTCAGGCGACAGAAGACACACCCATGTCTATCAAGTCCTCACAGTGTCTCCTTGACAATATTTTGACACGAAAACAAGGGTTCGAGAGACAGGGTGTCAGACAGGAGACACGCAGCCTTAGGTCAGATCAGGCTTTATTAGGAGCAACAGGACACAGTGGGTTTGGCATTACATGCACTTAGTCAGCACCTTAATATACATTCTCACAGTCTCCCTCTCCTCCTTCCTCCTCCACTCCTCTCCATTCTGGCCAACCAAAGTGTGTGTGTGTGTGGTTTCCACAGAAACAAAAAAGAAAGGACCGTTGATAAAGAAAGTGCAAACGTTCATGTGGTCTAGATAACTCCAATAAGGAGGCACTTTTCCCTGTCTTTGACTAGGCAAGTTCTTGGAGAGTTAATTGTAGGAGTAGGAGCATTTTGAATTTATTTACTGCAATATTTTTTGGCATTCCCTACAATAAGAAAAAATATAAACTTATTGAAGATTATGAATCATCCCTCCATTTGGATTGGCGCGCTTGAAAGTCCGTTTCCTGTCAGGGGCCCTAATCAATAATGTGCCATGCCCAGGATGATGGGGGGCATCTCAATACTGCACTTCCGCTTCCTTTCCGCTACGATGACAAGGCTTGCTCCTAGGGCGTTTCCATCCGTCCTTCTCCTACCCCGTGTCTTCAGATCAGTGGAGACAACAAAGGGGAGCGGGGGGCTCTGAATGAGAGAGAACACACACAGCTGCTGGAGGATGAAGGAGAAGGGGAGCCCCAACAGGACAGCCTTGGTCTCTGTCCACAGGAAACCCATGCAGGACCCATCAAAGACCTCCGCTAAGTCTACATTCTACCCAACACCACAACTGAGACACTGAGAGGGAGAAGTAACAATTTCCTTTCATGAATTTGAAGTGACCCCGTGAAAACAGCTTTTTACGGGGTTCCCGTGTCGTGGTGGAACCCCGAGGAGCCGGAGTGAAGCTGGACCTTCCTCTTCACTTCCTGTCTGGGCATGCTCGTCATGACAACACCCAAACAGCTGGAGAAAGGAGAAACAGCATGGCTGAAAGTACTGTCTGCCCAGTCCTAGAGAAACACCACATAGACAGACCATACAGTACTAGATGGCGCCACAATAGTAATCATACAGTACATGTCAGAGGTAAAACAACATCTTTACTATAAAAACAGACTGATAGGTAGATAAATGGCATCCATGTTTCCGTTTTTGAAATGTAACATTGTAAGAAGGAAGTCCCAAGTTAGGTTGTATTCATATCATAACATTGACAGGTTCCGAATGTGTGTGTGTGTGTGTGATTTAGATGGGACACAATTGCAGACTCACATTACTTGGAGGATCAATAGTAAAATAAGAACCAGCCATTTTTTTTCCAGGTTCTAGTCCAAGGTGATCCTAATGGTGTATGTGAACATAAACATTGACACAAACAACATAACTGGATCTTTGGCCTGAGTGTTATACATGGCAATGCACATGGTGTTGAGGTTGTTGAGGTGGTGGTGGTGTCTGATTCATGAAACGAATGTGTGCAGAGAGACAGATAGAGAAAGAAGGGGGGCGGGGAGACAGAAAAGGAAAAAGAGAAAGAAATTGAAAGAAAAAGAGGACAAGGAAATACCAGAGTGAGTATGAGTGTACATTTATGCAAGGTTTTCCTTTTCCATTATTATTATTATTTTTTAAACAACAACAACAACTAGAACAATATTTCCACAAAGACCCCATCTTGTATTCCCTGTGGTGGTCTTATAGACTCAGTGGATCCCCTGAATTAGCTTCATTTCATGTCTTTTACATCGACGTCAGTGGCTCTTCTCAAGTCCAGCAGTCCTGAGGGTAAGTGAGTAAGGTGTCTGAACATTTCCAAACGTCTCTGCATTGTTGAACGTTCCTCAAACCCCACGCTCCCCTGAGCTCTTAGGCCTTGGTCAAGGTGAAAGGTCAAGGGGTCAGGTGTTTCCCCTGGACTGACCACAGGCTAGGGCGGGATCCCTCAGGATGACTGACAGCTGGTCAGGCCGGGTGTAAACCAATCAGCAGCAGGTATGTCCCCTATGCTCCGCCCTCTCTGTGTGAGCTCCACACAGGGTCTTGGCCACTAGGGGGCAGAGTGGGACATGGAGTCCACTGAGTTTACACTGGAAGACTGCACCCGGCTGTTGGCAATGGACACTTCTGGGTGCTGGAGAGGGGGTGTGGGCACATAGAGAACAAACAAGATAGAAAGAGAGAGGTCAATCACAAAAGAAGCGCGTTTCTCTGTACATCATTTGTGTAATCAGCATGTGTGTGTGTGTGTGTGTGGTTATGTGTGCGTGTGGTTATTTGTGCGAGTCTGTGTGTAGTTACACGTGTGTGTGTGTCTGTGTGTGTGTGTCTCA
This sequence comes from Hypomesus nipponensis, assembly GCF_054491055.1. Lineage (NCBI taxonomy): Eukaryota > Metazoa > Chordata > Actinopteri > Osmeriformes > Osmeridae > Hypomesus > Hypomesus nipponensis. The sequence continues at coordinate 4,159,704 of NC_140388.1, read as the reverse complement.
CGTGTCTCCTGAAGATCCGGTCCAGCAGACTGCGCCGGGGGGGCTCTGGGGGCAGCGACCAGTCCAGGTCTGGGGGCCGGGAACCCTGGGGCCCAAACAGGTTCAAATCACTGAAACACTCCGTCTCTATCATCTACCAGAGGGAGCGAGACAGGGAGAGGGAGAGAGACAGACAGAGAGAGGGGGAGAGAGAGAGAGAGAGAGAGAGAGAGAGAGAGAGAGAGAGAGAGAGAGAGAGAGAGAGAGGGAGGGAGGGGGGAAAGGGTGGGGAATAGGGTGAGGGAGGGAGAAATAAAGAGAATCCCGATGTTTAAAGTACTTCTGAGTTGGTATGTTTTGTCAAACTATATACACACAAATCACAACATATACCTCGTTCTGCCATGGGATAGACACACAGCCTGTAGCAAATTTGGAGTAGAAATCGTTGTCTGTTTGGTCCAGATTGACACCCTTCACCGTGGAGAACTGCTCAATGTCCAACACGTCCTTACAGTACACTGCCCGAGGCTGAGGCGAGGAAGGGGAGGAGGAGTGGGAGGATGGACAGTAGGAGAGAAGAGGAAGGAGGGACAACAGGAGGGAAAGCATCGATGAAGCATTTAAAGAGGGAGACGGGCCAAAAACAATGGAGGAAAAACATGCTCATTCCATAATATGTTTATAATAGTAATAATAATAATAAAGAAGTGGCATTTAACTGACATTCCCTAAATGTAAGAACTGACTGCTGTGTTGCGTTGTATGCAATAACAGAGCAGAGGTCTGTACTACAAACGAAGTTCAATATACCCACAATATATTTTAGTTAGTTGGCTTCACTAAGCTTAACAACAGCCATCACATCAAAGCGGTGTCACAATGGTGGCTATCAACTGAGGGCGTTCCCGTAAAAGGGGCGGTGTTTGCACCATGTGGACAATCGCAAACATGGACTGCATATCTGACCCAGGATGAGCAAACTAGAATATTAAACAAATACGAAGAAATAATACATTACAGGCTAAAAGAAGGCGTCAGGTGGCTGAGCGGTTAGGGAATCGGGCTTATTGATCAGAAGGTTGCTGGTTCGATTCCTGGCTGCGCAATATCCCTTGGGCAAGGCACTTCACCCTACTTCTCTGTGGGGTCCATGTACTTACTGTAAGTCGCTCTGGATAAGAGCGTCTGCTAAACGACTGAATGTAAAAGCAACACCGTTGCTGCTGCCAAAGACTGGAAGGAAAGCCGCCAAAAATGGGCAACTGTGGGAATGCGCAAGTGAATAGGCTTATCGACATCACTGCTGCAGAATCACGGGAAGCAGCAGATCTGACCATTTTAACAACTGTGTATTTCATTACATAATGCGTTGCTCAGATGTGTTCTTATGCCTTGTAAGACAATTTCAGCCTTATTGTTTCAGCCGCACGATGGTGTTCAACAGTCTCGGAAACCAATAAAGAACAAATGTTGAACGTGAATTCAAAGCAGTATTGGCTTAAGGAAATCACACTTGTAAAATTTTAGAAGGTCAAAAGTACAAGGCTTTAGTGTTTAATCAGACTCTGTTTTAAGATGATATTGGTATAAGATACTCGTCACATACATTTACATATGTATTGTGTATATGCAGTATATCCCTTCTGTTCTCTTCGGGTGATTCTGACCCATCAGTCATTGTGACCCACCGTCGTATTGCGACAACTTTACCGCATACAAAAACAAAGTGAAGCATTTTCTTTGAACCGTTGGGCTGTCTCAGACCCCCCACATTGCGAAGGTTCAAAGTAAATCATTGGTATTTGTTTTTGTATCGGGTAAACACAACGATGGTTCGTTCAGAACCTTGGGGTCATGTGACCCGAAGGCAGCACAAGGGATATACACCTTATTTTGCATACATGGCATGTATACACAAGGGTGTGTGTGTGTATGCATATACACCCCCCCCCCCCCCACACACACACACACACACACACACACACACAGGGTATAGTGTAACAGAGCAGGTGTGTGCATGTGGCCCTGCAGGGCCTGACGGCAGGTCCTCACGTCAGGCACAAAGGAGGGGTCCAGGATTCCAGCTTCCAGCCTCTTGAAGTTGATGTTCTTGAAGAAGGGATGGGCCTGCACCCCTGCCACACCCTCCGCCTGACAGCCCAGACGCTGCTTCGGGTCTTTGGTCAGCAACTGGAGTGGGGGGGGAGGGACGGAGGCGAGAAGGGCGGGAGAGGAGAGGGAGGGAAAGAGGAGGAGTGAGGGAGGGAGAGAGGGAGAGGGAGGGATAGAGTGAGGGACAGAGAGGGAGGGAGAAATAAAGAGAGACAGAGAGAGGGGAGGGTGGGAGAGAGGGAGAGGGAGGGATAGAGTGAGGGACAGAGAGGGAGGGAGAAATAAAGAGAGACAGAGAGAGGGGAGGGTGGGAGAGAGGGAGAGCAAGAGCGCGAGAGAGAGAGAGAGAGAGAGAGAGAGAGAGAGAGAGAGAGAGAGAGAGAGAGAGAGAGAGAGAGAGAGAGAGAGAGGAAGGAGAGAGAGCGGGGAGGGATGGAGGGGAGAAGGGCGGGAGAGGAGAGGGAGGGAAAGAGGAGGAGTGAGGGACAGAGGAATGAAGAGAGACAGAGAGAGGGGGGGTGGGAGAGAGGGAGAGCGAGGGAAGGAGAGAGAGCGAGGAGGGATGGAGGGGAAAAGGGCGGGAGAGGAGAGGGAGGTAAAGAGGAGGAGTGAGGGAGGGAGAGAGGTAGAGGGAGGATAGAGTTAGGGACAGAGAGGGAGGGAGAAATAAAGAGAGACAGAGAGAGGGGAGGGTCGGAGAGAGGGAGAGCGAGGAAGGAGAGAGAGCGGGGAGGGATGGAGGGGAGAAAAGAGGGAGGAAAAGAGGAGGAGCGAGGGAGGGAGAGAGGGAGGGGGGAGTGGGAGAGCGTGAGAGACTTTCAATACAACAGATGACCTCGCTCATTCGCAAGTGACACCCCGGATCGGCCAATCAATCGCTCGATCACCGCGTCAGTCCGTCCGTGAGAGCTCCTCACCATCCTACAGATGGCCTTGGTGTCCTCCGTGAACTTCTCGCTGTACTCCTCCTCTTCCTCCTGCACCCTCTTCTCCACCTCCTCCCGCTTCACTCGCTCCTTGCGGGCGCGGAAGGGCGATCGTCCCGCGGTCATCTCGTAGATCAGACAGCCCAGCCCCCACCAGTCGGGGCTCATCCCATAGCGCTCGTTATTGATCACCTCAGGAGCTGCGCGCACGCACACGCACACACACACAACGCACGTGCACGTTCACCATCATTTGTTGATCGTGTGGTGATGTTTTGACGGTGTTTTGAATTCAGGATGTGGTTGATACGTAGCCCGCCCAGGTGTCAAAAGATTGCGTGCAGCAGCGGGGTGTGCATGTTGTGTTGCAGCCGTGTGTTGTGTTGTACCTGTGTGTGTGTGTGTGTGTGTGTGTTGTAGCTGTGTGTGTGTGTTGTGTTGTAGCTGTGTGTGTTTGTGTGTGTATTGTGTTGCAGCTGTGTGTGTGTGTGTGTGTGTGGTAGCTGTGTGTGTGTATCATGACAAGCGGGGGGTGCTTACCCATGTACCCCACCGTTCCCACACGACCTCTAATCAGGTCACTGTCAGGCACTTTGATAGCCAGGCCCAGGTCCGAGATACGGATGTGTCCTGCAGAGTCAGGGGTCAGCGATTAAAACCAAAACACACCCACAAACTGTGTTCCAAGAGATTACAGATACGTTGGAGAAGTGATGCAGTTCGTCGACATGAATCGATAGATATCTCCGGTATCCCTATGAAAGAGGTATCTGGAGAAAGACTGAACTCACCGTTATCATCTAACAGGATATTCTCTGGTTTCAAATCCCTGGAAGAACGGTTCAAAGCCAGGCGTTAGCTGGGCAGTTTGGTGCATCCTCGTAACACAGTATACAGAAGTGCGCACGTGCACACACACACACACACACACACCTGTAGACAATGGCCTCTCTGTGCAGGTGGTGGAGGCCCAGGCAGATCTGGGCAGCATAGAACTGGACCCGGTCCTTCTCAAAGCCCGGAGTGCCCATGTTGTAGATGTGGAACTTCAGATCTCCTCCGTTCATGATGGTCAGGACCAGACACAGAGCATCTTTGGTCTCGTATGCGTAGGCTAAACTGACCTGGGGAGACGAGAGGTAGACGAGAGAGCTGTAGTCCCAGTTCTCGGACTAGACTCTAGAACAGTGCTGAGGCATTCGTTCTCGAGGGACTAGAGCAGTGCGTGAGGCATTCGCTCTGGAAGGACGAGAGACTAAAACACCGCAGACGTATTTGTCCTCGAGAGACTAGACTCTCGAACAGTGCTGGGGTATTGGTTCTAGAAAGACGCTCACAACAAAGCGACTGTTGACCCTCTCCAGGATCTGCTTCTCGTTAAGGGCCATTGCCTCTCCTTTCCTCTTCTTGATCCTCTTCTTCTCCAGCTTCTTACAGGCGTACATCTTCCCCGTGGCTCGAACCTGACACGCACACACCTGGCACGCACGCACACACGCACACACACCACGTCACCATCGTCTTCCTCCTCCTCCTCCCCATCGTGATCATCATCATGAGGACAACAGCGAGATGCCTCACCTCTCCGAAACCTCCCTTGCCCAGCACTCGGTATTGTCTGAAGGTGTCTTTAGTGATCGGTAGTCTAAAACACACACACACACACACACACACACAAAGACAGAAACATGTTGAACCGGGCATCAGACAGAGGACTTCCTAGGATGTCGCTCTCTGCGTCACTGAGCCGAGGGTGTGGGAGTGAGGATGGGCCCGGGCCCAGTGGGAGTGCGTGTGGAGAGCATCCGTCCGGAAAGCCTCACTTTTCCAGCATCTTCCACTGCAGAAAGCGGTCAAAGTGCATGCTGTTCTGGTAGTCGGAGAACGGAGCTCCACTCAGATACTCGTGGAGGGCCCTGGGAACACACACACACACACGCACAGACACACACACCCACAATCAGTAAGGCAGACACAAAGTCCCTGCAAAAACGAGTATTCCTTACAGTAAGTAGGTCCTGTATTTGGTCATTGCTCACAGAGCTACGGTTACTGAGCGCAGATAAGAGGGCGGCTCAGTTGAAGATAAGAGAAGCACTCGGTCACCACACGCACACTGGGTGACCTGCAGTTAACACCAAGCCCTTTTTGAGCTGAGCCAAGATAAAAGTGTGGAACTGTCCTGTCCTGACACCGAGAGGGAGAGAGACACAGAGAGATGGAAGGAGACCGGGGGAAAGAGAGATTGAGAGAAGACAAAGAGAGAGAAAGAACAGAAAGAAAAAGATGGAGAGGACAGAGAGAGAAAGAGACAGACATACAGGTAGAGAGAGAGTAGAGAAAATAGAGAGAGAGAGAGAGAGAGAGAGAGAGAGAGTAGAGAAAATAGAGAGAGAGAGGAGGAGAGAGAGGAGAGGAGAGAGAGAAAGTAAACTCACTTGCAGCAGCCACTGAAGATCTCCTTACAGGGGTTTAGCTCCAGGTTCTCTCTGCACGGCTCAGCGAAAACCACTGCTGCCTCGACACACTCTGAAGACTGCACACACACACACGCGTGAGCAGAGACTAATGGCCAGCTTAACATCATTAGGAGCTTTGGAGCAGGCCCAGGAGAAACTCACGTCTTTAGAGAGGAAAGTAGTGATGATCTGCTCTCCCCTGGTCCGCAGCTTCTCATCCGGGGTCATCTCGTAGTCCTCCTAGAACACAACAGGACAAAATGACCCCCCGGCCTGGCATCAACGCTGCTTGATGAAGGCCGTTTGTGTGCGGGGTATGGAGGGACTGTGGATGCGTATTACGAAAACACCAAGGAGACACAAAGGCGCGTGCACCAACTCGCTCTCCGTCTCACTCTCCAGCTCTCCCTGTCTTTCTTTCCGTCCGTCTCCCTCTCCGTCTCCCGTGTCCCTCCCTCTCTCCCTGTCTTTCTCTCACTCGCGCACACACACGCGCGCGCACGAACATACACTGCTGGTGACTCCATATGTGACCCCATGTTGCCTGGCAACCACACAGCAAACACGGCGGGATTCCAGCAGGTCTTGGAGTGTCACAGTGTGTCACACCGGCGTCACCAGCTTTCCGTTACACACACACCCGCCAACACACACATTCACACACACCCAGGCTTTAAAAAGCACTAGCGTCACTTGTGCTTGTGGCTGCAACAATGTCTCTATAGACCCCAATACCAAAAAACACAAATATGATTTGAACAAAGAGGACAGGGTAGGTAATAATCTGCATTGATTTGTGACTGACTTTGTGTGGTGTGCGTATGTGTGTGTGTTCTATAGCCAAAAGGGCGTCTCCACTTCCTGTGGCTGAACCCTAAGGATAAGAATGATATGGCTTGTTGTGTGTGTGTTGGGGTCAAGTTCCTTCTCAAAGGCTCATAAGCCTGGAAGGTCTGATCTAACAGCCCAGGACTGGTTAACGCTCGCAGAGCACGCACGCGCGCGCACACACACACACACACACACCCTTCCACTGACGTAAGAGGAGCCACAGGGTCCCCTAAGCACATTCCTGCCAACACACACACACACACCAGCTCCATTGTGATTGTGTCTTGTTGATATTTGACTCCCACAAACACACATACTTTCTCACATTTTCAGGTTTTCTGAAAGGGGCATCTCCCTCCCTCCCTCCCTCCCTCCCTCCCTCCCTCCCTCCCTCCCTCCCTCCCTCCCTCCCTCCCTCCCTCCCTCCCTCCCTCCCTCCCTCCCTCCCTCCCTCCCTCCCTCCCTCCCTCCCTCCCTCCCTCCCTCCCTCCCTCACTCACACCCAGGCTCTCTCTCTCTGTCTCACCCAGGCTCTCTCTCTCTGTCTCTTTTGGCTTTTTAGGGTTTAGGGAGGGATGTAAAGTTCACAGAGGTGGAGGGAGGTGGAGTTAGAGAGATGCCTGGATGGAGGTGGAGGGAGGTGGAGTTAGAGAGATGCCTGGATGGAGGTGGAGTTAGAGAGATGCCTGGATGGAGGTGGAGTTAGAGAGATGCCTGGATGGAGGTGGAGTTAGAGAGATGCCTGGAGGGAGGTGGAGTTAGAGAGATGCCTGGATGGAGGTGGAGTTAGAGAGATGCCTGGATGGAGGTGGAGTTAGAGAGATGCCTGGATGGAGGTGGAGTTAGAGAGATGCCTGGATGGAGGTGGAGTTAGAGAGATGCCTGGATGGAGGTGGAGTTAGAGAGATGCCTGGATGGAGGTGGAGGGAGGTGGAGTTAGAGAGATGCCTGGATGGAGGTGGAGGGAGGTGGAGTTAGAGAGATGCCTGGATGGAGGTGGAGTTAGAGAGATGCCTGGATGGAGGTGGAAAGGGAGTGCAGGGGAGGCTCTGCTGACAGTATCACCACTCAAGTTGACGATCACCCAAATAACACCAGCCCCCAAACTGTGTTTTTAGTCTTGATCACAGGGAGTGCCGTGGCCATGTGCACGCGCACTTATGTGGCTGTGTGTGTGTGTGTGTGTGTGCGGGCGAATGGCTGTGCGTGTGTGTGCGGATGTGTACCAAGGCGTCCAGTAGATGAATACATCGCAGTAGCTCCGGCCTGGTCTCGCAGTAGAGGCGAAACAGCAGACTACCAATCGGCTGCTTGTGACACAGACTGACATAGTCCCTCTCTGAGGAAAACACAACACACACACACACGTTAGTGGCGTTAGTGTCGCAGTAGCAGGGTCGCGATTACAAACCACGACAGACACATTTCGCATAGAAGGGTACTCACCGATACTGTGCCCCAGCTGAACACACTGGCTTATGTGAGGGAAGCGAAGAATCTCCTTCCATTTCTTACTCCTCCCCTTCCTCTTCCCTCCTCCACCTAGCGACCAGGAGGGAAGGAGGGAACAAGAGATGGGGGGGGGGGGGGGGAGGAGAGAGTTAGGGGGGAGGGAGATAGGGGGCAGAGGGAAAGAGGGGGGAGAGAGAGGGAGGGAGTCAGGGGAAAGAGAGGGAGAAGGGGGGACGCAAATGTCAGTGACAAGTTTCATCACGGACAGGGCAAAGAAAGTGTGAAAGGGAGATCTACAGGAAGGGAGAGGGATTGTGCGCGCGTGCGTGTGCGCGTGTGTGTGAAAGAAGGAGGGAGGCCCGCGCTTTGTGCTTCCTTGAATGAAATCATAGCCCCAGTGAGCATCATTTCCAGATGACGTCTGACTTCCTCTCGACATCCCTGCTCTCCCTCGCCCCTTTTCTTCCCCCGTGTTTTCCCTTTCTCCCTTCCTCGCAGCACTCACTGGGTCTGTGCGCGAGTATGAACGTCAGGGCAGGGAATACGCTTTGTACAGACAGATTCCTGAGTGAACACAAGGCCAAGCCAGATGCAGATTCCATCCCAATGAATAAGCTTTCAGCATCAGCATCCTGCAGGAGCTAGGGGGAACTGTGTTAGGCCAGGCTAGCACCTCTGCTGACCCCTACCTCCTACCTCCTACCTTCTCTGTCTGTCTGAGTGAGTGAGTGAGTGGCCTGGTGTGTGGACGTAGATTAGATTCGATAGAACTTTATTCATCCCTGATATGAAGGGGAAATTCCAACGTCAAAGCAGCCCCAATAAAATACATATTAGAAGTATGCACAATAATAATACGAGTGTAAGCAGTAAGAATGCAAGTATGCTCAATAAGAAAACAAGCATGCAAAGTGTCAACACAATACAGGCTCACAGGAGGTGAATTCTTTTGTTTTTCACTTTGAATATATTTGCAAAAATGTAAACAAAACTTTTTCACGTTATCATCACGGGGGATTGTTTGTAGAATTTAGAGGAACCATTTGTATTCAGTCCATTTTCGAATACGGCTGTTACATGACACCATGTGGAAAAAATGAAGCGCTGTGAATACTTTCCGGATGCCCTGTGTGGCTGTTACTGAGGTTCTTGTACTCTCAGTCAGAATGGAGTGTAGTGGGTGTGTGGCGTTATCCATGACGGTCAATAGTTTGGCCACCGTTCCCCCTCTCTGTCGCCTCTTTGGCAGTCAGGGCTGGTCCCTAAAACAGAGCCCTCCTAATTCATCTGTCCAGTCCATCGCAATCTTCCGTTCTGACCGCTCACAACTGAATCGAAGATAACGCCAGCCACAGGCGACTGGTAGAACGTGTATAGCATGGACCTGCCCGCTTCAAAGGACCCGAGCCTCCTCAAAAAGCAGGCTCTGACTCTTCTTGTACGCGTTCTGGATGTCACCAGGTCCATTCCAGTGAGCTGGTGTGCGCGCGCGCGCATGTGCGGGCGGGGGCGCGCGTGGCGTAGCGTGTGAGCGGGGCCACAGACAGAGAGACATCTTTAAGTAATAGGCCAGGAATGCTTCCTGCTGGCCCACTGTACGTCACAGCTTCGCTAATCTGCTGCTTGCTGCTGGAACGCATAGCTTTAATGGCCTTCACAGGCTTTTACCAAATCGCCTGAAACCTGACCTGGGATAGACACGGGTCAAACTGGCCTGAATACCCAGTCTCACAGGCACGGTTACCTGGGTGGCTGGTTTAGACCAGGTAAAACAATCTGGGAGAAAGGTTAGAAATGGGGATGTGTTTGAGATAAAAAAAAAAAAAAGACATGAGATCAACTCTAAAAGAAAGGTTGGCATGGTGGCTCAGATCTGGCTTAGAGCCCAGGGGCACCTGGTTTGGGTGAGCAGAGCTCCCACTCCTACTGGTACTAAACCACTGGCCATGGAGTAGAAACGGTGGTTTCATGTAAGGGCTTGACCTGGGGTCAATGGAAACCTGTCGGGCCAGCGAAGTCCTCCACCCAGCCATTCAATTGTTACACAATACCTACTTAGGCACAAACGTGCTCTTCCTCCTTCTGTTCACCCTCCACTTCCCCTATCCTCGCTCCCTCTACATCCCTTTCCTTTTCCGAAGTATCTCTCCTTCCATGATGCCCACTTCTTCCAGTTTCTCTCCCAGATGGTCTCCCTCACAGTCTCTCCCATCTCCCTCACCAACCCGCGGCCACTCCACCGTTCTTTTTTCGTAATCTCTCCTCCGCTCTCCCCGAGTCTTCATCTCCATCTCTCTCTCGTCCACTCTGTGTTTTTCTCTCTCTCTCCTTCCCTCTGTCAGTCGCTCCGTCGTTCTCTTCCCTCCCCGCCTTCCTCCCTCTCTCAAGGACTGTATGTCATCAGTCATCCCCCTCTGAGTCATGACCCCCACTCCCTGTTGCTAGCCAATTGCAGGGCTCCATCCTTGCTCTTGGCAAATCAATGGCCTCTATCCAGGTGGGTTAAGGTCACATGTTTACAGCTTTCGAAGCATTTGCAAGATAGGACTGCCTTTCCTGGGAAACAGCACGGGCGAATGGGACACGTCCTCAGCTGGAACCTTATCTATTACAATTACTATTACTTTACGACTGGTCACATTTGCATGTGCGTGTGTGTGTGTGTTAACAGATTTCCGAATGGCACAGCTTCTCTCAGCTGGTGTATGAGCGTACAGAGGAATACGCCACGGCCATGGTAGACAGCTCAGCCAGGAGGAGCAACGGGGACGGCACGGCAACCGGGGTTATCTGGCAGGCTGGCCCTAACCCTAGTTACCCTATCTGGGTGGAAATGTGAGTAACGAACAGCCAGAACGCTACCCAGAAAGAGCCTGGGGTCTTTGGTTAACATTGTACGAGAGAGCCTCTATCTGGAATGTGGTGGACGGAAGTTTCCAGCGGTGGTCTGCATCTGTTGTCTTCAACCCTGGTCCTCAGGGAAACATTAAAAAAAAAACCTTGCAGGGCAGGGGGCATGAGGACCAGGGTTGAAGACCAGTGGCTTGAATGAGCAGGAGATCTCCAGGCCTGGTGTGTAACTGGAACAGGAAATCCTCCTTGGCCCCCACTGTGTCCAGGTCACATACTGCGCAGCTCTGTTTGACAGAGTTGGGCTGTAAAAGTATGAATACGGTCATAAAAGTCTTACGTAAACTCTCCTTCCCTTCCTGTCTCTCTCTTTGCTCTCTCGCTCACCCTCCTTCTCCATTCAGCATATCTCTCTCTCTCTCTCTCTCTCTCTCTCTCTCTCTCTCTCTCTCTCACACACACACACACACACACACACACAGAAACTTACACAGGGTAATGTGTTCCAGCCTGATACGACTACTCCCTTTGTTTTATGTTTCAGCTTTGCATCTCTGACATCACCAATGTGAGCCAGGCAAAATACTAAAATAATCTCAGAGAGAACTCGGCATTCAACTGTCTGCAGGCTGGGTTGAGGCTGGCATGAGGCCGGAGTAAGGTTGAAACAAAGAGGCTGGGGCTGGGGCGAGGCTGCTCAAGACTAAAGCTGGGGTGAGGCTGCTGAAGAACGAGCCCGGGGTGAGGCTGCTGAAGAAAAAGGCCAGATGAGGCCGCTGTCGAGAGAGACCAAGGTGAACCTGCTTGAAGAGAGAAACTGGGATGAGGCTGCTGAAGAGAGGCTGGGGCGAGGCTGCTGAAGAGAGGCTGGGGTGAGGCTGCCGAAGTGAGAGTCCCCAGCTCATCCTGAGCCGGGTGTGCTGAACGCTCGCGCTGAAAGACATTCAGAGTTGTCAACTGGCGCTCGGAACCCACATCCGTAGCTCACGCTCACAGGTTCACCATCACACACAGAGCCCCCCCCCCCCCCCCCACCTAACCCCCCTCCAGAGGAACACAGAGCCCAAGACAGTAGCACAGACAAACAGCACGTCCGCCAGAGCAACATAGAGTAACACAGAGCTCCATTGAGGAACACGGGGTAACAGAAATGCCCAGAGACTAACATGGAGGAACACGGAGCAACCTGAAAGTACAGCAGGCTTAGACTGGAGCATGAGAATCCCTTACAAAAGGCTCTGCTCCACCTATCTCTGAGGGCCCTATCCCCCAATCGACACCAAGAGTTTTGTGTTAGAATCCTTGTCCAGCTTACTACGAGTTGTACACTGGTGTGCCCAAGCGGAAAAAACCCAAACATTTCATGGGTTTATGAATATAAAATCATTTTAAGTGCACTTCCAACGGTGTGGAAAAAGATCAATATGATGAAAGTGTAATGACATTTTCCACTTGGGTGTACCCCACTAAACCAACTCTGCTATGATTATTAAAATACCACCACAGCCCCGGACTGCTTGTGATGTCACACTATAGGCCAATCCTTGGAAAGAAGTAACATTGAGGACGAGGGATGGCTTGACCATGCAAAAACGGTGTGACCACCAGACCACACAGCTGACAGAACTACTGTGCAGACCTTCCTGGTGACAGTGCCTTGCCTAATGGGGCTCCCTGCAACAAACAAATACCGCCATTCCCAGACCTGCCAAACAGGAACAAAAACACCAAATCTCTTTATGAAAATATAGAACTTTGCATCCAGCGCAAATGATGAAGTAGCTCATGCGCAAGTGTCCGTGCGTGTGCGTGTGTACGTCTTTGTGCCACAGGATGCAGAGAGCCGCTCAGGCCAGATGCAGGAGAAGGGGACTATAGGAGGAAGCATCTCTTTGTTGCTCAGTTCCACTGCTCTGATGTCATCACCACTTGGCTTTCTCTCCGTTTCCCTGCATCGTTAGCTGGACTTCAACACTCCAAAACATTGTTCACCCGCCCCTCGATCCCTAAACCCAACGCCCAACATTCAGACCACTATCTAGGGCCCTACATTGGGTATAAGTGAACACTAATGTAGGCCGGGAAACACCTCCCCCCCCCCCCCACTCCTTGTATGCTAAAGACTGGTATAGCTGGATGAAATGATTGGTTTGTTTCTCACACCTTGTTTTGTGATTGCGTTGGTCGTCATGCTTTATGTTGATAAGGGTCCACACGGGGTGGGTTGTTCTTACAGTTAATAGTCGGGTATTTAAGATAATGTGGACCGTTATTCTGAAGCCAGTCTCCTTGCGTCTTCTTCACCTCTCAACTCAACGTTCAACTCCTACCTCTTGTGGCTCTCTTTGCTCTTTCTCACTCCAATTTACAATAATCATGGTAGAGTTATGATTTTTGAGAGAGATGATTCCTTCATTTTGTAACTTGTAATCCACGCCTGTGTTTTTTTATATGTTTTTTTTTTTTTTATCTTTACTTCGACCATTCTTGGTCTAAGCTTTCGTATTTTTGCTTTCAAATGATGTTTTCCTTGATTAAATAGATTTTCACCAAAAAACTGAACAATTCTTGGCCCGGGAAAAAAACGAATCAAAACAGAGAACAATCCCGGGAAAACCGGGACGGGTGGCAACCCTCGTAGCAACCCTTCTCACCACAGGAAAGACCTATAGCTAAGCTAAGCTCGCTAAGCCTCACCATTGGAAATCCTTAAAGCTAGGCTAGCTGTTAACATCAAGGCCTCTTTACTAGTAGTAATGCTTGTCATGTGCTAGCCTACTTTATGGAGGTCATCAATCACTTATCTGCCAGAGATGACAAAAGCACATACAAACAGCATTCATGCTAACAACAGTCTCTTGTATTTTATGTGGGCCATCTGTAACAACAAGATTATTGACTCCATGCTGAATAACAACACACAGACATTCCTCACGTCAACATCAAGCAGCTCCGTGAATAGAGGAGGAATGGATACAGGAGAGACTGACACAAGAGTAGCAGGTTTGGTCTGTCCACGCAGGAGGTCGATTCTTGTCAACATTGTGTTTATTAATAGTCCGGCCCTCAGGCCGACACTGACTGAGGTGGTCAAACCAGTCTGTGACCTCAGAAGCACTGAGCTGTGACGGTCTTCTCTATACTGGGCTGTGGGGATGTGTGTGTTTGCATATGCCCAGAGGAGCAAGAGAAAGCATGTGACCAGGCAGAGAAAGACATATGTGTGTGTGTGTGTGGGGGGGGGTGGGTGGGTGGGGGGGGGTCCTGTTGAAAATATAGAATGTGACAAAAACATGCTCATCCACCACACGCACAGGCATTACATAAGCGAGCAAGCAGGCACTGTCAGTGCTGAGGGCACATTGGGTCACGCACACACACACACACAGTTTACTCAGCCATAAAACTGCCAGAGAGGGGAACATAGTCCTCCTGACTGTAAGCAGGAAGTTATTGTCCTCGAAAGCCTTTACATGGTCATATGGTCAGGACACGTCTGTTGCCTGATTGGCGTACGCTGCATTTGGGGCAGGGAAAACAGAGGCAGGTTAATAAGTACATTTCTCAGAACAGATGTAAACAACAGTCTGATTGGTTCATCAAACACTGCTAATGCTCCTGTAGTAAGGCACTGCTGTAAAACACTAGGCTGCTGCAAGGTATCCAAAAGAAACACACTAACACTTCACACACAGTCCTAACAGACACCACCAGAATGACCACAAGCCATACACAGAAACACACACAGAGAAACACGCACACACACACACACAAACACACCCACACATGGTCAACTCAGCACACTTGCATGAATCCCGGAAACAAGGTTAAAGTGATAACACTGCCCCTCTCTAGGCTCCCTGCTTCCTGTCCAGCTGTTCTATATTTCCTCTGTCCTGTACACAAACACACACTACACACACTCACTGCTCTATTTGACTGGTCGTACCTCTCTCCCTTCCCAGTCAAATGAGTTGTTTATCAATAGAAGCCAATGAAAGCGACAAATGTTATTGATCTCTGGCATGGAAATAGAGCCATTTGACTTGGAAATACAGACAGAGATGGACAGATGAAGCAGATAGAACAAACAAGACGCAATGCTTGACCTGGGAGGGAAGTGCCTTGCAGACTCCTGCTGTCATTGTTCATTAAAACTCAACATCGTACCAACTACTACTATGTCCAGCCATTCAATCTACCCATCAGTTTATCATTCCACTGACTACAATGTAGAAACATTTAAAATAATTGCTCAACTTTAAAAGGGAAAGCCTTATATTTTTCCGGATATTTCTTAAATAACACATACTAATCTCTTGAAGTCATAGGGATTTATTGTAAAAAACTTAAACAAAAGAACCAAACATGGAAAAAAGGACTATATCTATGAAAAAAGTATGCATTCTGAAAATGTAAAAAATGACAATGGTTTACATGTAAAACATTTAAACAATAGGCTACATAAAATTAACGCTTCACAGCTTCCTAAATTTGAGTTCTGATGTCCGCAATAGTTTCTCGCTTTTGCTTAGCCTACTTTGATCCAGATTTAGGCAAACAATACACAAACTTAAAGGGTTAGCTTCCAAATGAAGTTATTTTAAAAGAATTTTAAGATCATTGATCCACGATCATACATTTTGTAAGATGAAGCAACTGAAGCAGGTCCTGCCGTAGCCAAATGTCACTGAATTACATTTAGTCATATCTGAGGCAATTGAGTAGCTAGCAATTTTAACAATCTTTGCATTTAAAGCTGCTTAGAATCCTGCATTGATTATATAGTGTTCTGGTTACAATGTTAATTTAGGGTAAAAATTACGGCGTTATGAGTGCTTAAGTGGCACCCGCTGTGGTTTGCTAGCTTGTTGCTAGTTTTGTGCTACTAGCCAACTGTTAACTACACAGGCAATTGACTATAGCTAAATCAGCAATATTTGCATTTAAATTAATTACAAATAGTATTGGTAATGTTCTGCTTATAATTGTATTTAACGGTAGAAATAGCAGTGTTATTGATAGATAAAATTAACTTCCTAGGAAGTTTGATATGTAGGCCTATTCATTGTCTTATGGCTGCTAATCTTAACAAATGTGCTTACTAGCTGGCAAAAAAAGCTGGACGCTAGTAACAAACAACTAGCAAATGTAGCAATATTTGCATTGCTTGGTTAAGGGAAGATTCTCGCTTTTTTATGGTAACTTATAATTGTATTATACAGTGGTAATGACTACGCTATGGCTCATTCTAGACCTGTGAGAAAATTCCTGTGAACATTTACATTTATTCATTTAGCAAACGCTTTTATTCGAAGTAAACTGATCAATCAATCACTGCACGGCAAGATTTTCTATATTAGAAAATCTATTTTTGACCTCTGAATATAATGTTCTTTATTCAATTTATGGGTATTCTTTCTATTCTGCAGGACGCCTAAGCAGGAGAGGCTGAAATGTGTGTTCTGCATCTCTTTTCACGGAAGAAATAGCAGTGTTATGGGTGAATGTTTTACAATTCACAAAATTAATAAAAAGTTGTTGAGTGAAGAGATTATATATATATATATATATATATATACAATTATACTATTAGAAATTAATTAAGTGTGAATTTGCACGTGAAATAAAGGTCAATGTATGTACTCTTCATATTTACTTCCTTCCCCTTGCAAATATCTTTTGCAAATTCAACATTCACTTTCACTGTTATGCTGATGACACCCAGCTCTACCTTTCTACCAAACCCTCGTCCACTCTCCCACCCGCCTCCCTTACTGATTGCATCACTGAAATATCTGGTTCACCCAAAACGTCCTCAAATTAAATAGTAATAAAACCGAGGTTCTCCTCATTGGCACCAAAACCGACAGTTTTTCTCTCATTATTGACAACTCCTCCTCATCCGTTTCACCATCCCCCAAGGTTAAGAGTCTGGGTGTCATCCTTGACAGCACACTATCCTTTCAGCCCCATATCAATAACATCACCCAATTTATTATAATTTCTTTATTAAATTAAGAAAGTCAGCTACTGAATTGTTACAGTGAACAACAGAGGGTACAATTTCTGGGGATATTGTAAGGTGTCCTTGCATCAGTTGCAGATGGGTCTGTTTTTTACTTAAATTTACAAATATTTCTGTTAGGGCTGGGCGATACATCAAATATTAGCAATAATATCGCAATCATTTTGACGACGATGTAAAATTTGAAAATATCGTGAATATTGAATATAATAATTTTTCTTTTTGCTGGTCCTTGTGTTGCTTGTGTTTTAAGATCACCATCTGGCTCCTCTGTGTTCACACACACACACACACACACACACACACACACACACACACACACACACACACACACACACACACACACACACACACAGACAGACAGACAGACAGAGCATGGGAGGTCCATTTTGTCAAGTTGCAAGAACCATGTTATGGCAACTGCTTAAATTTGCACTACACATTTTGTGATTTGTAACTCTAGCTGTTCTATTTTAATTGTTTTTGTTGTTTTCTAATGGGGGCAAAAGAAAATCTTGTTTTTATTATTTAAATGCAAACATATCGAGATATATCGAATATTGAAATTTTTGGGACAATATCGAAACATCAATTGTTTTCATATATCGCCAAGCCCCAATGTTATACTTTGTATTTATGTAAATTGCATTGATTAAAAATCATACATTTGTTGCTGCTCAATTACACTTTAAAATACTAGGAGTGAAGTGTACAATGAAATGGGGTTCTCTTCTAAATTTCCCTTAGTGCATGAGGAAATCGTGATAGGCTATGTGGCAGCCTCATATTGTTTAAAAAGTTACATCAATACTGGATTATGACTTGAACTCAAGTTTTTGCTTTTGAAAAAAACCTTTGAAACAAGCTGATTCTAACAACGTTGTCACTGACAGCATCTTAGCTGGAATTTCGATTCAAACAGTACCATCTGCAAACTGAAAGCAAGCCCCCCAAAATGTAAATGTTTTCAGGAAAACTGGCTAATATAACAAGTTTACTAGAAGTGATCACTGTGTGTCAGTAACAACGTTCCTGTCAGAAGGCTATCCACGCTGTAAGTAGAGAAAACCGCCTCGGGTTTATCCAATCGTTCGGATATTGAATTGCTTATGGACAATAAGAGGACTTGATGATCATCATTTGATACCCCTCTTATGGTTAATTGCTTTAATAATCTATTAGTCCCACAACAATAATAGCTCAACAGCGTAAATACAAGGAAAACAAAGTATTAGCTATCTGGTTGGTAGGTAGTACTGTAGCTGCATTACTGCAACACAGCCTGTGCTTTGAAGAACGGATTATCTGCTACAGAAGAATACAACCTAGCAGGCATAATGTACAATTTTCCTCACCTTAAGAAGCGAGCATGTGTTCCGTATTGCTCCAAGATTCAGACCTGACCCCCGGACAGGCATCGCAGGAGCTAACCAGTCGAAGGCCGTACAAAAAAAGAAGAAATCGCGCGTGGGTTCGTAAGATTGTGAATTTGTGACAGTGACTTTTTGTGACTGTGGGCTATGGCTAGCTAGTTAGCCACTGTTAGCTTCACTTTTCACCACAAAAACTTAAATTATATCTAAACTGGGCAACGGAACCTTCCATCCGATACAAGCAACACTTTCGGGCCCAAGACAAACATTTTAAAACCAATATTGTCTATGTAGTGCAAACATTCATGGAGTTTTAAGGGTAGGATAATAGTAACTAAACAATAAATATTGATAGAGATTATATAGATTGTGCCTTGTCAAAGGAAGGCAAACCCAATTACTGTAATTAGACTTTATGTGGACTTTTCCTGTTGTTTTACGGATTTTGTTTGGCAGCCAGAACTTTTTTTTTTACAGTTATTTTTTACAATGCAGCCATCAGACTACCACAAACCTCTCTGTAAAGGTGCTGATGTGGCCTAGGAACAGGGGATAACCCATCAATCTCTTTGTGAGTCTGCCTTTTCCCCAACTCATTATACTAACTTGTAGCTTTGTATTGAGTTGTGTGAAGTGTGTTTTCGAGAATAAAGAGAGTGCACACCATTTTCTAAACTCTCTCTCCTCCTCTCTAAGATGACACTAAGCAACGCTGCCCATATTGATCATCGTCCAATTTACAAACATCAAATATTCATTGGGTTTGTCTGAGATGTCGGACAGAGGAGCAAGCAGGACAGAGAGATGAACTCAACTACTGCAACTCAGCACTCGAGAGATCGAACACTCCTTTCATGTTCAGTCTCTCTATCCCTTACTCGCACTCCCTCCATAGATATCCTTCTATCTACTCTCTCTCAACCATTGTTCACCATCCCTTCTCCATCTCAAATCCTCCCCTCTCTTTAAAATTAATTCCTTATTGTCTCCCGCTTTTTCTCCAGCTTAGTCTGTCTTCCTGTCTCTAACACACACACAGTCTCCCTCTTTCTCTGACCCCATGTCTATCTTTTTTATACTCTCTAACCCCCACCCCCCTTCCTCTGTCTCCAGGCAGACAGAAGCAGTCACTAAGGAAGGCTGTTTTTCTCTCAAGTGCATCCCTCAGTCTCCATTACCACTCCCCTTTTGTCAACCCAATAAACCTCTCCAGCATCATCACAGCCCAGCCCCTACTGAACCTCGAGGGACACACACTCCAGGCTGTGTGTGTGTGGGTGGGTGTGTATCTGCATTCACATGTGTGTGAGTGAGTTTTCACTAACGGGATCTGACAGGTTTTCCTATAGGTGTCAGGAAAACAATCCATGCTGCCAGTAGTCTTGATAAAGGTCTTGTGTCTGCATGTCTGACTGGTTTTATGTGAAAAGTATTTTCTCTTTACTATTTGAAAAGCAGCATAATAAGGCCAGTTGGTGTGTCAGCGTTGGATCTGAAAACATGCTCAGACTTGTACTAGGGTACCATCAAGCTGCTCTTTCTCTTTCCAGAGAAGAAAGGCTTGGGGGACACGAGTCATGCATGCTATTCATGCCAGCTAGTCCTGCTCAATACACCAGCCAGCTAAAGGCACTGCAGGAGTCATGCTAGCGTAGCCGGTGTGTGTCGGTTAAACTCACTCCTCAAGTTTATAACAGGCCACCCGCGTCAACAAAGAGCTAGCTTTTTGTTGGCGTAGCTGGTAGTGGTTGCGGTCGGGAAGTCCAAGGTGGAATGTTCGATCCACAGTGAGGGATGAACATTGGCCCGTATACCTCTGACAGAGCAAGACCACGTATGTTACATTCAGACTGTTGGCATAATACACAACACACGAGGAGTATCAACCGCTACACTAGCTACAGCAGTTATCTGCCAGTTAGCGCTGTGTGTACTGCACCTCATGACCACTGGATGAGCTGTGCTTCTTTAACATCAATTAGTGTACAGTGCCCCTGATGCAGCGTGGGATGACAGTTCTTCTCAGTGGCTTTGGTACCTATATTTCTTAGATCACAGTTGAAATGCTGTCATCTCTGAAGTGCTTGTTCAACCTATTTTAGTAATTTATGCACATCACAACCATAAAAAATTATCATCATTTTAAACAAATTGCCAAATGCTCTAATACATTCATGCAAATGATTTCGGAGCAATGCTGTAAAATAGTCTTGCATTTTCTGTAATCGCATTTGCATAAATAAGATACAACAACTGACCAAAGAGACTAAATTCCAAAGAACATTGTTCCTGTCGTATGCCCGTTTGGGGATTGCTATATCCATGCCGTCAAGCAAACAACCAATGAGGCTCAAGTGTTGGGAATAGTGCCCATGTCCGTGATGCAGCTGGTGATTATAATGTCGTAGCACATTTGCAATGTGCAGGCAGTTTTGACATCAGCAAACACATTCATTTATGTAACAAAATTGACTGATCTATACTGAAAATATCTATATTATATTGTCCTATATGTTCTGTTAGCTACACAGCATTTCATCCATAAAAATAAAAAAAACTTTGAAAGCAACAATTTTAGATAATAACCTTCCAGCTACACCTACTGAAATACATTTTTTACATTATTTCATGTTGAAATACTTATCCAAACAACGTCAATCGCAGGATTCGCAGCACTGCACTCCATTGGATTATAAGAAGGACACCCACAAAATTTGAACTTTTGCAGTGCTCGGTTCTTGAGCTGTTTTGTGGGAAACTAAACCTATTCTAATTTGTACACACACACACATTCCTGGCATTATTAGAGAGATATTATGATCACAGTGTTGGCCAAGAGACACACTTGGGGAGAAGTTTAAGAGATCTATCAATTTGGATGAACATATGGTAAATCTGTTGATCCTAATCAGTGGATTCTTCAATTTACCCCACACTGTCAAAGATACAGCTAGAATATCAACAGCAAAAGAATTCTTCACTTTCAAATGCAGTCGTCAGTGTTTGACCATCTCCAGGATGGTGACGGTGACCTGTGCAGAGGGTGTGGAGCGTGTCGGTGTGGAGCGTGACCAGACTAAACAAGTCTAGCAGCCAGTGCCTACGACCTCGTAATCACACTGTCCAAGTAAATAATAAAATTAAGTTCTTGCATCAGCGGTTTGGGGAAATAGTCCCAGAATGCCTTCTTTCTCCCTCCCTGGTGTATTTTCGAAACAGTCCTTCACCACAAGTCACCAAACAAAGGGCGGCCATAATAGTACAGTAAACCATTATAGTGAACACAGCAAAACCAGGAAGCGTATCTAGTTAAACATAGTTTCTAAGATACTGTACCTCCATGATAGAAGCCTGTGTATATTTGTCTCTCGGTGTGTCCAGGTCTGTCTCTACTTGCTACAGAATATCACCTGACCTTTTCTTTTCCAGTCTGTGGACATGAGTGTCAGTGAGTGTGTGTGTGTGTGTGTGTGTGTTTGAAGGGAGAAGGGTTGAAACATAGGCCAGGCTAATCTGAGTTACAAGAGACAACACATTCATGCTATTTTACATGGATGATATTGAACACTGGGGCCTATTGCACCATACACCTTGAGTTAAAATTTTCTTTCAAGTCTGAGTTAAGGTTTCCTTAAAATAAATTGGTTGCACAAAACACCCTTTGAGTCTTCAAAATCTTTCATTAAATGTTCACTGAAGTATTTAAGGATTTCTCCTTATCTTGGTCTTATACTTATGGAGGTTTGTTAAAGCGTTGCACAAAAGACTTTGCCAACCAAGTGAGGCAAACGACGTAAGGTACCTCTGAATCTTAACCGCAATATGGCCGATTTATGGTAATAAATGAACGTATGGTATTTTCCTTTCATCCACAAACAAATGATTCTCATTCCAGAACGTTCTCCCAACCTTCTGCCTCCATTCTGGAACAATCTGGTTCTAGAACACGAGCTGAACATGATATCCTTAAACTTCCCAGGGTCACTTGGGGCCTCCGCTCTGGCTGACCAGGGTACGAGACCCCTGCCTGGGGAGGAGAGGTGTCTCGGGGCAGGAGAAGTGTGGAGCGGAGTGGGCTGCTCTGGGACTCCCTGGAAGAGAGGCTGGTGTCTAGGCCTCTGAAATGTCAGCCTCTCAGTTCAATTTCCCCTCGCTTCCATCCACCCAAGACTGCCACCAGTGGGTTGTGAATGGGGAAAGTAAGCGCGCGCACAGACAGACACACACAGTAAGAGCAGTTTTTACTGAAGGACGGAACCTACGTCAGCGGGGCTGAGATCAGGTTACAGTCGCTCAGAGGAATTCATCTGCCCTCCGAGCACACACACACACACACACACACACACACACACACACACACATACACTCCTGCATTCACACACAAACACACGTCTCTAACGAAACACCAAGCTCCTTTCCACAGTACAGAGGAAGTGGTCGTTTAAGGAAATCCTTCCGAAAAATGCACGCACGAGTGAAGCTTGGTCTTCATTCCCGAAACATGAGAGACTTCTGGCCCAGATGTTACGTCATTTCACGCAAGTGTTTAAAAGACACATTCAATTGTGGAAGGAGAACCCTCTCATGGAATACATTTTGGGTTCCTTCTTGCTGGATCAATTAGTTTAAACTAAGGTTCTAGCAAGAAGGACTCTTAGAACCTTTTAATGTCGGAGAGATTCCATGGAGGGGGTATAAAACATTGTGCATTCTGGGAGCCCTGCTATGGTGAGGGCAACTGGAGCTGGCATGTGATTTGATAAGAGATGAGCAGGCTAAATGCTGTGAGTGAGTGTGCGTAGGTAGGTGTGTGTGTGTGTGTGTGTGCATTTCACTTCATCATCCATCCAGCTGCATCCACACACAGAGACTGGGAAATGCCAGAGCAGGAAGAGGCGGAGGTTGCCTGACGACAGCACTGTCAACCCGTCATGCAAATGCTCATCAAAACATCGCATTACAGGAAGTATAGTGGATGTGGTACTCAGGTTACTTGGATAGCAGATGAACCACAGTGCAGTACAGCCCCCCCCCGCCCTTCTCTTTCTCCATCCCTCTCTTCCGATCCCCGGCCAGCTCTGCAGACAAGGAATATTGATGGCCTACTCCAACTCATCTTGGCTGAGACACACTCTGTATTTCTGTGATTTCGGAAGTGTGAGAAAGCTGAGGCAAACTGGCGGAGAGGAGAGTAAACTGTCCCTTCCTGTTGTCATTTCTACTAGAAGGCAAAGGCTCTGAGCTCGTGCCTGGCAGAGACACGCTCACATACACAAACAGGAATAAAACAGTTTCTTCGTTCAGTTTCTCTCCCTTTTCCCAGTGATTTACATCAAATAAGCCTGTGCTCGTTTCAGGGCACACACACACAGATAACACAGCATTTATAACGCATTCCAGACACACAGACATTCGCACAACCTTTGACACTCTGGGCAAACAGATAAGACTAATGCTTCAAACCGAGACAGAGGCTACTGTAACATGACAGCTCAGATCAACCTCCATAACGCACAAGCCATCAGTGAGATACAAACCAACCATCCCGGATCATCTGAGACGGTATTTAAATCAGGACTGCTCTTTCTCTCTCTCTGGCTTTTCTTTCTCCCTAGCTCAGCCCATACAGCAACTCATTTTTCTCCCTCAAAACAACAGACCAACCACCAGAGAAGACCCTAGATTACATCACCGACCCCCCCCTCCGCCCCCATCACACACAGACACACCCAGTCAGAGCTCTCATGGGGTCATCTCTCCCCTATGCCCCTCCTGCTCTCTGCCCGACTGCCCGGATAGACATGGAGATGGAGAGGAAGAGAAACAGAGAGAAGGAGACGGACAGGGAGTGAGAGCCAGAGCCCAGCACCACCAGAATGATACCATTTCATTGGGATAAGCGACCACTGGGATGGCTGCAGGAGGAGTGGGATAGCTGTAGGAGGAGTGGGATAACTGCAGGGCCACTGGGATAGCTGCAGGAACACTGGGATAACTGCCAAAGTCAACGACGGACCTAGACTCCATCAAATCGTGCGAGCGTGCGACAGAGGCATGTAACATGTACTGGATACAGTGCAGGCCTGACAAGTAACCCCGTCCTGTCCCCCGCATCAGCCGGCCTGTGGTACACGTTGCATGATGTCATGAAAATGAAACAACAAGTGCGATCTTGGACTCAGGTGTTTCATGGTCCACGCCACTAATTACAGCAGTCCTCAGAGGACTAGCAGTCTGTTCATTAGTGTTCATGAGGCACCCTACCTAACCTGAGCTTCAGGTTGTGAGTGTGTAAGACGATCATATAAGCCAGTAACTCCTCAAGAGACATCCGTTTTTATTCAGCCACTTGCTGATATTGGATTGGATGAGCAAAGCTCCGGGCCTCTAGTGCATGCATATGTTGCCTACAACAGGCCAGAATGTGTTTACAGAAACGGAACAGGGGGCATTTTGCTGCATGGGAAAATAACCATTTTCAATACAGATCACGTCACAGATCTTAGTAAGAATGCCAAGTGATGTATCACTTGCCAGTATCAGCATCGATACATAGGAGAATACGAAGGTTAAGCCCTTGGTGTTCTCTGAGTAAACGTAATAGGCTATGCTCTACTTATTTCCCAAGGCAGACAGATGTACAGCGGATGTGGGAGGCTGATCTTTTTTCTTACAGTACATCAGGAAACCCCGGGCTCACTAGTAGGAGCTAGCTGTCAAACGATGACAAAACATCTACAGGCCTGGGGTTACAAGTGATAGAAAACCTCGCGGTAAGAAACAGGCTACGGTAAACAGTCTTCATGCCTCGAGGGTGCCGTAATAAAAAATTTGACTTGGAATATTACATAAGAAGTTGTGTTAAAAGACCGTAGGCTAATATTTGACTTGATGGTGAAATGTTAGAGCCATTACATTTATAGCGCCTCACTGTTCCAGCACATTACCTGGCATTCCCTCGGAGTCCTCTAGTTGCTAAATAAAATGTCATGACATTTCTCGAGATCCTCTGATCTTTGTCTCAAGGTGAAAACTTACCCTCTCTCGCTTTTAGCAGTACTGTGTTGGCCACTATATTCTCCAGCTCCATCAAAAATCCTGTTAAGAGATGTTTTGTAGATCACACAAACGTCGGTGGAGCAACACCTCCAACCTCACCGCTGGATGTCTTGTCTCTAACTCCTCTAATCCGAATCGGTGTAAATTATATTCATTTCACACTCGCGGTCTACGTACTAGTCATTATAGAATCTGATAAAACACAAACTAGGCATGATTCGTGTTGTGTGCCGAGAGTGCGGCGTTGGAAAGTAATTTCCATTCCAATTCAAAAGAAGGACCCAATGGCATAATGGTGTAGAGGCGCATCAAATACAGATATAATATCTATTTTAAACCCACAATACATCCCAAATCTTATCGAAAAGAATTACATCCTTTAGTAACGCATTCCTAAAAGCGGCTGAAGCGCGGCAGAGATCTGAGTGTTTTCAGCTGCACTGAGGGCTGTTACATGCTTCACGCAAACTGCGTAGTGGGAGGAGCTGGTTGGAGAGAACGCGCATTCTTTGTACTCTTGCGGTCCTGCGGGTCGAAATCCTCCACAAAAGAATATCCACAAGAAGGCGACAGCGTTTAAAGACAAAATGTTGACCGACATCAAAGTTGAATTTTAAAACCAATTATGTGTAGGCTATGTCATGTAGGTATATACAGACTATGATACAACTGCCTATCAACGCTATTTCACCAAATACTATAAGAAAAGCATTGTTTATTGATATTTATTGCGAACCTCTGCATTATTCTTTATTATATGAATTAGCAATATATTTAAATTTACTATATTATAATATTCTGAGCTTTAGGTTACGTTTTGAACTTACATTATTATTATTTCTTTGCGCAGTGAAACACTGCCTGCTTTTATTTTGAAAGCAAATTTGAAAAACCCTCTTTTGAGTTATTTGTAATGCTTCCGTTGTGTACCGGAAGTATATTCATTTACAGTCTTCCCAAACAGTTGTCCCATGTGTTGCGACTGTATGACAGTCTTCCAAGCGTTTAATATGAATGCATTTGCTACGTTGCGTTATATTTTGCATACCGTAACTGGTATGTTAAATTGAATTTATTTTAGGTTATTTAAATTGAAAGTCATGGTCTTTGTATTCCCACGTTAAAATATCTCCAGATGCCGGAGAAAGGCGAGGGGTGGCAGGTGGCCCGTCGGAAGAAGGGGGCTAATCGGAGAAGAAAGCCGTCTCATCCGGGCGATCAGACCCCAGAGCATACCGAGACACTGGATCTCCAGAGAACCAAGGAGCGAATCACAAAAACCATGTGAGCTGAGCAGACGCTAAAGATCTGGAAACCAAAAATATCTATGGCCTTTCACACATCTTGCCGTGGTTGAAGTGAGGATAATAAGCCTAATAATAGGCTGATAATTGTGTATGCGTTATCCCGAGGGGGGTCAGCCTTCCTCACACCTCATGTCTCTTTCTCTGCAGGTCTGAGCTGAGGTGTACAGACTTTTGGCCAGAGTGGAAGGGTGTGCCATATCTCGGTGTCATTATTTTTCTGTTCGCTTAGTAAGGTGCCTTTCACAACCACACTTACAAAATCCCCCTCCTCTCCACAGAACAACTCGCAGGCGTTTTGTTAGCTCCAGGATCTTCCGGGGCTGGCTGTGACCTGGCCCCTGGAGCCTCTGTCAGCGTGCCACAGTGCGAGGGAGACGTGGAGTCTGAGCTGGAATGTGTGTGTTACGGCCTGGGCTCCTTTTCTTCCTGTGTGTCAGCCCGTTATCAGCTGGCCATGCTGCTCCTCTTGCTGGACTCTCTGCAGGTCCGACATGCAGCCTGGGACACACACACACACACACACACGCACTGACACACAGGTCAGACGCAAACACACAGTGCAGCTAAATGACACGACATGTACATCTATGCTTCCCCCAGATCCCGGTGAAGAGCTGCTCTTTGTACGACCCCGTGTTCTCCTCGGGGGAGAGGGACGTATTGAGGGAGCTGGGCCTCTCGGTCCTCACTGAGAACGAGGTGTGCGTGTGTGTGTGTGTGTGTGGATGTGAATGCTTGTGCACAAGATCAGTGATTTACTGTCTTCAATCCAGTTTGTGAATGTGTGGCTGAACCATGCAGTTAGCTAAACGCATTTAACTTTGGGTGGGTTTCTGTGCAACAGGAAGGGAAGAGACAGGTAACCAGGCCCACTCTGTTTTACCTGATGCATTGTGGGAAAGCACTGTACAACAACCTGCTGTGGAAGAACTGGCAGAGAGAAACCCTGCCCCTGCTGACCATCGTAGGAAACAGCTTCTCTGGCATACATGAGAGGTGTGTACTGTGTGTGTGTTACCCCGCTCCTCATCTCCCTCCACTGGCTACCCATCACGGCCTGCATCAGATTCAAGACCCTGGTGCTGACCTTCCAGGCAGTGAACGGGACTGCACCCGACTACATCAAGTCTCTCCTGCAGCCTTACACCCCCACCCACCACCTCTTCTTCAGACAACCGCCTGGTGGTCCCACCGCTCAAGACTGCCCGGTCCCGACACAAGCTCTTCTCTTGCCTGGCCCCCCAGTGGTGGAATCAACTCCACACCTCCATCAGGGACACAGACTCAGTCACAGTCTCTCCACCTTCAAGAAAAGGCTCAAGACGCACTTGTTCCGGGAGTACAACGTTACTTCGGACTGATTTGCTGGACCCAATGCTAGTTTCCTCAAGGATCACAATGACTCTTGCTTAGAGACATGTTGCTCTTGTTAGTTAGTGGTTACTGATTTAAAACTGTTGTACATGCTGCTAAATATTTCATTGTTGTTTCTTTTTATTTTTTTATTTTTTTTAATGTTGGTTGCTTTTCTACAGGTACACTTGCACTTATAGCGATTCATGTTGTTTAATTGTAACTTGCTTAACTACATGCTCCTATGGTTCTTGCCTTTGGCACTTATTTTTGGTTGTTCACAATATGTGCTTCATGTTTTGGCTTCCCGCAATGTCTTGGGTCTATCTTGTTGTTACCAGTGACCAATGCACTTTGTAAAGCTCTCTCTTAGAAGTCGCTTTGGATCAAAGCATCTGCTAAAGGAATACATGTAAATGTAATGTGTGTGTATACTGTATGTAGTATCCTGTATGTATACTGTATGTAAGTGTATTGGTGCACTTTCCAGAGATCTCCTTTCTGATCTTTTCTGTTTTTTCCCCAGAATGGTGGCGAGGGAGCTTCAGACAGACTACACTTATATTGCTCATGTATCCTTTCCCTGGGACCATAGTGCTCGCATATTCTCAGAGAGCACCTGTACCTGATGTTTATATGAAAATCATCAGAGAGCACCTGTACGTGATATGAATATTGATATATCAGAGAGAAGCCGTAGGATGTTCCTATGAATATCTGAGCCTTAACCCTTCCTGGTGTTCAGGCCGTGAGCGTGGTCTGTGAGCGAGCCCTTCCCTGCTCCTCCCGCTTCCTGGACGTCTTCAACGATACCGCCCTCATCACCTTCCCCCCCTCGGCCTTGACCAACTCCCTCCATCGACCTGGGCGCAGCCGCCAGAGCCGCTGTACCAGCACCTGCCCGACCTGGAGATCATACAGAGGCAGCAACACAGATAGGAGGTTCCCTCACGGAACAGTCTGGAACTCTGGGTTGGCCCTGTGCTGAGGGCCGTGTGTGTGTGTGAGGATGATTATTGTGTAATCACATTAAACTGTTTCATGTGATTTACAATGTAAGCAATTGTATGTTATGACTTTATTAATATTACATTCTTTACCAATGTGTATGTTTTTGTTTTATTATTCCCACCCAGTGCCATTAATTTAACTAATAACAGCAGTTAAATTAGCTGTATTGTAAGCCAAAATCAGAGGAACACAGTCATATTTTAGTTGAAGTGAAAAGTTTATTATTGAATAAAGATTAGTGCAGCCCTCTCCCAAACGCCCTACCATGAAGCAGTGTCTCTCTATCTCTGTGTGTGTGTGTGTGTGTGTGTGTGTCTGTGTGTGTGTAAGAAAGTAAAAGAAGAATGACATTGTCGAAGCACACTTGTCATTGGTCACATTGTTGCTTAGACTCCTAACCTCTCTCCTCAGTCTGCTTCTCCATTGGCCGTGCATCCCTCTTCTGTGACCAAGCTGACTTTCAGTTGGTTGACACTGACTGTCGCAAATCCATTAGCAACTACCTCAGGTTCCGACTGATCAGTAATGTTACCAAGAATTTCCTTCACTGCAATCAAATTCTCGGGTCCACACTTTCCAATGGCCGTCTTCACCTCGCTGTCTGTTCTTGTCTCACTTCCTCCATTTTGTGTCTGACTGTGTCCCTCAAGCTCTTTATTTGCCGGGCCTGTGTGGACCTCTGCCTCAGCCCTGACTCCAACCTCTTCTCCTGCCTCATCCATGCCTCCAATGTCCCCCCCTGCCTCAGCCTGACCTCCAACTTCTTCTCCTGCCTCAACCCTGCCTCTATCCTCCCCTCCTCCTGCCTCAGCCGTGCCGCCAACCTCCCCTCCGCTCTCTGTAGATGAGGCCATGTCCCTAGCTGCTGACTCGACCTCAGTAGGCTGCTGGACGCTGCCGTTAACATCTGTGACCTCCACTGACCCCTCCCCTCCTGGCTGTTTCTCCCGGTTCTCCTCCCTGCTCCCCTGTGGAGGGCCTTCTATGGTCTCCTCCCCTCCTCCGGTCTCCTCCCCCCCTCCGTTCTCCTCCCCCCTCCGTTCTCCTCCCCCCCTCCGTTCTCCTCCCCTCCTCCATTCTCCTCCCCTCCTCCGTTCTGTCTCGGTTCTTCATGTGAAGCGTTCTCCTCTCCAGCGTTCTGGGCAGCTCTGTTGGCTTCCTCAGCTTCCCTCAGCTCTCTCAGCTTCTGTCTGAACTGCTGGAGGCCACTGGGGGGGGGGGGGGGAAACAGTCATACTGAGTGACATCCCTTCTGCTTACACAGACACATTGACCCTGGCATTTTGGTTAATGTTTGGTTCAAAAGATACTTTCTTGACCGGACCGGACTGGACAGAGGTGAGGGTGGTCGAGGGTTTACCTGTCTGTGTTCCTCCTGACCTCTGCAACCAGAACCAGCTGCTCCAGAATGGTCTCAGCTGAGGGGGTTAGAGTCTGCACACACACACATACACACACACAGGTTTACACACAACTCATTCATCATGTGGTGTACTTAGTATGCATATAAAGTACACATCAAGTATGTGCGTGTACCCCAGGTGTGAGTGTGCGTGTACTTCAGGCGGACGTGTGCGTGTGTACCTCAAATGTGCGCGTGTCCATGAGTTCTGGGGCGCCCTTTCTCAGAGAGCGCTCGACGCGCACTGCATTCTGGGTAATGGTCCTCAGGAAATCCGAGCTGCAGCGTGTCTGAGGGTGGTCCTCACCATGCTGGAGGAGGAAACAAGGTTACACACGCACAAGCACACACACATACACACACATGCACATAGGTACTGACCAGGCTGGTGAAGGCGGCCAGGGCCTCCCTTTCGTGGTTTATGGCAGAACGATAGTCCCCTGCCAAACACATTGACTGGGACAACAGGTGCTGACTGCGAGAGGAGCACAAAGGGGCAGAGAAGAGGAGGTTAAAACAGAGGAGCTTTACAGCGTCACGACTTGGACTCGACGGACTCCGCCGCGTGATTCTACGGGTTGAAAACTGTCGAACAGGACGAACGGGACACCTGAGAGCAGTGCGCAGGTCTTTCGGGCCGAAGAAGGAAGTGTTGAGTTTGAGCGCGTTCCGTAGGTACTGGCCCGATTGCTCTCCTGTCAATACGAGCCCCAGGCAGCCCTGAGAGAAGGATGGAGAAGGATGGAGAAAGAGAGAAGGGACAGAAAAAAAAGGGACAGAAAGACAGAGTGAGCGAGTACAAAACAGGGGCCGAAAGAGGCTCACTGTGCGTTCGGCCGAGGTAAGCGCGAAGGTGGGCAGGTGTGTGTTCTCACGTCCAGCATGGCGACGTAGGGGTGGTCTTCACCGTGCACGGTCAGCATCAGGAGACGGGCTCGGAAGAGACAGCGCTGGGACAGAGCCTGCTCTCCGCCCGCGTAGACGTACACCGCCAGCAGCACCTGCGAGACGCACACCGTCACACACGCGCAGCAGGGGTCACATGGCCCGCACTGGGATTCGAACTCAGGACCTCTGACTTGCAGAGCTCTAGACCTGTGGCTCTTTGATGGCGCGGTTGGTATTTATACTGAGGAGTGAGTTTGATCAGTTCCACGGTTTGTGAGGTTGTACTCACGTATGCTGATGATTCCACATTGTGTTATGCTGCAAAAACTGTCAGTGAACTGGACAAGGTTTTATCAACTGAGTTAAATATGGTTTTTGATTGAATACAACGAAATAAGTTGGCACTGGACATTTTGAAAACCAAATCAATTATCTTGTGATCGAGCCATAAAATGTCATCTATGCCAAAGATGATATTGAACTTGTCTGAGGAACCTATAGAACAGGTAGATAAAATAAATTACTAGGCACAAAAATAGATCGTTAATTATCATGGGCAGAACATATTAATACCATAGTAAAGAAGATGGGTTGTGGTGTCTCTATGGTGAGGAAATGTATTTCTTAAGTCCCTACACACATTGTGGGACAGGTGGCTAAATCTTTAATTTGATATCAATTGGATTATTGTGCACCTGTATGGTCATCTACATCTAAAGGTCAACAGAATAATTACAAACTGCCCTAAACAGAGCTGCCAGGATAGTATTACATTGTCCCATAAGAACAAACACTATCAGTATAAACAGTTGACTCTCATGGTTAACAAGATAATTGTTAATACAACTAGATTTTTCAGAAACACTGAAAATATATGTCTTATATAACCAAATTGTTAGGTGTCATCAGGTCCCTTCTCATGTGACTAGGTCAGCTGATGATGACCGGATGAAGCTTCCATGCCCAAAATCAAAAGAAAGTTATTTATCGTGCCATCAATCATTGGAATAATTGCCCACTGATAAGTACTTAAAATGAATAGCAAAGTCTCTTTCAGGTACCATCTGAGAATGTACTATTTACAATTGTGAGTAGGGAATGGTCATATTTACTGTATGTATGTAATAATGAATGTAATACATAACTTATTTTGAATAATTTCTGATGATGATTATAATGATGTTTACTAACTAGGCTACTTACTAACCGAGAGTGAGGTCACGCCGGGAAATAGCAAACTGGGGCTGGAACCGAGCGATAGCGAGGTTGATACGGCAAAGCCGAGGTTTGATATTTCCCGGCATGAGCGAACGGTCGAGGTTAGTAAGTAGTTTATTATATGGCATTTTTAGCTTCTTTTCATTTTGTAGGCTAAATGAAAATAAATGGTACCTCTAGGCTAATTGTAGCTAGCTCTCAAGTCGTCTCACGCTGTGTTTCATGTGTTGCCTAGCAACTCATTACTTTTGATAGAAAGCGGACAACATGGTTCTGCTAAAATGGCTTTAATTTCAACACAAAATAACGACACAAGTGATTTAAAGAGTAAAGTCTTCATCCTCACTTTCGATGACAAATCTTTTCAGCATCATCTGGATAGTAAAACTCAACAGCTGACTCGTCGCTCATTTTGAAGATGACGTCAGAGGGCAATACGGAGCCGTATTGACCGCTGAGGAGGGCAATTGCGTCTGGCATGACTCCCCATTAGCCAATCAGAAAGCTCGTACCGTCGTTGCCATATAATAAAATGATTTACTGCTTTTAGATTATCATTGTGTTATCTTTGGGTCATTGTGACCCTTCAGTTATTGTGACCCACCGTCGTGTTGCGAGAACTTTACCTCATACAAAAAGAAAGTGAAGCATTTTCTTTTAACCGTCGGGCTGTCTCAGACTCCCCACAGCGCAAAGGTTAAAAGAAAATGCTTTCTATTTGTTTTTGTAATGGTTAAAGTTGTCGCAACATGACGATGGGTCGTTGTGAACCTTCGGGTCACTTTGACCGGAAGGCACTCGGGTCATTGTGACCCGAGGGCAGCACAAGGGTTAAGTGGGTAAATTTTTTTTCTCTATTTGTTGGACCCCAGGAAGATGAGCTCATCCCACTTTGGTGACAGCTAATGGAGATCCTTTTACATTTAGTCATTTAGCAGGCGCTCTTATCCAGAGCGACTTACAGTAAGTACAGGGACATTCCCCCGAGACAAGTAGGGTGAAGTGCCTTGCCCAAGTACACAAAGTCATTTTGCACGGCCGGGAATCAAACTGGCAACCTTCAGATTACTAGCCCGATTCCCTAACCGCTCAGCCATCTGACCCCCTTATCCGTTTTAACAATAAACAATAAACTCACGTATTGCTGGATGGTGTTGGGGTGGTCGAAGCCGAGCACTCTTTCACTTATGACCACGGCTCTCAGCTGGACACTCCGCGCCTGGAGGAGGGGGGGGAGGGGCGAGCAGGGTCAGTCAAGACAAACAGACATGGCCATGAGTGTGTGTGTGAGAGTGTGTATGTCTCGATCTTTTTGTGTGTGTTTGCCTGTATGTGTGTGTGTGTGTGTGTGTGTGTGTGTCCACCTCGGCTGGTTGTCCCTGGAGGTAGGCCACCCTGGCCATCAGACTGAGACAGTGGCAAGCCTCCGGGTGGAGGTCGTCACACACTCGCCCAAACAGGTAGGAGGCCTCCTTCAGATGCTCATACGCTTTTTCCAACAGGCCTGGAGAGATACACACACACACACACAAACCACACACACCACATCACAAACACACTTGTTAATAACAGAAACCACTTTGTTTTTCTGGGGGTACGCGTACCCAAAGTGTAACATTGAGAGTAAATCATAAAACTCATTCCGAGTCACAGTTGTGATGGAGATCACTGGCCATGGAGCTAGTCAGAAAACGTTACGTGCAGGGGACGCAGCTTACACTTTGGTTGATGAAAGAGTGCAGCATTAGTATACTTCACTGAAGGTTTCATTGTTTTTTTTTTATGGAGGGAGAGAGACCAGGGAGTGGGTGGGATAAGGGGGTCGCCATGGGGTGTGTGTGTGTGTGTGGGGGGGGGGATGGCTGTTTTTGTTATCTTTATGTTTTTGTATTGATCTAAAATGTAAAACCTGTACTATTTTTGTATTTCTACCTTTATATTATCAATAAAGAATTTATATAAAAAAAAGAGAGTAAATCATAAAAATTGGGTATAAATATATAGTTTTACAATATAAATACAGGTATAGGGAAGTGCTTGATTTTGGAAATCCGGAAAAGGGGATGCTTAAGCCAAAAATGTTGGGAAACACTATTCCACATGAACAAAGACAGGCAGATGACCGGACGGTAGGATGGTGTGCAAAGGTAGGTAGTGATAATGCATGTTTGCACAGGGTCTGCTGTGTAGCAGGGCCTGGAGTGTCCATGTCACCTTTCTTCATGTTGCTCTGAGCAGCACGGAACGCTGCTGAGGCGTCGGCTGTCGTCATGGTGATGTGTTTGACGACGGGGAAGAGGTTGAGCACGTCGTCAGGGCCGAAGGCTGCCTTGGTTCGGTTGTCGAGGAGGTAGTCTCTCAGTCTGAGCTGGGATGGACCGGAACAGGTCAACACCCTACAGCACACCCACTCTACTACTGCAAGTTACTAAATATGTAGCCACTGTTCAGAGTTAGGGTTGAATTTACAGTTACTGCACTTCTGAGTCTGTGTGTGTGTATATTTGCATTAGCATTAGTGTGTGTGCACATTAGCATGAGTGTGTGTGTGTGTGTGTACCTGCACTCCAGTCTTCAGGCAGAACTCTCTGAGCAGAGACAGTTTCTGCAGCCTGTACAGCTCTACCAGGTGGTCAGGACCAGAACTGCAACACAGATTGCGTCGAAGAAGTTACTACCAACCAACAGGGGCATCAAAGTGTGGGGGGGGGGGAGTGGGACTGACTGCCCAGGACCCAATGGTGGGAAGGCTCATATAACTTGGAAAGAACATTTGTTGAGTGAAAAAACAGACATAACCAAAAATAGGGAGAAGGGGTCCCAAATTGCAATCTCTTCAAATTATTAGCGGTGCCCCTGCCAAACAAATAAATCATAATTTCTACAGCGTGGAATGAGCCATTTGATGAACCAATAGAAACAAAAACACAAGCTCAAGCTCAATCTCACCCCAGTTCGTCAGTGATGCCATAGGTATCTGTAGCATCCTTGACAATCAGGTTCCAGAGCTCAGCTCCACTGAGCGTGCTCCAGGTTGTGCTGTCAGAGGCCCCAACCCCTCGGCCGCGCTTCCTGGAACGCTTTTTAGTCTCCTCCCCCACAGGGGCGGAGCTGAAGTGGGAAACCAATAGGCAGCAGAGGAAGTGACTGACAGCTGCTGACAGACTGGAGATCTCCACCCCCTAATGAAAGAAGAGCTAGATCACTATAGATACAAGGCAGACACATTCATCGTTGTTATACCAAAGACTACAGCTGTCATTTAGAGGCGTTGCCAAATATTTGCTTTGCATTGTGAGGGGCAGAGAAGGCATGAATAGAGTTGTTGAATCATGTTTCCTTCCCCTGACGAAACCATGTGTGGAGCCCAGATGGGTTTTATATTCTCAATACCTGGAGGAAGTTGTTGAACATGCGCTTGGAGGAACGAATCACAATTTCCCCAACGGCCAACCTCTGAAAGAAGGAGAGGAGACAGAAAAAAAGGGAGAGAAAGATGAGAGAGATTCAGAGTAAAACGCTAAAGGCTAAGGGTTAGGGCTCTGGTATCTTCTGTAGCACTAGAGTGTGTGCCGGGTTGGGCTTGGGACTCGTTTCTCCTGTAGCACTGACCATAATGTGCCTGAGTCGCTCCTTGTGATCGGATTGGCTGATGGCCTTGGTCAGCTGACCCAGGTAGCGAAGATTGATGCCTTTTTGGTGCAGAGCCTGTCTGAGAGTAGCACCATCTAGAGGAACCTCGATGCCCTGCAGGCAGTCCTCAATCTGTCCGCACAAACACATTACGATGATGCCCTTTTGACACTGAATACTTCTTCCAACAAAACAGCAAATCGACAAAACATTTGCATTTAACAGAAGCTCTTATTCAGAGCGACTTACAGTAAGTACAGGGACATTCCCAACGAGGCAAATAGGGTGAAGTGCCTTGCCCAAGGACACACGTCATTTGACACGGCCGGGAATCGAACCAACAACCTTCTGATTAATAGCCCGACTCCCTCACCGCTCAGCCATCTGACCCCCCAAAAAGGCCAGCACGTTGTAAACAATTTTGTTCGTGTGGAGGAGGGACTCACAAAGGCAGGGATCTGGTGGGTGGTGATGAAGGCTGCGGCCTCTCTCAGGAGCCTCTTCTGCAGGCGGACGCTTGCTCCGTCACATCTGGGAAAGTCCAGCCCTTCACACGCCACCGCTCGGTTCGATTATGACAGACTGTTACTGTGAGGGTGTGACTGTGTGTGGTGCGCTGGACGTGGAGAGAGAAAGAGAGAAAGGGGGAAAGAGAAACTGAGAGGAAGAGGGAGGGAAAGAGAGAGAGAGACAGAGAGAGAGAGAGAGAGAGAGAGAGAGAGAGAGAGAGAGAGAGAGAAAGAAAGAAAGAAAGAAAGAAAGAAAGAAAGAAAGAAAGAAAGAAAGAAAGAAAGAAAGAAAGAAAGAAAGAAAGAAAGAGAGAGGATGATTTCTACCTTGGTTGAAGATGTTGGGGTTGAAGCGCATTTCAAAGATGATATCACTGACTGAGCCCACGTCTTTACAAGCACCTCTGACTGCGTCAGTTCCTCTGGCGTCACCTGTAATACACACACACACAGTACAAAAGGTCACAAGTCAGTCAGGTTATACAATGCATTGAAGTTGTGTAGCATATGCCAAAATACCCCAAACACATAAGACACACACACTCTAACCTGGTTTCACACACTCCTCCACTCCTCCGTTCTCCTCCATCCTCTCCCTGACACGCTTGGTGAACTGTGACTGCCTGTCAAGGGTGGAGAGAGGGAGAGGGAGGGCGGAAGGGGAGAAAGAGAGAGAGGAATGAGGAAGATGACCAAAATGATCCCCGCGGTCACTTTTCTCCCAAATCAAAACAAGATGGCGGTCGACGAGTGAGTACGTTGCGAGCCACGGTAATGCAAGGGTGGTAGCCAGTGGGACTCTGGAACTCACTTGTGCTGAGCAAACTGGTGTACCAGCTCAGGCCTCAGTCGGCACAGTCTGTGAGGGAACGTCCGGGGCAGACCTTTCTCTGCGTGGTACCC
The DNA here is from genome assembly GCF_054491055.1 of Hypomesus nipponensis. Lineage (NCBI taxonomy): Eukaryota > Metazoa > Chordata > Actinopteri > Osmeriformes > Osmeridae > Hypomesus > Hypomesus nipponensis. The sequence continues at coordinate 4,122,408 of NC_140388.1, read as the reverse complement.
CTCCGGCCACCCCTCTCCCTCCTTCTCCTCCGACGCTCCTCCACTCCCTTTCCTCCCGGCTCCCCCCCTCTCCCCCTCCTTCTCTCCCCCGCTCTCTCCGTGAGGGCAGTAGTTGGCGTCCGCCGGCAGGGTCCTGAACAGGTCGAGCAGGTAGAACCTTCCGTCCGGCCCCAGGACCCCCTGGGCGTCCACCGAGGTGAACAGGGGCACCTGCTGGCCGTTGGGAGCCAGCACGGCGTGCCTCTGCAGGGAGAGGGCCTTGGCCGCCTGGGCCAACAGCTCCAGCAGCCGCCTGCGGTAGGGGGACTCCTGCGGCCCCGCCGACACCCCGTACAGCAGGCCCCTGAGACGGAGGGGCGGGGGGAGGGGCTAGAGTTATCAGGGCTATCAGAACTCACATTGCTAACGTCTACACTTTTGAAGGGGAGGAGGCAGAGTTGGGGTTATCAGAACTCACATTGATAACGTCTACACTTTTGAAGGGGAGGCAGAGCTAGGGTTATCAGAACTCACATTGCTAACGTCTACACTTTTGAAGGGGAGGCAGAGCTAGGGTTATCAGAACTCACATTGCTAACGTCTACACTTTACAAGGGGAGGCAGGGTTAGGGTTATCAGAACTCACATTGCTAACGTCTACACTTTTGAAGGGGAGGTGGGGAAAGCAGAACCCACGTGCAAACATCTACGCTGCGTGTCGGGATGTGGCGTGTTGCGATAGAGGGGTGTTGAGGAGGGGGTACCTACCTGGGGGAAGGCTGTGGCCCCTGGCTCTGTTCCAGAGGCCCCTCCAGACCAGGGGCCAGACCCTGGGCAGACAGGCGGACCCCTCGGTAATCCACGGTGGCGGTGGGGAGCGTGTGCAGCCCCTGTAGCGCCCCCCCTAGGTCGCTGTACAGCTGTACACCTCTCAGCTCCAACTTCTGTGCAGCCCTGCCACAGATAAAGGGGTTCAAACGGCAGGACCACCTGTGTTCAGCGGAGGACGATTCCATTTCATGGTATCTTCTCTTACCTGCGTCCCCTCTCCCCGTCCGGAGCCCCCGCAGCACCCCCCCGGCTCAGGAACAGTCCGCCCCAGAGGAAGCCAGGGTCGTTTGGGCCTCCGCTGACTGACTCCACAAAGCCGTCCATCACTGTCTCTGCAGCCTGAGCCGCTGCCCACACAAACGCACTGTTTACCTGAGAAAAAGAGAGGGAGAGAGAGAGATATAGAGAGGGAGAGAGGGAGAGAAAGAGAAAGGGAGGTTGAGATAGAGACAGTGAAAGAGCGGGAGAGAGAGAGAGAGAGAGAGAGAGAGAGAGAGAGAGAGAGAGAGAGAGAGAGAGAGAGAGAGAGAGAGAGAGAGAGAGAGAGAGAGAGAGAGAGAGAGAGAGAGAGAGAGAGAGAGAGGGAGAGGGAGAGCGAGAGGTAGGTAGAGAAAGAGAGAAAGAGGATAAGAGAAATATAGAAAGAGGACGTGTGTTGGAGAAATCGCGGACACAGCAGAGATGTGGACCCATGGGAGGTTCTCTTCTCGTACCTGCAGCAAAGCTCTGTCTCTCTGCAGTCTCTCCTCCAGAGAACCCTGAGGAAGATCTCTGGCTAGCTGCAACTCCTCATTCCAGTCTGGGGACTACACGCACACACACACACACACATTATAATGGGACAACACAGTCAATTATACTGGGGCAGTTTCCACAGAGAGCTATTGTGGCGCCCACCTGTGCTGATCCCTGCTCCTCCAGTCTGCTGTAAAGGTTTTTGTGTAAGTGGGAGACAGAAGAGGGACCCAGCCAGCACATGGTACGGTAGGGCGTGGGCAGCACCTCTGCCGGGGCCACCTGAGGTCTACAGTAGGGAAAACGACACAACCCATTGCACCCACAGGAAACACTTCTGATTGATTTTGTGGCTGTGGGTGCCTGTGCGCGCCCGTGTGTAAATATGTATGTGTGTACGCGTGTGTGGGGGGCGCTACCTGTTTCTCAGAGTTGCGAGGGCCTGTTTGAAGCCGGGGCTGAAGTGAGCGAGCAGGTCGGTGAGACAGTGGCAGACTGGAGTGGACGGGGCAGGACGAGGGTCAAAAGCTTCCTCAGTAGACCTGAGAACAGCACACCGAGAACGAGGGGAAGGGACGTGCAAAATTTAGAGAACATACTGAGACTATACAGACAACAAAGAAATACAGTAAACTATAATACACAGACAGCACACAGAAAATTGTACAGATACGACACAGATAATCCAAACAGGATACAGATCACACGCAGGCAATAATCCGATAGTATGCAGAAAATGTCCAGAAAACGTGTTAGAGAACAGAGCTTTTCCTTACCTGTTGTGGTAGAATCCTCGTGAACAGGATGTGATGTCACACCTGCGACCTTCCAGCGTGAGAACAGTGATGTACAGGAAGTCCCCCTGCAGTTTCCTGTGACCAGGGGGCGGGTTCCAACAGCTGAGTGACAGGTCCTTCAGACAGCGGTGAGTCTGACAAGAGAGGGACAGTCACAAGGAGTTTGTGTGTGTTAGTGTGTACAGGCGGAGACGTGACTTTCTATGTGTGTGTGCGTGTGTGTGTTCACCTCTGGTTGGGAACTATGGGGTAGCACGGCTAGAAGGGGCGTGTGTGGTGACCCAGGGAGGAGGTACTCTGGAGGAACTCCATCCTGATTGGCTGGCTCTGTCTTTGTATTGCTCGCTGGGAGCTTCCCAGCTTTCTCAGTGGCTGAGGCTGGGACAGAGAGAGCACGTCTACCAAGGTTAGAGAGGCTGCTGCCGCACAAAGGTTTGATCATGCCTGTCTGTCAATGCGTGTGTGTGCACATTAGCAGCAGCGTCTATGAGTTTGTGGTATGTGGGCATGCCAGAAATACGTGTACGTCAGTGTGTGTTCGTACTTGCAGTGTGTGTGTGTGAGAGTGTGTGTGTGTGCATACCTGCAGTGTGTGTGAGTGTGTGCAGCAGGCTCGGGGAGCGTCCCTCGAGCAGAGCGTCCGGGGCTCTGTCTGCTCTCAGCAGCTCCAGAACACGGCTCACATGCTCCCTGGCTGAGCTCGGGGAGTAGGGTTCTACACCAGAGGGGCACACGTTAGTCACGTTGGTTGCACACACACCTGGTCACACGAGTACCCGGACGCACACGCACTCACCCGCACACACGTATACCCTCACACGCGCTCACGTGCACACACCCGGTCACACGCACATTCACACACACGCTCACACATGTACATGTACACACACACACACACACACACAAAAAGATACACTCATAGACACACAAGCACACACACACGTTCACAAACACATGGCCTCATACACACATGGTCACACATTCATACATGCACAGAAACACACACACACATAGTTTCACAGCACATCCTGTAATTATGCACATTCAGTCGCACAGACTTTCACAAGAACACACGCACCTGCATGCACACCGATACTGACTGGATCTGACCTAACAGGTCTGTAAATGCATCATATTTGAATATTTGTACTGCCTTTGACATTTTGAAGGTAGAGAGGGGGACAGGAGAGAGGGGAAATGACAGTTTTTCCCGATTGCTTAGACACAAAAATGTCAAATAACACAGAGTTAGTGAAACCTGACACTAAAGGAGCAATTGCTTAAGCACAATTTTTAAAACAGGGCTCACTTTGTCAAAACACAACAAATGATTCACACAACCAGACACACAAGCAGAAGAACACCTGCAATCTTTTGCAAAAAAAACCCCCACTTCATTTAAAACTATACAATCATGTAATTACTGTAAACCAATTTCTGTCACCGTATGCCTCACACATGGTTCATAAAATTGGTCCAAAATCCAGTTTGAACCAGTTACACACAATTTTTTTAAATACTTTTAGACTAACTATTCTTTTTCTAATGAAATAACATGCTTGATGTTGTCAGATATATTGTTACAAGTACGTACAAGTACATAAATGTGTTGACCAAACACAACACACAAGACCTGTACCACACACTGATGCAAGTATTTACTGTATTTCTCCACATTGTCTTCGTAAAGGCTGCATTTTGTGCAGAAAATCTAAACATATTTCAAATACTGCATAGTAGGCAGCAAATACATTTGTGGAGACAAATGAGTACAGCAAATAAAATTCAGTAAATTGTTTCAATCATGGACTGCCGTAAGTGGGTACAAAAAGAGTACTGGTGTAGTGCATATAGTAGGCTACATTTTACTGTACTGTACTGTAGACAGTAGAAAAAAGTAGTTGTCACCTCTGCTCTTGTCGAAATGTCCAAATTACTGTTGCAACAGTATATCTGCTGAGGTTGGACTGGACTCTCTGTCCAGCCTCTCTCAATGTTGCCCCATGGTTCACAGCATGGTCAACCAATGTTGTTTGAATTTCATTAGATACTGTAAATTTGGCCCTAGTCTTCCACGGCTTCCTGGTCTACTTCTCCCTACCGCTCTTCCTCCATGGGCTCCCCCTCTCATCCTCACTCACCCTCTTCTTCTCCCTGCAACATTGCCTTCCATTTTTTATGAGGACAGGTACACTGACCCGTTGCCTTTTATAGTGCTTACACCTGATTGGTGTGTTTACAGCTAAGCACTTTGGTGCTTGTACACCTGACGCCCGTGTTTCATCCATTCGTTCACGGGTTGGCATTTTACAAGGCAGTGTCTAAAAAAGGTAATTCATTGACATCATTTTACATTTCTGTGTCTAATGTAGAAAAATGTGTTCAGTGATTTGAAAAACAGTGTGTAGTATTTTGCAAATAGTGTGAGGCTAAGAATGTGTTTATAGCTGTGCAGGTCTGTTTTGCTCCTTGAATGCCAGGTTTCACTAATTGTGTGTTATTTGACATTTTCGGAAAAAAAACTGCGTCATTTCCCCTCTCTCCTGTCCCCCTCTCTACCTTCAAAATGTCAAAGGCAGTACAAATATTCAAATATGATGCATTTACAGACCTGTTAGGTCAGATCCAGTCAGGATCGGTGTGCATGCAGGTGCGTGTGTTCTTGTGAAAGTCTGTGCGACTGAATGTGCATAATTACAGGATGTGCTGTAAAACTATGTGTGTGTGTGTTTCTGTGAATGCAATGAATGTGTGACAATGTGTGTGTGAGGCCATGTGTTTGTGAAGCAATCGGAAAAAACTGTAAAAACTGTCTAATCAAAAATGGAAGGCAATTTTGCAGGGAGAGGAAGAGGGTGAGTGAGGATGAGAGGGGGAGCCCATGGAGGAAGAGTGGTAGGGAGAAGTAGACCAGGAAGCCGTGGAAGAATAGGGCCAAATTTACATCATCTAATGAAATTCGAACAACATTGGTTGACAATGTTGTGAACCATGGGCCAACATTGAGAGAGGCTGGACAGAGAGTTCAGCCCAACCTCAGAAGATATACTGTTACAACAACATTTTGCACATTTCGACAAGAGCACAGGTAAAAACGACTATTCTCTAGTGTTTACATTACAGTAAAATGTAGCCTACTACAGTATATGCACTACTACATCAGTACTTTTTTGGAAAACATTCACGGCAGTCCATGATTGAAACAATGTACTATATTTCATTTGCTGAATAATTTGTCTGCACAAATGTATTTGCTGTGTTTACAGTATGTAGCCTACTATACAGTAATCAATTTGAAATGTGTTCTGATTTTCTGCACAAAATGCAGCCTTTATGGTACTTACACAATGTGGAGAAATACAGTAAATATTTTCATCCGTGTGCAGTACTGGTCTTGTGTGTTGTGTTTGGTCAACACATTCATGTACTTGTACGTACCCTACTCTAAAGAGAGAGAGAGGGAGGGGAGAGGGAAGGAGACAAGCTTGTAGGACAAGAAGGAAGGAGAGAGAGGGAGGAGACAGGCTAGTAGGACAAGAGGGAAGGAGAGAGGGGGAAGGATGAGAGGACCTCACCTTCCACCAGACGGAGGGTGGCCCCTGGTTTGAAACCCTTCAGGCTCTGGAGCTCCACCAGGGGCTCCAGGGTCATCCCTGCCAGGGCCAGCGACAGGCAGGAGCGAGGATACACCTCCTCCCTGGTCAGGAGGGACGTGACAGCATCCTGGACTAGCCAGAACCCATGCACCTGGAGAGAGAGGCCCAACATGACTCGTTGGACTAGCGTGCATGCTAACAGGTGTGTGGGAGCCGTCATCGCGTGTTTACCTGCAACTCAAACGGCTCCACCCCAGACCCCTGGATCTTCACAGGAAACGATGCGGTCTCTTCCTGCTTCGTTTCGAAATCTCCACTCCCATTGGTCAGTGTGGGACCACCTGATTAACGGGGATGACCAGGAGAGAGAGAGAAAAGGTAGGAGAAAGAGATGGAAAGAAAGAGGAGAGAGTGAGAAAAGAGAGCCAGGCAGCGAGCGTGGGATGTGACCCGCCACACAGCTAATGACTCCAGCTCATCTCCACCAGGGTCGCCCTTGACAGGATCCTACTTGCCTGTAACTGCTCCGCATCAAACACTGTGTCATCCATCTACGAGCACAGCCTCATTACGTACGTGTCTCAAAATGCAATGTCCCATATTTGGATGTTTGTTCAATGAGACTGGGAGGGTTGGTGAAAAGATTCGATGCGAACCACACAGAACGCACTCGCTCACACAGACGCAAGACAGAGCACGCTCATTTGATATCCTGTGGAATTCGTCTAACAGCAGAAAGGGCCGTGACCTCAGGCAGAAGGACAACCACACCCCACCCTGGCATGTTCACACCACAGCAGGCATGAGGAAACACAGACACACACACACACACACACTGCCCATTCACACATCAGCATACGTGTCCTGGCAAAGATCTATGTGACAAGCATACAATCGCTAAGACCGTATGCGATCCACCTGCACCTCAAAGAGCAGAGCAGGGGTCCTAAACGAGTGTCTTTGCATTCCTGGGTAATGGTTTTCGATTCAACCCCAGCGTGTGACATTCCCAGAGCGCACAGGGTTAAGCGTTTAGCTCGAGGGGAGGAATGGCAGTTTTCCCCAAAGCCATTATGTTTACGAGGTACTTAAAGGTTAGGTAAGAGGGAGACCTGACCTCGTGACCTATTGGATGTGCTACTGGTGCATTGCTCCAAACACTGGCCTTCCTCAGGTCCATTCTCTGAACATTCCCCATGACCCGACCCCTCGATTCTCGAATCCCTCTCTGGGTTGGCGACCTCGCTGCACAATTCAGTGACAGTCACAATGTATACAGTACTACTTCATTCCATACCAGTTTTCAGACTGGAAGTGTTTGCGCTTCTCAATGCTAACTGTCAAACATCTCATCTGCGTGGACACTCACTGTCTTCCAAACACTTTATTTTTGGGGTCAAAAAAAGCAAAGAAACAGTTAACTCGTCCAATACTCCTATCTATCTTGTGGCCCTTGTCTAAATTAAAGGTACCAGGCTGAGAATCCTTGTTAGATAATCTGTCAGTCATCCTTGTGCCTTGGGGGACACTCGTCCTTTGAAAGGAAACCACCTCGAGACAAGCTTACCTGGAGCCCTGCCAGCAATCCCTCTGTCTCTGTCCTGTGTGCACACACACACGCGCACACACACGCACACACACACACCCACACACACACACATTCACATGCACAAACATACTGTACCACCACCCCTTTCCCTCCCCCCAAACAGACACACACACACACGCTCACAGGCACACACACGCGCACACACGCACACACACACGCGCACACCCACACACGCACACACATTCACATGCACAAACATACTGTACCACCACCCCTTGCCCTCCCCCCAAACAGACACACACACACGCTCACAGGCACACACACTGTACCACCACACCTCCCCCCCAAACACACACACTTACATGCACACACACAAACACACACACTCACACACGTACTGTACCACCCCTTGCCCTCCCCCTAAACAGACACACACATACACACAGACCCACACACACTCACATGCACACACACACTGTATCACCACCCCTTCCCCTCCCCCAAACACACACACACACACACACACACACACACACACACTCACACAGAAATGGAATGGATGGGAAAATGCTCTTACCCATGATTCTGTGCCAGATGTTAAGTAGACTCATTGTGTGTATGTGTTTTTTTAAGTGAGGGAGTGGAACAAAGTTCTGAAAGTGATCAGCAAGTCAAGACAAGAGAAACATCAGTGATTAAAAATGTGCAGACACAAATGATTCATTCTGCAGCCCATTATTCTGTTGTTTGTAATGGGATCAAACATGTGCTGCCTACTGACATACTACAGCAAACTGCCAGTTCAGATCTCTTTTTATCAAGGACCAACAAGCTGAAACCCAAACGGGGCCAAATTGTTAAGATCAGCAACAACTCAGCAGACACCAGCCCTGCTTCCACAGTCCACATTCTGTACACCAAACAGGGAAGAAAGAGGGAAGTGAAACGAGAGCAAGGGAGAAAGGGCGAGAGGGAGCAAGGTTTGGCAGTTGTTTTCTTCTTACCCGTCGCTCCCTGGTTTTTCCCTCTTCCTCCTTTCTTCATTTTGTCCTTCATGGCTGTCTGTATTGTACTTCCTGTCTTTTTGCACAGCCCTCTCTGCCCTGCTCACTGGGATCTGTGGGAGTGCGTTAAAGCAGCGAAAGCAAGGGAGCGCGCGCGTGTGTGTGTCTGCTGGCGTGCGTGCTGCCGTGGTCTCCAGGAAGTGTGTGCGTGCTGCGGGGAGCGAGGCTTGCTCCTGCTCTGTCTGAAGGTTGTGAACTCAACCTACTGGTATACAAATTATACAAGACACACCCCTGCAGTTGCTCAACACCACTTCATTACTCTCTCTCTCTTTTTTTTTCTTCTTTCTTTCTTTCTTTCTTTCTTTCTTTCTCTCACACAGGGATGGGTGTGTCCATTTGTTTTGGGTTGTCTCTAATTCCTTTCATCCTTTCCCTCCCCTGAACTTTCACTCAACACCGGCCCATCCTCCACTCCATTTCAACGACAAGATAAATAAACAGCCACATTCTTTTTTAGCACTTCTCGCAAACCTTACAATTGACACGGTCATGGAAAACAGCTCCCCTTCCACGCTCGAAACACTTTAAAGTATCTGCTGTGTGAAGGTTTTAGTGTGAACGGTAGGTGTGTGTTTGTTTCAGCATTTACGACGTGTGTTTAAGGTGTGTCTGTGTGTGTGTCTGTTTATGTAAAAGAGGAAACTCCAGTTTTTTTTTTTTTACATTTCATTCCAAAGCAGTTGAAATGCAACATGGTTGGCTGGGTGGGCTGGAAAAACGAAACAAACCTCCATTTCAGTCTCCAAGACAAATGTCACACAAAGGGGTTACTTGACTGCACCATGGGAGCACAAATGAGACAAAGCACGTCCCTGGATTCAACACCTTGCTACCAGAACCTGGGAATGGTCTGCAGGAGTTTACTGGACCACATGTCTCAAAACTCACATAAGATATTCCTTACTTTCAGCAAACAGAAGAAGCTTACACTGAGCACTCAGATCAAATCAAATAAAATCGAATTTATCTGTATAGCCCTTTTTACACGCAAGCATGTCACAGAGGGCTTCACATACGCCCATAGAACTGCCCCTCAACCAACCTAAACCCTCAAGGAAGACAAGGAAAAACTCCCAGAAAAACTCTCAATGGGAGAAAAAATGGAAGAAACCTTGGGAGGAGCAATTCAGAGAGGGATCCCTTCGTCCAGAGACGGTTGGTAAGAGAGAGGAGCAGAACACAAGCTAAACATAGTCATACAATGTCAATGGGTTTTGAGCTCAGCAGCTTGATTGAAAAATCCCTTCTTGTCATGTACGGTTATGAGTTATGCTGGTAGTTCATTTATAAGGTGCTGTGGTTCAAGCTAGTGTAGTTCAAGAAGTGTTCAAATGGTCAATTGTCAATACTGTAGCTTGCAACTTTTTGAGGAGAGTAAAATAGAATGTGAATTAAAAAGGTGTTTTCGTTACATTTCATTCGATACCAGGATTGAGAGCTTTTATTGTCGAATGCATATGGTAACAACAAGCTTGTAAGGTTAGAGCCATTTTGTGATCTTCTGCATGCACCTTCTTTTTGCCACCAGAAGATGGCACCCTGTCCACAATCAACCTTTTCAGTCAAAGTGCTGAATCTTTTGACCCTAACTGTCCCATGTCTGTCACAGGGGCCTGCCTGCCTCTCTGACTGTCTGTGTCGGCCTGTCTGCTTGTCTGCCTGTCTGCCTGTCGGTCTGCTTGTTGGTTTACATATTTATCTGCCTGCCTGCCTGCCTGCCTGCCTGCCTGCCTGCCTGCCTGCCTGCCTGCCTGCCTGCCTGCCTGCCTGCCTGCCTGCCTGCCTGCCAGCCTGCCTGCCTGCCTGCCTGCCTGCCTGCCTGCCTGCCAGCCTGTCTGTCTGTCTGTCTGTCTGTCTGTCTGCCTGCCTGGGTTTCTGCCTGCCTGTTTATCTGTCAGTCTATCTCTCTGCCTGTCTGCCTGCCTATCTGCCTGCCTGTCTATGTCTCTGTCTATCTCTCCGCCTGCCTGTCTCTCTCTCTATCTCTCCGCCTGGCTGCTTGCCTGCCAGCCTGGGGCTAACACTACTGTAGTACTGGCATGCGTGCCTGACAATGTGTGGGACATTGTGTTTTATTGACTGTTTACTAATACACACGAGTCTCACACACACACACACACACACAAACACATGAGGAAAATGGTCCATGCTCAGTCAGCGTGATGAAGAAAGACAAGAGAGCATTGGGAAATCGGAGAAGTTTTCAGTAGAATTCGTGATTTTCTACCCGAGTAACTTACAGTAATTTCGAAAGTTCATGAAAGTAGAAGTTGACAGAGAACAACAAATGAGCCTCTGGCAGACTGAAAGCAACAGTTACAATTTGCTTCACCAAGTTGTCATCACGGTTCAGAAGACATTGTTGTGTTTCTGGGAATTGTCCACGTTTATCCACTCACATGAAGTGCTTTTATGCTGCAGTAAATTGTTGGTGTTCTAGTGGATCAAAATGTTGTGCAGAGTTTATAAGTGTCTGGATTAATGGCTCTGTAAATATTTGAGAGCTTGTAAAGTATATCAGAAACGTGGACTATTTTCTCTCTGAGTCTCTGTTAGATAATACTTCCTGTTCTATAATAGGAATATGTGTCTTGGTAACTGACTGTGGAGACAAAAGGAAGATCTGTAAAGGCTGTGCGTGTGCACAGTAGCTGTGTTGGGACTCTTCAGAACATCTCAACATCGTCTCAACATTGTTCCCACTTGACCTTGGCTCTGGAGAACAGTGTTCCAGGTCAAAGGTCAAAGTGCCAAGCACACAGGGTTTGCATACAGCAAGGTGGGACGGGGCCCAAGTATGGTCTGTTGTTTGGTCTTTCCATCGCTCACATGGCCGTCCCATTCTCCACTCAGCTACAGAAAGAAACGACAAACTACAACCCGCTTGCCTGAAAAGTGTGATTCGATCCTTGTTTCGTTGTAAAGTTTGAGGGTAAGTAAGGAAGACTTTATTTATATGTCTGTGACTTAAGACCCAGTTCCCCCGCCCGCCCGCCCGCCCCCCTCCCTACCTACCCTGGCACAGTTCAGGTGATGCACATCTACTCCCTTTTTAGTCAGACTGAGCGGAAGTGAAACACGTTATTGTTACGGCGGGCTGAATATCAGGCGTCCTCCAGCTCTCGGACATGTCCTCCATTGTCTTCCTGGGCTGCTGGAGATCCAAGGCTCTGGCGTGAACTCAGTTATCCTTCCCCCCTGGCGACCGGTTTGAACCAGTTGGGAACCACCCAAGGCGCAGTACGGCTCTGCTTTCAGTTGCTCCCCCAGCCGTGCAAAGCACCGCTAAAGCTCCATGAGAGCTGGATTACCCACAACTGGGTTCTGAACATCTTTCTGTTTACTATTATGTGTAAACTAGACACAAATTGGGTACATTAGGTCAGGGGTGAGACTTTTGGAGTGGGAAGAAGGGGAAAGGTTTCAGGTAACGAAAGGGGCTGGTGGATTGACTGACATTGTTTCACTGCACATTTCTTTATGAAACATACTTTCCCCATCTCGTAAGTTATTGTAGAAAATGGCATGTAATATCATCCTGGAGATTTGTTTTCATTCTTCAAAAGGTGGATCGCTTGAATTGAAACTTCAAATATCGGATATATTATGCTTGTGGTTCCACAATATTGGCTTGGTGAGAACCCCTCTGAGATTTAACCGACTCAGGGTTGCAGGTAAGCAATTAACTGATGCTTACCAAGCAGTTCTAACCGGTGGAGTCTTAGTGGTTGCTTTCCAAAAACACTGTTATCTGATCCTGCGATGGAGGCCACAAACCAGACCTCCTGCCCCTACTGCTACCTCTGACTCTGTGCCTGCCTCTACTGCTGCCTCTCACACTGTGCCTGCCTCTACTGCTGCCTCTCACACTGTGCCTGCCTCAATGTCTGCCTCTGGCATTGGACCTGAAGACTGGGTCGGAGCACCAACACAAATGTTTAGATGACTAAGATGACAGTCACACAGCCACCTCCCCGCTGCTCTGGCCTTGTCCTCCTGTCAAGAAAAACAATGGGACCCTCCCTCCCTCCCTCCCTCCCTCCCTCCCTCCCTCCCTCCCTCCCTCCCTCCCTCCCTCCCTCCCTCCCTCCCTCCCTCCCTCCCTCCCTCCCTCCCTCCCTCCCTCCCTCTCCAGCCCAGGTCTGCCACAGTGTTTACCTTCACCTGGCTCACATCCAAGCGGCTTCCCGCACAAGGAGCTCCTGGCTCAATGTCAGGTCCAAAGAGTGGCCAAGATCATTAATGTACTTAACCACAGTTTAGATCACTGTTAGTAACCTTGGGTATAACCTATAGCCTCTATATATATGGCTGCTTGTCTATAGCAGAGCACAGAGGCCTCTGTATCAAACCCAGCACTGCTATTGAAGTGCCGTATTAAATCGAGTTGGTACAATGTCAGCTTTACCCACTAAACTACAGTACGCGACAGAGCTTGGAAAAGGGAGTGTTGTGTGTCTGTTTGTGTATTGCTGGGTAACTTCTTCCTGTATCACAGGTCAAACTACTCCTACAGTGGTTCTATGGAAGCCATTAGGAAGCCACTACTCACAATCCCACTGACTAATGCTCTGTAACCCTTGTAACTATGGCAATGTAGTAAACTAGAGGGAACTGCACCCAAGACCTTCCCCCTGTGGTGACACACCCACTGTTGCACTCTTGTGTGCAATAGTGACAATAAAAGGATTGACAACAGAAGGATTTGATTGATTTGAATCCTACTATGCACTCTATTCCTATTTGTTCTTAATCTCACTGTACGTGTGTGTGTTTATGTGTCTGTGTGTTACTGCTGATACAGTGTGTGTGTGTGTATGTGTGTACTGTACGTGTGTGTGTAAGCCAGACGGAGAGGGACTTTCTTTGCTCCTGTTCCTTATAATCACCATGGAGATAGCAAAGAACATGACCCGCAGATTATGTGACAGAGTCGAGCAGAGTACTCAGGTGACCAGAGGCTAGGTGACGGCCAGTGTTTACTACTAAACCACACCACGGTAGAACAGAAACATAGCAGTGTTGACATGTCCTTGGTACTCCATGAACCGTTTTGCACCGCATGTTTTTCTCCCCCGCTGACCTGCGCGGCAGAAAGCTTTGTTTCTTTGTGTAATTACCTTTCTATTTAGTCCAAGCTTTACCGACAGAAACACACTGCCCAGGTTACTGTTGTATGCTTGCATACTAGTATGTCATGCACCACACATTCAACTTTATTATTCAGCTTTAGTCTCTTGGAAATGTATTTGTTAAACTTGTATTTGAAGGTGAACCAACAAACAGTGAGAAATGAATCGTCTAGGCTGGTGAAGTAGAGAAGGAAGGGGAACGTTGAGGAAAGTCGTCACACGAGGGTGAAGAGAGAGATGAGAGAGAAAGAGGGAGACGGAGTGAGGGAGAGAGTAGAGAGAGAGAGAGAGAGCGTGAGACAGGGAGACAGGGAGCATGAGAGAAAGAGAGTGGGAGAAAGAGAGAACATGCCTTGCCAGTGTAGAAAGAGGCCGACCAGCCTTTGGAATGTCACCCTGACGCCCACATAGCCACCAGTGACCCTAATATGACCGACCCACCCGATGGTGTGCATCATGAGATGTGTGAGGCCGGTTCAGGCTCTGATTGGCGAGTGACACGTCGATAGATGTGGCCTGGCCCTCAGCCTGCTTAGAGCAGTCATCCGTGAGCAGAGCGGTTTGAACCGGGTTCTGTTCAGCACGGCCTGGGTGCCTCTGTGGGGGGGAGAGAGAGAGACACGCACAGAGAGCGAGAGACAGAGAGAGAGTGAGAGAGACAGAGAGAGAGAGAGAGACAGAGACAGAGAGAGAGAGAGAGAGAAAGGGAGAAGGGAGAAAAGGAGAGAGAGACCGAGACAGAGAGAGAGGGAGAGAGAGGGAGAAAGAGACAGAGAGAGAACACGTGCATGCTCAGAATCACCCCTTGGGGCAATCAGATAGAGAGAGAGCATGCTAGCACTGCTTTCCAAAACTCTGCCCCCTCTCTCTCTCTTCCCTCCCACAGCCCCGGCCACCCTGTGGTTTACGAAACGTTCCCCAATTTCCGAAAAATTAGATTAATGTTCTCTTTTTTCTTCCCAGATTCATAATCAAGATAAGATTAAATGTTACACTTTTCAGAAATAACTTAATGACTGCTTAGTAATTCATCACAGCTATTTACCATAAATATAAAACTACAAAATGGCCCCCCCTGGCTGAAACAGCTTATAAAAGTCAATCATGCGTGCTTGCGGTTATTCCATCCCACTAATGCTGCATGCTGATGAGAGCACCTGCGTTTTTGCCGACAATCAGGCACAGCAACAATGTTGTTGTTGAAACTTGGCTAATGTTTGCCAGCTTCACCCTCTGATGTGCTGCTGACTCCTTCCAAACAGGAGCTGTTGTGCTTTCATACCTGGCCCCGTAGCTGCTGTGAATTCATGCCCGTTCATTACAGTTGTTTGTTGTTGCTACTGTCTGTATTGTTTGTTTCTTTTCTTTTTTTTTACTGTTTTTATGGGCTTATTCGTTTAAGAAGAAAGTCACTGTGACCTGGCTGTGGTAGGTGCTATATTACTGTGATAGGTCCTGGACTACCCCAGACTCTATCCACAACAACACTACCTCTGTCCCTGCCTTGGTCATTGGACACCCATTCCACAGTGGCCTCAGTGACATTACCATACTTGCATAATGTTGCTGATTCCTGTCACCCATCCAAACACAAGATTGCTGCCAGTGTTTAGATTCCTGTAAGGACTCACATACCCCACATTAGAGGAGCTCTATAAACAGCCGTGTGCCACATGCGCAGCCCTCCATTCCCTGGTGTGTTGTGATGTAGTCATTTCCTGTTTTGGGTGGTTAAAATGTCAAAAATGAATACTCATTACCGCTCTGACAAACCATGGGAAGTTGTTTGCTCACCTTGTTTTCGATGCTTTCATGCAACACTTTGAATAGGAATATTTGGGATACTGGTGGTTGTGTGAATGGTCACCAAACGTTCCTAAGATAACGTCTGTCAGTGCAAGTTGACAATATTCCGGTGGCACCGACGGTCGTGTCGGTCGGTCAATAGTTAGAGCGAAAGAGAGAAAGAGTGAGAGATAAACAGACAGATAGATAGACAGACATGCATATAGACAGATAGACAGATACATAGATACATAGATGCATAGGTCCATACATGGACAAAGATAGATGCACACATAGACATACTTCAACCGATAAACAAGATCAGAGCATCAGCAATATCCAGCTCTCTTCCAGTACTCCTGCAGGTGTGTTGACAGCAAATGAAGGAAGCCATGTGTGAAAATGCGGGACACACACGTAACAGGTTGACCTTTAGCTGTAATGATCGGTTATGTCTCCTATCTGACAACAGGAGCAGCCTTGACACGGTTTCAAGTGTTATGAAACACATGAACGAGATGTCCCCCGTCAGCACTCCAATAGAGACTGAATCCTGACTGTTGATCATATGATCAATCTGCACTAAACAAGAAAAAGGCATGTTGGATGACAACTCCACTTCTTCTTGATCATTCAACTGCAGAAAAAAGACAACGAGAGAGCATTCTGACAGCACTTTAATATTGAATACAGGACCCGGCCATAGAAGGTGCTTGACATCATATTCTGAGCTGCAACAGCTACAGAGGAGGCCTGAGTCACAGAGGGGTTGACGGGAACATGGTACGACCCGGGACCATGCAGAGACAATGATGGAGTCAACCATGCATGGAGGGGAGGGGGGGGGGAGCACAACACGACAAGAAACCCTTTACCTCATTGCAAATGACGCCAACAACCATGTTACAGCATACTTTCTAACTATGCGATGAACTTCGACTGTGTAAGAACAGAGTGTAGCGATCGAGGCAGCATGCTATCACATGGTGCTGTATACCGTGTCTCTATCCGGGAATAGGCTAGACCAACTGCGAGCACATTCAAACAGGGATATATATATTTAGAGACTGTATTTTCAGTTCACGTTAAGTCTGTGGCCAAACACTTCTGCAGAGCTGTGATGGTTTATGTCTCAATAAGGAGTCTTGGCTTGGAGGGAGACTTGACTGTGAAGAGATGACCTTTGCCCCCAGTTAAATTTAGCGGTCCTTTGTTATGATGGATACTGAAAGCATGGATGGGAGCCAAGGTCGGAGACTAGGGACCCCATATCCGTTTCCCTGTAGAGAGATCTCATTGTGTGCTCTCTCTCTCTGTCTCGAACCCTCAAGTACTTTTGGGTCATAAATATGCTTTTTTGTTTTAGCTTCCCTTTCTGGAACAGCGCGAATATGATGTCTCCAGCCATAACTGTCATGCCAGCCAGAGACAAGTAGCAATCCTGTGGCGACAGTGCTCAGACACACAGACAAAGGAAAACATCACAAAGGAGTGATGTGAGGGTCAGGGTGAGGGTCAGGGTATTGTTCAAATCATCGTCGTTGGTCAACGCCAAATGCCAAGCATTCCGTGCCAATGTAAAGGTTTTTTTACATGTGAGCCCATGAGACTGTCGACATACCAGACCCAAACCAGAGAGAACTAACACAGCTCTCTCGGCTCATCCATATAAGGGAGGGAGAACACGTAAGCCACACTTGCCAGTGTTGGAGACTTCCTCTCCAATTGAAGGGTTGTAAATACTAGGGCCCTGTCGGTCCGGTTGGACACCAGTAAACATTCGAGATATGAGCACAGGAAGTTTGTGTAGGGAAGAAAGTGGATATTCAAACCGCTATTAGGAACGCCCATCAAGTCTTATCAACAGACATCAGCACAGGTCAACCACAAGTCCACCACCTACACCACCCTCTTCTGGGGCAGTCCCCGCCTCACACACACACAAACCTACACACACCTACACACACACCTACACACCAGAACAATAAACACAGAGAGCTCGCCTTCATTCACTGGAAACATGGAGGGTGGCCAAATACAGAGAGAGTTGACAGGGACTTTAACTGGAATATACTGGCATATTGCATCTATATTTGTCTTGTAAATTGTAATAAAAAGCCCAACACCCTATTTTGCTTGAAGAAGTTTGTTCATAAGGACAAAGAAAAGTTAGAGAAGCTAGTCTTGGAGAGATGGCTGGCCAGAAACACGTTTCCCAGAGGGGTTTGAGAGTCTAACGTTTCTCACCAATATAAACTACTAACTGTCTGATTTCCTGTAGATACAGAGGGGAAAATAAGAAAAACTTTCATTGGCATAATGCTTGGAGGAATGTACCAGTAGGTCTATGAGGATTCATGAAATAGCTGTTAAACTATTCTGTTCTCATCTTCAGAAGACACTCTTGAATAATTTACAGGATAAAGTGTTCAGGGCTTAAACAAAAATAGCAATTTATATAATGCTGTATATGACTTTGCTTTACTGTGTGACCTCTTATTTATTTATTTATTTATTTATTAAAAGAATAAATTTGAAAGAACATCTGAAATGGACACTATGCAATACATTAATATATTATACATAACAAATTCGTTAATGTTTTGTATGACAATAAGATGCCAAAGGCAACATAATGTTTACACAGACGTTTATCGTGCTTCTCGGTGCACTGGGTTGAAGTTAGTGTTTGGCAATCTCAGCTCATAATTCCTGACCGGGCGCAGCTCTGCTCGGTATTGTGCCAACAACGGAAAGGGGCGGTTCCTCCGGGAGCGTAACACAACTAGTGATGTCACTTCTGGAAGTGGGTCTTGTTACGAGCGCCCATAGCAGCCCTTAAATACCGCGGGCTGATGTCTCACTGCTCACTCACTCCAGTCGCGTCAAGTTCTTACAACAGGCAACGGCGTGGTCAAAACAGCTTTGGGGGAGCACTAAACCTGTTCAGACAAGATGTCTACCTACGTCTCATCCGACTCCCGCCGTGTCAGCCCTTCGGTTCATGGGAACAAATTTGACACCGCATACCGCAAGAAAGCCGTGCCCAACATTTTCGAGAACGTCAACCAAGACTCACTGATGAGGCTGTTCCAGAAAACAGGGGACATGAAGGCGGAGGAGAGGGTGAGAAGCATCTTCTCCTTCACCCAAGACCCGGAGGAGACAGCCAAAGCCCTGATGGCGCTTAAGCAGCGAAAGAAGGACAAGTTCCTCCAGATTGCAGGCATGGTTCGCCACCTGCTCAAACTGCGTTGACTGCTTTATAGGCTATCAGCTCCGCATGAGCTGAAAATGATGTGCACTAACATACGATGTGAGCGGTAATTTGACAGGTGACACGAGCCTGTCGCCGGTCAAGAAGCGGCATGGATGTACAGTCAAGCCAGTGGCCTCTCGCGTGGGCTAAGCGGTGAAGATGAGATGAACTCCGTGCAAAATGACCGGACTCGCGCGGACACAGCGCGATGGAGGGATAGAGAGAAGGAGGTGGAATGATGCGGAATACCTGCGTGAGACCAGTCCCCAGCAACAGGACGTTCACGCAAACGCTCTCCCTCAGATTTATGCATTCTTGTGGATGCGAGACTGCTTTGCACCTCATAGGTGCTGATTTCCTACAACTGTGATCGTCAGACTGCAGCCGAAGACACTGCCTTGAATAGCCTGTTCTGAGAACAAACCGTATGCCTTGTCTGTGTCTGTTACACGTTGTGCTACATGCTAACACTGTTTATTGGTGGCCACTAACGTATTTGCCACGAACATGTTATAGCGTCATGACATAGGCCTACATTTATGTCCCTTGTCTTTTTTGCAATGTCTTTCAATAAATTATTACACATTAACCTACTTATGCAGTTCTTATCCTTCTTTATCGAGTCCTCTGGTGTTTTACTGAATATCCTGAGCTAACACATGGTGTTATGGGTATGGTGTGATGAACCCATTTTCTGAAAATGAGGTGAATTCCTCAATCTTCCTAGGTGAGGTAAATGTGTTTGAAATGGTGTGTGACACCACTGATAAGGACAAAAGAAAACAGGCCTATATTGAGATGTACTTACAGGCCTAGTGAGCCTATACTGTACCAAACAATGTACAATTTTTCAATATGACATAGCCTATCATTTTGACACACAGACCTATTGGGCCACTTGCGTTGTTTCTTACTATTAAATCAGGTAACCATTTCGAATACATTTCATGTGAAATCTGACAGCTCAGATATTGTGGGGGAACATTTTTTTATTAACATTTTTGAACGTCTAAATTGTATTATAAATAGTGGTAATGAAATACCATGAAATAGCCAGTCTGAGTGCAGACAATTGAATTATGTCATCCAGAACTATAATTTCTCAACTAAGCACATGGTACCCATGTTGGTCACATCAAGGTTTCTATTTGTTCCCTTTCATCTCCCTGTCTCTCTCTCTCTCTCTCTCTCTCTCTCTCTCTCTCTCTCTCTCTCTCTCTCTCTGGGATGAAACCAAGGTGTTTGCCTTGTGGGTAGAGTTACACATGGCATGGTTCACCTTCATCAAATTTCCCTGCTCTGCGGCTTTGGCCAACCGGTGCAAACCAGTTTAGCTGAGTAGGTTTGCTGCAGTGTTTGTGTAGGGCGTATCATCCTGGCTCCCCAGATAAAAGCTGGTTTAGCAGTATTACTGGGCTTAGACCTGCCACATCATCATACTCCATCTCCTTGCTCCCAGACAGTAAAATAGATACGTTCGGGCTTCTTTTGGTAATTGATATTTTTTACCTACAGATGCAGCTTTTTTTGTGCCGTTAAACTGGTAGTTTCATCATGTCACACTGCCTGGGAAGGATAAGCTGGAGGCATGAGGATCAGTGAGTGGATGTCTGCTAATCTCATTGCACTGATAGTCCTTCTGCCAGCTCAAACCGGTTCTGAGGCTTTGCAATGCGTCATCTGACATCTGATGGTACCTGACCCCTGCATGTGCCTACAGGAGACCCATCCTGCTGGGGGGGGGGGGGGGGGGGGAGGGGGAGCTGTCCTCAGGTACTATAATGACCTGGGAAGGAGTAAAGACACATCAAGACTACAGCCTCTAAACACGCCTCACACACACACACGTACACACACACACACACACACACACACAGACACTCTCACTTTATGAGCTACATTGAGCTGTTCTTTCGTTTCGTCCAGACAAGCTGTTTGATTTGATCAAGGAGCTCCGAATTTTATCGCCATCATAAAAAAGCACACACACACACACACACAAAAAACATGATGGCATCTGGATAAAAAGCGTCTGTGTTAAATATAGAGACCACTTTAAAACTTTTCATTCAAGCGTAAACAATGTGTATCTTTTTTGGCGCCTACATATCGTCTTGAAGAACACAGAATTGATTTCCGTGGTTTGTCCTTTTATGGTTATCTAGTAGTTTAGGGAAAGAAGGCTAAGTGTTTGAAACGACTTCCTTGGTCGTCTTGTGGGCCAGGTGATATGTTTGACTTGCTCTGTCCTTTCCCACCCTCTTCCTGCCTTTCATAGAGGACAGCACCACTTGCTTTGATGTCAGCAGACACTGTGGCAGACAACCTTCCAGCCCCGGCTTTGGGGGCATTGCCATGGTGACCCGAGTCGAGTGCTAGAGCGAGAGAAAGGGAGAGATGTGGGAGCGAGAGAGAGGCACAGACAGAGAGGGACACAGACAAAGAGAGAGAGGGAGAAAGAGAGAGAGAGAGGCACAGAGAGGGACGCAGACAAAGAGGGAGAGAAAGCACGAGTGAGACAGACAGACAGTGAGAGGCGGGGGGGAGGGGGGGGGGTAGGTCTCGAGAGTAGGGACCAGTGTAAACCGGTTGAGACCATGGATCAGAGATGAGGCATTAAGTATGAGCTCTGTTAGTATTAGTCAGCACAGGGAACATCCTGAAGCCGCAAGTCCTCATGACTAACAGCCTTCTCCCTCTCTAACACTGAGCTTACACAGCCAAGTCTGTGATATAAACTCCACCCTATATATAACTTTCTTTGTTTCTAAAGACATTTTTCCACATCGTTATGTTTATAATGCCAGCTGAGTTAAATCACTGTCTGGTCAATAGTTTCTTGGTCCCAAGCAAAGCTATGTGGGAGTTGAAACATGTTTCTTTCTGAGACAAACGTTTTTATGGATTCTTAACGAGAGGATCCCAGAAGTGGATGGGGGTGGGTTGAAAGGGAACAGGTTGAATCAACCGTCAAGCATGGTCAGAACCCTTGTGAACTTTGTTGGACTGATCCTTCGACTCACTGAGTTGCCGTACAACAGAGATTGACAACACATAGCCAGGGGACGGCTTCTCAGTCTAACACAGCCAGCACCACAGCACAAGCACCCTCCACGCAAACTCCCACACACCCACAAGCTCTGCATTTGAAGGTTCTATGCAAAGTAGTCGAGGTCGTCGTCCACTTTCCTCTCTTTCTTCAGTGTCTCAGCCATGTGTCGGAGCAGATGGTGAGAATTGAGAGGACGGCCATAGTTGAGAGAGGCCTGAATGGTCTTGGCCCCAAACAGGAAGCAGAAGAATGTGTTAAAGGAGGGATGACGGAGAAGTGCCGCCACTGAACAAGGCTTTTCCTTTGCGTGTTGGACTGCCTGACTCATCGGTTTTCCCTGAAGAGGCCAGCTGGGCCATCTCATCCGAGTGGGTCACAGCCCCTTGGACACAAAAGAAACACGTAAAACGGCATTCTATGATATCCGACGGGCATTCCCTGCATCGGGCACATTTCTGCCCTCGCTGCTCATCGGCGAGTGTGCTCAGAGACAAATTGGGAGCGAGCGACTGTTGTTTTTGGATGAATTGACGTATTGTGTGTGTTCAGGACTGTTTGTGTGGGATTTCTTCTGTCAGGGTATGTTACGTCAACGGGCTGCGTTGGAGTTGACCTTCGCTAGCCTTCCAGCCCCCTCTGGGTGACCCATGCAGACACATTGACGCTTTGCTCACATCCCAAACAAAACATTAAGGTAGTTTCAGCTGCAATTTGCCCCAGCGCCTTCCTCTGTTTCTGGGTATAACATGGTGTTGATTTGACAAGTGAGTTGTTATCCGCCTGTAATGAACACATAATATTATGTCCACATACCAGGCAATGGAAAGTGGGATGTTGAAAACATGCACATATTTTTATGAGAAGGAAGTGTTTCATTGAACGACATATCCGAATATCAGCAGCTAACCAAGGTTAAATACAGCTGTACATAGTGTCCTATTCACAAAATAATTCAAGGAAATCTGACCAAAGTCTAAACAGTTGGACAGCTTGTCTTGTGTGTTTTTGACAGCTGGCTTTTATCGAAAAATCTGATTTATGGTTCTATAAAATGTTTTGAGAAATATAGGAGTTGAGCAAATCTCTTACTTCCCTCTTCTAAATAGGACCGTTTGGTGAGTGTCAGTTCTGATGGGCGCTGAACTGCAGTGTTTGCAGATAGCATGCAGTGTTGAGAGGAGACTCCCCTGATTGGATGTAACCCATAGTGACCCTTTGCTCTTCTCCTCCCTCCCCCACACCGTGTCTGAGAAAACGAACTGTTCTCTGGGCTGGGGTGAGATGAGTCCCTAGGGCTGGAGTGAAGTTTGCTACTTTGGTGGAAGTGGTGGTGGTGATATTTGCTTCACCTCCATTGTTCATCTCTGTCTTTGTGTGAGTGGCTTTGTGTGTGTGTGTGTGTCTGTCTGTGTACATCTAGGTGTGTGTGAGTGTGGGTTCCAGGGAGGCGCTCTGGAGAAGCTCCTTTCCTGTGTGGCTCTGAGGTTCCTCCAGGGCTGGGCGGCGGCAGGCCCTGCAGACAGTCCGTCTCTCTCCAGTTCCACTGTACGGCCTTGCCATTGTTCTCCTCCTCGTTCCCTCGTCCTGTTCCCCCTTCCCCGCCCAGCCCCTACCACCCCCCCCCCCCCCCCCCCCCCCCCCCCCCAGCCTCTCCAGACTGCTCTGACTCTACCCCCCCTGGCTGCAGGTTAGGGTTAGGCAGGACCCAGCACAATGGCAGGCCTCCGCCCCTATTTTTAAGTCAGCGCTAGGGGCGATTTATTTATTTACGTCTTAGTCTATTTTCGGGGGCGACATAGATTGTACGTTCTGGAGATTTGGTGACCAGGCATTATGAAACTCAGACATCAAAGACTGAAAAGCTGGAGGTGGGATGGATGAAGAAGCCCAGACTATTTTCCGGAATTTCCCGTGAACTTGTGGTGTACACAGTAGATAGGATAGACAACCTCAAGACACTGCTCCGTTGGCCCTGGCAAGAGTTCACACTGTGATGTAATCAAAATCAGATTACAGATTGAAGAGGGCTGAGGGTTGCATGTTATCAATTAGGTTAGCAGCAATCCCTGACCTGAGATATCAGTTGGTGTCATGATAGCACAGACAGAACATTGGCAGGGACATGGTTGACTTTGACAGTGAGCCTGCAATGCAGGTAAAGCCCCAAGTGGAAAAAGAGAATACGTCAATCCAATTGTGATATATGAAATGAGAGCTTAAACATTTGTCTACTCAACTGGAACAACCTAAAATGCACTGAATGTGTAAATTCACATACTTATTGTCATTTTTTTTATTTGTAATGTAAGTATGTTTACTTCTACTTTGTGAGTAAACTGCAAGTATAAGGTTTACTGGGCTGCAGACTGGAAACAAAACCTTGCGGGTGTACTACCTGGGCCCTGGAGGTTTCTCTGAACTCTGGACTGGAAGTGATTATCACAGGTGCCACGTCCCAACAGATTACTCCACAATGTACAGTACGTCTTGCAACACTTTGTAAACATACAGACACAGTGTAAGTGTGTTACTTTAGTTGAACGTCAAGATGCATTTCAATGTTGAATGCTCTTCTTTTCCTAATGAAGTCATTGGAAGTGTGATCGTAACTAGCCGCAGTCGTCTCTTCTCAATGTGTGGTCGAAAGCTCTGACTGTCTAAATGATTCAAATTTGTCAAAGTTGTGCAACATCTTTTTTTGCTGTGTACATCATGGGGCCCACTTTAGTTGGGGTTACTTTTTTAAGTTCAAGTTTATTATCATATACACATTAACAGCATTTATCAGTTATGAAATTCTCTGTGCTCAATGTCCGTTCAACTTACGTAAAGAATAAATAATTTAAATACTGGAGAATGGAGAAAAAGGGTATAAAAAATGAATAAATAAAAAAAAGTAGTGCAAAAAGATATTTTAAGGACAGTAGTAGTTTAGTTTAGTTCACATCATGATAGGGTAGATTAGAAGATGTCTACAGATTAACCACTGTAACCTACAGAGGCCCTGTTTTGTTTGCATGTTATCGTCCTGGTTTGTTTCCATGCCTGGTTTGTTTACATTCTGTATGCCTGGGTTGATCCTACACTCTGGCAAGCGTTAATGTTCACAGTTTCACCGACAGTGAAAGTACTGAACAATGGCCGTTCCCTTCCCTCTTCAACTCGCCCCGGTCCCGTCCCGTCCCCATCCATCCATCACCTCAGACAGGAAGTTGATAAGGGAAAGGGAAAGGTGATAAGGCTCTATTGCTTCATGTGCTTGATTCATCAGCTCCAACCAACATCAGGCGCCTCGCCGAGAAAATAGGGGATGTTCCGTCTCTTTTACCACCTGTCGACTTCTTTGGTTTTGTCGGCCTGCTAACTCCACCTCCCTGTGTTGGGCTGTGGTGTGTTTGTGTGTGTGTGTGTGTGTGTGTGGGGGGGTTATGATGATCATCTTTCAGTGGAAAAGAGAGGTTGCCAGCTGCTGAGTGTAGTGATGATGAAGCCGGGAGCTGAGTGCGTCCCCGACCTCACACCCACCGCCGCGATGAGAGCAGGACCTCGACGTTGAGAACGAGGTTGCAAGAGTGTAAATAATGAGGGTCATTCTGTAATGCTGATCCTAGGATTCTGTGGGACATTCTCTTGAACTGGAGCCAGGAGCAGAGAGGCTCAGTGTGGGAGAGTTCAGTTGGGTACACCGCGGTTAGTAGGATTTCATGTTTGGTTATTGAGTATTTGGACATTTGGGTATTCTTCTTGTGCTAAACCCTGTTGCAACATACCTATGTTTTATTGACTTTTACTGTACTTTTGCTGACATGAGAACACTTTTTCTTTTTCTCTGAAAATGGATCTGTTCGCACACCCTCTCAGCAACCCTCTCGATACTTGCCAATAGATGACATTGTATCAACAGTGGTTGTGTAAAAGTTCAGAACAGAAAACAGCTGGGGAAAGAGTTTGACTTTGGAAACCGTTCAACATAACAGGAAAAGAACATGTCTATTCTGTGCCAGGGGGTTGAAGAGGTTTGCAAGGTTTGCTAGGTATCCCTAGCCCCATCTCTGGGCATCTCTCTGGGTATCTCTCGAGGTATCCCTTCATGCCTCTCTAGGTATCTAGGTATGGGGACGCCGTGCAGAAGTGCTGTATCAGCAGCCAGCAGAAGCAGAAGTAAAGCCAAATCCTCATCCCGCTGCATGTGCAGCCAGACCTCCGAGTCTGAACCGGTTTGGAACCAGCTGAGATTAGCCCTGCAGGGCGAGTCAGTGGCAGCCTGGGAGGGTGTCAGAGAGTACACTGTCTAATTCCCCCAGCCTGGCACCTAAAGCCCGTAAGCAGCTCAGCTGTCAGAGCGCCAGAAGGGCGACACGCCTCAGGGCTCCAAACAATCCCTCGCTACGGGGGAATGATTTTACTGCGACACAGGTCCTATCTCCAATGGGGGAATGATGTTCCTGTGACACCAGTCCTATCTCTAATGAGGGGAATGATGTTGCTGTGACACCAGTCCTATCTCTAATGAGGGGAATGATGTTGCTGTGACACCAGTCCTATCTCTAATGAGGGGAATGATGTTGCTGTGACACCAGTCCTATCTCCAATGGGGGAATGATGTTCCTGTGACACCAGTCCTATCTCTAATGAGGGGAATGATGTTGCTGTGACACCAGTCCTATCTCTAATGAGGGGAATGATGTTCCTGTGACACCAGTCCTATCTCTAATGAGGGGAATGATGTTGCTGTGGCCAAGGTCCTATCTCCAGTGAGGGGGGGGGATAAAGTTACTGTGACACAGGTCCTATCTCCAGCTGGGGGGAAGGGATGATGTTTGTGTGGACCAAGTCCTATCTCCAACTCATGTCCATAGCTTATTGGTTTAATGGTGTCATAGGTGTAGTAGGTGGGGATGGTAGGGTTCTGATTTTGGTTAGGGTTAGGGTTAGTATAGTGTATGAAGAACTAGATTAGATTGCCAGATTAGATTTGGTATGAAACGCTCACTTGAGTGTGTGATCGGACGTTTTATATGACATTGAGTCTACTGGCTGGAGGGAATGGGACAAAAGACATGTGAAGACATTTAAAGACAAAGACGTTAACCTTACTCTACTGATCTATTGTACTAAATACCAGGAGTGAGGTGGCTGAGTGGTTAGGGAATTGGGCTTGTAATCTGAAGGTTGCCGGTTCGATTCCTGGCCATTCCATTGACGTTGTGTCCTTAGGCAAGGCACTTCACCCTACTTGCCTCGGGGAAAATGTCCCTGTACTTACTGTAAGTCGCTCTGGATAAGAGTGTCTGCTAAATATAAATACATTTATTTTTTAGTTTACACATGGGAACAGATCACATACAGTACAGGAGACTGGCTGTAGATATTGGGGCTGGCAGACTAAATGAAGCACTAAGCTGTTTATTATTGTAAACAACATTATTATGAGTCACCTATTTATTGAGGCAGGGTTATGTCACTGTGCTGGGTGTAAACTGTGCCTGCTCTTAGTAATCAGTTGAGGGAGTTCAATCCGCTTTGTCAAACCAAGCTCCATTTAATCGAAAAACAAAACAGTCGAGCTCACATTTGCCGAGGTCGTCAAAATACATTGGAGCGTGTTGTTTTTAGGGAGGGGAAACAACCTGAAAGTTCCTGAAACCAGACACCTCCTTCCACTGCTTATCTTGTTTTCCTTCGTGTCCTTGTCAAGTCCAGGCCTCCTTCTCCCATCCAGAGAGAGTGAGAGTGACCAGTGGTGGAACAGGTGTTGGCCCCCTCTGAACCGACACTAACCATCTGCAGCTCTCACCGCCGTTTGTTTACTAGAGTCTTGATCGCCTCTGTCTGTGTTTGTGTCGAATGTTATCAAAATCAAATGTTTGTGTGCGTTTGAATTTCTGTGTGGAAGCACATCCAATGTTGTCTGCACATGAGATGGAGGAATGACGATAGTCAGGGTGAAACAGAGGGAGAGAGAGCTGGCGGACAACAAGCAGAGGAATTGTAGGAAAGAGAGAGAGAGGGATTGAGAGAGAGAGAGAGAGAGAGAGATTGAGAGAGAGAGAGAGAGAGAGAGAGAGAGAGAGAGAGAGAGAGAGAGACAGAGAAAGCGCGCTGTAAGTCATCTAGGCCCAGGGCTATGCACTATCCTGCAGTGTTGGTGACAGCAAATCCGTCTGGTTGCTTACTCATCACAGTTAGTTTACCTCTCTTCTCAAGGAAACCATCCCGCCAACCTCTCCTTTCACCTTGCCTCACCTTCTACAGTGCACCACAGGGACTGGAGGACAAAGAAATGCCTATTGACTTTGAGATTCATGGAGAGTGTGGGTTTACACAGAACTTAGCTGTTCAGCTTTACGATCCATCCAGTCAAAACATGTGTATTGTGCGCCATCTGGTGTTGAGATGCAAAGCTGCAGCATATTTGTCTCGTGTCAATTCCTAAAATGGATTTCTCTCTCTCAAAGATAGCCACACATACAGCACCAAAGATATACACACACACACACACACACACACACTTACATACACACAAGTACCCAGGTCCTCCTGGGGAGCTCTTTGTCTCCACCACATAGCCTCTAAACATTTTACACACTGTCTATCCAGACAATATACCCCTCCACACACACTGTCTATTCAGATATACAGTGTGCCCCCCCCCCCTCACACACACACACACATGGCCCCACACACACACACACACACACACTGTCTATCCAGACAAGTACCCCCCCACCCCGCCAATACACTCTCCATAAATACATTAAGTGCCTCCCGCCCATACACACTGTCTCTCCATAGATACAGTGATGTGATGGCCAGATGTTCCTCGCCATAGGCTGCCTTTTCCATGTACACATCTGGTGTAGACCGAAAGAGCTCCTGATTAGCTAGCTGAAACGTGTCATTCTCCCCCTGTGCCAATAATCAAGCAAGTCGTTTCTGTAATTATTGCAGACCACATCACACCTGAGAGATGATATCAGCTACAGTTAGTAAATGATGAACGAGCTGTTCGTACAAGCTGAACCGTTTTCCCCATTGACTACTGATTTCTCATGACCACTTCTCCATCTAGTGGTCATAAGGAACATTGCATAATGTGTTGCCCTGAACAACATAGCACTTACAGGGAAATAATAATTGTACTTGAGAAATTAAGAGGAGCACATCATATGAAATGCCTGAAGCTTGGTCATAAGGCATCATAAATAAACACTAGGCCACTGTGCTCGACAATAAACAAATAACAGAGCCAAAGAACAGCATTTCCTGTGTTTCTATTCTTCGCTAACAGATAGCTATTTTCTCTCTTGGCCATACAGGAGATTCCGCTGGCTTCAATGGCCAGTGTCGGGTTTGTTTGTCTAAATATGTCACTGTAATTGGAGTGAAATGTCATAAATATATTGAGATTATGATTTATTCTCTTGACACTGAGTGCAGGGCTTGGGGACGATGCCTTAATGAACGGAAATTTGGGAAATCTGCTGACATCGAGACATGAGACCCTTGCCCCCGGTGTTCTTTTTCAATGGTCTTAGAGAGTGATTAGGTCATTGTGGCACTGCAGTACCCTGGAGTGTGGTACGTTTGAGACCTCAACATAAGGTCAGCTGTTTGAAATGATTAGTGAACACTGGGAGCAACCAGAAATCTCTTAAAAGGAAAGTAGCTCCCATCCCGCCTGTTCTGGGCCCAGGGACAACTTGAGTGTGTCATGGAAGTTTTTGAGAGAATCAATCTACCACAAACAAAGCCCCAAGTCATCAGAAACACCTTCAAATCCTTTGAACTCAACTTAATGATCTCCCCTTCTTGTAAAAGCAACAGCTGTCAGAGCAAATGTCTCTTACCAACGAACATAGAAGCTTACAATTCAAACCACATTTAAAACACATTAATTGGACATACAAAATGTCTTTCACAAGTGCCTCAGTGGCAATATGTTCCTAAACTTTTCAGTCCGAGTCGTTCAGGTTAAAGCAGTCAAGGGATGTTTGTACCAGATGTTAGTATCTCGCCTTAAGGCAAGCCATGCAAGCTTGAAACCACAACATACTTCTATCGTAGGCTCATTGACTACCATGTGTTTATTAAAGGCAGCATTGGTCTTCTCGGTAATCTCCACCATCTCACCAGTCTTTGTCTCACAGCTCAGTGCTCAGTCGGCGCGTGTGGGTTGACACCAAAATGGGATTCATTATAGAGACAAACAAAAGCTTGGTCCTCGGATTTGACACATCCGCTTTCACTTGAATTGCTGTTTTGCTGCCTGGGGCGAGAGCCTCATCATCCCGCGCAGTTAACCCAGAGTGGTGGGAGCTAGTGTTTCAGCTGCCTTCATGAAGCCATCTGCATGGGGATGAGATTTGGATGTAAACTCGCAGCGAATGGCAGTAATTACGCAGCCTGTGGATGCATTTGGACTTGAGTATTTTCGACGCTGAGATACAAAAAGGGTCTCCCGATGAGTGAAGCTTTAAACAGTTCCTTTAAAACAAATCTTCTCATGATGTAAGTGACCCATCTCTCAACTGAGCCTGTGAACTTCAGAGACATGACAGATGGTTTGCAGTGCCCGTTTCGAAAGCTTGACTTATCAGCTTGACTCATAACATTCTCCCCCTTTTTCTTTCATGCCTCTATTTATTGTGACCCCCAACAAACACACTCACACACACACACGTGCTTAAACACACAAACACACTCACACACACACACGTGCTTAAACACACAAACACGCTCACACACACACACGTGCTTAAACACACAAACACAAACACGCTCACACAAACAGACGTTCACAAATGAAATAATGACAGTGTCATGCATTGAAACAAAATGCAGATTGTTATTGCCAGAAGTCAAACACATTTTCTCCCCGATCATAAGATAGCTCTCATTTCAATGCCATCTTAATTTTTAAAAACTAATTAACTGGGAGAGCGAGTATACAAAAGATCACAGTGGTTCCTTCTGCAGAGACTCTAAAAGGGATGGAGAGTTTGAAATGGCCGTTCCAACTCTGCTCTCCAAAGCTACTTCGACCTTGGGTTCGACCTCCCGTCACATTGGGATTCAGGAGTAATTGCCTGCTTGTGCTTCAACAATGACCCCCCCCCCTTTCCATTCAGCCCGTAACCCCTCTTCTCTTCAGCCCTCCTACCCCCCTAACCCCCCCCCCCCCTTCAGTCCGTATCCCACCCCCCATCAAAACCCAGCATCCTTAGTTGGCTCACCCCTGGTAGGCCCAGCTAGACCTCATGCTAGCATAGCTGACCTCATGCTAGCCCTTTACTAGAACTCCAGCTGTTAAAGCTGACCTCATTTTAGCCCTCCACTACATTCCACCTGGTATAGCTGACCTTATGCTAACCCTCCACTCTACTACACCAGGTAAAGCTGACCTTATGCCAGCCTTCCACTACCTACCACCTGGACCTACATTTACATTTATTCATTTAGCAGAAGCTTTTATCCAAAGCGACTTCCAAGAGAGAGCTTTACAAAAGTGCATAGGTCACTGATCATAACAATGAGATAGCCCCAAACATTGCAGGCAGCCAAAACCTGAAGCAGACATTGTGAAAAACCAAATAAGTGCCAAAGGGAACAACCATAAAAGCATGTAGTTAACCAAGTTACAATGAAACAACATGAACCTCTAAAAGTGCATGAGTGTACCTGTAGAAAAAAGCAATCAACAGTAAAATATTTCACAGTGAGGACAAGAATTTAAATCCGTTACAACTAACCAACAAGAGCAAGGAACAACAAGTCTCTCAATAACCGTCATTGTGATCCTGGAGGAAACTAGCATGTCCAGCAAATCATTCCTAAGTACCGTTGTACTCCCGGAACAAGAGCGTCTTGAGCCTTTTCTTGAAGGTGGGGAGACGGTCAGTGTCTCTGATCGAGGTGGGGAGTTGATTCCACCATTGGGGGGCCAGACAGGAGAAGAGCTTGTGTTGGGACCGGCCGGGCAGTCTTGAGCGGTGGGACCCCCAGTCTGTTGTCAGAAGAAGACCGTAGGTGGCAGTTGGGGGTGTAAGGGTGCAAGGTGGTGTGACCTTATGCTAGCCCTCTGTGACAAACCACCCAGTAGCGCCTGAGCTTTCAGCCTCGCTATCGCACACACGCATGAGCGACAGAGTAACAGGCGGACAGAGGCGGGATGTGGCTCTTATGAAACGCGCAGTGCGTGCATTCACCCAGACAAACACTGGTCACACTGACCCCTCGTCCCTTGTGACACGCGTGGTCACTCGTTGCCCACTGAGGCCTGAGGCCGGCCAGGGAACGCAGAGGTGACAGGAAGGGACCGAGCCAGAGTGGACAGCCAGTCCGCTTCTCCAAAACGGAGGTGTCGTTCGTTTCTCTGATGGCGTGCATCCGAGCTATAAATGGAGCCGGAGCTTAAATGACAGCCGCATAAAGGGTGTTGAAATTCCCTGCTCTGCTGGGTCGCCCGCGGCCTCCTCTGCTTCCCCTTATTGTCGCTCGATCCTTTGATCGGCTCGAGTGAGAGTGAATTGTGAGTGTGTGTGTGTGAGGTGTGTGTGTGTGTGTGGGGGGGGGGCGGCACCAATCGCGGTTAATTCTCACGGGCCTAGAGTATGACAACAACCAGGGGGCAGAGAGAAGAGCTTGTGCCGCCAAGTTTGACGTTGCGGCGAATGGCATGAATCTTTAATGGCCTGCTTTACAGGGAGAACACGCATGAGGCCTGTTTGTGTGCGTGTGCCTCCGTGGGCTGGCGCTTATGCATGTGACTCAATTAAGGATGCGGTGGAGGGATAGGAGGAGGAGGAGGAGGAGGGGGAGGTGTCAGTGACTTGGAAATGAACAGTGCAACACTTACAGTCATGCCTGTCCCTGCGTGTGTTGCCCTGCTCATGCTGAGAAGGACGATGCATTATCAACATACTGTACCGTCAGGACAACAGGAGAGGCTGGAGATTCAGCACGACATCCCTTCTCACACGCCCACGAGAGCTGGAGTCATCTCCCAGTTCATCTTCATGAGGCGATGTTTTAACTTAGTTGTCGGAATCTAATATTTCCTTCCCTATTGGGCTAGCTTCAGATTTAATTTTTCACTGGTAAAAGAGATTGCTTGTGTTGCAATCTAATAAGCATGTTTCATGATGAATAACTCTGTGGGAAGCGTTTTGAAAGTAATTTAATAACTCAACATTTTATTTTGACAGCCCTGGGTGTCACCACTGAGGTAGCATAATGAGAGGGAAGCAGATTTGTCATCTGAGACATGTTTCTTTAATTCTTCCCTTTGTTTACCTTGTCTCCTGTGCCACATGGGCCCCTGTGGAAGAAAGGCTTCTGACGGTAATGCGACTTTGCGCGGAACATTTTACAATTAAGCTCCCAGCTGATTAATTATAAAGGTAAGTGAATTAAGTTTCAGGCAGTAAAGGGAGATAAGATCAAATGGAAGACTGGAACAATTCTTTAAAGTGTAAGCACGAAACACAAAGACAGCATCACAGGGAGAGAGAGAGATTGCCCCCGGAGACATTCTGGAGTTATCATGGTCAGATCTGCCTCGCGCCGTGACAATTAGGCCTTTGCCGAGCCCCGATAAGAGAGTGCTGGATTTGCACCTCTGCAGTAGGCGGTAGTTATCACAAATCTGACGGAGATGATCTCCCTGTAAAACTCCTCCTCGAGGGCTGAAGCCTTCCTCCAATCCAGAAGAGAGGGGCCAAGGAGAAAGCCGGTGACATGGCAACATGTTCACGTGTTGACGTTCGAGTTCACGCTTGACATTCCCTAGGAGGGCCACTGCTGTAAAAGTGTTGATCATAGTGTCTGTGCACTCATGGCTTCCTTCTTCACAGACATCTTTA
Source organism: Hypomesus nipponensis (assembly GCF_054491055.1). Classification (NCBI taxonomy): domain Eukaryota; kingdom Metazoa; phylum Chordata; class Actinopteri; order Osmeriformes; family Osmeridae; genus Hypomesus; species Hypomesus nipponensis. The sequence goes on along the minus strand of NC_140388.1, from coordinate 4,088,762 downwards.
CATTTAGTCATTTAGCAGACACTCTTACAGCAAGATTCTCCCCGAGGGGAATCGAATCGGCGACCTTCTGTTTACGAGCCCGATCCCCTAACCGCTCAGCCACCTGACTCTTTCTGAGCGTGAAGCCTGAGGGCCCGCTGTGAGGGTACAGCAAGAGGACCCGGACGGCCCTCGGAATACCTGAAGACAACCTTCAAATATTCAACAGGTGTCCCGTCGCACCTGTCTCGTCATCTCCCATCATGCAGCATTAACAGACAGCAGCGTCGTGGTGACACAGAGGCTTGTCAGGGGCCAATATTAGACAATGTGACCAGACCGACAACAATTAGATCAATTGCAGGGCTTCAGAAGACTTTTGTTGACGAAAGATACTGACAAGAGCTTCTTGTGTGCCCCTTGAACCACTGGGGAAATGAATAGCACATCACCATTCCTTCAGGTTTTGATTGCAGTGGGGAGATAGCGTTTCAAATAACACCAATGTCAATCAGGTTTAGGCCAACACAATACAGCTGTTCCCTTGAGTGATATTTGCTTTGTGTTTTGTGTGAACTGATCACGAGGGTCTTGATCCACAAAGTGTGTGTAGTAAGGAACGGAGGGAGAAAGGGAGGAAGGAAGGGACTGACACTGGTGCAGTGACAGGAAATCCCTTCCCTAGTCTCTATGGATGGTGCCCTTCGTGCTACAGCGGTGGAGTTTCCATCGTCACGTCACCTGACCTCTCCACCCTGCTCTACTCAGGGTTTGGCTAATCCTCTCCCGGGCCTTTCATACAGTTAATCTCTGGTTCTGTGCACGTGAAACTGCATGGCACATGCAGATAGAACGCACGTGACCTGGGGCCGAGGGACAGTCACTCTGGACCAGGGGCAAGGCTCCCCAAATCACACCCGACTGTCATGATCAGAGTGAGTTGTCCACGTGAGTAGCTAGCACAGAGGAGTCAGGCGGTAGATTTTGTCCTTTAAAAGAACGTTAGTCTGGAGGGAGAGTCTTCTCCAGACTGTCATGCTCCTCCTCCTCCTCCTCCTCTCCCTGTCAGCCTCCTCCTCTCCCTGTCACCCCCTCCCCTCCCTGTCACACTTCTCCTCCTCTCTCCTTGACACCCTTCTCCTCCTCCTCTCCCTGTCACACTTGAAGGAGTCCAAGAGTCCCACACAGGTCATACTGTGCAGTAGGCCCCTTCAAAACAACATACACTATATTGCCCAAAAGTATTCGCTCGTCTGCCTTCACACGCATATGAACGTGAGTGA